>NC_054824.1:110847184-112097184 GCF_018345385.1 Vulpes lagopus | reverse complement strand
TCTGTGAGTTTGACTTTTTTAGATTCCATGTATCAGTGAGATCATACAGTCTTTGTCTTTCTGTGTCTGGCTTATTTCATTTAACGTAATGTCCTCCAGGTTCTGGATGTAAATGAAATTTGATTGTCAATATATCCTGTGCTGATTGTACTCCAGTTAAACAAAAGCACAAGGTGCATATGTATAAAAATCCAAATGTCAAATGCTAATCTATCAGTTTACAATGAGAATGTGACAAAGCATTCTGTGAAAGGCACATTGTACCCAGATCTAAACAATCTAAAGGGAAGCCAAGTTAGAAGGTTGGTTATGTATGGAACGGGGATGATGTCAATGGCCAGTTGTCATCAAGCTGTTTGACCAGTGTATCCATTTCCTCTGTAGTGACACACTTCTGGTAGGAACCAGACCAGTGTTTTCTGAATCAGTGGCCTGTTCCATTTTTCTGGCAGTTCTCTACTAGACATTTTATATGCAAAGGCATGAAGTGACAACCTCATTTTTATAGAAGAGCAAAATGGAGCTCAGAGAGGTGGTGTAATTGGCTTAAAAGTTGCACTGATAATAATGGTCATAATTATAACTGGAGCTCATATTTAATTCCAAGGGCTGTGTTTCCATTCACTGTGCTATACTATTAACATTTGGGTGGCCGCTAGGTCTTCAGTGGCACCAATCATCTCTAAGAAACTTAAGTGTGTCAGCACTTGATGGCCCTTCCATGAGCAGAGCATCTGGTTCACTTTGCTGAGGTGTGTCTAAGCCAGGGTGGCCACATCTGTTCTAATTAGGAACATGTAAAGTCTAGCCATCAACTGTGTCTGAAGTCTGGATAGGGTGAATACAGCAGATAAATGATCTAAGGCAAATGATCTGGATTTAAGGATGGTGTTTGGGAAGGAGTTACAGAGATGAAATGATAAAAGAGAGTTTTAATGGTCTCTCACCAAAGCTGTGTGCTGTTTACTGTTGGAATTAGCATGACTGATTAGTACAGTGCTCTGAAAAGCTGTGAAAACATCTAAAAAAATTCAGCGATTGCCTCAGTGCCCTAAATAGTCTTATGTCAGCAATTAGCATTAACAGTCTTTCATTAATCCGTCAGATTTCTGATGCTGCACATCCTAAAGCAGGAGATAATAGAGAATCCTCAGGATTAGCCACCGATGCATCGCACTACAGCATGTCATTACGGCAGTGGTGTTGAGACAGCACTTGGAAACGGAAGAATGGGAGGGCAATAATTCTCTCAAAGCAGCAGTGCGTTCCTCTTCTTCATTCAATTCAGAATGCTACGTAATGTGGCGCATAACCAAGGGGGGGTCTTTATAATGAACTCTTCCTCTCTATAGAGGTAAGTTGGCTTTTTAGTTGTTGTCCTAATGAGACATTGTTGTAAAAACGACATTCCAAGTGCCTCCTGGAAAGAGGAATATTGCTGCTGAATTCAAAGCAGTTCAGATGGTGCAACCATTACTTGCTGAAACTTGTCCTCCATCATTTATTTCATGAACATGTTCTATTTGAGCAGCATTCTCCATGTTCTTGTTCTTCCTTTCATTCCTCTCTGTGGTTTCTATAGGAGAATCATTCAGCAAACAGTCCACATCTTTTCTGGTTTCTGTGAGTCCCCAGAACACTTCTTCTCCCTCATTCCTGGTATGCTACTTTCCCTTCAACTTGACTTTCCCTTTCTTGTCAACTCTCCCATCTTCCCTTTGCTCTGCTCAGAATTCCTCATGTTGTCACCCATCTGTTCCTGCATCTCAGCCTCCATCAAAGCTGAGTAGAGCATTTAGGCACTGGAGTTTGACAGATCTGACCTGCTCTTTATGGCATCCTACCAGAGTGAGCAGGACCACTCACCTGGAACTCCTGATTCTCCCATCTTTCTTTCCAAATGGTTGTCCTGCTTCTTTCCCATCTCAGTAAATAACAATACCTTTTTTCTGGTTCTCAGGCTAAGTAACTTGAAGTCATCCTTGCTCCCTTTGTTTCTCTCATACCCGCCTTCAACCTGTTAGCAAAACCCAGGTGATTCAACCTTCAGAATATTCCCAGCCACCTTCCCTGCCATCAGTTAGGTCTTCTTGGCGTGATTCTTCTCCTGGATTATTGCATTAGGAACTGACCTTCCTGCTTTCCATGTTGTCCTATGATGGTCTACTGAGATACGTTCAAAATACGAATCTGGTCATGGTACCTTCAATGATTTCACATTTCACTTGGCAAAATACAGAATCCTTGTCAAGGCCTCACAGGTGCTATATGACCTGCTCCCAACACTCCTCTGATTTTTTCTCTACTGTATAGCTCTTCTTCTCTTCTCCATCACATGGTCCTACTATACCTTGCACATCCTCACACACTTCATCCTTCAAACTTACCTTGCTGTTCCCTGCCTGAGATACACACTCTCCATATCCTTTATGGCTTCTTCCAATTTCTTCTGGCCCAATGTCAACCCACATTAAAATATCTACCCTTATATGTCACCATATCATGTTTTTATTTATTTTTTGTGTTTTAGATGTCTGTCTTCCATGAGAACGTTTCCACCTTTGTAAAGAATAGGATTTTATTCTCATTTTGTTTGCCGCTACATCTGTTTCCCCTGTCTCCCTCTTCCTATCTCCCCTCTCCAATTTGAGAAATGTAGACCAATAAAACAAAGTTCTAGCTTCTTATCATGGCCTTTGGTCTTCTCTTTAGGGCCTGGTTCCCTGCTGAATTCAGGCCATTACTGTTAGGACATTCACAGGAACCCCTCCCCCCCCATACCTGAGTGTTTACCTCCCTTCAGGTTTTTGCCTTGTCTGCCTTTGCCTTGACTAAGGGCAGTAGATGCAGGAAATCTCTCTCCTCATTTTTGCTTGTGAAAGGCCTGTGCCTTATCTGTAATGCCCAACTCAATCGTCATCCAGAGAAAAATGTCTTACATTCTTTCTGATAAAATTGTATCTGTTTCTCCTGAGTTCTGCTACCACTTACACAGCATCAATCCCATTGGGCCTTGCATAAGCTATTTGTGAAACTTTTTCCTCGTTATCCTTGAAAACTCCTTGATGATGGATTTATTTTTGTTTCCTTTTTGATTGTTGTATTCCTACTTATCACCTTATACGTTATGTTTACCCAGCTTACTTACTGAAACAGCTCTAAGTTTCATATTTCAAATGATCTCAATTAGCATGGGAATTGTATGAATTATTTACTTGAACAAGAAATAACATGCATATAATAAATTAGAATGTATTATTTTCATATTAAATGCCTCTAAGATAATAAACAATGCATTATTAATGTACCACATAGGCATATGTCTTATTCCACTTTTGTTTTTTTTTAAAAAATATATATATATAAAAGCTAAATTGGTCTTAATAGGACGCTAATAGGGTGTTTTTAGGATTCCAGGGAAAAATGAGTATTTTTACTTAAAATCTTTAATTAAAAAGAAAAAAAACTGTTACATTTGCATTGAGTCCTCTAAAATTTTGCAATATATTTGATATATATGCTCCGGGAATATTGGAGTGAATATTTCATACATGTTAGGGTTTTAAACATTTTTATAAAATTATGGAAACAAATAAAATGAACTTTCTGGTTTTTTTTTAAATCAACATTTTAAAAATATTCCAGTAGTTAAAGTTATTCTGACTTTAATGGCTAAGGCAATTTTACAGAGCAGGGCTCAAATCTCATTTTCTTCCTGTCTGACCTCCCACCAGATAAGTAGTACTTGATGATTTAATGCACTAATATTTTGTGTAAAGTGCTTAGCATGGTACTCTATGCTTAATATATAGTAAACACTCAATAAATGCTAGCTTTTATTATTCATAAAGAAGTGACCTTCCCTTTTTCGACTCTTTGGACTCCTTCTTGACTTTTCATTTATCATACATTGTCTTATGTCATACTTATTTTTATATGTCTTTTCTAGCAAAGTATATTTTAAGACTGTAGAGAATTTTGTACATTGTAAAGGACTGATAAATTATTTATCTGCTGAATAAATAATAAACTTGTGAACATTCTTTTAAAATTTAAGTAGCTTTGATTATTTGATGTTCCATAACACTGGGCCCAAATATGGTGGAAACGCTTGAGCACAGACAAGTTAATTCCTAAATGATCCTAGAAAAGCCACTGGAGACAGAAGGGAGCCCCTGGGGACTAACCAGAAGTTGCATTTGCCTGTCTGTGGCTTCCTTGCTGAGGCAGTTCTACTAAATTAACAGGGGATATATTACAGTGTTCAGAGAGCTCTAAGGTACTGTAAAACCCATAGAATGTCCACTTCAACTAAATTTGATAAGAGTTACCCATTTGGTTAAGATTAATTACTCAGTTTATTTATGGTTAATGACTCATTTGGCTTCCATTTGTTTAGAGAGAGGTAGGAATGACAAAGAAGAGAATGTTGGAGACTGTGCACACCGGACAACTGCTTCTATTTTCTGACTGTGTAGTCACATGAGAAAGAGAGCCTTTCAAAAGCTTTTGCCTGGGTGCCTCACATTTAGAATGAGAGCAATTGGTCTTTACGAGCTGGGACCTTGGTTATAACAGGTTCTTCTTTGTATACCCATGAATGTCTGCAGGACTCAAGAGTATAGTAGGCATTGTCAGTTGGCTGGGTGACAGCCTGGACAAATGAGTAGTCCAGGTGGAGGAGGTAGCTTGCTCTAAGGAGATGGCTCAGTTGAAGCCTCATTTGGTTCTCCCAAGACTGTGTTTTGCTGGAAGGTTAAAATCATTTTCAAATCAATGAATGGAATTGATCATTACATCATCATTCTATGATGCCATGTATTTTCAAGTACAACTAATCTTCCCTGTCATGTTTATATTCATTTTATGTATTCCCTCAAGGATGCAAAAACACTGTGTATCTCAGAGTTGAGAATCCCTTTACCAGGCAGTAGTGGGGCTAACATGAATGAAAGGTTTGCATTTTCTTGAGGTTCTTGCAGCCTCAGAGGGAACAGGAGCTGCTCATAACAATGTCCATTTGGGACAGAAGGCCTGCTACCTGCTGAGGGCCTTCGGAGGCAGGAGGTACTGTGTACAGCTGGAGAAATCTGAAGAACTTTTTCTCTCTTCTACTCCATTAAAGTTTCTTTGGGGGGAATATAGGAGTTCTTATCAAATAAGTACATATTTTAAAAATCTCAGAAGGGAATTAGGGCATTAATAAGCAAGATGAACTTATTGAAAATGCCATTATGGTTTTGGACTTGAGTGCAAATATTAAACACTGTGTGTCATAGAGCTTCATACAAGGGAATGCATTTACTACTTTTGAAACTTTTCTGTGCTTTGCATTAATGTGATACATGATTCCATAAGTGAACCAGATCAGTATTAAAAAATATAATTTTATATTTTGGCCACCTCGCCATCAAATAAGGTTTTGGTAGTAATTTAAGCCTGAAGGACTTTTTTTGCTTTTACCAGAATATGTATTTAAAGTTCTTTACACATTTATTAATGCTAAAATGTCTTTTACCCATTTCAGCTCTGATTTGAAGATGAGAAAAAAAAAGTCAACTAAATAAAACTAAATATTATTAGTTAAAACTTCACAGGATATTTGTTTCCTCTTTCCCACCTCTAAACACCCAGTTAATCACATTTATTGGAGAGACACAGCAAAGCCGGATTAGTAGAACAAAGTCCAGAGTAAATACCTCATGAAGAACATTGCATGTATAAGCAGAAACTCTTTTGGAAGACAGAAGTTGCAGATTAACAATTCTGACTTTATGTGATTAATCTAATTGTTTCATTTTTAAGTGTATACTTATTATTTTGGTCTAAGGTTCAAGTTTTCAGGAATGGAGAAAGATACCATATGACTACAGTTAAGTTTCAAAGTCTGAGAACTATCCATGTTTCTGCCGACCCTGTGTTGTTATACCCTGAGAAGTATAAACTTCTCAGTGGCTTATAATTTCCTAAACTTTGGTCTAGTGGTAGTGCTTGTAAGAATCTACGTTTTATGTCTATTCCAGTCTTTTAATGATTTTAACTTCATTTTCATTGGTTGAGAATGTTATGTAGACTGTCCTTGGAGGAAAAAAAAAATCACAAAGTGCTACATTACAGTATTAAGTTATTTAAATTAGAATCGTAGTTTTAATCCATTTGTTATTTGAGTATTATTAGGCTGATTCTTATGTTAATTTTAGATTTATTAACAGATATGCTTGTGTCTGCCAAGTATTAATTTTTTTCTCTTGATTCAGCAATAATTTATGTAGTCCATAATGCATATGAAATTCTCATAGTCTTTTAGAAAATGATTTTCTTTAGATTTAATCACTTGGTACAAGACAGATTTCATTAATAACACTTCTAAATTCAATTAAATATTAAATTCTTCCACAGGCAATGATCATTATAAACTCTTTTCTCACAGCAGAAAAGTTGATCTTCTTAAATAAACTTAACTTGTAATAAATTTTCTTGGTTTCCAGGTGATCCATGTAAACTGGGTATCTCATTTCCACTTTCAAAGCATTTTTTTTTTCTAATTTGATTGACTTTCACTATTCTAAGTGCTTTTAGTTCTTATGTATGTTGAGCAAGCAAATCCTGTCCTTATGTTGTTGTTTCCATTGACTCATTTCCCATGAACAAATAGATTGTCTTTACATTAGTTTTCTTTTCCAGTTAGAATATATCAGTGCTTGCTAACTTAACCCGAGAATGCTGCCACATGTTAATGGGTGGATTAGAGCTTTGTTACTATGCTTTATTTGACTTGTAACCACATACAAGTTATTAAGTCTTTCAATGGAAATTAATAACTAGTCTTTTCTGGGTAATTTATTTGGGGTGAATAGTGGCGGTAGATACAGTGGTCTATAGTGAAAGATGAATGAGAGAATGGAAGAATAATTGGCAGGAACAGATATTGCCCTAAGAAAGGAGACTAATCCTTAAAATGAGCTATCTTAGAAGGTCAAGAAAAATATTACATCATTATATCAACAACTGGCATTTGGGGGGTCTCTCTTCTGTGTAGCCGTATACACAGGCAGTTGGAAAATCAGAACTTGCTGCAGAAAGCAGCTTTTTCCCCAGTGTCCAGTTGAAAGAATTAGTTACAAATACTTATACCATTCTAAAGTATAGGATAATTACATAATTTGAAACAAATGATTGTATGAAAGGAGCTTTAGAGATTTAGAGAGTATCTTAGTGGGAGGAATTTTGTGATAATGAGGAAAACTGAGCTTTGAAGAAGTTTAATTTCAAAGTTGTTGTGTGTTAGGATGCCCTCAGGTGCAAGGCCAGAATCCCTAGTTGAAACTAGTTTAAGCAACCTTAAAAGAGAGAGAGAGACAAAATGGATGAGAGATCTAAATGTGAGACAAGAGTCCATCAAACTCCTAGAGGAGAACACAGGCAACACCCTTTTTGAACTCGGCCACAGTAACTTCTTGCAAGATACATCCACAAAGGCAAAAGAAACAAAAGCAAAAATGAACTATTGGGACTTCATCAAGATAAGAAGCTTTTGCACAGCAAAGGATACAGTCAACAAAACTAAAAGACAACCTACAGAATGGGAGAAGATATTTGCAAACGACATATCAGATAAAGGGCTAGTTTCCAAAATCTATAAAAAACTTATTAAACTCAACACCAAAGAAACAAACAATCCAATCATGAAATGGGCAAAAGACATGAAGAGAAATCTCACAGAGGAAGACATGGACATGGCCAACATGCACATGAGAAAATGCTCTGCATCACTTGCCATCAGGGAAATACAAATCAAAACCACAATGAGATACCACCTCACACCAGTGAGAATGGGGAACATTAACAAGGCAGGAAACAACAAATGTTGGAGAGGATGCGGAGAAAAGGGAACCCTCTTGCCCTTTTGGTGGGAATGTGAACTGGTGCAGCCACTCTGGAAAACTGTGTGGAGGTTCCTCAAAGAGTTAAAAATAGACCTGCCCTACGACCCAGCAATTGCACTGTTGGGGATTTACCCCAAAGATTCAGATGCAATGAAACGTCGGGACACCTGCACCCCGATGTTTCTAGCAGCAATGGCCACAATAGCCAAACTGTGGAAGGAGCCTCGGTGTCCATCGAGAGATGAATGGATAAAGAAGATGTGGTCTATGTATACAATGGAATATTACTCAGCAATTAGAAACGACAAATACCCACCATTTGCTTCAACGTGGATGGAACTGGAGGGTATTATGCTGAGTGAAATAAGTCAATCGGAGAAGGACAAGCAGTGTATGTTCTCATTCATTTGGGGAATATAAATAATAGTGAAAGGGAATATAAAGGAAGGGAGAAGAAATGTGTGGGAAATATCAGGAAGGGAGACAGAACATAAAGACTCCTAACCCTGGGAAACGAACTAGGGGTGGTGGAAGGGGAGGAGGGCGGGTGTTGGAGGGGAATGTGTGACGGGCACTGAGGTGGACACTTGACGGGATGAGCACTGGGTGTTTTTCTGTATGTTGGTAAATTGAACACCAATAAAAATTAATTAAAAAAAAAAAGAGAGACAGAGAGAGAGAGAGAAAGAGAGATTGATTGATTGATACGACTGAGAAGTCTAGGAGTGGATTTGGTGCCTCATTAGAATGGCCAAGACACTTGGCTTGGCTTTTCTGTCAGTGTTTCTCCTTTCTCTCCTGCAATGGCAAAAGAAGATTACAAGCTAGTATACAATTGTGCATCTGCTTTTTGTTTTCTCCACCAGGTCCCTGAGGCAGTTAAGAATTTTATTAAGAGTAGCAAGGGAGCCTATTCCAGATTAGCCATCCCAATAAGAAAAGAGCAGAGTTTTCTCCTGTATATTGTGGCAGCATTGAAAATAACAGGAAACAACCTGATTTTCCTGCTTTGGGTCATGTGAAGCTCTCATTGCTGTGGCCAGGGGACAGGTATCATAATTTTAGATCACGTCCCCATTTCTGAGGATGTGATGGGGGAGGGACACATGGTGGCAACTCCACTAGAACTACCTGCAGGGAGACAAGCATGTCTCTGAAAAAGGAAGCAAATGACCTAGAATAATGGTAGAATTGCTGGTGGAGTCTGGCCTTTGGACTTTAAAGCTAGAGTCATTTCCATCAAAACCTTAATACATTGTAGGATGGCTGGATTGATTAGAAGGATTCCTAACTCTTAGTTGAGAAAATTGCATATTTAGTTGTCACTTTAGGGCACCTAGGAATGTGGGTTCCAAAGCCTTGACTCAATGCCAATAAAAGCTTATAGCTACAGTCTTTTGGAGGTTAGGGCATTTATAAAACAAATTCATTGTCAATGATGTAATAAACATATGCCAGAATAAAGCATGAATCGGCTAAAACAGTTGGAAGGTGTGTGTGTATGTGTTTCAATGAGGTGGAAATAACTTGTAAGAACATGCAAACCATGATCTGTTTTCTTAGGCCTCTCTCTTCATCCCACAGCAAACCTGATCATGGCCCTGTGTGTCCCGTCTGGGGCTGCTGGTCCTGGCCCTTTCATGGAACATATCCTCATCTGTTCCAGCCAGTGTATGGTATGCCTTCCCTCTCTAGGGACCTATTGTCATCGTCTCGAGCACTTTCTGTTCATTTTAATAGATGCTCCCATTTGCTTGCCAGATTTTAAGTGCCTTGAGAGCAGGGCTCATCTTGAGTTTTTCTGAATTCCCTGTTTTTCCATGTACAGTGCTGAGTATGAGATATATATATATATATATATATATATATATATATATATATATATATCTTCTTTATCCATTCATCTTTCGATGGACACCAAGCCTCCTTCCACAGTTTCACTCATATGGGGAATATAAAAAATAGTGAAAGGGATTGTAAGGGAAAGGAGAGAAAATGAGTGGGAAAAATCAGAGAAGGTGACAAACCATGAGAGACTCCTAACTCTGGGAAACGAACAAGGGGTAGTGGAAGGGGAGGTGGGCAGGGGGATGGGGTGACTGAGTGATGGGCACTGAGGGGGGCACTTGACAGGATGAGCACTGGGTGTTACATTATATGTTGGCAAATAGAACTCCAATAAAAAATATACAAAAAATAAAAATAGAAAAAAAGTTTTATTTCAGCCAGTAGATTTGCTTTTTTGTATTATATACTAAATAAGTATGTGCTTATTATGTGTATGTATTTCAGTTTTACATTTGATTTTTTCTAATTACTCTTGGTGGATTGTTATAAATGTGATCATAAATATTCCATACTATCAGGACAGAAAGAAAGAAGAAAAGCCTTAATCAAAACTGCATAATATATCAAGATATGATTGCTGTCACATTAACAACAGACTGTTTCTCTCAATAAGACGTACATATCTTCCAGATATTAATAACAGAAATGGATATAGTTTAATCATACCCCATACATAAAACCAGAGGGATAGCATGAATCCTAAGTAGAGGGTAATTACCCAGAGCTGTATTTCTGTATTGGATGGATAACTGTAATCACTACTCTTTCTTATAGGATTTGATATGATACTGAGAACATAATGATTAATCAAAGGTAATTTTAAAATGGGAGACTTTCATTTATAGGCTTCAATTAGGGTTTGAGAATAGGGCAGTAAAAAAAATAGGTGAACATTTTATTGAGTACTTGCTCTAGTTCAGGTATTGTGCTTTACAGACATTCTAACGCCTCTCCCCACCCATCCGTGAGTACTATTGTAGATAATACCCCACTTTACAGATGAGGAAACTGAGCCTTTGGTAGGTCAGTAAATGATCTAAGGTGGGTGCAGGTCTGACCTATGTCCTTGGGTACTATGGGATGTGGACCGCCCTGGGCGCTGTCTGTGTAAGATGCATATGGACGGGCAGACATCTGGTTTCTCAACTACCCATTTTTCTGTCTGCATCCATGGCAGACATTGCCCCAAATATCTTAGAATCTGAAAGCAAGTAGCTGTATGAGGCTTATTGACTTGTAGCTCTGTGAAGAAAAGAAAATTGGACATTTGTTTCTAAGAAAAATTGTATCAGAGTAGAGAGTGCCTTTAAATTGTATCGACTTTCGAGAAGTGTTTTAGGTAAGAAGAGCTACCAGGTTTTTTTTGTTTTTTGTTTTTGTTTTTCCTAGAGCAGTGCTCCACTGTGTTACACCCTGGGAGAAATGGAATATACATTAACCTCCTTCCAGAGAACTATTTGTTCTCTCTCTCTCTCTCTCTTTTTTCTATTTGTTCTCTTTTAGAGATAAGATCAGGTCTTAAAAGTTGGGCAGACTTCACATCTAATTATTCTACTGTTGTTACAATTCCCTATCCTAATCCCTTGGAGCTTTTATTACATTGGTTGGTGGCATTAGCCTGTCAACAGCTGGATAAGACAGGAGTTGGAAAATGGACTTTTTGAGGTCAGGAAGCTAGGCAACCAGAAGAACCAATTTGTCAACTTAAATCATCTTGGGAATGGAAAAAATTATTCCACAGTGTGGGAAATAAAAGACAGCAATGAGCTCCTGTTTTGTATTTTTTCTTTTTCCAGTTTGTACTTCTTATTTCATTGCAGCATCAGGTCCGGATAACAGTGTTTAAACGTTGAATTTATTTCTGAGAAGCCATAGTATGCGGTCATTTGGTGTACTATGATAATGTGAACATTATCATAAAATCTGTGGGTGATTTTTACCCTTCTGCTTAATTACCTGTGGCCACATCAACCTGACAGCATTTGAAAGAGAAAGGCTTCAGAAATTGCTTCTCATTTCATGTTTTATCACTTAAAAAAAAAAACCTTCCATCTTTGTATAATTTATCATCTAATAATGAGATATTAATATACTTTCCATATTTGGGATGCTAGTATATGGAGAATGAGCTTCACTTGCTGATTTGATAAAACTTATTTTTTTACAATATTTAGGAATATATTTATTATAGTATTTTATAAAATTTAAATATATTCTTCTCTTAAACTAGGTATTCTTTATGCTCTGTTGCAAGAGCAAAGACAGATTCTTTTACAAAATCATGAGATGGGGGTGTTCATGACAGCGAAAACATGTGTCCCCTCATGGGTTATTGGCTGGATATTCCCTTTCGATTATTTGTGCTTTATTTTTCCTTACTTTGTAAAATACTTTTATTTTGTATTTTGTACAATACTTTGTAAAATAAAACTTTTATGGACATAGCATGAAATAAATGCTATGATTGGAAAACCTCTGTTTCTTAAGATTCAAAGCTATGATTTTTTATGATCTTTATTTTTAGTGTGAATCCATGTTTTTCAGGTTATTTCAATGAACCATGAAATCCAAATTACTGTTTCTTTAAATAGTAAAGCAAATATGCAATTTAAAATAATCGAGGCTTTTTTTTACAGCCCAAAGAAAAGTTTTACATTTTTACTCAGATTGTCTTTTTCTTTTTTCCATTTTATTTGTATATGTAGACACAGCTTATGAATGGATAATCTATGGATTATTTTCAAAATATTCTGTTATTAAAACAATTTAATATTGATGAAATCAAGTTTTAAAAAGCTAAATGGCAAGAAAACTTGTAATAACCATAAATTTTCAGTGCATATTTAAACATAGTAATTTGTGTAGGAATTTGTTTTTAAACAGACTTCCTGTATGCTAATGTAACTTATTATAATAAGAATGTTTTTCTTTTAAATGTTGCATATTAATTGAAATGCCATAAATAGAATATTTTATAACATTTTGGGGTTTGTACTTACTAAAGAGGCTATGAGATGAATTCTTTTACAAAGTAACGAATGGCTTTTTAAAACAAATACCCTGTTACTTGTTTTTATAAATTTCGATAGTTCTATACTGGATAATCCTTTCTTAGCATGAAGTACACTTTTACTTATTTTATTTCCAAATCAGAAAATCTTTATTTACTGTGGAAACATTTAAAAAATAACACAGTTGACCAACTAATACTCTCTTTTAATTCAGTAAAACATCCTACCTAATGTCCACCCCAAGCTATGCGCAATAGCATTGTCTGCCTAGAAGAGTCATCTGTATATGTCCTCAACCCTATTTATGCCAATTGTGTTTACAATTTAATTCGTTTGCAAAATTACCCTACCAAGAAAATTGGTGAAATTGAGTCGGAGATGGAGAGAGGGGGTTGTCCTACAAAAATTTAAATGAATTTTCTGGAAACACTAAAGGTGAGCTGCTTCAGAAAAAGAAAAAGAAAATAATGCTATTGCATTAAGGTAAGCAAGTCAGTTGAAAAAAATTACAAAGGGATTGGAGGAAATCTAATCCAGAAGTTGGAGAAAAAGCATAAGTAGGTGAGGTTGATGCAAAACAAAGGAATGGGACCTCTGATCAGCAGACCTACACTCTAAGAAAAGACTGGCCATACATGAAATGAGAGAATTATGTACATTTACATCATTACAGTTCAAAATAAATTGTTTAATTAATTTATTATTTTAAAATTCCCTTTTGAATTTTAAAGTTCCAGTTAACTAAAAGAACTAATCATTCTTTCGGGTTGAACAAGAGGCCTATCGCTGTATTGATTGTTATATTCAGTATGTGTTTGCTTCCTTTCAGTAAATATGTCTCCCTAAAACCTCTGTCGACTCTTTTAAACAGGTGTGACTCTTCTGTCATATTAAAGTAGTTAAATAGAAAAAAAATGTGTTTCTCCCTAAAACTCTTCGAATACTTATATGGCTAAACTTTGGAGTAATTTTACAGAAATGTTATGTTTTTAAGTGAAACCCAGCAAGTATTTAATTAAAATTAAAGTCAGCTTTTAATTTAATTATATGAAATCTGATGTTAAATCAGCAACCTCATTTGCCACTATTTATTAGGGTGTAGTTCAGTATCACATGCACTTTGCATGCCTAAGATTTAATCATGTTTCAATTCTAATCGTGTAACCATGTCCACAATTCAAAGAAAATCCTTAGTGTTTGGAAATGAAATTGCCTCATGATCCACCTATTATATCGAAATGGTTAAGCTTTGGTTTCCTTTTGATTGGATCACATCTAATCATTAAAAAAAAAAAGATATTTTGAGAAAGCCTGTGAAGTAAAACTTACAGCCACTTTAGTGGGAGAATGCTAAAATGTACCTTGGTTGTTGTATAGTTTTAAAAGCACAAGGCTAATACCAACCATCTAGTCTCAGAGGCAATAAATGCATGAGCTTTCTTCTTTGCTACTGGAATCCTGCTCATTTTGGCTGTCAGACCAATAATAATTCACTATATAACGTAGATAAAGACTAGTCCATGGTGCTGTTCTCTTCTGGATTTATAACGCCTGCGGAAATTAAAAGTCCATTTAGTGAGTGACATTGTAAGGGAATATACTGTTTAGCTGCCCAGATAAGCTGGAGAGGGCGGTGTCTCCTTTATGAAGTTGCTAAGATCCAGAGTCTTTGGTCTTTGGAGAAGAAGAAGTCAGTTTTGTCCGTTCACCAAGATTGAGTCTCCCAAACTGGAGTCATATTGGTATTTTATTACTTATAATGTGAAAGTCAGGCCCACTTAAAAGAATTGGGCACCCACAGCCTTTAGTCAGGACAGCCTTTCTTTGTTGGTAGCTCTGTAGGGAACCCATTAAATCACACTGTTCTTGGTGAGCCTGGAAGCAGGGAATGGAATGTACTGGAAGGCTTGAGTTTCTTTTGTAAACATACACCCAGATTTTAGGCTGGGGTTATGTTCACATTAACAGTAATGCATTCTTGTCCCCTCCTGCATCCTGCACATACTGATAATAAGCTGTGCAAGCCCAAGTCCTGTCCTTACAGAGTATACAGTCTGTGCGCGAGGCATCTTGGACACATCTGAGAGCATGGGATGGGGCATCAAACCACATCTGGGGTCTTTGAGGACCTGACATCCATCTGAGACCAGAAGGAAGAAAGGGCTGACTTATGTGGAATGTGGGGCAAAGAGCACAGGTGGGAGAGAAACCCAGAGTACAGAGGCCAAGAGATGCGGAGGGAGGGAGCTCCAAGGACACAGGAGGAGGCCAGTGCTGAGAGTGAGGCGAGTTGAAGAGAGGGAAGCCTGGAGGCTGCAGAGAGGCAGGCAGTGTCCTCTATCCACCTGCACGTCCCTGGGCCTGGCCTCATTACCTTCTGGATACCCCTGCTTCCTCCATGGCTGCCCCATGTGCCTACGTGAGGGCTGCCTTCTTCCTTCTGCTATCACTTTTCTTAGAGGGGATCCAAATTGGCAGTGTTGGTGGCCATAGTTGTTGTTAGTGACATGGTCTTTGTTCACACTAGAACCTCCTCTGCATAGCACTTGGCTGTGAGTTAGTGGGAGTCTGAAGCAGGAGGCAGGTCTCAACAGCTCTGTCATGGTACCAGAAATGTCTCCCTGTCCTGACGAGGGAGGTGGCACTGCTGTTTCTTTATTCCTAGCCTCCCTATAGGATCTTTTTTTTTTTCTTTTTTTAATTTTGTTTTTTTTTTTCATCATGATAAATGTACACTTTAATCCCTTATCCCATTTCCCCTAACTTCCCGCTTGTCTCTTCTCTGGCAACCATCAGTTTGTTCTCTATAGTTGACAGTTTTCTGGTTTGCTTCTCTCTCTGTCTTTTTTCTTCTATGTTCATCCATTTTGCTTCTTAAATTCCACATCTGAGTGAAATCAGATGGTGTTTGTCTTTCTCTGACTTATTTCACTTAGTATTATATTCTCTATCCCTATCTATCTATCTATCTATCTATCTATCTATCTATAAATGAAATCTGTCTCACATTTTCTTTATTCATTCATCATTTGATGGGCACTGGGCTGCTTCTACAGTTTGGCTATTGTAAACAATGCTGCAATAAAGATAGGGGAACAACATTCCCTTTGAATTAATGTTTTTGTATTTTTTGAGTAAGTGCCCAGTAGTGCGATTACTGGAATGTAGGGTAGTTCCATCTTAAATTTCTTTTTTTTTTTCCCATCTTAAATTTCTTGAGGAAGCCTCTTAAAGCCCGTCTCTTAATAGATTGCAATCTGACAAGTAATGATCACAGCACACATTTCTTTGACTTCAAAGGGTGGTGGAGCTGGTCATATAGAATAGATCAGATGTTCTCAAACTTTAGAGTACAGCAGAATTATCAGGAATATTTGTTAAAACAGAAATTGTCAGACCCATCCCCAAAGTTAGGGTGGGAATTAATAATTTGCATTTCTAACCAATTCCCAAGTGATGCTAGTAGTCTGTGTACCACATCTAGAGTACCATTGGTATTGGTAGCTATGTCGAAATGTTTTGTAAGCTAAGTTTCTATGATATTCATGGAATAAAAGGTGGATTTCAATCTCCTTAAATTAGCTTTATGCCTTTTTATAAATAAAAGGATAAAAAATGTTTTAAAACATGGGCAGCCCGGGTGGCTCAACGGTTTGGCACTGCCTTCAGCCCAGGGTATGATCCTGGGGACCCAGGGTCAAGTCCCGCATTGGGCTCCCTGCATGGAGCCTGCTTCTCCCTCTGCCTATGTCCCTGCCTCTCTCTCTCTCTGTGTCTCTCATGAATAAATAAATAAAATCTTTTTTAAAATGTTTTAAAACCTACCATTCAGTGTGTCTGAAACCAGTGATTGCTTTGCTTAATGAAATTCTTATTTTTTGAGGATGTATTTATCAGGGCACCTGGATGGCTCGATGGTTAAGCATCTACCTTTGGCTCAGGTTGTAATCCCAGGGTCCTGGGATCGAGTCTCACATCAGGTTCCCCACAGGAAGCCTACTTTTCCCTCTGCCTATGTCTCTGCCTCTCTGTGTCTCTCATGAATAAATAAGTAAAATCTTTTTTTTAAAGATGTATTTATTTTAGAGAGTAAGCTAGTGTGGGAGGGAGGAGGGACAGAAGGAGAGGGAGAGAGAATCTCAAGTAGACTCCCTATGGAGGGTAGAGTCTGACTTGGGGCTCTATCTCAGGAGCATGTGATCACCAAAAGTGGAAACCGTATGCTTAACTGACTGCACCATCCAGGTGCCTCTTGCTCAATGTTTGTTTGTTTTTTTTTTTATCGATTTATTCATGAGACACACACACACACACACACACACACACAGAGAGAGAGAGAGAGAGAGAGAGAGAGAGAGAGAGAGAGGCAGAGACACAGGCAGAGGGAGAAGGAGGCTCCATGCAGGGAGTCTGACGTGGGACTTGATCCCAGGTCTCCAGGATCACACCCTGGGCTGAAGGCAGTGGTAAACTGCTGAGCCACCCAGGCTGCCCCTCAATGAAGTTTTTAATGAAAAAAAGTTCTTTTATGTGTATATGTATGTATAAAAAATATATATGCATATATATATATTTTATTGGAGTTCGATTTGCCAACATATAGAAAAAAAGTTCTTGATTGTATATTTTGTCTATTACTGAAATAGCATAGACATTGCAAATTTTTCCAAACTGTAATTTATTGTGGTTTTTGGCAAGAAGACTTAAAAATTAATAGGAAAGCTTAGATATCTTAGTTTAAAAATATTGAATTCTTAAAGATTCTTAATACTTTATCTGAAGTGGGCAATAATATTTTTGTTTACCCTTGTCTGTGACTGACCCATACATTCTTATTACTAGAAAGGCCCCTCTTTGTGTACAGTATCAAAATGATATAGAGATCCACGATCCAGACTGGACTGAAACATCTTATTCAGTCAACATTTGAAGCAGAAAAAGTTGAAGGAACTTTATGAAACATATGAGTCTTTTCAATAAATGGTGCTGGAGCAATTGGACATCCACATGCCAGAAAATGAATCTAGACCCTGACATTATACCTTTCATAATAATTAAGTCACAATGGTCATAGACCTAGATGTAAAATGCAAAGCTATAAAACTCCTAGAATAGGAGAAAATTTGGGTAACCTTGGATTTGATGATGCCTTTTTAGATAACATTAACAAAAGCATGATCCATGAAGTGAAAGATTGGTAAGTTGGTCTTCATTAAAGTTAAAACTTCTGTTCTGCAAGACAGCATTCTTAAGAGAATGAAAAGACAAGCCGCATGCTAGGGGAAAATATTTGCAAAACATATATCTGATAAAGGACTTGTATCTACAGTATACAAAGAACTCTAAAAACTCAACCATAAGAAAACAAACAATCCAATGAAAAGTGGGAAAAGATCTATCTGAAATGACAGCTCACCATGGAAGATATGAAGATAGAGATTAAGTATATGAAAAGCCACTTGTGCAATATAATACATAATTATGAATTGCAAATTCAAATAGCAGAGATACCATCACATACCTATCAGAATGACTCAGATATAAAATGCTCACAATGCCAAAGGCTATATCAAGGTTGTGGGGCAACAGGGACTCTCACACATTGCTGGCAGGAATGTAAAATGGTACAACCACTATGGAAGACAGTCTGGCAGTTTCTTACAAAGCTAAACTGAGTCGTATCAAATGACACAGCAATTGTGCTGCTAGGTATGAGTTGACAACTTATGTCTGTACAAAACTTGTGCACAACTATCATAGCAGCTTCATTCATAATTGCCAAAAACTGGAAGTAACCAAATGTCCTTCAATAGATGGATGTATTCTGGAGATTGATTGCACAACAAGGTGAATGTACTTAACACTCCTGACCTGTACACTTAAAATTATTAAGATTATAAATTTTATATTATGCATATTTGATCATAATTTAAACCAAGAGAAAAAAAGATCAGTGGTTGCTAGAGGATGGGGATGGGGATGGGGGAGGAATAATTAGGGGGGAGTAAAGTGGATTTTTAGGGCAGTAAAATTGCTGTAATAATGGATGTATGACATTACACATTTGACAAAACCCACATAACTGTGTAACACAAAACACCTTTTTTAAAAAAGATTTTATTGATTAATTTGAGAGAGAGAATGAGAGAGATAGCACAAATGGGATGAGGGGCAGAGGGAGAAGCAGACTCCTTGCTGAGCGGGGAGCCCCCAGTGCAGGATTCAATCCCTGGACTCCCGAGATTCTGACCTCAGGTCAAATGCTTCACTGATTGAGCCACTCAAGCGCCCCCACAAAGTGAACTCTTATGTTAACTATGTTAATAGTAATGTATCAATATTAGTTCATCAGTTGTAACAAACGTACCATACCAGTGTGAGATGTTAATAACTGGGAAACTAAGGGTGGAGGGAGGGAGAG
Organism: Vulpes lagopus; assembly: GCF_018345385.1. Lineage (NCBI taxonomy): Eukaryota > Metazoa > Chordata > Mammalia > Carnivora > Canidae > Vulpes > Vulpes lagopus. The sequence continues at coordinate 112,078,018 of NC_054824.1, read as the reverse complement.
GAAACAGGTAGGTACTTCCTGTCCTTTCTGCTCAATTTATAACCCTAAACCTCAAAAAAATAAAGTCTCTTAATTAAAATAAAGCAAAAAAAAAAAATCACATGGGCCTAAAGAATAAAATAGTACAATGGGGCTAGCTTTTGAAATGCACACTGGAAGTAATCTGAGTAAACCAACTACCTGAGATAATTGAATCACCACTATGAGGTATGATTAAATATACTCTCTTCATGTTTCCCTTTGCTGCCTACCCTGTTACCATATTCAGGAATTCACTGGAAAGAGAACAAAGTCCATGCTTTTGAGCCGAAGTGCAACAGAAGAATATAGATGATGAGAGTATGTTAACATATATGAAGAACCTTTTTTGGAGGTGTAGTTCTTTTCTGTGGCCATCTGGTGATCTGCTTGTTTACAGGTGATTGGATGCTTCTGTGCCCTGTTCTCTGAGAGAACGAGGAGAAGTTTGTTGTTTTTCTGTCTCGTTCTTTAGGGAGAGGATTCCCTTGTGCAAGCAGTTTCCTCTTCTCTCCAATGGACTTGTTCCCCCGGTGGGGGGAGCAGTCAGCTTGTGGGAGCAACACCTTTCCCTTGGACAGCATCTCGTGGTCTTGCCCCAGCTTGGACTCCTCCGCAGAGAATGTGGACAGTGATAGACTCCCTGTTTTCCTTTCATTTCATTTGGAATCTTTCTGCTTTTTACTGGCCCCACATTTTCAGTCGTGGGGTTGGATTTTAAGCATTTTTTAACCACCTTTTTCTTTGTAAATTTTGCTTATTTTTGGAACAGCTAGGTTTTGTGTGTTACTTCTGCAGCTTTCAATTTCCACTCCCCGTGTTTAATATAAAGTACGTAATGGAGAGGTTTTGTTGTTGTTGTTGTTGTTTTTAAAACCAAGAGTTGACTAGCTGGTTCATGGATTAATTCATAAAATTAGAACTATTTATTGAACAAAAGATTGAGAGGAGATAGTTGTGTCCATGTCCCTGTACCAAATTATCATCCCTTCCCTCCGGCGTGAGTGAGCGTTGCCCAAATCATCGGCAGGGTCTGAAGGCCAAGGTCCTTGTGTGCTGCTATTTCTGGATCTCCCATTGACAGCAGCCAGATGAGAGCGAAGCCCCTAAACTGACAGTTTAGGGCGGGCATGCTATTGCCGTAGGCAGTCGGGGAAGGCAGGCCCCCCCATCCTCCTGACTTAGGACATTCATGCCTCCTGAGGTGGCTTGTCCTTTCTGATGATGGATTGAGGAAGACAGGCAGCACATGGGCAGACAAACACCCCGCCCGGGCATTTGGTGCCATTTAACAGTTTCTTCCTGCTCCTGACATTTTCATTTCCCTCCTTCACCCTGCTCATCACTAACTGTTTGCATCCTCCTTTCTTTACGCAGCAGTAATACAGAATGACAGGATACACATACAAGCTCCATTACTCATTTCATATGCTATATTCTAGTCAAATTACACAGTGGGTTTTACATGAGCTGAGCCATGAAAGGGGCATTACGATTTTAATTGTATGCTGGCCTTGTGCAGGGCATCATTCAAGACGGACAGAAATTTTCATGAAACAATCCTGCTCAAAAAGCAGCCATGAAACAAAAAGGTGTTTCATTTATGTTTTGCTCTTGCCAGCATGGGCTTGCGGTGTTTATCAGCAAGCCTCTTTCCCAGGAAAGAACAATGAGGATTTTTAGTTGCATTCCTTTGGGAAGAAGACCCTGATGGCTGCTGTTTATTCTTGAATGCTCTTCTAGGCTGTGGGGTGACTCAAATGTAGCTACACAGAATTTGCTTCTTTATCTCCAGAACGAGTCCTAGGAGGCCTGAATGTCTATTTAAAACTTTTAGACCTTCTTAAGAAAAAAAGGTAGCTTTGTTTCATAAACATATGTACTTAAAAAGTACATAAGCTTAGTGCAGAGAGTAGCAGAAATGCTCGGTGATTAATGCAGACATTGTCCAGGCATTTCTGCTTCAGACTTGGATTGAATCAATGGGCCTCTCTGCTTCCTATTTTCAACATGCCAGTCACCAGTTGTATTAGTAAGTTGTATCACTTACTCTGCTTTGAGTGCTTGCTTTCTCCGCTATGTAAAGACTTTATATATGGGGAGGATGGGGGGCAGGTAGGGCCTGAAGTATGACATGACCAACAGAGAAAATGCAGCACACAGTGTCTTACTCATTGTAGGTCCTCGGTGTCTTACTTGGTTGACTCAGTGAGTAGCTGAAGGCATGAGAATGTGCTGTTTGTCTCATGTGAAGCTTTCCTGATAAGTAGATCGAACAGTGAATGTTTACAGAAGCTGTGTCTTCTTTCTCTTCGGGCCACCTTTGGTTTCCAGGAATGCTTTCATGTTGGTCACCTCTCTGGCTTCATCTGTTTCCCTTCTCATTCTCTGTGCTTCAGTCACCCTGATGACATTTCTAGTCTTTAATGCTCTAACCCTGTTTCCGTCTCCGGGCCTTTGCACTTCCTATCTTTCTACTTGAAGCTTTACCTCTGGTTCTTCAATGGGCAAAATTTCTCCGTGCAGATCTCCATTCAAATGGTAGATGGGGGCAGCCCCAGTGGCTCAGCGGTTTAGCTCCACCTTCAACCCAGGGCCTGATGCTCGATCCAGGATCGAGTCCCACATCGGGCTTCCTGCATGGGACCTGCTTTTCCCTCTGCCTGTGTTTCTGCCTTTCACTCTCTCTCTGTCATGAATAAATAAATAAAATCTTAAAAAACAACAACAACAACAACAACAACAAAAAACAAATGGTAGATGGTTGCTAATGAGGTCTTATTTGGTGACCTTATTTAAAATAGTATGTACACACACACACATACACACACAAACACACACATACTCCATATACCCCCTCCTTTGCTTTATTTCCCCCCCACAGATTCTTTTCCATCATACATACTAAATGTTTATTTAGTTTTGTCTCTTATTTTGTTTGTCTCTTACTAGAATATGAGTCCATGATTTCAGGAATATTTTTGCTCTTTCCTGTCTATGCACTCACTTCTGAATTCTCAGTGTCTAGAACAATGCGTGGCACTGAGGAAATTAGTAAATATTTACTGTCTAAATGAGTACATGGTGGCTATCCCTGACCACCCTATCTACAGCATCCTCTCCCTTGCCTCAGTTCATTTTCTGCCTACAATACAAAGTTTATTTGTTTCCTTAACTATCAGCTGCCTCTACTTTCTCTAAGTGAAGAGAAAGTTCCAAGTGAGGAAGGGCCTGCTTATCTTATTGCTTACTTAGCTGACATTCCAGAACCTACAGTGGTGTTTGGCAGAGAGTAGATGCTCAGTAAATAGTAGTCGGGGCATTGATTGGTTCTTCTTTCTACTCACCATCTTCCCTGTCTCATTCTTCATAGAGCAGCCTCATTGAATAATCTCTTTTTCTCATTTGTGACGCATGTCTTTTCTTTCACCTTGGGGTACTCTGTGGATGATGGAAACTCAAGTGTGGCTAGATTAGTGGAGAAGGCTGGCACCAAAGAAAAATGATTTGGTCTTTCCAGACTGGCTTGTTCTCATGGAGAAGCCTTAGATTATCCCAGAAAGTCAATGATTTTGATTCTTCTGCCTCATTTTAAAGTTTCTGTCATTTTTCCTCATTTGTTGGGTAGTCTTTGGACAGCATGGCTTTAAGAGTTCTCCACCCAGCCTTCTAGAGGGTGCCAGTGGGCCCTGGAAGGTGCTATACTTGCACACAAGAAGGCAGACTACAGAGCACCCATAGAAGGGAAGCTTCTAAGGAGAAGTTCAGGAACCTTTGCAGGGATGTCCACAGACAAGCAGGATTCTTAATGATTTATTTATTTGAAAGAGAGAGAACATGAGTGAGAGGGTCAGAGTGAGAAGGAGAGAGAATCTCACAGAGACTCCCTGCTGAGTGCAGAGCCCTGCATGGGTGCAGCATCACGACTGAGACACTAACCCCAGCCTAAGATCGCAATCTCAGTCAAAACAAAGAGTTGGATGCTGTACCACCCAGGCACCCCAAAAATTCTTAAGCACAACATTAGATCATTCCCAAATATCTGGAGACCTAACCTCAGCAGGTTATACAATTCAAGGAGAGCATGGGCTCTGTCCTCCTCTCAAGAAGAGCCAGCTGGCTTTCCTGATACCACAGTAGAGTCACTTCCTAATGTACCCAAGTTAGCTTAATGGTGAGATGAATCACCGGGGCAGCAGTAGAAATCTGTGCAGGAGAACAGGATCATCTTTGCACTGGACAGAGAGACAAGGAGGCAAAGGGAAAGATCTGCTCAAGAAATCATGGATGCATTTGCAACAGAATTTTATTTTTAAAAAGCTGTTCTTTTCATGAGAAATGAAAAGATGTAGCACCGATGTGACTTTTAGAAGCTCTCATTATAGTGTGGTTCAGTTTCTGAATTCCTCCAAGAGAAAAGAAGACCCGAGATTGTCAGTTGGTTCTGTCTCTTGCATCAGCTGCATCTGTGAGCCATTCATGACGCTCATGTGGGATTCTTGCCAGTGAGTTTGCTGCTCTAAAGATCTTGGCCCGGACTGAGTTCTCAGTAGGGAAAGGTTGGGAAGAGTCCTTGGAAAGGCAGTGACAATGAATGTGCCAAGAAGAGAGAGAAATTTGTCTCTTGCCAATTTCCAGGCTCGTAAATGGAAACATAATCTATAATTGGTCAGAAGTATAGATTTATTTATTTATTTGTTTATTATATGTGTGTATGTATATATGTGTGTGTGTGTGTGTATATATATATATTTATTTATCCAACCATTCATAAAAATGAAGTCATGATTTGAAATGATCTGGGTGGTCCAGAAATATCCAGTTGTCCTATGGAAAGGTAAGGGTGTTCCTACTATGGACTTGTAGCTCCTGCTTCATGGAAAACTACTTACACTGTCATCATCTGGTACTCCTTGTAGACTCCTACTGTATACCTTCTTGGTTCTAGTTGGATAAATACCTGACATCTGACAATGAGGGGCAATGTGGTATGGAAAACACTTGAATAATAATCATTACTGTCATTAATAGTTTTGTTCTCACGTGGCCATATAGTTTGCCAAGTATGTTCACATATATAATCTTAATAAAAGATTAATGCTAAAGGCCAGTTCTGATTCATGTTTTCACTTCCTTTAATGGCCAGGAATACGTCTTTGCATGTAGTAGACATTTTGTCCATGTTTGCAAAATAAATGCATTCTGCCCTCTGCTCCTCCCTGCAGGACTGTGGTTACGGTGGTCACAGGCCAGGACATTATATTCTGTGGGGTAAGCCGATGGTCAGCATGGAGAAGGGCAGTCCTGTCTGCAGAGTGCTCACTCTGTGCCCTCTTCCCGGAACCACCAGGTCACTAATGGCTGGAGGAAGGACCACAGACTTCCTAAGCACTGGCCATCAGCAGGGATGCACTGCACATTTTCCCAGCTACTTCACCCTCAGTATTTTAAGCTAGTGACATTTTCCTGTACCAGTCACCTGCTTATTTGTAGCCCCATCTAAAGATAAAGTTTCATCAGAATGAGACTTCAGTTCATTGGGCAAGTTATTTATTGGACAGCTACTATGTGGGGCACTGTTCTAGGTACTGGAGGTACAGCACTAAAAAAAACACTCTCAACATCACTGCATGTGTGTACATGTACGCACGTGTGGTGGGGGCAGGAGTCAGGAGGTAAACAGCCAAGTAAGTGTTCTAGTTAGCTTTTACTGCACAACTGGCCGCCCTCAAGCTCAGTGACTAAAAAGCATAGCAAAGTTTCTCTTGCTCAGGAATCAGTGGTTTGGGCAGAAATCCTTGGGGAAGGCTCATCTTGGCTTCATGGGGCCTCTACAGAGGCAATTCATAGTGAAGGCCACAGCAGGCGTATGCACAGTGAAATTCAGAGCCCCTTGTTGGAAGGGCAGCAAAAGGGGCTGTTAAAATATTAAAATTCAGAACATTTGTTCCTCCTTTTTTTAGATTCTTCCTGAACAGGACATGGTGTTTGTTATTTGCTTTGTAATGCTGAGTTCCCTTGGGCTTGGGGAATCGTACTGAATAGTGCAACTGCAGGCTTTGCCTTGCCACTCAGCACATGCAGCCCACTGGCTTGCAGCCAGAGGACAAGCACCTTGTGATCTGGCCAGGGATGGGGGAGGTCAAGGCAGGCCTTTTCCCTTGGGCCCAACACCAAATTGGTAGTGCACTGGTGGCCCTCAAGGGAGTCTAGCCTCCATGCAGGTTGTGCTTGGTACCTGGATTGGGGATGGAAGAGGGCCTGCCCACATCAAGTCACTTGTCATACTCACCATGGCTGCCAGCTCAGGGTGGGGATGGCTCTTGACATGCTGTACCTTGAAATGTTACAGATACCCTTCCTATGTTTGTACCCAGGCCCCTGCCTCGGGTAGAGGAGGCAGAAGTCACTGTGTGACAGTGAGCGGGGGGGTAGCCAGTGGTTGGGGGAGTGGATAACTAAGAATGTCCCACAGATGAAGGACCACAAGGGAGCAAAGGCTTCAAGTCCCCAACTCATGCTCCATTGTCCCATCAGGCTTCACATGCAGAATACAGATTCAAAAGTAAAATTGTTAGGAAGTGCAACACTGGCCACAGAGCATTAAATCCCAAGTGTAAGCCCTTGTGAGTACAAGTCCCTGTGTGACAAAATTGGAGTCCCGTCAGGAGCCTTATGGCCGGAGAAAGTGCTTTCAGGTGACTCACTCTGGTGGTGTACAAGTTGGTGCTGGCTCTCAGCTGGACTGGGTTGATTTTTCTCCATATGAGCCTCTTCATGTGGCTTGGCCTTCCTTGCAGCATGGTGGCTAGATTCCAAGAACAAGTATCCCAAGAGAGCCAGGCGGAAGCTGCATTGCATTTTATGGCTAGTTTTGGAAATCACATAGAACTACTTCCACCACACTGTTAGTGGAAGCAATCACAAAGGCCCACCCAGGTTCAAGGGGAGAGCATATAGATTCCACCTCTTGATAGGGAAATGGCAGGGTTCTAGAGGAACATGTGGGTCTGGATGTACTGTCAGACCTCTATTTTTAGAAAACAACCTGCCACAGTAAGATAATATATGAGACAGGGAGAAGTGCTGTGGAAGAAAAAAAAAAAAAGTAAGGCAGAGAAAGGTGGAAAAGGAGAGCATTGATGGGGATAGGTGGTTTGTACCATTAAATAGTGTGGCCAGGTAATGCCTCCCTGACCCTTGAAGAAAGTTAGAGATGGAGCCATGCAGATATCTGGGGAAAGAATGTTCCAGACAGAAGAGAAAGCCGGTCTGGAGTGAATTATGAAAGCAGAGAGGCAGAATCAAAGTGAGGGTGGAGGAGAGTAGCAGGAGGGGGGTTCAGAAAGGAAACAGGGACAAATCATTTAAAGTCTTATAGGACACTCTAAGGCTTTTACTTGCACATGGAAAGCCATTGAAAATTTTTGAGCCAATGGTGTCATATGGTCTGACTTATTTTTTTAAAGAATCATTCTGGCTGCTTTTTATAGAATAGATTGTACAGGGACAAAGGTGGAAAAAGAGTGACCCATTAGGAAGCTTTTGAAATATTTAATGCAAGAGTTGATAGATGCTTGGACCAGCTGGAAACAATGGAGGTAATAAGGAGTGATTATCCAAAAAAAAAAAAAAAAAAAAGGAGTGATTATCCTCTGGATATATGTTTATGGGTAGAACCGTAGAATTTGGTGACATTGAATTTCATTAGGAGTAGACAAGGTCAAGAGTGACTCCTTTGTGTTTGGCCCAAGTCGGCAGATTGATGGTGTTGCCATTAACTGAGGGTTGAGGGTTGGAAGACCATGGGAGGAATAGGTTTGAAAGAGGAAGGGTGATAGGGAAAATCAGGAGTTTGGCTTGGGCATTTTAAATTTGAGGTGTCAAATAGATATTTAAGTGGGGTCGCTGAGTATGCAATTACACCTATAGGCTGATGTCTGTGGGAGGGGTCTAGGTTAGACATAAAAAACTTTGTAGTTCCACCAAGACAGCAATAAGAGAGTGAATATTTCCTGGCAAGAGTCCCCTCATGCATGTAGCTACTTTGACATTGAGGTGAGTATTCTTTTTATTTTTAGACTGATGAATAAGTAGATGCTATTATCACATTTCCTCATCCTGTATGTTTGGATAGAACACACTTTCATTCAGGCAACCAGTTTTCCTTTTAAGGGTTTTTGGTGTTCCCATGTGTGTATACATATGCATTACATTCTAGAAATCTCAGCCAATGAGTTTTCCTTTGAGATATTGGCCATTTATGGTTTATTATAGCTGATCTAGATTTTAAGATGTTCAGATTTTCATTTAAATAGGTATTTGTTTGCATTTTATATACTAACTTGTACATTTGATCAGACATAGTATCAGCTCCAGCCTTAATAGTGTTTCGGAGATGGGAGATCAAATTATCCCTCCTGCTGTCTCCAGGCAATCTGCATCTTTTTGAAGGTATTATAATTTAAAAGAGCATTTAAATTAGAATCTTTGTAGCTTTTCCTTGAATGTGTATGCTTAACCTACCTATACTTGAATCAGGGTTTTATAGAGCAGATTTATTTAACTTTTGTTAATATTCTGTGAATATAGATGAGAAATACGCTATTAGATTGAAACAACAAGATTAATTGTTTGATGGAAACACGGTGTGTTTTCATCTTAGGAGAAAGACGTGCCATAAGACATTTCAAACATATATCATTAAGATACATTTCACTAAATAAAGAATATTTTGATAAAAAAAAAAGTGTTACGAGGCTAAACTATTCATGCACGTTTTGGTTAAAAATATTTATTCCTGGATTCAGCATCCCCTTTCTCTCTTTTCCACCCTTTGCCCTTTAATCTTCTGTATATATTCCCTTCCTTTCCCTTGATTTCTCTCTTTCCTTCCCTTTCTTTGGCTTCTGTTCTCTTCCCTTCCCAGGACAAAGATTGTTGCTTGTGTGGGGGAAATTGTAAAGTAGGTGGAAAAGAAATCCCACGTTAGACCAATAATACTGCTCATATCTGTATTACCTCAGCCTTCCCCTGTCACTACCTGGACACAGAGTAAAGTTACCAGGGTGTTCTTGCTAGGGTAAACACTAGGGCAGCCTTGTGCTTTGGTCAATAAGTCTATTTTAGCTTAATTAATGGAAAGGCTCCAATGCCCACATAATCTTCACAACACTTTGTCCCAGCCCTCAGAGCTGTCATACAGATTTAATTCCATCTCCTGTAGCCTCCTGTAGCCGAGTCTTCTGGACACTCAGCAGATGGTTTTTCCCTGGTCCTATACTCTTCCACTTTATATCTCAGGAATACAGTCTTTATATCCCTGGTATTTTGAGCTACGCCTTCTTGTCTTTGTTTATCTTTCTCAACCAACTTTCTCCCCACTATTCCAGTATAAAAATTTTGCATAGTAGTTTACTTAATACGGGTAAATTGTATTGTATTTGGAGATTTCAAGGCAATTGGTAGACTTTGAGGAACTGGATGTTGGGGGAAGTAGGTGAGAAGATATTCAGAGCAAGTCAAAAGCCAGGGACTAATTATTTTATTTTAGGCATGGCCTGAGAGGCTCATAGGCAAAGAGTGTCTGCAGGTCCGGGCCACAGTTCAGGTGCACACTAATTGTTTTGCATTGAAGCACATTTTCAGTAAATAATACCAGGGCCAACTCTATTAATATGCTCAGCGGAGAGAAAATTAAGCAGTTGCTTGACTGATAATGATGCTGAACACTTTCAGGTGTTAGAATTTCATTAAGACTATGTGTTGTCTTTTACCATACCATTTACATTTTGTGTTGGGTATTTCAAATTAATCATGAGCATAATTAAGAGTTGTCGTAATTAGATTACCATTTTGTGATGATCTGCAACATACCAGAGAGTGTGAAGAAGAAAAATGAGGAGGACCACTCAAGGTTCTTTGCAGTGGGAGACTTCTCTAAACAGGTCACCTCTGAGGATTAATGCACTAGTGCTTCATTCCGCATTGGCTTTTTTGTAACAGCTAAAAATGGAGACAGTTTTAATGGGAAGTGGAACTCTCTGAGGGCCTTTCGTCCCAAGCCACCATTGTTTTAGGAGGACATTATTATAACAATGGTTCTAGTGGAAGTATAGGTTACTTTTGATAACCATAGAGAAGCCAGGGAACAAATATATAGTTTTACATTACTCAAAAGTTTAATTGAGTTAAGGATTAGAATTCATAATCTAACAAAAAAAAAGAAGTTTAGTACTTTAGAACTTAAATGAATTCTTGAACATATTTCAGATAGAAATTTTTTTTTTACCTCAGGAAAGGCTTGACGAGATTAAAATACCAGACAGAAATTTTTTAAAAAGCTTTTGGAATAGCTCTTATTAACCTGAAGAGACATTTATTTAACTATCCATAGGCTAAAAGGAGAAGGACATTTGCATGGAAGTCACTTTTCAGCCATGGTTTACCCTAGAATGATTTCAAATGATTGTATAATGAGGGCAAAAAGTTGCAGGGCTACATATAAACTGCATGCTACTTAATAAATTATTCATATTAGCCCAAAGGTATAATTATTCAGTGAAATGAGAACTAAGAAAATTAGTTCTGTATTAATGTTTGTTTATACAGATAATTTTTTTTTCTTTACATGGTCACATTTTCCTGCTAGAGGTAATCTAAAGGCAATCCACATAAAATGTTAAATCAGGTTGGAATTCCCAGGGTCAGTTGTGTTCCATCTTTTTCTCTTTCTGTTGTTATAGTTTGTTTCTAGAGAAAATTTTTCTTTCATAAAAAAAGAGAAAGGCAAACTCTCCTTAAAGCAGTCCTTTTTTAAAAGGAAAGGAGCAGGGACACTTGGAAGTTCAGTCGATTGAGCATCTGATTCTTGTTTTGGGTTCAAGTCATGGTCTTGTGGTTGTGAGATTGAGCCCTGCGTGGGGCTCTGTGCCCAGTGCAGAGTTTGCTTGAGACTCTCTCTCCCTCTCCCTCTGCCCCTCCCCTGCTCTCTCTCTTTCTCTCTTGCAAATACATACATACATACATACATACATACATACATAAAATCCTCAAAAAAATATAAAAGGAAGAAGCAGCAAGATATTTTACCACAAGCATGCCTGAAGACATTCTGAATTCCTTCCACACCAGCTCTTTAGTGCAGAGTCAGAAGGACACCATTTCGTGTCTTGGCCAAGACAGGCTTTGCCTAACATCTCCCACTTTACCACTCATAGCCTCTTTTCCCACAGACCAGATCAGAAACCATGATTGTTATTTTTCTTTGTCTTAATTGTTATTTAGCTTCCAGTTGTGACAATATTAAACACATTTTTGAATAGTCTCTGCTTCTACCCTTGACTCCTGGAGTATCTAGAACAACAGATAGGATGATGAGTTCAAAGAACACTCAGAGCAAATCATTCTTCTGCTTAAACCCTTCCAGCAGATTGTTGGCTCAGAGTGAAAACTGAAGTCCTCCCAATGGCCTTTGAATCCTGCCTGGTCTGGCCTTTAGCTCTGTGGCCTGTGACTCAGCCTCCCACCCAGCTGACTGCTACCATACTGGCTTCCTTTCTGTGCGTGGACCATGTCCGCCCTGCTCTCCATATAGCTGCCTCCAGCCCCGTCCCCAGATGCCAGCTCTGCTCACTTCCTTACTCTTAGAGTACTTTGTATAAACCCCACCTTCTCAACCACCCATATAACTATAATACCCTCAGCCCTAGGCTTTCCCTGCTTTTACCCCACACTGTGTCTTTTCTGCTTACCATTCATTACCTCCTAGGATACTATGTAATTCACCTATTATGTTCTTTGTTTATTTTCTGTCTACTTGCTTGAACAGATGATCGATCACTGTCTCTTTGTTCATTGGTGTATGCCAGGTGCCTCAGAACAATGCCTGGCACATAGTAGGAGCTCTGTAAGTATATGTTGAATGAATGAATGTATGTATTTCATGACACTCTTCCGTGAAAATGCTACATCTCCTGCCCCCAAGGTGTATTAGAGACTGCCCAGGTGCCATGTGGTGAATGCTCCATGACCAACAGTTTCCAGTTGTGGAAATCTAGGGAAGCCAGGGCAGGAAGGTACAAAGCAATGGAAGCAGTGGAGAGCTTAAGTGAGCTTAGGGCTAGAATTTAGCACAGTCATACGACCCATTTCCCTAACTCTTTGTGGTGACCAATTCCATAGAAAGAAGGCCTCTGTTTGGTGGCAGTGATCTAGGATGAGAACCACACGTGTGGTATGGGTATTGCGAGGATGGCCTGATTTGGGCTGATATCCTGCTTGCATTCAACTGTGAGGTGAAGGACATTTTTGGAAGAGTTAAATGTCAGAGATCAGGCTAAAGGCAAGGAGTTGAATCCTTTGTTTCAGTAGCCTTCTTGATGGACAGCTATGCTGTTTCCTACCCCTGCAACACACACAGGAGAGTTAGGGAGACCATGCATGTCATCTTATAGCTTCATTTAATTTAGTGGATGGTTGAATTGCCTCAGACTATTTCAAATCACTGTAAAAACCACACTGTCCAGTAGAAATATCGTGTGAACTGTAATTATAATATAACATTTTCTAGTAGCCACGTTTAAAAAAGTAAAAAGTTTAATTTATTTTAATTATATATTTTGATATATTTTATTTAACCTGAATATCCAAAATATTATCATTTGAATCTGTCATCAATATAAAATTAAATAATGAGATATTTTACTTTTTTTAGCTAAGCTTTCAAAACTTGGTATTTTATTTTTTATACTTACATCTCAACTTGGACTAGCCACCTTTCAATACTCAATAGCCATATGTGGCTGAGGGCTATTATATTGGACAGTGCATAAGAGTATATGATGAGATATAAAACTTACTATTTATAGATTCTCACGCTTCCACTTTCTCTTTAAAAAACTTTTCTTTGATTCAAAGTATATTTTCAGTCCATAAATTATGTTTCAGCATGCTTGATGTTATAAAGTCAGACTGAAACACAGGAAGAAAATGTGTATTTTTCTATAGCTAATCATGAATGTAGTTATTAGCAATTGTACAATTAGCAATTGTATTTCACCTTAATTAGTTGGTGAATCAAGTAGCAAAGATATATCTTTGAATAGATATAGAAGCAGAGAAAATAAGAAGTGGGGACTATAAAAACATTCATGCAGCAGTCTGATATGTTTCTGTTTTGATACTTGAGACTTTGTGGAGGTCTGGCTGAAGAATTGGTGTACTATTTGCTCTTTTGTATTTTGCAATATGATTATCATTTCAAAACTGAGATGAAACTTACATACAGCCGTTATGTCTTGGATCTCTTCCAAGGTATTTTAGCTATTAAGGACCCCGAATGAATTCTGAAGATTATATTCTAAGGATGCTTTGTGGTATGGTAAGCAACTTGATTGGCTATGAAAAATGATGGGAAGTTGTAACACATGCTGAGAATCCTACAGCATTGTCTTGATAAAGATGGTGAACAAGGTAGGTCTTCCATCAGGAATAATACCCTACATATTTGCTCTCAATCTTCTGAGCAAAACAAAGGTAATGACCTTTAGATTTAAAACAACAAAAACATGTTGCTTAGATGTTAAAATGAAACAGGGCATTTTTAATGTTGGAATGGGTCTTAGCTCTCTTTTACATCATCAGGTCTTCTAGTTTATTCACTTCTGTAATCACTTTGCCCCTCCTTGTCGTGTTTGCCCCTCCCCACCAATGATTCAGAGAGACAGATAATTATATGCACACCAGCTAAATGTCTGGTAAAATATCTGGGCAAAACTGATTTGACTTGTGTGGAACTGAATTTAAAAACACTTGATGGAACATTGCTTCAGTCTCTGAACACTTGTCAGGTTACATTTCTTGCTTTGCCTCCATTAGCACGACATGTGGTTTGGTCCTGAGAGATGCTTTGCCCAGACTTCCCCCCCCAACCCCTACCCGTTCCAACTACATAACTTGCTTCCAAGGGGTCATAATCTATCAGCTCTTCATTTTGTCACTCTTAACTAGAAAAATATATATAATAATATGTCCAAATGTTTTATGCCTAGGTAACCATCTTTTTATGAAGTTAATGTTTATATTATGGAATAGAGGAATGTTTCAGTATTGTGTAAGTGGAAAATATAATAATATAGAATACATATTATTATTTTTAAGTATTCTGCCAAAAGAAAGTAATCAATTTAGAGAAAATCAGTGATCATTTCTAAGTCAATGTTATATAACTGGCCATTGTACTTGATCGTGATTTTACATTTGAGGTTCTGCTAGCTGAGTGGAAGAGAAAGCTAGGCTTTTAAAAGCCCAAATAGGGGGATCCCTGGGTGGCTCAGCGGTTTAGTGCCACCTTCAGTCCAGGGAATGATTCTGGGGTCCTGGGATTGAGCCCCACGTCGGGCTCCCTGCATGGAGCCTGCTTCTCCCTCTGCCTGTGTCTCTGCCTCTCTCTGTGTGTCTCTCATGAATAAATAAATAATATCTTTAAAAGCCCAAATAGTTGATCTAGTTTAATTTTGACATGATTTACAAAAGAAACAAATAAATAAAAAACTTACATAAATGGTGACAACCTTAGAATTTTATATTGGCTAGTATACCAAAGTACACAAGTGATGGAGATGGTTAAAGCTGGATTCACACTTAGCAGAGTGAAGAGAGAAAGGTGGTTGTCTTTGATCATCACTCTTAACTTTTAGATGTAATTTCTCAGGGAAGAACCTACCCTTCTCAAAGCACTCAGCCTGAATTTATTCAGGATCAAGTTAAATGAAAGTTAATTCCTGGCATTGGTAAGGTTTATAATCTTCCAAGCATGTTTTTCAAGAACCCATTTTTAAAAATGGAGTTTAAGCTCAACAAGCGTTGGAATCAATGGTCACTGAAATGGGGAGCCTTTTCTCATTGAGATTGTTAATAAGTAGAAAGCAAAATATATATTTATGACTTACACACAATGTAACATAGTAAAATATGTTGTCTTTTAGGAATGAGTCCAGTCTGGAAATATTCAGAATAGCAAATTGAAGCCTAAGTGATTCTTTTATAATTTAATCAACTTAATAAGACTTTTTTAGATAGTTAGCATTTGGTTGGCTTCCCCCCAAAAGGGGGGGGGTATTGGCCTTAGTTTAAACTGTTTAAAAATTAAACAGAAACTTAAAGATGGTGGAGCAAAGGAATTTTTATTCCACTTTTCTGCCTGAAGCTCCCAAAAGGAACAAAGAGAATGAAAAATAAAGAAGAAAATCCTGTCTCCTGTTAAGTAGCTATACCTCAGATCACAAACTACAAGGAATATCTGCCAAATACAGTAAAATTTGAACCAAAGAAGAGAGGATGCTCTGAGCTTACACAGTCCTCAAATTTGGGGCAGGATGCAGATTTCTCAAGCAGTCAGGCCTATAAAAATTAAATGGCTTCCCTAAAATGATAAGATGGGGGAGGAGGACTCTTTCTGTAGTAGCTATGTTGGAGCTGATAGAGCAGAAGAGTCACTGGGTAGCATTGGACAGGTTGTGCCCTAAGCAACTCTAGGGACTCCATTAACATCAAAGTCTATGTGAATGGAGTTCCCTGGAGTGAGTGCCCAATTTGTGTGCCTATGTTGGCTACCATGGTGATCACATGCCACTTGAATGAGTAGTATCCCAAAAATATGGGACTGCTCCAAATGAGGCTGGGAGAGAGGTCAGGTAGTGGTGGTCATGAGATGACCACACAGAGAGCCTGTAACATGAAGAACTTCTCTCTAATGACTTTGCATAAGCTGAGAGAGTCACACCGAAAACTCCAGTGTGAAGTACTCCCAGGGTACAAAGAGGTGGAGAGAATGTTGGAATTCCTTTCTGGATTTGAAGCTTGCAAGTCTACTCTCTTACTATTTGGTACGTGTCTGATTGTCTCCATTCCAGCATGGATACCTTCTGGTAAATACCACACCTTGGCAGAGACAGTGCAAACTCAGAGAAGAAAGGACCACAGACAAAAGGTAGAGGAAGAATGTATATCAGAAGACAAAATATCTCAAACAGAAGACAAATTTTGACTCCGTTCTTCGTGGTCTCCAAGGAAGAATAATAGCTGGGTTTTCTACAAAACAAACAAAAAGTTTAAAGAAAAGATACCTAGGGTGAAAGAAGACAGAAGAGAGAGAGAAAAGCTGAGCCAATCAATCATGGTTAAGAAATGAGAGAGAAAAATAAAACCATTTTAAAGATGAAAGCCACATGAGAAGCCACAAACAATAATAAACACAAGTAAAAACAAGGGATATACCGGTCAGATTTGAGAGCCTCCTACAAAAAAAAAAAAAAAAAATCTGATAGAAATGATTTCTCTGAAGAGGATGCACTGAAAGACAAAAGATTATCACGTATTTGCTTGGTTTTTTGAAAGTAAGAGAGTAAGAGATGGGAACAAAAAATATTCAAAGGCATAGTAGGAGATGATGTTACTGATAAAGAAAGATTGTGTGTGGAAGTCAGAAGGGCACACTGTTTACTAGAAAAAAAACTCTAGGAAGTAGGAATTAGACAAAATATATTGCCGAGTGGTCAAGGGCGCTAAGGGAAGCAGGACTGGGGAGTCCACTGGTGTTGGCAATAGGGTCACTGCTGGCTGTTGTGAAAGCTGTACCAGGAGGACAGTAGGGCAGACGCTGGAATAAACTGGGTAGAGAAGTGAGTCGAGGTGAGGAGGTGAAAAGAGCATAGACAAATCATCTAAGAAATTTCATCATGAAGGAAACGAAGGGTTATAGATGTACCTACAGAGGGACATGAGATTTAGAGAGGGTATGTTTTTAAGATGGGAGAAACTTGCATGTACTTAAACATTCTTAGAAGACAGAGGAAAGCAGTGCTCAGCTTTATCTGTGCACCGGAGGCACCTGGAATCTTCTAAAAAACACATTTTTTTTTTCCTTAAAAGCATGACGTTGGGTCCTACCCACAAAGGCTCCCCTGCCATTGTAATGGATGTGGTTGGTGCTGGGATTTTTAAAAGCTGCCCAGATGATTCTAAGGACTAGCTGAATTTGAAAACCATTTTCAGGAAAGTTGAAACCGCATCCCAAGAAGATGAGAGGTAAACTGATCCTAAGCTTGATGGAGGGATTATCCCAAAATTAGAGTAGGATTTCCTCTTCCATTGTGGCTGCAGGAAGTGGTGGGAACACTTTCAGACAGATGGGAGCTAAAGGGATTTCTGCTCTGGCTTCTGTTTTCTCTGTGAAGGTGCAGAAGGTGGAAGAATGTGCTGGGAGGAAGATGGGAAGGTCTGGAGAGGAGGAGCAAATGTGCAGCAGTTTTATGGGGAATGAAGGAGAACACCAGGGAGGAACCCAGAGGCTGGGCGGGCAGAGTTGAGAGGCTGAAGTTCAAGGTCATAGTTTCATAGAGGCGTTCCTTGTCCTTCCTAGGTGTAAATAAAGCACGACACAAATGAGAGAGCAGTCAGTTTTCCTGTGAAGAGTAGAGAAGTTAGTTACTCCTGAGGTACTCTCATTTTGTCCATAAGACAGAGAATCGACGCTGTTGGAAGTAAAATAAATAAAAATAACACATTAGATTAAATTCTGTCTTAATCTCCTTTGGCGAGGCTCGGCATTGTTTCTGTGAATACTGCAGAAATGAAGCCAGACACTATCATTTTGCTCAGTTAAATGGAAAGAAATGACTTTTAGTCCTACTGGTTCAAAAACACAAGTAGTAAGTGCTCAAGGCCCTAACTCTTTCCCTAGGGTGACGTGTATGTTCTAGAACTAGTATGTGGTTTGCAGTAGAGAGCATGTTGGCACCATAGTAATTAAGTGTTGAAACAATGTGTGCACTCAGGCTGCATCTAGAAATATATTTTAGTCAACTTGGCAGGAGACATAAACTCAATCAGTTTTAATAAAACAATCCCGCTTTGTAAATATCACAAATAGAAAGTTACTCTTTTTGTTAGGTCTTGCTGGCAGGGTCCTGGGAGTAGAGATTTTAGTTTTTTAGCTTCAGGCCTCCGTTCTTTTAGTGCCTTTTCAGTTGCACAGATAGTTTGCATTTTAAATCATCTCACATAACTTGCCAGAAGCTGTCCTTGATGCTGAGGACATTGTGACATTTTCAAGGAAGGCTGAAAAGCCCTGGATGCAAGAGTGCCCTCATCCACGGGGCACACCGAAAGCACACCAGAGCTGACGTCCACGAAGAGCCCATGCAGAGACTGTGCAGTGAGAAGAAAATAAATACGTGCATAAAAATTAAATCCAACCCATACAGCCTGAAACGTCTCTGGATGTTTACTGATGTCACAACTTCTTTTCATTCCAGTGGCGAGGACAGAATGAACATTGATTGTTGCTTGAACATGTTTTCAGAGCAATTTCCTGATCCTCTTATCACTTGGTAAAGAATACGGGTACTGTTTACCCCATGTCTGACCCTTCTCCACACACTGACTTTTGCAGATAACTAGCATGACACAAAACTTGGCGGGTGATGGAAAAAAATTTGTTTACTCTCACATTCACTACATTTTTTTAAATTGTGAAATTAACTGTGGCACTCTGCTAGGCATCAAGGGATGAAGACATACTTGGCCTCTTGTTCTCAAGAAGTGTCGTCGAGGCTTCTAGAAGTCCAGGGAAGCAAAGACATCTTCTTTGGCTTACTTTTTCATTCTTGGCTATTCGAATACAGAAATCATTTATTGTTGTGATGTTTGGAAAAATTATTTTGTCTCCTGACTATCTTCTTTAGTGACAGGTTAGTAAACAGATAACTTCTTGGTCATCTCAGAGCCTTGGCGTTAAAAAAAAGAAAAGTTTTGTGCCTACTCATGAGTTCCACCTATGGGGGCAGAGCCTTCCCTCTGTCCAGTGTTTTGGTGAGCTTGAACTTCATATCTCATCCTTGTGCATTAGCCCGATTTATACTGTCTCTAGCTTGCAAAGGTCCACTGTAGAGGATTAATATGTAGCCAACATCAGCATCACTGACTTTTGTATCTAAAGTACCATCCTTCCACCCCTCATGAAAATTTTATGTCTCAAAATAGTTGGTTGATGTCCCATCTGGGCAAGTTTTCCATCAGCTGGAGGGTGATTCTAGTCCAGTGTGTGTGTGAATTTTAGAAGCGAGCTCCCCCCCCCCAATCTAAAGATTTAACTGCACAATTCTTACTGACAAGCGTTCTATTGGTTTGAATGTAGATGATTATTTAAAAACTAAAACAATATGAACAAGATGATTTTTGTTAAGTCCTGAGAATATGAAAATATTTTTAAAAGTACTCTTTTAGTTCTTTGACAGGCACTTGTAAGTCTTTGAACTGATACTATTTTTTTGTGCTTGGCACAGTTTTGGCTATGAATTCCTGATAAGCCAAGTCTAGGGACAGATGTCAAAATTATTCGGGAATTTAATTTGGGATTTAAGGAGTGGCATTTTCTCTTTACCTAAAATGCTAACACTTTCTAGACAGACTACATTGAGTGTCCTACTCATCCCGTTTTTCCAAATATTTTTCTCTTTCCAGTTTGATAAACCAGTTGTGTAAAACCCACATGTTGTTTTTAGAATTGCCCCGAATCAGCCAATGATTACAAATTTCTTACAGTTTGTAAAACCCCACCAGATTCTTCCCTGAAGACAGGCTTTTGGAATTGTTTGGAAGTCAATAAGTGCATTGTGTAAAAGAACTACTTTACTTTTTCGTAGTAACGTTGGATTCTTGCAACCAAAAATGACAAGTGGTTACTGGCTTTAATGGCTGTATGTTTTAGCAAATACAGCAGAACAGTTAAGTTTTACTATCTAGACATAGAGATGGAATCCACCAGTACTTACCCCTCTTATTTTGAACAAGAGAAGCAGATGGACCACAGTTGAAAAGGGAGTTGGTGAGAGGCACCTTCCTTAGAAGGCCTTTCTCTCTCTGGTTGATTAATATCTCACTGCCCCCACTCCCAAACATGAATTCCATTAAGACAGAGGCTGCTCTGTTTCTGATCATCATGTGGCAGAGTTCCTGGCACATGGTCCTTGGCCGGTTTCTTGGAGTAAAACCCAAAGTCTTCCCCTGTGTGAACAGGCCCCCTGCCTCCCTCATGCTTACTCCTTGAGTACCATGCTCTTCCTTTGGAGCCTTTTGCAGTGATTTCTCCTACCTGAAATGCTCTGCTCTCCATCCCTTAGATCTCTGCTCAAACACTACTTTTTCAGCAGACAGCCTCTCCTTTGCTGCCCCGCCTACCATTCTCTTGTGCTGTATTCAACAAACTTCTATTTTCTTAAAAAACAAAAAACAAACAAACAAACAAAAAACTACCTTTTCAGAGAGGACAGTCCCACCTTCCATATGAAAGAGAACAGTTCCCACTACTTTCAACCCACATTCCCTATGCCCTACCCTGACTTATTTTTCTCTGTGGGCTTATCACTTAACCTATTACATATCTATTTCTTTATTGTGTGTCCAGCCCAAGCAGAATGTGACCTCCACAAAGACAGGGTGTATGCG
The DNA here is from genome assembly GCF_018345385.1 of Vulpes lagopus. Taxonomy (NCBI): domain Eukaryota; kingdom Metazoa; phylum Chordata; class Mammalia; order Carnivora; family Canidae; genus Vulpes; species Vulpes lagopus. The sequence continues at coordinate 112,057,492 of NC_054824.1, read as the reverse complement.
TATGTACTTGGTTATTACCAGAAGGAATGAACAAAGAAGGCAAGATGCTCAGTGTGTATTTGGGGATGAACAAATGAGTGAGGAAGATGTGATGTTTCTAGCACCTAGATGAGGAAGGGCTTCAGACATCATCTTTTAGCAAGCAGGTAGTCATTATACTGGATGAGGGAGGGCACCCATACCTACAAAGGGGACATCTTGAGGAAAAGGGGTGGTTAGCCAGTCATGGCTCAAGGGTCATGGGTAGGGTGGCTATATGTCTCTTTTTTTCTTAGAGTAGTCTTGACATACATCTTTTTTTCCAGCTTAATATTTAATGACACCCTTTTTCATCCTTAAAAGTTTCCCTGGTTGGATTATAAGATACACAGATGTTCCCCCAAGTTATGGTGGTTCCACTTAAATGATTTTTTGACTTTATGATGGTGTGAAAGTGATACATATTCAGTAGAAACTATACTTTAACTTGGAATTTTGATATTTTCCCAGGCTAGCAGTATGCAGTGAAGTATTTTTGTGATGCTGGGCAGTGACAGGGAGTCTCAGCTCCCAGTCAGCCATGCTATCATGAGGATAAACAACTGACATACGTACAACTATTCTGTACACGTACATTCATTCTGTTCATCACTTTCAGTAGAGTGTTCGATCAATTACATGAGATATTCAGCTCTTTATTATAAGATAGATTTTGTGTCAGATAATTTTGCCCAACTCTAGGCTAACGTAGGTGTTCTGAGCATAGTTAAAGTAGGTGAGGCTGAGCTATGATGTTCAGTAGGTTGGGTGTATTACATGCATCTTTGACTGATGCTATTTTTAGCTAAAAATGGGTTTATTGAGATGCTAGCACATCACAGATCAAGAGAAATCTCATGGTCATCCTACTTAAGAGATTTGATTGCATCCAGGGATGCTGTTCTGTGTGTGAGAACTCAAAGTCGGAAGCAGTAAGAGAAGCGACTTTTGGGACACAAGCATGTTTCATCCTTGACTGAATAGGGCCTCAGGGGAGTGAGAAGGTCTTCCCTCAAAGAACCACTGAGCATGTGCAGCTATGGACCAGCAAGCACTATCACATCATCTGTCAGGTCCTGTGGAAGGAGACTCAGCAGTGACTCAAGAACAATAGTGATCTGAGTTGATTCCAACTGTCCACATGATCCATGCAAGCCAACTGCTCCCATCCTTCTCACTTCCCCTGATCCTGCAAGCTCTCACCCAGGCTAGTTTCAGCTCTGGGGGTCTGGGACAATTTGGTGGTGGTAGTAACCTACTTATAGGAAGCTTGTGCCGTTAAATTTAGGAACTAACAGGGCATGACAAGAAGTACATCGTGAGTGTGGGGAATGGTCAGTATCGGGCAGTTATTTAAGAAGAAGATCACATGGGCTATATTTTTATAGGTAGCAGTTAATAGTTAACTCAAACATTATATCTGTGTATGTTCATATATAGTAGATATAGTATGTCAGTCTGAACTTTATCCTATACTTTTCAATTTTTCTCATTTTTATTACAAAATAATTTAGGCTTGCTCTTAGAGGAATTAAATCTTTCTTTTTAAAACCCAATTTTTTGAGGTTTTACAGATACGGCATTATGTCATACTCAGTACGTATCGAAGTCTTTTTCACTTAGCATCTCAAAACATCTCTGCTGGTCAATACATATCAATCTCCTCCATTCTTTTTAATTGCAGCTTAATATTCTGTATGTGGATGTAGCATCATTGATTCAGTCATGTTCCTGTGATGTACTTTCAAGCTATTTTAGTTTTTACTATTACAAATACTTTTTAAACAAAAGATACCTATCTATATCTATCCTTAAATGCTGATACTTTTATTTCTATGGAATAGATTCCCGAGAGCAGGATTGCTGAGTCAGAGGGCATGTGCATTTTAAATTTTAACTGCCATCACCAGATACTTTCCCTAAAGGATGTATAATTCATTCTCCCTGTAGCAATAGGGGCATTCCTGTTTTCTCACACCTCTGCCAACAGTAGATGCTTAAATCTTTTTATTTTTTCTAATCCTTCAGGTAAAAAATGAGATTATATTTATTTTTGCCCTTTATTTTTAAGCATGTATTTACACATAGTCAGATATTTTGATGCATTCTGCAACTTCAATATAGTAGCATTTACCAAAACTGCTAATATTCATTAAATAAAATTTAGACAACTAGGAAAACACACTGTTCACATTTTAAAAAATCTGAATCCATCTTCCTATGCCATGTTGAGTGACTTATTTAACATGTAAGGACCTTTTTTTTCTTTTCTTTTTTTTTTTTTTTTTTTACATTTTTCCACATATGATTTTAAGTATGAGTAATAAGGGACTTTCAGATCAGGGTTTACAATTGGGGATATTTTTATTTTCTCAGATCTATATTTGGCATTCAAAGTTTTTTTTTTTTTTTTTTTATTTATGATAGTTACAGAGAGAGAGAGGCAGAGACACAGGCAGAAGGAGAAGCAAGCTCCATGCACCGGGAGCCTGATGTGGTATTCGATCCCGGGTCTCCAGGATCGCGCCCTGGGCCAAAGGCAGGCGCCAAACCGCTGCGCCACCCAGGGATCCCGGCATTCAAAGTTTTATAGTGAATTGTGACTATTTCTAATAGACTTTATGAGCCTAAAATGATATGGAAGGGTCACAGACTATAATGACACCTCACCAAAGAAGACATAAAGATGATAAATATATAAAAAGATGTTCAACATCATATGTCATCAGGGAAATGCAAATGAAAACAACAGTGAGATACCACTATATACCCATTAGGATGGTCAAAATCCAAAACACTAACAGCACCAAATGCTGTTGAAGATGTGGAGTAACAGGCACTCTCATTTATTGCTGATGGGAAAGCAAAATGGTACTGGTACTTTGGAAGATAACTTGGCAGTTGCTTACAAAACTAAACATACTCTTGCCATACCATGTAGCACTCCACTCACACTCCTTGTGAAAACTTAGGTCCACATAAAAACCTGTAGTTGGATATTAATAGCAGCTTTATTCATAATTGCCAAAACTTAGATGCAACCAAGATGTCCTTCAGTAGATGGATAAATAAATAAACTGTGATACATACATCCAATGGAATATTATTCAGAGCTGAAAAGAAAGGAGCTGTCAAGCCATGGAGGGACATGGAGGAAACTTAAATGCATATTACTAAGGGAAAGAAGCCAACCTGAAAGAAATCAATTCTGTATGGTATCACCTAGTGACATTCTGCTAAAGGCAAAACTCTGGAGACTGTAAAGAGATCATAGTGGTTTCCAGGCTTGGATGGTGGATGGAGAGATGTACACAGAAGATTTTTAGGTCAGTGAAAATATTCTTTGTATTACAATGATGGATACGTGTTATTATACTTTGCCCAAACCCATAGAATTTACAACACCAAGAATGAATCGTAATGTAAAATTATGGACTTTGGGTGATTGTGATGTGTCAGTGTAGGTTCATCCTAGGGAAAATAGTTACCATGTTGATAATGGGGGAAGGTTTGCATGATAATGGAGGTCAGGAAATACATAGGAAATTTTTGTACCATGCTCTCAATTTTGGTATACACCTGAAAATTTGAGGTGTATTTTTACATACACCTCAAAAATGTTTACATACACCTCAAAAAAATTTTAGGTGTATAACAAAATTGCTCTAAGAAGTAAAATCTTTTAGGAGTGTCCTGGTGACTCAGGTAAGCATCTAAATCTTTTTTTCGGCTCAGATCATGATCTCAGGGTCATGAGATTGAGCCCTGTTTTGGGCTCTGTGCTAAGATGGGGGCTGCCTGGGATCCCTGGGTGGCGCAACGGTTTGGCGCCTGCCTTTGGCCCAGGGCGCGATCCTGGAGACCCGGGATCGAATCCCACATCAGGCTCCCGGTGCATGGAGCCTGCTTCTTCCTCAGCCTGTGTCTCTGCCTCTCTCTCTCTCTCTCTGTGACTATCATAAATAAATAAAAAAAAAAATTAAAAAAAGATGGGGGCTGCTTAAGATTCTCCTTCTCCCTCTGCCCCTCTCACCTGCTTACATGCTCTTTTTCTCTCTCTAAAGAAATATTTTTAAAAAATTTAAATATAAAAAAATAAAATCTTTTACAAGAAAGTAATATGGAAGACGGTGATGTATTCATGTGTCATGTAATTTTTAAGTTAATAGTTAACTTTGGCAATAAGCTTTTTTAACCCATTATTGAAATATAATTTAGTGGAAGCTATGAATTCTAAATATTTCAAATATGAAGGACTCAGACATGATGCAGAGGGGCAGGTTAATGAGCGGTGGTGTCCTTTGGCTGCATGTGATTCTGCGCTATTCTAAAATGGCATTTCTATCCCTTAAACCAAAGGCGACTATGTGAACACAGCTTGCTTACAGCAGCGAGCTCTATTCAAGGTGGCAGGTTTCTGTCTCCAAGGGCCTTGCTGTATTGTGAAAACTTCATTGATTGATACTTGAATTGTTGCAGCACAACATAAAAATACATTGTTGTCTGGTAGTGATGAAGGGAATTGTGTTATTGCACATCATGCTTGTGAGGGATGACATTTTCGAGGAATATTCCCACATGTTAGAACTGTTGTTTGTGTCCTCTGTCCAAATGCACACAGACAAGGGACTAATACGTTGGGAAATTCTTTTACCTAGGAAACTGGGCATTTTTTGCTTGCACAGAGAAAGCTGAAGAAGTACCTATTATCTTACAACTTTATGGTATTAAGTATTCCTTGGAAATAATGAAATGTATCCTTTTTGGTCCTTACAACTTGCACCAGCTGTGACCTCAGCTAACTGAGTGATGTGCCAGGTGTTACTCTTCCTTCCTTTACCCACTAAGAATAGCCACTCTTATTCTGTGTCCGCCCTGAGTGGCTGGTTCAACATTTGGCTCAATCCATAGTGAACCTGCCTAGCCCCTGGGATGTAACTCTTCCCCCTGTTCTCTAATGGTTGCAGACATACTTAAATCTTGGAATCCAACATGGAATGGTTGATGGAGTCAAGGGGAAATGTGAGTGAAGTGAATGCTCAGAGAAAAAAACGACACTGTGCTTTAGAAACCTTTAACTTTCTTAAGGTTAACATGTATAGAAAAGCCATAATTGTTTTGAGGATTTTCCCTCCTTTTGTAATATTGTTCTTTTTAAAATGTGAATCTCAGAATTGGCTGAAAAATGATGGATAAACTTAATGAGTCTTTCTCAAAAATTGTTATGCACTATTTCATATAATCCTCAGATAGCTATGAGAAGGTAGCTCCTGTTACCCTTTTTGTTGAAATTGAGATTTAGTGTTCAAAGTATTTCACCAGGAAGGCAGCCCATGATGGCATAATGGTGAGGCTCTGAACTCACCTTCTCCCCTGGACACAGAATCTACACCTACATGTAGAGTAGCTCTTGCTGAAGAACTGCGGCTAATTGAACAACTCTGCACAACAAATGACAGAGAGACTAATAGAGAAGAGTAGGAGAGATGGGGAAATGATAATGATGGGACCCCCACTTCTGATACGGCAACCTTTGTAAAGGAGGGATATCACTAAAGGGCTCACTGCGGATTTGCCCAACCTGGGGCATAGATTAAAATCAGTGGTTTAAAGAGCAACTAGAATATAAATAAAGAAAATCCATTAACTAACCCTACAGTCTTTGCCAAATTGAAAGGGAATGCTAGAACTTTCTCTGGGGTTAAAGGCTCTGGTGCCACTTTTTATGCTCCCATTCTACCTTGATAACACTGATGGGAGCAGGGTATAGATGTCCTTGCTGGCCTGCTAGGGCTACCCAATGTACCCAGGGCCCCTGGCTTGTATCTGGTCCAGTTCCAACCATCCTAAGGCAGCCTTGGGATGGCAGGTTCTGGGATTCTCCCCACACTGCTGCTCCCATGGCTTGTGTCCATACAGCTCCAGTCAGACTGCCCAAATCACCAGTCACATTCAGTATACAGGGAATACTCTTACATAGGGCTATGGCTTTGAGAGGTAGCTGTTCTTCATCCTTTGTAGAAAGAAACACAGAAAGCAATATGAGGAGTCAGAGGAATATATTCCAAATGAAAAAAAAAAAACAAGATAAAACTCTGGGAAAGAATGAGAAATGGAGATGAATTCTTAATAAAGAATTCAAAGCAGTGGCCATAAAAAAGCTAACCAAACTTGGGAGAAAAATGAGAGAAAACAGTAAGAACTTAAATGAAGAGTTAGAAAATATAAGAGCGAGCCAATCATAGAAGAAGAGTACAGTAACCAAAATGAAGAATAAACTAGAGATTCAACAGATGATACCAAATAATGGATCAGCAACCTGGAAGACAGAATAGTAGAAGTCACCCAGTCAGAACAGCAAAAATTTAAAAAAAGAGCTTAAAATATGAGGATAGTTTGGGACGCATGGGTGACTCAGTGGCTCAGGGTGTGATCCTGGAATCCTGGGATCGAATCCTCCATCAGATTCCCCACAGGGAGCCTGCTTATCCCTCTGTGCATGTCTCTGTCTATTCCTCTGTGTCTTTCATGAATAAATAAAATCTTTTAAAAAAATGAGGTTAGTTTAAGGGACTTTTAGAACAACATCAAATGGACTAACATTCACAATAATGGGATCCTAGAAAGAGAAGAGAGAAAGGGGGCAGAAAACTTATTTGACGAAATAATGGCTGAAAACTTCCCTAACTTGGGTAAGGATTCACAGAGAGTCCCAAACAAGATGAACCCAAAGAAATCCACATCCGAGACATATTATAATTAAAATGACAGGCGTTAAAGAGAAAAAGAGAACCTTGAATGCAGTAAGAGAACAATAGTCACATATCTGGGAAACACCATAAGACCATAAGCTGATTTTCAGCAGAAACTTTTCAGGCCAGAAAGGAGTGGCAGGTACTAAAAAGGGAAAAACTAATAACCAAAATACTCTACCCAGCAAGATTATCATTTAGATTTGAAGGAGAGTTAGTTCCCAGACGAGAAAAAATTGAAGGATTTCATTACCACTAGCTTGGCCTTACAAAAATATTGTAGGCCATAACTAGGAATAAGAAAACATATGAAAGAAAAAAATCTTACTGGTAAAGGCAAATGTATCATAAAGTAGGGATCAGCCTTACTTACAAAGCTAGTGGGAGGATTCAAAGGCAAAAATGGTGAAATCAACTGTAACTTAACTAAAAGTAGGTGAAGGATATAATATAATATATATATGTGTGTATACACACAAGCACACATATTAATGTATAGGAACTTCATGGTAACCACAAACCAAAATCCTACAGTAGATATACAGCTGCTTTATACCATAAGCAAAAATAAATTAAAAATGAATACAGACTTTAATCTTAATGTAAGACCTGAAACCGTAAAACTGGCAGAAAACTTAGGTAATGAACTCTTTAACATATATATTTATATTTTATATAATTTATATATTTTATATTTATATATAAATTATGTAAATATAAAATTATATAAATTTAAATTATATATTATATAACTATAATATATATTATATAATATATTATAAATTATATAAATAATATAAATTATATAAATATAAATATATATATATATATATTTTAGAGAGAGAGTAGGAGCCAGTGGGAGGGTCAGCGGGAGAGACAAAATCTTAAGCAGACTCTGCCCAGCATGGAGCTCAATGCTGGGCTCCATCTTATGACTTGAGATCATGACTTGAGCTGAAATAAAGATTTGGATGCTTAACCGACTAAGCTATGCAGGGGATCCTAATTTTCTTTTCCTCTGGACTAGTCTCCTCAGACATGGGCAACAAAGCTAAAATAAACCAGTGAGATTACCTCAAACTAAAAAGCTTTAGCACAGGGAAGGAAACCATCAACAAAACAAAAAGGCATTCTACTGAATAGAGGATATTTGCAGGGGTTAATATCTAAAATATTGAGAGCCTACAAAACTTAATATAAAAAAACCCCTAAGCAATCAAATTAAAACATGGGCACAGGACTCAAATTTTTTCAAAGAAGGCATACAGATGGTGTTGGAGGGGTGGGGGTTCACATAATAGGTAGAAGGGATTAAGAGGTACAAACTTCCAGTTACAAAATAAATAAGTCATAAGAATGTAGTACAGGATAGGGAATATGGTCAATAATGTTGTAATAATTTTGTATAGTGACAGATGGCAACTAGACTTACCAATGGGATCATTTTGTAATGTCTAAAAATATCAAATCACTATGATGTACACCTAAAACTAATAGAATATTGTTTATCAATTATATTTCAATTTAAAAAATTAAGTAGCTTGCCAAGGTTAATCATAGCCAGAAAGTAGAGTCTGTCTGCCTACCAAATCTGCATTTTATAGAACTTTGCTAAAAGTGGTTTTTCTTAATGAGCAAATTTGTAATTATTGGTTAATGGGCAAGTGGAGCCTATTGGCATATACCATCAAGTGTTCTCCTTATAATTTTGTTTTCAGCATCAGTTTAATGCATATCTCTGTATTCTGTACTCTCTCACCTACTGTGTTCAGAAATTAAAATAGTGTTACATTCCTTTTTTAAATTTTATTTATTCATGAGAGACACGGAGACAGAGGCAGAGACACAGGCCGAGGGAGAAGTAGGCTCCACCCAGGAAGCCTGATGTGGTACTCAATCCCGGGACTCCAGGATCACACCCTGGACCGAAGGCAGGCGCCAGACTGTTGAGCCACCCAGGGATCCCCCTAGTGTTACATTCCTAAAAAATAATCCTTATTCACATCCAAGAAGAGCTTCCAAACACATTACTGGTTTACCTACTAAATATTGCTAATTTGCTCTGCCTTCCTGATGACCACAACCACTTTACTAGCCACATTACCTGCTTGATTGTTGGCTACTTATCTTTTAATAACAACTCTGAGATTTTAAATTCACTTTACAGTAATTTTACATTTATATTTATGTACTAAAAATGTGGTCCTCTCATACCTATGAGTTAGTATATTTCTGGTTTAATTGGGAATATGTAGGGATGGGGGTCCTTGGAAAAGAAGACCCTAGAAGTCTCTTCTGGTTGTTTGTTAAGTGCTGACAGTGGCTGTAGAGGAGAGTGTATAAATATAATAGAGCAAAACATTCATCAGAACTGATATTTATAATCATGCCTGACACCTAGTAAACACTGTATAAGTACTTTGTGAATGTTAATTTATTTCACCTCTACCATCCTATGGGTGGTACTGTGATCTCTGTTTTCCAGAAGAGGAGGCTGAAATTGTGTATCATTCTCAAGAACACTCAGGTAGGAATGGCTGGGATTCCAGTACAGTTGGTCAGTTTCTGGAGTTCCAGTTCATAACCATAGGCTGGATTTTTGCCTTATCCTGGTTCACGTGTATTTAAATATTCTGGCTGGAGAGTATCTCAGATAGAGCTATCTCAGGGGAAAATCCATAAGAATGTATATGAAACATAGCATTGAATACATACTAACTGGCATTTTTATTTAGAATTACTTGGCTATGGGGCTCTATCATCGATGCTATACATCTTCTTCGGGCTCCTAGGTGGCCCAGTGGTTAAGTATCTGCCTTTGGCACAGGTAATGATCCCAGGGTTCTGGGATTGAGCCCTGAGTCAGGCTCCCAGCTCAGCAGAGTCTGCTTTTCCCTCTCCCTCTATCCTTCCCTCTGCTTGTGCTCTCGTGTTCTCTTTCTCTGTGAAATAAACAGATAAAATCTTTAAAAAATATTATAAATTTTCTTGAAAAAACAAAGAAGAAAAGACTGTGGCATATTAAATTTTACTCACTTCTGTTCCCTTTTATTATGCTATACCTGATTTATTCCAGCTTTCTAAGGATATGGGACAATTGTTATATGATTGGTGCAGGGTCTTCTTGGCTTGCATTTGAAAGCAGAAAGTATTTAAACAGCTCTATTTGTTAGGTGCCAAAAACCAAAATAAAAAAAGACTCATTGTGGTGTAATTGTAGGGTTGATGAAGATATATGACCTCTTCAAGTTACTTTTAAAATGCAGCTTAAAAATCAGATATTATTTATTTATAAGAAATCACAAGTGTTTTGTTTTGTTTTTTTCACAAATAGTTTGCTACAGGGGCTTGTGGGGGAGTTGTTTAGAAGTTTTTATTTCAAAGGCTCTGTGAGAACATCGTTTCCTTCTGTCTCAGGGATGGAGAAGTGTGAGTTTCATTGGCCAGAGCATCCTAAGCCTGAACACTACTGTTTGGGTTTCTTTAGTGTCCTATGGTTTAGTGTCCTGCGGTAATTTTTGGGTAAGTATAATTTGGGATAAATTTAACAGTGAAAACCCAGTTTGGAGAATATTTGTTTCATGTTTCCTCTCACCTGCTGCTGTGTACTTTGACCTTCTCTGTCACCTACTATCTGTGGTGGCTTAGTTTCTTTTTCTGTGAAACGAGGATGCATTTTCTCCTACTAGGACTGCTGTGCACATTAAATGAAGACTACTTGTAACATCCTGGCCCTGAATTATCACTCATTCGTTGTTGCTGTCCTGTTCCTTCCTTCTGTCTCTTCCGTGACAGCTAGAGGATCTTAGTGGGTATGGGGAGTTGGCAAAGGAACTTAGAGAATAATTGCCCACAGACACTTTCTTTTCTGTAGGAAGACACCTAGAAGCCCTGGTATGAGAAATAATTTTAGCTGATCAAGAGTTTCCTTTAAGATGTGTGTGTGTGTGTGTGTGTGTGTGTATATGTATATATATATATATATATATATATATATATTTGTGTATATATATGTGTGTGTGTGTGTGTGTGTATATATATATATATATATATATTTGAGAGAGAAAGAGAGCATGTGAATAGGGGGAGGGGCAGAGAGAGAAGGAGAGAATCTGAAGCAGACTCCCCACTGAGTGTGGAGGCCAATGCAGGGCTGAATCCCATGACCCTGGGATCGTGACCTGAGTTGAAATCAAGAGTTGAGTACTCAACCAATACAGCCAGCCAGGTTCCCCTAAAACCTTTTTTTTTTTTTTTTGAGAGAGAGAGACTGTGAGTGGCAAGGGAGTAGATGGGAAGGGGTAGGAGATGGAGAGGGAGAATCTTAGCCCTGCGCGGGGCTCAATTTCATGACCCTGAGATCATGAATTACCTGGGCAGAAATCAAGAGTCAGACACTTAAATGACTGAGTCACCCATGCACTCTTATAGTTTCCTGATCAAGGGCTGTCTTTGCTTTCTGTTCTTGTGTGACATGTTGCCATAGATGTAGCAGGTTAAGAGCGTGGGCACTGAATAGCTCCCAGTTCTCCCAAGTCAGAAGGCTGGGCTGGCTTTGTATGCTCAGGGCACCAGAAGGCCAAGATCAAGATGTCCCCTGGCTGAGTGATTATCTGGAGGCTCTGGGGAAGAATTCATTTCCATGTTCATTGCTGGTGGAACCCCCTTGCTTGTGGCTGGGCTCTGAGGACTGCATTTCCTTGCTGGTATTCAGCAGGAAGTTGTTCTCAGCTTGTCTAAAGCTATTTACATCCTTCTCATGGCTCCTCCATCTCCAGGACCAGCAAGGGTTCATGTAATCAAATCTTTCTGACTTCTCCCTTTTGCTAGCAGCCTGAGATAGCGCCCCACTTTTGAGAGCTCAGGAGATTAGATCAGCCCCAGAGGGTAGAATGTCTCACTCTTAAGCTCTACTCTGCCATATAAAAAGCATGGCATAATCATGTTATCATAATCCTAAGTATACATATGATGATATGCAAAATAATGAACAAGTCACAGGAGTGATATGTCATATTCTCCAGTTCTACAAGGTGTGGTATCTAGGGGTGGGTGTGGGTGCATTTTTAGAAATCCACCCACCATAAAGGATATCTCAGAATGCCTCCAAGTGTTCCTAGCTTTGTCTGAGCTCTGCTGGAATAAGCACAAACCTGTGTGACCCAACTAACATCGTATTTCAGCAGAGATGGCTAGTTTCATTTGATTTAAGAAGTTTGTAGGTAGAATTTTTAGCTGAAGTATGATCATTATATCTTGATGCCTCAAAGGGTGTTAGAGATTCCTAAAGATAATTGTGAACATATTAGAAGAGGGGAGAACATTGTTCAGGTCTTTCCAAACTGTTTATATCCAGACTCTTAATGTGTCTAATAGGTGAGATAGAAACATATTATGGGTCAATTCGTTGCTTATTTTATTGTGGGAATGAGTCTGTGGAACTGAGTCACCTGGGGTTTTTACAAATATAATTGAGATTATAGGTCATAAGTTAGAAGGTCCATTATATAAATGGGCAAACATAACATTACCAAGGTGATCAGTTACCAAGTCCTAGGGTGACTTGGCAACAGCAAAACTCTTAGAAGCAGTTCTCCTAAGGCTATTGATTTCTTTGAATTTACCTCCTAAGGCCTCTTCCAGGCCACCAGGCAAGGTCAGGCAATAATTCATCTCTTTGAACAGCACCTGATGGCTAAAATCAAGTCAGTATTCATTACTTTATCATAGGGATAATCTCAGAAAAGGGCATCTGTATCAGTTAGAATTATTTGGCTGCAAGCAATAATACTGGACCACAGTTAATTTAAAGCAGGAGAATTTATCCTAAGGACATCAGGAAGCTCACAGAATCCAGTGGCAGGCTAGAAACCTGGACTCAGGGTAGTGACTGTCAGGAGCGAGCCAAAGAAGTTTTAGGAAGATTTATTACCTAACTACTGCCCTGTCTTTTTGGGGCATGCTGCAGGCAACAAGATGGAATCCTTTTTTCTTTCTAGGTACCACACTCATCAAGACTGAAGAGAAACATTCATGGACCTTTCTGCAGAAAGGGAGGGGCTCCAAGTCTGTACCCACTGATGGAGGGATACATACCTTGAAGGAACTCAGGGTGTGTTTGCCAGACACAGAGGAAGTAAATGCTGGGGAAAAGCTCTAAGACAAAAAGCCGACCTTCACCCTGAAATCTTTTTGCTTAAAGTGCTTTCTCAAAAACTATTCTAAAAAAATATATTGAGTGGTGATTAAAAAAAACACACTTCTGCCTTAAACAAGACAGTTTTTTATTGTTACACAATTGCTGTCTTAAATCATAGAAACCCAAAGCCCCCAAAAGCTAATGTTAAATTAGAATATTTCAGGCATATTCCCTGATACGCATAATATCAATGAAATCCTTTGACTAGGTGGATATGAAGGGGCCATTTAGCATATGACAATGAAAACCTGTGGCAAAAAAGAAAGAAAAAAAAAATCCCAGCAAATAACACAAGAGCAGAAAGCATTGTTTGTTGTCCTGGAGTCATGTTCACTGATTATTTATTTGTAAAATGAATACAAACTACAAAAATAATCCCCATTCTATTTGTTGCCTGATAATAGCTTTTAAAATGAACAACATTTGTGTCTAACATAAAAAACCCTCTGTATTTGACAATTTATGGGTAAGTGATCATGTTGTAATAGCATTGTATCAAAAGCTGCTTTTCTTTATAAACCCTTATATTTAATCCCTCCGACCAGCCAACAAGCTATATGCTTCCCAGGGAATTAATTTAAGATTGAAGATAAAAAAAGAGGCCAAAGTTAATGACATCAAAGAGAAAGCTCCTGAAAGAAGTAATAGTTTCAAAAAGATTTTGACTGTTTTATAAAACAAATATAAGCTTCTGCAGAAAGAATTGGTGTAAAATAAGGTTATTTCTTCTGACTTATTCAAAATTATTTTGTTCTAGTTTATAACCTCATCTAATCTCATAATAAATGTTTTAAAGTAAAATTTTAATGTGTGCATTGGGTATGCACAAAACTGACCAGTTTTACTATTAGATTGCAAAAACTGTTTTAAATATTGATAATGTAATTTTGTTAAGAGCAAATCATTACTTTTAATAGTATGGGATTTTTTATGCATGAAGTATGAGATTTCTAAATGGGTAAAATAGGTAAAAAGGGGTTCATTGGTGAGTTAGAGAAAATCTGAGATTTAATTGTGCTCTGGCAAGGAGATACAATAGTAGCATAAAATCACCAGGGGGAAAAAATCACTTTTGGTGAATACTCTCCATTTTCAATAAAAACCTTTCCATGTAATGCATGTAATGACTTATACCTATAGTGTAATTGAAGCAACACATTATTTACACATTTAATCTTATTTTGATTTACTCTAATTTATCTGATATCAGCAGCCTGTTAGATGATAATTTAAAAATCCACTGCTACCGTAATTGCTTTAGGAAACCTTCCTAATGATAATTTTATTCCCTAGAATAATTTAACTTTCCATTTAAAATGCACATCTAAGCACAGTAAAGTATGTATTGGCAACAGAAGATGTTTATGTTCATGTAGAATGATAATTTCCTTAATGGACATCAAGCAATACTATGCTTCATATTTTATGGTAATGGAGATGGACTGAAATTACATTAGACTACATGTACCTTCTATATTTGTATGGGCCATAAATAGGGAGGTATATAAGAGTTTAAAGCATTAAAAAAGATTCCCCAGAAGTGTGTTCATGGAACCAAACTGAAGCAAAATGAAGTTATGACATCGTGTTTTGTCAGCTCTCAAGACGCTCCAGTGAAAGCTGCTTCTCCAGCATAGTAGCACTTTGGAAGACCTATGCCTGACTCTTTCCTGGAAAGATGGGCGGGAATGGTTCTTTCTCCGAAGCCCCAATGCCATGTTTCCAAGTCTGTGTCCCATGCCTGAAAGACAGCACCCTCTCCTGCTTATAACAGTGGTTCCCCTCCAGGGAGTTTTACTCCATAGGGAGGAAATGCTAGAGAAATCTCTGAATGTGCTCTCACTAGAAGAAAGGAGATAGAATGATGGAGAATCTCCAAAGGAAAGATGGTGTCAGAAATACAGAGATAGTCCTTCCAGAAAAGCTCTGGGGATGCTGTTCCCCCAAGCTTCAATGCTGTTGAGTATCTTCGGCCTATCATTGGAAGTTGGATACAAGGTAGAGGTGTTGGGGAAAAAGAAATCCCAGATGATGGCATTCAAGAGAATCCCAGGGTTCATGTGTGATGAGGCAGTAAGTTGTAGATGAAGGTTGATACCTTTATGTGTAAGGTATCAACTGAAGCAGGTGCTTCCAGAAGTCAAGAAGAGATCAGTCCAGACACTTCCAAGCCATAAGGATTTGTGTTGGGTGATAACAATTGCCTTTTGTGCATCTTTCCCTGTACGTTTTACTTTTGTGGGAGCATCAGGACAGGCAACAGTCACTGGGGCGGGGGTAGCTCACAGGAACTATGACTGTCATAGATGAATTCAGCTGGTGCCAAACCAGAGCCTTCAGGGATGGAAGCCACAAATTAAAATGCCAGATCTCTCCTTCCTTTAGCCTTTGAGCCTCCTCCTGGAGCCCCATGTTCATGGACCCCAACCAGAGGCAGAGCCCATGTAGGTTGGCCTCGTGGGAGTGGTAGAAGGGTAGAGAAGGTGGGGGTGGATTTGGTAGCTAGTGGAGAATATCGAACCCAAACTTTATGTAAAAGTTGGAAGTGCACAAATTTATATATCATTCCATGTTATGATGAATAGTTGAAAGCATGATGAATTATAAAGGAAGTTTACTGATAATAGTTTATAAAACCTTACTCATGCATCTCATTCTTCTGCACATGGCTAGGTAATTGGAGGGATTCATCACCCAGATTTTTCCTGACTCTCCAAAGCACTTCCAGAGATGGAAGGATACTGAACACACAGAATCTACAAAGAGGGAAAGAAGTCTATTGATACTCTCTTCTGTAGGGAGGAGGAGTGGTTATTTACCTAACCATGGAGACCCTGAGCTATGATAACTTTTCATCACCCCTTTATGGTGTTATATTTTTAAAATATATAAAGTTACTAGAAGTTGTGCCATAGGAGGCTTTAAAATGAAAAGGAATCTTGTCAACAAACTAGGACCCTAATATGGATCTTTGAATGGAGAACTGAAGCCTTTGAGATTGAGACAGGCATAAACCCTACAGTTCAGGATGATCCTACCTCTCCTCTTTGTGTGTGGTGACCTGGCTTGTCTACTTCATATATTGTTCATATATAGAGTGTTTGTTGCCTCTGGTATTCATCACACACTGCTAGCTCAGAATTTTTGTATATTACTCTGTAAAATATTGTGGGTTATTTCAAAATTCAGAAATGCTGCAGAGAACCATTTTTAATTTGAGAAGCAAGTTAAAAAGTGTGCCCCCACACAGCACAAGGGAGAGATGTTCTTAAGAAAATTATTTATTATAGGAAAACAAATAAGGGCGTGAAAGGATAGTATTAAAATTCTAAAAGAACATTTTTGTCATTCGTAATAACTCCTAAATAATAAAATTGTATATGTATTCTTTAAATATGCAATAATAAAAAATATAACCCTTAGAATATGTTACAAAGGTAACAAAGCTAGTGAGGAATCACACAGAAAGTCTTGTACTTTCTGGAGTGAATCCAACAAATACAGATACTGAGAAGCTATGATAAATATAGTTATTGTTTTAGGAATAAAAGAAGGCTGTTACAGAAGAACAAACTCCTGTATGTCACCTTTACCCTAAAAAGAAAATGTCATAAAATATGCTCTTAACTCACATATAATTTTGTATGCTCAATCTAATATTGGAGCTAAGTAGAGAAATTTTAAAGCAGAAAGGTTATACTGTTTAACTGCTTGATTCTTGGTAATCTGAAGATGAAGTTATTGTTGCATTGCATTAGTTTAGTTAATTGTAGGTAAAAGCTAGTGGAGTGTGTACAACGTCTGAGATCTGTTAATCCTTTTCCTTTGCTGAAAAAGGTCATAAAATATGTTGAATTACACAAACTTGTGCCATACACGTTGGATAAGTTGGTAAATAATTGTTTTTAAAATTTCTGTGTGTGTGTGTGTGTGTGTGTGCATGTGTGTTGTTTTACCAAAGTGAGGAAGGTATGGTTTCCTTGGAGGATTTTTTGACTTTTCATCTTAAGTCAAAGCAAGTACAGTAATAGTGTTTTTATTTTCACTACTTCTCTGCAAATCCACTTGTATCAGAATTTTTTTGGTAACTCTAAACACAAAGACATTGAAGGAGTCATGTATTATCTTGATCTCATTTAACTCCCCTTGATAGGTCCATGTGAAGATCACATATTAAGTGCACTGAGGGTCATGATCATCTAATTCATATGGTGCAGATGGTGAAAAGGGGAAAAATTTTTGCAGAAAAGTACAAAACACTAAAACTCTCATTTTTAATTGTTTATGTTGTCTTTTTTTTAAAATATAGTGTCCATACACTACCCTATTAGTTTTCAGGTGTATGCCAGAGTGATTTGATATTTTTATGCATTACGAAATGATCCCCACAATAAGTCTAGCTACCATCTATCACCATACAAAGTTATTACAATGTTATTAGGCAGACCGGGTGGCTCAGCGGTTTAGCGCTGCCTTCGGCCCAGGGTGTGATCCTGGAGACCTGGGATCGAGTCCCACGCCTGCTTCTCTCTCTCTCTGCCTGTGTTTCTGCCTCTCTTTCTCTCTGTGTCTTTCATGAATAAATAAATAAAATCTTAAAAAAAAAAACAATGTTATTGATTGTATTTTCCATGCTGTACATTACATCCCTGTGACTTACTTATGTTGTGACTGGAAATTTCTACTTCTTAATCCCCTTCACCTATTTTGCCCACTCCCAAACCCCTACCCACTCTGGTAAAACCAGCAGTTTGTGTCCTGTGTATCTATGAGTCTGTTTCTGTTTAATTTATTTTGTTTTGTTTTTTAGATTGCACATGTAAGTGAAATCATATGATACCTGTCTTTCTGAATTACTTCACTTAGCATAATACCCTCTAGCTCCATCCTAGAAGCAATATGGCAATATTTCATTCTTTCTGGTGACTAACTTTCCATTATATATGTGTCTGTGTGTATGTGTTTGTGTGTATCACATCCTCTTTATCCATTCATCTATTGACAGACACTTGGGTTGTTTCCATATTATCTTATTGTAAATAATGCTGCAGTGAACATAGGACACATTCAGCTCTTATATTTGATGTTTTCATGTTCTTCAGATAAATACCCAGAATTGGAATTGCTGGATTGTATGAGTTCTATTTTAAAAATTTTTGAGGAAACTACATACTACATACTGTTTTTATAGTGGCTGTATCAATTCTCACCAACAGTGTACAGGGTTCCCTTTTTCCCACATCTTTACTAACACTTGTTATTTCTTGTCCTTTTGGTTATAGCCAATATGATAGGTGTGAGGTGATGTCTTTCTGGTTTTGATTAGCATTTCTCTGATGACTAGTGATGCAGAGCATCTTTTCACATGCTATTGGCCACCTGTATGTCTTTTTTTGGGAAAATGTCTATTCAAGTCTATGCCCATTTTTAAATCAAATTGCTTGTTTCTTGGGATATTTAGTTATGTAAGTTTTTTAATATACTTGGTATTAACTCCTTATCAGACACATGATTTGTAGATATCTTTTTTCATTCATTAGGATGCCTTTTTGTTTTATTGATTGTTTTCATCACTGTACAAAAGCTGATGAGTTTGATGTAATCCTATTTGTTGCCTTTGCCTGAGGAAACTGGTCCAAAAAGTATTGCTAAAATTGATGTCAAAGAGTTTACTGCTTGTGTTTTCTTCTAGTTTTATGGTTTCAGGTCTTATATTCAAGTCCTTAATCCATTTTGAATTTATATTTGTGTATAGTGTATGATAGTGGCCCAGGTTTTTGCAAGAAGCTGTTCAGTTTTCCTAGCATCATTTATTAAAGAGACCGTTTCCCCCATCTTGTATTCTTGCCTCTTTTGTCATAGAGATTAATTGGCTATATATGCACTGGTTTATTTCTGGGCTTTCTGTTCTATTCTATTGATCTGTGTGTCTGTTTTTGTGCCATTGCCATGCTCTTTTGATTACTACAGCTTTATAGTATAGATTGAAGTCAGGGAGCATGATACCTTCCACAGATTGCTTTGGTTATTTAGGGCCTTTTGTGATCCCACACAAATTTTAGGATTCTTTGGTTTAGTTTGGTGAATAATGCCATTGGCATTTTTATGGGGATCACGTTGAATATATATATTGCTTTAGATAGTATGGACATTTTAACAAAACTGATTATTCCAATCTATGAGCATGGAATACCTTTCCATTTATATTTGTTGTCTTCAATTTCTTTCATGAATATGATATAGTTTTCAGAGTACAGATATTTTACCTCCTCAGTTAAATTTATACCTGGTATTTTATTCTTTTTGATGCAATTGTAAATGGAATTTTAAAAATTTCTTTATCTGATAGCTCATTAGTGTATGGAAATACAACCGGTTGCTCTATGTCAATGTTGTAGCGTGCAACTTTACTGAATTTAATAGTTTTTTTTTTGTAGAGTCTTTAGGATTTCCTATATTTAATATCATGACATCTGCAAATTTTACTTCTTCCTTTTCAATTTGGATGCCTCTTATTTGTTTTCCTTGGTTAATTGCTGTGGCTAGGACTTACAGTATGATATTGAATAAAAATGGTGAGAGTGAGCATTCATGTTTTGTTCTCAGTCTTAGAGAAAAAGCTTTCAGCTTTTACCATGGAGCATGATGTTAACTGTCATGCTGTCATCTTCTTTAAGCATGATGTACTACTTTATAATTCTCAGAGAGTGTGAACAAAATATAAAGATCATAGTAACTTTCCTAATTATAGGTAAGTAATTAATGTGGTGTAGATTTTCACCTAACTAGGTTTACTTGAATCAGGCTTAAATGAGCCAATGTGTTATCAATTTAACCTCTGTGTGTGTATTTGTGTGTCAGGGGGGAGGAGGGTAAGCTCTGGGAAAACTGATCATTGAGAAATAGTAGATTTTAAAAAGAGAATGGCAAAATGAAAGAAACTGGTATAATTTTTAGAGGGAGAAAAACTTTCTCCTATTCATTCCACTGATGGACCCAGCATGACTGAATTCAGTAGAATTCAATGGGATTCAGTAGGTATTTACTTATAGTTGGCTCTCTCTGCTATTGTTGATCAGACACTGAGCAGTTCCCATTTTTTATTCTTATTGTAGTTTTATTTGAATAATTCATAAGCACAAGTTATGGAATGATACAGACCTCAAATAACAGAATCAAAGCTATAAGTTAATAATATGCCGAGATATTTTGCAACTGAAACCACAAGTTAATAATATCATGAGATGTTTTTTAAGGTTTACATGCTGATAAGTAAATGTATCTTTAATGTTGAATTTTTATTGTATTTATTTTTAGGTTTAAAATAAAGGTTTTCAAAATTATAAATGCTAAAAAAAATAAAAATAAAAAATAAAAAATAAAAAAATAAAAAAATATTATAAATGCTGCATAATTTAAACTTATTTTACATCCTTGAAGATAATTTTGTTTTTCTGCTGTACTTTGATGCACATTTAATAAGCGTGTAATATTCAATATATTAACAATATAAGAGGCTTGATTTGAAACGCCAAACTTTTAGTGTATGAGGCTAAAATTAGGGTCTCAGTCTAGTCCACATTCATCACTGACTAAGCAGCTATTTCCTCAATGCTTATAATTGGCAGGTTTTGTTAGGTGCTATGAAGAATACTGAATTGGACTGATATTCTATTCTTACATAGCTTGTACCCTAGCATGTGAAACAGATCAAGTAATTAAGCTATTGTACTTTAAGAGATTCCAGAAAAGAGTTAAAATGCATTTACTCACTGAACAAACCTAATGAGAATTTATTAGGTGTAAGCACTATATTAGACATACATCAATCATATAAAGGGCTCTGGGTGTTAAGAAAATGAGAGATGATGACACAGGGTCTCCGGAGACAAAGATGGGTGCCCTGAAGTGAATGTGTCTCTCGGTGACTGTATGAAGGGTGTCAGCATGGGAAAGGTGCCAAATTCCAGGGTGCATGGACCGTAGTAGCCGGCTGTGCATGTAGGATAGCTGGGTTGGGAGGAACATGCAGGACAAGGAAGTTGTTAGGTATGCTTGGGGTATAGATTGTGTAAAGAAGCCTGGAGAGGTATTCAGAAAGGTTGCTTAGGGTCATGTTTTGGAAGAAGGCAGAAGGAAATGTAGTAAGGAATTTAGACACTAAAGGCAATGAGGAGCCACTGGAAGCTTTTGAGCAGTGACTTGATCTAAGTAGGATCCATCTGAAAACAGATTGGACCAGGGAACTGATGCATTGAAGAGGAGTTAAACAAGACAGAGCTAACTAGCATCTGTACCTGAGCTCTGGGCAGCGTGACCTCTGACCATGAATGATTGGATTCCTGGTGCTGGAATGAGGTCTCATGCCCAGCCACATTGAGTGCCTGTGCTCACCACTGCAGCCTGCCAGTGCTGTGCCACCCACTCCCACGTGGCCCTTGGGCCTATGGTAGCAGCCTCCTCCCACCCTGCTTATCCCTGTCTTTGAGGCAGCTTTTGGATTTTTTCCCCACCTGGGAAACCTGCTAGTCTCCTTATACATAGGAAATATTCCACAAACACATAAGCTCTAAATCCTCCCTACTCTGCCTATAATTCTGACTTCCCATGTGCCCTTTTCACTGACTCAATCTTAGATCTGAAGATCACCAGGAAGATCTCATCATTTTGTGGATTCTTTCTCTGGGCATATCTTTTGGAGTTATTTGTCCAGCCCTTGGAATCTTGTGGTTTCCTGGTTCATAACCACGTCTCACCCACCTGGCTGGCCTGGAGAACATTGATATTAACTTGTGTTTCAGGTTGCCCGTCAGCACAGGAATGCTACCATGAGCAGTATGACCACCCTTTGGGGACTGTAGAGCCTTCTCTCATAAGTTATCCCCTTTTATTCTTCTGATAACCCACCTCTGGGGCAGGTGACACTCCTGAGCTTAGTTACAAGTTGACACAGTTGCAGTGAGAGACCGTTACATGACTGAGGTTTCAGAATAAGTGATGGGGTGGCAGTTTTTGTACAGAGAGCAGGAACGAGGAAATGCAAGCACACTTTTTTCCCCTAAGATTTTATTTATTTATTCATGAGAGACAGAGAGAGAGAGAGAGAGAGACCCAGGCAGAGGGACAAGCAGGCTCCATGCAGGGAGCCCGATGTGGGACTCGATCCCGGGACCCCCGGATCACACCCTGAGCCAAAGGGAGATGCTCAACCACTGAACCACCCAGGTATCCCTAGAAGCACACTTTTATTACATTTGTAAGCACCAGGCTTTGTGGGAAGCAAATGGCTTATGTGCTTCCCTCAGCTTCATACTTTAGAGATAAGGAAATTTTCCCTGGTTAAAAAGTGTCAGAACCTAGGCCTTCCTACAGCGTAGCCAGCAAGTTCAGCACACAGTGTGTGCCTTGCCCCATGCTCTGGGAGCGCAAGCCGCTGTGTGTTGTTTCCCTGTCGTGGCCAGGAGCAAAGGGGTCTGGCACCGACCAGCAAACCTGTTGGGTCCTGTTTCAACGTGAGGGAGTTGAGTGACCAGTACACATGTGGACTTAAAATTAACCAGGATCTCCTGAAAATTTTACAGACCAATGTCAGAAAATAAGTAATCAGCAATGCCTGCTGAGTGAATTTACTTTCCCTGTCAGTCAACATCCCTGGCTTTATTCTTCTTCATTGTGCTCATTAAAGTTGTAATTAGTAGTAAGTACCTTTTAATTTTTTAAAAATAATTTCCTTACTTCATATCAGTGCTTTATACTCAGCCAGTGTTTTTACCAAATAATGTGCCTTCCTAAAAAGGGCTTATTGACCTTGAAGGTGATAAATCATTTTCCTTTATCATTGTACCACAAAGAGCCCAATTAAATAATTGTCAAGCAGCTCTATTTACATTATCTTTCACATCCAGGTACCTTAGGGATATATACTTGAGGAAAAGATGATTGTACTGACACTTAGTTTGTCGGTCATGGATCGGCAGAAATCAGAGGAGCCATGTGCCACATGGGTACAATCAAGATCTTTTATTAATAGCTGTAGAAATTAATGTCATTCAGGAGCAAACCCTGAGCTGTGAAAGGTGAGCTCTCTACGACAGAAGCTCCTGGAGGCCAGACGTCCCTGCTACTATTCCTACCTGGAAAAGAACACAAAGTAGATACAGATTCCCAGTGGTCCCAGGTGGCTCCCAGTGTGGAGCATTGAAGGCCGCGTTTCTGTAATTAATTCATTAGTTGTTTGGAATGGTTTATGCAGAAAAATCACGTTCATAGAAAAAACCTGTGATTCGGTTCTGAGGCTAGCACCAAAGCTCATATTTAACCGCTGTATTTTCTTCCATTGTTCTGCCTTATGTGTTATTTACATTATTATATGTAGTGCCTTATATTACACCTGCTTTAACTTGTCTGTATTGCTTATTGGGCTGAGAGTTCCCTGAATGGGGATGTTTTGTCTCAGAAAGTGCTCAGGCCTATTCTGACATATACAATTTTTTTTTTTTTGACAGTGTATGACATTTTGTAAGTTCTAGTGAACTACATGTATAAATGTTTTCAAGGGAGAAAACTATTCAGAATTCCAAGTCTGGAAGTCACAAAATACTCCTGGAATAGGTAAATTGAAGACCATATGTAAGCAGTACAGCTCAGTATTTTAAAATTACAGTCATTACCTACACTTCATTAATTCTGATTGCCTTGATAAACCCTTCAGGAGAAGCCTAACATTTCTTCAGCTGCACAGTGATATGAAATGAAGGGTTAGTACTGGGGTTTTAGGCCTTCTTCAACTCTATATTCTTTTCTAATCCAATGGAAAATTAAATTATGATTATATGTTGAGTTATTTTCTGGAATTTTAGTGGAATGGAAAGAATGCTATTTATAATAGATTTCTTTTTTTTTTTAATAATAGATTTCAAAAGCATTGTCCTATAACCCAGAAAAATATTTACCTTTTTTCACTTTGCAATGGATATTTCCTTTTTTTTTTTTTTTAAAGATTTTATTTATTTATTCATAGAGACACAGAGAGAGAGAGAGAGGCAGAAACCCAAGCAGAAGGAGAAGCAGGCTCCATGCAGGGAGCCTGATGCAGGACTCAATCCCGGGTCTCTGGGATCACACTCTGGACCGAAGGTGGCACTAATCTGCTGAGCCACCCGGGCTGCCCGCAATGGATATTTCTTATATGCCACATCTGAATCAAGTAGTTTTTAAAAAGATAATTGTTTAGTATAAATGTTTTGATTATACATTTTGGTAGTTTTGAGATCTTTACTCCAGCCAACTTCCATGTGGGGAAATATGAAAATCAGAGTACTTTTATTTTTATTATTTATTTATTTTTATTCATTGAGAGAGAGAGCATATGTGGGAGTGAGGGGAAGGTCCAAGAGTGAGGGAGAGAGAATCCCTAGCAGACTCTGCACTGAGCATGGAACCTAATGTGGGGCTTGATCCCATGACCCCGAGATCATGACCTGAGCTGAAATCAAGAGTCAGATGGTCAACCAACTGAGCCACGCAGGCATCCCTAGAGTGCTTTTATTTGGAAATATTGGAAGCAAAATTAAAAAAATTTTTGTATTGAACATATGGGAACAATATGGAAATTTTTGAACAGTGCTTTAAATAAGAAATTGAATTGGGTTGTGTTTATATTTTGAAATTTAAATATCTGTTAGACTAGACCACTTTCTGACTGCAATCCCCTTGAGAAGAGACTGTGTTCTAGTTTTTATCCAAAATGACTTTCATAGAGCTGGGCACATAATAGGAACTATTGATGTTTGTAGAATGAATGAATTATGAAAAATTGACTCAGGTATGTTGAAGTCCACATTATATATTACTTTACCTTTCTCTGGGAAACTATCCCTCATGTAGTTCCAATCTTATGTCAAAATCTATGAGAGTGCTCTTGAGCAAGCCTAAGAAGTATTAAATAGTTTTTAAAAGTCAGAGTGTGGATAGCAGAATGTTTTCATGGGAGCAGAAAATGTATTTCTATAATGGCATTATTAAGAGTCACCAACATTTTCATTTTGAAACATTATGTGGAAACAGTTGGGAAATCAGAAACTTTAAGTGATTGGGAAGCCAACTATGATTATCCTTGGGTTTCATGGATGAGTATCACCAGTCACAAAGTCCTTTCTCTGTTTTTGCTGGTTAAAACCAAATTATCTTTTTTTTTAAGATTTTATTTATTTATTCATGACAGAGAGAGAGAGAGAGAGAGACAGAGACATAGCCAGAGGGAGAAGCAGGCTCCATGCAGGGAGCCCGATGTGGGACTCGATCCTGGATCCCCAGGATCACACCCCGGGGCTGAAGGTAGTGCTAAACCACTGGGCCACTGGGGCTTCTTTGGTTTTTTAATTATGCCAGGAACATGCATCCCTGTGTCCACCAAAAGACATGGATTGCTTGATAATTGGAGAGAAATGCCATGATCCTCTAGAAATGACATTATTGTATAGTATACATGCACAAGAGATTTGGGTGGGAGGAGGTATATTTATCCTTCCTCAGTTAACTTTCCAGCAAGAAAGAGACAGTCGGAGAACAAAATCGTGAAAGTTACAGAAGAATACGAAGGAAAAAAGATTTCCTGGAATTAGTTTGCTTATATTTTGAAAGTAGTTTTTCTGAGCACGGAGCTCACACCAGTATCTTATCAAATATGCATTACCCAGAACTAGTGTAAATACTACAGGGGCTCACTCTAAAGATGACTCTGCTGGCAGGCTGACATGGGCTACAGACATTGCTGCTTTTATTCTTGTGTGAGAGAAACTAGTGACTTATGTGAATGTGTTTTTATAAACATCTTAATAGCTAACATTGGAAGGGTTACTACTACATAATCTATTCCACTTTCTACCCATCCTATGAAAGTAGGAGCTTTATCTTCCACTTTGATATATGCCTCAGTTGTTGGGAGTGACTTAGTCCCACAGCTAATATGTGGCAGAACTAGGATTGGAAACCAGGCAGTCCAATCCCAAAGACTGACCTTCCTACTACTTTGTAATGCCCTCCTGTTTTAGAAATACTAAAAGGCTGATGAACAGAAATAAACAGAAACACATGGTACATTGGTATAACATTTAACTTAATCCACTCCTTCCACCAAAAACAGTATATTGACTCTCTACTATTTGTAATGCTGTGTGAAAAATATGAAGACAAATCCCCTGCAGGCCTGTTGTTCAGGAGAGTATAATAGAGGCAATCTAGAATATCAGTGAAGAACTCTAGTTCAGGTGGAAAATAGGTGCCTTTTAAAGGTTATAAGGAGAGAGTAATTGCACCCAAGGAGAATTGGGGGAAGGTGTGGTAGAGGAAGTGGCATTTGCACCGGGTTCTGGAAGGCAAGGGCTATCACAGATGCAGACTAGGGCTTTAGGGTTGAGGGGGTGAGCCTAAAGGAGGGGGGGCAATTAGGAATAAGTATAGAGAAAGGAGAGATGGGACTGGTGTTGATCTTAGAAAGCCACAGGACCCCAGGTCACTCTTTAGAGGCCATAGTGTATCACAGACAACTTTGGGGGCTGGTTGTTTTAGGCATGCCTGGCCTCTTCTGTGCCAGGCTAGGAGTAGCACAGGTGATCACAGAAGCCTGGTGGCTTGCTTCCATGGGGTCTGGTCTTTTTGGGTCTTGTACTGAACACTCTGTCCCTATCCCTTTCCCTTGCCCTTGTCAACTTCCCTTAAATTTGAGGCCTCACCAGCCCCAGAACATAGGAAGGGTGTGTATTCTAGTCTTAATAAATTCCACGTGTCTCATGTTTCTATAGTCATTTTCCATTCTGCGCACTGTTGTGAGACATTAATGACTATTCTTCCTCATAAGAATGCTTGGGGAAACACTTTGATTTTGATCAGGTGTGGATAGTTAATAGCAACAGGCGAAGGAAACTCCTTCCACATGGTATTAATATAAAGGAAAGGAACGGGATATAAGAATATAGTCATGAAATGTAACACGAATGTGGTAAGTTTCAAAGGTCAGAATGTATACATTTGAGATAGTATTTTAAAAATTGAGGTTAAAAAAAAAACTTAAAGAAAAAAGAAACCGACACAAAGCTTTATTGGAGGCTTCTGCGAGCAGCCCTGATTTAGTTTTTCCTAAGCATTGTCTTATTTGATTCTGACTGTAGCCCTGAGCCAGAAGTGTCATTGTTTGCAAATGGTTTGCAAATGAGAAAAGAGGGGCTTCGGGAGTTTGGTCCCTTGGACCAGTGTGCTGGAAGTGCTACTCTGTGGCAGGGCAGGGGCTTGAACCCACGTGGCCTTACTCCAGAGGCTGTTGTTCTCTAGCTTAACCTCCCCTACAGCTAGGAAATCAGAGCTTATCATGGCAGTGAAATCCCCTAATAAGACCTACAAACCAAAAATGAGCCCCAGGTCCTTCGAGTTACTCTTGATATAAAAAGGTAATTTTTCAGTGTCAGATTGGTTTTGAGAATACTTCGCCTTTTCGGTTGCTGGCCGTGTCTGCATGAGTGCAGGGACATGTGGCCTGGTTCCCTGCAGCTGATAGAGACAGGCTGCCACGCTGTCTTCTGTGCTACAGCACCGTGCACCAGGCCGTGGCCCTGAAGGCACAGAGGGGACGAGCTATGGCTGGTGGGTGGGTCTGCTGCCTTGCAGTCATCTCTGAAAGTTCTGAGTGCATTCAGCAGCATGTGCTATGTAATAGGTTTCAGACAATTTCCTTGATATTTCTGCACATCATCAGGTAATTGTAAGCATTAAAAATGTCCTGTCTATCTCTGACATATAGTTATTTATTTTCTTTTTAGTCGGTATTCCTTGCTTGGATTTTATCTACCTTAGATGGCTTTTCTATAGATTTAGCATCTCTGGCTTTGTCAGCTTCTGGTGTCTGGTGCCATGGTGCTTATTAAGTAGTTCAAGTGGTGTGGTTCACAATTTGTGGCCAAGCTCCCATCCAAGTGCAAGTTTTCTCTTTATACCTTCAGTGAAGCTAATGGGTTTTGACAGGAATATTGACATTGCTCTCATGATGGTTTGAGGATAAGTAGATAAAAATGTTGCTTAAACTCCTTAATATAAAATTAGTTCTTTATAAAAGTTCCTTTCTCTGTGCCTCAGTGACACTGACAGCCTTATTAATACTTTTCAATATTCTAATGTCAGCAGTCATTTAGTATCAGCTTAATCATTTTAATGGTTAATGTTGGCTTTTCAGCATGATCATTTAAATATCCCAAAAGATTGGATTTATTATTCCTCACCAAGTAGATTCATTTTAAAGTCAAGAAAATTGTATTACTTGTAACATCAGACATACCTTTTCAGGGATTTTTCTTTAAATCAAATCATTGTAGCTTATTGTTCTGACACTGAGTTATAGATCTATTTTGACTTATTTTATTTCTTAATAAGCTCACCAAAGAGCTTTTTTTTTTTTTTGCAAAATAAACCTTTAGAAAACGAAAAGTCTTGTTTTTTTTTCCTGATTCTAACAATACTCTTAAAAGTTTAGCACATGTTATCTCAATTTAAATCTTCCTAGAAACAGGTTTTCAGAGGCGATGTCTTTTCATTTACAATAGCCTGTTTTATTGTTTGAATCAGATTTATCACTTTACTGGCATATTTTGAAATATTAATTCAAAGGAATGTGTAAATGTTTCATTAGCTATAGATATACAAATGTACTATGTAGGAATCATTGAAAACTTCTAATAGCATGTGTGTTTTTATAGTTACCAGTTCACACTGGTCATTCTATTGCTGGGACTTTGTTTTTGCCCCTTTCTGTGCAGAGCCCATTCATGGGGCTGTCTTTACTCTGCAGCCTTTATACTTGCAGATGATCCATAGAAACACAAACAAGGAATTCTAACAGCAGTATTTCATTCCTAAAGCTGAATGATGGCAGGCATAATTACTCCAGACTAACATCTGGAGTGGTTTATTAAAGGGAAACCTGCCAAGATTGTTAGCATATACCAAACAGCATTATCCATATGTGCCGCTTCATCACTATTGAATGTCGGGGTGTGTTAGGAGGAAGGGAAATGAATAAAATCCAGCAAAGGATCACAACTAACGAATCTCTTTCCAGAGCTGATTTTAGTTGATATCGATGGAGCAGTTTGCAACAGAGATTTTTAAGATCCTGAACATCAGTCATCTGGAGGGTTTCTAAACATACCAGGTACCTGGTTACTTGGTCTTGCCAGAGTTAAAATGCACCTCTTCATTAAACTCCTGCTTCTTGTTTTATAAATATTCTCCAAATTCTAAAAAGAATTAAAGGTTATTTACAAATAAAATTAGCAGATATTGAGGGTCTCCTGCATATTCAGTCTTACTGGAAGCTTGGTACACCCTCTTAAGAGGGAGTTTAATGGGGGTCTTGTCTAGTAGGGTGATAGAAGAGTACTGTGGTGCCGTTGTCATATTTCTTGGGGTCATGACACTGACTTGCTGTTGACTTTTCTCATTATTGGACAGCTCTGTAGTTGAAAAGAGGGTATTAAATCAGTAGGTTGGTCCTTCTCAAGCCTTTATGCAAGGCTCAATTCTTATGAATACTGTGTTCTAATAATCTGGCAAGTCAGTTTATTTAAATAGTAACCTAGAGAGGCTACCCTGATCTGGCATGGTAGTGTCCTTGTTGGACACTAGTAGGGGACATTATGCCCATCTACTTTCTGTACATGGGAGTGGAGGGAGAAGACACAGATCTTCAAAAGTCGTACTTGGATGGAGGAAAATTTGTTCCTCAGAAAGTGCTCTCAGTTTCCCCTCCATTCCAGTCACTGCCAGGTGCCAAAGGCTGAAAGAAGAGTGAGAAAGTACATTGCCATCCTTTGGCCCCGTTGTCATCGGGGTGACCAATTGCGTTAGTAAATAATATCTGGAGATAGTTCCTGAGTTGAATGGTGGAGGTACAGACGAGTGCAGAGGGAATGCTGTGGAAGAGATAAGTGATTTAATGTGCTTGTTGGACAAACTTAGTCGATCACAAAATCTCATCAC
Source organism: Vulpes lagopus (assembly GCF_018345385.1). Taxonomy (NCBI): domain Eukaryota; kingdom Metazoa; phylum Chordata; class Mammalia; order Carnivora; family Canidae; genus Vulpes; species Vulpes lagopus. The sequence continues at coordinate 112,027,498 of NC_054824.1, read as the reverse complement.
TTGCGCTTGAAAACGACCTCAGCAAACTCCCTCCCAAACCACGAATATGGTCTGTCCTTTCCTCAGCCCTCACCCCATACAGATACTCCCTTGACAAAGTCTGCACTGAATACAAGTTCCTCTTCCCACAGAAGTCCTGCTGCTTCTCTTGCCTTCTCACCTCCTCCCATCTCCGTTCTCTAGCCCCCTAGGGCTATGGGCCCAGAGCAGCCCCCTTCCCAGCTGGGCCTTTGAAGTAGGCTTTAACTGGTCTTTGTTGCTATCATTTGTGCAGTGCACACATCTCCCCTTCCATAAAAGTCTTCTTGGGAAGACCCCCATGGCCTTCTGCCATTTTCCCCACATTCTCACAGCAGGCTGTGATGTCTTCTGTGGTTTTCTCTCTGCCTTTTATTCCACCTGAAGGATGCTTCCCCCTTTGTCCTGTGAATTCCTTGTCAGCCTTTCAAAATGAAGGTCAGGCCTTCACATTTTCGTTTCCAAGGGATGGAGCTTCCTCCTTCAGAGTCTAGCGCCCCTTCCGGGCCCCAAGGATGCACATATCCCATAGCATTTCAACTTTCTGCCTCCTATATATTCGATGAGCTCCTTGAGGGTAGGATCTGTCTTACTCAGCTGTGCATTCCCAGCACCTCACACATTGTAGGTGCACAACACGTGTTTGTGGAGGAAATGCCTGACTGAGGTGCTAATGGAACTTGCCCTTGAAGGAGTAAAATTGATCAGTAATGAATACTGATTAATATGCACTAAGCAATAGACAAATTTAGGCAGATCCCTCACTTTTAAAAATGTGTTTTAGCAGAATATATGTCCTGTTAGTGTATTAAAAAGTGGGCTATGGAGGAAGCCTACAGAGGGATGCAGAGGGAGATGATATATTTGCAACTGTTATGTTTCTGAGACATTTTAGGTCTATGTCCTAAATGTATGCAGTTTAAAATAATCAGCTATGTTAACAGTGTGGATTTAAAGATTTGACCCATTTTTTTGATACTTGGCTTCTTTGATTTTCAGACATTCTTACTCCCGAATTGCTACTTTGTAGCTTTGGAATGCACCAAACCCCAGTGCCTCGGGGGCTTGTGCGTGCATGTATGCACACAAGTGTGCACACACATACACATCCTATGTATGAAAGAATTTATAGTCAATAAAATCATCTATAAACATTTTTATGTTTCTGAATTGTATATAACTCTAGCAGGAGAAGGTTGTTAAGATCCTCTGATCCCAGATGTCACCCTGAAGAAAAAAGTACACCATTGGTAAATACACATAATTAAAAGAGGCTGTAAGTTAGGGCTAACAGCCTGTGTGGTAGTAGGGGCATCTACAGTTGTGGGCATTTTGCCAAATATAATACTGAACAACTTTTTTCTACCTTTCTTTCTATCTGCTGCTTTCTTTCCCTCCTTTCCTCTCTGCCTTTGCTCGTCCCTGTTAGTGGACTCCCTGCATACTGTTTATTGCCTCCTGGTGAGCTGACAGTTGAGAAGACTGGGCAAGCAGACACGTCAGACCAGAAGTGATACTATGACATGATCTAACATGCAGAAGGACTTTAGGAGGCTCACTTATTGACTAATAATGGACTTATAGATCAATAGTTGTGGAATGTAGGAATGTGTCCAGAGCACCAATTCAGACTGTCTACCACTGAATTCTTGCTCTTGAAGTAGGTTGGTGGAAGGGAGTTTATTTTTATAGATTAATAGTGAATTTGAACCTCAGCTGGGATTTTTATTGTTCTCTATTCCTTCTTTTTAATATATTTTGCCCATTTACCTATTTGGCTGCTTTGGTTTTAAAGAACATTAGCATTCCCAACAAAGAACTACTTAGTTGGTGTATCCCTTATAGCTGTAAGTAGCTGGGAGCAAGATGTTGCTGGAGAGGGTTGAGAACAAGACAGGGATTTTTGAATTTCTGAATATCCTGCTTATTGATGCTTAGTAGTCAACTGTAGAGGCAGGGTGCAAGATACCTCTATATTCTGTTTTTCCTGTTTCTTCTGAATATTAATGGTATGAGTCCACCCTTACTCTTAACTGGCCCTGCAGGTGATGTTTTGTTTATATGGTGTATTGTTTTGCTTTGCTTTCCCCCCCCCCCCCCCTATAATAGCTTTCCAGAGACATATCTTCTGGCTCAAATTACTCATTATCCTAATCTCAGGATTTTCCAGTTTTACCTAGTTCAATGCAGTAAGCATCTTATAATTCATACAAGTACATTATCTTTCCAGCATCATGATAAAAGGAAGGATATGTATAACAAGAGTAGAATTTTCTTGGATGATTAAAACTTACTAAATACAAAATTTTGCATTTTAACCATTTTGTGGGAAAATTGCCTAAAATATATCATCTGTATCAGACTACTAACATTTTAGTACCATCACTATTTTCTGATGGGTATATATGTAGAAGTGGAACTAATGAGTCATGGAGTATGCATATGCTTAGCTTCAATAGACAAATGAAATTGTTTTCCAGAGTTATTGTATCAATTTACAGTCCTTCAACAATGTAAGAGGGATTTAGTTTTTCTACACAACACTTGGTCTGTCACTTTCATTGTAATACATCCTGGTGACTGTGTAGTTTTGAAATATTGCAATACTGGTTTGCAATTCCTGGAAGACTTAAAGAAGCTCATCACCTTTTCTCATATTATTAGCCATTTGAATATCTTTATGTGAAGTGTGTATTCGAGTCTTTTGACCATATTTCCTTTGGATATCCTATCTTCTAAATGTTCATTTGTAGTAGTTTTTCTAAATTCTGGATTTAAGTGGTTTGTTGGATATATTTAATTAAAATATATTTTCTCACTTGCTGTGTTTCATTCTTACTATCTTATAATATTTTTTAAACAGAAACTCTTGATTTTAATATATTCTACTTGTAAGTTGTTTCTTTAATAGTTAACATTTTCTGTGGCCTGTTTAAGAACATTTTGCCTAGGGCAGCCCTGGTGGCGCAGCGGTTTAGTGCTGCCTGCAGCCCAGGGTGTGATCCTGGAGACCTGGGATCGAGTCCCATGTCGGGCTCCCTGCGTGGAGCCTGCTTCTCTCTCTGCCTGTGTCTCTGCCTCTCTTTCGCTCTCTCTGAATAAATAAATAAATAAATCTTTAAAAAAAAAAGAACTTTTTGCCTATACGAAGGTCACTAAGATATTCTCCTATGTTTTCCTATAAATATGTTATTATCTTCCACATTTATATTTGAAGTCGTCCTGGAATTGATTTTGTGAATTGTGTGAGGTAAGGTCAGTCTTCCTTTCTTCCATATCCAATTGACCCATCACCATTTATTGAAAAGACCATCATTTCCCCCATTGCACTGAAATGTCATTGTTGTGATAAATCACTCTATTTTGCTGCCTTCATTGTGGGATACTATATAGACATACAGAATTTTGTACACATCATGAGCTTGTTTCTGAAAATGTATAGATTAAGATATGCCATCAGAGGGAGTTGATAAGGAAGGTTCCCTTATCTTCCTTTGCTGGTGAAGCCCTGGACTAAGAAACCAGCATAAAATCTGAACAAGTACTCTTTTATCACATTAGTCTGGGGTAAAGACAACCATAGAATCATTCCAAAGGAATTTGGGACCCCAGAAGAAGATAATTTGTAGTAAAGATGGTAAAAATTTACAAAGCACTACAGGTAGAAAGGGAGAATATTAAGGACTTTCAAAGTGAATGGGCAGATTATTGACCAAAAAAAGACAAAAAGAGTGACTACAGATCTGTTATTAATAATAGATTATAGAAGACATTGGAATTTAAAGTACTAAGAAGAAATGTGTTAACCTAGAATTTTATACCCACCTAAATTGTCACTAAAGCTTATGGATGAAATTAATGCATTTTTGACTTGAATAGAACTATAAGATGATTTTTTGGAAGAAAACTACAAATAGGGAATGAATGCAAATAATCAACTTTACTGATAATTACAGAGATTAAAGTTAAAATAACAATGATTATATATTCAGTCCATCAAATTGAGATAAAGGCCAATAATGTTGACAAGACTCCTAGGACGTATAACTGTCTCACAGTTAGCTAAGTTTACATTGCTTGGGATCCCTGGGTGGCGCAGCGGTTTGGCGCCTGCCTTTGGCCCAGGGCGCGATCCTGGAGAACCGGGATCGAATCCCACGTCAGGCTCCCGGTGCATGGAGCCTGCTTCTCTCCCTCTGCCTATGTCTCTGCCTCTCTCTCTCTCTGTGACTATAATAAATAAATAAATAAATAAATAAATAAATAAATAAATAAATAAATTTAAAAAAAAAGTTTACATTGCTTGCTACATTTTTAGGAAACAAGACAGCAAAGACCTTAAAATTGTACAAGGTCTTTGAGCCTGCAATTTTACCTCAGGAATATATTCTAAGGAAGTAATTTAAATTATATTTATATAGCTACAGAATTTTTGTTGCAGTGTTTTTAAGAGCTCAGGTTGAAAATCAATGTCAAACATGGGATGATTATTATCTGTAATAATAGAATACTATCTAGTCACTAGAAACAACGTTTCAGTAATATGTCAACTGATATGAAAACATACATTAAATAAAACAAATATACTAAATGAAAAAAATTATAAAATTTGAATAGCATGATCTCTTTTTATAAATCAAATAATTTATACCTAAAAATATTTGAAAATATATCGATATCTATATTTATTTCCATATATACCTCAAAGATTTAATAGCGGTTGTACTTGGGTTGTTAGTATTGTGTGGTTTTAAAATATTCTTCATTAGTCTCTGTTTTATTAGTTTTTCAAAGTTAGATTATGATTTTTTTAGAAAAAACCAAATTTCACATTGGAGGAAACACAAAAAAATATTGTGAGCATTATAATGTAATACTTAACACACACAACAGCTTGATGTACTCGTTATTGTCAGAGTCCAATCAGCTGTATCTGGTACATAGTTTTTTCATTGATTATAAGGATTAAGATGAAGCTTTTTCTGTATTTTAAATTCCAGTTAATAATTTTAACTTTTTAAATAAAATTTCTTTATAAACTCAAAGGAGAAAGAAGCACTATATTAATTATTCAGTACATAGAATGTATAAATATTATTTATCTTTTTTTGTTTAATAGCTATATTTATGATAATCTGCTGTAATTCTTTTTATATATATTTTTTCTGTCTAGATAACCAAGGGACATTGCTTTGGGCCCAGATCATCTGAGGATGACATGTAGTGATCATCTGTTATAGGCATGAGGGTGTGAGAGATGTCAAGAATGAGGCAATGATGAGGGTTTGTGTGTGCCAATTTTTTTCATTGAGATTTAAAAATAGCTTAAGAGAGGTGCCTGTTTCAAATAGAAGACAACTTTAAAAGGACTGGAAGCCAAGATTCTGATATGGAGGAACAGACTGTCCCAGTGGAACACAATGCAAACTACACCCTTATTCTTGCCAAAAGGAAATTTGCTTCCACCTATGTAAAAGAGATTATTCTGAAAATAGATACTGCACATATTGAGAAGTTTGAGAGTAGTGGGGATGAGTTATGATTTAAAACAGAAAAAAATTATAGGAAGCAACTATGCATTATTAGCCAACCAGCCTTGAAACATTTCCTATGAAGTACTTTTTTTTGAGACTAGCCATGTAAAAATTGTTAAAGATTTGGGAGTGGGGGAGGAAGGGATTTGAATAAATACAAGTAATTGGCCTGTACAATGGTAATTTTTAGATCATTGATATTTGGTGTCTCTTGATTCTTGAATTCCTTTTGGAAATAATTGTGGAATCAGTTTTAAAAACCTACCTCATGGGGACGTCTGGGTGGCTCAGCAGTTGAGCATCTACCTTCTGCTCAGGGCGTGATCCCAGGGTCCTGGTATCAAGTCCCACATCAGGCTCTCTGCGGGAAGCCTTCTTCTCCTGTGTCTCTGCCTCTCTCTCTCTCTCTCTCTTTCTCTCATGAATAAAGAAATAAAATCTTAAAAAATATATAAAAATAAAAACCTACGTCATTTCTGAGAGAACATTTATAAATTTAGGTGGGTATAAATCATTATTAATTACTTGAGACACTATTCCTTTAACTTTGTATTATACAAATTAAAATCATGAAAGAAAGAAAAATATATTTTCAGTCACCTGCAGGCTCTTTTAAAATGACTTAAGGGAACTTTTCCTCTAGGTCTTTAAGCAAAATATAAATTGACATCCAGTGCCAGCTACCTAAAAATACACCGTGTAATTCTTTACAATATGTGTCCCACATTCTCTTGTGTTAGCTGTGGTTTAGAGAGAGAAGCAGAAAAAGTGGAGTTCATACTTGATGGGGAAACCCAAAACTAGTTCTGGCTACATTTTTAGGAAACAAGACAGCATCCAATCACTGGATATGTGGCTTAGAAAATCACTTGACCTCCTTGAGTTCACTTTTTTCTCTATTAGGTGAAGGGGTTGAATGTATTAGGAGGTGATTTTCAGCGTGTATTAGTGATCTTCAGAGTCCTTGCTACTATAGTATTGTATTTGTGTGTTCAGACACAGTGATCCCAAATGTTGAGACCCCATGTATTACCTTTTTCCAGCATTCTATTGAGAATTACTTTAGCACTAGAATATGGTGGAATATGCTATTTAAAAGTGTTTTTGATTATTTATACCCAACTGCTATATTCAGTTTTTCAGTTAGTTTTCAGAAAGCACACGGAAAGGTAAAGAAAGTGAGTATCTGGACTATAGAAATAGAAATTAAACAGGGGATTAAGAATATATATTTTTGGTAGTATATCTGACTTTTACAATATCATATTGAAAGCCTTAATTGTAACCAAATAATGTTTTCCAGTCTGTGTTTAACTATACATCAACTCAGTGGACACGGTTCATAAAGATTATAATTGACAGCTAGTAAAACCCTTGCAAAAATGAATCAGCTTTTAACTCATATTAAATTATTCTTTTCTGAAAGACTGAAAACTATAATCAAGTTCATTCTGTGTAATTTGCTATAGATTACTACTTTAAGAAAATAACATCCTTTGTTAAAAAGGCTTTTCTATTATTGGCTTATGGTGTCCCCTACTCCCACTGAATTAAAGCTTTCAACATGCTGTTAGATGCCCTGAGCTTTTCACCTGAACATTTTTACAATGAGAGCATAATGAATGTTGAAACTGGTATAGATTATTTAAAATAAGCTTAGATTAGCTCTCTGTTGCTGCTCTTGACCTCCAGAGAGAAAAAAAGAAACAAGTCTCTTAGTATAAAGGTAGAATTGTTATCAAATGCTTTAAAGCTTAAATTGTACAGATGAATTTTGTGGCTTCCCACTGTTACTTTTTCTTTGTTTCTTGGGTCCACTTATTAGATGAGCAAGTTATAGTTATAATGCACTCATTGTATATTATAAACACTAGAAAATGATATAATAATTGATATACAGAAGAATTAGGAACTTAAAATTGCTCATTTATGCATTTATTCAAATAATACTAAACTTTATGAGTGAGTATTCTTTAGATAGAGTGTTGAAAATGCAGCCAATGTTTCTGCCTTTGTAGAGATTTTGGGATTATGGTCAAGATTTTTATTATGATTTTCTTTATAGATGCTGAGGGCCTGTATGAAAATTCAGCACCCATTCCTGACTTTTTAAAAAACCAAAGCCAAAACCAAAACCAAACCACTCAATAAAATAGGAATTGGTAAGTCATTCTGTCACATTAGCTAAAATATTTAGACTGAAGAAAGTCAGCATCTTACTTAATGTTGAAATATGAGAATCATTCTCACTAGGCCCCAATAAGACAAGGTTGACAGCATCTTCATCTCTGTTTATATTTGAGGGATTAGTAAATGAAAGCAGACAGGAAAGATAATTAGAGGCATAAGAATTGTATGATAGGGAGTGGGGACTATTTCTTTGCAGGTGACTCCTGGAAAATCCAAAAGAATTGATGAGGAAAGTAACACAAAGAATAAAAAATTCAGTAAGGTACCAGGATATAATATAGCTTATAAAAGTAAAATATTAATCGACCAGAAGATAAAGTGGTAGAGAAAATCCTATTTATGACAGCAATGACAATAACAATAGGAAAATAAAATACTTGGAAGTAAAATTAAGTGTACATATACAATAACTCTATAAGAAAATTCCAAACTGGGACGTATGGGTGGTTCAGTGGTTGAGCATCTGCCTTCGTCTCAGGGCATGATCCGAAGTCCAGGGATCAAGTCCTGCATCTGGCTCCAGGTGAGGAGCCTGCTTCTGCCTCTGCCTGTGTTTCTACCTCTCTCTGTATCTCTCATGAATAAATAAATAAAATCTTAAAAAAGAAAAGTAAACTCCAAACCTTTCCTGGAAGATCCGGTAGTAGACTTGAATAGGTAGTTATAACCTCTTCTTGAATTGGATAGCTCAACATGATAAAGATGTCATTTATCTTTAGGTCAAAAAGTAAGTACAACCAGTAAAAATGATTGATTTTTACTTTGAGCTTGACCATTTGATTCTCAGGTTCATATAGAAAATAAACATGCAAGAATATCTAGGAAAACCTGAAAGATGAGTCATGGAGAGTTTGCTTTTTCTAATACTCACAGAGCCCCAGTAATGAAATAGTGTGATGCTAACACAGGAGTTGGCCACTGGGGGAAAAAATCCAGAAATAGATCCAAGGACATACAGAAATTCAGTATGATGAAAGTGGATTCCCAAATCAGTGGGAAAAGATATACTTTAAAAAAATAGTAGGTTTTATTTATTTAGTTTTATTTTTAATAGTGATAAAATGCACATAAAACTTCCCATCTTAACCATTTTTTGTAAGCAATTCAGTAAAGTACATTTACATTGTTTTGCAACCAATCTCTAGAACTCTTTTCATCTTGCAAAACTGAAACTCTGTACCTATTAAGTAACATCTCCTTATCCTCCCAAGCCCAGCTTCTGGCACCCACTCTTTTTGTTTCTATCTGTATGAATTTAACTACTCTATATACTTTATATAAATAGAATCATTCAGTATTTGTCTTTTGTGATTAGCTCACTTCACTTAGCATAATGGCCTCAAGATATCAGAATTTACTTATTTTTTAAGGCTGAATAGTATTCTATTATATGTATAGACCACATTTTGTTATGGACATTTGGGTTGCTTCCACCCTTTGGCTATTGTGAATAACACTATAATGAATATGGGTGAAAAAAAACTTTTGAGACCCTGATTTCAATTTTTCTGGGGTGTATACATTTAACATTTCTGCCAAAAGTGGATCAAGTTTGTGGTTTCTCTACCTTGTCACCAGTACTTACTACTATTTATTTTTTCAATAGTAGCCATCCTAATTGGCATGAGATGGTAGCTTATTGTGGTTTTGATTTACATTTTCTAATTATGAGAGATGTTGAGCATCTTTTCATGTGCTTATTGGCCATTTGTATATTTTCTTTGGAGAAATATCTATCCAAGTCATTTATTCAGGTTTTAATATTTGTTGTTATTGAATTGTATATATTCTTCATATATTCTGTATATTAACTCTGTACCAGATCCCTGATTTGTAAATATTTTCTCCCGTTTGGTAGGTTGCTTTTTCATTCTGTTGATTGTGCCTCGATGCACAGAAGTTTTAAATTTTGAAGTAGTCTAGTTTTTTTTTTTTTCTCTCTTGTTGCCTGTGCTTTTGGTGTCATATCCAAGAAATCATTGCCAAATGTGATGTCAATTTCTACAAGATTTTCTTCTAGGAGTTTTATAGTTTAATTCTTATGTTTAGGTCTTTGATGAATTTCAAGTTTATTTTCATATATGGTGTAAGGTAAGGGTCCAACTTCATTCTCTTTTGCTTGTGGAAATACAGTTTTCATCCTTTCCCCGTTGAAAGGTCTTATCACCCTTATAAAAAGTCTTTTGATTATATATGTGAAAGTTTATTTCTAGGCTGTCTATTCTCATTTCATTGTTCTAAGAACCTTATTTTTTGAGTAGTTTAGCTTTATAGAAAAAAAAAATGAGAAAAAAAGTACAGAGTGCCCACATACCCTTTCTCCCTGAGTTTCCTCTATTTTTAACATGCTTGCATTAATGGAATTGCAACACGTGTTGCAATTGATGAGCCAACATTGATAGATTAGTACTAGTATAGTATTAGTATAGATTAATATAGATTAGTATTAACTTAAGTCCATAGGTTGTTTTAAGATTCACTCTTTGTTTTGCATATTCTGTAGACTTTTTAGGTTTTGACAAATGCATAATGACTTGAGTCCTTCATAACCTTATATAGAATATAAGGTTCTTTTTTCCTAAACCTAAACCTAAACCTAAACCTAAACCTAAACCTAAACCTAATTTTAGGTTTCCTAAACCTAAAATATAAGGTTTTTTTTTTTTTTTTACACTTTTCCAATGAGCATTTATTATTAGTTAAGCCATGATTCAGGATCCCAGGGTGGGGATCACCATGTACCCAGGTCCCCCTTCACCACCCTGGGAGAAGGATGGAGGACAGAGGAGAGGTGGGTGGAGCCAGTTCAGATCTTCCCAGGAAATGTGCCTTCTGCCCGGCAGTCATCCCAGGCCGACACCCAGGATATGGGGCAGAGGGACTTGTATACTCGCCGGTACCATTCGCACACGGAGACATCACCCCCTTTAGCAGTCATTGCCTTCTCACAGCGGTGGAAGTCCAGGTAGTTCTGCCAGCAGTTAGTTCTGCCAGCAGTTCCTAGTCTGGTTCTGGTTGGGGAAGCGGCTGTCAAAAGGGGCAGTCTGGTAGTTCTTGATTTTGGACTTGATGTTCCTCAGCTCTTAAAATCTCCTGTGCTCTACCTATTTATCCTTGTCTTCCCTGCTTCCCCTTGTCTTCCCTGCTTCCCCTTTCATCTCTTAGTTTTTCCCTTTGTAGGATGTCATATAGTTGGAATCATATAGTATGTAGCCTTTTCAAAATGGCTCGTTTCATTTAGCAATATGCATTTGAAGTTCCTCCATGTCTTTTGATGGTTTGATAGAGGATTAAGAAACATGGGGAGGATAAACCATTAGCTCTTTACTGTGATTCCTTGAAGAGGTAGGTGGAAATATTTTTAATAAGGGGTGTTGTGACAATTGGATAATTATCTAAAAAATATAAAATAGGATTCACATTACACACCATACCACAAAATAAACTTCAAATGGGTCAGGGATATAATTGTAGGAAAAACTTAAGGGTAGAAAAATCAAGGGTTAAAAATGAAGCCAGACAAATACTAAAATAAAACATGGGTGAATGCATTTATAAACTGCATATAAGGAAAGCCTTTCCATGACTTAGAAGCCAGATGGAGTAAAAGAAAAGATTGATGAATTTGTAACAACATAAAAAAATTAAAGAAAAAGTTTGCATGACAAAAACCACTCTAAGCAAAATCAAAAGAGAAATGACACACTGGAAAAAAATACTTACAATGTCAAAAATAAATGGATAGGCTCGTAATATTAAATAATTCTTAAAAATCAAAGCAAAAGACCAAAACTCAGGAGAAAAATGGATAAAAGGCATGAAAAGACAGTTCATGGAAATGGCTATGGAAATGGCTTAGGCCTATGTGAAGATGTTCAAGTTCACTCAGAATAAGAGAAATGCAAATTAAAGCAGCTCTTACACCGAGATACCATTTTTCATCCAACAGGTTGGCAAAAATTCAAAATCTTGAGAAATTCTATCAGCCGAGCTGAGACAAAACAGGCCCTCACATTGCTGGTGTGAATACAAGATGGTACCCACCCGGTGGAGGGAGATTAGGCAAAGTCAAAGAGAATCACCTTCCAGGATCTGTCTTTGCCCTTTCCCTCCTGCCCATGGATGTTTCAGTGTGCTATGAGATTTCCACCCCCAGAACCTTGAAAGTTTCCTCTGCCTACCATCATGGCAGGCTGGAAATTAATATTCCCTGGGAAAAACTGTCAACCAGTGAGTCCTGAGCATGAATTGATGTAATTCCTCAGGTGACTTAATTTTGAAGCCTGTTCTTTGCACCATTTCCCAGGGTTTCCCTTAAGGATTAAGCACCTGTCTCAGCTAGGGCAGCGGGGTCAGCAGAACACCCTTTCTTGCCAACATTGGTTTCTTGGTCATGAGGTCTGCTTCTGAAGAACCCAAAGTAAGACCATGTTATATGCAGCTACCCTGGGACCCAGCAATCCCAGGCCTTAGAGTTTAACCTGAATATCCATCTCCCCAAAATGAAACAACATTTGAACCAACCATCTCCCTTCCCCCCCAAAAATAAACACAACAAAAATAAGACAAAAATACAAACAAAAAAAGATAAAATGGAACAGTGTTTCTCAAGACACAGACATGAGGCAAGGAAGGACAGTGATCCCTGAAAGGGGGCAGGCAAAGGAGGCAAGCCCTATAATGGCTTCTACTGACTTATGGGGAGAATTTCCAGACCATGGTTCAGGGAACGGCAGTCTGAGTGGAGCCCAGTGGAATCTCTGAATGGAGGAGACAGATAGGAGTCTGCAGAGACCAAGACAGCTGGTGTTCATAGCATAGAGCATTGGAGGGGAGAGAGACACCCAGAGTGGGCACCCTGAAGATTCACAGTGTGCCCCTCCACTGTGCAGCAGCTCAGTGCATACCGGTGAGGAAACTTGTCCAGTCTAGGAAATGAACCATCAGGAAGGATTGGGATGAACAGGGTCCTGTGAGTGGTGCTTGTTCCCATCAAGCAGACAGAGAAATCTAGACTCAGAAGTGGAGAATCATTTTTTAAAGACTTTATTTATTCATGAGAGATACAGAGAGAGAGAGAGAGAGAGAGAGAGAGGCAGAGACACAGGCAGAGAGAGAAGCAGGCTCCATGCAGGGAGCCTGACATGGGACTGGATCCCAGGTCTCCAGGATCACACCCTGGGCTGAAGGCGGCGCTAAACCACTGAGCCACTCAGGAGTCCCCAGAAGTGAGGAATCATTAATCCCAGACTGAGGTCTATTTAAACCCACCTAACAAGTCATTAATGCAAGACCTGAAAGGTCCAAACTGTGTCCAAGGAACTTAGCTGTATTCCAGAACAAAGTACAGAAGGGTTATATGACTGTTTTTGTAGTTCAGAGTTTGAAATGATGAAATATTTTAAATATTCAAATCTAAAGCCAGAGAATTAAGGTTAGGCAAATGCATCTGATGATGACATAAACACACACATGCACAAAGGCAAATTGAAAGCCAAATTATTAAATGTTGGGCTCTGTACATAATAAATTCTCTATAGGAAAAAACATCCAACTGCAAAGCGATCTTGAACTTTTTACTTAGGGGTATTGGTGTAGGCATTCTGATTTATATTTGTGTGTTGTTGAATAAAGTAAATGATTAAATATATTGATGTTGAGAACCAGGGTTCTCATTTTAGAATGGGGAGATAAAAATCGGAAATGGGTAGATCCTGATACTTTAGAAAACTATTCCAAGGCTATATTGAATCAGTACATTTTATAAAAATGTACAGGAATTTTGGGTTGTCTAATGCAATGTGAGAGCAAGCTCCCTTACATATACTTCTAGTGACTGAAATGCAATACATTCTCTGTGTCAAGGCTCTACCCCTACCATCTTCTAAAAGTGGCCTATTTCTGAATTCCTATTGACTTGCCCACCTATTTCTTATTTGTTTTTGACAGTTAGTATTTTTATGATTTTCTATTTATTTTCACGAAACTTACTGTAATTTTTTTCTGTGTACTCTAGTAATATGCTCTTTTTAAAATGTATAGTATGAGCTCGACTTTACAAAAACATGTGACCCTCCAGGGGTACAAGAGCCTTGTACATAGCTGTTACTCAGTTACATATCTGTTGAATGGAAAGTAGTAATACTTTGCTTTTTCATATCATCATTATTGAATGTACTAGTGTGATGTTTATAAATTCTCTCTTTTTTGTGTTCATCAACTATTATGTTAGGAGTTCCAAATCAAATAACCATCACGAAGGTTTCTATTGTTGGAAAAGTGTGGCTTTACTTTTTTACACTTAAAATTTTTAAATTAAAAATATGGAAAAAACATTGACCCAGTAAAACCTAACTTGAATTAGACCAAGCCTACAAGGCACCTGGCCCTTTGCAGGTAGTGACTATTGTAAGAGGAAGATGGATTCAGTGAGTCATGATCACATCTCTGCATGCTGGTGCATTGCATTATCCTGCCACATGGTTTTCTACAAGGATCAGTTACTTGATCTTGACTGTATGGATTTTTCAGAATCCAGCTGTGAACTTTTATTATTTTTTAACTCCATTGTGGGTACACCAGATTTATACAATTCCCCATGGTCAGAGCACACACACAGGCCAAATTAACAGTAAGGCAGCATATATTGCTTGATGTGAAGACAGAGATTAGCAAAGATTAAGAAAGCGGTATGAAATGTTTGTTGGCTGTCCCTGGTATAAACATATATTTGCAATAAACTTTTAAATTCTTAGGTTAATGGGACTATGGCTCTTATTTTTAAACTATTGTTAATAGTAGTGTTATTGAAGATTAAGTGTTGAATTAAAATGTTAAGGTTCTTATTCATTACACACATTGCTAGTATTTTAGAAGTTACATTTCAGTCTAGATTTTAACAGATCCAGATGATTTTTCTCAGTTGTAGACAGTCCATCCATGGTAGCTAGTTTGGAAACTTATTCAGCTTCTCCCTGAACTTGCTGTCTTTAGCAGTGAGAGAGCGCATTCTAACTATTGGCTACATGTAAATGATGGATTGTCACACTTTATTCTGTCTCCAAATTTAACTTTCTCATTCTTCTGAACACTGATGTTTAGGTCTGCTTTCTGAAATGACACTGAGTGTCATTTTTCCTTTTTTAAAAAATCATCTTTATTGGTATATTATTCACACACCATACAATTTACTGATTTAAAGTATACAATTCAATGGTTTTAGTAGAAACAAAGAGTTGTAAAACCATCACTACAATCTAATTTTATTTTTTTTTAATTTTTTTATTTATTTATGATAGTCACAGAGAGAGAGAGAGAGGCAGAGACACAGGCGGAGGGAGAAGCAGGCTCCATGCACCGGGAGCCTGATGTGGGATTCGATCCCGGGTCTCCAGGATCGCGCCCTGGGCCAAAGGCAGGCGCCAAACCGCTGCGCCACCCAGGGATCCCTACAATCTAATTTTAGAGCATTTTCATCACCCCTTGAAGAAATCCTATACATGTTAACAGTTAAACCCCATTTCCACGCCTCAACCCCAGCCCTAGGCAACAGCATGTACTTTTGTGTCTCTACCAATTTGCTTATTCTGGGCCTTTCGTATAAATCGAATAATACAGTCTTTTGTGACTGAATTCTTTCACTTAGTATAATGTTTTCTAGTTTCATTGATGCTGTGGCATATATTAGTATTTTATTCTTTTTTATGGTTTAATAATTCATTGTGTGGATATACCATATTTTATATATCGATTCATTAGTTGATAGACTTCTGGGTTCTCACTTTTTGGCTATTCATGAATAATGTTGCTATCCATATTAGTATATAAGATTCTGTATGAATGTATGTTTTCCTTTCTGTCAATTCACTTACATAGGGGTAGAATTTCTGGGTCATATGGTAACTCTATGTTTATATTTTTAAAAAACTGCCAGACTTTTCCAAAGAAATTGCACCGTTCTCATTCCCACCTGCCATGTATGAGGGCTCCATTTTCTCCACATCTTCACCAGTTCTGTTACTGCCCATCTTTTTTTTTTTTTTTAATTTTTGCCAACCCAGTGGGTGAGAAGTGGTACTGATTATGCATTTGAGTTGCATTTCCATAATGATTGAATATGTTGGGTATCTTTTCATGGATTTATTGGCCATTTGTATATCTTCTTTTGAGAATTGTCTCTTCAGTGCTTTTGCCCATTTTTACTTGGGTTTATTTCTTATTTTGTTTTAAGAGTTTTTAAAATATATTCTGGGTATCAGTTTCTTATTATCTATGATTGGAAAATATTTTCTCTCATTCTGTGGGCTGTTGAGAGTATTTTTAGTATTATAACAATACTTAGTATTATTTCTAACTTTTTTTTAGCCCTCATAGGTCTTCAAATATTTAAAGATTACTAATCTGTGACTTGCACAGTGCTGATACCTAGAAGGTCTTCAGTAGATGTTTATGAGTAGTTATGTATCTTTACTTTCCTTCTAAGACTTCTAACCACACTAAATATACTTCTTTCCTCAGTGGAGTCTCAAATCCTGCCATCTCTCACTAAGCGTGAGGATAGCCATTCTTTGAAAGTGCTAATTTGCCCTTGTCCCTTACTAAAGAGTGATGTTCCAAACCATATTTCTGATGCAACATCACTAGTGTAGGTACACTGGGACCATCACCTCTTTTGAACTTGACATTGTTTTCTATTTCTGTTTCCTACTTCCTACTTTTTAATTCAACTCTTATTATTTTTTTTTGCAAATATATGAGCTCTAATATTTACCTTGAAATAACAGATCTGTGCAATGCAAAGCTATGCCTCTAGTTTAAGAAGAATCAGTATATGACTAAAGTACACAGGGCATCAGCTGTGATTGCAGTTCATATGACAGTTCATATGACAAGACCTGGGTTTTTTTGGTTAGCTTATTAGCTATAATCTGTTAGTTGGACAGAGTTTGCTTTGGCTTCATTTTGTTTTGTTGGGGATTTCTTGATGGCTTTATTTGTTTATTTTAAATTCAAATTAGTTAATATATATTATATTATTAGTTTCAGGGGTAGAATTTAGTGATTCATCAGTTGCTTGTTAACACCCAGTGCTCATTACTTCAAGTGCCCTCTTTAATGCCCATCACCCAGTTACACCATCCCCCCAGGCACACCTCCCCTCCAGCAACCCTCAGTTTGTTCCCTAGAGTCAAGAGTCTGTTATGGTTTGCCTCTCTCTCTGTTTTACTTTTATTTTTTCTTCCCTTCCCCCATGTTTATCAGTTTTATTTCTTAAATTCCACCTATGGGTGAAATCATATCATATTTTGCCATGTTTATCAGTTTTATTTCTTAAATTCCACCTATGGGTGAAATCATATGATATTTTGATGGTCTTATTTTTAATGAAGAGCTTTGTATCAGTTAGAGCTGTCAAAAAATGAAATGGGTGATTTGAAAAGTGCTGAGTTCCCTGTCATTGAGAATATATAAACAAGCAGAGGCTGGGTGAACATTGGTCAGGGAGATGATAGAAGGGAGTTTTGAACAGGAGGGACTTTGGACTGAGGGACTCTTAAGACCAGCCTTTTTCTCCTCTAATTCTATTATATGCCAAAGATACTTATGAGAAAATCCAGTTCATTTTGTGCTTGTGTGAATTCTGAGATTATATTTTCAATTTATTTTTTCATTGGATACTTTTAAACCTCAAAAGATGGCATTTTTTTCCCTAAAATTTTTAAGCTTGTAAGGAAAATATGCTGTCTTTAGTATTAATCCTTAATGAATTTACGTGTATACTCAGATAAATTTTGCTTAGTTGGGTATTCCTACTTTTTTTTTTGGTCAAGTTTCACAGCTGTATTTAGTAGAGTCTTTTGAGAGACAGCCAAGTAGCTGATTTTTTTTGTAGCAAGCCAATAGCATGTCAAATTTGAATTTATGTTGGAAAGCTGTTTTGCAGACATAGAAATCCAAATAAACAGCCAAATTACCATTTCTCCCCAATTTGGATATGGGAAAGTGAGTATGTGTTTGGCTTTTATTTCTAGAATAACTGGAGAATGGATAAATAGGTTTTCCTGTGTGCTGTTAAACATTTGCAATTTTGCAGCAAACCCAAAATGTGAGAAATTTAACCCCAAAGAATTATGCTAAGTAGTTGAAAAATATCTATTACTTAAGATCATCTGCTGTGTGCTGAGTGTTTTACAAATGCTATCTTTTAGAAATGTAATCCCTGATATAGCACTGTAGCCGAATCATTTCTGCGTTCTAGGCTCTACAATCAAGGGCAGCAGGGTTCAGGGTGATTTGGTCAAGGTCACAGAATCAGTAAGCATGAGTAACAAATTGGGACTTAGAACCCAAATCTTGTCTCCAGTCACAGGCCTTTTGTTCTAAGATCTCTCCAAGTTCTTCCAGTTTCAGTTCTTTTGTACCATGATATGAGATGATCCTTAACAGTCAGGTATTTTGATATTTAAAAATATTGCTTCTAAATCACATTACAGTATTTCATTGGGTTAAATTATTCTATTTTTTCATGACTATTTAATGTTCAAAATAGCAGCATTTCTCTCTTTTAGTTGATGGAGACAGGAATAATTTATCTGTGCACTGGACTGTTTCTGAATTCTACTTCAATTTAAATGTATATTCATAAGGAAAAAAACAAAGGATCATCAAGAAATTAGCTATTAGTTGTTTTTTGAAAATTATTTTCCCTTCAACTTTCTTTATGAGGTGTTCTTGAATGAAATGCCTTAACCTTTGTTGTGCATCAGAGAAATAGAGAAACTTATTAACTTTTTCCCCAGAGGACTTTGCAAGGATGCTTGTACGTCCCTGATTCTAAGAAGTGGATGATCATCACAGGGCAAACTTACAGAATCATGCTTAAGGCTAGCTAGGCCCTGGGTTCAGGATTAGCTGTTTCCCCATTTTCCCCTTATTCTTTAATTTTCTGCTATAAGCAAAATCTCTATTGTACTTAAAAATAGCATCTATTTTGTAGTGAGGCTGAAAGAAAAGCAAACAGTAAAAAAAACATTCAAAGGAATATGGTCAAAGTGGAGTTCCTGCCGAAAGGATGTTGTAACATTCATCGAAGTAAAGCAATTAAAAATGATCTTGGGACTCTGTTTTACTTTCCCTACTGTTTGTTCTAAAACTGTTTGTTCTAGGTGTTTTTCTCCTTCTTGTCCCAGAGCACACATTTGAGTTTATTATTTAAATTATTATCCCAATTAGCTGCTTTAGTTTTTTTAGATACCATAACTGTATAGATTTTTAAAACCTTTAACCAGAGAGAATCATATAGAGCTAATCCAATTTTAAATCCCAGTCTCTTTTCTTATCTTAATGATAAAATAATGAATTAAAGTCAAGCTTTAGACCGTGATGCTATCTTTTGTGTATTTAGTGAAAAGTAAATACTCAGGGCACAGTTAATTAAGTGCCCAACAGTAGATTTCAGCTCTGGTTATGATCTCAGGGTCATGGGGGTTGAGCCCCAAGTCGGGCTCCACGCTGAGTGTAGAGTTTGCTTGAGATTCTCTCTTGCTTTCCCTCTGCCCCTCCCTCCACTCATGCACATGCTCTTTATCTCTCTCTCAAAAGAAATAAAATCTTTAAAAAAATACTCTAAACATATTGTAATGTTCATATGAAATGCCTTTCAAGTGTCAAGTATTTATGGAAAAAATACTCCGCTTTGCCCCTATATCTTTATTATGCCTGAAACCTCACTGTAACTTTAGGTTATAGTTATGTAGATGTGGAGGGTCCCATTATTAGAAATATTTGGTACTTATGTAATAAGATCTGTTTTGTAAGGACCAAGAAAGTAGACTCAGTATTATGCTGAAACACGTATCTAAAGAATCTGTATTCCCAGGTTTTTGAGAGTATGTCACCACGGGATGATTGATGATAGAAATTAACCATGTCATGTTCACTTTTCCTCTGTTGAGCATTTAAAACTTATTTATTTAGAAATTTGGTACATCAATTATTTTCTCTACCTGTGTATGTTTTTAAAACTGTCAGTCGTCTCTCTGATAGTTTCTTCATTACCTCTCCACCTTATAAATTCATGCTTTTATGGCAAGGAAGTGTCAGGATAAACCACACAAGTTAGAAACATGCACGCACAAACTAAATCAACACCTATATTGGTACCAAAGTCCAAATGATTATTTTTTGGATTACATACAGTTTAGCTGTTCTGTATCACTTTTCATTCAAATTTAGACCAGGTAATAAAAGTCATTTATCAGGGCGCTTGGGTGACTCATTCTGTTAAGGGTCTGCCTTTGACTCAGGTCATATCCCAGGGCTCTGGCATCCCAGGGTCCTGGGATCGAGTCCCACGTCAGGCTCCCTGCTCAGTGAGGAGTTTGCTTCTCCTTCTCTCTTTGCACGCCCCCAGCTTGTGTTCTCTTTGTCTCTCACTGATGCTCTCTCTTTCTCAAATGAATAAATAAAATCTTAAAAAATTAAGTCATTTATCTGTTATTGTTGCATTACTCTCGGAACATAAAGTACAAAATTTTTCTTTCAGGATCTCAGTAAAGTCTTTCCCTCAAGGCAAATATTTATGGAGCCAGGAACATTTTTTTTTCCTTGGGGGCAGGGGCTAGGATTGCCTAGAAAGCCTATTTCAATGTCCAAAACACTGCAGATGTGTTGAGTTTCACTTCACTGACATCTTGATTGCACTTCACATCACACAAAATACCGTGGGACTTATTCTGTAAGGTTTCTGGCCTTCCCCTTTATCATAATTGTGGAGTGTCACATTGGTCTGATGGAGACAGATTCAGAACAGTTGTTGATTGGAAGCTCTTGATGAAGACAGGGAGTTCAAACACAGGCTCTGCCTGGAGATTCAGCTGTGAACATCACTCATCTATCATAATTTAACAAATGGAAAAGATCAAGACAACCTGCCATCCATCATATCTATTTAACTGTACTCCAGAGTGGATTACATTGTATTTAACAACTTTTATCTTACAGGATTTACACACTCTAAAAAGGACTAACACTTCTTCATTAAGGTTTTGCTTTCTGTTTATCAATGTGAGATTTTGAAATTTGTTCCAAAACATTCAGTATCTAGGAAATTCTTTTCAGAGATTTTGTGGTCCTCAATCCCCCCCCCCATTCTGTTTTTAACAGAGTACCGATTTAGTAGAATAGCAGTGGAAATGCATTCTTAGGATACAATGATATAAAAATAGTCACTTATTCTTAAATGTTCTGAATTGATGTAAGCTTGGGGTATAGCAAGTATTAATTTGGAGCCCTTAAAGAAACTTTAGGTGGTATTATTTTAGGACCATAGAGCCCTAGACTTAAAGAGCACTTAAAGTTCTCATCCAGTGCCTTTAGTTCACAGACTGGGCCCTGGGAGGTAAATGAGGGTCACAGGCTCTCAAGATGATTTGCAGTAGTGCTGGGATACAATTGCAGTTTCCTGACTTCTAGGGACACCTTTTCTTTTCATCCGTCCCCACCATAGATCTTCATTTATCAATTCTACATGGATTCTGTGAAACTCAAGTCTTATTGGTATCTTTGGGAATTTAAGGGCAAGGGGAAGGATGATCACGGTGAGAAGTAATGTGACCTTAAAACCTTGATACCATCAATGTTGAGTTAAAGAAGAAATATGTGGGGGGAGAAAGGGAAAGGAGAAGACTCCTTGTTCTTGCTTCTCTCCAGCTTGTTTAATTAACACTTGTGAGCGGAAGAAAAATTTATAAATTTTGCTAATGGATTTGCTGTATGTTGCCATCTTGGATAATGGCAGAGGCGAAGACCAAATACTTAAGTTTCCCTTTTATTTATTTATGTTTTAAGTTTTCCTTTTAAGGAGCAAGAAAATCCAATAAGAAAACATTTCCTAACATCTTGATGGAAATTATTGGTATAAAGCCTTATGTTTTCATTAGGATTAGATCCAACTCAAGGTCATGGAAAACACAAAATAAGCATGAACTAAGCAAGTAAAATTTTATTATATTTTCTAAGTGAAAGGAATGCAGAAATAAGACCAGTGACTGGTATGGCAGCCTTCTTTTCTCTTGGTCCCCGTATGAGCCTAATGTGACAACTCAGGGCTCAAGATGATTGTGCAAGCTCCAGCCATCATGTGCTAATTTTAGCTAGCATTAAGTACAAGTGATGAAGAAGAGTTGCAGGGAGAGAGGATGTGCCAGGCCAGTGTGAGGTGGTTTATAAGTGGATTTCTGGGAGCAGCCACATGATACTTCCACTTACATTTATTTTTGTTGGTTAGCACTGTTATAGGAATACATCCTGCTGCAAAGAAGACTGGAAAATTTGGACTAATTTTGGAAAGTTCTAGGGAGCAAGAAGTCTAGCTACATCAAGATTGCATTGCTATGTTTGATTTTGATGCATTACACTATTTGAAGTTGAACGTCTAGTCTGCCATTTTTTTGTTGGCCTAAGTTTGCCATTGGTGTCCAGTGGCACCATTAAAGATTCTCCAACTTATATTCTGTCTATAAAGTCCATGTTTGGAGACATTGCATTTGCCGGTGGCCAGTTCTTTTCTTTTTTTCTTTCAGAGCCTAAAAAATGAAAAGTACTGTGTAAATGCCCTAGAACCATCTATCAATGCCATTTTGGGGGAACCCCTATATTTATTTCTCAGTTGTTTTTGATTGTCTCTTACTTGAAGTGAAGAATACAGTTCAATGAAAAGTCAGACCCAGGGAAGGATTTCTAGGTCCATGGCCTCTTACTGGTAACAGCCTATTTTTAAGATACAGGGCTGTTGATATAGAGAAAGGGAAAGGGTCTCTCTGAAGCTTTGATTTGTTACAACCTGTATTTGCAGGCTTCTTTTCTCCCCAACTGGACCCTTATTAGTTCTTCTTCCTCTGGATTCATGCACCATCTTCCAAGTGCCTTTTCTGGCTTCCCCCATAGGTTTAACCTTGCTTTATCCTTGAGAGGGGAGGTTCAGTGCAGCTCAAACCAATAGGGACGTTGTTTCTTTAGTCTGCTTAATCTTCAGAAACTCTTGGGGAATATATTCATAGTGTGTACTCTTGGGTCTCATATCTGAACCACCGAATCCGAATCTCTGGGCATAAAATTTGTGGATTAGTATCCAGAGCTTTTCCATGGCTCCATAGGCAGCTAGCTTCCTGCTGTGTTTGAGGACCTTCACAGTACAATAAAGTCATTCAACATAAAACCCCTCTCCCCCAAAAGAAAAATGATATCTGCACTAAACACTGATACCTATGAAAGGCCGGAAACTCCCCACCTTATGTTCCACACCTATATGCAAGGCCAAATGAGCTCAGTCCAGCTAGTGGGCTCAGAGGATAAATGATTAATGTTAATGTCAGGCACCACGAACAAGGACAGGGTGGGCGCCCCATGTCTGCATGTGTCAGAGGTGGCATGGTTTGGGGAGGGGTTTGGAGAGGGGTTCGTAGGAAAAGAAGAAACAAGGCAGTATGTTGTTCCCGTACATAATAAATGAGGTTGCAATATAAATGCAGTGCATTCACCCATTCCCTGTGATATTCCAGCTTTAAATTAGGTTTTGGCTTATCTATTAAATCTGGAATATGTTTATATAATTGTGATTTTATGTATCCTTAAGAGTGTAATTTGATAGTTAAATTTTTAATAGTGTTCTCCTAAATGAAGAGTGTCGTGTAATTTTGTGAACAGAAAAAAATTTGGGGGGCACGGGCATGCAAATATGGCTTCTTGTAGAGTTGATATTTGAAATTTATCAGAGTTGTCGTTTCTTAAGAGAAACAGACTACAGATTAATTGTATATGTTAATTAGAAAAGGAGAGAAAATGGGATGGAATTCTCCTACTGCTTGAAAAAGCCTTCCTGATATCAGGAAGGAGCTATTGTAACATTGCTCAAGTTCAATTAAAAATAGTCTGTGGTTGCCCCATTGGCATATTAGGGAAAATAAGCCTTAATTCTCTTAAGACTGATGGTTTCAAACTCATTAAGACAAAGATTACCTGTCTTCCTCTGGGTATTTATTTTTGCTTCACCTTGGCTCCTGTCTTAACTGCAGTGCCACTTTATAGCATGGGCACCTAAGGTTCCATGGCAAGGGCCACAAACTCAGGTGGCCTCTCATGCAAAGGACAAGAGACATTAGTTGGTGAAGCAGCCAGGTGTAAGAGGGGACACCACTGCTCAGCTCCAGGTGGATAAATGGCCCCATTTCTACTTCTACCAGGTCTTCTGAGTTTCCATAAAAGCCCAAGTCTGGCCTTTTATTTATTTTTTTTTCAAGTCTGGCCTTTTAAATTGAAGTTTCCTGATCTCTCTGTGCAGCCAAGTAATTCACAGGAAATAAAGAGCATTGGGTGTTCAGCACTTTGTGAGCAAAATGAAGCCTGAGTATGGTCTTCAGGTCACTGTTCACTTTTTCTCTGTCCTGTGGTGGAAGGTTTTCATTTGACCCCACAGATGAGATAAGACTCCAGGCCTCATTTTCAACCAGTATGGAACTGGTATCTAAA
Source organism: Vulpes lagopus (assembly GCF_018345385.1). Taxonomy (NCBI): domain Eukaryota; kingdom Metazoa; phylum Chordata; class Mammalia; order Carnivora; family Canidae; genus Vulpes; species Vulpes lagopus. The sequence goes on along the minus strand of NC_054824.1, from coordinate 112,003,229 downwards.
ATGTTACTGTATCTGTGGATCTGTTGATGAGTAGCTAAAACAGTAAATTCAGGAGTTGGTGCTCCTGGGGAAGCTTTGTGTGTGATTGACACTGAGGTCTGCAGCAACCTGTCCCAGATAGTTTCTCTGCCCTGGTCCTCATCCAATGTACCCTTTAGGCCAGTGTGGGCCCAGACCCTAATGGGGACATGGCATTCCCAGTAGGGTTGTGATGAGACATACTGAAAGGCAGATATCTGGTACCTCATTGGCCCTTTGCTTCTCCAACTTCAGGCAATGGCTATTGGCTACCCATTGGCATGCCCAGTGTTGCCCTTTGTGCCCAGTTGTGGGCTCTGTGGCTTCCCAGTGACCGTACTCATCAACTGTTTGCAATTCTCAAACATGCTTTCTCAATATATTTTGCCTCTAATTTAGAATAATCTATTGCCTTGGACACATAATTTTATTTTTCATTCCTGTGTATTGGTGATGCTTTTCTCTTGATTTGTAGACCATTTTCCTTTTGTTTTCTGACTTTTCAACCTTATGCAGTGAGTTAACTTTTTGCTTATAATGCTCCCATTGCTTAGAATGTTCTTCTTGCTTGTACCACTATGCTGCTGTGGTTGGTTCTACTTTGATTTTCTATAAGTGTAAGTAATGTCTTCTTCCTTGAATCTTAAAAGGAAGGGGGTCCATCTGAATGTCTCAGAGAATTTACTGCTTTAGATTTCCTGTCCTGTATTGACACTTCAGTAAAAAAGTCTTTGGTCTCTCCTAAATTCTAAGGCTGCACTGTCCAATATGTTAGCCATTGCCTTTGGCTCTTTAAATGAATAAAAATTAAATAAAAATAAGATTTTTCTTCCTCAGCGACACTAGGCACATTTCAGGTGCTCCCTACCCACATACGGCTGATGCATTGGACAGTTTTAAATATTTCCAGCATCAGAGAAGGTTCTATAAAGACAGGACTGCTCTCAAGTCTTCGAGGGTCTGATTTTCTCCACCCCACCCTTAGCTCCAAGCTGTCACTCCTGTGGCTATTCCTATTTTTATTGCAATTGCAGAGGAAGCAGCATGGGGTAGTGGTAAGTATATAAACAGGTGTTTAAGTACCTGGCTTCATGAACTGGAGCAAGATGCAAACCTCTCTTAGCCTCACTTTATCGGTAAATGGGAATAACCATAATATATAGAATACATTATGTTGTTTTCAACACAAAATGAGAAACTTCATGAGAAGTTCTTACCACAGCAGTGGCCATGAAGCAGGTGTTCAGTGAATGTTTTTTCAGTAGGTGTTCAGTGGGCATTACTCCTGGGAGTGCATACCTCTTCGTTTTGGCTGTACTCAGGCTGCAGCAAGGAGGTGGGCAGCCACCTGGTCTGCAGCCCAGGGGTGGCATCAGTTTTACTGAAGACGGGGAGAGCCTATTCAACCTGCTGGCATGCCTGCCTTATTCCAAAGCAAATGTTTGTCATTGCCATGGAGCTAGGTCACCCAGCCCAGAGCATTTGAAAACATGGACAGCAAGAGATTAATTTTGTCTTGCACAATTTCCTTTGTGCTTTTTAATAAAACATTCTATTTGTCAGTCACTAATATTATCAGTTGATGAAAACACACAGGGATGGCTCTGTGTTTCCCCTGTGGCTTCTGTGAAGTGCTGAAGGTGGCCACTTTTGACAAAACTGTTATAACTCTTAGTAAGTGGCTTGACCTTTAAGGCTGGAAAACTAAATCTTAAGGGGTTTTCATCTCAATAAGATGTCTGTGCTTCTGATGAGATTGGTTTCATCTTTCAGGGCTCTATTTTGAAAGAAACCATGAATTCCTTTAGTATAAATGAAGCCCTATCCCAGGCTTCGCCTGAACAGATGCAAAGGAAATCAGCCTTTCTGTCCTGTAATTGCTTTCATCAGTTCTCAAAGGCAACAGCCAAATTACAGGTCCCAGGGGTGGGGGGAAGTTTTCCTGCAGGGAAGTTCCTGTTTACTGGAATGACTGTGCACCCATTTGTCAAGAGCTATTGTTATTCTGATGTGCCACCTTCTATTCCTCCCGGTTCTATAAAAAAACATTATATCTTTTAGAGCTTGATTACTTATGTCATTAACACATTATTCCCCACTGTCCTTCGCTCGATTTTGAAGAGAGATAAGATATGAGTGTGTGGGAAGGCATGGGTAGATATCTTCAAATAGCTAAAAGTAAAGGTAATAAACTTGGAAGTTTCTGGAAAAAGGTGATCTGTGATAGCGCAATGTGAATCCTACATAGAATTTTCATCTTCCCATTTTTAAGGTATTGTATACATTAAGTTGCAGTGAGTGAAAAATATGTTAGCTATTTCTAGCAACTCTAAAAAATAATCTTAGAACGAATTGGGAATAATTGGGTGCAAAAATGGGCTTTTAATTTCTTTTCTTATGTGGTGCCTAAGGTCCTGGGATTTTCCCACTGATTAGGCAAAATAGCTGAGTCCCTGGATTTTTCCTATCCAGTGATGTGTCTTTCCATTCATCACTCATTTGTCACTGAGGCACAAGAGCACCTGGCTCCGAGGTTCTAAACAGACCTGGTGCAACTACTCACTGCTGACAAAATCCAAAGACAGAGAAACCAGCAGTGGTGAAACAAAAGGGATTTATTTCAGTGAGGCTGACACCTGGAAGATGTCTCAAAAACTATCTCCAAAGTGCTGAAAATACTTCCAGGTTTGTATAAAGAAAATATGGACAAAGGTGGGTGGGTACATGTAAGTGGACTGTGAAGTTCCAGTTGGTCATTGTCTTGGGGTCCTTTACATGGGGTCTGTTGGCTCATGGCAGTAGTCCTTATTGCTTGACGGGGTAGTTTGGGTTCCTGTCAGGGGATGTTTGTCTGCAGGTCTTTTGCCCGAGTTAAGAAATAATCTGGAAAGAACTTAATCAGTTAGAAAGTACAGACGGAGGTTGGAATGGAAGACAGTTGACGTCTCCTTTCACATCCATTCACCCAACTATCTTGCTCCTCATTTCTACTTAAGGTATTATATTATGAAATTAGATAGATAAAACAATGTATATTTGAGAAACTAAGTTCAATCTTTTTAAAGAACTACTTTGAAAACAGACTCAAATAGAAAACAGACTCAAATAGAGTTTGTTCAGAGAACAAACACATGGTTGGCAGAGGGGAGAGCATGGGAAGATGGGTGAAATAGGGGATGAGGATTAAGAGAGTCCATTTACCATGACGAGCATTGAGTAATGTATAGAATTGTCGAATCATTATATTGCACATCTGAAACTAGTAGAACATTGTATGTTAATTATACTTGAATTAAAAACAACCTGTTAAGACAAGTAAAGAACTGCTTTGGTTTGATGGAGGATTCTGTGTAGCAGATCAGAGTTCAAGCACTGAACAAGACTCTGAGGCATACTTGAATTCTAAAAGATGGAAGTGTGAGACATAGCCAGAGATGGATTATGCGTGATAAGCCTAAATTTATAAAATTGTTAATAATTTCTGCCAAAAGGAGAAACGTAACCTGAAAATTACAAATTAAGATGCATAGATTTATATGGAAGAGTATTTGCTTATTACCCAGGTGCCAGTCACAATGCTGTATATACTTTTTCTGATATAATTCTGATAACAGTGCAATTAAACCAGTGATCATATTCCCATTCAACTGATGAGAAAAGAGAGAGACAAAAGCAATAAGCAACACGTCATTTAACTGAAGCATTCAAATCTAGGTTGTTCAAGGTAGAACAGGTAGAAAGGAAAAGGGTCCAGATATCCAATTCAGTATTACCACCTGTGTAGCCACTAATTGTCACTTAACTTTTCCTTGCCTAATTTTTATCACCTATAATGGGAGTTGTAATACCTGTTTTATCAAACATGATACACTATTGTGAGGATGTTATGGAATAATGCATGTAAAAATTGTTTAGTGCAGTGCGTTGTGCTATGTAAATGAAAGTTAATATACTTACCTCCTTTGCATGTTTAAAAAAACCATTTATTTATTTATTTATTTTAGAGAGAGATAGAGAGGGAGCCTGAGCATCAGGAGGGGCAGAGGGTGAGGGGGAGAAAAAAAATTTCAAGCAGACTCCCCACTGAGCGCAGAGCCCATTCAGAGCTCAATCTTAGGACCCTGAGATCATGACCTGAGCTGAAACCCAGAGTCTGACACGCTTAACAAGCTGAGCCACCCAGGTGCCCTTGCATTGCATTTTTATTATTTTTTTTAATTTTTTTTAAAGAATTTTTTAAAATTTTTATTTATTTATGATAGTCACAGAGAGAGAGAGAGAGGCAGAGACACAGGCAGAGGGAGAAGCAGGCTCCATGCACCGGGAGCCCGACGTGGGATTCGATCCCAGGTCTCCAGGATCGCGCCCTGGGCCAAAGGCAGGCGCCAAACCGCTGCGCCACCCAGGGATCCCGCATTGCATTTTTAAGTGGGATCTTTAACAACAGTTTAAGAAATTCTTCTGTCCTAATGTCAGTGAGTTGTGAATTTGTTCCTAAGTATTCGATGAGTGATTACTGTACTAGAGTGATAGAAATACAATTACTTGAAAAATTTTTAATAACATTCATAAAATAAAAAAAGCTGGCTAAAACCCAGTATTTTAACCAGCTAGACAAACAGAACTCCTGTCTTATTTAAAGGGTAGATATAGGGCTTTAGCACTATAGGATTAAGTGTGTAACTGGCTAATGTCAGTGAATTTTCTCTTAAATATTTTGGACATAAAATTAAAAAGAGGAATTTATATGTAGTATAAATTATTACATGCGACTTGATTTGTAAACTGGTTTATATAGAAACCTATGCTCTTCTTTTAAATTGTAGATTTAAAAAAAATAAATAAATTGTAGATTAAGAACATCCATAGAAGCTATCACATTAATGATACTTTTGTTTACATAAAAGCAGGAATACATTATTCAGTAGCTCTTATTCTGGGCTTAGTGTGTTCTTATCTGAGAAGCTTCGTGAGTATTCTGAAATAACTGTAAAATTCATCAAACAAATGGCAATGATTACCATGAAATCAGGCTTATGACTTAGATTTTTCTGCAATTAGGGGGAAAGCATCACACTTGGATTTATGTTATTTAGATTGACTGAGGAAATCCGTTTTAAAGCCTAAACCAGACTATATATTTTCAAGAATTACTCAGTAGAGCTTCTTTAAAAGGTTTTGTGAAAAATACATAAAATCAGGCTTGAAAAAATCAGACCACATCTCTCTGCAGATTTGGGGCTGAAAAAGTCCACAGTGTGGAGGATATTAGATTCTGTTGCAAAAGAATAATTAGTGTATTTGTTTTCTTGTAAGTCGTAAAGACATAGTAGCTACTCACAATGAATCTTGAGTGTTAAGGTTTTATCCTAGGCATTTAAGGATGACAGGAAACTGAATTTGCAGGTGGAAAAAAAAAGCCTCAATTAGTCTATAAAGAAGCATGTTTTTATGATGAATAGAGGGGGAGTGAGGTGAAGCAGTTATCTATTGTAGTTTAGAAAGTCTTATGTAAAAGTGAAGTCCTGCAATCTGCTCTTTATTTCCTGACATGGCCCCTCAATCCTTTTACACAGCTCTATTCCCCCTCCCCATAGAATTTACGATTTGTGGGATCCCTGGGTGGCGCAGCGGTTTGGCGCCTGCCTTTGGCCCAGGGCACGATCCTGGAGACCCAGGATCGAGTCCCACATCAGGCTCCCAGTGCATGGAGCCTGCTTCTCCCTCTGCCTATGTCTCTGCCTTTCTCTCTCTCTCTCTCTCTCTGTGACTATCATAAATAATAAAATAAAAAAAACGAATTTAGGATTTGTATAATTGGTTAATTTGCAGTATTTCCATTTCTATTTTGTTTCACCTGCTAAAATATATCTCAAGGGCCTAGAACAATGCCTGGCATGTAGTAGGTAATAGTAAAACATTTTTGAATGAATAAATGAACCAGTAGCCAAGGTCTTTATCTTTGTAGTCTTTAGTTTATTTGTCTAAAAAATGAGAACTACGTTGGACATCACCACCACTTCCATTTTCCTGGAGAAACTATGAGGATAACTGGGATCATAGATAATATCTTATTTTCGACTGAAATGTGATGTATATCAAAATGTCATTTGTTTGAAGTTCACATTTATTTTGCTATAGGAGAAAACAAATTCCAATGTGTTTAGATTCTGAACTCCAATAGAAAGACCATCGTAAGGTTGGGAGTTTGAAATCAGCTATTGAAGTCAGAATATGCTTGGAACCTTAGCATGTCATTTTGTGAGTTTCTCTATTGCTTAGGTTGTATTAAGGATCAAATAAGAGAAAGTACAGTGAGGAGTTGTTAAAAGACTTCTCTTTTTTTTTGTTTAAGATTTTACTTATTTATCCATGAGAGACACAGAGAGAGAGAGAGAGGGAGAGACATAGGCAGAGGGAGAAGCAGGCTTCTTACGGGGGTCCCAATACGGGACTCGATCCCAGGACCCCAGGATCACAATCTGAGCCAAAGGCAGCCAGACGCTCAACCACTGAGCCACCCAGATGCCCCAAGAGATTCAACTTTAAAGACCTACAGAACCTGGTTCAAATCATGACACCGGTAGCTGATAAACTGGGTAAATTATCAAAACTCTTTAAACATTCATTTTCTCTCCTATAAAATGTCAGTAAAGAGTAGTACTTCCTATAGTTGTAACAATGGAAATAAAAGTTTATCAGCCCATAAGTCAGTGGCACTAGAACTAATTTGTCTTAGGTCAACTCTTGCTGAGAACAATTAGAGAACTGGACCATATATATACAGCTATCTTTTTGGAGATGTTAAATAAAGGTCTGCCAGAGAGTAGTAGTATAATCCAGGAGGCCCAGATCTGTGCGTCCTGCATTTGGGACCACTTTTCTCCTCAAGACTGAGTATCACACTTCTCAGCCTGTGCTTTGATTACTGACAATAGATATTAAAGAGCATAGCTTTCAAGAGACTCACAGGGCTAGGGCTAGGGCTAGGGCAACTTGACTGAAACTTAGGGCTTGCCAAGGTGAAGATAAATACCCCAGGTCTTTGGGTCCCCAGAGGCCACATCCTAGATGTTAGGGTAAGTAGGAAGTAGACCAGCTCAAATTATCTTGATCTCTGATTAGATTAAGATGACCTGAAATTGCTAGTACCTCAAACCTGTCTACCTGTTGGAAGCCCATCAGAAATAACCAGGCTTATGAAGAGATGACACAAACCTATGACCAAAAGCCAAGAGAAAATACAAACAGTAGCAACAGATCTACAGGGTATCCCAAAATAGGAGTTGAGCTGTATGAGCTTTAAAATAACTATGATTTAATATGTTAGAAGAGTTAAAAGACATCAGAATTTTGACATCAGTTACATGAAATTCTGAAGTTGAAAAGTACAATAGCTAAAATTAAAAACTTAATAGATGATTAAACATAAGAAGGGAAAAGTAGTGAAAAGACAGAATAAATTATCCAGATTGACGAAAAGAGAAACAAAGATTAAAAAAAATACAGAAAAGAACCTAAGAGACATATGGACATGATGGATACAAAAAAAACTTAAATGGACGTAGAGAAAAAGCTGAGAGAAGAATGGAACAGAAGCAATGTCTGAAGAGATGGTGCTTGAGAATTTCCAAAATTAATAAAAGACATTTGGCAAAAGGTTTGGGAGAATTGTGAACCTCAAGAAGATAAACACAAGGGATACTATATCTAGGGACAGCAAGGTCAAATTGCTGAAAATCAAAGACTAAGAGAAAATGCTAGAAGCAGACAGAGAAGGAAAGATATGATCTTCAAAGAAGCAACAGTGAGATTTTGAGTTGATTTCTCAACAGAAACAATGGCATATCCAGAAGACAGTGATACGATATTTTTGAAGTTCTGAAATAATTTGGCCAGTCTAGAATTCTGTATTCAGTAATGATAGCCTTTAAAAGTGAGGACATAATTCAGACATATAAAATTTTATCAGCTCACTAAATTCTTTAGAACCTTAAATAGACCCACAGAATAATATTTTAAATTAGTAGAACCTGACCACCATGTACAGTGATCTTTCTGTGAAATCATGTGCTTGGAGTTCCACTTCGGGATACCTCGAGCGCCTCTTCCCTCGGCCTTTGCATCCCATTACGGCCTTGACAGTAGGATGAAGCCCCTCTCTGTATTTCTGGTGAATGTCTGGTGACAATTTCCATAGAGAGCTTGTTCCAGCGAGGGAGAGTGGAGAGAAGCAGAAAGGTGTCAGAGGCTGTATAGGCATAGTCAAGGGACAGAGAGAAGACAGTAGAGACTTGTATGACTCCAGGGTATCTTACAAGCATGAGGCCTCAGTGGAAGTAGTCACATGTGGCTAGAAACCCTGAATTGAGCCCCCCAGCCCCCCACTGTGGCTGTATGTGGAAATGCCCTGCACAGATTCCCCAAGTGCCTTTAGAGGAGGCTTGTGCCCTTATCTTCCCTCCTCCCACCTTTCTCATGGAATGTGAACAGGGCTGGTTGGAACTCATCTTGACAGGGAGGATCAAAGCTATCCCTTCAGACTGTGAAACCACAGGCTTGGAGGGTTCAGGGTCTCTGGGGACACCTTGGAGCACAGCTGCCATATCAGCCCTGGGCTACTTAACACAGACTTCATCTGTTTGGGAAAGAAATACTCTGGGGTCCTGTTTAAGCCACTACCATTTTGTTTTCTTACCTTTTTTGACTAATCGAATCCTAATTAATACAGGAGGCCAAAGCCAAGTATGGTTTCCCAACCTCATTAGTGATGATGATAGATTAATATTTTATGGCACTCCAAATCCTTGCTGTCGCCATAAAACAAACCAACGGGAGCAGAGTTCTTGACTTAGGGACCCCTACCCTTCTATTCCCATGATTGGGGAAGGTACCATTAAGGAGGCCCAATTTAGCCCCACCCCCATTGGAATTAACTTCCAAAATGGATGAGATATCCTGGAAATTTCTGTTCACTAAAAAGTTTAAAGCAATTTGCCCATGTTTCACTCCAGGATAATTTTAGAATTCATCCATTGATATTTCCTGATTACAACCTAAGTGGTCTCAGTTTGCTCAGGGTGAGACTGCTTGTATTTGAGGAGCAGTTTCACTTAGTGTGACATGCTTTGAAGGTCTACTAGCTGCTGGAACATTTGGGGTTACCTGCCCAGATGGCCTTGTTAAGAACCAGGGGGCTCTGCAGGAACAGGACTGGGATGTGATCACGTGAACTGCTGCTGGAAGGGGGTCCAAGGGAGAGAGCAGAATGGTTCTTCTCTCCCCTGCCCCCACTACAGCACCATTTTAGTTGGCAGAATTACCACCCACTGTTTTTGTTGGCAGCACTACTGCAAGCTGTGTGTGTTAAAAACCACCATTTTTTTTGTCAAGCTGTTTTGACAGGGATTTGGTCTTTAAATAGTAATTGCTCATTAATTGCATTTCTCCCTACAATCCACAACCTGCATGGTCTCCTTGTATACTTTGGAATATCCAGAGATGTAAGCCAATAATATTTTTATTTTAACTGAGATTATGGGTGCGTTAAAGAAAATTCCTTGGGACCATGTGGGAAATGCATGTCTTGCCTGCAGTAGGACTTGGAGCCCTATTTAAGTTAATTACAGTCTGACCCCATTGGCTCCTAATAGCCTGAGCCGTCGTAATGGGCTGACATATGGTTTGTGCTTACAGGGTCACAGGCAGGAAGATGGGGCTTGCTGGGAGAGTCACTCATTTTAACGATGATTTACCTGTATCTCGTGCTTTGTGGTTTATAAAGCATAGATGTATATTCTCAATCTCCATGCTAGGGATATTAACATCAACCAAAAAACCTCCACAGAAGCCTTTGCAGAAATCCCTAAGGTTAAACAATTCTGGTTTTAAGTGAAGTTGTTTGCCTGGTGAGGCCAGATCTGTCTGTGCTTTGTCAAGCATTTAATAATTTCATTTAAAGCAAGTTGGATAAAAGCCTGTGTTTGAGGATGGCTTAAGAAGGCTGGTATCTAGTGTTATAATGTCAATTAATGTTGGTTAACTGCTTCTTTTTTGACTTCTTAAACAAGGTCCCTATTCACTTTAGCTTCTCAGACTTGGTATCCAACTTGATAAGGGTTTCCGTATAATCCCCAAATACATAATCTCTTTCTAGGTTTTGCTGAGAAAATTGGAATTACAGGATAGTTTTGTGACTAAAGGATATTTTCTTCTGTTATTTTAATAACTGTTAAAGGAAATACCATGGGGATAAGTTTAGTTCCGATAATCTACATTTAAATTTATAACTTGTGTTCGCTTTTAAATTCTGTTAATTTTTAAATTTTTTCTTTTAAGATTTTATTTATTTATTTGAGAGAGAGAGAGAACGCACAATGGGTGAGTGAGAGGGAGTAGACTCCCCACTGAGTGGAAAGCCCAGCGTGGGGCTTGACTCCAGGACCCTGAGATCATGACCTGAGCCGAAAGCAGATGCTTAATTGACTGAGCCACTCAGGCCCCCTTATTTTTTTAAAAAATAACATTCAAATGATTTCTAAGCCTCTTAGTGAAACAAGCTTGTTATAGGCTATTTTGTAACATACTATCTTTTATATTGCCAGATCTTCCTCCAAGATACTTGGTGGATTTAACCCTTTTTCCTAATTTTGAAGCCAGTGTGCTCCTTGGTGATGTTTGGTCTCTCTTTTGTTCTGGTTCATACTGTGCAGCTGCGGATAGAGTAGTTGTTCTCATGTTAGTCTCTGCTCAGGTGTCCAGAAAGGCTTGTTACTGACCATCAGAGCAAATAAAAGTTTTCTGTTTGACATGTAGGACCCTCCAGGACTTGAACATCTGACATTCTTACCTCAACTATGCCACATCCCTGTTTTATCCTTCCCACCTTTGGTCACTTCTGGAACAGTTCTTTTCTCCACAAATCTGGATCAAACATGTGCCATCAAATGACCAGTTTATTTCAATCTCATTTCTTCATTTTTGGATAAGTCCCTGTCCACCTAAAATTATCTCCTTCACTGTCTCTGGTCCCAGTAAAACTGAACTCCCAGCATAACAGCCTTTTTCAATGTCCAGAATTGAGCATCCAAGGCAGAAGTGATCAAGATGGAAGCCACTCCCCTTGCGATAGGAACAAAAATAGTTTCTTCTTGGTCTCTATGGCAGAGCAGAACTTGCCAACCTATGTGTCCCAGATGGGCCCTGGGGGTAATTTTTCTCCCAAAAGGACAGAGACTGGGCTTGTCCCACTCTACTCCAGTGAAATGTACAGCTATTTGTTTTCTGTATGTACTGTGATATGAGGAAGGCTGGGTGCCCAGCAGTCAAGCCAATATCAGTTTGTCCCCAGCTGATGTTTCCAGCCTGATCTTCTGACCCTATTTATATATGTAGCCGATTTGTTCTGTTTCTCTGGAGAACTCTGACTAATATACTGGCTTTTTGGGGGGCCTATGTCATAATTATATATGTCTATATATAACATATAATTTATTTATTTATATAAAAATATATAATTTAATATATTTTATGGCTTACATGATTATGGAGGCTGACACATTCTGTGATCTATCATCTATAAGCTGGAGACCCAGGAGAACTGGTGGTGTAGTTCTGAGAACCAGAGGGCTAATGGTGTAAGTCCAAGTCCAAGGGCAGGAGAAGGCTGATGTTTCAGCTCATGCTGTCAGCCAGAGAGAATAAATTTTCCATTCCTCCACCTTTTTGTTCTAGTCAGGCCCTCAATAGATTGGATGATACCCATCCACACTGGGAAGGCTATCTGCTTTACTCAGCCGACCGATTCAAATGCTAGTCTCTTCTGGAAACACCCTCACAGATGTACCCAGATATAAAGTTTAGCCAAATATCTGGGAGCCCCATGATCTAGCCACTGTGACGTAAAATAAACCATCACAGCTGTTATGGCTGCCTGCAGAGAGGAAGAGTCAGATGGAGGAAGGTGGTATTCATCTTTGAATTCATTTGTCTTAGATTATCCTTTGGCCAGAGCAGCACTTCTTCTTTTTTTTTTTTTTTTTTTTCACATTTCGTTTCTTCACAAGATCATGACTCTCTCAAACAGACCTTTGGAGAAAAGACCAGTCTTGTTCACTAGGTGGTGGAGTCTTGATATTCACATTGAGCTCTGTTTACATTGTGTTTACCACCATATCACAACGCTTAGTACACAGCCCAGCACGTACCTGGTGCCTGTGCATATTTGTTGAGTGAATGACTTTTCCATCTGGCATTTGCCAAGCCTAATAGCACCTTTTTAAAATTATTTTCTTCCCTCCTGTTCCCCCTCCAACTCATACGCATATATATTTATAATCAAATGAATTCAGGGTTTTTGGTTTTGACTCTTATTGAAAATCTCTTACTGTAAGGATTAGCCAAGTTTCCTAAGTTAATAAATGCAGTTGAGTTCTGCTGAATGCATTTTTGTGTTTTCTGGATCTTATATTTGTAGTGTGATTTTGAATTCCACTTGTGCTTGGACTATACAACATTCTAGAAAAGTACATATGATAGGCCATGGGTACATTTAAAAAATTTATATGACTTCTACAAGTAGGAAATATGAAAGTAATGGTTGATTTTAGGATTTACTAATGTTGGACATGAACTTGTAGGCCATGGAAACAGTACTCAGAGAAAACTACCTACTCAACTCAGCTATTTTGGTTTTTCAGCTGTGGCCACTTAGCAAAGAATGTGTTTTCTAAGTTAATCAGTTACTTTGATGGGTGCTCGTGGCTAAAAATCTATTTTGCTTTTTTTGGTGTGTGTGTGGGTAAACATTCTTGATTTTCTAACCATTCTTTAAAGGAAAAAGTCATTTAGGGGCTTAAGAATTGGGGAAGGGTGGATTTTAGAAATGTTGCGATGAACAAGACATGGGGGAACAGTTTACAAATCTGTGCTTTAGTAGAAGACTTAAGCTCCTTTGGAAGAGGATACCGATATTTTTCTATAAATAGCCATATAAATTTGATTGAAACTGTTTGGGAAAATTAGTAATTTTATAAAACATTTATTGAGAGGTGACCAGTGATCTCGAAATGCAATTTTTGTGAAGGGAAGAAAATGAAGTGGATGGATTTTAAAAGCAGGCACATCTTGATTTGATGCTAGTTCTGGTTTTTAACTTGCTTATATAATCTCAAGACACTTCTCTTCTAAGCCGTGGTTTGTTCATCAGTTAAACAAGCACAGTGCTTCCTGGTAGGGCTGTTGACTGGGAGTATTAAGTGTGATATGATAAGTAACTGCTACATAGTAGGCAAGATGAGTAAGGATCAGATTCTTTTCTCATTCCCTCCATGTAATATAACCAGGGTTTAAATCAACAAAACTAGTTAGTTCATATATGACTGGCAGGGTAATTTTACCATACTATGCTACTTTCAAGAAGTTTCAAATGGTTAAATTTGCTTCTCTTTAAAATGCCATTTTTATTCTTGTTCCTGTCATTTGGTTTTGGCTCTATTTGCTAATGTTTTTGGTGGAATCATACCATTTTCTGTTGGCTTAATTTATAATTCTATTTTCTTTTTTGGCTGTATGCATACTATTTCATTTCAGGACCCATTACACTGTTGGATTTTTGGCTCCACTCACCTTTCCACCTCCCCCCCTTTTCCTCTCTGGCCCATCTCCTCCTATTTCATTTTGGCATCACTAACATAACTGTTCACGCGTGTGCTGTAATTCTGCCCAATACATCTTTAATGGGGCAGTATTCCTTTTTATTCTTTTTTATTTTTCAAAATGGCAAGTTTATATTTCAAGTATGTGAAAATGCCTTAGAACATGTTATTGAGTATAGATTAGTTAACATTTTAGACATTAACCAGGGTTGTATATTTGTGTTTTAGTTCTATTTCTTCTTTACCCTTTTCATCATATAGTTTCTGTCTGCAATGAATGATTATTAAGGATCCTACGTGTGTGGCTCCGTGCTGGACCTTGCATGGAGCAGTGTAAAGCAACCCTGTGCAATCACCTTCCATTTCCCTTGTGCTTATTTTATGAAGAATTTCATAGAATACGAATTGTCATCTTCTAGTTGCTTGAAACTAACACAAATATGGACACATAGTCCAAACAAATATTTAAATGAAAGTATGTGTAAATAGTAAACAAATACACATGAGCATCATTGATTGTAGACTAGACTTTAGCTCCCAAGATATTACCTCCCTGCACACTCTCTTCATTTTCTCTCACTATTGAGCCATCGGGCTCCCTTCCACATCACCTAGAATAATTGCTAGGCAGTTGTGCCACTTGAAAATGAGGCAACAAGTCCTTCCATTGGACTGGCAGTTGTACTACTTGTGATAGCATCTTTATAGCAGTGCTGCTTTATTCTCTTCATGATCTGTTCTCTTGAGGGATAATCAGTGGGGCTAGGTAGCGGTGGTTGGGGGGATCTCAGGACAAGTGGGAGACAGGACTCATCTCCCTGTGAAGGGGCCAAAGCAAGGTGGAAAGTCCCTCTGTCTTTTCCCTGGTAGCTGGAATGTGATTCATTGGCCACACGCAGCCAGCGAGAAGCTTAAATGCAGGAAACGGGAACTTTGAGGAATGAACAGTGGGGTTAGATGGTGATGATTCATGGTGTGGCTTTTGCAGAGCACAGAGTGACTTGAGAGTCTTGTGTTCCTGAGCAGACTGCTCCTGTGCTCCTCTCTGTCTCTCGTCTCTAGGTCCCTGCAAGAGCATGGTTCTCCAATCTGCCATTTATGATTCACCCTTTGATGAATTGCTCTCCTGTTTAGACTGACAAGGCTATGCTCTGTGATATTTGGATCCCAGGATGGGAATATAAACATCAGGCACATCAAACAAACTACCAGTAATAGAGGGACATGTCCCCCTACAGGAAAGGGTAGATGGCCTGAAAATAAAAAGGCCAGCCAGAAGGAGCCAAAGTGGATCTATTAACGGTGAGAATGGAAGATTGTGGCTGAACATCAGAGGACTTAGCAAAGAAGAAAGCAAGTGTGGTTTTCATTTCCTAGGTCCTTCGAGGAGTTAGATGTTGTAATTTGTCCAGCGAGCATGGTTCTTTTTCATAGCGAGAAGGAGGACTAGAATTGAGGAGAGAAATAAGGAAATGAAAACACACTGTCTTAGGGCATGGACAAGGATAATCTGCCTGCCACAGCGAAGAGAAGAACGTGTCTGGTCCAGATGGAAGGGTAATTGGAATGCTTAGTAGCTGATTGAATTTGGGTCCAAAGCAAAAATAGGATTTGAGACAGTGCAAGAATTTTGTGCATTGTGTGTTCACTTGGCTTTTAAGGTGATTCAAAATAAAATGAGATGAGAACAATCTCTCCCATTTCTTTCTCTTCTTAAATATCGTTGGCCCAGTGTTATGACCAGATCTTTTAAATAGAAAAGTCCTACCTTCAGAAAACGATGGGATATAATTAATTATGCTTGTGCTCTTCTACATTTTTTTTAAATTTTGTAGTCCCTTTCCAAATGTCTGCTGCTATGTGGGAGGCAAGAGTAAGAGGCAAGGTAAGAGTTTCAAGACCACTGAATTTCACACTGAGAGATGGCTCTGATCACAGCCTTTTCAACATAAGCCTTGCCCTCCCGCTGGAGTTTCACTTGGGCAGCTTTGTTCCATTTTGGATTCTTTGTCAGGTCCATCTTCATTTCCTCTATTCCTATCAGACCCCTACATTTCCTTGTACTTTTTGACCAAACACCATTGTTTTCTTCCTGCAGGTGGAACAGTAGA
Source organism: Vulpes lagopus (assembly GCF_018345385.1). Classification (NCBI taxonomy): domain Eukaryota; kingdom Metazoa; phylum Chordata; class Mammalia; order Carnivora; family Canidae; genus Vulpes; species Vulpes lagopus. Next base: position 111,987,445 of record NC_054824.1, on the reverse strand, counting down.
TGCTGTTCCAGCTCCAATATTAATTTCCTTTCTGACACAGCACTTCTGAGCTGGAGTGCATTATCATTTCTTTTCAATTTTGAAGGGAGATTTGATCTCCTAGCACCCTGCCTCAGTGTCTGTGTTTTCAAGCTTGTACACTGTGGCTGCTTTTCATGTAAGGTCAGATTTCCAACGTAAGTGAAAAAGCAAACAAGCAGTTATTTCTGCATGTCTCTGCATATTGCTGTAAACATGCCTACCTCAGTGTATTGCTTCTCTGAGCGCTCCTGCTTAACATGCTACAGTTTGTAAAGGATCGATTTGTTGGGCAGAATTATCGGTAGTTGATTCTAGGAGTGACTTTTCTCTGATATCTACTTAAGGAGATAAATCTCACTTCTCCCTGCCTTCCCTTAATTAACTTGATATTGTTGCCACCAAATCTTTTTTTAATAAGTGTGTAAAGGATCTTCAGTGGCATTAAGATGTCAGTGCTGTTTGAGGATGATATTCAGGGGTGACATCTAACGTGTTCATTTTAGCAAAAGTGCAATTCATTTAAGTAGTAAACATGGGAGGAGCATCCATGGAATAGTCCTTTTCCTGTGACTGTGTATAGCAGTTATACTGTACAGGAATCCTGCGTCTTAGGGGTTCGGAAACCAAGGATCAGCTTCCCCCTCTGCCATTACCTGCTTCTTTACTATAAGTGAGTCAGATCACTGTCTTGACCTCCTCCCTTGTCTGTACGATGGGGTATCTTTTTTGCCCTCCTTTGTCACCTGGCTGCTGTGGGTGACCTTATGGGATCATGAATATGGCAGTGCGGTAATCCCATTCCTGCCCATGGTGTACCCTGCCTGGCACTGTCCTGCTCTGGTCTGCCTTTGCAGCCTGATTCAGCCCCTCTTTCTATCATTCATGCTGAGGTGAGCCCTGATTCCATGCCTTTTTTAAGTGTGTGTTTCTCCCCTTCTACCTGGGTGTTTCTGCTGTCTGGAATCTCTCTCTCTCTGCCCCCCCAACACTTGACCCATCTTTCCCAGCCACATCTGAAATGCCTTCTCCCCTGTGAATTCCCCCCTGTTCTTCCTAACCTGAAATAGCCTCTTACGAATCTCTGGGACCACGTGTCCTTCTCATCACAGGGCTGAACTAGAGTTGGTCACACATCTGTCCTATATTGCTTAAGTATGCTGAAATTGAGGATCGGGACCCTGCGTTTTGCCATCTGTTGCCACATTGAGCGGTGCCCTTGTATGGGTCTGGACTTACCATATGGTGACTGGAATGCCTTTGACAAAGCAGGCAAAGCCCCCAGCTTCATTTTCCTTATAATATAACATATTGGAGGATGTCTAATGTCTTTTTGGCATAGCCATTGGAGGGGTGACATGATACATGCTCCTGCATAGCAGGTAAGACAGGCATCCTTCAGGCTTACTACAAGCAGATAAGGAATAGGCATCCTGGACGGCCAGGCATTCTTTCTGCCGTAAGCCTGGGGAGAATTATGAGCTGATTAACTCAGAAAGAGAGAGGAAACCAGTACATTTTGCATCGATGGATCTTAATGAAAGAGTGAACAACAGTTTGCTGGAGGTTGGGTAGGAAGTGGATGGTAAAGGTACACAAGAGTCCAGGAGCCTGTTGTGCATGGAAGTGGGGGTGATTGTGAGTGGAGCATGCAAGGTGGGTGAAGATGCTGAGGAAGATGCTCTTAGATCAGGTGCAGATGACAGAGGCTGTGCCAGGAGTGGTGAGTAGGTACCAGGGGAGCATCTGTTTCCAAACCAGTTGATACCATGAGAGGAAGGGAAAATGGCCAGAACAGAGGATCTTAACCTGTTTTCAACCAGCAGCAAAATGATTGGGAAGGGACCTAAAACTCAGAGCCTCAGCCTCACCGCAGCAATTCTGATTCCATTGATCTAGGGCAGGGCTCAAGATCTGTGTTTTAAGAAATTATCCAGTGATTCTGATACAGGTGGTCAGTGAACTGCCCTTTGAGTAAATGTTGAATTGTTCTTAAGAATGTTGTAAACACAAATTATAAAATTTGCACGTATACACATTTGTTCTGGGAGACAGATCATGGATAGCTCTGTTCAGATTCTCAAAAGGATCTATAAACTCCCCAAAGTTTAAGAATCACTGAGGTAAGAGGAAAGTTTATATGCTTTTCTTAAGCTTATACAGAATGGGAACAATGCCATGGTAGGAATACTGGAGATCAGTAACCTTTAAAAAATGTTCTGTGATACAGGGAAAGTTGGTGTTTTCAGGAGCCCTATGTAAACCCTTGAGAGATTGTAAATTGGGATTTATATTTGGGTTCATATCTCAGTGTCTGAAGAAGATATAATGTTTGGTTGAGCCAGTGATTTAACAGTTTATCTGTAATAGGCTTAAATTTTTTTTTCTGACCTAATTAATTCTTCTGGTTTCTCCTGGGTTTTATTTTTTAATTTTGAAGTTAGCAGTATATAAAGTTCAGTATAATGAAGGTCTTTATTGAGAAGTATTAGTAATGGTGCCACAGTTTGCTCTCCTGGGGTTAAAGTCATGTCTGCATTTCTATGATAAACATCTTTCTGAAATTTATGGAGCACATGGAAAAAAATTGATATTGATACAATTTGGTTTTTACTCCCAACTCAGGAACTTTTGTGTCAGTCAGGTGAGCTGCTGAAAAGTGGAGCCTGCTCCCTCATTTTTTCCTAAACCAGTGGTAAAGAGAGCATGTTGTTTATCCTGGCAAAATCAGTACCGCAGAAGGGACCCAGGAACTCTGGCGGGGGGGTGGGGGGGCTCTGATCAAAAACGTGTTTCCTGGTGAGGGCTGAGGCTGGGCAACCCGCTGCTAACCATAGCTTGTTCTTAGCTGTGAGGCTTGGGTCTCAGAGTCCACATTTGATCATTGGCTTAAATGTTATAGAAATAAAGTTGGCCTGGGAAGTTTCCTGTAGGCACATTTCTTCCCCCATGAAGGGTTACTGTTTCTTTTTTCTTTTTTGTAAAGATTTTATTTATTTACTCATGAGGGAAAGAGAGAGAGAGAGAGGCAGAGACACAGGCAGAGGGAGAAGCAGGCTCCATGCAGGGAGCCCGACGTGGGACTTGATGCCGGATCTCCAGGATCACACCCTGGGCTGAAGGCGGCACTAAACTACTGAGCCACTCAGGCTGCCCCAAAGGGTTACTGTTTCTTAAATCCACTCAATATTATATTGATCCACAAGGTTTATTCTCAATTCATGGAGTACTCAGTGCTAGGTTAGATATTGTTACAGGTTAAGTGTCCAGTATGGACAAGGGCCAATGATAAGCTTACTAAAAGAGCATCCCATAAGAAAGAGACATCCAGGCCATATTTAATCAAGCATAAAATCACACACTCAGTTGCTTAAAAACAACTATATGGTGACACTTTGAGTAATCCCACTGACTGACCACAGCTTCTTCTTTTTTTTTTTTTTGACCACAGCTTCTTATAACAAGCTAGCTATATTAAAATATAATAATAAATTAAAAAATAATCCTGAGAAGCAGGATATTATTATGGCTTTATGTTATAATTCCCAATGAATAGTTTCTGAAGCAAATAGAACTCATCCCGGATATATTATGAAGTCACTGAATTGGGGTATTATCTTTTTGTGAACCTGCTCCCCATCAATTTTTCCTGTGTTTAATGCCCTAAAGTGATCTTTATCAAAATAAGAAATATCTGCAATGCTTGGGTGGCTCAGCGGTTGGGTGTGTCTGCCTTTGGCTCAGGGCGTGATCCCGGAGTCCTGGGATTGAGTCCTGCATCAGGCTCCTTGCAGGGAGCCTATTTCTCCCTTTGCCTGTGTCTCTACCTCTCTCTCTCTCTCAATCTATCTCTCATGAATAAATAAATACAATCTTAAAAAAAAAACAAAATAAGAAATATCTGTATCTAACGTCTAGTTATTTGTATGTATGGATTGGTTGCATGGCCCTGAATATGGTCTAAATAAATATTTTTACTGGAGTACATGTGGTTACAGGACTGGTCATATGCATTCATTTTCATGTAGAGTTTTAGATTTTGAGCCTCTTTCACCTCTTTCTTGTAGTAGAAAATGTAAATGGATTCAGATGCTTTTAGACGTGAGTAAGTAGTTACTGAGGAGTGGGGCAGGTTGAGAAGAGTTCTACCGAACTTAGATATTCTCAAATCCTTTTGGCAAATAGGATGCGTATCTTTTGGGGGTTGATTTGGAAGGCAGTGATCACCTCAGATCAGTTCCAGCCCACACAGGTTTGAGAATGCTGGGTACCCAGTCCTGTGAATTTGTGTCCTCTGCTTTTCCTAGGCCAGGAACCTGGCCAGCTATTGCACAGATGTTCAAAATGTTTTTTCACCTCTTCACCACCTCTGCCTTAACCTTCTCTCTTTAAAGTTGAGCTCCGCTGTCCTTTTTGCTTATATTATTTGACATTATTCTTCTTAGTTTCTATATTATAATCAGACTCCTTTTTATCAAACACCTGGATACATACTGACAGATTTTAATCTCTGTCATGTTCCCGATAAAGAAATATTGCATTTATGAGAAGAGAGAGAAAAATCATAGAATGTATAATCTTAATATGGGAATCTTACCTTAGACCTCTAGACCTGAAGTTGTCAAATATTGTTAAATGTTAGCTTTTTAGGGCACAATTCTTTTATTGCCCATGGAACACCAATATTTAAAATAAACAAATGTTGAACACAAGAGGTTGAAGCAGAGTTTTAGGAAGGCCTGCAACAGGTTCATTTTTTGCAGCCTAAGAGAGCCTTAGAGTTCTGAGAGTCATACTGAAAGAACAGTGATCTAGTTTATCTAGGCTATTTTGTATAGATGAGACACTGAGGGCCAGAAGGGAAAGGGAGCCAACGTTTACCAATTTACTAGACAGAGAGTAAGTGGGGTAGGGAAGTGGATATCGGTTTGGTAGATCAGCAAATAGATAATATAAAATGTGTGTATATAAACATATATACAAAGTTTAATTCTTATAATGTTCTAGAAGATAGATGGTTTTACACATGAATATGTGAGGAGAGCTTCCAACTGGATAGGGCTCACGTCTTTTTGATGGTTAATCTACATTCTGTCCACTGTATCTCCATGTTGCCAGCTGGTTGCTTTGCCCAAAGCCACATACAGACAGGGCAGAACTAGGAACCAGACATTCTCCTTCCTGGTCCAGGGCTATTCCCTTAGACTACTTATTCTCTTTAGCCAGTGGCAAAACAATACCTGTTAAAAAGGGAACTAGAATATTGAGTAAATACTCACAAGAAGAAAGACACTTCGATTGTGTTGACCTTGAGAAGGGGTTCATTTTCTTAGTTTCCTATATTTTAGCAACTAATTGTTCACGTAAAATGGCTGGAGGGAAGCTGACTCACAGCCATTTTTATATTATGTGAATATTGTTCTTAGCTTTGAGAATACAGCTTCTTATTTTAAAAAATTACACAATGAACTATTTTATTTCAAAGTTTAGTTTCTTTATGGCCTGAGAATTGGGAAGTTTGATATTGATTTCTTATTCACTACTTTTACATTTCATCAAGGTGAATGATATATAACATGTAATCCTTAGCATTCTTTTTATGTTTGAAACATAAAATCCAAACACCCGATTGAGGCATTAAAACCAGAGTTCCAGTATGATACACAGAAAATCCGTATGCTTTTTGTTGACTTATGCTGAGGTCTGCCAAATAACAGCCTTATTATGCAGATTCTTAGAATAACAGGCCATGGATATTTTAGATTCTTACATCTAGTTGCTGACTCTCTGGTTTTCTTTTTATCTGGACCATTTAGGGACAGGAGGCCTTCAGGATGAGTTTTGGGTCTTTCACTTGGCTCCTACAGAAGTTTTCCTCTCTTCCCTTTAAAAAACTTCCTTCCCCCCCTACCCAGGTTATCTTCTCTGAGGACAAGGATTTTTTTTTCTTCCATGTATTTCTTCTAACCCCCTCTCCCTTTCTCCCTTCCTGTGCCTAGCACATGGGTCTACAGTAGAGAGGAATTGGGCAGACAGGGAAGGAGGGAAGAGAGAGAGAAAGAGATGCCATGAAACAGATAAAAAAGACAAAGAACTCTGGAATCAAAATTTCTTCTGGTATAGTCAGAGTATTGAGTGAATAGAATCTGTCAGTGTTTTTTTCCTTCAGTGTTCATTTCTAATAAAGATAGAACAGTAGATGATTTTTGTGCTTACCTTTGTTATAGAAAACTTCACAAAATTCATTAAATCTAGCAGATATTTAATGAGAAACAGGCAACTCTCTAGGACTGAGGATACAGAGGTGAGAACATTGTTCAGACCCATAGAACTCAGGATGCAGCAGAGAAGACAAACATGTCCACAGTCATTTTGCTGTATGAGGTGATAAGATCATCTAGAAGGCCTGTATATTTTGCAGTGATGGTACATAGGAAGGAGGGATTGATTTTATCTGTGGAAAGGAATCAGAAATGGGTACCCAAGAGAGGTAGCATGTGAACTGGTATTTGAATGGTGCCAGCCAGACTTGGGTGTGCATGCAGGGATGGTGTGTGCAAACATGTGGCATGTGGGCAACACAGTCCTTGGAGTGAATCTACAGATGGTCAGGAATTACTGGAATGTATTGTTACAGTGAAGTGATAGCAAGAAATGAAAATAAAGAAGATGACAAGGTTCAAATCCAAAAAAACCTCCTATGTTACATGATAACACTTGAATATTTTCTCATGGGCACTGAAGGGCCCATGAATTAAGTAGGGAGAGGCCAGTTTTAGCTGTGTGTCTTATAAAAGGTCATCTTAGCTGGTCATGTATAGTATATACTGGACAAGGAAGAGTCTAGATGTGAGGGGATAGGTCAAGGTCAGTGGGGGACATGAGATGAAACTCAAGTTGTGTAACGGTTGAGAGTAGCAGGAATGGCAGAAAAAAACATCTGAGAAGGTGTTTGAGGGGTAAAGTGTTGGGAAGAGAGGTGGTTGACTTACAGGTTTTTGGCTTGAGCCTCTGATTTATGGTGCTTCAGCCACCATAGGGAGTAACCATGGAGATGTCTGTCACTTTAATTTCATGTTTTGGATAGCATACACCAAACACGGCTGTGGCTTTCTTTGATGCTCATCATCTTGTAACAGTGAGTATGCTTTCACACACCCCACCAAGTTCACCCTGCACCATTTCCCTAGGTAATAAAGAGTACAAAAGAGTCATATCTTCTATAGGACATAAATCCTCAGAGATTTGCCTGAGGTCAGAATTGCCCCCAAAATCCTTTAGGGAACTTCTGAGTTGAAGACCAGTGCACTGTTTCTCAGTAAGCCCAGCAGAGCCACTGCCCGACTGTTGGCACTGGAATAGATGCTGTTTCCTCATTTGAGCACCATATTGGTAGGAGACTTGGATTTCAGATCCATGTTGTATAAAAAAATGCAAATCTTTGGAAATGAGAATTATACCAAACCCATTGTGGTATACCCTCTAAGAAAGGCACAATGGATAAAGGAACAGTGACTGATGGGTGGGATGGGGGCCACCAGTTAGTATTTCTCACTTCCAGCTCATGGGGCCATATTAGTATTAGGCTCTTGAACTAAATGGAAGACTTTTGTATTATAATCCCCCCATTTTCATCATTGAAATCATGTACATTTATTGGTCCTGTAATGTGAGCCTTGCATCTCCCCTTTTCACACAGAGAACAAGACACATAGTCTATGACTTGTGCTAAGATAGAATAGGTAGTTGACAGATCCAGGATTTAATGTATCCTGGGTCTCAGATTCCAATTAAATAGAGTCAGTCTTACAAGTTACCAATTTTTGTTTTAGAATAATTACTCGTAATGATAGGAAATTGGAATGAATGTTTTACCAAGAGGATATAGGAAATTATATTTACTTTTTCCTTATAATTTGATTCTATCCAATGAGCATGATGTGTAGAAAAAATGTTCATTGAGGGAAATACATTTAGTTGAGTTTAGGTTAATCAACATCCAGTAAAAATAAACAATTGGCTGCCTGTTTTAAGCTGAATAACATGGCTTGGCTGTACTGTATACTGGTGAATTCAGGAGTTTATTTTATCAGCTTTCCCAGATAATGATTTTGTGCTAATAAAATCATCAAGAGATGGATTTGTAAATCATTCTAAACTGGCAGGAGCGCTACTGGGCATAAAATGAAATTGTGTGTGTGTGTGTGTGTGTGTGTGTGTGTGTGTGTGTGTTTTATTAACTTCCTGGGTTTCTCTGACCAACAACCAGGATCATTTTCTATCTAGGGTATCTGCTCTTGTTGAGCAGTTGCACTCTCTTAAGAAAAAAATTACAGATTGGGGGGGTTCTTAGCATGAAATTAGAGCATAGAATTCAACGCTTTGATCAAGCAATGTTACTCAGTTGCTCTTATTCACCTGAAAGATATTTATGACTAAAAAGAGTTATTTAGAGCAATGATCTCCAAAAGGCTATCTCCAAACCCTTTGAGATGTATAGTTACAATCCTTTGGTGCATGAAAGAAAATATTTGAACTTCAATTTATATTTACTTTGTAGTTCACACTTTAAAAGGTCAGCTGTGTGTGTGTCTATAATAATCTGCGTTATATAATTTATAAATAAGTAAACGTAGGATGGTTGTGACTTTTTTAAGAAAACTGATAATATCTTCTTAAAAGTGTCTGAAGCCACTGATCTGGAGCACTTTTCTTTTTTTTTTTTTTTTTTCTTTAGGAGCACTTTTCTAAAAATGGGTCAATGATTAGATTATTCTGGGAATTTTTTTTTTTTTTAAACATAGATTCCTGGGGCTGTTCCCAGAAGAGTCTGGTTAAATAGGTCGGTCTGGAACAATGGTTATCATACATTAGTAAGCACCAGAATCACCTGGAGGTCTGACTTGTTAAAACACAAAACCCCACCCCAGAGTTTCTCATTTAGTAGAGTGGGAGCAAGGGCTTGAGAATCTGCATTTCTAACAAGACCCCAGGTGATGCTACTGGTCCAGGGATCCACTTTGAGAACCACTGCATGAGTGTGGGAGCCAGGACCCAGGCAACTCTGAAGATGAAGTGATAAATGCTCATCTTGATTTGACCATCTTCTCCTCTAGACAGTTCTTGGAGATATTGTGTCATCTTGTTTTCCTTTTTTATGGCTGTTGCTATGATAGAGGCAGAAAACTGTTTTTTTCATACTGTAGTTTTCAATATTGGTGTGTGCAATAAGAGGGCTAGCGTTAGCTTCAGGTAGACCCGAATTTATAGGGAGTTTATATGAGTGGTTTAATTAAATTCTGTAGTAATTCTATAAGATCCTTATTTGTGAATGGAAAACTGAGGTCCCTAATGATTTGGATGCATCTGTACAATATTTGGAAATAGAAATGACACTCTTACTCATTGGGAAAAAAAGAAGATTTTAAGATCAATAAGAAAAATGCATGGTTGTTGCAGTCAGGCCTTTTTTACAATTAGGAATCAATAGATGGATATAAAATGAAGTATGCAGTAAGTATAATAAGCCATAGAAACTTTAAGAACAAGACAACTCATTTCCTTTGAATTATATAAAATATATCCAACGGCAAATAGCACTTTTTACAATAGAGCATAGCATTAGCCATTTAAATGCCTGTGCAATGTGTAAAAACTGCTTGCTAGATTAAATTATGTAGAAGAACAATTCTATAATGCTTAGTGTCTGATTCACTAACCAACGCTGGGGCACTCAAAGTTTAAGAGGCTTTATATATTTGCGTTGTTTGGCAGGCAATTGAACGTACACATCACTGGGATTGATTTATAAGAAGAAATCGGTGGTTTCACTATCTTGGTGTAGGTTTGTTTTTTTAATGCTTAAAACAATTATATATATTATAGCTCACTTTCTGTTATAGTTTGAAATGTATTAATTTATAACCATTTATCTGACAGTTTTAATTTGAAATAAGTGGATAAGACCACCTGAGATTACATGTATTTTAGGAAAATAGAACATATAACATTAATTTTTTTGTAGGGTACTTTTGCATTAGTTTGCGATTTGCCCTCTCTGTAAAGAGACCCATTTAATACTTTATGCATTTGGTAAAGGCTGCCTTAAATGAGGTCATTCTGTATTTAGAACAAATGAGAAAAATGTTCCAGAAATCTCCTCAAGGAGTATTGCAGTCTTTTCACAAAATAACTTTAAATGGACTGTAATTATAACAAGAAGAACTTGATTGCTAGAGTATATAAGTCAGTTTAACCTGTTAAGGGCAGAACAATTCAAAATATCTATGTATCTTATAAGTAAGTTTATGAAATTAACATTTGATTGTCTTCCACCGGCTTCTTAGAACCAGCACTTTGAAGAGCTTATTTGCAATGCAATTCATGCAACAGTCATTATATAAATATTACACATTGTTGTTTACTTTATACAGGTGCATTTAGGATAAAAATGTACAGACTGGAAAGAGTATGAACTTTGGACTCAGACCTTGGGTGAACTACTAGCCCTACATCTAACTCTGTGGCTTTGGACAAGATATTTGACCACTCCAGACTCCCATGTATAAAAACAGGAGACAGATCCACACAGTAATTGGAAGAGAGAGAGTTTCACTTAAAGAATAATTAACTGTAATAGTGGACTGGAATATAGGAGATTGGCTAGTACAAAGAATTCCTCTAAGAATAAAGGAATAGCAGATAGGAGGAGCAGACACTGCTCCAGGGAAGAAATAGGGGGTCCAAGGAGGAGACCCTTCTAGAGCTGAGACCTAGGGCTCAGTAGATGGCCGGGAAGTCACTGTGGGGCCTTGGAGAAACAGTGTCTTCTAGAGTAGCAGGGGAAGCTGTTCATGGGAAGGATCTTTCTGGGGGGTTCCCCACCACAAAACTGCTCAGGGGGTGTTGGCGCTGGGAAGGCTCCTGCATTGTGTGTCAGGAGAAACCTTGTGGGCTGAGGAGCCTTCTAGGGTACCCTGCAAGCCTGTCCTTTCCTTCTACAGTGCCTCTCCAGAACCCTCTATTGTTAGAGCTTACTGTCTTGCCACCTGCAAACAGGAAACATAGTTAGAGGGCTTGGCTACAGTTTTGCAGAGCAAGCAAGGACAAGTGAATTTAGAACTGAGAGGTGATACATTGATACCTGGCATAAAGGATATCAGTGTTTGCCTTTAGGGTTTTTAAAATTAAATAATACATGTAAACATATGCATGGTTTTGTTATGTAACAGACACATAAACAGTGCCAGGTCATGGTTCTCATTCCCAAACCGTAAAGACTGCAGGTAGCAACCTTTGAAGGATCCTGAAGTCAGTTTAGTGGTTCTGGACTAGGCTTTTCCAAAACCAAATAGAGATGAATAATATCAGTGTATCTCAGTAGAGATTAATTTGGTTTGTAACATGTACATGTTTGTGTGCTGGGTCAACATATGATCCATATGATCCATGTGGGTCAGGATGTATATATAGAATTTGTTGAATCATTATATTGTACACCTAAAATTAATCATACTGTATGTTAATTACACTTCAACAATAGATAAAAATAAGGTAAACTCAAATACTACTCTAAATGGTGGGCTTTAACCCTTGTCCATTTGTTTTTGTCTGTTCTCCTGGGCTGATGCTTCAGCAGGACATAGAATAGTTACATGACAGATCTTAAAAGGTTTCCTTTGGAGACAAACTGGACCATCCTCTCCTTTATAGCTTCTGTCTCAATGATGTAATACTATTCGTGTATCCACTGAATAGTTCTATGCTACTCCAAAGAACAAAGAGAGATAAATCCCTTCAATATGCAAATGATAATATTTTATTTTCATAAATCAAGAATGACCTTTATAGACAACTAGCCTTGCTATCTAATTACTGCCAAAAAAAAAGAGTTCAACTTTTCTAAAGCAAGAGCCATAATTTGTGGAGACTTCATTAACATTCAACCAGCTTATAGTTTTCAACCATAATAAAAATGAACATGTTCACTGATTTCGTCACATTTATAACTTACTCATCTTGGAATACACCAGGACAGGGATGGCTGGCTATTTTGTGGAGCTATATTGAGATTGCTTTCATTGTTCAAGTCGATATTACATTATACTTCTTTTAAACATTTCCAGCCAAAATTATTGCAGCCAAATTCTACATAGAATTTGGGGGAATTCATTACCCATTTTTCTAAAAAGCATTTATTGGGTCCCTACAATATATGAGTTCTAGAGAGTACCAAATTGATTAAGACCAGAGTTATAATGAAAATAATTACTTTTCCACAGAATTCCTACTCTATCTATATGCTTTCGTGCACCTGTTTTTTGTTTGTTTTTTAAGCTCTGCAATTCTTGTGAAAAAAAAAAAAAAAGGATAAGGCCTGATGCCATTTCATCTGATTTCTTTTTTAAAGATTTATTCATTTATTTGAGAGAGTGAGATCATGAGGGGGAGAGAGAATCTCAAGCAGCCATTTCATCTGATTTCTAAAGCATGTGGCTTTATGTTTTAGTCATAACACAGAGTAGTTGCAATTTTTAGTTGGGGAGTAAGTACACAAACTCATGGTAGCCCACTAAGGCTTTGTTGAGAAAAAGAATATTCATAAAGACCATTTTACAGGATATTAGAGCTTTAGTCCTAGAATGCACTGAGCTCCCATAAAATCAAGTTCACCGAATCGAAGTTTGGGGACATACTACCATAACATGTTTCTAACTAGACCCTAAAGCACGTTTTATTCTAGTGGATGCTTTTGAGAACTCTTCGTTAACTTATGTTTTTTACTTCTTACTAGGGAGGACAGTTCTCTCTGGATTTAGGATTAGGAGTAGTCAGGTGTCTTTTGGGTTTTCAGCTTGGAAGATACTATCACATAGTGTTAGGAAAATGGGCTCTCAAGACGAGATGGCTGGGTTCCAGCCTCTGCTTCAGTACCTTGCTGCTTTGAGACCTGTGTAAGCTGTATAACCAGCCTTGTGTGCCTCAGTTTCTATATCTGTGAAATGAGGATCATAGTATCTATTTGTGAAATGAGGATCATAGTATCTATCTGATAGGTCTGGTGTGAGGAGCCCTCAATAAAAGACCTCAATAAACAAGCCCTCAATAAAAGAGCCCTTATCACATTTAGCTTCCATTATTAGTTTTCGTAGTAACATCATGGTCTCATAGATATGTGAACTATGTAATCAGTGATATCTTTCTCTCTGCACTGGTTACCCCAGAGCTTAAAGTGAGCTTTGTGGCTAACTTCCAGTTCATGAGGCTTGTGACATTTTTTTATTACTTGGCAGTGATGGTGGAGTCCTAGGCATATTCCTGGTATAATCTTCTAGTCCTGTTTTTCAGTGCTTTACTTGCCTTGCTTTTGAACCTTTAGCTTTTATTTGATTTCATTAATTTAATGTTCATGTCATTGTGCTGCTCTGCATGTCCTGGAACAAGCCATGTAGTCATCATTATTGTACAGAAGGCATCATTGTTGTCAGTTACCTGAGTATTTGACACCCATGGACACTTCCTTTTGCATAATACCTCTCTCCTCATCTAGCACATGTTGTGTGTTGTATTCAGAGTTGCTAAGGAGGGGCATCTGACTCAGTGGTTGAGTGTCTACCTTTGGCTCAGGGTGTGATCCCAGGGTCCTGGGATTGAGTCCTGCATCGGGCTCCCCGCAGGAAATCTGCATCTCCCTCTGCCTGTGTCTCTGCCTCTCTCTGTGACTCTCATGAATAAATAAATAAAATCTTTAAAAAATTTGCTAAGGAAAAGTCTTTCCCAAGGTCTGATGAGGGCACATAGGCACACACACACGTGTGTGTGTTAGTGTGTACGTGTGGGCAGGGAGAGAGAGGGAGAAGGAGGGAGAGGAGGCAGCCGAGAGAGGAGGGGGTAGTTAGAGCCGGATGAGGAGGGAGAGCAAGAATGTGAATGATGAAGAACATCATCCCATCCAGCTTGCATCACTTTTGCTCCATCTTGTGCATGACTTTTGGTTTAGTACTGATTCCTATCCACAAAAGATAAATAATTTAATTTGATTTGATAGAGGAATATGGTCCAGCCTTGAACTGTTGGGCATTAGTCCAAACAAGACAACTTGGGAGAAACCGTGGCTATTCTATTGCTGACCACATCCCTGTATATTCCTGTACAAAAGCTGTGTTATTCTGAAAATCAAGAAGGTTTATTTTTGGAAGTGCTTCATTTTACTGCATCTAAGGACTTTGCTTTCTTATCACGTTCTTCATTGGCCCCAAAGCATTTCTAGCAACCCTCTGTTCTTTGCTCCTACATGACTCCATAGAGGAGCCCACAGGAGTGTGCCTGCATAAATGCTTATGGCTCTTCACCTTCTTGTGACACACACTTTAAAATTTTTCAATTACATATTCCAACTACTTGCAATGAAATGAACCCATGAGGGTAATTGTAAGTAGGATTTAAGAACCAATAGTAACTGATAGTAATTTAACATGCCTGACACCATGATACACTAACTTAACATTTGCTATCTAATTGAATCATCAGAAATATTATGTGAGGTATGTGTTACCTCCATTTTATAGGTGGAGAAACCAGGATTCAGAGAGCTGAAGTGATTTGTCTATAGTCAAAAAGCCAGCAGTGGAAGAATGGGGATGTGCCACATGTTTGATCCTGTTCACGTCACCATTGCACAAAGCTGCCTTGAAAACCAAAGTTTAATTTTTCTCTCTTTAATTGGTTATTTTAATTCAGATACAAACACCTTAATTTCATCTCATTTTAGCTCAATAAACCACTTTAGCTATTTTTAGGGTCTCAACTCTCTTGGATAAAGGCCAGCGGTGGCTCTGAAAATTGGTGTGCAGGGGAATATATCTTTGAGCAATAGGAAACTCAGAGTCTATCCCATTTTCCAGTGGTTTGATAATCATACATGGGCCCAGAAAGAACCATATCATGCATTTTATGTTTCCTTTCAAGTGATAAGAACAGCTTTATATAATGGGAAATTATATTCTTACACCAGCATTGTATTAGCCTTTGGGGTTTGCTATCCACCATACATGCTTTTATGCCTTTATATTTGGTTATATCTTCAGTGCCAATGGTTGTTTTGTAAACCAGATCTTTAACCAGCATTGAGTTGTTTTGTGGTCGCCTATAGCTATTTTCACTGTTTAAGATTACACTGCAGGACTTTCATCAGAGTGCTATCTATGTTTCTATCGGGGAGCCCCTTTTCTGTCAAAATTTATGGTTGTTTCTTTCTGTTTGAATATTATTAGTGCTATTGCTGTTTGAGCCTATTTCTACAGAACTGAAGTTATTTTCTACATCAAAATTAGGGTTTGCAACTGAAGGAAAATATTTCTCATAGATGTTTGCATAGTCTTCTAACATTTCTTACCCCAAATTGGAAAGTTGTTAGCATTATGTGCTTTTAAACAAATCCACTTTGTTTCTGAACTTGTTAAAGCTGAGTAGGAGGGAAGTATAAATTACCAGTTGTTGTCAAGGTGAAATATTGAGCTAGTGCTGTATCTTTGTAATGAGTTTCTGTTCTCAGTGGAATGTTTAATTGACCAGTTCTGTTAAAGTGTCACAGAAGACAGTGTCCAGGATCACTAATTTCACCGTCATGCCTGGAGCTAATAGCTAAGACAGAGACAGAAAACTGAGAGAGACCTCCTAAATGGTCTGAAGTCCCTGACTCGGCCCTGTTTAACACTTTTCTATCAGCGATTTGGAGACAGACATAGAATGTATGCTTATCAAATTTGCAGATAACCCAATCTAGGTACTAACATCTGAATGATAAAATTGGGATTCCCAAAGCGCTCAACAGACTGGAGTAATGCATGGAAAGCAAGGAGATGGGGTTTAGTAAGGACCCATGTACAGCCCTGAGTTCAAATTCAGAAGGTCACTTCCCTTATTGCAAGAGAGGCAGTGGAATGAAAAAGATGTATGGGACTTGAGGTTCACAAAAGCTTGGAATGGACCATCAGTCTCCCATAAAAGAACTTGAGGTCTGAAAAAGTAGCCAGTTGAACTCTAGCTCCAATACTGGCAGTCATTGTTTTGGAAGAGTGGTAATAACCCTGGGACTATCCAGAAAACACCTGCCAGGGCAGTGAAAATCTGAAAACCTTCTAACAAGAGGAATTGGGGAAAGCAAAGCATGTTTTGTCTGGAGAAGTGAAGACTTAGAACATGACAGCTCTTTTGAAATAATCAGCTTTCCTGTGTGAGAGCAGAGATTTTTTTTTGTTTTTATTTTTTTACTATTTCTTCATAGGGTAGAGCTAAAATAAATGAGTATAGATTTGAAGAAGCAGGGTTTGGGCCTTTTTAAAGGGGGAATTGTCTACAAAGTAGGGATGCATTTCTCAATTTTCTGAATGCCTCACCTGTTCAAAGCTGTCTATCTAGAAGGTTGTAGAATTTATGTAAACATTTGGATGGAGGTTGGCCCAGATGACCTCTAACATCTGTCTTTACCTCTGAGTTTGTACTTGCTATTTTATTTATCTTCTCACTGCCAGGGCGTACATTGCAGACATAGTGAAATAACATTCTTCTTTTTGTATTTTCTTGACCAGAACCCTTAATTCTCATCATTGGAAAGTAATTATAGTTAATAGTTTTAATTAATATAAGTAATAGCATTATATAATGGATATTAGAATTTTCATAATAATATGGTCAATATAATCAGTCCTTGCGATGTGAAACACTGGTGAAAAGATTTGATATTATAATAATTCAAAGTAAGAGGAGACATTTAAGAGGATGTGGGTGGGACTTAAAATCGTCAGTTTGCCCCAGGGTGCTGAAACAGCTGAATTGCTTTGTAAAACTGCATCTTCTTTTATTCTTTGTTTCTTTAAGTAGCTTTATTTCTAGCACCAGAATTAAGCAGATGTTTACCACATGTTTAGTTTTGAATTTATTCTTGCCTTTAAAAATTGTGTGGACTGTAAGCAAATTTATAATCTCTTTTAAATTTGAGACCTCAGATCTCCAAAGTGTTAAGTGAAACCTGTTTTTATCTTAGATTTAGGATAATTCTTTAAAAAAATATTTTGTACACTATGTTCATGGTCTCTATTGCATTCCCCTCCCCCTACCCCAACATTGTGCCAGTGTTATGGTGAAAGCATTTCTCTTTTAATTTTTTGAACACATTGTTGGACCCTTGCTCACGGGTGCCAACGTGTCCCGGTGGACGCCCCAGAGACTCAGACCCCAGACAGGCAGATGCAACAAGCAAGAGGGTTTATTGGACGTTTGTGCAAACGGGCTCTCCGCCTCAGAGGTGGCAGAGCCCCGATTAGCAATTACAGGCATCTTTTAAAGGCAAAAAACCGCGGGAGTAGCATAGGATTCGGGTTATGACATGATTGATTTCTTTGAAGGTCAACACGACCATGTTCAGGGACTTTTCCAGTCAGGGCGAAGGGGGGGGGGATAGTTTTCTTATCTCGGAAAAACAGAATGTTTTTGTTGCTTGAATTCATGGGAGGCGCCTGGATGGGCTGCATCAGGGTTAGGCTTGGTCCCACTCACGGGGGCGGGGGTGTGGGGTTTCTTCAACATTATTATGTTTTTCTATTAAAAACATGTTGAATACCTAGGGCAATCCTATTAAAGTTTTGAACACAAGATCACTTTTTCCAAATTCTTGCAAATCTGGAAAATATGAATTATAAATTTGTTTATGTCTACTTTCATTTGGATTCTACAAAGATTGGATTCTTTGTGGGAACAGTATAGTGTGGCAGTATGGCAAGGCATGGTTACTCAGCTTGGTTAGCCCTTAGGGTACACTAGGGTCAAGATCTATACTACATGGACACAAGGGTCAAATCAAATTTAGTGTAGTATCAAGTAGGTTTACAGTTACCTGCCATCATCATCATAGCTTATTCCTGAGGTCTTTCTGTTGCTTACATTACTTTTCATTCTTACATTTTAGGTGGTTGCCTCTTTGATGAGCCGTATAGCACCTGTGGATATAGTCAAGCTGAAGATGATGACTTCAACTGGGAGCAGGTGAACACCTTGACCAAACCAACTTCTGATCCATGGATGCCATCAGGTTTGCATGTAGTTTTACATTTTCTTTTTCAAATCGAAACTTCATAAGAGTCTGAATCACAGTAAATATTCATTGGGTATTAGCAGGGTGAGTGAGGAGGTTGGTCTTTGAGCATGGCCGTCCAAGGTGATTAACTAGCGAGAATAGTACAATTAAGAGGACTGGTTCCAAAGTACAAAGAATTTACCTTTGTATCTCTTCCTTTAAAGCCTAATTAAAGTTTATTTCCTTTATCTTTGGGTACACCTGAGCTAGATTAATGGGCATTCTCCAGTTGATCCTTTCCCAAGCAGCAGATACAGGAAATAGATGGATGTGTCTTCTGGCAGATGTGTCTAGTGGATGGAACTATAGCTGGGAAATCCAAATAACAAAGTCTCCATCAAATGGAAGACCTTGGAAAATAACTTAAACTTTGTCAGCCTCAGGGGCTCACTTGGCACCGAAGATAAAATGGTGATGCACCCATGTGGATACATTTTTTTCTGTAAAAGTGCTCAGTAAATTTTCCAATGAGTGGAAGGCATTTGTTCCATCGAACACCAGCAAGAATTCTACTTCTTTTTTTTTTTCTTTTTCTACTTCTTATTTTGAAGGAAGAGTGGGAAGGTGGTGATGAGCCAATCAATATCAATCACATTGGAACTTGGTCATTTTAAAGGGTCACCACCCCTTTGCAGGTGGTGGCGTTGGACATCACTCTATGAGTTTAGATAGGCTGATTCACATTACAAAGGGGTGCTGAGTGTGCCCTAGTCAGGATTCAAACTGCAAAACATTCTGATTTGGATTTTAGATAAAGTACATTTTTTTTGACTTTTTTGTAACCGTAAAATTCTTTGTTGATACACCCAAGTGTAGCACTAATTGCATTTCATCAGTCATCTTGTAATGGTAGTTTTTAAGTAGAAAGTAGAGTTTAATGTTGTTCTTCACTAAGTTTTAACAGTTATGATGCCCTGCATGTTCTTGCCCTCTCCTTCCCACATTTAACTCCTTATAACTTCGAAGAAGGGAATGCTGAGCTCCTTATTAGCACTGTGGCTTTGCTGGACTTCAAATGTTTCTAGCTTTTAGTTATTTCCCCTCAGCTGACATTCTCTTTTTCTGGCTCTCCTTTTCTCTTTTATGTGTGTCTGCTTTTGAATATGACTTGTGTTTGAATCAGTGGTACTGTAGTTGTTTTTACAGATTCCAGCTGTTGCTTTCATGCCTACCAGTGAATGGGGAAAGAGAAGAGGAGCATAGCAGAGCTCCTGCTGCAGAGCTGTCCTTCCCCAAATAGGCTTCTCATCCCAAAAGGCCTTTGGGGTGTTGCCTGTTATCTTTTGAGGACCCAGCCTGTGTCCAGAAAGGCTGGGGATGGCTTGAGGCCATGATAGCGGGAAGGTGCTCAAATTTAGTCCTGGGGGAGTTCTCCACAAGAGTGCACTCAGCCTTTTCTCATTATCTTGTGATTGTGGGGGATGTGTGGGTGGTTGGGTGTCAGGAGGTCTGGAGGGAGCTGGAGAAAAAGTAGCAGTCTGATTCCTCTTTCTTCCAACGACGTCAGTGGGCATGGGTCCAGATGAAATTTCTGAAAATTGGTAGTTGTTCCATCAGACTGAATTTTTGCCATAACACATAGAACTGCCAATAATGGTATTTTTTCCTCCCATTCATTAAACAAACTTTAGCCATTAAAAACAATTCCTTTGAGCCCTACTATATGCTAATCATGATGCTGATTACTGTGGGGCATGAAATGTTATAAGAAATGAAATCTTTCTCTCTAGGAACTTATGTACTTGGGAAAGAGAGTTACAAAAATATAGTGAACAATCTAAGTCCGATATTATTAAGTGTTGTGTAGACCGGAAGTGTTATAAAAGCAACAGCCCCTATGGTAGTAAGGTTGTGGACTGGTGCTCAACTGACCTATATGCCTACAGTGAGAAGTTAAATTCTCAATGCGATTTCATTATTTAGGAATAAGGAAATATCATCTTATAAAAACTTTTCATATAGTATCCTACAGTATGGATTTTAAAACAGAATTTCCAGTGTATATAGACAATGTAACCATGAATTGCTTTAAATACTATTTAGTTACAAAGGTATTCTCCTCTTCCTCCTCCTTTTGCATTAATGTGTGTAACATGATTTATTTGTTACCAAAAACAAATTCCAAAGCTGGCCCTCCTCCACCAAAACAGAAACCAGTGTTATGGATTTGTCTGAGTAATTGGGTGGCAAAAGCAGATACAACCAAAGTTTTCTGAAGGCTAATTTCTTTAAACGTTTATTTCATATATTATTGGATTTTTTTCTCACATGTATATTTCTATGTGTTCTTTAGTATGTAATGCCTTAGACCTGTGATACCTTAGACCAAGGATTGGCATATGTGTCCTACAGGCGAAATCCAGCTGCCAGTTATTGGATGGCTCAAAAATTAAAAATACTTTTTATGTTTTTAAATGGTTGAAAAAATCTAAATAGTAATATTTTGTGACACATGAAATTCAAATTTCAGCGTCCATAAACAAGATTTTACTGGCATGGAGCTTTGTACATTTTAGTAAATATCATCTGTGACTGGTTTCGAGAGACAGTGGCAGAGCTAAGAACCGACACCACAGACACTTGACAGTTCACTAAGCCCAGATCTTTACAGTCTGGTCCTTTATGGAAAAATTTTGCTGACCCTTGTCTTAGACCGTTTTGGCATCAATCTACAATTGTTGGTTTGGATTCAGTTATTGTTATTGCTTCTGTATTCATATAATTATTAATACCCAAGTATTATTTTGTATTTTCAGATGATATAGTTTCCAAACATTAGGCCATTAAAATCAGTAAGAAAAAAACTTGATGAGTAGGGATTTTCTCTTTCTCATAAAGTTGTTTTCTATTAAAAAGTGCTGTGTCGGGACATCTGGGTGGCTCAGTGGTTGAGTGTCTGCTTTCAGCCCAGGGTGGATCCCAGGATCTAGGATCGAGTCCCACATCGGGCTTTCTGCATGGCGCCTGCTTCTCCCTCTGCCTATGTCTTTGCCCTCTCTCTCTCTCTCTCTCTCTCTGTCTCTCATGAATAAATAAATAAATCTTTTTAAAAAATTAAAAAATAAAAAGTGCTGTGATTTCCTTTATTGTTTAATAGCATCATCCTTGTTGGACTATAGTGATTCTAATAAGCAAATAATCCATCAAGATGATTTTTAAAATTCTGACAGTGAAAGACTGATATTTTTACTCTAAATTTGCTCTGATTAAAATTTTATTTTTTCTGGGCCCCCCCCCCTTTTTTTTTAGATGGATGCTTCAGTGTGTTTAAGGTTTGTTTCTCTGTATCTTCCTGTGTGAGGTTATTTTTAGCCATATTTTAAAAATTTAAATATGGTCTGGGCTATTAAATAAGCTGCCTTGGTAACTACCCTAAGGCTGGAACACTGGCTGAAGAAATAAAGGTTTAGGGCAAATAAAGACCAAATACCATTTAAGTGTTTGTATTTGAAGCTGACATTTATGTTACAGATTATACTTGTGCAGTTAGCTCTGAACTAGTTAGTTTGTTGGTGAAACTGTACCATACATACATGGTTCCTCTTTATTGGTAAGCATGTAGTTCATTTCCTATCAATTGATCTCCATCAGGAATGGAGAACTTTCTTAGACTTCTGCTTAAAGATTACTACTTTGAGTGCAAGAACCCTTGATTAAGTAACCAAATAATAACCTGGTACATTTTGTTAGCACTGTTGTATTCTACCATTTTCTGTACTGCAGTACGTTGTCTAATTATCAGAGTATGAAGAAGTATTGATTGAAAAGTGTTTTATCTTGTAAAAACACCTGCACAGTTTGACAGCAGTTGATATTTTTATATCTCATTTCATATCATTAAAGGATATTCTTTGTACCTTCATGTTCCAGTTCTGTAAAATGGATATTTAACCAATTCCATATCTGATGTACAAACAAATGCAGCTTTATCTTATACAAAAATTAAAACAATAAACCTATTTGTAATATTAAAAATGTAAAGGTAACTTATAACCATAGCCATTTGATAACTCATAATATTGACATTTATTTATAGCTGACACTATCCCCTTAAGAAATTGTGCCCTAGCAAAGCTGTAATTATGTGAATTTGGTCCCGGTGCTAGGAAAACTTAACATGTTTTCTGGGAAGCGTAGCATGTAAGCATGTATAGGATAAAGCTAGGGAAAGCTCCTGTAGCCATCTACACTTAGTTTATATGTTGCAAACTGGGAATGGTGGTGTTTTTGATCTTCACAGAGACGCTATGACTAAGGATTGAATCATCTCTGTGGGTGCCGCTATGAAAGGCAGAGAGAGGGCAGTGCTGGATGGAAGGGCAGTCTGCACTTTGAGTGTGATGACCCAGAAAATAGAAAAAATGACTGCATTTATTTAGGTAGGGTCAGTTTCACATTTGGGAAAGATGATGGATTGACGGACAAAGGAATGAGAGTTTGGGTGCATTCATCAGGCATATTTTCCTTGTGCTGGGGAAGACTTGCCTGTTTATTCACACTTCAGGGCTTATGCAAGGTTTGGTGAGTGATGAAGAGAAAACAACTTTGGGGTTGAAAGGCATTTTTCCTCTTTAAATTTCTTTTTTTTTAAGATTTTATTTATTTATTCATGAGAGACACACACACAGAGAAAGAGAGAGAGAGAGAGAGGCAGAGACATAGGTAGAGGGGAAACAGGCTCCCTACAGAGAGCCCAGTGTGGGACTCAATCCCAGGACCTTGGGATCATGACCCAAGCCAAAGGCAGACGTTCAACCACTGAGCCACCCAGGCGTCCCTGCTCCTTAAATTTCAGTGTGTATCTAGTGAGTAGTAGTTTTGGCACAGAATATTCAGACAGTTGCCTAATTATTTCATTCATTTTTTGAATCTGTCAACATTCAACAAATATTTACTTAACACCTGCAATATGCTAGGCATTGTTATTCATCACATCGGGATTCATCACCGAGGGAGCCAAGTAAGGACCTCTCCCTGGTGGACTTTTCATTATCAGTCTGGTAAGATTGTTCTTGGATTGCCAAAAGATTCTATCCTTTAAGACCACATATTCCCTGACTTATTAACGATTTTCTGGAATTGAATATTAAAAGGTAATACAAAATTTGGTTCATCAGACTCAGCATGCTATAGCATCAAATGTAGCTTTCTTGGATGCTTTGTCCCTTCAAAAAAATAAAAACAAAGGCAAAAAAAAATCTATATTGCAGGCAAGTAGCAGCCTGGCACCCTCTGATCGCATTCTCCTTTATCAAACAAAGGAATTTTATACATGTAAATGACTCTTAGCAGTTAACAAAGTTTGCTTCTTTGCTGTGTGTCTTTGATCTTCCTGGGGTCCCTGGAAGACTGGAAGGCATTATCTCTATTTTATACCTTAGGAGACTGAAGTTCAGAGAAGTTAAACCTGCTCCAGGCTTACAGGTCAGAGAGCAGCTCCCAGTTTTGCTCTCCTGAGTACTGAGGTGTGATCTTCCCACATGAGCACATGCACCTAGGGGATAGTCTTCCTCCCAGGGGG
Organism: Vulpes lagopus; assembly: GCF_018345385.1. NCBI lineage: Eukaryota > Metazoa > Chordata > Mammalia > Carnivora > Canidae > Vulpes > Vulpes lagopus. The sequence goes on along the minus strand of NC_054824.1, from coordinate 111,963,773 downwards.
GCAACTTTCTGCATCTTCTGAAAATGAACATGAAGGCTTATCCATTGTGGGGGCTGTGGGTCCCACCCAGGTCAGATGCTGACTCTGTCACTTTGCAGGCATTGACCTTGAGGAGATTCTTAAGCTCTCAGTTTCCCAGCCTCCTCTTCTGTAAACTATGAGTTAGTAATGTATGTTTGTGGGGGTGACAGCTGTGGGCCTGGCTGTCCATGCTGGAGCTGTGGTAGTAAACCTGTTCCCTCGCTGATTGCATCCTTGGGAGAGATGGGCAGGAGCTAATAGGCAGAGACATGCACTGTGATGGGGAGATGTGCTAAGGGCTGTGGAGAAAAGCAACATCAGGAGAAGGGTCTAGTAAGTGATGGGAGCAGTAGACAGGATCAGCCTTTCTGCAGAGGTGACCTGGGGCAGAGACCAGGATCCCACCCAGTACAAGGAGAATGTGGAGGTTGAGTGATCTGGGCAGATGGAAGAGCAGGAGCCAAGCCTGGGGCAGAGGTGAGCTCTGACAGATGGAGTGGGGTGGTCCCGAAGGTTGTGTTTAGAACCTGCCTCCTAGGGTTGTTGACCAGGTGAGACAAGATAATCCACTTTGGGAACTCATACCTGGCCCAGCACAGTATGCAAGGAATGTCCTTCTTTTATTATTATGAAGTAATTTTTCAGGAACAAAATTGGTGTGAATTTCTCTCTTAGCTTACTTAATTTGGATTCTGAGTAAAGTTCATGCTAAGTTCTTATTTTCTCTTCCAAATGGTATCGACTCAGAAGCAATAGATAGAGACCTTCATATGATTTTTTAATAGATTAAAAAAGCAAGCTGAAAGAAGTCCATTAAAATATAGACAATATTTATTTTAGGATGGGAGGATGGGGGTAATTGCCTTATCATTTCTATGTCACACATTTCCTTTATGATCAAGTATATCTTTGTAATCAAAAATAACACTGAATTTTTTTTAGGGGACAGACTTTAAGTTGGCATCTTTTGGGTTGATTCTGACTATTTCCAGTCATCTTACTGAGGGGAAAAAAAGTTTCATTGTCCTTGGGAACCTCTTTCAGGTGTCCTATAGAAAAATACCTGCCTGCCAACTTGATGTAAAATAGTCATTGATAGACACTCTACACATCTCACTCAGATAGCCTTGGTGAGGCTTGGGATGGGTTTCCAGTTAGCTCTTAAACAGTGAATGATGAGACATAGTGAAAGAAATTGGATTGGAGTTGTAGTCTCTCAGTAGTTTCTAAATTATAAAATTGAGAAAAATAACTTTAGATTGTAATTTAAAAAACCCATTTCAGATCAGTGATCTGTGGGGAGTTCTTAATTAAACAGGATGGGGTTCTGAGTAGCCTCACTTTAGCATGGGTGTCAACAACATAAAATTGACCATCTTAACCATTTTTAAGAGTTCAGTGGCACTAATACATTCACGTTGTTGTGCAGTCCATCTCCAGAACTTTTTTCATCTTCCCAAACTGAAACTCTGTGCCTGTTAGATACTCCATCCTATCCTCTACCCTGGTCCTGGTAACCACCATTCTACTTTCTGTCTCTGTGAATTTGATCACTGTGGGTCCCTCATATATGTGGAATCATACAGTATTTGGCCTTTTGTATCTGGCTTTGTATCTGGTTCACCCCATCTCCTGCTGCCTGTGTCAAGCCAGTAACTTGACATAATGTTTTCAATGATTCAGTTTTTATGTGCAAAGCTTTTAAAGATTAGAGCGGTCTTGTTTTTGTTGTTGTTTATTTTTTGAAAAGTGTCTTGGTTTTTAATAGTTGTTTCAAGAGGACCAAAGGCCATTTGTAATATGTATGATCACATATTTCAATCATTCATAGTCAGTGTGCAACAAATATCCTCCTTTAAATTCATTCCAAATTCTTGTCTTAGCTGATTCAGAAACTGTAACAAAAGGTAAAAACAGTGGCTAGCTATTTTTTAAATATTTCCTAAAAAAGATACAAATGAGTCCATATATATATATATATATATATATATATATATATATATATATATAAAGATGTGTTTTTAAAATACGTTAGTTTCTTTCTTGATTTCCTCCAAAATTATATGACATCATAAGAGTTATGTGAAACCTAGTAATGGAATAAACAGACAAGGCCAATCATGAGAGATGTAAATCTCTCAGAATCTGAGTAGAAGAAGGGATTCAAGAAGGGTTCAGAGCAGGCGATAGGGCCATTATGTTAGCCAGCTTGAGAAAATCACACTGAGGAGCTGGGCAGCTCTCACATACTGGGTGTTCTGTGTGCAGGGCCCCCTGGAGGTGGAAAAGAGGAGCCCACTTTGGCCTAAAAGTCAAAAGAAGGGTCAGTGGATTTTGATGTGGAACTCCGTGTTGGTTTTTAGAGTGCAGATTCCTCACTGGGCCTGCAGTGAGGGGGTAGGGATGGGGCTGATTTGAAAAGTTTCTCTAGAGACCAGAGAGCCTGAAGCCTGAGGGAGACATTCTGCTTGGGTCTGGGGCTGCTAAGCAGCAGGATCTTTGCATCTTGGGTAGGCTACTGATACACTAGCGTGCATGGCTGCTAAAAGGTTAAAGTTGCCCTTGCACAGCACAGAGGGGCCTTGGAAATTCTGTGTGGCCTGAAGGCTCTGGTTCACCCCGTCTCCTGCTGCCTGTGTCCTCACAGATGCAGATCCTACCCTGAGTGCCTCTCAGACTTTCCATGGTCCAAGGAATACAACAGATGAATAAATTTAAATAGGAAATATTTAAGCCTGGGTTATTCTTTTTACCTGAAGACCAGGAAGAAATGGAAGTCCTCTTTTAGAGCTCCAACTGTGTGTGTGAAGCCCTGGGGATGTATGTTCTAGGCACTGAGATAAAGCCACAAATTGTGCCCCATCTTCCAGGGGATGTAGAAGTGGTGTGGCCAGTGCTGTGGTGGGGCCAGGCTGCTGCCCAGGCAGAGACTGGTGGGTGAGGGCAAGCAGAAGGCCTCCAGGAGGAGGTGCTCCCAGGGGGGGCCATGAGAGCCTGAGGAATGAGGCCAGAGCAGGGGCTGAAGGAACATCCTGTCACGAGACAGTGAGTGGAGGTTGGGGAGCTAATGCACTCACAGTACCGCTCAGGAAGTTGCAGAGGATCAGGGAGCTACCGACATCATAGCCTGGAGGAAAAACTACTTTTAAAGGCTGTACTGAGCTGGTGAAGAAGCAAAGGAAAGAGGCCATTTGTTGATTTCTGGCAAGGAGCAAAAAAAGAAATCATTTGACTGTGTATACATAGAAGAAAATTCCAAATTTCTCCTTGGAGGTATCAGGAAAACATGCAATTAGAAAATTTGGTTATTGAATAAAGCATATGAATTTGTAGGAGAATGCCCTTGTTCTTGGGAGATCGGTGCTGAAGTGTTTAGGGGTGACTTAATGTCTGTGTAGAAAATAAAGTATGTGTATGTGCATGTGTTTAGAGAGTGTGCAAATGTGGTAAGATGTTAACAATCGTTAAGTCTGGATCAAGTGTATATAAGTATTTACTATACTGCCTTTTTAAAACTGTTCTGTAGTTTTGAAACCAAGCAAAATACACTGTGTATGTGGGGAAACACAGGGCACTGGAGTGAGGAACACCAGCTTGGTGCTGTGCCAAAGCAGTTCTTGTACACTGGTGCATTTTAGGCAAAATGTCATCCTGTCACATCGCCTTGAAAACATTTAGATTTAAATTTGAAAAACCTAAGTTGACCCATATCTTCCTTTTCTGAGCATATCAGGTTGATTCCTTGGTCTCTGTTGGAGAGGTCTCATGGATCCGATGCTCTGATTGAGAGTGACAAACTTCAGAGATGTCATTTTAGGACTCCCTAAAATAGGACACAGGCTTTACACTGGGGTATCATGCCTCATTGCATGTACCAAGTATAAAGATCCTTATCCTATTGGTAGGTATTTTGGTGGCTAGCTGCACTTTGTAAGAAGATGCGTAAGGAATTATTAAATTTTATTTTTGGATATATGCCTGCATTCATTTGTATCCTTTCCATGATATGGGACTGAATACAGAAAAAAAACCATACATGCATTTCTTGGCAAACCCCATGAAATTATTGTGCAGATCATTATTTTAAATAAGTGGCCTTTAATGCATAGTTGGCTGATACTTTATTCTAGGAGATTGTGATAAATTATATCTTAAAGTGATATTTAAAAGCTTAATGGTAGAAAGAGAAATAAATATGGCTATTTAATTCATTGTCAGCTGGACAATTGTGATGCCTCTCTCTGGTGGGCGGACAAATCCAGACCACTGATAATGCAGCAGTGTCTGAATTGGATATGTGGGGTGACATGTGACTGGAGTGGCATTCTTAGAGGATATCATTGAAAACGTGTTTTTCAAAGGGCCCATCCTTATTTGTATGCTTTAGGTTGTCTGATACGGGGTTGTTTCTTAATTTTATATTCCCCAGTTCCTTTTAGGGAACTTGAAAGAGACATCTTTTGTATTTACTTTTTTACCCATAGAAAATGTACAAAATATTGAAATCCTTAGCATCAGACTTGGAGACATAGACTGGGTTTGATTCAATGCATTTTAAAGCAGATATACATCAGTGAGGTTTCCCGTAGTCATCCTGGAAAATTACGAAATATCCCTTATAGTTATTCCTTTTCATGATCTTTTCTCTTTCCATCTCTGTTGACTGTGATACTCATCCCGTTAAACACACATCTGGTGAAAAATGGTGTCACCTCCCCAATTGTACTTTATAAACACAATATGCCTTAGTTCCTCCTGATGGTCCTGGCTCACTGTGGAGTGACAGGCTGCAATTTGCCAGCAGGTCAGTGACCCAGCCGATGACAAGTGACCTTTCTAACACTGCAATCAATGCTTGTTATTTAGAAAACAAAATGATACAGTTTGTATTTTTCAGCAGATGGGTCATTGGGTCAGCCCACCATTGACATGTGAATTTGTTACTTGGGCTGGGTGAGTCAGTTCAGACAGGAATGTTAATTTATTTGAATTGATTTGGGTCTTGCTCTTATGAAAAGGTGTTGGACATTTGTTAGTGGCACAAATTATTATAAATAATTGGTTTTATACGTCAGTCAAATGAAGCCTTTTAGAAAGCCTTTTTAACATAATAGTGCTATATACACTCGTTTAGGCAAGTGTACCATAATATGTTTTGTTGAGATTTGATGTTTCTCAATTATTTTGAAAGAAAATCTTAAATATGTGAACTTGAATGTGTCATATTTAAATATTTTTCCCTGTGTGCTTCCTGAAATGTGCTTCAAGGGGCCCCTGAGTACATGGTCATGAGGGTGAATAATTTTAGGAAAAGATGCCAGGAAGACATTAGCTGCCTGAAGAGATAGTCCTTGTGGTAGGTAGTAGTGTTGTTGAATAACTGCTTTCAGCTTTCACCTTCTAGAAACATGAGAGGATTGTGTGTTTCTGTCCCTTTGATTTAGATGTGGCTACACCTGATTTGGCTGGTGAAATGTGAGTAGAAGTGACATGTGTCACTTTCAGGCAGAGCTTCTACAGCCAGTTTGAGATTCCCCTTGTTCTCTTCCCTTTTTTCCTGCCATGCTAACTGTGGAAGCTTTGGGATGCTTTTAGCCTGGGTGCCTGAGGGAGGAAATGTAGGAATGACTTTTTCCCCCTCCCCCCAAACTTACTCGGTTGACTACAGGGGGCAGCACCAGGGGGACTTAGAGAAGTTATGCCACTGAGATTTTGCAGTTCTGTGTTGAGTGGTTCTCAAACTTTGGTTTTAGGATCCCTTTGCACTCTTTAAAAAAATTTTTTTGAGACATTTAAACAGCTTTTTGTTCATGTGGGTAATACCTGTTTATATTTTCTGGATTAGAAATTAAAACTGAGAAATTTTGAAAACAGTGCATAAACACACATTTCATTAGCCATCAGGGCACCAATGTATATCTGTTAGTAAATGAGATTGAAATGGAAATAATAAAGTCAAATAATGTCATATAATTATCATGAAAACTGTTTTGACCTTTTTGACCTTGTGGATTCCTGGGTCTTGGGGATTCCGGGGTCCCTGGAAGACACTTTGTGAACCGCTGACCTAGACTATCTTAAGTGAAATGCCTTCGCTGGCAATTCACAATTAAAGGCTCAGGCAGCTCTGGGGGGTGGAGGGGAGAAAGGAAGACAAAAAGATTCTGGAAATACTGCCAAAAGGGTATCTGAGTGTCATAACTCACTTTTTATTTTTGAATAAAGACAATATAAATACTTCATTCCTATTATTAAAAGGCATTTATTAGTGTAAATCTAATATAAATATTATATATTTAAAAATACATAAAGTATATTTGTTATTTTTAATTTATTAAATAAAAATATTAAACATTACATATAAATATAAAAATAAATATTTTATTAAAATAAAATAATCTCCCCAAATTACATCGTACAAAAAAACATAACTGAATTTTACAAATTCTACGAAGGTCAGGTTTATTAAATGTCATGCTCTAGAAAACTATAAAAGTAGAATTAATACTCATATATTTGAAACTGGTTGGAGGCTTTCTGGACAGCAAATGGTTGGATAAAGTGAATTATTTAAACTTGTATGTAGGGAAGGTGTATAAATTCATCGGTAGTGCTACTGCTGAGATTTTTAACTGCAGAATTATCACATACATTGTTATGATAAAATAAGTTCAACTCCTTTTATTATGAAATGTGCAGTGACAAAGTGATATAAAGATGGCTGAACATGATGCAGGGAGACATGGAAATTGTGCTTGATAGAAGCTACATATGATCTGATAACAAACCCTGTAGGTGAACCTACCAGTCACGTATTTCCCCTACACCAGTAGCCACATTATGTAAGATAACACATAATAAATCCAAAGATAGGAGTTCTAATAGCATTTGTTAATGTTTCAAAGGCATGATAGATAAACATTTTCTTTTTTAAAGATTTCATTCATTTATTCGTGAGACACACACACACACACACACACCCAGAGAGGGAGGCGGAGACACAGGCAGAGGGAGAAGCAGGCTCCACGCAGGGAGCCCGATGTGGGACTCGATCTAGGGTCTCCAGGATCACACCCAGGGCTGAAGGTGGCGCTAAACCGCTGAGCCACCTGGGCTGCCCGCCAAATCACTTTCTAATTTGGGTAATTCCATGAGTCCCCCAGCAGATGGAGACATTTAATTCTTTGCTCTTTTATTGGGTGGGCTGCTTTTTGCCCCAGGTGACAACACTATGCTTCTCTAGTTAAGTTGCAGGGTCAGGTTTTGCAAATGAGCTAATGAATATGCCCTGTGCACTTCCTTCCTCCTCTCCTTTGGCTAGGTTAAGAGTTCTTATTTATTCTTGTGTTTCATAAGGTCTTTATCATTAGTGACCTTCCCCGGTGGATAAGAACAATTATTTTCTTTAGTGACAGGTTCACAGCAAAGCAAAGAACAGAGAGCCCCTGGAGCTCCAGGGGGGCAGATTTAAATCCTATGTGATTCTTTCCCTTCACAGCCTGCCCATGTTTTGATTCAGAGTAAAATCCCAGAGGTCAGATCTTTTTTCAGCCACCAGGGTTAACTTTGGTCCCAGATTTTCTGAAGTCAGCCTAGGGAGTAGAGAGAGAGGCTATCCTCATTTGCCTCTTTACATGCTCAACTCACCCAAAGAGAGGAATTTTGTTTTTTTTTTTTCTTTTTTTTTTTATTTTATTTTATTTTTATTTTTTTTAAAGAGAGGAATTTTGAAATAGTCTTGGTTTCAAGGGATCTTCCGATTCAAGTTAATAGTTCCTTTCTTTCTAGATTAGCTTATACCATTAGGTTCAGGTAGATCAAGGAAGAGATCTCTAAGACTTCATCTTTGACAAATTCAGCAAAACCTTTCAAAAATATTAATTATTGTGAAGTCCTTTTAGAGTCACCATTTGTTGCATTTCCTGCCTTTCTTGCTGTTTCTACTACTCAGAGGGTAAATTACTGGCTTTCAGATTCTAAGTCCAGTACTTTCTAAGTTGATGAACTTTCCTTCAGTACATTAATAGAAAAGAAAGATAATATCCTGAGGTAATTCATGGGAGTAGCTGCTCACCCTTAAGAATTAGAAACAAAAATTGGTTCACAAAAAACCAAACACAGAAAACAACTCACCAACCAACAAGAACAACAACAAAATGTGACCAAAAGCATTGTTCTTTAAGGAGCTAGTAATTTATCATATTTTTGTATTATTAGGCTTTCTCTGTAATTTGAAGATACAATTTATAAATAGGTTGTTTTCCAAGCTAAGTAATTAATTACATTCATGGGAGACATTTTCACTTACTTCGTAAGTCTTGGTAAGAGCAAATGAAATGATTATTCTACAAATGTCTATTAACTTATTGAATGAGTTCTGAGAATAGGAAGAGTCCAAATTCAATAGGCCTTGTGATCTAGATCCTTACTGTAAGATTAAAGAGCTTTCTTAAAGAAAATGAAGCTCTTTGTTTTTTTGCTAAGAATTTATAGAATACAAAAAATGTACTAGATACTGGGACAAATAAATCCCCAAACTGCAGTGGCCTCAACACTGTAGACATTTATTTTCCATTCCTGTAGTAGTCTAGAGTGCTTCTAGGTTGGAGGTTTTGGGGTTAGGAATGCCCTTCCACGTACACAATCCATGTTGCAAGGACTGCCATTTTTAGAATGTGTTCTCCAAGATTGCCCTCAAGTGGACATCTGGGTAGCAAAGGACAAAGTGGAAGATCCACGTGGGAAGTTTCTATGGGCCAAATTCAGAAGTAGAGAGAATAAAGTCATGTGGTTCCTGAATCCTGCAGGGGCAGCTGGGGGTATAGTTTAGTTGGATGCCCAGGAGGAAAAAAAAAAAAGAACATTTAGTGACTAGCTAGCAGCCTCTGCCATTCTTTTATTTTCAGAAAAGTCCATAATCCTTGTAAATTATTACAAGAAAAAAATTACTTGAACTTGAATATAATGATGACTTTTCTTCAAAATGGATACTGCCTTTAAGAAAACCAGTTAATTGACCAAAATAAGTTTTTTTTTTAATTTTATTTATTTATTCACGGGAGACACACAGAGAGAGAGGCAGAGACACAGGCAGAGGGAGAAGCAGGCTCCATGCAAGGACCCTGATGTGGGACTCAATCCCAGGTCTCCTGAATCAGGCCCTGGGCTGAAGGCAGCACTAAACCGCTAAGCCACCCGGGCTGCCCCGACCAAAATAAGTTTTAAGAATCCTCTTCAGTTTTGTGGTGTTTTCATATAAAAGTCAGTGAAAGCATAACTTACCCACCTAAAGATTTTCCTAAGCTTTATGTTATTAAACCATGCTCTAATATTTCTATAAAACAGATATTCTCTTACCTTACCTTAACTCTGAGAAGATAATTTTCCAGATACAGCAAGATATATGAGCATATACTGCTACTTAATTCAGTAAAGTAAATATCATTGAATAAATGTCAGCTTTTCCAGAGAAATCACTGCATATAACCTCTCTGGATAATATATTTATCAAAAAAATCAATACTAAGAGTAAACAGATTTTTAATACATCTTAAGGAGCTTCCTAATAAACCAGAATGCCAACTCATAATTTAAAGCTATTGATACCAATAGGTATTTACAGATGACATCATCATAATTTTTATAGATTATTCTTCATGGTGTTCTGATGCAATATATTAAATTCAGTTTTAACCTTGGGCATAGCAGAAGTGGTTTATTGTAGAGGTATATAAAGACCACTCTGACTTCTCTTTCTAGGTGGGAAAACTAGAGGATGCAGAGCACATGGCACTTCCATTCCATTCTGTTCTGTTCTGTTCGGTGCTATGTGGTTTTGCTGATCTCCTGTCTACCATCCCTCTGACATCTGTGCTCGTCTTTCTGAGGCTTGTACCTCTCCTAGGAGATTGTGTTTCTCAAGCTTTTGGTGCCCACTGATGGTATGACTGACACTTAATACATTTTTTTAAATGTCAATCACAAATTTTAAAATTAATTTTGAAAGGTTGTATTTTAAACTGATAAAAATAAAAACGGTTTCTTTCCAAAGAAAGGATTTTTTAACATTATTTTCAAGCTATTTGCATAGCTGGGCCCTGAGAGTTCACCCAGCAGACTATGCCTGGGCTGTGTTAAAGGAACATCCACAATTGAAGGATGGAGGTATGGATATTTTAACTTGGGAGATAATAATAGATTCCCACACCACAATTTGGCTGTATTCAGTTTGAGAAAAATTTTATTCTACTGAAATATTAGGTTTGGATTTTATTTCTGTTCTGTAATATGTTCAATAGGAAAACTGCTATTAGTTTACTTACAGAGAGCTCTTTGTAAATAGTGGCTTATGACCTTGACCTCGGTAAACCTCAGTTTTTTTAATGTGTAAAATGTGGAAATCACAACTCATGTCATAATGTTGTTGTAGGATTTCAATGAGAGAATTAGGACAATGTCTTGTGCAGTATCCAATTATTCATTTCTTTTTCATGGAGGATGCCTCTGGTGGTGTATCTCAAGATCACATAGATTTTCTTCCATGGTTTCTTTTAAAAGTTTTAGATTTACTTTCATCCTAAATATCTTACATTTAGTATCTATAAAAGTTAATTGTTATATATGGTGTGAGGTAAGGGTCTAAGATGATGATGATAATCATCATAATTTACACATATATATGCAAAAGTATCAGTCCCATTTGTTGGTGCCCATCTGATGGGGATTAAATTGTGTCCCTCTTACCCCAAATCCATGTGTTGAAGGCCTAACACCTAAATGTAACTGCATTTGGAGCTTAGGTCTTTAAATGGGTGATTAAGTTAAAATGAAGTTGTTAGGGTAAGCTAATCCAATGTAACTGGTGTTCTTAAAGAAGAGAAAAGACCAGCAATGTGAATACACAGAGGAAAAGCCATGTAAAGATACAATGAGAAGAGACCATTTGCAAGCCAGGGAGGAGGACTCAGAATAAAGCAACCCTACTGCATCTTTATCTTAGACTTCCAAACCAGAGTTACAAGAAAATGCACTTCTATTGTGGTATTTTTTTTTTGGCTGTTGGTATTTTTTTTTAATTTTTATTTATTTATGATAGTCACACACACAGAGAGAGAGAGGCAGAGACATAGGCAGAGGGAGAAGCAGGCTCCATGCACCGGGAGCCCGACATGGGATTCGATCCCAGGTCTCCAGGATCAGACCCTGGGCCAAAGGCAGGTGCTAAACTGCTGTGCCACCCAGGGATCCCGGCTGTTGGTATTTTTTAATTGCAGCTCTAGCAAACTAATACACCACTTCTCCATTGAGTTAACTTAGGGCCTATGTGGGCTCCTTTTTATCTCCCAGTTATAGAATGACAGGCTGTTCAAAATACTGAATGTGTTTCCAGCCTCTCTAGAACCTGACTCTCTAGGTTTCTAGAGCTTTTATGGGGAATGCTTAGGGGTGGTTATCTCCAAATGATACCTGGAAATGTTACTTTAATATTGGAGCAGCCATGCCAGAAACAGTTTGGCTGAAGTTTCTTTTTTCTTTCTTTTTTTTTTTTTTTTTTAAGTTTCTTAATCCAATACCACCACCTTGGGGAAAGTCTGGTCAGGATGAGTAAGATTGCAAGAATTCTTTTTTTAAACTGCATTTCAGAAAGTAGGGCTAGTATTAATATAAGCAAATGCAGAGACTTACAGAGACTTTCACATACAAAGCCATTTAAAACCTCCAGCACTATTAAAAAATAATAATAAAAATTAAAATCTCTAACACTGTTGAATGAACTGCTCAGAGCAAGAAACAAAAATATGGATGCTTTTTTATTATTGTTATCGCTTGCATTAAAAAATATTCCATCCATTAAAAAAAACAAAAAGACTATAAAATACTGAAGTGTTGCTGAAATATACAACTTGAGTTGGTCACATGAAATCATAGACTATCTTTCTTGACATTGTCTGTGGCCATCCAAGACATTTCATTGCAGCAAGGAGTCATCTTTCTCCAACACATAGTGTGCTGGAAATTGGGCTAAAATGTGGTCATTTCCCCATTCTCTCTTTCTTCAATAGTGAATCAAGATGAGAAGGCTTATGATGTTGAGTGTCCCTGAGTGTGAGTCAGTGGAGTGAAGGTGGAGGGACAAGAGGGACAGGAAGGCCCAAGCCTCACACTTAGACTTTCAACATTATCTTCAAAAGTGGATAAGCTTTAGGGCACAGAGACATGTGAAGAGGGTTGAAAGTAGAATGTGTTCATCACATGGCCAAATCTGTGCCTCACTGCTGGATCATGCTGCTTACGATGTGCTGGAAGTTAGTATTTTTGATCTATTTTATTATATGATGAATAGCATGAGTATACTGCATTATATTTTTAATTTTTTTCATTATATTTTAATGTTTAAAGTATTCATATGTTAAATATTTAAAATAACACCATTTAAAATTGTATATTGTCATCGCTGCATTTTTCAATGTGCCAGAGATTTCAAAAATAGCACTGGCTTGGAACTCTTTGATCCTCAGGTGCTCTGTGCCAACTGGTGCCAATGAATAATAAATCAGGGTGTGGGGTGGTAGCCAGGTGCAGCTCTAAGCCCTTCTGATGGAAGCCTGGCTAGAGCTCCAGTAGGATGACCTCAGAGCACTTTTCCAAGTCTGCATCATGCCTCACAAAAGAAGCCTCAAATACATTAAACAAAATGCTCTACTCCTGTCAAGCCACCAAAAGATGTAGGGTAGCTCTTCCTTCTAGCTCCACCTGTTCTAATAGTTGATTCACAGACTACATTTCGTGGTTTTCTCCCAGGAGATATTGTGGAGAGCAACTGTCATTTTCTCTTGTATGACTTTGACTTTTCTGTTGCCACTATATTTTGTTAGGAGACTGGTGGCCGGCAGTGTCATTTGATGCAGGAGTTCTGCCGGGAGACTCTTCTGCTTTCTCCCTGCGCGTAATATGGTTCATCAACCTTGCAGCTGGCTTCAGGAGGGTGTCAAAGTGTAATCTGTGTACTTATTGTTTCTCCTTTGAGACCAGTTTTGAATGGTGCCTCTGGAACTGAGGGTCTTCCCTTCCTTTCCCGACAGCATTATTTAGGTTTATGGAGGGAATTAACGTGTTTGTTTTGGAAAATCCCTGTTGGATTACCCAGGGTTGCCACTTTAAGAATGTTGCCAACTTTTTGTTGAGCCACTGTTTGTGAAAATTTTATGATGGTCTGCTTCCTGAAAACTGGGGCAAATGCATTACTCACAGGATCAGTCAAATCTTTGAGATATTTTTTTTTATTTATTTTTTAAATCTTTGAGATATTTATCATCTCCCTATTTGCACTTGATCCATTTTGGCAAACTGTAAGGTACCATCTCTCTTTTAGATGCTCTTATATGAGCACATACTCACTTGCGTTGTATATTGCGTTGTGGTTTTTTTTCAACAAGATATTATTTTGAACTGTAAAGTTTGTGACTATTTCTGTCATTACTTTTTATTTTAATAAGCCACTTTTGAAACCTGGATCCATAATTGCAAATTTGAGATAAAGTACTGCATAATAGCAAAAAAGATGACAGACTTAACATATGTGATTAGCAGAAAGATGATGATATAAATGCACATCAACCATTGTGAACTGCGAACCTCTCTGAACTTGGCAGAGATGAGCCAGCTTAGTGCTTCTGGGCAGCAGGTGCATGTTATTGTCATTCAAGTCGCAGACGGGTTGTGGATCAGATTATAGGTCCCTTTGAATTGAGAGCAAAGAGAAACGTACACATGCATAACCTTTTAGATTTAGCAAAAAGGCTTCCATACATGTGTGTACTTTGACCATAAGGCTCAGAAAGGGCAGGTGCGACCTGAGTAATCTAGGAGGAGGGAAGTCAGAGCTCACTTCACTCACCCTGAGAGGTCTCAGCAGGGGCAGTGGTGTCACCTACTAAATAGAATGTCCCTGAGACACCAGACTGTTCCTACAAGAGGGGTTAGACCAAAGGCCATTGCTGAGCCTGAGAATGCCACTCCCAAGGGGAATGTTCTTGTGATCTGCTCCCCACCTCCCCACCCCCGTGTACCTGTATAGTGTATATATAACTTTCAGGAGCCAAACAGTTATTAGTATCCTAACAATGACATCCCAGGATTACTGAACAACATCATTCTTTATTATTATTTCCGGATCTGTGAAATGCATGTAAATAAAATGGCTTCAGCCCCCTTTCCTCTGCAATTGCCCCATTTGGTGGACCACCTGCTGGAGATCACCTGATAGTGTTAAATGCTTTATGAGGCCAAATGTCAAGGAGAGAATTGCCACCACTCATCTCTGTCCTTTTTCTGCTGAGTCACTAGGTCTCTGGGTTCTCTAAAAAGAAGGTGGAAATGCCTTCTATGTGGGTTGAGTGTCCAGATGCGCTGTAAAGTCAGTACAGTTGGCCTCCTCCCTTCTTGCTCTCCTTGCTGTCCTGAACTCCTTGCAGTTAGATGCCTGGCCTTATCTCCAACACCTTTGCTGCTCAAGACACCCTCCTTCTCCCCCGCAGAGACTCCCCCTCTTTTCCTGATGTCCTGAAGATGTTTGCTGTCTGTACTGTGTGCTCCTTCTGCTTCCTGCTGAAATTTCTATGGCAATGCCCTTCTTTCTTTGATGCCTGTAGTGGTCCCTTCCTGTGACCCAGGGTTTGCCCCTGCTCAGAGCAGCCCCATCTTTGGCCTTTAGGTTTGTTTGTTTAACATTCAGTGGTCCTCTGTAATTGAAGATGACAGCACTGAGAAGAACTAATTATGCAGATCGTAGCTTAACAGCTACTTAAATGCATGTGAACTATTGTAGGTTTTGAGGCTATTGTCTGGTATCTTGGAAAGTACCTAATTGAGCATAACCCTCACTTCCTCTGGTCTCCCCATCGAAGGGAACACTGCCAAGGAGAGTATGTGTGATCTCAGGAGCAGCAGAATTCCCGGGAACTAAGCTGCCAGAAGCCAGCCTTTTTCCTGGCAAGGGTCTGGTGGCTTCTACAGTATTCTGGGCAGTCTAGTGGGTTCTTTAACCACAGTCTTGGAAGGGGCTGATCCCAAATTCAGGGTCTGCTGCTACTGCTGCTATAGTTGCTCCTGCCACTGACCACTCCCTTGGACTGGGGAATCTTCGTACTGCCTCTGGGCTTTGATTTAGACATTGATGTCTGCCTTGCCTTCAGAAGTCCAAGGTTCCTTTCACCCCAGCAGAGGAGGACCCTCCCATTCAATTTAAGACTCGAATTAACATCCTATTGTCTGCTGGTTATAGTAACCCTAGGGTTAGAACTCCCCTGAGTGACAGAAATGCCTGTGTGTGTGATGTGCTGTCTTAGCTTAAAAGGGGAAATTAAAAAATAAAATAAAATTTTAAAAAAGGGGAAATAAAATACCCATGAAGGTTGGTAGTTAAAAAAAAATCAGAGATTGGTTGTACAACGCAGATATATTTAATACCTCTGAGCTATGCACTTAAGAAAGGGTAAGATGGTAAATTTCATGTATGTGTAATTTATCACAATTAAAAAAATGTTAATTATTTCTGAAAAATCACCTCAAAGCCTTTTCCAGGTTTTCAATGGTTAGTGATGAATTAGAACCCAGAAACATATTTATTAATCATCTCAGTAGGCTAAAATATGCTTCTCCAAACCCATGCAATCAATATGTGTAGAAGTTAATTTGTCTACCAATAGCTTATAATAATTTTGATATTTTGTATTAGTAAGAATTTATGAAATAATGTAATGTTTCATCTTCTTCATTGTTCTTTTATCATCAGTAGGCTTCTGACTTCTTGTTATAAATATTTAGACTATGTTTTTCTTTATAATGAGACCTCTAATTTTAGTAGCCTGCTAGACAGATACTCCAGACTCAAGATGTTCAATATTGCATTTATGTTCATGTCTTGATTTTGCCAATCTCTAGTAAATTTACTGAAAACACCTCCTGCTCAAGAAAACAAAGTGTTAAAAATGAGTATTTCAAGTACCCATTTTGGGGTTTGATTTATAAAATTAGAGGAATGTGGGTGCACCATAGAGCACCTGGCAATATTTTGTTCTAGTGGGTATTTTTAAAGAACTTGTGTCTAAGTTCTAGTATTAAGATTTTTTTAAATTGTGATAAAATATATTCACACTGTTGTGCAACCATTCCAACTCTGTAGTTCCAGGATATTCTCATCACTCCAAATGAAAACCCTGTAAATTACGATGTCACTTTCCATCCTCCTGCCACATTCTCTACTAGCCTCCAGCCCCTGGAAACCACTAATTTCCTTTCTGTCTCTAAGAATTTGCCTGTTCTGGACATTTCACACAAATGGGTAATATTACTTTTGAAACAAAATTTAAATTAGTCATCAGACGATTAGACCTGTTCTCTATTTTTTGTGCATATATGGTTGTGATACTTAGGGAAATCTTAATGTCTAGCAATCTTGGACTGGCTGTACTCTGTATGAACCATTCATGTATGTAACATATTAGAAGACTCTAGCGCCATTAAGGGAGGCTGCAGATATACATTTATTGATATTTAAAACTGCACATAATTTTAACTAAGGGAAAGGATTATAAATATATGGTCTGATTGTGTTCTATAAAATTAAAGGACCAAAGACAATGTCTAGGAGGATATAACCAGGGTACTGACAATGACAGCTAAGGTAGATAGTTTGAGTTTTCTTTATGGCCTTTCTATAGGTCCTTATTTTCTGCTTTGTGAGACCATTAACTTAAATGAGAAATAACGGCTTATCTATTGCCTTAAGCAGAACTAAAATGCTCATTCGTATAAGACTTCATGGTATTTTAAAAATCTAACTAAAGTATATTAATATTCTTTCAATTAATTATATTAGACAAAAATTCATTGCCAATCCAATTTTGAAAATGAAAATATTGCAAGTGCATTAGTATTGAGCCATTCAGTCTGTCTTCATGGAATGCAGTTGTGGCAAAATAAGTGTTTGGAGTTTTAAAAATGTTTTTAAGGTAGCTCTATAGATTAGCTCAACCAATGTAATTCCCAGAAAAGGGCAGACAACTCAACCAAGCAGTAAAATAAAGGAATTAGACTAGATATTTCAAAGCTCTTTTATCCTGCAGTTATGTGGTATAGTGATTTTAATGCTCATGTTATCAGTTCTTATGGCTGTAAAAAAAAGAGTATCTAAATATGTGCCTTATACTGTAGTCATAAACCTGGCAAAGTGATTGAATTAAAAGAAAGACTAGCTTATGGACATATTAAATGATTCCTTTATGTTACTGTGATTGAGAAGGCAACATCTTTTCAGAGACATATTTAAGGTTAAAAAATATGTTTTAGTCTAGAACAGCTTGTGTCCATTATTTGTCTCTAAGACTTATAAATGTTCTCAGATCCTCTTCACATCCTAGTATAGGAAAAATTCTAACCATGTCTATCTTAGGCTCCTTTAAATCGCCATGTTCTAATGTGAATCATTTTAATTATGTAATATATGGCAATCATGACAATAAGATCAGACATATTTCTTTTTTCTTTTTTTTTTTTTTTAATTTTTTTATTTATTTATGATAGTCACAGAGAGAGAGAGAGGCGCAGAGACACAGGCGGAGGAAGAAGCAGGCTCCATGCACCGGGAGCCCGATGTGGGATTCGATCCCGGGTCTCCAGGATCGCGCCCTGGGCCAAAGGCAGGCGCCAAACCGCTGCGCCACCCAGGGATCCCTTCATCCTTTTTTTTTTTTTTTTTTTTTTTTTTTAATTTTTTTATTTATAAGATCAGACATATTTCATACTTTCATAGCTTCTCATTTTGTGCCTCTGGTTTGCCTTTCTGAAGACCTGCACTTCAGACAGTGTTTGACCATGTGCTTCCCATGATACACAATCACTCATCATTGTTATTTTATGTGTCTTTTAATTACTTCAAATTTCTCAGGAAATTTGAGGAAAAGTATGCAGTATTCAGGGTGGCTGGGTGTAGGATCTTTCATATTTATGTGATTCATTGAAGCTTTGGTTCTTGTAAAGCATTTTTTATTGTGAGCTATAACACAAACATGAGTAAAATATGAATGTATAGTTAAATAGTTTTGATATTGACATCTGCTTAACTATCACCCAGGTCAAGAAGCAGAATATTGTCTATATCAAAGAAACCCCTAGATACCTCTTCCCCACCACAGTGCTTTCCTCTCTCCATATGTAACCAATATCTTACATTTTACATGAATAACTTCATTGTTTTTGTAAAAGTAGTTTTAACACTTATTTATAGATTACACCCAATTTTCGTTCCACTGGCTTTTGAACTTTGTCAAAATGGAACTACACTCTCTACATTAGCATGTGTCTTAATTCTTTTTCTCAGTATTATTCATGATTCAAGATTGTTGCATATAGCTGCATTAGTTCATTTACATTGCTTAGTGTAGGAATATACTCATTTTGTTTTCCTGTTTTACTCTTGCTGGACCTTGGGGTTGTTTCTGTTTTCAGGCTGCCATGGAACAATGCTGCTACTGATATTCTTGCATATGTATCCTAATTAATATAATCACATAGAGATTGGAATTAAGGATATAGGATGCGTGACTTCTACTTTATTTTTACTACTGACAAACTTTTTCCATCATGGTTGTATGAATGCACACTCCCAGTAACAACACATGAGAAGTACTCTTGTGCCACATCTTTCTAATGGTGGGTATTGTCAATTTAAGTTGTCAGTTTAAAAACCCAGATGACAGATATGCAATAGAATTTTATTGCAGTTCAAATTTGTATTTCCCATATTTCCAATTAAGTTCCACAATTGTATACCTATGACCTCTTGGAGTTCCTCTTTTATGAAGCTATTTACTCACTGTTTTTGTTAGTTTCTTAAATATCTTTTTAAAAATAAATACATATACTTATTTATTTTTAGAGCAGAGGACAGGGGCAGAGAGAGAGAGGGAGAGAAAATCTCAAGCAGACTCAATGCTGAGTGCACAGCCCCATGCTGGGCTCGATCCCAGGATGCTGGGATTATGACCTGAGACAAAGCCATAAATTGGACGCCTAACCGACTGTGCCACCCAGGTGCCCCAGTTTCTTAAACATTCTTTTTTTTTTAGTTTCTTAAGTATTCTTATAAGCCCTTTGTTAGTTGTGTGTTAGCCATCTTCTCTTATTCTATGATTATTCAGTCTCATCATGGTGTCTTTTAATGAATACAATTCTTACCTCAGTCAAACAATTTCTTTTATAAGAACAAAGACATTGTGTGTGCTATTTAAGAAATCCTTCTATATACCAAGGTCTACAAGATATTCTTCTATATTATCTTTTAAAACCTCTATGTATTTTCCTATTTTTGTTGTTTAATCTACATAGACTTTATTTTTCTTCATGATTTGAAGTATGAGTCAAATTCTGTTTTTTCCTTCCTTCCTCCTTCTTTCCTTTCTTTCCTGCCAGCTTTCAATATGGAGACCCAATTTCTCCAACACCATTACTTTAAAGACCATTCTTTCTTCGCTGTTCTACTACCTTTTCATAAATTAATATAAGGGCATAACTATATAACTATACACATATTTGTAGTTATGTATCTGGGCTCTCTATTCTGTTCCATTGGTCAGCTTGTTCATCCTTGCACCAATAATTATAGTCTTGACTACTATGATTGTGTGCTATGTTTCCATATCTGCTAGACCAAGTCCTACTTTGTCTGCAAGTACTTTAAGAATATTTTAGATACTATTGGCATTTCCATTCATATTTTACAACCGGCTTGTCAAGTTCTATAAAAATACCTGTTGAGATTTTTATTGGAGTTGTATTAAATCCATAGATGAATTTGGGAGAGATTCAGTATATCAAATAAACCATTTCTTTTAATCACTAATCATGATGTAATATCTTCACTTATTTAGGTCTTCTCTGTTTTTGTTCAGGGGAATTTAATAATATACCTTGGAGAGACCTTAAACAGCTTTGGTTACATTTGTTCTTGATACTTGATATTTTTTTCATGTTGTTTTAAATATTACACTTAAAATTTTTACTTTTTAACAGTTGTTGACACATAGAAATGTATTCCTCTTCCAAATGTTTGTTGACCTTGTATCCACCTACTTTGTTAAATTCACTAATTAATTCTAGAAGCTTTTCTGTAGATTCTTTTGGACTTTCCATATACATAGCCTCCTTATCTTGTTCTTGATCTTACAAAGGAAAGATTGCAATGCATCTTTATTAATCACTGAGATTCCCCTAGTGTTGATCTCATCCGTGATTGGGGAACATTCCAAGGAAGTATCTGTGAATGTGAGATGATACTACCTTGCCCCAAATCTTTTAAGTGGTGTGAGATGTTTGGATTTATGCATCTACAAATATGCGTCTAAGTTGATCCCAGTCTATAAGTTTGTCCCAATTACCCCAAATCCTTAAAATTAATTGTGCATCTTATTAGTATGATGAGAAACTATTTAAATGCAAAATTGAAAGCATTAGATTTCCCTCCTCCCAAATTGCTAACAGTTACATTCTATAAGCAGGTGAACCCAAAAATCATAGACTACATCTATTATGGCATTACCTGATAGAACTTTCTGTGATGGTGGAAATGTTTTATATCTGTCACTAGCCACATGTGCCTACTGAGCACTTGAGATCTGGCTAGTGCAACTGGAGAACTAATTTTTTTTCATTAATTAAAATTTATTTATTTATTTATTTATTTATCTTAAAGTTTTTTGTTTGTTTGTTTGTTTGTTTGTTTTTTTATTCATGAGAGACACAGAGAGAGCGAGAGGCAGAGACACAGGCAGTGGGAGAAGCAGGCTCCATGCAGGAAGCCTGATGCGGGACTCAATCCCGAGACTCCAGAATCACACCCTGGGTTGAAGGCAAGTGCTAAACCACTGAGCCACCCAGGGATCCCCCATTAATTAAAATTTAAATTTAGATAGCCAGATGCAGTTAATGGTTACTCTATGGACCTGTGCAGTAGAGATCGCACTTTTAGAAATAATCTTTTTTCTTTCCTTCTCTTAAGTTTGGCAGTCTTTGGCCAGAAAAACTTTTTTTTTTTCTGCCACTCTCATCTCTCTGAGGCTTGCTTTTACCTTTTCCAGCTTTAGAAAGCTTGTTAGACACATTTGCTGGCATTGTTTCCTGAGGACCCTTGCCATGAACAACCTGTCTTGGCCACCCATCTCTGTTTCTTACTCTGCTTACTTGGAATCCTGCTGCTTCCTCCTGCTGTCACTTGGAAAAGGGAGTAAGTGTGTTGTCTCTGTCCATGGGGCCACCGGGTTCGGGAATTGCATTATTCACCCAGTAAAATGTTTCAGTGCTTTCAAAAGGCATGGGGACAGTGGAGATGAGCTTAAATCACCTGGGTGAATCGTTGGACCTATGAAGATTGGGCATAACATTGGCCAATGACGATTATCACTGAGATGATAGGGATGAAGGGGGAGACTTGGTGCAAGAGAGTACTTGTATACTCTTCAGCATCAGTATCAGAAGTATAGTTTATCATTTCTGCCTAGATTTCTGATGTTTGTATATAACAGCCCATTGCTATTATTACAGATGAACAGTATTTAATCTGTATTGCAATTTGTAAAGACTTGTAGACTTATCTGAGCACTTAGTTACCAATGACATTACTTTTAAACTCAATCTCCTGATAAATTAAATTCTGCCTATAATAAGAGAGCTGGTCTATTTGAATTCTAGAGAAAATCCCTCTCTTCACTGATTCATTCACTGATTACATCATTTTCTCAAATAATTGTTGAGAAACTATTATGTATCAGGCACTCTGGTGTAGTACATATTCAAGGGTAAACAAACCCTCAAGGAATCCTCCATTTATTGAGGGATATAGACCATTATGTAGGTAATTCCAGGTGTTTCATGGCAGTTAGAATTATGGAAAAACCAATGCTGAGAATATCAGGTGTTATGGTAGCACAGAAGAAAGGTACATGATATTAAGTGTTCATACAGTGCTTCAGAAAGGAAGTGATGTCTAACATGAGACTGGAAGGTTGATAGGGTTTATAGTGAGAGGGTGGGGGAAGAAATAATGTTTTAGACAGATAAATTAGTTTCCTGTTGTTGCTGTAACAAGTTACCATAAATTTTGAAGATTGAAATAAGAAAAATTATCTTACAGTTCTGGAGGAAAGAAGTAACCAAAATGGATCTCATTGGAATAGAATCAAGGTGTCAGCAGGGCTGCATTCCTTCCAGACTCTCTAGAGGAGAGTCCATATCCTTGCTTTTTCTAGCTTCTCAAGGCAACCTGCTGTTTTTTAGCTTGTGGTTCCTTCCTCCGTGTTCAAAGTTAGCAGCCTAGCATCTTTACATCTCTAACTCTGACCTCCTGTCTGCTCTTGCCATTTGTAAAGACTCTTGTGACCATCTGATAATCCAGGATAATCTCCCTATGTCAAGGTCAGTTTATTAGCAACCTTAATTCCATTGGTAACCTGAGTTCCTCTTTTCTGTGTGGTTTTACAGCTTCCCACAGTTGGGGGATTAGGGTATTAGGAGTCCTGGAGATTAGGACATGGACATTATTGGAAGTGAGGCAAAGGTGGTGTTTTGTCAATTACAGCAAAATGCTTACCTTTGTGAGGGAACGAATAACACAAGAAAGGGCTGGAGAAGGAAGTCATGAAAACATGATTGAATTTCACCCTAAGGAAAATGAGGAACCATTAAAGAGTGAAATAATCAGAATTGAATGACTGAAAACTTTCTCTGTCCACACTTGGAGCCTCTTAAGTCATAACACATGCCTACTTCATTGACTATACATTGTAACTAATTAATATAGAATTACCAGAGTTTAATCTGAAATAGGAAATAGTAAGAAAAAAAATGTATGTTGACGGAACACTAAAAACAATTCTGAAAGGTATATGCTGACAGACTCTTCAAAACATTGATCAATATTTGGGTTAGGACTCTTCCATCTAGTGAATATTCAACATAGGTGGACCCAACCACACAGGAGGATTACTGAATTATGAAAGTGAAATGTCCAAGGATACTCTTTCAGGCCTCGGTGGATCCAGGAGCTCATATAATGCCATCCTTGCTCCCCACTGTATTGGCTTCATTGTCCGTCACATCAGGATCTTCCTTTGCAGAGATAAGAAGTCTAACAATAACTCCAGGCTCTGATGCTACTGCATCAGTCGCTGTTGCACTAAGGGTTGGCCAGTCATTCAAGTGGAAGTCCTAGAATTGAGTCTCATTGGACCACTTTGAGTACGGTGCTCATTCCTAAAGTATAATCACTGTGGCCAGGAAGACATGAAATATGAACTGGGCAGACCTGACTAAGATTTGTCGTCTACTCTGATATTTAGAAAGTTCACTTCTGAAAGTAACAGTATGTTTTGAGAGTTGTACTGAGCTTTGTAACCAAATTTCAATTAAAATTGCTCAGATGGGTGCCTTGTTTAAATGTCTTTGTCACTTATTATCATCAGTGTGGATCTGAAATCTACTATGTTATTGCTAATGCCTGATTGCTCTCTACTTATGGACCTGGATTTGAAATCTTAAGATGTACATGTCTGTGTTCTGCAAAATTATCATTTAAAATCAGCGCCAAGGCTTTTGGTAATTGACATCATTTGCCTGACTTTGAAAATGGAAATATTTAATTAAACTTCATAAGAAATGGAATAAAATCATGCTTTTATTTTAGATCACTTTCTTCCCTTAAGCAACTGTCTCTGTCAGTCTCTGTCAGCAGATTTAATCTCACTTCCAGTAAGTCTTTTCAGTCACATTATCTTCATTTAAATACAGATGTGCTTTAGGATAATTCCTGTGTTCTTTATATATCGAACATGTAATGACATCCTGCTCCCAGCATTTCTGTCGTTTGTACCTTAACATTTGTAAATGGGCCATCTTTACTTTTCTAAGGGTGCAATTTTATATTGAGCAAATGGAAAATATATTAGAGCGTGGTTATTTCTCTGATTGGTTTTATTTATGTTAAAAGTGAAAAACACTTGAAATTGCTCTCCATTTGTATTATCTTCGATTCTTGGGCACTGCCATTCCCAACAGCCTTTACCACCATTTCTCTGAACATAACTTGGAGAAACACCTCCAACTCTGTCATCTTTCTCTACTTCCATGTTTCCAGCTTTGTTTTAAACATTTATCTGTGGATAACACTTTATTGTAAACTTAGCATCTCTAGAACTGACCTCCTTATCACTAATTTCCTTCAAACTCATTCCCCATGTTCATACAACCACCAAAGCTGGCCATTTGTCCTTCAGTTTCTGCTCGTTTCTTTCCAGAATGAATGCTACTGACCTATTTAGTTTCTCATAAGATTTCTGAACCTCTTCAATAACCTGCAGCACTCTGTCCCCATCCCTTTCACTTCAACCTTGGTACTACTGGGATAAAAAAAAAAAACTTTCTTAAAAACTGTTCAAGTTAGGGGCACCTGGGTGGCTCAGCGATTTGGCGCCGCCTTCAGCCCAGGGCATGATCCTGGAGACTCGGGATGGAGTCCCACATCAGGCTCCCTGCATGGAGCCTGCTTCTCCCCCTGCCCGTGTCTCTGCCTCTCTCTCTCTCTCTCTCTCTCTCTCTCTCTCTCTCTGTGTGTGTGTGTCTCTCATTAATAAATAAATGAAATAATTTTTTAAAAACTGTTCAAGTTCAATGAGTTTTAGGAACTGATACGCTCCTTTGACAGTAGGTTTGGAAGCAGTTTTTCTTACCTTCCTAACCCTTGGGGTTGCATTATTTACTTGATACTTACTCATTCTGTGGGCAACTGTCTTATCTTTTGGTGTGGACTATAAGTTTTTTGGGGGAAGAAAGCATGGTTTATGCTTTACGGTGTAAAATATATATGGAACTAAGAACTGATCTTTATAAAAGGTTTATGCTCAGTAAACTTCATATAAAGATTATAAAAGAGAGTTTTGAGGTTAGGTGAGAAACTTGTCTTTCTTCAAGATGGCAGAACCAGTTAATGTGAGTAGCCCCCTCCACTCCTAAATCAGTGGAAGGTCTAGAAAAACATATCAAAGTTTTAATATTCAAAAGATTTTAAAAATACATAGTCAAGGTCAGACTTGAAAAACGATTATCTTATTGTAGTGGCCAATTACAGAGTCCCAGCTCTACGACTAATGTGGCTCTATGTTTTCCTGTGCAGTTAATTCTTAGTAATCATTACCCACATTGGATAGGTAGGGACCCTGGACGGTAAGGAGGCACGAGCACTAGTGTCAGCCCACTGGGCTGGCCGTTGTTCTGTGGACGTCTCTGAAGCACTCAGCAATTCTGTCAGGAATGAAAGGGGGACACAGCATTGAACCGCAATGGGGACCAACTTGAACGGATGTATGTTTTAGGGTCTAGAGTTTTCAGTGGAGACAGCAGGTTTCATACCTAATGGCATACTGGAAATGGATTTAGACTTGGGTGGGGAAGACCCAGAGGAAAAACCTTAGTTCAATCCATGTTGGAAATTGGGCCTTCAGCTTGTCCTTTCCTGTTTGGTGAACAAAATTGTCACCATATGGAAGCCCCAAGTTCAGGAACTAACATGAAATTTGGTCTGTAAATCAATAAACCTATAGGACTTCATCAAGATTATGTCTGCAACCCACGAACCTCATGCAGCCTCCTTGGGGAGAACAGATTCTGAATTATTATGAGCTCACAGATGAATATTATAAGCACATCTGAAAATTCCACTGTCATAGGTATAATCAGCAGGTACGACAAATCAGATCCAGTTAGAGGTAATAAATACTAAAGGAATATAATCTGCAAGGCACAATGAAAGTGTTAAAAAGAAATCACAAGCTGCTTTGGAGAAGGATAATCTAGAAATAAAAATAGAGCTGTTCAATTTTTTTAAATATTCAATATATTGGTTCAAGAATGGACCAAACATAGCAAGGAGAGGGTTAGTATACTGGAGACAGGTGTGAAGCCACATCACTGTTGATTTGTGCAGAGCTGGGCTGTGACCATGGCTGCCCAGTGGATAGAAGGTGCTGCTCAGGGTTGCTTGTTCTTCACTTATTTGCCCCCTTTCCACTAGACATGGGACATTTGATAGGCACAGGTTCAGAACTCCATGCTTAATTGCTTTTTATGCTTAAAAAAATTTAGATCACCTTATTTTTGTTACCTGTGTATACAGAGATGGAAGTCGTCATCCTTGTTCATGAAGGACAGGGCTACCATATTGGTAAGATGATATGGTGCCTAACCTTGTTCCAGTGATTGAGAGGAGAGAATCTGTGGGAAACAAGGTTGCTTTTTATAGGATGGAATACTTCCTCCCTCCCCCCCTTTCCCTAACATCAGTATTCTCTGCCAGGTGTTTACTGTCCTCTCCACTCCTCCCCTGACCCTGCTTGAGGTAGCAACAAGTGATATCTAACACATCTCGAGTACCTTGGCAGTGCTCCTTTCTGAGAGTCTTGCTTTGGGAGGCATGCCAATCCAAGATAAGCAATTTTCTTTCTGTATTCCCAGCTTTTTCTCCTTTGATAAACCTGGGTCTGCTTCCAAGGATTCATGTTTTTTCACAGATTCCAATTTTAAGAGCTGAAATTGTTGGTGATGTCATTATTTTTCTTGTGGTGCTGACACAGAGTAGATTAAAAAAAAAAAACTCTGCTGAAATTTCTCCTTTAGGAAAGATTACTTCCGTTTATCCTGAGTATGGAATATTGGCAGCAGAAATGGGAAACAGAAAAACTAACTTTTTACACGTTAACTTGACTAAAGTTTATTAAAATATATATTAGGCAGTCCTGTAACACTTTTGTTGGCACCTTAAATTAAACACAATAACAGCAACATCCAATAACTCTAGATTTTTAAAGAGCTTGTGTGCTACCTACCTACATATCCATCTATGTATCCCCTTCCGTATTTCATTTATTGCACCATGAAGGTATTTGGGATGTCTAATTAAATTATTACTTGAACACCAAAATGGCATTTGAAAAAAAAATATCTGTGCCTGCGATGTGGTTGTTTGCATTTCTTCTTTTTCATTATAATCTTACTTTTTTTCATTTTTAGTACCCAGAAGCTTCCTATACAAACAAGTGCAATGCTATGTTGAGAAATGAAAAATAAGCACAGTGTCATCTGCTAGGACTGATAGTTGATTTGGGGTGGTTTTATGTGTTTGAGGAAATAGACATATATGAATATATGCGATTTTTAACTTTATTTTTGTATCTAACTCAGTGTGAGAGTCTCTGCAGTGTTACCATTTATTGCATGGGCATAGGTTTCGCCTCACATCATTACTCTGGAGGCACAGACATAGCCTTCTATTGGTTGATTTTTTTGTGTGTGTCAGATACTTAAGATTCTTTTCTAAGTGTAAAGCTAAAGTAGTAAATCTTTCTGGCTATCCCAGGAAAAGACACGTGTTCCTGTGTCCTATTGACTTATGCCTGTCAATGACATTCTGCAGTCTGTCTGGGGGGGGGGGGGGGGTAGGGGGTGGGAGGAGCTTCTGGGAACACACTGAAGGCATTTCCCAAACCTCACATTTGGCAGTGTTTCTTTCTTCCTCTCCATTCCATCAGATCTGTGAACTGGAAACAAAATTGACAGAGTGGAATTTAATTTTCCTTCTTTATAACTTTGCACAGTCTTCTGAAGAAATAGACACGTGTGATAAAATGCCTTAAAAGCAATGGGCCGAAGGCAGAGAGGGCAGCCGAGGCCGGCGTGCTGGTGTTGGAGGCTGGTCCCAGACCTTGCAGAGGGATTCAGTGCCAGCAGGGAGCTGGACCCCATTCCTGGGGAGACTCTGGGTGGTGGTTCCAGACAAAGTCTGTGTCTTACTTCATTGAAACGAACGAAGCTAACCACTTAGGGAAAGCATGGACTGCATCTTTTCAGGAAACTGTACCTTTATGAGATTTACAGCAAAGGATTTTGCTAATTTTTAATTCTTCACTGGATTCAGGTAGAAAGTGAGCCTGAATTTGGTAACATACTTTAGACTTTGATCCCCTTGCGCTTAATCTCTTGTTGGAGGAAGGACTGAGGCTGAAATGTTGGAATTCCGTGAGCAGTCATAAAAGATTTCAGCTACTCTTAAAGGAAGTTTTTGGATGTGCACTTAGGCTCTAAATAGGAGGGATGAGGAATTTTTTGAATATGTAACATTTTATTAGCTTTTTCAGTATGACACTGTAACTATCTCTGGAATTTCCTCCAAAATGTAAATCTCTGATGTTCTGTAAATTAAAAGTGAATAAACTGAGTGTGAAGATATTTGTTTGTATTTTCCTGATTTTAATTTGTTGTACTCTACTGATCGGAAGAGATGGAGGCCATGCCAAGACTTCTAGACTTTAATAATTATAATTACATACATATAATTATTGTAGTGGCCAATTACAGAGTCCCAGCTCTACGACTAATGCGGCTCTATGTTTTCCTGTGCAGTTAATTCTTAGTAATCATTACCCACATTGGACAGGTAGGGACCCTGGACGGTAAGGAGGCATGAGCACTAGTGTCAGTCCACTGGGCTGACCCATGTTCTATGGACGTCTCTGAAGCACTCAGCAATTCTGTCCTTCCTTTTCCCTTCCCACTTCCCTTCTGTGGGCAGCTACTGGCCCTTCTCTGCTCACACCTTCTCTTGGCCTCATTGGCACACCTCCCAGGCCAGGGCAGGGTGCACGGAGAGGGGTAACTCTGTCTGCGGCTCCTCTGTCCATGCTCTGGTCACTGCCGTCCCATTGTTACTATGCCTCATCTTGAGTCTACAGCTCGGACTCAACTGCACTCCTTCTTCAGCATCCCGGTCACACAATCCTGCCCACTAACCAGCCCTGCATTGACCAAGTGCTTTGGGTAATCTGAGCTCATGTTGGTTTTACAGTGCAGGTAAATCTTACCAGAGCCCTCATGTGATTTTTGTCCTGTTCTTAGAGTTTAGAGTGAGAGGGGAGGGTGGCAGACCAGAGGGAAGAATGAGGGTAAGAACAGAAGAGGGAAGTGTCCTGAGAAGACTAGCAATCCATTTCCTACAAAAGTCTACAGGTTGCGTGCTTCCTTTGGGGATGGACTTGTGATGGTACCCTTGGCAGAGAATTGTCCAGGGAAAGTCAGTGGTCCTGAGCTGCTGCAGGACATGGTAACTTTGTAATAATAGGACACAGGTGGAGCCTGGGAGGTGGGGGGATAAAAAAAGGCAACTGGAGAACCAGTTGGAATCAGAAATAACCTGTTCTTGGGAATCTACAGGAGCAAAAGACCCCACCATCTATCTGCTGCCTTTCTTCCACCTTCCAGGCTTTCCTCGGCTCTAGCCCCCGTTCCTCTGGACCTCGAGATCTGCCCATTGGCAAATAAGGGCAGAGCTACAGATAAGTCCCCACAATGCAAGGCAAACTGCACTTCCTAATCTAGTAGTTAGGTTCAGTAGTACACTTGTTCCATGAGACACGGAGTGTGCCCTGGTGGCTCATTATGTACAGTCTGGAGATGCAAATCACTTGAAGTACACAGTTTTCATAAGAACATGTATTAACGATTTTTAGGTAGCCTGCTTACAAATGAATTTCTTGAGCAAAGCCTTTTTATAAGCAGTAGACTATATGCATTAGCACTTGACTCATAAAGCATTAGAGGTGCAATGAAAATAGTGTGAGCTAAGTACCTTAT
This sequence comes from Vulpes lagopus, assembly GCF_018345385.1. Taxonomy (NCBI): domain Eukaryota; kingdom Metazoa; phylum Chordata; class Mammalia; order Carnivora; family Canidae; genus Vulpes; species Vulpes lagopus. The sequence goes on along the minus strand of NC_054824.1, from coordinate 111,934,025 downwards.
TAGCCTGAAAGACACCTGCTGTGTGTTATGCATGAGAGAGAGAGAGAGAGAGAGAGAGAGAGAGAGAGAGAGAGAGAGACTGTGAGATGGAGGGAGAGATTGTGATTTGAATAGATATTTGGAAGGTACTATCTTGAGTTTGATGAGGGGCATTAAATTTTAGCAAAATTGCTAATGTACCTGAATAAAATGCACTGTACTTGACAAGCCTATCTTATATGAAATACCTTTTCACTGGAGCATTTATTTTCCTTAGCAGTTTTCTCTTATTTGAAATATATAGATTTTTTTTTTTACCAAAGCACACTCTTTTTTTATTTTCTGCTATTTTGAATGAAGATATTAATTTAACTTCATTTTAAATTAATAAAATCAACACTTATCCATGGTTAACAGTTTTTCTGAACAAGTGAATACTTGCCCTAGTCTACCTTTTGTGCAGAGATTTTCTTTCAATCAGTATAGGGCTCATTTCCACAAGTCATGTTGCAGCGTAAGCACGTCGTGTGCCTCAGGAAACAATCCTGTGGGGAAAAAACATATGCAGACAATGAGAAGGTTCTTGGAACAAATTTCTGCAGGAAACATAGTAGAAGTGGGAGTTGATAGAGGGTCCACAGCCTGTGATTGCCAGCCCTGAACTGGCTTCCATCAAAGCCACCCTCTTTCAGAGCATGGTGAGAGTTTCCCTGGCATCCTGTCCTTCTGCAGGAGAGATTTGCCCTGATTACACATCCCCAGTGAGGGGCTTAGCATTGGCTTTGCACAGGATGCTGGGAAGACTCAAAAAGTCATGGTGTCTGCACCATGGCTGCAGCCAGGTGTTTGAGCGTGGCACCAAAGGGAGGGGCACAGGGTCTGGCTTCCCTTCGGTGATGTTATGTCATCCAGACAGGCATCTCAGAACTTCAGTGGAAAGTACTGTGGGTCAGTTACCATCTGTATCCTGAATACTTGAAAGAGTTTATATAATGAGGGTGATTCTGTACACCTATGGTAGCCTGGGTTTGTGATAGACTCCAGATAGCTTAATATTGGGGATTACTTTTGTAAAATTAATTTATAGCATATGCCTTTGGGCTGAAGGTGAAACCCTGAATCTGAAACCTTTTGTATGATAATTTACATCCATCGGTCTCTTACCCACTGATTCCTAATCAAGAAAAAGTAAATTAAATCCAAATTCAAATGAATGTATTTTCATTAGCAAATCTATCTCTGTGATGACATTAATAAATGAGATATTATTGAGTGACTATCACCTATTCCTCCAGTGTCCAGCTCCTCTATGACCATCATTCACTTTCCTTAAGGCTTGCTTTTCCCCTCATTTTAGTTTTTCAAGTGACTTTTAACTTTTTTTTTATTATGTCAATTAGGCTGTAGGTTCTATTGGGTCCATTGTATGCTGTTTTCCTGTCCTTTTATCTCTCCCCTTCTGTAAGCAGGAGCGTTTCTTATAAGCTGCTTTTCTCTTTCCAGTCCAGGTACCCAGAGATGGCCCCATTAACATACGTGGGACTGAAAGGGAATGCTCTTTCACAGTGGGAAGTGAGCCTCTTAGATCTTAAGCTCTATGGGTTTGGTGCAGGAGGGGCATGATGTGCCCCAGGAATCTCCTGCAGCTATTTATAAAAGGCAAGCTCTTTCTCCTTCCTTAGGGGAAAGAATATGATGGACTGTCATGGCACTGTATGAAAATAAAACTCTACAAAGTAGGATGAGAGAATTGTGTAATCAGTCCAGAATTTAAAATGTCCAGCTGCCAACTTAACCACCGAATGTTGAAAACCAAGCCTTGGAAAGGATGCTTTTATTTTCTCTCTTTTAGAGAGATGCTTGTTCAAAGTACCTTTGCTTAAAAGAAGAATTGGGTCTAGATGGTCTAGCTCTCTGAAGAGTGAGCATGAAGTGCCACTATATGGTGTGTAAATGCGATATGAAATGATAAGGAGTGGCAGGAGCACAGGGGTGCATGGTAAAACTTGTCAATCTCAGGTGAGACTAAAGCAGAAAGAGGAGCATTTCTAAAACCTGTTGTAGTTTATTTGCACTGTCATGTAGAATGCAACTAGCAAATGCTCTAGCCACCTCTCCTGTGAGACATTGTACTGATGAATTAATCCCTGTGACTTATATATGATCGCAGATTATGTTCATTTTGGTGAGGTTTCCTTTCAAGAGGGCCTCTTACACAATTTCCCATGAAGATAAACATATGCCAAGACTACATCCCCATAGTTTCACATGAGAATGAAGTAGGAGAGAGTAAGTACTAGTGGGGAGGGGGCAAGAGAGAGAGAGAGCGAGAGAAACATAAAATGAGAAGGAATGGGAGTTAAAGATAAGTAGATACACATTATTAGTGTGTTATGATCTTAAAGAGGAATTTTGCAGGAGAAACTTTACAGAAATTGACAAAGGGGAAAAGCTTGGATTCAGTAGAAAGACCATTTCTCAAAGACTGAATCAGTCGTTCATTTTTGGGCTTTTCCTTCCATGCTATAGTTTAAATGTAATGTTTTTGGAAGCCACATATGAAATATTCAAGTGTTTTAAGACAAAGGACCGGGTTCTCAGGAGCTTCTTATCCAGATATGAGTCATTGTTCCCTTCATCCAGCTTAGAATTTCACGAGCCCTATTGACTGAGGACATGTGCCTTCAACTCTGCACGTTTTCTTCTATTATTTATTTGGTCTTTTCTGTTACTTTCTCTGTTTTCTCTTTCAAAGTTCATACTAGACATATGTTAAAACTTCCTGCCTGTCGTAACTTTTCTTTCGTATTTTAAATCTCTCACCCCCCCCCCCTTTTTCATTTGGTGAGAAGGAGATGCCTTGTAGGATAACCCTTTGGCTCTGTCTTCCAGGTTGCTAATGTACTACTAATTAGTAATTAAGTTGTAATTAGTAATTCTTCAATGGTATCCTTTTTTCCTGTTTAGACCAACTATGGTGTTTTTCAAGTAAAAAATCATTGTTTTTAACATTTTCAAGATCACTTTTTTTTTAACATGGTAGTCTATTTCCATTCAGATCCCTTTTAAAATATTTGTTCTAATACTTGTTTGCTGGAGTGTTACTTCTATGACTTGTTGTATTTACTGCCTCTCTCTCGGTGTTAATTTTATCCAAATGTTTAACAATCTTTGTGTGTGCATCTTGATGTTTAATATTACCCAATCTGTGAGGTTATATTTGTTTTCAGCTAAGAGACTATGGGTGACAGGTACTGAGAAGGGTGTTTGGTGGCCACCTTGGGAATTTCTATTCCTCCAGGGTGTCAGCAGCCTTCTGGGGCAATCTTGCTCACACTGTGGCATTCACTGTGCCAGGTGGGTTTTATCTCTTTGAGTACCCCCAGTAAAATAAGAGCCACATTAAAATTATGGCTTTATGGGAGTTCAACAAAGGAATGAGTTACATCGAACCAAGGGAAATAAATAATTCTCTTTGGAGGATTCTGAGATGAACTTTGAACAGCAGATAGTGAGGGAATGCAATTTAAGTTCAGGGAACTGAATGGACAAAAGGATAGGTGGCACAAAATTTCAGGAAACCTGCATCATCGATTTCACTAAAGAGGCATAAAACTAATAAATAAAAAATGAAATCAGTTGACACATTTGTCAAGTATGAGAAGACTTCTTTTACTCCATACATGCTCTGATCTCCATCCACTTGCTTAAGCTAGAAACTAGGAAGTGGTCTCACCTTCTCCCTTCCCCCTCATCCAGGCAGTTCAAAGTTACAATTCTTTCTCCTAAGTATCCCTCAGATTTGTCCACTTCTCTCTGTTCCTCTTTCTTACCACCCTTATCTCAACCATTGATAAAGTATAAACTAAGTTATACTTTTGTTCCATGAAGACAGAAAAATTGATTGTAGGGAAATGTGATAAATTTGGTTTGGGGCATGTTTCTATCTTATTAATAGTAAGCTTTTCTCATGGTGATGTCCAGTGTGTAGTTAGAATTTGGGGAAAAGGTCAGAGTGAAGCAGTAGATTAGGAAGACATTATAGTTTAAAGTACAGGAATGGACTTAATGTTTGGAAGGGAAATCAATAAAGACAGGCAAAATGAAGTTTTAGTACAAAACCAGTGAAAATCTCTCAGTGTAAGGGAGCGTCTTCATTGTGTATTGTGCTACACTGTTAGAAGGATGTCAACATATGTCCTCTCTCTTTGAAGTGATATTTGGAAATTTTCCAGGTATTTTTATGTTATTAATAACAAATTTAACTCCACCGTGATCAGAAAACACGTTTTGGCATGATATGAGTCCTTTTTACATTTATTAAAGTTTATTTATAACCCAGAAATATATACTATCTTGGCAAATGTTCTTTGTGCCTTTGGAAAGAATGTATAGTTTGCTGTTCGGTTGTAATGTTCTATGAACGTCAGTTAGGTAAAGTTGATTAATAATATTTTTAAAATCTTACTTATCAGTACTAATTTTTTGTCTATTATTCTGTTATTTACTGAGCAAGAGATATTGAAATCCCTGATTATAATTGTGGATTTGTTTATTTCTCCTTGTTGTTCTATCATTTTTTTCCCTCATATATGTGGAAACTCTATTATGATGTGCACAAATGTTTAAGATTGTTACATTCTCTTGATGAGTCAGTCATTTCTAATTGTGAAATGACTTCTTTATCCCTGGTAATATTTCTTATTTTGAAGTCTACCTTGTAACTATTCCAGCTTTTTATTTTATTTTTACTTTTTAAAAGATTTTATTTATTCATGAGAGACACAGAGAGAAACAGAGAGGCAGAGACATAGGCCGAGGGAGAAACAGGCTCCATGCAGGGAGCCCAATGTGGGACTAGATCCTGGGTCTCCAGGATCACTCCCTGGGCTGAAGGTGGCTCTAAACTGCTGAGCCACCCAGGCTGCCCCCATTCCAGCTTTTTATTTTTATTTTTTATTTATTTTAATTTTTTTTATTTATTTATCGGAGACACAGAGACAGAGAGAGAGAGGTAGAGACACAGGCAGAGGGTGAAGCAGGCTCCATGGAGAGAGCCTGACATGGGACTTGATCCTGGGTCTCCAGGATAACGCCCCGGGCTAAAGGCAGGTGCTAACCCGCTGAGCCACCCGGGCTGCCCCATTCCAGGTTTTAAAAAAAAATTAGTATTAGATATACATTTTTCTACTTTTTTACTTTTAGCCTACTTGTATCTTTGTATTTGAAGTGCATTTTTATAGGCACCATGTCATTGGGACTTGCTTTTTTTTTTTTTTTTCATATATTGTGGTACTCTCTTGTCTTTTAATTGGCATATTTATACCATTTATATTTATTGTAATTATCGATATGGCTACTCTTAAATCTATTATTTTGTTGTCTTGTTTTTTCCCATCTCTTTTTTTGTTGACTTCCCTCTCTTCTTCTTTTATATTATATTTTATAATTCTGTTTTATTTTCTTTGATGGCTTATCCACTGCAACTCTAATAGTATTCAGATTGTGTAAGTATTTAACTTACCACAGGCTATCTTCAAGTGATCATATACCATGTTATATAAGAACCTTCAGTAATGAATTTCTATTTCTCTATCCTCAGTCTTTATACTGTCATTACATACATTTTCCTTTTGCGTCTTTTATAAACCTTGCAATACATTGTTTTACCTTTAACTTTATACAGTCTCTTATTTTATGCAATCTTTTATTTTAAAGAGATTTAAATAGGGAAAATACTATATATTTACCCTTGTAGTTACCATTTCTGCTCTTCTTCATTCCTGTGTGTAGATCTGTATTCCTATCTGGTATTTTGTTGTTGTTGTTTCTGCCTAAAGTACTGCATTCACTTATTAAGGTGTATATTTGTGGGTAATAAGTTCTTGCAGCTTTTGTATTTCTGAAAATGGCTTTATTTTGCCTTCATTATTTTTGAAAAATATTTTTTCTGGATATAGAATTCTAGTTTGACAGTTTTACTCTCAATATTTTGAATATGCTGCTCTGCTTTCTTTTCTCTTACATCATGTCTGATGAGAAATCAGCTTTCATCTTTATCTTTGGTCATCTACTCCAAGTATTGTATCTTTTTTCTCCTCTGGCTGCTTTTAAGATTTTTCCATTTATCACTAGTTTGATGCAGTTTGTTTATGATGCACCTCAGCATAGTTTATTTATTTATATTTTCCTTATTTCTTGTGCTTGAGGTTCATGAGCTTCTTGGATTGGTGTGTTTATCATCAAAGCTGTTTTCAAGTTTTCATCAAATTTGGAAACTTTTGCTGTTATTCTTTAAAATGATATTTCTCTCTGTGTCTTTTTCTCTTTGTCCTTGGGAATATATATATATATATATATATATATATATATATATATATATATATATATATTCACTGCTTCTCTTTCTCTGTTTCCTTGAGAACATAATATATTTACTATGACCTTTGTGTTCTATTGCTATGTTTTCAAGTTCCCTCATCTTTTATTCTGAAATGTCGGTAGTTTTCATCTCATACATTGTGGGTTTCATCTCTAGAATTTCTGCAATTTTTATGTCTTCTCTGTCTCTACTTAACTTTTTGAACATATAGGATATAGCTATAATAAGTATTTTAATGTCTTTGTCTACTAGTTCCAGTATCTCTCTAAGTTTGGGGTTCATATCAATTGATTAATCTATCTCCTCATTATGGGTCCTATTTTCCTGTTCTTTGGATGCTTGATAACTTTTTAAAAAGGTTTTATTCATTTATTCATGAGAGACAGAGAGAGAGAGAGAGAGAGGCAGAGACAGACAGAGGAAGAAGCAGGCTCCTTGCAGAGAGCCCAGTGTGGGACTCGATCCCCAGACTGGGCTCACGCCCTGAGCCAAAGGCAGATGCTCAATTGCTGAGCCACCCAGGCACCCCATGATGCTTGATAACTTTTGATTGAATGCCAGACACTGTAGACCTTACAGTATTAGGTACCAGATATATTTGTATTCCTGTAAATATTGCTCAGCTTTGTTCTAGGAGGTGTTAAGTTACTTGGAAACAATTATTTTTTCATCTTGCTTTTAAGACTTGTTAGATGGGGCTTGAGCAATGTGCCCTCTAGGGTTAATTATTCTCCATTACTAAGGGAGAACCGTCCTGGGTCTGCACAATACTCTGTGAATTAAAAGGTTTTTCAGAATGGCTAGTGGGAATATGCACCGTTCCTAACCCAGTGTGGATATTGTCACCTCTAATCCTTTTGAACAATTCTTTTTCCAGGCTTGGGTTGTTTCCTTATGTATTTGGGTTAATAAGTATTCAGCTGAAATACTCAGAGAATGCACTATGGATCTCCAGAGCTTGCTCTCTTTCTCTGTAGCTCACTTTTCTCCACCACTCTTTTCCGCAAACTCTAGCTGCCTTGACCTCTCTGAACTCTCTCTTCTTAATTTGCTGGGCTCTGGGATCTGCTGGGTTCTGCCTGAATTCCTCTTACCAACATGTAGCCTGGTGACTCTCTTAAGGGACTAAGTTGGGGTAGTTGTAGGCTTCACTTCATTTGCTTCCCATTTTTCAATTATCACTGTCCTTCATTTGCTGGGATTCTGTGTCTTGTAAACTTGTTTTGTATATTTTGTATGCATTTTATTTGTTTCACACAAGATGGTTAATTTGGGCCTGTTACTTCATCTTTGTGGCAAGCAGAGTTTCCCTTTGCAGTGTTTTTCAGATTTTGAACATAGAACCCTTTTTTCCAAGGAGTCTCTAATTGGACTAGCATTGCCTTTGGAAAATGCCACTGTAGTAAGAGAGAAAGTGTGTCCTGTTAATTAAGCTGTTATTATTTTAAAGATTTTTAAAATTTATTTATTAATGAGAGACACAGAGAGAGGCAGAGACATAGGCAGAGGGAGAAGCAGGCTCCCCATGGGGAACCCGACGTGGGACTCGATCCCAGGACCCAGGAATCAAGATCTGAGCCAAAGGCAGATGCTCAACCACTGAGCCACCCAGGTCCCCACGAAGCAGTATTTGTCTGAAGTGGGAATCCTTAAAAGTGAGAGTCTCAGTGTTGGCATGGCATATAGAGTTGACATAAAGATCCTCCAGTCTAGCTGTTTTCAAACTAGAATTGCTTTTAAACAATAATATACTCCCCTTTATATAGTTTGATATTTAGAGTTTCTCATCATAAGTTATAATATGTATAGAGGATCCAATTCCCAATAAGTTATAAAATTTAATTCAGAATAATTTAATTCAGAATAAATATGGTTCAATTGTTCTTTAAATATATCACATGGAATCTAAATACCATAGTAATTTGAAGTCCATTTTTTAAATTTTAAATCATGAACAAATTCTTTTTCAACATTGAGGAATTTTGCATTCTTCTTCTTTCTTGTTGGCATCATATTTTTATTCCATTTTCCTTGCTGAATTTATCTTATATGTTGTGTGCTTGCTTCTGTAACACATTTATGGATCGCCCTATTTTGTTTATCTACATATAAAATAAACATAAAATTAAATTAATACTTCTAAAAAATTTCTCATGACATTAAAGTTCTATGTTTTAAAATCAAATGCTTCTGGATTCACTTGTCATAATTATCTGTAGCACACAGTTGATCAAACAACATAAATATATAAAGGACCATTAAATAACATTTCAACATAATGACTAAAATTTTATTTGAAATGTATCTCTTTGAGAAGAGAGGGTCTTTTGTTTTTTTTTTTCTAGTTAGTCTAATTACCTAGGTGATAATTATTTATTGATGGAGTAAGACCAGGTCAGTAGATCATATTGATAATCCAAGGTAAATTTAACATTAAAAACATGCACTGGTAACCCCTAAAATATTTATATATCATGTGAAATTAGTTGATATAACTATAATTACATGTGACTTCTGTACATAATTAATTTGAAGTTTTGTGAATTTCAGAGACAACTGTAATTTTTGCGTGGAGATAGATATATAATAGCATTAGGTATCATTTTGGGTTACTTTTGTACTACTCCTGCTCTTTTGTAGTAATTGTGACAGTTTGACTACTATATGAGCCTAAACTTGCACAATGGATAAAAGTTATGGTTTTTTATTATACCAAAAGGATTCCTAGCATTGTGAAGGATTTTAAATGATTCAATTTACAAAATGATTTCTCTTCTGTTTTTCATATCTATTCTGTGAAATAATATCCACCTATGTTGAGATGCACTTTGGCTGTTCTGTTGTCCTGTAACTGTATGATGGATAGAACCATCTCTGATAGGATAATTGGGGTCATGCTGTAAAATTGGACTTGTCTTTGCATCATGTGATTCTCAGAAGTCATGAAATTCGGGCACAGGTCCAAGGCAGTCTGTCATGCGCTACTCTGAGCTGTGTTAATCTCCCTGCTGGTCTTCACTTGGAATGAGTTGCAGGAAAGTCAGTAGGGACTGAGGCTACTGACCTCTCTATCTGAGCGCTTAAGGATGAAAAAGCCTTCATGCTGGAAAGGAATGCTCTGCCACACAGATGGTACAGGTGAAAAGTGGTGTCTGTCCTTAACCTCACACTCGCAGGTCACACTGGCCTAGGGATTTTACACTTTATTCCCAACCTTCTCCCAGGATGAAATTAGTTTGCTTTTGTCATGGCCAACAGCCTCTTTGGAGGAAGTTTTTAACTAACGTCTGGGAAAGATGTAACTTAATTTCTGGGGAATATGATTCTGTTCAGTGGTACAGTTTCTCTTAAACTAACTTGGTTTATATTTACTTATTTTTTTAAGAGACTTAGGGTGAAAACTAATTCAGAGACTGAAGAAAACATTATCAGTATCCTGGGCTAGATTTGGATATTTTTGCTGCTCAATGAGAGCTTTAAAGTATAACTAACCACATTCACTTTCTTTACTTCATTCCATCTTTTGAGAACAATTTTAAGTCCATCTTAAGGTAAAATTCATCCCTCCCTTCTTTCTATTGCATCTTACCAGGCACAGAGTGACATCTTAGGGCCTATGACACTTAGTTGAACTGTAATGTATCTTGTCTTTGCCCTCTGGACTCTGGGTTTTATTTATCTTTGTATCTACCATAGAACTTGGCATGTTGTGGATTTTGGGAGATAATAAATAAAGAGGTCCTAAGCACCTCTGAACCCTTTCTTGCACTTTGTAGCTGTGATATCTGGGGGGAAGTTTCCTACCTCTCTCGAGTAGATTTCTGCACTTCCAAAGTGGAGATAATAATAATAATAAACTGCACACAGAGTTGTGGTCAAAATTAAATGTCCAAGCACCTCTGAACCATTGCTTGCATTTTGTAGCTTAGATATCTTGGGGGCAGTTACCTACCTCTCTGGAGTAAGTCTCTGCACCTCCAAAGTGGAAATAATAATAAACACTGCACACAGAGTTATGGTTCAAAATTAAATGTTCAACTCTTAATCATAGGAAACAAACTGAGGGTTGCTGGAGGGGAGAAGGGCAGGAGGATGGGGCAACTGAGTGTTGGACAGTAAGGAGGGCACAGGATGTAATGAGCACTGGGTATTATATAAGACTGATGAATCACTGACTTCTACCTCTGAAATAAGTAATATACTCTGATAATTAATCGAATTTAAATTTAAAAAAAGAAATAAGTTAAATGTCTAGGAAGTACTTACACTGTGCCTGTGCCTGTGAATGTTTAATTAACATTAACTGCCATCCTTAGTGTTAGGGATGGCATGAATGCAGGAATGCATGTGTGTGCTGTACTGACTTCTGTGCTATAATATGCAGGGAGTGAGTGAGCCGCCACCCTGGGGGATTCATGTCCCAGTAGAGTGACACCTGGGAATTCATGGTGGAAGCACAGTGGGTGAAAGGGTTTTATTAGAGACCCAGGAAGACTCAGGAGCAAAAAGTTTATTTCTTTTAAAGGTTAGGGTTGAGAAAGTTTCTCAGGAGAGATGAGGCCTGGGCAATGATCTGAGGAAAGAATATCAAACTTTTCTAGATGGTCAGTGTGGCAGAGCAAAGGTAATAAGCTTGAGGGATTTCAAGGTGGTTTAGCACTTTTAGGGTGTGATGTTGAAAAGGGGTAAAGGAGAGGGAAGAGGAAAGCAAGCCCTTCCACAAAAGGAGCCGTGGAAGAATTTCCTGAAGTATTGTGGGGCATGGTCAGATATTTGTGAAAAATTAGTACCAGATGGCTCCCCACTTCTGTTGGTGAAACACATCGCTGATTTATACTTGATTTATACTTGTTGCTACACCTGGAACCAGCATGAGACAGTGCAGGATCCTCCTGGAGAAGAAATAGGTGGGTCTCCTTTACTATGTCCACCTGCCCTAGGACTCCCCTGTCTCACATTAGCCACATCCGACTTGAGCTCCTTGCTGTGCTGAGCCCTGGCTGGGGCGGAGCCTGCTCAGGGGGAAATGAAATGCTGTATCTGGATTTTGGCTACTCCAGTTCACTCCTGTTGGTTGGTATCACCAGCTAAACCAAAGGTATTCATCTTAGAATGTGGCCTCAGAATTCATAAGGTAGTCCTGGAAGCTACTCACTCTCTACAGTTAAACCTGCTGCTTTTATTTTTGTGTGATTCCTGGGAAAAGAATACTCAGAATCTGTCTGCATTGGATGCTGATCTTGAATGGAGAAGAAGTCATGATGATGGAGCCCCCAGATCTCCCACTAGAAACCGGCCCCTTTGAGGTATCCCCCAGGTCTGAGAAGTCTTTCCCTGGGGAGCTCCGCTGCCTCCATGCAGAAATGTTCTCTCCGAAGCCTCCAGTCTTTTCATGCTGCCAGGCTGCCGATCCTCTGGGCACAGCCACTTCTATTAGTGACTCTTGTAGTGTGTCCACTGTGACCTGTGGGGAAGAGTAAGTGTATTTTCCCTTCGGCTGCTCTGTCTCAAATGTCGGTCAGACCCTTATTGGTGGCAGACTGGGCTCCCGTTTACAGTGTGACTTCACCAGAGGTTTAGCCTCGGTGCAGCATAGGAGAAATGCAGCAGGTCAGGACCTCCTTGTGGGGGCTCCTGCTGGCTCCAGCCTGCCTCTAGTGACAGGGGCCGTCTTCCTTCCCACAACTGTGAGCCTTCCACAAGTCAGCCTCTCCCAGTTCAGACTGAGGGGAATGTTGACTCTAGAAAAGAGAGGGTCTTCTATAATTCTGGTCCAAATCCTACCTCCACATGTCCTGCTAGGACTCATCTCAGGATAAGTGATGAGCAGAAAACCCATCCAGTAGTGATTCGTGGGAGTTTGGTTTAGCTCTGCGGCCCTAGCAGGGCAATTACATAATAACCCAGCCATGAGCACACTACCCATAGTCTGGGTTCTCTGGAGTTCAACATCCCTGTGAAGTATACAAACAGTCTAACTATAAATTGGACTGTTCCTTTTCACGCTGTGTCGTCTAGAATTTAGAAAAATTCCATGAGACACACAAAGAAGGCCTTGTTATCCAGTGGTTAATGTGCTAAAGCAGCCTATGTTAGGTGGCTATGTAAAGTATTCTATGGCTTGTTTATGGGACAAATGGATAGAGATAAGATAGAGTATTAACATTTCATAGATATATCTGCTTGAAGTGTGATTCCACTTATATTTCTTTACTTCATCAAATAATTTGTTTCATTTATATTTATTGGCAACACCCTGCCATGATCTGTACTTTTTGAACTATATTTTCTCTATCAATTTTAGTATTTTTTTCTCTCTAACCAGTTTCATTGTAGGCATATATATTGAGCTATTGAGACAAACTCAGAAAACAAAAAATGAAAAGAAATAGTTTGCTTTGGAATGCTTGTCCTGTTTTATAATATGGAAATATTTTCTTCTTTTATTGAGATTGATTTGAGTTGTTATGATTTCTAGTGACCAAAAAAAAGCATCATTGTAATAGAATTCATTAATTTGTGTTTGACTTGACAGTTTCTGGTCTAAATGGTACTTTATATACTGTGTACTTATAGAATTATATCTATAATTTTTCCAATGGATAGATTATCCAAAGAATGTTGCCTATGACATAAAGGTATGTACAAGTAAGGATTTCTAGGTGGGGTTTAAGTAGCTGAAGCTGTTGATTTGATGTGGTCTAAGGGTGAGATAGAAATGTCACTTCCATCTTTTTCATCATTGTCATTTTTTTTTTTTTTTTTAATGAGCAAAGTCTTCATGGACTACCTTTGTTTTTGTCACTACCCTTACACTGAAGTCTCTCCAGGCCACTGTGAACCTCAAACTGTCAATTCCAACTGCCTCAAATCCCTTTTGGACTGAAGAAAGTTATAAATAAAATGGCCAAATGCAGCTTAATCTTTTCTTAATTTTCAGGTCCCACATGCTGACATGTTCAGTCTCCTGGGACAACATGACCCCTCACACTTTCTTTCCTGTAGCAGTTCTGTGGTCCAGACTTGACTTCACAGGGACAGTTGTGTGTGTGTGAGATTCTGGGCTGTCCATGCAATGTAGCATGTTTAGCTGCATCCCTGTCATCTAGTAGATGCATCTTAATGTGTAACACTCGGGATCCCTGGGTGGCGCAGCAGTTTGGCGCCTGCCTTTGGCCCAGGGCGCGATCCTGGAGACCCGGGATTGAATCCCACGTCAGGCTCCTGGTGCATGGAGCCTGCTTCTCCCTCTGCCTGTATCTCTGCCTCTCTCTCTCTCTCTGTGTGTGACTATCATAAATAAATAAAAATTAAAAAAAATTTTTAAAAAAATGTGTAACACTCATGGCAATCAAAGTTTTCTGTACACATTGTAAAAAAAAATGTCTCCCAGGTGCTAAAACTGCCCTGGTTGAGAACCACTGTCCTAATGTCCCTCACATTTATAGTATCCATTCTATTTTTGATGCCTTATTCAGGCCTTGAGATTTTGGTGGGATATGTAAAGCACCCCACCTCACCCTCCCCACACACACAGAGCTGCTCTTGCCTTTCCTCTCTGCAAAGACACAGGATGATACATGGTAATGTTTACACACATGAAGGCAATAATACAAAAACTTAATGAGAACGACTAAGAAAACAAAAGAATCTCATGTGGGAGCAGGAGAAGAGTGATGATTTCACATGCATTATGTTCCATAGATGGAAAGGTGCAGTTATGGACTGAATGTCTGTGCCCCTCCCAACCTCCAAATTCATATGTTGACACCATAATCCACAATGTGATAGTATTTGGAGATGGAGCTTGAGAGATCTTTAAATTTAGATAACGTCATGAAGTTGGAGCCCCCATGATGGGATTAGCATCCTGATAAGGAGATAAGGGAACAGAAACCTCCACTACCCACACTGCCTTGTGAGGATATAGCAGGTAGATGTTCCTCTTCAAACCAGGAAGAAGGCCTGACTGAGAACTGAATTGGCCAGCGCCTGTTCTTGGACTTCACAGTCTTCAGAACTGTAAGAAAGAAATGCTTGCTGTTTAAGCCACCCAGTCTATGGTATTTTTGTTACAGCAGCCTGAGCTGCTTATGACAGATGTCAAAGTGAGTGGCCCTTAGCAGGCTGCTATAAATTCAAGCTTGGACCAAAGGGGCCCTAAGCCCTGCCCCCCAGTCAGGTGTATTGGCTGATCAGTCTGTATTGGCTTCTCCCACTGGTCTGCACAAGAGTCTCAGCAGCAAATGCCCCTAAGCCCTCCCTCTCTGACATCCTCTATCCCCACTCCAGCCCACTTCCACCTCTCAGAGAAATCCCTATTTTCATGCACGTGACATGGTGGTTCCCCATTCTGCTTCCCCGAGCTCAGACCACAGCTGTTCTCCTATGAGCAGGATCTAGACCCTGAGGGTTGGCCTCACTTTCCTATGCAACACTTACATGCATAGCATCAGTTTTCAGAATAAACTCTCTAGAGAAAGTGTGATTTCTCAGTGTTCTCCAAGGCAGTATCAGTCTGGACTCTTGCTCACCGGTTATGGTGGAAACATGAACAACCATGGTGGTCTGATGGTCCTTACCAACCCTCCCAACACCACTTGGAAGCAGTTGCAGTTTTGTGGTGGCGATTATTTTGTTTTGATTTTTGCCCAATAGCACTCTCTTCCTTTTGGATAAAAGATTCTTTAGTATTATTTTTTTTAATTCACTTTATTGCTCATTTTTGTTCTGCATAATTTTCAGGGTTTTCTTCTCATTTCTTTTTTTCCCCTTTGCTTTCACTAACTAGTAAGACTAGTTCTCTCAGCAAGGTACGTTTTTAAATTCACTTGTGTGTTACATTTTCCCATTACAAAGGTTAGCCGCTTTGCCTTGCCATTTATAATAAAACAAAACACAACCTAGATATATGGCTCTCCCTCTTGGGATGTAGTAAAAGGGGAAAGACTTCCTTGTCCCAGCATGCTTTGCCTAAAGTGACTCAGAGCTTGTTAGGCACTTGCTGTCAGGTGAAGGAGGCTGGCCCAGGAGCTTTTTGGGAAGCCTGTGCTACTCAAGATGATGCTGGCTGCTTGCTGGGGTTCCTGGGTGACCCAGATCACTACTCTGCTTTCCAGACTTGGGTTTTTCTTCATGGATCTGTGCCAAATGCTTAAATGTGGCTGGCTGTCTGTTCTAAAGATCCAGAGATATTGATCTTCTCTTGCTTCAGTTGGTGTAGGTCAGTGCCATTTCACATGTGGTGGTTAACGGTACTGCTGGGATCAGGGGCTCTGCCCCGGTATTAAAGGAGGAAATTGGATACAAGGGGGTGGCAAGAGACAGATCTGAACAAATGGCATTCCTAAATGAGTTGCAGTCTATGTTGAAGAGAATAGAGCTGGGTTGCTAAGGCTCTGGTCCCCAAACTGTGTGCCAGGGCACCGTGGAGCATTGCGAAAAATTTACAGGGGTACTGCGGGATGTTTACATGGTCAAGAGAAACACAGCAACATCAGCTGGACAGCATGCAAAACAAGGTGGCTCTTTTGGCCAAAGGGTGCCATACAAAAAAATCACTGAAATACTGAGTGACACGAACCAAGAAATCTTGGGAACTTCTGCTCTAAAGGAAGTTGGAGGTCCTTCAAGGCCAGGTATTATGAGGAATGGCGGAGTGGCAGGAAGGAGGGTGAGGAAAGAGGAGAAAAACGTAGATTTGGAAGTTGAGCAATTGGGTCAAAATGACTTTTGTGTAAAAGGCTTCAGATTGGCTGATGGATACAGTGCTCTGGACTCCAGACTCTTTATGCTTTCTCAACTGTGTGAGACCTGACACTTCTGTCCCTTCTGGTCACCACTACCCTAAACCCCTCCAACCAAGCACTTCACCTCTTTATTCTTAGCCTTTATTTGTTCACTCAGTAAATATTTATTGGTTGCCACCTCCACGAGGAGATAGCAGTAAGCAGAACAGATGGGAATCCCCGATGTTCTGAAGCTTATATTTTTCTGGAATAATATTTAATAGGATGTTATTGGTGCTTACCACAAGCCAGGCATTGCTCTAAAAGATTTGCATTTATTAATTCATTTAATCCTCACAAAATTTTTTTTCATAAGCATAATTATCATGGCCATTTACATGTGTCTGGTGTAAAGGATGACTCTCAGGCCATTTTGCTGCTCCTATTACTGGACTGCATCCTCACTAATCTGATAGCAGGCAGGCACAACAGCAGCAGCAAGAACCAGAATGAAACATGCTCCATCGATCTGTTTACATCTAGCACTGTGTGATGCTCTGATAGGGTGATATGACCCTGCTCGATATTACCTCCCAGCAAACTACACACTTTCTAGACTCTAAAAAATGTTCTGAGTGCATTCTCATCTCCATGTACATTTTTCAGACTCAATGGAAGCTGCATTAGCAAAATGTTAAGCCTTACAATGGGCATGTCCCCTGTTCCTGTGTCTTTGTAGGGCTTGCACTAAACACAACGTCTGAGGTCGATGTAAAACTGGCAGTGCCAGCCAAGCTTCTCCTCTGATCATGATGAAGAGTGGCTGGCTTGTGGGTTGCTGTCCAGTGAAGTCAAGCACTGTGACTTCAGAAGCATCAACTGGATGTTCTACAGTGGTTTCTTTCCGTATGTTGCGGGGCTCAGTTGTTTCCTACAAAAGCAGAAATCAACAGCAACTAAGGATGTTAGATGGTTGTTGGTTATGTCAAATGAAATTTCCATGAAATACAGAAAGTTCATGCTGTTATTCTCTTTCCCATAATAAAGATAATACTGGCTCATCATAGAAAATGCAGAAAGCCATATAATAGAATAAAAGTAACTCCAATCATATCATCCAAAGAAAATGACTCTTGACCTTTTGGCGTATTTTCTTTTATTCTTTTTCTTAGCAATGATCTGCTTCCTTTCCATTAATAAAAATCTACCAAGCATTGACTATATGCAGGACATCATGGTTGCACTTTGGTGCAAAGTAGCATAGACATATTTTCCCATTCATATGGATATACAAAGAGGCAAATTACTATCTCCCTAATCTTAAAAACAAACCAACCCAATACTTCCTCTCAACCATAAGCCCCCTCTAATCTGTCTCCTCCTTTTTTTTTTCCTCACAGCCATGAACTTGATTTCATTAAAGATAGCTGTGGTGTGTAGCTCTTCTCAAATTTTTATTAAAATTCATTTAATAGCAGAGGCAAAAGAAAATGTGTCCTGTGTTTCGTCTTTTGCTATAATGCTTCCTAGATCTGTGCTCTGGTTTACAAATCTCTGTCCTTTTGAGCAAATTATTTGAGCTTAGGGACTATGGCTTATCCATCTTTTTAACCTCGGAAAGAGGTAAGCGTTCAATAAATGTATACATCTCCTTTTTGCTAGAGCCTTGCTCCAGGGCATCCGTGATCTTGGCTGGGCACAATCACTGAACACCAAGGATCACCTAGACTTTTACAACAGAAGCCAAAGGGGAATCAACACCTGCACTGAGCCTTTGGGGAATCTGCATGCCTCCTTATCAGGACCCATCTGCATGGTTGTACATGTGCCCGTGGCAGTGCAGGCATATCCATAGTGGGCACATGGGTCCTGAGATGATCAGCAAACATGATTTCTAACTGATTGTGGACACTGATTGTGGATCAGTCACCTGCCAACAAATGGGAGTCATAATCTGCTCATATTGTATGGGGTGCTTTACCAGATGCGTCAGGGTTATAGAGAAGAGCCAAGTAGATTCCATGACTATAGGCCATTTGTAATCCAGAGCAGCATGACAATGGCTGACACATCCTGGCAGATAATCTGAATCACTTGGGAAATCTTAAGAGAATTGTGCGTGTGTAAATAGGCACATGTCTGTCACATTTACACTTGATCCACTTCATGCTTACTAAAATCAAATGGGTACAGGGATCTGGAATTGCAAAGCTTCCCTCATGGTTCTGATGAGCAACAAGGCTTAGGGACTCCTGAGTTAGAATTCTTACGGAATTTTGAAAATTTTGAGAGGGGAACTTGAAACTTGAAAGTGACAAAAGTGTAAAGCCCATTACACACGGCCATATCTGATGCCTCCTCACATGGAGAGGGTCTGGCCTGTACCCCTCCTCTAGCTGGAAAGGCACCTCACTCCTGAGTTCCCGTTCAGCTGGGTTGAGGGTGACAGGAGTGCATCATGCTATCCATATGATGGGAAGGATGCTCTGCTTTTCTAGACAGAAATAAGAAGTAAGCAAGACTACGGTAGTGAAAGGATGATTCCAATGCAATAGAGAAATTGTGTTTTGGGAGCCCTGTAGGAAAACTGGAAGTGGAAGTCCTGCTGGTACTACAGTTGAGGTAATGCCTGTGCTCCTTGTATTTAGTTGTTCCTGAAAAGATAAATGAAGTAATAGGCATGAAAAATATTTGTAAAAGGCAGAATGATTGCAGAAATGAATGATGGAATTCTTTAAGTACTGCAATAATGAATCATTTTTCTTCTTCTTTTTGTCTGGCCTCCAGTAAATTCCAGCACTTCACATTCAGTGCCGCTGAGTCCCACGATACCAAAGGCGTGCATTGACTGTCAAGACCAAATTGTATTCTGAATTCAAAATAAAATAACTTTTCTATTATCTACCATTTGGATTATCTGTACCATTTTTATTATAAATAATGAAAACCTGAATATAGGTGATGATAATAATAGTGATATCTTTGCGATGATGTGCTTGGTTCAGAGCACTTCTGTGTTGAGAGGAACAAACAAAATAATATATATAAATGTTAGACAGCTTTGTGCATAATATTTTCAGGACACCTGAATACCTGAGTACATAATAATTATATATTTGCCTGCCTTAGAATTCAAGATGACACTCTTTTCACATTCAAGATAACAATAGATGCATATTTTATTTCCAGGAAAATCCTGGTATATTCCATCTTAGCTAATCTGGGTATTTGTATTCTAAAGATAGGTGGCCAAAACTAGATTGCTAATGTAAAGTGGCATTTTTGTATCATAGGTTTGTAGATATACAGAATATCAATTGAAAAATTGTATGTATAAGTAGCCAAAACATGTGTTTGTGTTGTGTTATTGAAATTTTAAAACATTGGCTGTGAGATCACTCAAAGATATGTCAGTGTGACATGTAAATCTTGAGAAATTCATGAAGGATCTGCAAGAGCATTTGCAAGACCCTTGAATATATGCAATTGTGGGTCTCATGAAGTGGAATTCTTCCAGTGGGTCATGGAGAGGAAGAGTAAAAACTTCTATGTGGTACTTCTCAATTTTTATTTTTATTTTTTAATTTTTAGTGGAAACTAGACTACTCCTTCTTGGGAGAGAACTATCTAGCCAGCATCCTATCCCCCTTGGGAATTTGTGTTTTTCTTCTTTCTGTTTATTTACTCATTTATCTCTTCACTTTTGCCTTCATTTTGGTATTGAGCATTTTAGTAATTGAGTATTGATTATCTTCATTTTTTATTTTCAGGTGGTAACTAAATAATCATTTAACAAGTGCTGTCTTGTACTTTGTAGAGTGAGTGTTCTGGTTAGCCTGGACCTAATGGAATGCCTCCCTTCTTTCAACTGTCATGAGTTAAATCTCATAACATAGTTTGATACAATTTATGGATCTGATAAATGTAACACCACACAATGTAGCAAATGTTGTGTTTTGTGGGACACCTGGATGGCTCAGTGGTTGAGCGTCTGCCTTCAGCTCGGGCCATGAACCCAGGATCCTGGGATCAAGTCCCACATCGGGCTCCCCATGGGAAGCCTGCTTCTCCCTCTACCTATGTCTCTGCCTGTCTCTCTGTGTCTCTCATGAATAAATAAATAAAATCTTTTTTAAAAAATGTTTTGTGTCCTCTTATCCATTCCCCTTCCTTTCAGTGTTAGAACCCACATTTTCATTGGGCCCCACCTGTCTTATTGCCAACCCTATGCTTCCAGTGAGACTCTGCTCCAACTGTAGCAGTGGGACATGTCATACAGGGCTGGCCGGAGCCTGTTTCCCCCAGCCATAAAGGTTGGTTGAGAGGTGGGATTTTGCAAGTCATTGTAATCCTGTCTCTCTGGCCACCACTACTTATTTAGAGACTGAGTTATTTGGTTAGAGTGAATCGTGAGACTTATGTCATAGTTGTTGGAAAACAAGCTGTTTCCCATGGGCCTTGAGTACTTGAGTAGGTAGGAGATAGGCCCATTATGGTTGCCAGTCATTCTGGCTGAGGCCGGACAGAGCTGAGTGACAGAGATTTCAGCCAGAGGCATTGTTTGAATGTTTGAATCCTTTTCACCTAGTATCTGGGAGTTTTTCATTCCTGGGTCTGTTAATGATTCTGCATATTTCCCTTTCGAATTACCCTAGTTTGATTTGGGTTTTCTGTTACCCCTGAATAGAATAGACACTGGATTTTATGTGTTTACAGGGTGAGGTGCAGAGTTTATCCCAAATCTCTCATCTCACTACTTAAACATGTCAATTGCAGTGATAGGATTTGTAAGGGACTGACTTGGAGGTTCCAGAATAGCTCTGGGCACAATTGTGGAATAACGTGGGGAAGAATTTAAATTTCTTACAGGTTCTAGAAAATCACTGTCTTCAATCTTACTGCACTTAGTTTTGAGGAAAAATACATATCCCTTTTATTTTCAACAAGGGCTGGATTGCAGGTGTCAACTATTGATTATCTGTACCAGGAAGTAGAGCCATGGTCTTAAATATTGCCAAAGGTTACTCATATTTTACTTTGTAATCAAACCCTTAGGGTGCAACTCTGCCTTCCTTTTTCATGCCGGTCTTATGCCAGCACAAAAGTATATTTATTTTCTGAACATGTTCCAATTAACATTCCAGGCAGGATTACTGGCTGGTGGGGAAAGGCTTCTCGAGTTTTAAATTTTGTTCTGGATAATTTACAAGGAAAAAAATTGCATGTGATTAGTTAGGAAATAAGTTAAATTAACGTATCAGGGCACTTGTGCATGTATAGTCACCAGGCAGAGTGTTCCTTTGAAGGTATCGTAGCTTCAAGCTTTTGGGAAAGACATCTGGGGTCTGTGAGAATCACAGGTCTACTTCCAAAAGTCGACAGGGAAAGTAATCCAAATTTTTCATTGCTCTGGCAGGGTCTAGGCTGGAAAAGCCACGGGCAGGGTGTCCATTCTTCTCTGGCATGATTCAGCTTCCTGTTCAGAATTCAGAGCTCGCTGTGGCAAGAAATTGACAAATGGTCAGAAATGTGCCGTCAGTGACGTGCCTCTGTGATGTTGGGTTTTGTTCAAACGATGGATTGGCTTTATGTAGAATAAAAGCCATTAGAAACATATGGTGCAACAGTTGGCTGCAGAATTTGTTTGTTTTGTTGTAACTCCAGAAAGCTGCTACTGTTTGGCTTTGACATGCCCTTGAAAATCCAAGATGCTTTGGTCAATGTGTTTGTTGTATTCAACAGCATATAAATTTTATGGGAACTTCTGTTGTGTAAGACAGGCTTCACTTCTTTTTTTTTTTTTAATTTCAAGTTGATCTGAGATGAAAGGACAAGATGTAATTTGTAAAGTACAAGGAAAGTAATTGGAGAAGCTACAGGCAGGAATCAGGCTTGTTATTTTATAGCCACATGGCATTATTTTAAGTTTCTTATAAGGTGGAAAGGCAGATCCTATTGAAGGGGTTTCTATCAGTGCTGAAGCTCATGCTGAAATGTACGTGATCATAACATAACAAAATTGTGTAATTCAGAAAGATCTAGGGGTTATTCTGAAACCTCACTTTTGCTTAATGCTTCTTGATAAAAGCAGGATTGTTGTATTTCTAAGTTTAGGTCAGACAGATTAGGACACTTTGGGCTCAAATCATTGCTTAATGAGAGGCATGTTCAGCATTTGCTTATTCAGAGAGCACTTTGCAGATTATCTGGCACCAGAGTTGCTTAAAATACTCTGACATGATTATAATCATGGAAAGGAAGTGACTTAATGCTGTTGATGATGTGAATGTCCTTTGCTGGACGATTTGAGAATCAAATGCCAAATTGAACCTTAGGTTCAGAAAATTTATAAAACGAGCCCCTTGGCGAGGGAGTGGGAGATGGGAACAGGGTAGAAAAAATAAAACCATCTTACACTTTGAAATTCCCTATCCTGTGGGCATAGAAAGATGATGTATACTATGTTGTTTCTTTCTCTTTCTCCCTCTCTCTCTCTTTTAATAGCCTAGGTCAGTTTAAACTGTCCTGATGTTACCAGAGTAAATACTATTTAAACTTTCAAGAATCTGGGAAAGGAGTCACCATAATAAGTGTTTAACACATTAAACACCAACGTTTTGAATTAGACTCATAATTCATAGAGTGAGTTGCTGTGACGAGCATGAATATAGGTCTAATGTCCCAAGCAAGTGAGGGCATCCGGACCTAAAAAGGGTGATGCCCTTGACCTGTTTTCTTAGAAATGCCTAGCAGTTCCATTTCCTTTTTCCTTTAGAGATACTCACATACAGGTGTGGTGGAGAAGCATGAGGCTGTGTGATCCTCTGGCTTACAAGATTAATTTGTAAGTAATAACCAAGGGACACAAGGGAGCTCTTTATAATTATGTAACAACAATGGGTATAAACAAAGGGTGTCCAGGACATGATGATGGTTATCCCAGTAATAATTAGCTCGCATGGAGCATTTGCTCTCTGTCCAGCATTATGCTGAGCACCTATGGGCATTATCTCACTCCAACCCAATGATAACCCAGTCAGGTAATTACTGTTTTTTGTTTGTTTGTTTGTTTGTTTGTTTTTAATTCCTGTGATGGTTAATGGTATGTGTCAACTTGGCTAGGCCGTGGTACCCAATTGTTTGGTCACAGCCTGGCCTAGATGTTGTCGTAAAGGTATTTTGGATGTGGTCATTTATTTTTTTTTTAATTTTTTAGAATGACTTTATTTATTCATGAGACACACACACACACACACACACACACACACACACAAAGAGAGAGAGAGAGAGAGGCAAAGATGCAGGCAGAGGGAGAAGCAGGCCCCATGCAGGGAGCCTGACATGGGACTCAATCCCAGGACTCCAAGATCACACCCTGGGCTGAAGGCTGTGCTAAGCCACTGAGCCCTCCAGGCTGCCCTGTGGTCACCGTTTAAATCAGTGGACTCTGAATAAACAGATAATCTTGCATACGATGGGTGAGCCTCATTGAATCAACTGAAGGCTTTAAAAGACTGAGTTCCTGAAAAAGGAATTTACTTTAAGACTGCAAACTAGAAATTCTGAGTTTCCAGCCTGCTGCCCTATGAAATTTGGACTTGCCAGTTTTCACAATTGCATGAGATAGTTCTTTGAAATGTCTCTGTCTCTGATATATTCTATTATATAACCGATATGTACTATTGGTTTTGTCTCTCTGGAGAACCCTGACTCAGGCAATCCTGATTTTACAGATGAAATGAAAGCACAGGGAGGTTAATTAACTTATCAAAAGTCAAGTCACACAACTCATAAATGGAAAAGATGAGATTTGAATCTGGATTTTTGGACGCCGGGGCTCGAGCTCTTTACCATTAAGTTCTGTTGTGCCTTAAAAACATAAACAAAACAACAAAAACCCTGATGTGATTTTTGTTTCAACTGGCCTTACTTCCTCTGAGACTCTTGACAGTTTTCTGCTGTTAGAGAGCATCAATCAAAGCCTTTGTGATAGTTTTGTAGTGGATGATATTGGGCCACTCGTACTTCTGGTGCAGACTAGGCATTCTTCAGTTGCCCTCCTACAAGATGTGCTCAGGGCATATGAGGAATATCCCTGTGCATTGTTTGCATTTATGGGAAGTTTTTCAACAGAAGACCTACTCCAGACCTATCAATGGATTATCATTGTCATCATTAATTAGTGCTAATTCACACATGATGCAATAGGCTGGCATGTTTTAAAACTAGTAAAAGGGGTAATTCTCTGAAAGTAATACTCTGCTAGGCAGAAAAAACCTCAAAACTTATTTTTATAGTACATTGAGAGGTAATTTTTTTTGAGAGGTAAATTTTTATGTGGAATTTATAATCAAGATTCATACTTTGAATCACAGGAATATATGTGACTCAAAACAATAATTGTTATCATCTCTCAACATTTCTGAGTGTCATGAATTCAGACAGGGCACAGTGGGAGTGGCTTATCTCTGCTCCATGATGTCTGAGGCTTCACTTGGAGGTCTCAAAGGCCAGGGCCTGGAATCATCTGAAGGTTTGTTCACTCACATGTCTAGCAGTTAATGGCTGTCAGCTGGAGATTTAGCTGAGGCTGCTGATTATAGCATGTACACATGGCCTCCTCGCGTGGCCTGGAAGTCCTCACAATATGGTGATCAGGTTGCAAAGGCAAGCATCTTGTAGGGAAAGGTGGGAAGTGCATTGCACTTTAGGAACCAGCCTTGGACGTCAGTAGCATCAATTCCACCACAGCCGGGAAGGCCCTCCAAGTTTAAATGGATAGAACATAGACCCCACCTTTCAGTGGACATGTGTCAACATCACCTTTTAGGAAGAGCATGTGAAAGAGAACGCATATTGATTTGGCCATCGTTGGAAAATACAACCTGCCCAGCATCCTCTGACTACAACAGTTCACATCATGTCTCTTCCATGTGCAAAATACACTCACCTACTGCCCCCCCCCCAAGAGCTGAAGTCTGGTTTCATCAAAGCATAGGCTCAGAGTCTAAGGTCTCACCATTTAAATAAGCTTCAGGTGCAGAAGAGCCACCTCTGGTGTGTGTGTGTGTGTGTGTGTGTGTGTGTGTGTGTTTGTTTTATAAAATTTTGTATCTTCAGTCTGAAGATCTGTGAACTAAAAAGACAAGTTATGTGCACCACCCTCAACATACAGCAGTGGGACAGCCACTGTAAAGTGGGGCCTTCTATTTGGAACAGGCTGGAATAAGAAACATGCAGGAGTTACTGGTTCACAGAAAGTCTGAAACACTGCCTGGCAGGCGATGCAGCTACTTGATTAGGATTCAGTCCTGCTATCTAGAAATGATTCCCCATGACTTTTGGCTTTTGTCTGAGTCTTTCTTCTCCTTGCATAATAAGTGACCTTTTTTTTGAGTCTTTTCCCCAGCCTCATATCTACTTGTAGTAGTTTGAGGATTCAATGGTCTCTTTTCATCAGAACCATCTCTGTCCATTTTAGTCTGAGCTTTCAGTGTTTCTATTGGTCCAATCTTTTAAAAAAGACCTGGTAGGTCTGAATTGAATTGAGGTTCACTCGTTTAGACAAAACTACAGTCATCTCTTTGAGATAAGCCCTAGAACTTCTGATGAGGAATGTCACCTTCAAGATGTGGAGAGCCAGCACTGTGTTATGGGCAGAATCTTTGAGGCATTCTGGTTTACGTCTTTCAGAGATTTTATTAAAGGGCAAATGAACCCTTGGCTTTATTACTGAAAGTTGTTCTCTGGGTGGAATTCATTATCATCTGTCCTATAAGAGCATTAAACTGGAAATGTTTGAGGTTCTGAAATTGCTTTTCCTTGAAGCAACAGTTAGAATGTGGCCAATCGAGTTCAAAATTGTGTTATGGGAGCTTGCACTGGGTATGTCTCAGATGAATGTGCAACAGTTTTGAAAGCTTCATGAAGACATGTAAAATGTCCAGACCTGGATGCTTTACCTAAGTTAGGTTATATGTTCTGTTACTTTTTTATGAAGTGATAGAATTTTGCTTGTATTCTCACTCATGTGTAAAGCATCTCATCTTCTCATGATCACATAGGTCCTGTGGGATTTTCTTATGATCAAAGCTTTTATTTTGTGAAAACTTTTCACTACACTATAACCAAAATTTCTATGGGATAAATGAAATCGCCTGATTAGCAATATTTTTCTGTTACTATTGATTTCTCCTTTTTATAGTCACAGACGAATCTCCCTTTTACTATAAATTTGATAGTACCTTTTTATGCTTGCCCTTCATCTTTCAGTAGTGAGAATTTAAAAACAAAAACTTCTTTTCTTCTTTCTAGAATCCCTGTGGTGTTTCCTGGGGTCTGTAATGGCCCACTGTTGCAAATTGGGTTCCCTTGGATCTAGATTAGCATGCAGGATCTCCTTTAGAGATGCTCTTGGGATCAGAATCTGGGGAAGGGAAAGGGAGGAAACAGCCTTCCTTCTCCCTCTGCCTATTCCTGTAACACAGTCTCAGCAAAGACCTCAGCCAACCCCATGTGTAGCACCTGAAGTCTCATGGCCTTTCAGAGTGGTCCTGAGTTGGGGGTAAGGAAGCTGAGTCTTCATACCCCTGTGTTGATCAGTCATAGATGTGGGTTACCTTGGGCAAGGTAACACTCTCCAGCCCAGGTGCTATTTGAGCTCAACAGCTAATGGCCAGCAGTTCTGTTACATACATGTGAGGCAGAATGGGGTGGGGGAAGACCAGATGAATTATTTGTATGCCTTAGTGGTAGATCTCTCATGAGATAGAACAGATGGTCTTTTATGTTGAGTTTTTTCTAAATCAAGAAAGAATTATCTTTATATCATTATGCAGCAAATAAAATGATGACTTCTTTCTATGAGAATCAGAGATAAAATGAAACACCTTTGAGGGCTTCTCCGTATTTCTTACAACTAGAACAACTGTTTTCTCTGTGATGTTAGGGTATTATTACATTCTCTGCCCTCATCTTTTGGTCTGAGAAGGTGGGGCTCCCACACGTATCCACAGACATAGCAGGGACTTGTGCATAACATGATGAGCATGCGTACAAGGTTGCTGTTACTGGTTTACGTGTCCTTGTCCCACAGTGGATTGGAAGGCTTGGGCCATGTTTCATTAATCTTGTCTCATCTGCCTGGCCAAGCACCCAGCACTCGAAGGTGCTCACAAATGTGTCGTGACTGGCTCCTGCCTCCGGTAGCTGTTGTAAAGAAGGCATTATTTTACTTTCCTTCTTGTCTCTGAAACTCCACTCAGCCATTCTGAGTAGTTGCTCCTGCTCCTAGTTTAGCTGATTTCTGATACTTCTTTTTTTTTTTTTTAAAGATTTTATTTAATCATGAGACACACACACAAACACACACACACACACACACACACACACACAGAGGCAGAGACACAGGCAGAGGGAGAAGCAGGCTCCATGCAGGGAGCCTGACGTGGGACTTGATCCCTGGTCTCCAGGATCACACCCTGGGCTGAAGGCAGTACTAAACTGCTGAGCCACCCGGGCTGCCCATGATTTCTGATACTTCTTGAATGAACCTGCCCTCTCTACCCATTCAGAGTATCACATTATTTTCAAGGACAGAGCACCAAGTAGGTCTAAGCTAGGAGTCCCTGAAGGTCCCTTAGAATTTAATTTGTAGCTAGTTATCTAATAGTTGCTTCTTGACTGACAGAGTACCATTTAATGTTGGATGTAGAAGGGTATTCTCATTCCCTTGTTTGATGATAGTTTCCAAAACTCAAAACTATCTTAATCATAAAGGTAAATTTATTGGCTCGTATATTTGGGAGTAGGGGGATAAGGAATGACCTCAGGCACAGCTGGATCCAGGGGCTTAAACAACATCAGCCAAGTGCTCTCTCTCCTTTTCTGTAGCTCAGTTCAATTCCTCTATGCTGTGGCTTTATTCTTAGGCAGAGTTTCTCCCTATGGTATGAGAGATGGCTAATGATGACCTCAAGCTTATCTCTCTACAACTCAGGATTGAAAGGGAAAAGGTGCCACCTTTCTTCCTCTCAGCATTCATATTACACATTTCATGGGGAGGATCACATACCTAAATCCAAACAATTCCTCAACATTACTAGGGGATGGAAAATTCTTATTTGCCAGCCTGAGGCATCTGCACCTTGATTGAGACACTGACATAGACTGTGTGCATTTGGAGAATCTCCTCCAAGGAGAATATGCTGGGCAAACACAAGTGTCATCTGTCACCAAAGAGGGAGACTGGCTGTTCACATAAAGAGAGCTGGTTCAAGAGAGAAATGGACAAGGTGAAGATAGATGAGCATTTCATGTTATAGGTCCCTCTGGCCGATGACTTAATGAGTCAGAATTTCAAATACATGACTTTTCAAAATATGTAGCCATAGGCTTGCCTCAGTTATTACCTTGTCACATTTACCTCTTTTTTGGAGCTGGTCTCCCCCTTCCCTCCTCTCCCCATTTAGTACTGTACCCAGCCTATAGGAGGTAGCTATCTGCTGGATAAACTGGAACTAGTGTCAAGTTTCTATTTGCATGCCTACTTAAATAGGTAGACTCTTTCAGAGCCAGACTGGCCAGGCAGCTCTGAGAGATTTTGTCTTTTTTGTAGTCAGATGCAACAGTAAGAAAAATGCTTGCTTGAGTTGAACCGTGCAGGTTGCTATGCTTCTGCTAAACCTTCCTTATGCAATAACAGGCAAACCACCATATTTTACATGGAAAAAAATGTGGTTTACTGTTATCTCATGTCTTTGTTTTCATGAAGTTCTAAATTATAAGGAATTACTTAGGAATAAAATTCACTGTGGAGCGCTCCTACTTTACACAGTAAGGATAAACCCACTGCTTCTAAAGTGAAATCTTTTCATTTTCTTTTAAAACTGTGATAATTTATTGTGTGAAGTAGCACATTAACTTCTGGAAGCTAAATAGCTTTCATTGTCAATGTGGCAAATTTCCTTACAAATAAACTCTCAAAGTATGTTTCGGCCTCAATTCTGGTTTTAGGAATTTGAAAGTTCTTTTCATCCTCAGTGTCACAGGGGAGCATATGGCTATTTGGCTGGTTCTTAGGTGGCATCTGCCTCATTAGTATATAGACATACTTATTTTTTTTTTTTGTAGAATGTATTGCACCCAGAATGATTCTGAATTTTCCTCTTACTGGGAAATAGATTTTCCTCCAGTGGCCGACTGTGATGTTTTGCTCATTTTACTTTGGGTGAAATCCATACATCTATGGTTGCAGGTAGAGAGTCTTGTAGATTTCAGTGGGGATCCAAAATGTTTCAAGTTATCAAAAAAGCATTCTCCTTGTGGAGAAATCTGTTGTGTGTTTTAATGACATTCTCCTTGTGCCTCCCTCAGGCGCCCCATGCTCACTCCCTGCCCTTGCTATCTTTATTAAGGAAAGAGAATGAGGGGATCCCTGGTTGGCTCAGTGGTTTAGCGCCTGCCTTTGGCCCAGGGAGTGATCCTGGAGTCCCGGGATTGAGTCCCGCATCACGCTCCCTGCATGGAGCCTGCTTCTCCCTCTGCCTGCATCTCTGCCTCTCTCTCTCTCTCTCTCTCTCCCTCTCATGAATAAATAAATAAATAAATAAAATCTTAAAAAAAAGGAAAGAGAATGAATTCTAGATTTGTCCATTTTAGAGTTTTAGTCACAAAAATTGTGTTGAAGTAGTCAGATCTGGTAAATCTCTAAAAATGTAAAACTCTAGCTCTAACCCTTGAGTAGGAATTGAGGGAGGATGCTGATGGATGTGTTCCTTGGGGCTGGGGTTGGGATGGGTGGTTGGCTATCACCAACTACAAGGTGTTTTTTGAGCTTTTAGTCTGTCTCAATTTAGAGGAAATGAATATAGTTGGGCTTTCTGTTAATATCTTCCTTTGTGGCTATGAAATGGAGACATGGAAACACCTTAAAATAGTGAGGTGCAGGTGAAACTGCGGAGGAATAAGTGCAAGGAACAGGCTGACCATGCTGCAAAAACCACAATGAGGAGTGTATCTTCATTCAGCAAAGTATGGGAACAGAAGGGAGTCATCAGAAGTAACAATATCAAGAGAGAAACTACTAGTATAAACCAAGGAACTGCCTTTACAAATGCGTCATATGAAAGATGCTACTTACATTAATACTTGTTTTAATTATTATTATTATTATTATTATTATTATTATTATTATTATTATTATGAGTTTGCTAATGTTTGTTGAGCTTTCACTCCCTATGGTGGAACATACTTTCCTATGCTTTCAGGAGCTTTATTTACTATTGTCACAGCTCCCTGTGTTACAGGTGGTAAAATGATAAATAGTAAAATAGATGAACAGTTTCAGTAACTTCTCTGAGGTCAAACGTTTGAGGTTTGATACTCCACAGAAGTGGGTAGATCATAGACCCTTGCATCATCTGGAATAAGAACTTGGATTCTAGATGCACGTTTACAACAATTTGTCCTAAGGTATATTTTAAAATATATGCAATTTGGGAGAAAATGCAATGAGAACTTAAAATTCTGGGGCTTTTGATTCTTGAGGTATATATTTTATTTTATTTATTTATTCATGATTTTATTTATTTATTCATGAGAGACAGAGAGAGGTAGAGACATAGGCAGCGGGAGAAACAGGCTCCCTGTGGGGAGCTTGATGTGGGACTTGATCCCGGAACCCCAGGATCACACCCTGAGGTGAAAGCAGCTGCTCAGCCCCCAAGCCTGTGGGGACACGCAGGTGTCCCGATTCTTGAGCTTTTATTTACTTTTATTTTTTAAGATTTTATTTATTTATTCATGAGAGACACACACACACACACACACACAGAGAGAGAGAGAGAGAGAGAGAGAGGCAGAGATGCAGAGATACAGGCAGAGGGAGCAGCAGGCTCCATGCAGGAAGCCTGACATGGGACTCGATCCCTGGTCTCCAGGATCAGGCCCTGGGCTGAAGGCAGCGCTAAACCACTGAGCCACCCAGGCTGCCCAATTCTTGAGCTTTTAAGTGACAGTATAAGAATTCCATTTCCAATAGTGGCAATAAGCTTGTTGTTCCTCATCAGAACACCTAGACAGTCTGGAAGGGGTGAAGGATATCCACTTGAAAGTGTTGAGATTTATAAGATAGCAGGAATTTCTGGGGCTGATATCCCAGGGAAGGTGCCCCCAAAAAGGTGAGCCTAGTATTTGGTGCAAGTCTCCTTACTCAGGCACTTGCAGAATTAAAAGTGTCATCTGGGAGCTGAGAAGTATACTGGAGCCTGTGGAAAACTCAGAGGGTTTGGAAGTCATGTCCTGCTAGGGCAGAGGAGGCTGGGAAACAGCCCAGCTTTCAGTTGAGGCCTCAAAAGGTTTCACTAAGAGAATAGGGGTGAGTCTGGAGGAGGGCAGTGACTGCACAGTGACTGGAATAAAATAATCTGTTCCTAACCCACCCATCTGCCAGAAGCAAAAGTAAATGCTCTCTGGAGGAACATAACATCAACTGGACCCTCAATTTTTCTCAATAATCTATCATTTGGACTGCCATGCAATTAAAAATAACCAGGTACCCTAAAACACACCATTTAACTGAAAATCAATAGGACAAGAATCATAAAGGTAGAAACCACTAGGTAGTCCAGGTTTTAGTTATTTAACTGTAATACAACATTAATCAGAAGACTTTAAAATAGCAATAATTAAGATATTGAGGGAACTGAATGACAATATGGAACAATTTCAGGGAACTGATTCTATTTAAAAAGAAAAACCCATTAAATGGAGATTCTCAAATGAAAGTTTATAATAATCTAAGTTAAAAATCCAGTGGGTTAGGGGTGTCTGAGGGGTTCAGTTGGTTAAGTATCCACCTCTTGATATCAGCTCAGTTCATGATTTCAGGATTATGAGATCAGGGTCATGAGGTCAGACCTGTGTCTGGCTCTACACTGAGAAGGGAGCCTGCTTGGGATTCTCGTTCTCTCCCCTTGCCCCTTCCCTACCCACTCATCCATGTGTGTGCTTGTTCTCTCTGTCAAAAACAAAAACGTAAACAGACCCAGGGGTTGGTTTAACAGAAGATTGTTCATACCTAAAAGACTCAAATAACCAAAATTTGAACAGAAAAAACAGTCTCAAGTACAGAGAGGGAAAAAAAAAAGCATGGAAAACATGAGACATAGTACCTAGAAGGTCTAGTATGCATCATGGGCATCCCAGAAAGGAAGAAGACAAAAGGACAGAAATAATATTTGAGTAGGTAACAACAATAGTTTTTCCAAGATTGACAAACAGCATCAAGCCACAAATGTGGAGTTACAAACCTAGCATGAGAAATGCTAAGAAAATTTAAGCACACCATAGTCACACTGCTAAAATACAAAGACAAGAAAAAGTCTTAAAAGCGGCTGGAAAAGTAAGACATGTTACCTTCAAAGGAGCAAGTAAGGCTTTCAGCTACCTACCAATTAAAATGATATGAGCTAATTAAAGAAGGTAGAATGGGGATCCCTGGGTGGCGCAGCGGTTTAGGGCCTGCCTTTGACCCAGGGCGCGATCCTGGAGACCCGGGATCGAATCCCACGTCGGGCTCCCGGTGCATGGTGCCTGCTTCTCCCTCTGCCTGTGTCTCTACCTCTCTCTCTCTCTCTCACTGTGTGCCTGTCATAAAAAAAAAAAAAAAAAAAAAGGATGGTAGAATGGCACCTGTAAAGTGCTGAGAGAATATTTAATCAGTGCAGAATTCTACTTCTGAGGAAGATGAAACAAAATTATTTTTATACAAAAAATAAAATAAAACACTGAGGAAATTAATTACCAGCACAATTGTACTATAAGGAATGCTAAAGAGGGTTCTTTAGACAAAAAAAAAAAAAAAAAAAAAGATCCTAGGTGAAACATGAAGGTGCAAGAAGCAGTGAGGAATAAAGGCAAGGGTAAATCTGAGCTTAAATCTGAGTGAAGGGGATCCCGGGTGGCTCAGCGGTTTAGCACCTGCCTTTGGCCCAGGGCATGATCCTGGAGTCCTGGGATTGAGTTCCGCATCGGGCTCCCTGTAAGGAACCTGCTTCTACCGCTGCCTGTGTCTCTGCCTCTCTCGCTCTGTGTGTGTCTCTCATGAATAAATAAATAAAATCTTTAAAAACAAAAAAGTCTGAGTAAAAATTGGGGAGCTTGGATGGCTCAGTTGGTTGGATGCCTGACTCTTGATTTTGCCTTAGAGTCCTGGGATTGAACCCTGCATTGGACTCTGCACTCAGTGGGAATTCTGCTTGAGATTTAAAATGCATGGCAGCTACAGCACATAAGTCAGGAAAAACAAAAGGGAATTAAAGGTGTTTTAAACTTCTTGAGTTTGGGGAAGTGTTATTATAAGTACAAATTGATACTGAGCTTTAGTAGCTCAGGGAGCCATGTTGTAATCTCTAGAGTAATCATGAAAAGAACAGAGAAGAAAATGAGTAAACAACAAGCTTCCAGTCTGGACATTCAAATATTAAAACTACTAAATCCAAAAGGGGCCAGTAAAGGGGAGAAAAAGGATCAAAGAACAGGTGGCTCAACAGAAAGTTCAAGCTCAAATATAGTTAAAATTATACTAAATATATGCAAAAAAGATCTCTGCCAAGACAAAGATTGCCAGCATGGATAAAAAGGATAGGGATATAAAGCCTATTTATTGCTTAAAAATGACATATATTAAATACTAAGCTATAGAAAGGGTGAATAAATGTTGTATGTCTACACCAAAGAAAAGCTGAGATACTAAATTGAAATCAGAAAAAAGTTGACTTAAGGCAAGAAGCATTAGTAGCAATAGGAAACTTTCCAGTGATAAAAAAATTCAACATAACTGGAAAATAGAATCCTTCTACATATTGTCTACCTAATAGCCTAACTTCAAATTTTATGAAAGTGTTATTTTACCTAATATTCTGGTATTCAATATAAAGAATGGGATTGCCCAAGGCAGAGCAGATAGCTGGCCAGGCATTGGGAAAATATTGATGGTGGCTCCATCTTTTTGAAGCTATCAGCCCATGTCATCTGTTTCCTCATCCCCTTCTTTTTTTTTTTCTTTTTTTTTTCTAATTTTTTTTTTTTTATTTATGATAGTCACAGAGAGAGAGAGAGGCAGAGACACAGGCAGAGGGAGAAGCAGGCTCCATGCACCGGGAGCCCGATGTGGGACTCGATCCCGGGTCTCCAGGATCGCGCCCTGGGCCAAAGACAGGCGCCAAACCGCTGCGCCACCCAGGGATCCCTCCTCATCCCTTTCAAGGGAGATTGGCTTGGTGTAAGGTGAGAGATAACAGACTTGGTCTGCTTCTGCCAGGGGTTGAACATGGTGCTCAGTGGGCCACACCTGGGAGCTCCAGGGAAAATCCAGAATTGATAGTAAGGCTCTTTGCTTTTGTATATCAGTAGAAATCCTACCAGAAGTACATTGGCTCCAGAAGTAGCTGGATAAAATGAAGAAATCCAAGAAGAGTGAGAAGCCCATCTTCGCTATTCTTTGCTATTACACCCACCCAGTGCATCAAAAATGTGAATGTAAAGAAAATCACAGTAGGTCTTGAATCTGTTCTTCATTTTGTACCCCATATTCTGGTTATTCATTGCTTAAAGGAAGCATCCTCATTGACAAGAAATGTTGGAGATGTGGAGGTGCCTTTGGAAGGGAATTTGAAAAAATATTCTTAAAAGAACTTAAAATAACATTCTTTACCAAGCTGATTCTCATTACAACTGCCGATGTCCACCAAGATAAACAGCTTCAATCAAGGAGCGGTTTTCTAATCAGGTTTACAGCTTTGAACTTCAATGAAAACTGATTTTCTAAATTGTTAGTCAGTGGGATTACGTTTTCAGTCTAGTTGTCTTTTCATTCAAAGAAGCCTAGCTAATGAGAGCAGGTGTTGGAGAGAAAATGAGCCATAAAATTATCTTTCTCTATGTGTTGGACCTAGACTGCTGAATTGGCTATTTGTTATGATGCATTTTCAGGATTTCCCCCTGAAGTTCCAGAAAACAGAAAATTTAAGCAATATTTAGTTTGTATATGCCATAAGAGAATGAAGAAAGAGAATTCCTTTAGCTAAAGGAAATGATTGATGGAGTTACTCTTAAGGAAATGATTGTCTTCCATTTTCCAGTAAATGTCATTCTTTTTTTACCATGTGACCTCTGGTTTTTATTGGTGAGATATAGAAAAAATAAGAGCATATTAGGGAAAGAATTCGATGAATTTCTAGATCTGGTCTCATACTTCTTTTTATTCTCTCTTGGCTAAAGCAGAAATAATGAACCTTCTGCAAAGGTTCTTTTGTAAGAATCAAGAGAATTTTCTATGTAAAATCTCGACAGTTTCTTGTCCAAAAAAATGTAGTGTGG
This sequence comes from Vulpes lagopus, assembly GCF_018345385.1. NCBI lineage: Eukaryota > Metazoa > Chordata > Mammalia > Carnivora > Canidae > Vulpes > Vulpes lagopus. The sequence goes on along the minus strand of NC_054824.1, from coordinate 111,898,556 downwards.
AAAATGTAATGGAATCTAATTTCATTTTACTTGAAACTCCATTCTGGGATGAAAATTTGTAGTATAAAATACTGGCAACTACTTGAAAATTCAGGTACCAGAACAGAACTATTCTTAAGCTTGCTTCCTAAACTTAAAATACTGCTTAAAGATGAATCTAGTATCTAGGAGTGCACATATGATCTTGTTAGCATTTGGTCATGTCCGACACACGGAATTAAAGGTTTGAGAGAGTGAGAGACTTTTGGTTTTTTTTACTTTTTAACCTTCAGAAATATGACCATTTTATATGCTGATATGTCATTTTTAAGAAGGGATTTTTAATGACCTAGAATTTTATTTTGTATAAACATTACATAAGGAGTATGGAAGAGAAGCTTCATTTCCTATCTCTTCACCCAGAAGACCAGATTTTGATCTTTATTTGATGGATTTGCTTCCCAGGACATAATTTTCAATAGCTAATCATTTTACATACATACACCCTGGAGGGTCAATGGTAATATCCCCTGTCTTCAGGCATGAGCGTACCCACCAAACTCCTAGACAGACAGGCACACTTTATGTTGAGAACTTCCAGGGGGAAAATTTACAGCTTTATTTGCTATGAGGATATTCTTGAGAATATACATACACACACACACGCACACGCACACACATACTCTAAGAGACTCCTGCTACAGTGTCCATTTACTTCACTCTCTCTCCTCAGTTTAGAAGAGCTAGTTATTAGCCTTATGTACATAGCCTCATAAATGATTAGAATGCTGTGCATAAGGGTCTTTGCTTAAAGTTCAGCAGTATTGCCTTTTCTCTCCTGAAATTCTGTCTCATTGCAATTGTAATTAAAATATAAGCACAAGGAGTGATGTCACCAAGATGGCAAAATAGCTCATTCTTGACTTCACTCTTGCTCATAAGAAGAACAGCTAACAGCTATTCAAGGACAAGATACCAGTGAGAGAATTCTAGAAGACAGGGGTGAGGCTAAAGCAGTCCTTCACTGGAGGCCAAGACAGCCTGCATTAGAAAGAGAAGAGAGAGGCTTCATGTTTGTTTGTTTGTTTTTTAAGATTTTATTTATTCATGAGAGACACACAGAGAGAGAGAGAGAGAATGGCAGAGACATAGGCAGAAGGAGAAGCAGGCTCCCTGCGGGGGGCCTGATGCAGGACTCCATCCCAGGACCCTAGGATCACGTCCTGATCCAAAGGCAGATACTCAACCATGGAGCCATTCAGGTGCCCCAAAAGGCTCCATGTTGATCACATTGTTCTTCCCCCAGGACACTAAGCACCATGTAGAGAGGTCTCCCTTGAGCCTGTGGCTTCTCTAGTGAGAAAAGAATACTCAGGGGGACAGCCAGCCCACTGCCAGCATTGTGGATCAGTTTCTAGAAGCACCTGTTCTGATTTGGCCCTGTAGGAATTGAGGGGGAATCTGTGGAGCTCTGGGAATCTGGGAATCAGACTGTGAACCACTGGGAATCTGACTGTGACAGGGAGAGCCTTGCAACAACCAGCACATGGATCTTGGCAAACCAAGTTCATGCCTGCAGTGCCCAAGGAGTAGTTCTAACCAATAGCTTTGTTCACCTCCAGAACCAAGTCAGGGGTGCGTTCTCACCGGGGAACTTGTTGCAATACAGATCTACTTTATTTGGATCCCAAAAGGTGAGTTTTGCTGGTCCTAGAGCTTGGTCGCCCATGCACATGCAAAGAGCCGAATCACAGCCCCATGCACTGTGAAGGGGCTTGTGACAACTTCTGGAAACTGTGTGGCCTAGTAGTGCACAAGCAGGGATGCTGTCCCAGCTGATCTCCAGAGCAAAGCCCAGTCCTGGGTGTGGAGGTTAACCCTGCTACACACAGGCAACGGGATTAAATCATAGCCAAGGCTTAGGAGACTGAGAAATCGAGGGTAGTTTGAAGAAGACCCTCCCCTTCTGGCCCAGGAAAGGGGGCTGAGACATAGCACCACCTGCTAGGGGGCCCAGCCCCATCAGACCAGAAGGGCTGGCAACAACCAAGTGGCCCAGCAGCGTTTGGGCAGAGAGAAGCTCAGGCAGGGCTAATAGTTTACAGAGCAAATCCATGGCCCTGTTTGGTCAGGGAACTTAGGGTGGTGGTCTTCTTGACTTAAGACAGATACAAAGAGCTTTACTTGCTTTAGAGTTGTTTCTCCTGCTATACTGAGCAGGGAATCTAGTTTGTATACCAGCTCATCACAGAATACAGCTGTTAACCAGTTTGACCAGGAATCCTAAGCAGAGCACAGGGGAGCCCTATACTGTACAGTGGCACTAGTATAGACCAAATAGCCCCTGGATCCCCCATCCACGGAGCAGAACCACTGGCCTTAACTGGCCAGGAAGTTCAGTGTGCACTCAGGTCTGATCCAGGTCTCCAGTGAACTATACAGGCCCTGGGTCCTGGCCTGCTGCTCTGCCAGAGAAGGAAAGCTCATTCCTAGCTTTGTCTATTGCTGAATATAGTACCCAGTCCCAACCATCTAGTAAGCCTGACCAGACAATCCAGGTAACCATGGAGCCCATTCTACAGCCTCATTTGGGAAGGACACCAAGCCTGCAATCCTTTCTAACTGTTCTCCTGGTGTCAGCCAGCAGCATCACCCACTTCCCATCCTCAGAGCTCCAAAAGTTGCCTCACCCAAAACTAGACCATAAAATAGTAGGTTCCCCTCCCCTGCCCCTTCACAAGAACTATAGCAGCAGACACACCCAGAAACCAAGGCTGAGCTGACTGGGGAACAGTCTCTGCCAAAGCAAACCTGTAAAGTCTGGAACATGAGCCTGATTACTCAAATGCACAGGTAAAGAATCAAGGAACACAAAAAAACTAGGTAAATATAACACCACTAAAGGAAACTAATAAAGCTCCAATAACTGGCCCTAAAGAAATGGAGATGTATGAACTGCCAGATAAAGAATTAAAAATAATCCCCTAAGAAAGTTTAGTGAACTGCAAGAAAACAGAGACAGACATGAAATGAAATTAGGAAAACAATGCATGAAGAAAACAAGAAGCTCGATCAGCAGATAGCAACCATCACAAACAAGCAAATAGGAGTGTCTGGTTAGGCATCTGACTCTTGGTTTTGGCCCAGGTCATGATCTCAGGTTTGTGAGATGGAGCCCGGCATTGGGCTCCACCCTTACCGAGGAGTCTGCTTGAGCTTCTCTCTCCTTCTCCCTCCACTCCTACCACTTGTACTCTCTCTCTCTCTCTCTCAAATAAATAAATGTTTACAAAAGTAACAACAAACAAATTTCCTATAGTTTAAAGAAACAATAACTGAACTGGTTCAATAGAGTTTCAAAAGTAGACTTGACCATGCAGGAGAAAGAATTGGTGACTGGCGGACAGGATATTTGGAATTACAGATAAGAGGAGCAAAAAGAAAGAAAACAAACAAACAAAAAGACTGAAGAAGGTCTATAGGAATTACAGGACATAATGAAAAGAAATAAATTTGCATTATTGGAATTCCAGAAGGAAACAAAAGGATGAACTTGAAAAGGTACATGCACTTCCAAGTCAGCAGCATTATCTGCAATAGGCAAGATAGAGAAGTGAAGCAAGTGTCCACTGATGGGTGAATGGATAAAGAGGTTGTGGTATATATTATATACAATGGAATACTACTCAGCAATAAAGCAAATGGAAATTCTACCATTTGCAACAACCTGGGTGGAAGTGGCTGGAACTTGAAAGCATGCTAATTAAAACATGACAGATAAAGCTAAATACTGTATGATCTCATTTCTATGTGGAATCTGGAAAAAAAAATCACAGAAAACAAACTCAGAAAAGACCAGACTTGTGACTACATGGGGCGGAGGGTAGGGGAAATAGAGAAAGGCTGTCCAAAGATACAAACTTCCGGTTAGAAGATGAACACTAGGGACCAGATATACAACATGATGTCTATAGCTAATGCTGCTATATGATACATAGGAAAGTTTATAAGAGAGTAAATATTAAAAGTTCTCATCTTAAGGGAAAAGAAAAAAAAAAACAATTCAGCTGTACTGAGCAACTGATGTGTGTGGCAAACAGTGATTAATGAGACATGGTGACATCTGGTGTTGTCGGCATGGGACTAGGGTTTTACGGCTTGGAAATCACTGCTTGACCCGTCTCTACCTAGCGTGCCTCTGTCTATGGGACTGCTCTCCACCTACAAAGCTTCACTCTGCTCTTTTTCTTTTGTCCCTTCCATGCTTGGGGAGTGGGACCCACATAAAGTAGGTGGCCATGGTACAACTCTAGACCCAAAACTAGTCAGTTCAAAAACTGACTTGCCTATGGATCCCATCTCCACTCCTTTGTGGCTGAATAATTATGAATAATGTACCACTTCTCACTATATCTTACTATATCATTAGTGAAATGGAAACTCACCTTACAGCATCTTATGACTATGTGAGGTTTTTGTCTGTAAATGAGAATGGATCAGCTTAGTAATCAAGCTCCCAAAAGACTTATATAAAGTTAAATTCCGGTTTATTATTTTGCAATGAAAAAAAATCCATCAATCAGAGAGGACACTAGTTTCCTCTGGCTAACACTTAAAGAGACATTTGGGTAATTTAGCGAACACAGAATCAGAGTAAGGAGAATTAATGGCCATAATTCAGTTGTTTAATGTTGCCTGGGAACGTGGCTGAAAGTGTCATCCTCAGTGAGTAGGTCACAATGGAACAAGCACAGACTCGGGAATCCAATGTACCTGGATGTGATTTCCACTAGCCTTGGTGACCCAGAGCAAGTTATTCACCATTTCTCAGCTTCTGCAAAATAGGGTATAATACTGGTCATTAGCTCGATTTAATTATTAAATTATTCAAAGTGTATAAAGCCCCATGGGTGCTAGATATCCTCAGCTTCCTTTCAGATACTGAGTCATACTGGATATGTGATTAGTGAGGTTAATATAATCCAATATTCTGGATTTCCTTTTACTTTCCACGTGAATAGAGAACTTTCCTGGTACTTGCTCTTTTCTCATTTATGTATGCTTGTATCATGGTGGCCTTGATAACAATAGCTATATGTCCTGATAGCAAAGGTTTAAAAACATCATCATGTTTTATGCAGACACACTTAGAAACATGTGATACAACTACAGTAACAATTCTAAAAGTGGAAATTAAAAAATATTTTAAGCGATGCTATTAAGTATCAGACCAATGAAAAAAATTCTTAAAGGGTCATTTATATGTCTAAGCTATAGTGAGTTGGTACATTTTCAGGGGACCCGGGGCAATATCTATATTTCCTGTGTTTATGCAGAAGTAATGCTCATCTCAAATACATCTGATTCTAAATAACTCACAGGTAGGAGCATTATCTCCAGGCTGACCACCCTTGCCTTTGCTCCTGAAGCCACTTTTTGGAGAACCTGTGTCCAGATACCTTCTCAGTTCCTCTCCTCTTTCTTTCCTTCTTATCTTTAAAGCTCAGATGCCATCTCTTTTGGGAAACTTCTTGACTCCTGCAAGGCCTCTCTTTGCTCTCAAAGACCCATGGAAGGAGTCTGTAAGGAGTGGAGGCACGTGACAGATGGTAGCACTTTACAGGTAGCCGGGGCCCCGTTTGAAGGGTCCGCTGTGCCACAAGAAAGATGAGGGGCTTTATCTGATTAAGCAGCTGGGAAACCAGATTTTTAAACCTCAAAATAAAGTCACCAGATTAAATGTTATAGATTGTGTTAAAATAAGCAGCCCAGGTGTCATTGGCACTGTGATCTAATGACTGTGCTAAGGTAGCCTTGCTATGCAGCTGGGACAGTGGCTTCAGGGAATCCGCATGAAGGAAGATCTTCATGCCAGGGTTGAAAATTACAAGAAAGAATTATTACAAGTGCACAATTAATTTGCTGAGAGAGGAATGAGACTGTACTTGTGTTTACATTTTGCTCTGGAGTATCTGTGGCTGGAAAGGTGGGTCTTTGGCAGGAAAGCTCAGTCTCTTCCACTAGGTCTCTAAGCAGGTGTCCTTACTGCGTTGCCTCCTCCGAGGTGTTCCTCTCACCCTAGGACTCCATCAGGTCACCTTTCCGATAGTAGGCCTGCTGTTTGGATCATGTGTAGCTGCTTCCACAGTCAACTTTTCTGTGTCAATATAGCACTAGGACAATGCCTTTGAATGCCTTGACATTGGAGGTATGGGCAGGAGTCAAGCTAAGATTACATCATACTATTCATTCTTTATAGCAACAGATGGAAGTAGATAAGCAGACCATGGGACCCTCACAAAAATGGAGCAAAGAGAAGAAGGGATCTTACTTATTTTAATGTCTTTTTAAAACTGCTACTAGTAGAGAAGGAGAGGGTGCATCTTCCATTTGAATCTTTCTGACTTCTCAGGTTGTAAGACTTCTTCTATGTGGTTCGTAGTACTCCAAATATTAAGTCAGAGCCCATTAGGCTTACGTTCATCTTAGAGTTTATTAAGAATTTTATGTCGACTTTACTCTTCTGATCAAATATGGTAAATAAAAGTGAGGTACAGGAAGGTCACAGTTTGAAAGAGTGCAGATTATGTCACCAGTGCTGTTTTTTTTTTTTTAAGATTTTATTTATTCATTTATGAGCGACCCAGAGAGAGAGAGAGAGAGAGAGAGAGAGAGAGAGAGGCAGAGACACAGGCAGAGGGAGAAGCAGGCCCCCTGCAGGCCTAACATGGGACTCGATCCCGGGTCTCCAGGATCATGGCCTGAGCCAAAGGTAGACGCTTAGCCACTCAGCCACCCAGGCATCCCATCCAGTACTGGTTTATTTTTATTATTATTATTTTTTATTTATTTACAATAGTCACACACACACACACACACACACACACACACACACAGAGAGAGAGAGAGAGAGAGGCAGAGACATAGGCAGAGGGAGAAGCAGGCTCCATGCACCGGGAGCCCGACGTGGGATTCGATCCCCGGTCTCCAGGATCGCGCCCTGAGCCAAAGGCAGGCGCCAAACCGCTGCGCCACCCAGGGATCCCCAGTACTGTTTTAAATGTGGCACTTAGAAACTGCAAAATTAAGTCCTGGTGGCAAACTATTTTTATTTTTGTTAATGGAGTTACCCATATAACATGATTTAACTTATTTTAAAAACAGTGTTAATATATGTAAAATACTTTGCACAATGCCCGGAAATGTTTTGGAGAGAAATCTTGGTATAAGAATTAGAAGTACAGTTACTGTACTGGGAGATCAATATGATCCTTGTAGGCTAACTTCCTGCATTCCACACACCAGACAAAGAATGTGACATTGTTTGCTAAGCACCTGGGAGGTGCTGGCTGGTGTGTTGAGATGCTGAGGATATACCTGTGAACCAGTCCTCCTGGAGCTGACCTGCTAGTTGACAAGCAGCCAATCAATCTTCAATCAAGAGAGGAACAATTTATGATTTAATTTAACTGTTGCTCCAATCACGTGACTGCTTTAAAGTACTGCATCCTTTGATTACAGAAGGGAGTCCCTGAGGCATGTATTTCATTTCTGGAATCCTCTCCACAGTATAGGAAATGTAAAATCCAAGCATGTAGATGAGATTTGAACAGTTTTACCTCACCCACAGTTGTAATGACAGGAATGAAGGAAGAACACCTCCACCAAGGCCCCATGTCCTGCGTAATGTCTAAACTTCTGCAACATGAATCGTAAAAACTGAAGTGGAAGCCAAATGTTTAATGTCTGCATTAGATGTCCATGTATGTATAGATATGTGGTATGAACATTAATGTACAGGTGCTGGACCCAGTTTACTCCTCTTCCAGGCACCTCCTGGCCCGGCCATAGTTTTCTGCTCCACGTCACTGATATCCCTCCAGGGAGATTGCCTGACGTCTGCTGCTTTATGTAGCCATAGAGGGTAGATTCCCCTTGATGCTTCATGGTGGTGGCCATGCCATCATGGCATCTCTGCTGGGCCAGCCAGGCCCCCTCTCATGATTGTCCTCCACTCCAACATTATTTGTGATCAAGAAGCAGCATTTTCACTGGACGCACCTGGGCTTGCCTGTGCCTCTGAGGGTCAGTGCTCCCTGTGACCTGCTGATGGTCTCTGCAAGCCCGAACCTCACAGTAGATGCCACTTCTGCAGTGGGCCTTGGCCACTAAGGGAGCAGCAAACCAATCAGAAATATGAGGGGCTGGTGCCCATGAGGCTGACTTTGACCACTGGAGGAGACCGGGACTAGGAAATAAATTCTTCCCTGATGACAATCTGCAGATTCAGAGTGTTTTTACAGCTAATTGACCTGTGGGGTGAGTGCAAACTGTCAGGGCCAGTGACCCACCAGCTCCCTTCTCTCGCTCTCCTGCTGCCTTTCCCCCACCCTCCTGCCTTCCTCACTGTTTCCCCGTGCAAGCCAGGAAGCCCTCTGGGCCCTGTGTTTGGGGACCCCAGTGTGAAGTGGAGGTGGATTTGGGATTCATATTTGAGAAAACTTCTGGAGAATTTTCTCATGTTTGTTGAAATGTATTTCTCTCACTTTTTTTTTTTTTTCATTTTTTCTCTTAATGTGGGAGGGATAAGCAGATTCAGATAAACGATGGGTTCATGTGGTCAGGGAGGCCAGAACAAGAGTCTGTCTCCTTCAAGCCTCAAATCCCAGGCAAAGACCTAGTACACATGATTTGGAAAATCCCGCCACTAAAATCAGAGAATAAATAGTTTTTCCACATGAGAATCACCTGCTCAGCCTCTTTTCCCACCATTTCAGCTTGTCCTTGTTGTCCTTCTAGAATATCCGCATGTAGCATACACAAGGTTTGCCCACCATGCAGGGAACTTATCTGAGATGTATATTATAGAAGAATAATTTTATTTGACATGTAAGGATCTGTGATTTGTACCAAATTTGCCCTGAGATTGCAATGCCCTTGAGCACAGGAAAGCCCACTCCTAAATGTATCTCAACTTGTCAGTCTTTATTTTACAGGCCAGCTCCTGCCCTCTAGTTTCTGCCCCTGCTACTTCCAAGGAAATATGCTGACCAGTGCTCTCAATTGCCTCCCACTTGAATCCTTATTCTTGTGATTTTCTGGCTCAGATGGCACACACATCCTTTAAAAAGTCCTCCTCTGAGAAAGAAGCCATTTCTGATCTGACCTCCTATTCAATCCTTCCTACTTACCTTCTTCTTTGTGCTTCCTCTGAACATCCTACCCTGCTGTATTCCTAGGATGCTTTAGATACGTCTGCATTCTCCTGTAGAATGAGATAGATAGTGGTCCCGGAGGCCCAGATCCCATTCCTGTCCACTCTAAATCTGGCTCCTAGTTCATATCTAGACTATTAGGAAATGCATTATGAGGAACTTGAATGTATGATTTCTTGGCCTCTCAGCCTTCCCTGCAAGATTTTTTTTTAAACTGGAAGTTAGAAGTTCAGTAAATCTCCTAAAGAAATTCATGCTTTGTGCTTTTAAGTTTCTAAGTAAACAGAATAATGATTAAAATGAAACACACTCAGTATTTATAGTAATGTGAAAACTAAGTGAGGCTAACCATTTTTCACCGAGGATTTTCATGTCTTTAATATTTGAATGCAATCTGGCTTATTGTAGCAGGGCTTCGCAAGTGACAGTGTAATATTTTAAAATATTTATACTTGTACCTAATAAGCATTTTATACAGCTTATTTTGGAAAAATTGAAATGAGCTTAAAACTACAAAATATACATAGAACAAGTCTAAAAATTGTCACACTTTGAAGGCCTCTGTTTAACTTGTGTGTGGAAGTGACAATGGATTCTCCTGAGAATGTGATCTGTTTGGGGAGGTCAATATACAACTGGGCATACAGACTTGGGTCCTCTGGTGGACAGAGGTTCTACACAGAAAGGTCTTTTACCTTTTGCTTACAACCTAGCACACCCTTAGGATGGATACTCTGGTATTGGGGTATATGTATATGATTGTGTGTGAGATTGTGTGTGTATGTGAAGTTGTGTGTGTGTATCTGTGTCTGTGTCTGTGTTAGAGAGAGAACCCTCATATATTCAGGAAGCTAAAGTCCTGATGCAGATAGCAATGTACCTACCAGGAAAAAATAAACAAAAAACCAAAGTAGACAGGAAATTGTAGGTGATATGTTCGATTGAATATTGGGGAGAAAACTTCTCCTCCATATTTGTATCATATTTAGGTGCCTGAAATTCTGTGTATTTTGAAAACATCTTTAAAATGCAAATGGGCTTAAAGGAAGGGGGAATCATAGAAAGATATGAACATCTAGTACATAAGTTCATAATTGCTTCTATGACATAGATTTCCACAGCAATCTGGTGAACCCTTCAGATTCTTTCTCAGAATGATGGTTCTGAACACATAAGATAAAATCCATACAATTACAATGGAACCAATTAAATTGAAATGAAGAAATCTAAATCTTTAAAAAACTGATATAATATGAATGCCTCTATATTATCACTGTGCTAACAACGAATACATCTATTTACTCTGGTAATTTCAAAGTAGTTAATATAACAGTCATATGATAGGAGAATCTCTATACTTTTCTATCTGATGATAAAGGCACAGTATTACTAACATGACTGTGGTATATCTCCTATATTTGAAAGAAATGCTACATGCCATCAGAAGGTATTAAATATTAAAATATAATTTTATTTTCATGCAAGTTCACATATCCTCAGAATTTTTTCCATGGCCTCCTCCTAGGGATTTTTCTGATTTTAGTTGAAAAAAAATCCTTTTTTAAAAACAGATTTTATTTATTTATTTATTGTGCATTCAAGGTAGGGAAGGGGGAGAAGAAGTGGGAAAGATTTCCAAGCAGACTTGTTCTGAGTGGGGAGCCCTATGAGATCATAACCTGGGCTGAAATCAAGAGTCAAACACTCAACTGACTGAGCCACCCAGATGTCCCTAGTTGAAGAAATTCTTAAATAAATTAATGGAAGGGCATGGAAGTGGAGGGTAGGAAATGTAAAATGGGGTGAGGAAGGTAAAAGATGAACTTGATGCTTCTGCTGGGGCTCTTTCTGCTAAGACTATTATACTGTGGCCCTGCTCTTGAACAGGCTAAGTGCAGTTCCTCAGTAAATCTGAGCAAATCTCTAAATAATTTCACCATCATTTGAATTTAAGAGGTCTTGGTGTGCAGCCTGCCTGGGTAAATTCCTAAAGCAGGACTAAGGAGGCAGACCCTACAACCTCTATGTAGATTAGGTTATTGAAAGTCTCCATAAAACTTTGGCCAGGAAAAAATGCAACATGTGCATACCTGTTATTTCTATGGAAGAAGGATGGAGATATCTATAGGAACTCAGTAGAGTTTCCCATAGTCGTACTTACCTTTCTGCCATTAGGTTTGGGTAGAAAAAATAAATTTGGCAATAGCATAAGTCATCAGAATCTCACCACCCTTTGACTTAACTGTCTGTCTTTTTTTTTTTTTTTTAAGTATAAAAAGGTAATACAAATTTGATTTAATTGACCTGGGCTTGGTACTTTTGCCTGAGTAGATAAATGATGAGGATTTAAGTTTTTAGATTTTAAGCTTCCCTAGGAAAGAAGTGATCTGTTTTTCTTAAAGTAGCCAGTAAATGGTAGTTATTAAACCACAGGCTTTTTTAGGAGTGCCAATTTCTCTGAGCATGTTCTAATGTAAATATTTATTGAATGCTTTCTGTGGTTTAAGTGCAGCCAGTATTCTGGTTATCTTGCCAATGATAACATTTCACAGTTATAGATCTAGGATCACTTTTAGTTCAAATCTCACGGGTGCCTGATAGAATAAGTGAGTGGCCTGGATGACATCTGTTTGCCTATTCAGTCTTTCTGTTTCGATATTCTTACTCTCTAGGACTTAATTTTTCTTGTTGCTCATAGATAACTCTCTTTATTTCCCTACCTACCAAAGAATATAAAGTCAGATAGATAATTTTAAATGTAAAACCAGCTGAATGATTTTGAACATATTATTTAAGTTGAGTTTTTTCCAGAATGATTTTTAAGTATTCTTTGCCTTCAGTTCAGTTTTATCCTCTGGGTGTGGAAGTCATTCTGCCTAATGAAAAGGTTTAAAGATGCTCTCTACAATGCTCTAAAAAGAACTGCCTCTCTGGCAGTTAACTCTCGTGGGGGTAAAGTACCTTTCAAACCCTCAGAGTGATGTTTAGTTTTAAAGCTCTGACCTGTTTGTGTGCCAGGTGGGAGTTCAACTCTCTGGAAGACCACTTAAGTCAGCAAATACAGCCCTTGAAAGAAGTTTTATAAAAGCAAAGAACCAAGCTGTAAAGAACAAAGCATTTTAATGTGAGCCACTATTACTTCTGGAAGAGCTCAGTTGCTTTCCTGGAAAGACACACTGTGATTTCTAAAACAGCTGTAGAGATACTGCTCCCTGTGGGGTCAGATTGCATCTTGATTTGAGTTGTTGAATGTTGGTCCTTTGCACAGTTTGCACCGTGAATAAAGTGAATTGCAAGTATCCTTCCATCTGTTCAGATAAGGAGAATCATTATTTATATTTTTGTGGTGCTTTAAAATTCCCCAGTGATGGTCCAGTTTAGTTCTTAAATGATCCTGACAGTAATGCCAAAGTTACGTTAGCCACTCTTTTCTGCTTCTCTGCTGCTTGGAGTGTATGTCTGGCATACACTTAGAACTTTCTACTCTGATTATTTAATTATGTTGTTGCCTGCCCCTTTAGTCTTGAAACTTCTGAATGGCCATGAATATGTCTTCCTCATGCTCAATATCAGTGCCTGTTACTTATAGGGGCTTCCCAAGTGTTTGCTGAATGAACAAATGCAGACTCCCTAGGCCATTTTCTTTCCACCAGTGGTCTCGCTCAGTACCTACCTGTCTTGGGAGACTCAGCCCAGAGGTCTCTTCCTCTAATGGGCCATCACTAAACACCTACCTCCCTGAACTCGCTTTAGCACCTGTTTTCTCTATGCCCTGAATGATTCTTAGAATAGCTCCATCACTGTTTACACTATTATAATATAATTATTGGCTTACCTGCTAGAGTTAATAATGGGGCCCAGGGCACCTGGGTGGCTCAATTTATTGAGTGTCAGACTGTTAGTTTTAGTCCAGATCGTGATCTCAGGGTCTTGAGATTGAATCCCACATCAGGCTCCATGCTGAGAAGGAAATCTGCTTGAGATTCTCTCCCTCTCCCTCTGCCCCTCCTCTCTCTTTCTCTCTCAAAATAAATATTTAAAAAAAAAATCAGGCTTGAGTCTTATTCAACTTTGAATCAATGAAGCCTACTACAGTGCCTGGCACACAGTAGTTAATCAATACATGTTTATTGATTTAGGAAGTGAAAGAAGATAAGGTTGTAATTATAGACTGGTTAGATCTTGAATGCTTTGCTCAGAAATTCAGAATAGAATCGAGGTACTTGCAAAATGCCTAAAGTTCGATCTTTCTTCCTAGAGTGCTAATTATATAAAGGATAAAAAGGAAAAAAAAAATCAAAGAAAAAATATTCCTACCAGTAAGGTACATACATTGATTTTAAAATACATCCATTGCATTTTTTGTTTCTAATGTAATCTAGAAGTTAATCTGCTGCTAACAGAGTGCCTTCCATATGCCAGGTCATCTGCAAGGCTGGGAATGAAGAAGTACAAAATGTTCTGTTTTGCTTTTTGTCAGGTGGAGTTCAGTTGTCAGCATAATATGGAATCATTGTTTTTCTACATCATTTGGGCTAAAAATCATATTGGACACCCTCAGCTTTCTAGCCTCCCAATACCCATTCACACATCAAATCCTTTGGTTGTAACTTAAAGGTCCCATTTATCCTTCTCCACTCCTCCATATCACTGCCCTATGTTGGTCTACCATCATCGATCTGCTATTCCTAATATTTCACCTACATGTTAACATCAAAAATTATAACATTGTGCATTTACATTCACTTCACTTTGCAATTCTATTCAGTGTGTTTATGTCTACCCAATCTGTTTTTTCAACTGAATTAGGAAGAATACCTGTGTGAGTTATTCACAAAAACATTGGTTAAATGAAAGAGACTGGAATAAAAATACCTAAGGTAATCAGTGTCCTAAACTCTTCTCCATTTCTTCCCATTACATTAGCAGCAGTCACGAATGTATTATTTGTACAGGTGGTTCTCATGGTGACTCTTGACAAAACGTGTGAATGGGGGACTCTTTGTCGAGGAAGAAGATAGAGTGTACTTGGCATCGTCAAGTAGCTTTGCAAATCATCATGAATGTTTCTGACCCCCAGACTCTTTTAGCACTTAGCAGATGATGTTTGTCTTCTCTAGAGTTGTGTAAACTAAGGAAATTGGACATCTGTTTTGAATGATTTGACCTTAAGTCACATTTTTTAAGTAAAGCCATATGAGTATTATTGTATCATTTTATTGCATTAGGAAGCAACAAGAATAAACAGTATCCTCTGGGTTTCTGAAGAGATCAGGGGTTGATCTAATTGTTTATACAATATTAAATGTCTTATTTAAAATTCATATTTTCCAGTGAACCTTGGTAGTTTTCAAAGAAATAGATTCAATTCTTATCTCCCTATTTTGCATTTGTCACTAAGCCTCATTTACTTGAGAAAAAATAATAGAACTAATTTTGGCTCCATACTGTCATCTTGAGCATAGTGGGTTTTAATTTGTTTTTAAAGAAGAGAATAGCTTATGTGATTTGAGAGTCAACTCATTTTATTTTTTAAGAGTTGTAATTCGAAGTTGAAGATAACCCTGATAACTTCTAGTATATTTTGGTTGTTATTGTTGTTATTTTTAATTTTCTCCAGAGAGCATACACCACAGATATTTGGTTGACTCTGCAATGTGCTACAAAATCTTGATTATATGTCAGTTTAAAATATCAGCTGTAGAATCAGATTGATTGGATTAAAATCCTGTTTTTGTGTATGACCTTGGGAAGGATTTTTAACACTTCTGAATATAAAATAATAATACTCATCTCAGTGCATTATTAAGGGGTTCAAATAAAAGAATGGTTAAGAAGTACTTTGTACAGTGAGCAGCACATAGCAAGCACATAATGGAGATTTAGTGACAACAGTAAGAATGTGAAGAAGAAGTATGGTCATTGGCCACACTTAGAACCAAGAAAGCCATGAGACAGCTTCCTTAAGCCTCAAACCCACTGTCCCATTAGCCAGTCTGCTGTTAGCTAAAGTAACAGGGCTACTTTATGTAAAGCACTGACCATGATCATTAATAAATTAAAAAATCAACTATTTTCATGTTCGGAGCAGTTGTTTAGTATTTATATCCATTAATTCAAAACATTGGACAATTAAAAATATATATCCCTTTTGGCCAGCAAATTGGGCCAGCAGGACCCTATTCGGCAGTGTGTTCATATGGATGGCTATTTTATTGCAGGATACTTTGTAGTGGCAGGTATTAAAAATGTAGAACTGGGTCCTTATGCTCATTTTGGCCTAAAGAATTGTCTACATTATATTACTGAATAAAGAGCAAAACAAACTGCAGAGAAATGTGTCAGGTTATTATTTTTTGAAAAATATAAGAAAAGGCTAAAAAAAAAAAAAAGACTCACCTCAGGTATATAAATATACACCTGTGGGGCAGCCCGGGTGGCTCAGCGGTTTAGCACCACCTTCAGCCCAGGGCCTGATCCTGGAGACCTGGGATCAAGTCCCACTTCAGGCTCCCTGCATGGAGCCTGCTTCTCCCTCTGCCTGTGCTTCTCCCTCTGCCTGTTTCTCTGCCTCTCTCTCTCTGTGTCTCTCATGAATGAATAAATAAAAATCTTTAAAATATATATATATATATATATACACACACCTGTATGTATAGAGTTTTGCAGGAAATACACTACTACCTCAGTGGAATAAGTGTGTGGCCATTGAAGATACTGTTAGCTTTTTATCAACATTTTTTATTATTTAAAACTTTTATAATTAAAATGTTTATAATACATAGGGTAGAAAGCATATTTCTGTGTCCTCCTCATTAATAATGTCCTCAGACATTATTAGCTTTGGGTGCATAACACACTGTCCCCAAACGTGGTACCTTTTTTTGTTCATTTGTTTGTTTGTTTTGGCGGGAGAGATGGAGGGAGAGGTGGAGAGAATCTGAAGCAGACTCCACACCCACCATGGAGCCCAAGGCAGGGCTCAGCCTCACATCCCTGACATCAGGACCTGAGACAAAATCAGGAGTCAGATGCTTAATCCACTGAGCCGCCTGGGTATTCCCCAAACTTGGTATCTTAAAATAATACCCATAGCTAACAATTCTATGTGTCAGTTATTTGGGCCGGGTTCAGCTGAGTGGTTCTGCTGATCTGGGGGCTTTGTGTGGCTGTTCTTGCCTGGGCTCCTTCATGCAGCAGCAATAAGCTGTAGGATCGACTGGGGCCTGGGTGGGGAAAGCAGATCTCTGCTTCACAGGGTCCCCTTCCTCCAGCAGGCTAGCCAGGACTTGTTCACCTGGTTATGAGCAAGTTTTCCTTTTTCCATTGTAGCCTTAAGTTTCTCAGATTCGGACTTTACTTCTTTATATACACATGTATGTGTATTTGTGTGTATATTTTATAGATAGATTAGATCTATAGATATATCTGTGTATATATATTATATATGAAATACAAGTACTATATACACTGCGTACAGTATATATGTATTGACTCAAGAGGCTATAGTGTTCTTCCTAAAAGTATCTAACTAAAAATCAAATCAGGGGGGGAGGGGCAAGATGGCGGAGGAGTAGGGTCTCCAGGTCACCTGGTCCTCAGCAAATTACCTAGAAAACCATCCAATCATCCTGAAAACCTACGAATTCGGCCTGAGATTTAAAGAGAGACCAGCTGGAACGCTACAGTGAGAAGAGTTCGCGCTTCTATCAAGGTAGGAAGACGGGGAAAAAGAAATAAAGACACAAAAGGCCTCCGAGGGGGAGGGGCCCTGCGAGGAGCCGGGCTGAGGCCGGGGCGAGTGTCCCCAGGACAGGAGAGCCCCGTCCCGGAGGAGCAGGAGCTGCACCAACCTTCCCCGCGGAAAGGGGCTCCCGGGGAATTGGAGCAGGATCCCCAGAAAGGCGGGGATGCCCTCGGGCTCCCTGGGACAGTAACAGAGGAACCGCGCCCTGGAGAGTGCGCCGAGCTCCCTAAGGGCTGCAGCGCTCGGCGGGGCCCGGAGCAGCTCGGAGGGGCTCGGGCGGCGGCTCCGCGGAGGGGGCTGCGCGGCTCCGGGAACAGCTCAGCGGCGGCGGCTCGGGCGGAGGAAGAAGCTCCGCGCGGAGGGGGCTGCGCGGCTCCGGGAACAGCTCGGAGGGGCTCGGGCGGCGGCTCCGCGGAGGGGGCTGCGCGGCTCCGGGAACAGCTCAGCGGCGGCGGCTCGCGCAGAGGAAGAAGCTCCGCGCGGAGGGGGCTGCGCGGCTCCGGGAGCAGCTCGGAGAGGCTCGGGCGGCGGCTCCGCGGAGGGGGCTGCACCGCCGGGAGCGCGAATCCAACAGCGCAGGCCCCGGAGCACAGGGCGCCGGGACACAGCCCAGGATCCGGCCTCCCCCGGGACAGGCAGAGGCCGGGAGGGCCCAGGACAGCAAGGACGCTCCTGCCTGGAACTGAGCAGATCAGCGGCCCCGCCCCGGAGCCCCCAGGCCCTGCAGAAGGAGAGCCCTGGAGCTTCTGCGGGGGCTGACTCCAGGGTCCCAGAGCTGCCCCCGACACTGTGGCTTCCTCCCGGGGCCTCACGGGGTGAACAACCCCCACCGAGCCCTGCACCAGACAGGGGCAGAGCAGCTCCCCCAAGTGCTAACACCTGAGAATCAGCACAGCAGGCCCCTCCCCCAGAAGACCAGCGAGACGGACCAGTTCCAAGGGAAATCAAGGGACTTAAACTACACAGAATCGGAAGATACTCCCCCGTGGTTTTTTTTGTTTTTTGTTTTTTTGTTTTTGTTTTTGTTTTTGTTTGTTTGTTTTGTTTTGTGCTTTTTTTTTTCTCTCTCTTTCTTCTTGATTTCTGATTGCTTCCCCCACCCCCCCTTTTTCTTTTTTCTCCTTTCTTTCTTTTTCTTTCTTTTTCTTCTCTTTTTCCCCTAATTTTTTCTTCTTTCTCTTTTTTCTTTTTCTCTTTTCTTTCCTTCTCTCTCTTTTTCTCCTTTTCCCAATACAACTTGTTTTTGGCCACTCTGCACTGAGCAAAATGACTAGAAGGAAAACCCCTCAAAAAAAAGAATCAGAAACAGCCCACTCTCCCACAGAGTTACAAAATATGGATTACAATTCAATGTCAGAAAGCCAATTCAGAAGCACTATTTTACAGCTACTGGTGGCTCTAGAAAAAACCATAAAGGACTCAAGAGACTTCATGACTGCAGAATTTAGATCTAATCAGGCAGAAATTAAAAATCAATTAAATGAGATGCAATCCAAGCTAGAAGTCCTAACGACGAGGCTTGACGAGGTGGAAGAACGAGTGAGTGACATAGAAGACAAGTTGATGGCAAAGAGGGAAACTGAGGAAAAAAGAGACAGGCAATTAAAAGACCATGAGGATAGATTAAGGGAAATAAATGATAGCCTGAGGAAGAAAAACCTACGTTTAATTGGGGTTCCTGAGGGCGCGGAAAGGGACAGAGGGCCAGAATATGTATTTGAACAAATCCTAGCTGAAAACTTTCCGAATCTGGGAAGGGAAACAGGCATTCAGATCCAGGAAATAGAGAGATCCCCCCCTAAAATCAACAAAAACCGTTCAACACCTCGACATTTAATAGTGAAGCTTGCAAATTCCAAAGATAAGGAGAAGATCCTTAAAGCAGCAAGAGAAAAAAAGTCCCTGACTTTTATGGGGAGGAATATTAGGGTAACAGCAGACCTCTCCACAGAGACGTGGCAGGCCAGAAAGGGCTGGCAGGATATATTCAGGGTCCTAAATGAAAAGAACATGCAACCAAGAATACTTTACCCCGCAAGGCTTTCATTCAAAATGGAAGGAGAGATAAAGAGCTTCCAAGACAGGCAGGAACTGAAAGAATATGTAACCTCCAAACCAGCTCTGCAAGAAATTTTAAGGGGGACTCTTAAAATTCCCCTTTAAGAAGAAGTTCAGTGGAACAATCCACAGAAACAAGGACTGAATAGATATGATGACACTAAACTCATATCTATCAATAGTAACTCTGAATGTGAACGGGCTTAATGACCCCATCAAAAGGCGCAGGGTTTCAGACATCCTTATATCAGATAAATTAAAATTTACCCCGAAGACTATAGTGAGAGATGAAGAGGGACACTATCTCATACTCAAAGGATCTATCCAACAAGAGGACTTAACACTCCTCAATATATATGCCCCGAATGTGGGAGCTGCCAAATATTTAAACCAATTAATAACCAAACTCAAGAAATACCTTGATAATAATACACTTATACTTGGTGACTTCAATCTAGCTCTTTCTACCCTGGATAGGTCTTCTAAGCACAACATCTCCAAAGAAACGAGAGCTTTAAATGATACACTGGACCAGATGGATTTCACAGATATCTACAGAACTTTACATCCAAACTCAACTGAATACACATTCTTCTCAAGTGCACATGGAACTTTCTCCAGAATAGACCACATACTGGGTCACAAATCGGGACTGAACCGATACCAAAAGGTCAGGATAGTCCCCTGTATATTCTCAGACCATAATGCCTTGAAATTAGAACTTAATCACAACAAGAAATATGGAAGGACCACAAACACGTGGAGGTTAAGGACCATCCTGCTAAAAGATGAAAAGGTCAACCAGGAAATTAAGGAAGAATTAAAAAGATTCATGGAAACTAATGAAAATGAAGATACAACCGTTCAAAATCTTTGGGATGCAGCAAAAGCAGTCCTGAGGGGGAAATACATCGCAATACAAGCATACATTCAAAAACTGGAAAGATCTCAAATTCAAAAGCTCACCTTACACATAAAGGAACTAGAGAAAAAGCAACAAATAGACCCCACCCCCAGCAGAAGAAGAGAGTTAATTAAAATTCGAGCAGAACTCAATGATATCGAGACCAAAAGAACTGTGGAACAGATCAACAGAACCAGGAGTTGGTTCTTTGAAAGAATTAATAAGATAGATAAACCATTAGCCAACCTTATTAAAAAGAAGAGAGAGAAGACTCAAATTAATAAAATCATGAATGAGAAAGGGGACATCACTACCAACACCAAGGAAATACAAACGATTTTAAAAACATATTATGAACAGCTGTACGCCAATAAATTAGGAAATCTAGAAGAAATGGACGCATTCCTGGAAAGCCACAAACTACCAAAACTGGAGCAGGAAGAAATAGAAAACCTGAACAGGCCAATAACCAGGGAGGAAATTGAAGCAGTCATCAAAAACCTCCCAAGACACAAGAGTCCAGGGCCAGATGGCTTCCCAGGGGAATTCTATCAAACGTTTAAAGAAGAAATCATACCTATTCTACTAAAGCTGTTTGGAAAGATAGAAAGAGATGGAGTACTTCCAAATTCGTTCTATGAGGCCAGCATCACCTTAATTCCGAAACCAGACAAAGACCCCACCAAAAAGGAGAATTACAGACCAATATCCCTGATGAACATGGATGCAAAAATTCTCAACAAGATACTAGCCAATAGGATCCAACAACACATTAAGAAAATTATTCACCATGACCAAGTAGGATTTATCCCTGGGACACAAGGCTGGTTCAACACTCGTAAAACCATCAATGTGATTCATCATATCAGCAAGAGAAAAACCAAGAACCATATGATACTCTCATTAGATGCAGAGAAAGCATTTGACAAAATACAGCATCCATTCCTGATCAAAACCCTTCAGAGTGTTGGGATAGAGGGAACTTTCCTCGACATCTTAAAAGCCATCTACGAAAAGCCCACAGCAAATATCATTCTCAATGGGGAAGCACTGGGAGCCTTTCCCCTAAGATCAGGAACAAGACAGGGATGTCCACTCTCACCACTGCTGTTCAACATAGTTCTGGAAGTCCTCGCCTCAGCAATCAGACAACAAAAAGACATTAAAGGCATTCAAATTGGCAAAGAAGAAGTCAAACTCTCCCTCTTCGCCGATGACATGATACTCTACATAGAAAACCCAAAAGCCTCCACCCCCAGATTGCTAGAACTCATACAGCAATTTGGTAGCGTGGCAGGATACAAAATCAATGCCCAGAAATCAATGGCATTTCTATACACTAACAATGAGACTGAAGAAAGAGAAATTAAGGAGTCAATCCCATTTACAATTGCACCCAAAAGCATAAGATACCTAGGAATAAACCTAACCAAAGAGGTAAAAGATCTATACCCTAAAAACTATAGAACACTTCTGAAAGAAATTGAGGAAGACACAAAGAGATGGAAAAATATTCCATGCTCATGGATTGGCAGAATTAATATTGTAAAAATGTCAGTGTTACCCAGGGCAATTTATACGTTTAATGCAATCCCTATCAAAATACCATGGACTTTCTTCAGAGAGTTAGAACAAATTATTTTAAGATTTGTGTGGAATCAGAAAAGACCCCGAATAGCCAGGGGAATTTTAAAAAAGAAAACCTTAGCTGGGGGCATCACAATGCCAGATTTCAGGTTGTATTACAAAGCTGTGGTCATCAAGACAGTGTGGTACTGGCACAAAAACAGACACATAGATCAATGGAACAGAATAGAGAACCCAGAAGTGGACCCTGAAATGTACGGCCATCTAATATTCGATAAAGGAGGAAAGACTATCCATTGGAAGAAAGACAGTCTCTTCAATAAATGGTGCTGGGGAAATTGGACATCCACATGCAGAAGAATGAAACTGGACCACTCTCTTTCACCATACACAAAGATAAACTCAAAATGGATGAGAGATCTAAATGTGAGACAAGATTCCATCAAAATCCTACAGGAGAACACAGGCAACACCCTTTTTGAACTTGGCCACAGTAACTTCTTGCAAGATACATCCACGAAGGCAAAAGAAACAAAAGCAAAAATGAACTATTGGGACTTCATCAAGATAAGAAGCTTTTGCACAGCAAAGGATACAGTCAACAAAACTAAAAGACAACCTACAGAATGGGAGAAGATATTTGTAAATGACATATCAGATAAAGGGCTAGTTTCCAAAATCTATAAAGAACTTATTAAATTCAACACCAAAGAAACAAACAATCCAATCATGAAATGGGCAAAAGACATGAAGAGAAACCTCACAGAGGAAGACATGGACATGGCCAACATGCACATGAGA
The DNA here is from genome assembly GCF_018345385.1 of Vulpes lagopus. Taxonomy (NCBI): domain Eukaryota; kingdom Metazoa; phylum Chordata; class Mammalia; order Carnivora; family Canidae; genus Vulpes; species Vulpes lagopus. The sequence goes on along the minus strand of NC_054824.1, from coordinate 111,876,265 downwards.
AAATGCTCTGCATCACTTGCCATCAGGGAAATACAAATCAAAACCACAATGAGATACCACCTCACACCAGTGAGAATGGGGAAAATTAACAAGGCAGGAAACAACAAATGTTGGAGAGGATGCGGAGAAAAGGGAACCCTCTTACACTGTTGGTGGGAATGTGAACTGGTGCAGCCACTCTGGAAAACTGTGTGGAGGTTCCTCAAAGAGTTAAAAATAGACCTGCCCTACGACCCAGCAATTGCACTGTTGGGGATTTACCCCAAAGATTCAGATGCAATGAAACGTCGGGACACCTGCACCCCGATGTTTCTATCAGCAATGGCCACAATAGCCAAACTGTGGAAGGAGCCTCGGTGTCCATCGAAAGATGAATGGATAAAGAAGATGTGGTTTATGTATACAATGGGATATTACTCAGCAATTAGAAACGACAAATACCCACCATTTGCTTCAACGTGGATGGAACTGGAGGGTATTATGCTGAGTGAAATAAGTCAATCGGAGAAGGACAAACAGTGTATGTTCTCATTCATTTGGGGAATATGAATAATAGTGAAAGGGAATATAAAGGAAGGGAAAAGAAATGTTGGGAAATATCAGGAAGGGAGACAGAACATAAAGACTCCTAACTCGGGGAAACGAACTAGGGGTGGTGGAAGGGGAGGAGGGCGGGTGTTGGAGGGGAATGGGTGACGGGCACTGAGGTGGACACTTGACGGGATGAGCACTGGGTGTTTTTCTGTATGTTGGTAAATTAAACACCAATAAAAGTTAATAAAAAAAAAAAAATAAAAATAAAAATCAAATCAAATCGAATCTAACTAATGTACTGCTTCAAAACTGAGAGGAAGCATGGTATCATACCATGAGCACAGACTGAGTCACTTTGCCTGGGATCATATCTCGTGTTTACTAACCTAGCTGTATAACCTTGGACAAGTTACTTAACCTCTCTACATTTCAGCTTTCTTTTCTTCTCTAAGATTTAAAGGGGTAAATATATATACTGCACTTAGAAGAATGCCTGGTACATATTAAATATTATGTATCTGTTAGCTGTTCTACTCCCCATATTAGTAGCCAATATATTTACCTATTTTCCTTTGTCACACTATACATGAGTCAACTCAGGTTTAGACCTTTCATAAGGTCACCTGACGCTAAGTAAGATTTGTAGGTGAGATTTCTTTCCTCACCTGCTCTAGAAGGGCAAAGAGCATGACTGTCCTTATGATCTTTACTATTGGAATTCTGTAATAAATGACAGTGCTTCCTTTCTGAACACTTGCAGGAGCTTCACCAGAACCTCACAAACATTTGGTCTTTGAAATTTTTACATATCTAAGACGTTTACATTTGAAATTGTATCCAACATTTACTTTATTTTAAATTTTATGATTTAGTGGTAAAGCTGAATATTTTCGCAGACCTCTCTTTACTAATTGTATTTTTGCTAATGCAAATTGCCTTTTCATATCATTTGCTATATATTTATTGATATCTAGGGCAGCCTGGGTGACTCAGCGGTTTAGCACCACCTTCAGCCCAGGGTGTAATCCTGGAGTCCTGGGATCGAGTCCCACATCAGGCTCCCTGCATGGAGCCTGCTTCTCCCTCTGTGTCTCTGCCTCTCTCCCCGCCCCCCCGTGTGTGTCTCTCATGAATAAAAAAAAAAATCTTAAAAAAGCTTTATTTATTGATATCTTAATGTTGTTCCTGATGAATTAATCCAACAGATTCCTTAATTTCCAGACCATTTTGATCATTTATAAATTTGATATGTATCCTCCATTTAATGTGGAGGCCAGTTTAATTTCCTCTACTGACTAACCTTGTCAAGTTTGGATTATTTCTGCTCTCTCCCCCTCTGACCAGGCAGCGCAAGTCCCTGCGGGGCTTTGGCTTCTGACCCTCTGCCAGGCTCATGAAACATCTTGAGCAAAATCTTTGGTTCCCTCTTCAGGATTACGGGGAGCTCTCAATTATGGATGCTAACAGAATACGTACAGTGTTTTGGAGAAATATTTTTTTATGACAAAGTGATTTAGCTAACTCCTTTTGAGCACCACTAGCAGGCTCCTGTTAAACTGAAGAACAGTTACGTTTGGTTTACATTTTACATAGAAGCTAACTGTGTAATTTCTTCTTAAAGCAAGACAAAGTTTAGTCTGTTAGCAGATACACATGTGAAAAAAAATTATCTCTAAGTCAACAGTAATTTACGGGGAAAATAAGTAGACACTTATATTGTGATGATTTGTGTCATTCTGAGATTTAGAACAAAACTGAACTAGTTTCTAAAGATGTCAATCAATAAAAAAAAAACCTGACGTATGGGAAATTAAGCAGTCTCTCAAGAAAGTTCTGAACAGTATACCTGTCACTTCTCCATTGTACTCATGGCTTTTTCCCCAGATACAGTCATTAGCGTCAGCAGATAGTTAAAAGGTTGTGTTTGCTTTACTTTGTGTTTTTTACTTGTAAATTATAAAGCGCACACATAGTATTTTCCAGCTAAGTCACTGAAGCGAGTTTTGATGACATACTGTAACGTGAATTAGTTCTCAAAATAGCTTGACTTTTCTTATGAAAGGAGAGCACATTACTTCTCTGGATGGAACCTCCAGGATGTTTTCCGTTTGCCATGAGCCTCTTCATTCCTTCTTTAAAAAAAAAAAAATTAATTGATATATAGTGTATTATTAGTTTCAGGGGTAGAATTTAGTGATTCAACAGTTGCAAATAACACCCAGTGGTCATTCTATCACATGCGCTCCTTAATACCCATCACCCAGTTATTCCATCCCCCCACCCACATCCCCTCCAGCAACCTTCAGTTTGTTTCCTAGAGTCAAGAGTCTCTTATGGTTTATCTCTCTCTCTGATTTTACCTCATTTTATTTTTCCTTCCCAGTCTCAAAACTCTTTTAAAAAAAGAGTTACCAGTTGACAGTTCTAAATCTACACATTTTACAGGCCCTTGAGGTTGTGGTTATGTAAATGTTGGTAAACTTAATGGGTTGGGTTTGTTAATTCTGTGCATTTTTTTTCTTTCTGTGCTGAATACGAAATATCTAAAATACAATTACAGCTGAGCTGTGAGATTTTTGCTGGAGGAATTGGTCCAGGGTTTATTGTTCATAGTTCTTAAAATGCCCAGTATATAATGGACACTCAGATGTACCCCGCTGTGGCTAAAAGTGGCCAGGTAAGGCAGATGAATTTATTTGGGTCAGCTCAGTGTTTTTATGAATAATAAATGGTAAAAATACCCATTCAGTTATGCTTTGAATCACTAAATTGACAATTGTGTATTTTTAAGCCTTTTTATATTAAAATATCTTGAAGGAAGTGCTTTATGCACATTTTTGGTATATGGTATGCTTATGATGCTTATTATTTAGGTGTATGCTATGCTTTAGTTATGCTTATCATTAATTTTATAGCACCTAGATTGATGTGGCATTCCCTTGGGGAGAATAGAGTGCTGGGTACCAGCCAGTCTGACTTGTAGGAAGGCCCCTGCCAGATGAGCCCATCACCTCTTCTCCCAGCAGAGTGCCACCTAGACTCAGGAAATGAAGAAGTGGCACAGTTAGATCGTTTTGGGGGGCTTTCCTGTGGTGTGATGTTACTTCTTTACCATCTGGGGTATTTTCACCAGCTTATTAGGACTGTGGCAAAAAGTAGTGCACTTAACAAATGGTCTTGCCATTGGTAATATTTAAGAATCCAAGAGAAAGACAAGAGAGAGGGCAAAACAGAAAAGCAGATATGATTGTTGGGTGAAAAGACCATTGTTTTATTAAAGTTTTACTCTCTAGGGGTTGCAAAATAAGTATTCACATTTGTACCAGGGTGAAATTTTTGAGAGGGGCATAGAAGAGGCAGTAGCTGATGAAGGATGCATGACATCTGGTCTGCAGAATATGGATGTGGCTGCGGATGTGGTTTTATCAGGCTGAAATGGGTGCTAATAAGTATTTTTAAAGTGGTGGTGGCACCTCCCTGCAGAGGCTTTTGTTCCTTTGAGCCTTGCTCCCTGAGTTCATTTATTTCTCCACAGGCTTCAACTTCCTTATTTTGTGAGGTTTCTCATTGGAAAAGACATGTTCCTTAGGACCATTGTTAGTGCTGGCTGAGGGAACAGGAGGAGGGATATATTTTGGTATTTGAAGGATGAGATCAAATTTAAAATTACAAATTAAAAATGAAAAGCACTCTTATGAAGGAAGTGGATGGAGCACAGTATAGATCTTGTTCGTTTTGGTGATTGGGAAAGGAGTTGCTGTATGACCTGAAAGCATACATGAATGGGGTATAGAATCTGTTGTGGGTTGTGCCCAGCATTGTTTTACTTACGTATGTTGCAAAATGGAGCAGAATAGAATGGGAAATGTGAGTATAATACACATACACATGGCAGGAGGAATAGTGACACACATTTCTTCATACAAGTTTTGTATGTGTGTGTATTCACATGTAACATCAGATGTGTGTGCTGGGATGAATATAAAATGTATTTGGTTCTATGTTGGGTCAAAGCGTTTGAAAAACGTTGGTTTTAGAGCATTGCATTGAGAGTTTGAACGTGAAAAATTCAGATTCCTTTTAGCTCCGTCGGATGCTGTTGGTCGACCCTTTGGTGAATTAACTGTCCTCTGTGTATCTGTGGGTCTTTATTGTTGCGAGGATTTAAGGAGATGGGAAAGATATAGAACCCAGCCCAGGCACTGGGTGGCACAGTTTACTTCCCTGCATTCTCCTTTTCTCAAGAATAGCCAAGATGTGTTTTTGGAGCTTTCTTCCTCTCTTCCTTGCCTCAAAGCTAGTTCTTTTCTGAATTTAGTCTTGGTGCTGTCTTTCCATTCCCTGTGATCGTGTTTGCCTCTTCTCTCTCCATTCACTTACTATGTTCCCTTTGTGTTTTCTTCAGCCAATTTCTTTCACAGCCAAAGGGTTTGGCCTGATAGCTTTCATCCTTGGGTTGAGAAACCAGAGAATTTTTTCCCCTTCCTTTCTTTCAATTTGTCCGTCTTAGTATTTTCCTACCACATTAAGAAAAAACTGTACATGTGGGTACTTGGGAACCAGTATACTATTTCATGTGAACCTTAAGCCTATACCACTTGGTGTGGTCTGCACGTCAGAGCTGGTCAACACATTGATCCTGCCCATGACCGCTATAGAAATCAAGAGCAAGTCATTAGAAAATTTTATAGAAATTTGACAGTGATTTACATCTATTTAATCTAGTAACAAATTTGGGGTTGCATATTGCAAGTCTTTTTATTCTTTTGTGAAAGTCCATATTTATTGCATTTTACGTAAATTTGATGAGATGCATTGGATATTTTTAAAAAATGGCCCCTCATCATAGAGTGTTCAAAAAACACTTCTCCAGACAACTAAATTGTTACAACTGGTATGTATAATGGGTTAGAAGAAGAAAGAATGGCCATGTTAACTAGAGGCAAGATGTACACCAGCAAAAATGGAACTTACAAAATCCAAAATGGCTTTTGGATTTTAAGTCTATACATTTGAAGACATGGTCATAGAGGAAAAAAAAAAAGACAAAACAGCCAAAGTAAGAGAAAGGCCGATCATCCATGTGCTTTTACTAAAATTAAGAGGTTTAAGAAGTGAATTTTATAATGGCATTAAAATTTGTGGGGGTGGGTAATGTTCCCTTCTTGCCTTTGTTAGGGAGGAAAAAATTTCTCCTGTGCCTCAAGGGTTTTTTGGCTGGTCTAGGAATTTAATTGACACAAGACAGATTAACAGGAGAAAATAAAAGTTAATTACATATGTACAGAAGAGGGGAAGGGGTTTGTAAGACTATCAGGCCCTCAAGCAGTTAGGCAGTTGAAGCTTAGAGGCCATCCAGAACCAAGGAAAAGGAGGTGGACATCCAGAACCTCAAAGGGAAGAAGGATGTTTCACAGGAAGATGAAAAAAGAGTAAATGTTTGGCAAGTAGCTGTTTGCTGGGTCATGCAGAAACAATGGGACATAGAGAAGAATTTTAACAAACAGACTTTTGTAAGTTCCTGCCTGTCTACCACACTTAGCTCATATAGTAATTATCTATGATGATGGCTCACTTTCTGGAGCAGCTCCTCTACCTAAATTCTTTTAGGGGGAAGGTCTAAGTTTCTTCCTGAGCCTTCCATTTCTTAAAAATAATCTGCCTAAAATTATCCATATGTCAGAGACACACTTTGAGGTGGCAAATTTTGCCCCTTTGCACCTTCTAGGTTCTTTGCCTGGTCTAATCATTAAATTAATATAAAACAGATTAAGCAGAGAAAACAATCAGAAGTTTAATATCATGTACCCTTCCTGTATACATGGGAGAGACCCTAGAACAGGAACTCCCTAAAATGGCTGAAACCATCATCTTAAATACTATCTTCAGCTAAAGACAGAGGATGTTGGAGGTGGTGAGTCTGGGAAGAAAAAGCAGTCAACAAGAGTAAGGTTGTTGTGAACATTTAAGTATTTGCCTCTCCATTGATAAGTTTCTAGAAATGTGGTTTTCCCCTTCTTCCTGGTACGGGAAGGGAGACACTGTTACAAATAGAGCTTCCCATGGTAAGTGTCTCTTATGCAAGGCTAACTTCTACTCAGTTTTGAGAGCTTCCTGTGCCTGCTGTTTAGAATAACCAGCTACTACTAGGTATTTATCCAAAGGATACAAACATAGTGATTCAAAGGGGCACCTGCACCCCAGTGTTATAGCAGCAGTGTCCACAATAGTCAAACTGGAAAGAGCCCAGATATCCATTGATAGATAAATGGATAAAGTTGTGATATAGGTAGGTAGGTAGGTAGGTAGGTAGATAGATAGATAGATAGATAGATAGATAGATAGATCACAGTAGAATACTATATACACATAGTGGAATACTACTGAACCATCAAAAATAATGGAATCTTGCCATTTGCAATGATGTGGATGGAAATAGAGGGCATTGTGCTAAGTAAAATAAGTCAATCAGAGAAATATGGGCACCATATGATCTCACTCATATGTGGAATTTAAGAAACAAAACAAATGAACATAGGGGAAGGGAAGGACAAATAAGACAAAAAATAGAGAGGGAAGGTCAACCTTAAGGGACTCTTAACTATAGGGAATAAACTGAGCGTCATTGCGGGGGGGAGGGGGAGTTGGGTTGGGGAATGGGATAGCTGGATGATGGACATTAAGCAGGGCACTTGATGGAATGAGCTCTGGATGTTTTATGTAACTGATGAATCACTAAATACTACCCCTTAGTTTCAGGGGGGGTAGAACTAGTAATCCACTGTATGTTAACTAAATTGAATTTAAATAAATAATTTTTTAAAAAGAGAGGGAAAAAGAATAGCCAGCTTAAAATAATCCCCATGCCAAAGAGACACAATTGGGGTAGAAAATCTTTTCCTTTTCAAGTTGATAAAATGCTGCTTCTCCACCAGCCAGAGTATTTAATAACACCTAATACTCTCTTCTTACTGGATGAAAGAAAACGCTCCTTTTTTGTTGGGCACACAAAGTTTCTGAAATGTATGAGGAGAATTCATGCAGTTTCCTTCGCCTTTAAAAATCTAGAGTTTTTACCACAACAATGCAAATTTTAATGACGGGGTAGAGGGGAATAACTAATTATATGTAGCTCTGGCTGCTTTCACAAACAATGATGGAAGATAGTCCAGTCAAAAACATTTGCCAGTAGATATGATTAAGCTAAATTTAATTCACCCAAAGATTTAAGAATGTGCATTTTTCATGTTCTTGTAAGAGTCTTTCCTTTCCAGAGAATCCAAAATAAGGATTCTTAAAGTCCTTCAAAGGGTGCTTTTAAAACTCTCCCATTTGAAGCCAGCTCTGTTCCGTGGAGCTCTTTTCATTTGCCTGCAATGTTATATTCTCAACTTCTACACTTGTGACTTAAGGGTGTTTTGTTATTCGAACACAAGCAGAATTTCTATGCTAATTTGAATTCTGATTTCTTTTATTTATTTGCCCAGTTGGAGTGTTTTTTTGTTGGGGAAAAAAAAACTGAGGTAAGGAAGCACCTACTGAGGGAGACCCAATTAGTCTTTGAAAATGCATTTCCTCACAGCCAAAACATTGAAGCAGGAAGTGAAAATTAAACATTCAGCCATACAGAGATATTTTTAAAAACAGACTTAATAGTCTAAAATTGAATATAAATGCCTTGGATCCTTTAAACATTGGCGAGTTAATTTTATTTTCATTGCCGATAGGTGATGAATTCAGTTAAAAGACATCTCTTCCATCCTACCTGCCATTTCTGTATTCACAATTGTGAATTCACCCCCAGGATTCTGGGTTTGCCGGAGTGTGCTAAACGTAAGTGTTCACACTTTCTCATGTAAACTCACCATAAGACAATCAAGTAGAACTGTCAGGAAATACTTGTGTTGGCTGAAATGTCATCTTCTGTACTTCGAAGCTGTGAGATAAGACCTCAGGACCACACACAGAAATAAAGATCTTCTTCCCAAAGCTTAAATGTAGGGGCAAGATCAAGTGTGTTAAAGGTTTTGTAACCCTTCAATACTAATGTTCCTCTCTCGTGAGAAGAAACTTAGAAATTATCACTTAGAGAAATAGGAATAGGACCAGGAGGCTGTGAAGAGGACAGGTGGAAATAGATCAAGCTATATGGTAAGGAATTGCAGATAATTTAGAGAAGCCACACATTTGGTTGAGGTATGAGAAAAACAAAGTAATAATAATACTCATCACCAACAATTTTTGTACTTCTGCTATATGGCATGCATGGTCCTAAGTGCCTTTATACATTAACATTAATTATGGGAGCTACATTAAAATCCCAATGGAGAGACTCTGGATGGAAAAACAAAAAGGAACTCTCAGGTGACCATACCCCAGGGAAGGTGCTTGGTTAAAGGGAGACTTTTCCCTAAAAACCGTGTGTATTGACCATAGTGCGTTCAGGCGGTTTCTCTACTGTCAAAAGGAAGAACAACTTTACTTGTGACCAGTCCAGGCATAATTGCTTTCTGAGGCCAGAACAGGTGAAGAAGGTGGCATGGATAGAGCTGGCACTTCCAGCAACACCACACCCATGTTCTTGGAAGATCTCTGACTAATTTCACAGAAGCACATACTTGGAAGTGATAGATTTTCTGAGAAAAACGGGTTTGGGGCTGACCACTCAAAAGCTGGGCAGCTCTGTAGCTGGAGAGCCAACAAAAACAGTAACAACGCTTCTAAAAATACTAGTCTTATCAACTCCTCTCTGGCATTCCGAATCCCAGTGACTGCGTCCTCAGCCCTGTACCCTACGGCTCTGGCTTTGTCCTTCTGCTACAGTTAAGTCCCTTCTTTTTTTTTTTTTTTTTTTTTTTTTTTTTTAGTTAAGTCCCTTCTAATAGAGATCACTTTCTGCTAACTTAAGAATAGGATTCAGGGTTTGTCTTCTCCATCAGTCAATGTTCTTCCTTTTCAACTTGGGAGGGGGGCAGAAGCTCCACAGCTTCTTCTTCTGTTCTTGCAGTTTCCCAGGCAGCTTCACAGAATGGAGAGGATGGCTCTGGAAACCACTCAACTTCTTGCCACTTCTTCCCCTGAGTGAAGTCACCACTGCAGGACTGTAGTTTTGTTTAAAAGGTCATCATGAAGCCCTTTGTTGAGATCGCTTGATAACTTTTAGGTCCTGCAGAAAGTCACACATGAACCCGAGGGACTTTAGTGTTATATGGATGTCATGCCCCTAATTGCTAATCTGATTTGAGCTAACCTGCATTTCAGAAGCACCCCAGGTAACAAAACAGACTGTATTTTTTTGGCTTGAAAAGGTTAAAAAGGAGAAAGGAGTATAAAAATTATGATCATTTGAGTGTTTATAACTTACAATACCTAAATTTCACTTTGACCTCAAGTTAAGAATTTCTGCATACATTAGACAGCTCAGAAAGCTGACACAGCATTTTGTGCTGGAACGGAGTATAGTGGAGGATCGGTGGCTCAGCTAGAAGAATAATATTTTTGGGATTCCTGGTGATTCCCTGAACAGTAATGGTAGGAAGCTATCCAGTTTATACCAACATGTGGAAAGAGACTTCTCTGTTTCAGCTTCATCCAGACATCCAAACTAGATGTCACAGGATACAGGAAATACACATTTTACCATGCTTCCATGTTTACCACCGTGGCTGCCTGAGTTTCACTGATGGAAATTCTGCAAGAAGTACTTTCCTTGGCCTTAGGGCACTACTACATGTTTTGCTGATTCAGCATTGGCCTCAAGGCCACATCATGGTGGGCCGTGTCACAATACACATTGTAACTATGTTGTGGGTGATGGAGCCCCATTTGATCAAATACAGAATAGAACTGATCAGATTTACTACAAAGAGAAAAGTACGATTTTGAACTTGTGTTGTAAACACCAACAGCCAGCTTTAGAGTGGTGATGGGGTTGGTCGACCCTGCCTATTTTGAAGATTTGTTTTTTGTTTTTGTTATTGTGTTTTACATTTTGTAGAATGTAGCTAACCCCGAATCATTTCAGTGATATTCCCTTGCTACTTATTCCCTTTCTGAGCCCCCAACTCATTCTTAAATCACATTTGTAGTTCTTCCTTATTATTGGAATATATGTTCCATAGATAACCCTTCCCTTGTGGCTTGGCTTTCATATTTCCAGGTGCATAACATTCATCTCTTGAAAAATTGCTCTGTTTTCAAAGAGCGACTATAATTTTCCTTCACTGTCGTGAAGGGCTTTGTTTTCTTCATATATGCTCAAATGGCACATGAAGAAACATGGGGTTATTGGAGTGTAGCAGGGTGAGTAATGGGCTGGAAGCTCAGAGGCTCAAAGTTTTGCTGTGGCCACTAACTCATCCTAAAACCTGGATAAACTGCTTCCTAATCTCTCTGTGACTCAATTCCTGTTTGTCTTTAATGTCATTAACACTACTAGCTCCTCTTACTAACAGCCTTCAGTAAACATTGTCTAATATTGTTTCCTTAACAGTGCCTATTAATTTATAGAAGATATAACTACATTTATGTTTTTTATTTTGTCCTTGTAATAATTCTCTGGGAAAGGTGATCTTCTCCTTTTGCTATTTAGGGAATCACAGTTTGTAGACAAGAAAAGAAAAACTACACTTCTTCTAGTAGTGTATGTATGTTTATAGATATCTGTTGGGTGTGTACTAAAATATATACACACACAAACATACATACATGTGTGTCCTTGAAAATTATGGTTCACAATAGGGGAAATTTTAAAAAGACTATTCAACTGCGGGAATAGTATCCTCATCCAGTAGAAATCGTGAGTCCAACCATATGTGAGTAATACTTTCCTTTTTCATCTTTATGCTCCAAAGTTAGGTGCTCTTTCCCCTAGAGCTTCAATACATTTTTCCTCTCTGCCAAAAAGGCTTTATGATGTTCTGTTTTCCCTTTTATCCCTTTTATCTTAGAATATTTTGCTTTTATCTTCCTTTATATTTACATAAGGAAGATAAAGGCAAAATAAATGATATATACAATTCATATAGTTATTTTAATTGCCATTTCTGTTGATCTTAGACATGGGGAGGGCCTGAGTGACACAGTTGATGCCAAGGTATCTGAAAGCCTGAATCCATGTGGAAATTCTTCAGCAGTCATGGGTAGGCTAGTGCTGTGGATATAAAGATACAAATTGCTCATAGATATTTCTGCAAATGACCACCCTTTGGTTCAATGGTTGCATCAGTACATGCTGTCATATCTGTCATGAAAACATCTCCACTATCAAGAAGTCAGTTGTTAAAGCAATGGGGAAGGGGTGGTAGCACTAAACTGCAAGAGAATTATATTGTATTGACAAAAAGGAGAATCACAGGGCCAGTGAAGTTTTCTAGGATTCCACAAATTAGGCAAATCTGTTCTCTCTCTCTCTAGGTTACATGAGAATATTAAATGGCTGCAATTACCAAATGGTGGTACCAGTAGAGAATAGTATGGTCCCATAGAACTTTCTGAGGTTCTATAGAGAGGTTCAGTATCTGTGCATGCCAATGTGAGAGCAATGAGCCACATATGTCCAGCCACACTTGAAATGTGACTCAGGACCTAGACTTTTAATATTACAGATTTTACTTAATTTTAATATAAATAGCCACATGTGGCTAGTGACTACCAGATAATCAGTGCAGGGCAGCAAATTATGCATATTTTTGTTGCTTAGGAGACTAATTGCAGTAACTTCAAGGGAACTTTCTATTCACTGTTCTTGGCAAACACTTGGAGGTGAAAAGGTATGAAAGAGACAGGAACTCTAAAAGCCTAAGTAAGACATGGTGTATTGCAATGTCAGCCCACATAAATGATGGCAGCTTGACAAATGACTAGAAATTAGTATTTCAGGCTGTAACTTCCCTTTGTTTTCTTTCCACAGGCTCTTTCATGCTGGTGAACACATCTGGAAGACCTGAGGGCCAGAGAGCCCACCTCCTCTTACCTCAGCTGAAAGAAAATGATACCCACTGCATTGATTTTCACTATTTTGTGTCCAGCAAGAATAACGCTGCTCCCGGGTTACTCAATGTCTACGTGAAGGTTAATAACGGGCCTTTGGGCAATCCTATCTGGAACATATCTGGAGACCCTACCCGCACGTGGAACAGGGCAGAACTGGCCATTAGTACATTCTGGCCTAATTTTTATCAGGTATGTACTTTGTTTTCATTTCCTGTTTTTGATGCATCTTCTAATTTCTGAAAATATAGTTTGTATATTAGTATAATTGGAGACTATAAAAAAGTATAGGTTTTTTTTTTTTTATATCGAGGTTAGGGAACCTTATGCTTCCTTATGGTAAGGAGTGTGTTCAGTGTGTTACCTTGAAAAATGAGTAATGAACACCTTTCAAACTTGTTTATGCATATGTTGTTTTAAGAAAGTAAAAGAAAAATAAAAACAAAAATGTTGTTTTAAGTGACCTACAGCAGGGCAGGAAACGTTATCTGCAAGTGCTATATTAAATAAGTTGTATCTGACCAACAGAGACATAGCACTTGATTCTAAAAGAGGAAGCCCCTTTTGTTCATGGGTTTTCTCACAGGAGTAAATGTCATTAAGAAGTGAGCCTCAGTGGACCAGCTAGCTAGGTGCATTCCTTGTTCGCATCCCAGTGGAAAGAAAATAACATATATAGGCTAAGTCCTTGTCCTGGAGGGGCTGCTGTCCTGTTACTTGGGATATTCTTTTAAGAGCCACGTTACCCATGTGGAGTTCTCCTTTAGAGTAACTAAAGAGTGGAGGCCAGGAATAGTTAAAAAGTGGCACCAAAGCAACCCTGATGTCATGTCTCTTCTGGAGGAGAGTGACTTGTATCACAAGATCATCCTGTCTCAGGATCAAAGGTGGGGAATTAGTGACAATGGCATTTGGTGCTCCCCCCCCCCACACACCTTTGTCCACAGTACCTTTAAATAACTTGATATTGAGAAAAATACTCAATTAATTTCAAGCTAAGAGGATTCATTAAGAGGATTGAGATATTTTGCTTCTCTCTTCCTTAATTCCTTTGGCTTACTTAGGAGCCAGCTGGAACATAGATCCAAGATCATCTCTCATATTTAATTGAGGTGCTTGGCTAGACTCAGGGAAGGGAAATCTGAGTCTTCTCAAGGGCTGCTCGTCTTCCTAATGGCAGGCACAACACCCAGGAATCCATTTTGCAGGTTTGGTGTTTATTAGGAAAGATGCATCAATCCTAGTTCCTCTCCCCCTGGATTTGATAATGGGAATAAATGGGCTGTCACTGTTGTGCCTCATTTGTCTCTCTACCCTTTTACCTGCAACAATTTCTAGAATTTAATGATTGAGAGATACATGTGTCTTGAATAGTACATGTGTAAATTGTTAAATAGTACACACATAAATTGTTCAAAGTCTTCTAAAAGCACACTTCTTTTAAGAGTGTTAAAAATTAGGTAGGTCTAGGGATCCCTGGGTGGCGCAGCGGTTTGGCGCCTGCCTTTGGCCCAGGGCGCGATCCCAGAGACCCGGGATCGAGTCCCACGTCGGGCTCCCGGTGCATGGAGCCTGCTTCTCCCTCTGCCTGTGTCTCTGCCTCTCTCCCTCTCTCTCTGTGTGACTATCATGAATGGAGAAAAATTAGAGAAAAAAAAAAGAATCCTTTTAAAAAAAAAAAATAAAATAAAAAATTAGGTAGGTCTAAATTTAGCAATTTACTGTTAGGAATTCATCCTAAGTAGGGAAAAATGGTTGCAAATAATTAACTATAAGGATTTTCATGGCAGTTTATTTATAATGATGAAAAATCAGAAACAGTATTATTTCCAACATTAGAACGTTAATTAATTTATGTTACCTCAATACAAAAATGCATTTTGCAACAATTAAGAATAATGTCATGGGAAGCCACTTAATGATCTCTTGAAGCTTATGTTGCTAAGGGGAAAAACTGGTATAAAATGATAAATCCCATTGTTTAAATTTTATATATTATGTTTTTTTAATTTTAAAATAATGTTTATATGATAAGGTATATATAATAATGTATAATATATATTATAAAATAAAGACTAAAATATATGCTGAAATAAATATATTAAAAAGTGATATCTCCCTAGCTAGTAGGGTAACAGGTGATATGATCTTTTTTCTTTCTACCATCTGTCATATTCTAAATTTTCTCCAATGTATATGTTCTGTTTTATTCATAAAATGCCAAGAGAATGGGGCATCTGAGTGGCTCAGTCGGTTAAGCATGCGCCTTCTGCTCAGGTCATGATCTCCAAGTCCCAAGCCTTGCATTGGGCTCCCTGCTCAGCAGGGAATCTGCTTCTCTCTCTCTCTCTCTCTCTCTGTTTTCTCTACCCCTCCCCACTGCTTATTCTCTCTCTCTCAAATAAGTAGATAAGATCTTAAAATCTCAAAAAAAAAAAGTTTTTCTTCCACAGGGAAAATACCCTATTTAACAAATAACCTTTTTAATAACTAGATTAGCAATCAGTGGCATAATTAAAAAAATTGTTTCTGGGACAAAGTTTCTTTTTCCATAGTCTTAAAAAGGAATCAGGGGAAGTGAGTTTGGTTAAGCTAGGTTTCAAAAATTTTTATATGATGGACTAGGCTAAGAAGCTGTGCTTTTAGAAACTTTTTTTGGAGGAGACCTTACCAAAATAGAGAAGACATAGGTCTATGATGTTCCCATTGTCCCTCTGGAACGTGCATTTGGTTCTGCCTTAGACTCCAGGCATATGCTGGATAAAGGCAGTGGGACAAACTTGTAGGCAAGATCAGAAGGTACGTCTGCTCATCTGTGCTCCGATTTTCCTCTCTTTTACGTTAGCACTGCCCACCCAGAATCTCTAGGGGTGAACACCCTTGGGCCCCTCACGCCTCTGGAGTCCAATGCATTGGTTTAGTTTTGACATTGGCTGCAATCCAGATCTTACAGTGGTATTTTGCTTTTGTCTAGGCTCAGGTTGCTATGACAAACTACCATAGAGTGGGTGCCTCAAATGATAGGCATTCTTTTCTCATGGTTGTAGAACCTGGAGGTCCTCCTGCAGGATTCTCATAGATTTAATTCTTGGTGAGGGCCTTTTAGATGGCCTCCTTCTTGTCTTCTCACAGTGTGCTCAGTGGCCTTTCCTCTGTGTGCGCATATGGAGAGAAAGAGCTCTTGTCTCCCTTCTTCTTATTAGGATGCTAATTATGGGGGCTCCACATTCATGACCTAATCTAAACCAGATTGCCTCCCTAAAGCTGCATCTCCAAGTATCATCACATTGGGTTCAGGGCCTCAACATATGAAACTGGGGAGGGACACAGCATTCAGTCCCTAACAGCCTTGGCACATCTAGTTCAGACAGTTTAAATGAGAGGAATGATTTAGTTTAATGATCTTAGGAGATCAGCCTTTAAAAAGGAATTATGGAATTATATTGAAAGTGAGGTGG
The DNA here is from genome assembly GCF_018345385.1 of Vulpes lagopus. Lineage (NCBI taxonomy): Eukaryota > Metazoa > Chordata > Mammalia > Carnivora > Canidae > Vulpes > Vulpes lagopus. The sequence continues at coordinate 111,860,282 of NC_054824.1, read as the reverse complement.
TCCTATATATCAGGCCATTGTGATTTCCAATGAATTCTTCCTTTCTTGGGCTCTTTTGAATAAAATAGTTAGCCGCCCCAATTATGACCCTCTGACCCCCACCCCCCAGATCCACCTACTTCCCGCTCTAACCTCTCTTACATAATGAGCAGTACATGACTTATCAAGTTGAATCAGAACCTAATTCTCACTATTGCGGGGTTATTTTGTATATTTTTTTATCAGAGTTCGATTTGCCAACATGTAGTATAACACCCAGTGCTCATCCCGCCAAGTGTCCCCTCAGTGCCTGTCACCTAGTCACCCCATCCCCCTACCCACCTCCCCTTTCACTACCCCTTGTTTGTTTCATAATCACTATTTCTTTTTGGTTCACTGGTTGATTCATTAGGAATAGCTTTCTACTTTTGATTTAAAAGTGGATTTGTAGAGATTCTTTAATACAGCATTGCTAGGTTGTTAAGAATCTGGTGATCAACATCTGTAAAAGGTTTGGATCCACTGAAAGGTCACTTGTTAGTTTAATTTCTGAGCCCTACCACCAAACATTAGTTTTTAAAGTTTTAAAGGCATAGTGAAAGGCATATTTCTTCTTTATCTGCTGGGCAGTGAACTTACTGAAATCATTACTCTAATAGTAACACAAGCTATCAGATAAACGGCACTCTGTAGATGAGATAATAGAGATGTCAGCAGGAAACCTTCCAGACACTGAACAACAGGGCTTAAAATCACCATGGAAGACCTGAATGATGTTTCCCAGTTGGAATGAGAAAGGCAAACCATATTAACAAAGGCAAGTAAGAAGGAGAACATCAACCAAATCCTATTCCTACCCTTGGCCCAAGGTGTCAACCTAACTGAAGATGACCAGAAAACAGAAAAGTAAGTTGCCTGTGCATGGGCAGCCCTGCCCAAGGAAAGAGCTTCCTTGCCCAATGCAGTCCTTAGCTCTTTGGGTCAGCTTGCCTTTACTGAGGAGATGGCTATCATATCCTGATGCTCTTAAAAACGTGAATCATGTGTGAGCCCATCTGCTTTTGCGTTAATTTCCCACCTCGATTTATCTATCAGAAATTCTGTTAGTCTAAGGATGTGAGTCTGCCCTATGTGACTATAGTTAACCTTTGAACATTGTAGAGGTAAGGAGTGCCAACCCCCCATGCACTGGAAAAATCCATGCATTACTTTTGACTCCCCTAAAATTTTACTAATAACCAACCTACTATTGATCAGAAGCCTTATCAAAAACATAAACAGTTGATTAACACAAATTTGTATGCTATATGTATTATATATTATATTCTTAAAATAAGCCAGAAAAATGTTAAGAAAACATTTCAGGTTTCATATTTAGGTCTTTAATCCATTTTGATTTGTGTGTGTGTGTGTGTGTGTGTGTGTGTGTGTGTGTGTGTATGGTATTAGAAAGTAGCCCCATTTCATTTGTTTTGCATGTAGCTGTCCAGCTTTCTTAATACCATTTTTAAAGAGCTTCTCCCCATTATATTCTTGCCTCCTCTGTTATTGATTAATTGACCATATAGGTTGTGGTTTATTTCTGGGCTTTCTATCCTATTCCATTGATCTTTGTGTCTGTTTTTGTGCCAATACCATACTGTTTTAATTACTATAGCTTGAAATCTGGAATGATGATACCTCCAGCTTTGTTCTTTCTCAAGATTACTTTTTGGGGTCTTTTGTGTTTTTTTTAAAGCTTTTATTCATTCATGAGAGAGAGAGAGAGAGAGAGAGAGAGAGAGAGAGGAAGAGACACAGGCAGAGGGAGAAGCAGGCTTTACGCAGGAAGCCCGACATGGGACTTGATCCTGGATCTCCAGGATCATGACCTGGACTGAAAGCGGCGCTAAATCGCTGAACCACCTGGGCTGCCCTCCTTTGTGGTTCTACACAAATTTTAGTATCATTTGTTTTAGTTTTATGAAAATGTTGTTGGTATTTTGCTAGGGATCGCATTTAATCTTGTAGATTGCAGGGCAGCCCTGGTGGCTTAGTGGTTTAGCGCCACCTTCAACCCAGGGTGTGATCCTGGAGACCGGGGATCGAGTCCCACGTCAGGCTCCCTGTAGGGAGCCTGCTTCTACCTCTGCCTGTGTCTCTGCTTCTCTCCCTCTCTGTCTCTGTCTCTCTCTCTGTATGTACTTCCATGAATAAATAAATAAAATCTTTAAAAAAAAATCTTGTAGATTGTTTCACGTAATTTGGATATTTTAGCAATATTAATTCTTCCAATCCATGAGCATGGGATATCTTTCCATTTGTTTGTGTTATCTTTAATTTCCTTCATTAGTGTTTTATAGTTTTCCAAGTACAGGCCTTTCACTTCAAAAAGGAAATGTTTGTAGTGCTGTTCTGTAATTATTGAGAAAAAATGCAGGTATAAGCAGATTCACAGAGTTCATACCCGTGTTCAGGGGTCAGCAGTATTACATTTTAAATAACAAAATTTTAAAAATATTTTCTGGTGTCATGTGAGCATAGTTCATAAGAGTCAATTTCTAAATGATGCCTTTTTACGATATAGACAGACCATTTCCGTATTAGAAAGCCAAGGGCAAGATAGTACGACATGAACATCTGAAGGAACTGGGACCCTTGGGAGACCCTCTGTCAGTGCACTGGAAATCAGCTTTCCCCCAGACATCACTTCTACATTAGTGAATTTAGGCTGCAAGATACATTAGAGAGATCTAAAACATTTCTGTAGAGTGGACATATACTTGAAATATTAGCATATTAAAATATTTCTTGTCTGTAAAGCCCTTTATTTCTAAAAGATGCTTTTTACACTTTATTAATAGTTTTGATATGAGTTAAGATTGATGAATTAACTGTTTTTTAAAAAAGATTTTATTTATTTATGCATGAGAGACACACAGAAATAGAGAGAGGCAGAGACACAGGCAGAGGAAGAAGCAGGCTCCATGCAGAGAGCCTGATGTGGGACTCAATCTCAGGACTCCAGGATTACGCCCTGGGCCAAAGGCATGCACTAAACTGCTGAGCCACCCAAGAATCCCCCCAGAATTAACTGTTATAAAGGACTTTCATATTATAGTATTATTTGGAAATAGGCTGCATCATAGTATAGTAGAACATATACCATGAGTTAAGCAGAACTGACTTAAGTATCAACCTTGTTTACTTGTAAGTTTGGGCAACTGACTTAAACCTATGGAACCTCACTAATTATGGAACAAAATAGAGAGGCAGTGCATGGTGTAAAGATAAATGGAAAAGCACATTTAGGGTGTGCTAGCATTTCCATAAATAATGGTAGTTTATTAAGATTAAGATTATAGTAGACAGAACAAGGGAAATAGCTAATATTTGAGTGCTTTCCTCCTAAGTCACTCTTTAAATGTATTTAGTGGAATGGCTGAAGATACTCAGTGAAAAAGGGTTACAGGAATGAATCCTTCCATGAAACTAGGTGAAATAAAGTGAACCCGGTTTCTTTCCAGCAGAACTTTCCAGACCTTGCTGTCATACAAAAATGCAAGGTGAGGTTTCCTGAGTGTTCCTGGTATTAGCCTGCTCTGGACTCTGTACCATGGGAAGCAAGGGCCCCACATAACTCCAGGGTTTGCCACACTGGGCTCCTTGCCCCTGTCCTCTCCTCTCTCTCTCTCTCTCTCTCTCTTTTTGTTAGGAATGGCAATTGGGTTTTGGCTACTACACACTAGTTGTTTCTCAGCTTGGTCAGAGTCTGAATTTTGCAGTTGTTGGATTTGGAGAGGTTTTTGCTAAAAGTAGACACAACTACCCTGTGTACTTTCTCTAAATAGTAAGTTTCCAAAAAAAAAAAAAAATAGTAAGTTTCCTTGGGGATCTTTTGTTTTCCTACTCTTTCCCCTAACATTATCTTAACTCGGCATTTATTGAGTTTCAGAATGTTTCTTAGCAAAGTATTCTTGCATTGTAATTCATTTCATGTAGCTTTTCTCTTCCTTCCTTTCTTTCTTTTTTTTTAATTTTTTAATCTTTTTCTTTAATTTTTTAATCTTTTTCTTTAATTTTTTTTTTTATTTATTCATGATAGACATAGAGAAAGAGAAAGGCAGAGACACAGGCAGAGGGAGAAGCAGGCTCCATGCCAGGAGCCTGACGTGGGACTCGATCCCGGGACTCCAGGATCACACCCTGGGCCAAAGGCAGGCGCTAAACCACTGAGCCACCCAGGGATCCCCTCTTTCTTTCTTTCTTTCTTTTCTTTCTTTTTCTTTCTTTTTCTTTCTTTCTCTTCCTTTCTTCCTTCCCTTCTTTCTCTTTCTTTTCTTCTTTCTTTCTTTCTTTCTTTCTTTCTTTCTTTCTTTCTTTCTTTCTTAGTATTCTACAGGTACAAATCACAATGGTAACCTGCATGGAACACACTTAATTTTAGGCTAATTGCTGCTCATTAAAACATAAATTGTCAAGTATTTGGTGATTAACACATGCTTAATTTCTTAATTACTGTTTGTCCTAATTGCTGCTATTTAGAATCTGCTCCTCTGTTGGGTGGCAGCAGTGAGCACTGCTGGCTGCCTGCTTTCATAAGGGCACCTGGGCTGCAGGACCAAGTCCTTTGATTTAGACGTTGATTTCCTGCCATGTTAAGAATAGTATTTTCCTCTCATAAGCACCTTCTTGCTTTATTGTGCTAATGAAAATAGCACAATATAGTGATAATGAATCTAGTGAGAGGCAAAGGAAGTGGTGATCTTTAAGATAAATGGTTGCCTTGAAAAGAAAAAAATGCACAGATGGTTTTGAAGTCCCTTTCCCCATGCCTCTCAGTAAAGGGCGGGCTGGGGGTGGGTGGGTGGTGATAAGAGATATGAGGATCAAATCAGAATGGTGATAGTCTTACTATTTCTCTAGAGCCTCCCAGTTAAAACAAATTTTTAGATGTATGGAAGGGTCGTGGAAGAAGATGAGGCATGGATTTCAGCTAAAACCTGTGGTAAATTCTCTGTGGAATGAGGACACAAAGTATCTTGCACTTTGGGAGAGGCTAAACCAAGATCCACCCTTTTGGCTGGAGCGCACCTGGCGGGGCCTTGGGGAGAAGCTGGGTGGGTCAGGTGGGGGCTCCGGTTGGAGGGAGCTGTGGCTTGCTGCCTTCAGGCGCCCCAGGAGCACGATTCCAGCAGTGCAGGCCCTGGACCCCAGGGCCCGGGGGACACAGCCCAAGATCCTGCGCTCCCCCAGGACAGACGGAGGTGGGGAGGACACAGGACAGAGGGAACGCTCCTGCAGCCAGGTGCCCCCAAGCTGCGTCAGTGCCCCTGCCCCCCGAGAGCACCTAGGCCAGTGCAGACTGGGAGCTGCAGTACATACTGCGGGAGCTGACTCCAGGGCTGGAGAGCTGGCCGCCACCACTGTTGTTGTTCCTCCTGGTGTCACCCTGTGCCTGGGACGGAGTGGGACCGCCAGGGAGCAGCGGCCTCACAGGATAAACAGCTCCCACTGAGTCCTGCACCTGGCAGGGGGCGGGGCAGCTCCCCCAGGTGCACACACCTGAGAATCAGCACAGCAGCCCCTCCCCCAGAGACCCACTGGAAGGACAGGGGAAGAGCAAGTTCTTGACCAAGCAGTGCTGGAAAGCTCTAGGGGAAGCCGAGGGATTTACAGTGTATAGAACCAGAGGATAACCCTCCGAATTTTTTTTCTTCCTTTTTCTAGTACAACTTCTTTTTTATATCAGACTGTAAATTTCCATTTTTTTTCTCTTTTCCCACCTTAACTACAATATCTTACCACCTCTTCATTTTTAAGATTCTTCCATTTTGAGTTTCATATTTCTACAATTACAGGTCCTAGATATATTTTCCACTTCTAGATTCCCTTCAACATACTCAACTTAACTTTGGGAGATATACAAGATATGTTTTTTTGCTGTCGTTTTGTGTTTTGTGTTTTCTCTGCCTCATTTTGTTCTACAATGGCAGAAGTTAATACCTTCTAAAACATGACCAGCATGCACCCAGAACCAAGTGGAATACTGTGCCGGTTTATTCTGTGAGATTCCTCATGCCCATTCTGCCCCCCTCTTTTATCTCATTTATATTTTGGTTGGGGCTTTCTACAAGTATTTCTGGTTTATATAAATTTGGGAATGAGCATCTTCTAACATCCAGAACTTAACATACTCAGAAACAAGAGGATCACCCTCTAGAAGCCCTCAGGTAGACTACATTCTCCCTCCACTACAACTTCTTCACCACCACCATCTCCCAGTACCCCCTTTTTTTCTTCTTCTTTTTTTTCTTCTTTCTATTTCTTTTCTTTTTATCCCCTCTTCTTCAATTGGATTCATGGCATTTTATTTTTTTACTACTTTGTTTTAAAATTTGCTTTTCACTTTAGTGGTCCTTTTGTTTTATTTTGTTCTGATCTTTGTTTTCAATTTCTGGTCTCTGACCTCGGCAGAATCATCTAGAGTGAAATTTACTTAGGTGGTGGTTCATATTCTTAACACAGCCTGCTCATACAACCACTCTACACTAAGCAAAATGATTAGAAAGAAGAACTCACCACACACACACACACACACACACACACACACACACACAAATCAGAAAGAGTACTCTCTGCCACAGAGTTACAGAATTTGGATTTAAATACAATGTCAGAAAGCCAATACAGAAGCACAATTATAAAGCTACTGGTGCTTTGGAAAAAAGCATAAAGGGAACAAGAGACTTCATGACTGCAGAATTTAGATCTAATCAGGCCAAAATTAAAAATCAATTAAATGAGATGCAATCCAAACTGGAGGTCCTAACAACAAGGGTTAATGAGGTAGAAGAAAGTGTGAGTGACATATAAGACAGGTTGATGGAAAGGAAGGAAGCTGAGGAAAAAAGAGAAAAACAATTAAAAGACCATGAACAAAGGTTAAGAAAATAAATGACAGACTCTGAAGGAAAAATCTACGTATAATTGGGGTTCCAGGGAGCACTGAGAGGGCCAGAGGACCAGAAAGCATGAACAAATAATAGCTGAGAACTTCCCTAATTTGGGGAGGGAAACAGGCATTCAGATCCAGGAGATAGGCCACCCCCTAAAATCAATAAAAACTGCTCAACACCTTGACATTTAATAGTGAAACTTGCAAATTCCAAAGATAAAGAGAAAATCCTTAAAGCAGCAAAAGACAAGAGATCCCTAGCTTATATGGGGAGAAATATTAGATTAACAGCAGACCTCTCCACAGAGACCTGGCAGGCCAGAAAGGGCTGGCAGGATATATATTCAGCGTCCTAAATGAGAAGTACATGCAACCAAGAATACTTTATCCAGTGAGGCTGTCATTCAGAATAGAAGGAGAGATAAAGAGCTTCCAGAGTAGGCAGAAACTGAAAGAATATGTGACCACCAAACCAGCTTTGTAAGAAATTTTAAGGGGGACCCTGTAAAAGAAAGAGGAAGCCCAAAGAAATAATCCACAAAATCAGGGACTGAATAGTTATAATGATGACACTAAATTCATATCTTTCATATATAATAGTAACTCTGAGCATGAATGAGCTAAATGATCCCATCAAAAGATGCAGGGTTTCAGACTGGATAAAAAAGCAAGACCCATCTATTTGCTGTCTACAAGAGACTCATTTTTACCTAAGGACACCTCCAGCCTGAGAAGGAAAGGTTGGAGAACCATTTACCATTCAAATGGTCCTCAAAAGAAAGCTGAGGTAGCAATCCTCATATCAGATAAATTAGAGTTGATCCCAAAGATTGTAGTAAGAGATGAAGAGGGACACTATATCATGCTTAAAGGATCTACCCAACAAGAGGACCTAACAATCATGAATATTTATGCCCCTAATGTGGGAGTTGCCAAGTCTATCAATCAATTAATAACCAAAGTGAAGTCATACTTAGATAATAATACACTAATACTGGGAGACTTCAACACAGCACTTTCTGCAAATGACATATTTTCTAAGCACAACATCTCCAAAGAAACAAGATCTTTATTTTATTTTAAGATTTTATTTATTCATGAGAGACACACAGAGAGAGGCAGAGACACAGGCATAGGGAGAAGCAGGCTCCCCACAGGGATCGTGACATGGCACTCGATCCCGTGTCTCCAGGATCACTCCCTGGGCCGAAGGTGGTACTAAATTGCTGAGCCACCCGGGCTACCTGAAACAAGAGCTTTAAATGATACACTGGACCAGATGGATTTCACATATATTTACAGAACTTTACATCCAAATGCAACTGAATACACATTCTTCTCAAGTGCACATGGAACTTTCTCCAGAATAGACCACATACTGGGTCACAAATTAGGTCTCAACCAATACCAAAAGATTGAGATTGTCCCCTGCATACTCTCAGACCATAATGCTTTGAAATTAGAACTAAATCACAAGAAGAAGTTTGGAAGGATTTCAAACACGTGGAGGTTAAGGACCATCCTGCTAAAAGATGAAAGGGTCATTGCTGCTAGAAACATCGGGGTGCAGGTGTCCCAGTGTTTCATTGCATCTGTATCTTTGAGGTAAATCCCCAACAGTGCAATTGCTGGGTCAACGTGGATGGAAATGGAGGGTATTATGCTGAGTGAAGTTAGTCAAACGGAAAAGGACAAACATTATATGTTCTCATTCATTTTGGGAATATAAATAATAGTGAAAGGGAATATAAGGGAAGGAGAAAAAGTGTGTGGGAAATATCAGAAAGGGAGACAGAACATAAAGACTCCTAACTCTGGGAAATGAACTAAGGGTGGTGGAAGGAGAGGAGGGTGGGGGGTGGGGGTGAATGGGTAACAGGCACTGAGGGGGGCACTTGATGGGATGAACCCTGGGTGTTATTCTGTAAGTTGGCAAATTGAACACCAATAAAAAATAAATTTATTATAAAAATAAATAAATAAATAAAGCACACCACAAAAAAAAAAAAAGATGAAAGGGTCAACCAGGAAATTAGGGAAGAATTAAAAAGATTCATGGAAACTAATGAGAATGAAGATACAACCTTTCAAAATCTTTGGGATACAGCAAAAGCAGTCCTAAAAGGGAAATACATCGCAATAGAAGCATCCCTCAAAAAATTGGAAACACTCAAATACGTGAGCTAATCTTGCACCTAAAAGAGTTGGAGAAAAAACAGCAAATAAAACCTACACCAAGCAGAAGAAGAGAGTTAATAAAGTTCCAAGCAGAACTCAATGAAATAGAGACCAGAAGAACTGTAGAGCAGTTCAACAAAACCAGGAGTTGGTTCTTTGAAAGAATTAATAAGATAGATAAACCATTAGCTAGCCTTATTAAAAAGAAGAGAGAAAAGACTCAAATTAATAAAATCATGAATGAGAAAGGAGACATCACCACCAATACCAAGGAAATACAAATGATTTTAAAAACCTATTATGAGCAGCTATACGATAATAAATTAGGCAATCTAGAAGAAATGGATGCATTTTTGGAAAACCACAAATTACCAAAACTGGAACAGGAAGAAATAGAAAACCTGAACAGGCCAATAACCAATGAGGAGATTGAAACAGTCATCAAAAACCTCCCAAGACATAAAAGCCCAGGGCCAGATGGCTTCCCAGGGGAATTCTATCAAACATTTGAAGAAGAAACAATACCTATTCTACTAAAGCTATTCCAAAAAATAGAAAGGGATGGAATACTTCCAAATTCATTTTATGGGGCAAGCATCACATTGATTCCAAAACCAGACAAAGACCCCTCCAAAAAGGAGAATTATAGACCATTGTTCCTGATGAACACAGATGGAAAAATTCTCACCAAGACACTAGCCAGTAGGATCCAACAGTACATTAAAAAGATTATTCACCATGAACAAGTGGGATTTATCCCCAGGATGCAAGGCTGGTTCAACACTCATAAAGCAATCAAGTGACAGATAATATCAACAAGAGAAAAAACAAGAATGATATGCAGAGATACAGAGAAAGCATTTGACAAAATACAGCATCCATTCCTGATCAAAACTCTTCAGAGAGTAGAGATAGAGGGAACATTACTCAGCATCTTAAAAGCCATCTATGAAAAGCCCACAGCAAATATCATTCTCAATGGGAAAACACTGGGAGCCTTTCCCCTAAGATCAGGAGCACGACAGGGATGTCCACTCTCACCACTGCTATTCAACATAGTACTAGAAGTCCTAGCCTCAGCAATCAGACAACAAAAAGAAATAAAAGGCATTCAAATTGATAAAGAAGAAGTCAAACTCTCCCTCTTTGTGGATGACATTATACTGTACATAGAAAACCCAAAAGACTCCACTCCAAGATTGCTAGAACTCATACAGCAATTCGGCAGTGTGGCAGGATACAAAATCAATGCCCAGGAATCAGTGGCATTTCTATACACTCACAATGAGACTGAAGAAAGAGAAATTAAGGAGTCAATCCCATTTACAATGGTACCCAAAAGCATAAGATACCTAGGAATAAACCTAACCAAAGAGGTAAAGGATCTATACCCTAAAAACTACCAGAACACTTCTGAAAGAAATTGAGGAAGACACAAAGAGATGGAAAATTATTCCATGCTCGTGGATTGGAAGAATTAATATTGTGAAAATGTCAATATTACCCAGGGCAATTTATACATTTAATGCAATCCCTATCAAAATACCATGGACTTTCTTCAAAGAGTTGGAACAAATCATCTTAATATTTGTGTGGAATCAGAAAAGACACCAAATAGCCAGGGGCATATTGAAAAAGAAAACCAGAGCCAGGAGCATCACAAATGCCGGATTTCAAGTTGTATTACAAAGCTGTGATCATCAAGACAGTGTGGTACCAGCACAAAAACAGACACATAGATCAATGGAGCAGTATGGAGAATCCAGAAGTGGACCCTCAACTTTATGGTGAACTAATATTCGACAAAGCAGGAAAGACTATCCACTAGAAAAAAAAAGACAGTCTCTTCAATAAATGGTGCTGGGAAGATTGGACAGCCTCATGCAGAAGAATGAAACTAGACCATTCTCTTACACCAGACACAAAGATACACTCAAAATGGATGAAAGATCTAAATATGAGACAGGAATCCATCAAAATGTTAGAGGAGAACACAGGCAACACTCGTTTTGAACTTGGCCACAGCAACTTCTTGCAAGATACAGCTATGAAGGCAAGGGAAACAAAAGCCAAAATGAACTATTGGGACTTAAGCAAGATAAAAAGCTTGTGCACAGCAAAAGAAACAGTCAACAAAACTACAAGACAACCTACAGAATGGGAGAAGATATTTGCAAGTGACCTATCAGATAAAGGGCTAGTATCGAAGGTCGATAAGGAATCTATTAAACTCAACACCCAAGTAACAAAGAATCCAATCATGAAATGGGCAAAAGACATGAACAGAAATTTCACAAAAGAAGACATAGACATGGCCAACAAGCACATCAGAAAATTCTCCACATCATTTGCCATCAGGGAAGTACAAATCAAAACCACAATGAGATCCTACCTCACACCAGTGAGAATGGGAAAATTAACGAGACAGGAAACAACAAATGTGGGAGAGGGTGTGGAGAAAGGGGAGCCCTCTTGCACTGTTGGTGGGAATGTGAACTGGTGCAGCCACTCTGGAAAACTGTGTGGAGGTTCCTCAAAGAGTTAAAAATAGATCTGCCCTATGACCCAGCAATTGCACTGCTGGGGATTTACCCCAAAGATACAGATGCAGTGAAACTCCAGGATACCTGCACCCCGATGTTTCTAGCAGCAATGGCCACAATAGCCAAACTGTGGAAGGAGCCTCGGTGTCCATCAAAAGACGAATGGATAAAGAAGCTGTGGTCTATGTATACAATAGAATATTACTCAGCCATTAGAAACGACAAATACCCACCATTTGCTTCGACGTGGATGGAACTGGAGGGTATTATGCTGAGTGAAATAAGTCAATAGGAGAAGGACAAACATTATATGGTTTCATTAATTTGGGGAATATTAAAAATAATGAAAGGGAATAAAAGGGAAAGGAGAGAAATGAGTGGGAAATATTAGAAAGGGAGACAGAACATGAGAGACTCCTATCTCTGGGAAACGAACTAGGGGTGGTAGAAAGGGAGGTGTGAGGGGGATGGGGGTGACAGGCACTGAGGGGGGCACTTTATGGGATGAGCACTGGATGTTATTCTATATGTTGGCAAATTGAGCACCAATAAAAAATGAATTTATAAAAAAAATAGAGCTACCCTACGACTCAGAAATTGCACTGCTTGGGATTTACCCCCAAAATACAGATGCAGTGAAATGCTGGGACGCCTGTACCCCAGTGTTCACAGCAGCAATGTCCACAATAGCCAAACTGTGGAAGGAGCCTCGGTGTCTTTCGAAAGATGAATGGATAAAAAAGATGTGGTCTCTATACAATGGAATATTACTCAGCCATCAGAAAGGACAAATACCCACTTCAAAGTGGATGGAACTGGAGGTTATAATGCTGAGTGAAGTAAGTCAATCGGAGAAGGACGATCATTATATGGTGTAATTCATTTGGAGAATATAAAAATAGTTAAAGGGAATAAAGGGGAAAGAGAAAAATGAGTGGGAAATATCAGTCAGTGACAAAACATGAGAGACTCCTAACTCTGGGGAATGAACAAGGGGTAGTGGAAGGTAAGGTGGGTTGGGGGTGGGTGGGATAACTGGGTGACAGGCACTGAGGGGGCCACTTGAGGGGATGAGCACTGGGTGTTAATCTATATGTTGGCAAATCGAACTCCAATAAAAAAAATACCCCCCCCCCAAAAAAAAACCCCACAAAAAACCTGCCCTTTACCAGTCTGACATCTTTCCTGGTAAATAAATTGCTGAGGTAGTTGGAATGACTGGATCATTCCATCTTTTCACTTAAACTCCAACCTTCATTCCCTGTCAAGCTGCCTTGGATTCTTTGCTGTATTTGCCTTCAGCCCACTTACTTTGCTAGAAAGTCATGGAAGGATATTCTGAGTGGCATCAGTTCTGTCTACATTTGCCACGCATATCATCAATCCATCTGTCACAGCCACTAACTCAGGAAAGAAATGGGTGAGTCCTGAGCACTGCTATGGCCAGCTGCTCTATCCCAGGAAATCCTGGGGCCAGGGGGCGGGTAGGCAAATCGAAGCATAGTCCCTGGCTGGGTTTGCCAACACTGTTGTCCAAAAAACATGGATAAACTCCTCACAAGAGAAGCCAATTACTCAAGAGATGAAGGTTTGGAAAAGAGAAGGGAGAAATTTATTTTGGGTGCCAGCAGCCTGGGGAGGTGGCAAGCTCAAGCCTTACAAACTGGTCTATCTGCCCACAGTGGACACCTAGAGTTTTACCAGGAGAGAATCAGGTACATGCAAGAGAGTACAGAGAGAGCATGTGATCATGGGTAGGGGTCAGTGTGTTCAGCGTGTGATCATGGACAGGGAAGAGGACATGTGGAATGTGGTCTTCTAGGCATTTTGCTGGTATCAAGGCTTTTTTGGTCTGGCAGTTGGAATGTTCCAGTTAATACAAAATGTTTTCATCAGGGCTTCAAGAAAGTTTGCTAGGAAATAAGAACAGTTGGGTAGAAAAAAAGAATTGCATTCTGGGGAAGATGGTGGAGTAGGGGGATCCTAAGCTCACCACATCCCATGGATACACCTAGATAAAACCTAAGTGTAAATAATCCAGAAAATGGCTTGAAGACTGGCAGAAAAGGCTCTCAATAGCTAATTGTGGAGAAGAAGCCACTTTGAAAACAGTTCTTCAGACTGACCCAGGTCTCCCACAAGCATACCCGTGCAAATGTTGCTAACATCACATGCCTTGCACTTGCGTTCTCCTATGGACCTGTCCCCTCTAACCCACCTTCCATAGGAGCCCATCTAAAGTGGTGCCCCAGGCCTGGCATTGTGCCAGCAGCCCTGGCAGGGGACAACACCACTCTGAAGTGATTCCTGACCTGGGGATAGGGGAAGATGATACACACCAGTTCAACTATGACCCCAACAGCGGGCTGAGAGCAGACATGAGGTTTGACTACAAACCTTACCCCCAATGAAAGCCTCTCAGGGGACAGTGTAAGGAGAGCAACCTGACAACTGGTGCAATGGTAGGGTAGCTTGACAAACATCTTTTCTGACCCAACTCAAGCAGCACAGGGACCGCATCCTGCCCATGACAGACAAAAAGAGCCATTGCAGATGACTAGACTGAAGGCAAATGCAGCTCAGCCACAACAGTAGGGCACACACAACATAGATAGGAGACATCTCTGACATGCCATATTCTGTTAAACATGGGATATTGCACTGCAGAGCAGTACAGGACCTCTTTTTCATAAGGCCACTATTTTAAAGAACATGAGACATAGCTGACTTTCTTAAAACATAGAAACAGACAAAGAGTTAGACAAAATGAGGAGCAGAGGACTATCTCCCAGATGAAAGAACAGGACAAAATAACAGTAAGGCAACTAAATGAAATGGAGATAACAGAGATAAAGAATTTAAAGTAATGATCTTAACGATACACACTGGACTGAGAAAAGAAGACCTCAGTGAGACCCTCAACAAAGAAATAGGAAATGTAAAAACAACAACAACAACAACCAGAGATGAACTCAAAACTGAAATTAAAAATACACCAGAGGGAATAGATAGTAGATTAAAGGAAGCAGAAGAATAGATCAGTGAACCGGGATACAAGAGGAGTGGAAAGCAATCAAGCTGCATAGGAGAAAGAAAAAAGAATAAAAAATGAGAATAGAATTCTATGCTCATGGATTGGAAGAATAAATACTGTTAAAATGTCCATATTACCCAAAGCAATCTACAGATTGGTTGCAGTCCCTATTAAAATACCAACAGCATTTTTCACAGAACTAGAACAAATAATCCTAAAATTTGTCCATTCAAATTTCCATACCACAGAAGACCCCAAACAGCCAAAGCAATCTTGAGAAAGAAAATAAAGCGGGAGGCATCACAATTCTGAATCTCAAGTTATGCTACAAAGTTGTAGTAATGAAAATATGGTACTGGCACAAAAACAGACACAGATCAATGGAAATGAATAGAAAGCCCAGAAATAAACCCATGGTTATATGGTTAATTAATCTTTGAGAAAAGAGACAAGAATATGCAATGCAAAGAAACCAGTCTCTTCAACAAAAAGTGTTGGGAAAACTGGACAGCTACATACAAAAGAATGAAACTGGACCACTTTCTTACACTATACACAAAAATAAACCCAAAATGGATTAAGGACCTGAATGTGAGACATGAAACCATAAAAATTCAAAAAGAAAGTACAGGCAATAATTTCTCTGACATCGGCCATAACAACATTGTTGTAGTTATGTTTCCTGAGAGAAGGGAAATAAAATAAAAAATAAACTATTGGGTTTACATCTAAGTAAAAAGTTTTTACACAGCAAAAGAAACAATAAAAGTAACCCCCAAAAGACAACCTACTGAGTGGGAGAAGATATTTGCAAATGATATATCCAATAAGAGGTTAATATCCAAAATATATAAAGAATTTCTACAACTCAACACCAAAAAGCCAAATAATCTGATTAAAAAATGAGCAGAAGACATGAACAGACATTATCCAAAGCAGACATCTAGATGGCCAATAGACACATGAAAAGATGCTCAACATCACTAGTCATGAGGGAAATGCAAATCAACCTCACAATGAAGTATTACCTTACCCCTGTCAGAATGGCTGAAATCAAAAACACAAGAAACAAGTGTTGGTGAAAATGTGGAGAAAAAGGAACATTCAGGTGCTATTGGTGGGAATGCGGATTGGTACAGCCACTGTGGAAAACAGTATGGGGGTTCCTCAAAAGATTAAAAAATAATTAAAATGAAATCAGAATTCTACTACCAGGTATTTACCCTGATATTCAGTATTTATCCAAAGAAAGCAAACAAAAAACTAATTCATAAAGATATATGCACCACTACATTTATTGCAGTGAAATTTACAACAGCCGAGATATGGAATCAACCCAAGTGTTCATTGATTGATGAATGGATAAAGATGTGATAGATATACACTATGGAATATTACTCAGTCTTAAAAAGAATGAAATCTTGCCATTTGCAACAACATGGATGAATCAAGAGGGTATATCGCTAAGTGAAGGAAACCAGTCAGAAAAGCAAATGCCATATGATTTCACTGATATGTGGAATTTGAATTCATTTACTTCAGATGAAGAAAGGAAAACAAGAGGCAACCAAAAAACAGACTCTTAACTATAAAGAACAAACTGGTGGTTGCCAAAGGAGAAGTGGGTGGGCGTGGGTGGGTGAAATAAAGAGGATTAAGAGGCACATTAACATGAGTAATATATGGAATATTTGAATCACTCCATTGTATACTTGAAAGAAATGTAACAAAGTATGTTAATTATACTGGAATAAAAAAATAATTTAAATTAAAAAATAGGAACAATTAGAGCATGAGTTAAAAGGTCTATTTCTGTTGGAGTCTCTGGCTGAGCAGGAAGGCTTGCTGACTTTGCTCCACTGTCAGTATTTCCTTCTATTCTTATGGGAGTATGGCTGCCATTCTGAATTTGGCTACTTCCTGCTGGATAGGAGAGAGATGAAGGGGTTTTTCAAAATGGAAAGAATATACCTGCTGCTGTATTGATTATTTCTGACTCATTAAAGCATGTGAATTGAAAGAATATAGCTTAGGTGTGTGCCACAGGGTGAGTCTAAATCCCAGATAGAGAGAGTAGAATGGTCAAGCCCATTTTGATGTTTTCTTTGAGGAGAGACTTTATACCTGTTGGAATCCTTGAAAATAAATATGAAAACTAATCTCTGATTCCTTCCCCTATTCTATCCAAGAAAGGGATGTGCTTGGCCCATGGTTATTGTAACCATGTACTTTGGCCATCTAATTTGTTTGATGCTTGTTTCAACCTTTGAAGAAACATTAATATGGACATAACAAGATGTATTAACAATGATACAAATTCCTTGTTGCTCAGCTAGGATATAATCTAGAGCCCTATGGTTACCAGGATGACTTTAGCAGGGGAATCTAATGATTTATGACCATAAGTCACGTTGATTAGAATTCAGGACAAGTTGTGAGCCCGTGTTGATGTGCAGCAACCACCCCCATCCCCTGCCTCCACCATGGCAACCAAATAACCAAAGAAATATGCATTCCCATCAGGGATGTTCCCCAGGACAGAGAGGTCATGATCTAGTCTGGTAAATACCTGCAGGGAGCTGGCCCAATGCTTTGTTTCTTGAGCAGGGTGAAGGGCGAAGGCAGTCACCCAGGTGATCAGAGATGCTGTGTTGGGGGCAGCCTGGGTGGCTCAGCAGTTTAGCACCACCTTCAGCCCAGGGCCTGATCCTGGAGACCCGGATCGAGTCCCACATCAGGCTCCCTGCATAGAGCCTGCTTCTCCCTCTGCCTGTGTCTCTGCCTCTCTCTCTCTCTCTCTCTCTCTCTCTGTGTGTGTGTGTGTGTGTCTCATGAATAAATTTAAAAAAGAGAGAGAGAGAGATGCTGTGTTGGGATAGATTTTGTAACGCAGTCCACAGCCCAGGGGATGCCATATAATTTTCAAATAAAGACAAACCCAGTCAGAGCACAAAGACAAAAAGTTAGCATCAGCCCACTAAATGGTAGCCTCTGCCCAGCTGAACCTGGCTGTGAATATCATCCATGGCTGGAAAAGAAATGGACTGTTGTTTCCACATAGGGAGCTGGTCCTTTTTGGCTTCATGTGCTATCTATTTGGGGAATATATGCATGTTTTTTGTGTTTTGAAAATTACCTGATTTAGGATAGTAATTAGTGGGACAGTAAGACGGGGGTGTCTCATGATCATTGTGGGAAAATCTAGCTATTCTTACCCTATACATATCATCTGAGCCTTAACAATTGGAAGGTAGTTGCCTGGGCCTTAACAATTGGAAAGCAGTTGGCTTCAGAAACTTCTGGGGTATTATAAAGTGGGTGTACCAAAGGCTGTCCATGGTCCAACACCAACTGTTTTTTGGATGACATATCCAACAATCAACAGCACATATAGTTGAGGCTAAAGCCCAAGTTACTCGAACTAGTGTGTTATCTTTCCAACCTAGGGAGAAAGAAAACATGATTTATACAGAGCACAGAATAAACATAGTTGTTATGCATTCTTTTTCTAAAGAGGTATTTTAAGTCCTAATTAGAGTGACTTTCCCAGTAGGAAGGTGTGGTGGTCTCTTCTATCTCCTCCTTTTCTACCTATGGTCACTGGTTTAACTCTTGTGTGATGTATTCACAGCTTTCCTGTGCCTAATTTCAAGGAGGAATGAGTGATTCATAGAACATCATAAAGTCCAATCCATTTTTAGTTAATTTTTGATCAGGTTCATGTTCTTTCCAAGTTTTTACTAAGATCTATCCCCAGGTTGAAATGGGTGCAGTGGTTCTTCCAGCAAGGAGGCCACCCTAGAGGAAGCAAACTATGAATAATGGTTAATATTTGCTTCAAGTGTTTGACATGATGTTAATTTTTGTTTCTGTCCTATCTAGGTTGGGGGAGGTGAAACACAATAGGCCAGGCATGATCTTCATATACAGTTTCATAGGGGCTCCATCTGAGCCCACTCTGACATGCCACCCTTATGTGGAGAAGGCTGAGCACCAGTTCCCTATCTCATGTTAAATGAGCTTCTTTACTTTGTGATGATCTTTTTCAAATATTTTATTTATTTATTTATTCATGAGAGACACAGAGAGAGAGAGAGTCAGCGACATACCCAGAGAGAGAAGCAGGCTCCTCCTGGGGAGCCAGATGTGAGACTCAATTCCCATGTGATGGTCTTTTTCTTTTTTTTAAAAGATTTTATTTATTTATTCATGAGAGACAGAGAGAGAGAGAGAGGCAGAGACACAGGCAGAGGGAGAGAAGGAGAAGCAAGCTCCATGCAGGGACCCTGATGTGGGACTCGATCCCGGGTCTCTGGAATCTGGCCCTGGGTTGAAGGTGGCGCTAAACTGCTGAGCCACCAGGGCTGCCCATGATGGTCTTTTTCAAAGTATGGTTCATTTTCTCCATTTTTCTTGTCAACTGTGGGCTATGAGAAATAGAGAGCTTGTTTCACAAACTTTTCCTCCCTAAAATTGAATACCTTAAAAGCAATGACCACCAACTGAGAGGAGTTCATACCTGCTGCTCCCTTGACCTTATTCAGCATCTTTTCTATATCAGGGGTGGATGGGGACTTTGTCCAATAAAGATCAAATTAACCATTCTCAGATTTTCAAGAGCCTCAGGATCCTCATTGGTATATTTTTGATAGGCTTGAGAAATCCTCTCCAGAAACTTGGAGAGATCATCATTTAATTTTTGTTAAGTTTCCCCAACTTTAGTAAGACTTTTTTGCTTTGGCACCGCTCACTTTAGTCCCATTAACATACACCCTCATCAGTGGCTCAGATGAACCATTTCTTCAGCAACATTTGTGTCCCAACGAGGTTTGTCCACCAGGATTGCCCCTGCTGGTAAGGGAGTATTACCCTGATTTTTGTCATACACATGCCAAGCCTTCTTATGGGCTTTATCGGTCACTTACTAGGAGATGCTCACTGTCAGGAACATACTTAATAGAGTCTGCATTTCTGCCTAAGAAGGCTTCTTGGTGGCAAAAATAGTAGTGAACAATTCAGACATTTTCTGAGGATCCTCTCTACAAAGTATGGTTTGAATTTTTCCAATCTAAAAGGTCTGAGGTAGAGAAAGGATTGTATGTCTAATAATATCTGGCAGGCTGTCTCTGGGGATTCATCCCTACAGGTTAGTGCTGCAAAGGAAATGTCCTGTTCCAAATTGGGGTGCCTCCTGACCACATTTGGTGTCCTGGAAGGTCTTGAAAGGGGAGACCAGTCCTGCCCCCAGGAGCATAGCTAGGAGGAGGAGAAACTGGAGCAGATGCGGCTCTGTGAATGTCTATGTTTGGGGCCGGTGGAATTCCCCAGGGCAGGGGGTTTGAAGATTCTAACAAGCTGAGTTTCTCATGTTTTCCTCCTTTGACCTCTGTCCTCACACACTTTCACCTCTGGCTTTCTCTCAGCAGGCCCAGTATCCTCACATACTTTAACCTCTGCCATTCTTTGCATCTCAACCTTAGAGCCCTTATGTGCTGAATGTCTATTACCTAACAGCATAAAAGGCTGAACATATGGAATCTCATTTCATTGACCAGACCTTTGACAAAACAATTCTCATCGGAGGATAGTTTGGTAATTTACTGACCCACTCCAAGTCCTGTTTTCCTTCTGATTCTAGTACGTAGATGAGCCAAGCAATGTTGCAGTAAAAAACTGTTTATCTAGTCATTGGCTTATAGCAGTATGTGGATGGTGCTGCCAGAGTGCACCCCAAGGGGGACTGTCAAAGGGGATGGAAGTAGCCTTTCTTTCCCACCCCAGAAAGGGAAGAAAGGAATGAGAAGGAAATGAAAGAAACCAAATCAGAGTGCTCTTCCAGATTCCTGCAGAGGGAAGCCAAAATCCTTGGTGAGACAGAGTTGGGACTATTGGTCATATAACTGTGGTTTCACTTGGGTACCAAGTGTTAGACGGTTTAGCCCAAAAGTAGAAAACAGAGAATCTGGTCAGCACTGGTATAACTTCTCCAGAAACCTGAAGCTCCGTGCTTCCCAAATCTGTTTCTGTTTTCCAATCACATATAAAGGGGAAGCTGGGTCAGCAAGGGCAGGATAGAGACCTTTCCTTGCAAGCGGTCTCTGCAGCTGGCCTGCCTGCCCCTCAGAAATCAGTCCAGCCACTGGGAGGGGCTGAGGCTCCTACCTGGTGCAGATGATCACTCACCAAAGCAGCACGCCCTTCCTGGCTGGCTCGCCAAAGACAGTTACCCACCTCTTTCGGCCGTCAACTTGGGAAAGAATGGGTGATCCCCTGTGGCTGCCCCGGCCAACTGCTCCCACTCACCTGGCAAATGCCCAGGAAGCTGGACAGGTGGGAAGCATAGCTCCTAGTGGGTCTGCCTATACTGTTCTGAACAAACTTGGATAAACTAGCCACAGGAGAAGCAGATAACTCAGGAGAGGAGAGTTTGGAAAACCCTTGGGTGCTGGCAGCGGGGCCTGAGGGGTGGGTGTGCTAGCATGCTCAAGCTAAAACAATCCACCTGCCCCCAGCAAGATGGACATGTAGAATTTTACGGGGGTGGAGACATTGCACCTTGCACATGGAGAGTGTGATGATGGTGTGTTTAGCACCCCCTCACCCTTCCTACCTCTTGAATGTGGCATCTTCTTTCTGTTCAGCTGTGGAGAGTCTCTCCTGTCAGTCTTCCATTGTTTTCTGGGTTATTGACACTGATGGGATGCTATCCAGCTGTACCCATGGGGCAAGGTGAGCTTAGGGTCCTCCTACTCTGCTGCCTTTACGGGAAGTCCTTGTCCTCTGCAGTTTTTGCTTAAAGAAGATGAACAGTGTGTTTTGAGAAATCAGTGGGGACACACGTGGCTGTCACGTTAGTGTGGACCTAGGGCTGTGTTTGGGAAGTGGATTAATTCATGAGATGGTTTTTCATCTTCAAAGATACTATTTTTATTCATTTATTGTTAAAATCTTACCACATCTCTAAGTTTCATTCTCAGCTTGTAGGTATTATTTGATGATAAAGGATAGGCACTTATTCTGGGGTAATATATCAGACTTTGCTGTGGTCTGTTGCTTCTTGCTTATCTGCACTTTCCTTTGTGACTTTCCTATTTTCCCCCCAAACTTCATTTTCTTCCATACCCCATCTTAAAGAGTGAATGTTTGAACTCTTGTTAGAAAAGATTTGAAAAGAATACTAGTTCTTTTTAAACATGAAAGGAAAAACAAAAGTGAGGAAAGTCATATTTATTGGTTGAAAAGCAGGTGAAGTCATCATGTAAGAATGACTTAAATGAGTAGCCATCGCGAGGCACCAATAATTCACTCCAAGGAGAATCTTGCTGTCCTTTGAATACCTTTAACTTTGGTAAGGTGGGCTTTTACTTTCCTCTGTTAATACGTCCATATAAACAAATATTTCAGCATTTTGTTGCTGGTTTTTTAAGGCCACAAAGGTTGTGGTTTTGCTTTGACTCTTTAACATTAGAGAAAGTTTTCTTTTACTATCTATGCTTTTGTGAATGAGTAAGGTCCACCTTTGCTTTTTATTTAAATCAAAGCCAGAAAGGATCTCCCAGATTTTGAGCGGGAGGGCAGATATATACTATTTAATCCCCTTTGTCCCAGGGAATTGACAAATGACTTCCACCAACACAGTTTCCGTGGTGAGCGTTTGTGTTGGTAAGCAAACCCCTTTTCTTTGCTCACACATAGCAAGGAAAAGTGGCAGCATGGAAATCTAATTTTGCCCTTCACTGAAGCAGGAAGGATCAGGGATGCTGCAGTGTTAAACTGCTTTCATCTCCTATTTGGCAGGCTTCTGAAGGATAGCCTGATGTCAAGCCCCTCACAGGCCAACCTCCAGAAGGCTTTTCACAAGCAAACGAAAGAGCTCTAGTTGGTTTAACTGCTTCTTTGTTACCTGAGAGCCAATGGCTGTTCCTCAAGTCTCCACACTCTGGTGGGGATCTGACATCTTATCTCCTGAGATGTTATTTGTTGACATATTGAGTGAATATTGATTCTCTTTATTCTACATTCCTTTACATCCCATGACAACAAATAATATCCAGGAACCATCAGTAAAAATGAGTTTTGCATCCTTCCTGGGCCCGAGTACTTTGATAGAAATGGGGACTCAGTGTGAATCCAGGCACACGAATGGAGTTGATCTTCATTCATGGTTGTTATGCTCCATGAAGTCACCGTGAGTGCTGACTTGCTTATCTTACTGAACACTGAACTGTTGCTTCCGGGGGATGTAAGGGATGAGTCCTGTAAGGGGTGGTCTCAACATCTTCATCAGCTGAGCAACACATGTAACCTTTTTTTATGAGTCTTTCTGTGACAGACCCCTTCCTTGATGGACACTGTTGATTTTTAATGTTAAACTCAACCAACAGCACGATAGCCTAGGCCTGAATAAAACTTCCCAAACACATATATTTTCCCCAACACATGTATTTTCCCCATAAGGCACATTGCAGCCTTCTTGTGCTTTGGGATGCTAGACAACACCTCAGGACTGTGGTTGAGTGCCATTATAAGTAGTGGCATCACCAATAAAAGGCACAGAAATAGGAAAAATGCATTACTGAACAGACTGGGATAAGGACCCTTGTTTATGGTATGAGAACTGAATCAAAAGACAGAGCTTTGCCTTCACTGACCTCAGCTGGGATGTGCAGGTTTAATGGTTAGTGGTTAGTGGTTTAACCACTAAAACCACTCCAAAGTCGTGTGTCTCAGTAAATACAAACAAAGATATTTCACTGAAATCTAGCTCCTGCCAAAGAACATTGTGTAGAATCCCATAGTTGGGGGGTCGGGTTTTAATATTAAAGTGTTATACAAAAAAATAATAATAATAATATAAATAAATAAATAAATAAATAAATAAATAAAGTGTTATACATTCTCAAGAGTTCAGTTTCTTTGTAGAAGATTTGACTGCTAAATACGTTTTTTAAAAAATTTTATTTATTCATTCATGAGAGACACAGAGCGAGAGGCAGAGACCCAGGCAGAGGGAGAAGCAGGCTCCATGCAGGGAGCCCGATGTGGGACTCGATCCCGGGACCCTGGGATCATGACCTGAGCCAAAGGCAGACGCTCAACCGCTGAGCCACCCAGGTGCCCCAATGAGTTTGGTTTTATTTTATTTTTAATTTGATATACTTTTTAAAAAAGATTTATTTATTTATTTATTCAGAGAGAGAGAGAGGCAGAGACATAGGCAGAGGGAGAAGTAGGCTCCATACAGGGAGCCTGACGTGGGCCTCGATCCCGGGTCTCCAGGATCACACCCCGGGCTGCAGGAGGCGCTAAACTGCTGTGCCACTGGGGCTGCCCTAGTTTGATATAATTTTTATACAGTGTTTTGATGCCTATGAAGTAATTAGTTTCTATGGTTTTATTTTGGCATATTCCAATTATGCTTTCTAAAAAAAATGGTAATGAGGGGCACCCGGGTGGCTCAGTGGTTGAGCGTCTGCCTTTGGCTCAGGTCATAATCCCGGGGGCCCTGGGATCAAGTCCCACATCAGACTCCCTGCAAGGAGCCTGCCTCTACCTCTGTCTCTGTCTCTGTCTCTCTCTCTGGGTCTCTCATGAATAAGTAAAATCTTTAAAAAAAAAAAAAATGGTAATGATACTACAAGCTTAAGGGTATTGTAAACAGTACCCATGTGGGACACTTGAAGCAAGTCAAGCCAGGGGAGGGTTCCTCCCTGCTGTTGCTGGAATGTGAGGCTCCCACAGGGAGTGCAGGGCATGTTGTATTTGGCTGTGACAAACAGTTGCTCTTGATATATTCTTTCTTGTTATCCAGAGTAATGGCAGTTGTTGGGGAGCTAAACAGGAAAGTTTTCTCTTAAATCTGGAAGCCAGGTAGTCATAATTATTTCAGGCTTTGTGGGCCAGATGGTCTCTGTGACATCTACGCAGCTCTACTGTTCTTGTGCAAAGCTGCCCTAGACAATATACAGTTGAATGAGAATCACTGTGTTATGATAAAACTTTATTTGTGGACATTGAAATTTCAATTTTGTATAATTCTCATATATTGCTAAATATGGTTCTTCTTTTGACTTTCTGCCACTACTGAAAATTATAAAACCCATCCTTACTTTATGGGTAACACAAAAACCGAGGTTGGGGCAGATTTGGTCTGTTGACTATAGTTTGCTGACCCTTGTCTTAGAATTGATGTTGTTAAAACTATGTCATATAACTGTTTCTCGCATCTACATTACTAGGTCAAGTAGATGATTACCACATTCCTTACTTAAATCTGGAAGTAAAAATCTTAGAACTTGTATGTATGTTTGTGTGTGTGTGTGTATGAATTCAAGAATGTATATTTGTATATGTGTGTGCATGCATGGTTGTGTATTATATATTTATGTGTCTGTGTGTATAGATAGATATGCATGTATATATGTAGAGGTCGGGTATATGTACATATATTCTACATATATGTAGTCTCTCATGCCTACTAGTTAAAGTAGTTTCATGATATAGAGTCCATACTTAAAAGTAAAATAGACCTAGAATTATACCCTGACTCTGCAATGTACTAATTGTGTGATCTCAGAAAAATTACCTAATTATTTTCTGAGTCAGCCTCCTCATTCCCTAAAAGGGAATTTACTCACTCACCTCATATGGTTGACTGGGGAAAATTATATAATATAACTAAAATATACCTGAGGCATAGATGGGTGTAATATATAAGTGATTTTTAAATTTTTGAATTTTCCAAAAAGAAAAGACTTGATGCATTTCTTAAAGAGACCCAAAGCTCACTTCTTATCTAGACTTCAGTGCACTCTGTCCTATTTGCTAAAAGTAAGCATGGGCACATTTGTAAGTCAGCTTGTTTCACATTTCTTTTTCCTTTTCTGGTGATGCCACTGGTGTTCTTGTGTTATTGCTTCTTTCTTCTGACCTCAATCTTTTTGGCCCTGGATTCTGGCACTTTCAGACATCCCAGGGACCCCCACTGGGTTCTGCATACAGTTGTTATACTTCACTAGAGTAATACCTGTACTTTGAATAGAGCGGTTTCTTATTTGACAAAAATATTTTTGCTTTTGAAGCTTTCTTGGTTAAGGGCACTTGCTAGGAAAAAGTACAAAATGGAAAACTTAGCAGATAACAAGAATTCAAGGCAAGGAAACTTTTTTATGGGATTTTAAAATCTGTTTTTTAAGAGACCTGTTTAAAACCAGCCTCATGGTTTCAGTGGCATGTCTCAACCCTCGTGTTTGTTAGAAGCAACAGGGTGAAGCTCTTTCTGGTCAGATGTTCAAACCAAGTGAGTAGCCAGTCAGAGGTGCTTTTATAGCACCTAAATTCAGGTTATCTTCATTTAATCGTATTTCTTTCAAAATAGCAAACTTGTCAGTACAAATCAGACCTGCTTTATAATTGTGATATGTGCTGAAACATTTATATACTAAATAATACACTTGATGAAGTAGCTAATAAAACTGGTACTCAGAAGCCCTTTTACTGAAATTGCTAAATAAAAGGTGGAAAATGGTCCTCTGAAAAACTTGCTCCAGTTTTTGGAAGGAAACATGGAATTTACTGCTTCCAAACCTGTAGCACATAATCCACCTTCTCCAGTATAATACCTAAATGTGTCATATAGAATTTTTCTTGGTATATTGTATATCAATGTGTGTGTGTGCGTGCGTGCGCAGTATGCACATGAACTTACCCATGAAGGTTATTCTGTCCTTTTTGTCTCTGCAGTTAGAGAAATTAAATGAAATCAGTGCTGGAACCTGCCAAGCTTTAGAAGTTTCCTTTCCAAAATTTCTAATTACTGAAAGGTCCATTGTTTTCTTGGTGTATTTGCAATCAGATGCTTCTTGGTATCCCAGCTAGGAGACTGAGAGGAGCAAATAAAGTTTCAGAAATGAGCCTGTGTTTGATTCTTTTGTTGTGGCCTCACTGGCAGGTCTTTCTGCTGGGAACCTGGGATGCATGGACTTGCTGCTGACTCTCACTGCCTCTGGTCCTGCAGAGAAACTTGTAGGTCCTTTTTGGGGCATCTGTGAGTTTAATGAGCAGGCTGAGAATTGGGTTGAAGATTGTATTGGCTGTGTCGAAGTGTCCTGGTTGGTTTGGTAAAGAGGAGGTGACAGTCCTGTGGTGAAGAAAGATCACAGTCCTGTGAGCTCTTTATTGTTCCCCCCTGTTATTTGGCCATTGTCTGTTTCTGTTTGTTCATTGTATTCCTTATTTTTTTGTGGATCTAAAGCTTAAATTTCATAAAATTATCTATTTTTTTTGGATTCCTCTCAGAGCTTACAGTAAATATCCTATAAATATTTGGACAATAAGACTCAGAAGCTTTGAGTGTAAAGCTTTTAAGGTTAATGTGATGAATGACAAAAGAGGTTCAGAGGTTTTAGGGTGACTTCTCTAGGTCTCTAATTTCTTCCCCTCCTTTCTTTCTCTCCTGTTCTTTCATAGGACCATGGTCCTTTATTGGTTTAAATGAAATACAGTGTGCTAAATTTACATATGTTGGCTTCAAAAATAGATCCACAGGAACATGTTTTATATGTACAGTATATTCTAAGAGTTAACATCTCTCTTCAAAAATAAGGATTATTCCATTTTTATAAGAAACATCAACCCTTGTAGTTGATAAAGTAAAAATATACTTTGTTCTAAGAAGGACAGTTTTGCATCTCTTGTGTTCATGAGGCTTATCACAGGACTTATCACATTGCCTGGAATAAAGAGGACACTCGGTGGAGACTTGAATTGAATGAATGTGTAAGAAGGAGGGAAGAAGGAGGAGAGGATCAGCTGGGAGGAAAGAAGGATGGATGAACATTTCTGGTTTTGACTCTCAAAATACCCTTTTCATGAGCTCTCGGCTAGCTGGTGGTGCAGTGGCCATCCTGACCAGAGCAGGCTGGTTCCCGCACTTCCTGCCCTTGCTGGCTCCTGCCAGGCAGGATGTGACTTTACCTCAGGGCCCCAGATTTGAGGGTGTCTGGAGGGCTCTTTCCTCTACTTGTTCTCCGTGTTCATCTGCTTTTTGTTGTCCCAACTGTCCTCTTCTAGACTTCGGTAGAAAGCTAAATATGCAAGATTCCATTGTAATAATATGCATGCATCTCTTCCTTTCTCAGTGTCATCGGTGAACAAAATTGTTGCTTATAAACAGGACAAAATGTTATTTCATTTCTGTTCTACGTTGGGCCTCTCCTGTCCCCTGTGTGTTTTGTGTTTCAGTGTAGTGGCATTATGATGCAGTGTCATCTAGTCTAGCAGCTCTTTCTGGGATGACTTCTTATCTAGGGAGCCCCCTGAGCTTTTCTGTTTTGGGCTCTTCTGATTGCTTTCTCCATTTTTACATCCATTGCACACACATCAATAATGTAGTCCTAGGGTTGAAGTGTTTGTTCAGGCAATGTGTAGTAGCGAAAACATGATATCCGGAATTGGAAAGACTGGGTCTTTAGCAATTATTTTGTATCTTAATGTCTTTGTTTTTGAAATATTAATCCTTGAAGAATTTTTGCATGAACTGACAAGTAAGATAATGGAGTGATATCTGCCTGGTGAGTGGACCATACTATGTGCTTAGTAAATTGTACTTCCTAGTTACATTTTTAAGTTGAAATTTTTGTGGAGATAGTGTAGAGTCAGATGCAGCAGTAAGAAGTAATACAGATTCCTGTGTACATAGTTCTCCATTTCCTCCAATGGTAATATTTTACAAACTGAAAGTATAACATTACAACTAGGAGGCTGACATGGTTGAAATCTACAGAGCTTCTCCAGATGTCCCCTTTTACTTGAACTTGTGCCTGTGTGTGTATTTAATTCTATACAATTTTTTTTTTACTTTTTTGCTATAGTAAAAATACAAATACCATAAAATTGATCATCTTAAACATGTTTAAGTATACAGCTCAGTGGCATTAAATACCTCTTTAATGTTGTGCAACTATCACCAGCATCCATCTCCAGAACTCTTTTCATCATGTACAACTGAAACTCTGCATTTATAAAATAGTAACTTTCCATTCCTCCTCCCCCAGCCCCTGGCAACTATCATTCTACTTTCTATCTCTCTGGATTTGATTGTTCCAGGTAACTCATCCATGGGGTCAAGCAGTATTTGCCCTTCTGTGGCTGACTTCATTCACCCATCATAATGTCCTCCAGGTTTCTCCATATCATAGCATGTGTTGGAATTTCCTTCCTTTTGAAGACTGAATGATATTCCATTGTATCCATCAATGGATGCTTGGTGGCTTTCATGTTTTAGCTGTTGCAAATAAAGCTGCTACGAGCTATCCAATTTTATTACCTGAGGAGGTTTGTGCATCCACTATTATAGAGAAAACCGTAAAAGTTCCAACATCATAAGGATTATTCACTTGTGCTGTCTTTTTGTAACCAACCCTCTCCTCTCATCCATTCTCCCTCCATCCTTAAGCCCTGGCAACCACTAATCTGTCCTCCCTTCAAAAATTTTGACTTTATGCAATGTTATATAAATGGAATCCTATTGTATGTAATCTTTATGATGGCTTTTTCACTCAGCATAATTCTTTGGAGATCATCCAAATCGTTGGATATATCAATAGTTACTTCCTTGGTATTGGTGAGTGGTATTCTGTGCTATGGATATATCATAGTCTTTTTTTATCATTTACCATTGAATGACACCTGGGCTGTTTCCAGGTTTTGCCTCCTGTAAATACAGCTTCTCATTTGTGTATAGGTTTTCATATGAATGAAAAATTTCATTTCTCTAAGAGTGCAGTTGCTGGGTTGTTTTAAGACTTAGCAAATTTGCATTGCGTAAGCCAAAGTCTCCTCGGTGAGACAGGCATGTGTAAATGGAGAGTAAAGTCATGTCATGTGAACCTTTTTAATAATATCCTGATAGACAATTTTAGACAATCATGTTAAGAACATTGATAATTTCTTACCGGTTCTTTTTCCTCCTGTAACCTCAATTTCTCTGAAGTGGCTCTACAATCTCAAAAATGTTCATTCTGAGAACTTCAGAGTATGTTGCCCTTCTTTTCTTGCCTTACTTTTCCCATGATCGAGCAGTTGCCAAAGAATTCTTGATTTTACCACTGTAGAGATTTTTTTTTTAATTTTTATTTATGATAGTCACAGAGAGAGAGAGAGAGAGGCAGAGACACAGGCAGAGGGAGAAGCAGGCTCCATGCACCGGGAGCCCGATGTGGGATTCGATCCCGGGTCTCCAGGATCGCGCCCTGGGCCAAAGGCAGGCGCCAAACCGCTGCGCCACCCAGGGATCCCTGTAGAGATTTTTATATCATTGTCCTCTTAATTCGTCATACCTCTGCCATCTGAATTTCAGCAGCCATAGCATCTTTATGTTACTAATATAGTGTCTTCCCTGGAGCTCTCTGCCCTATAAGAGGAGCTTCTAACCTGGTCACAGCTGACTTTTATAGCAATAGCTCCCTGTACTGCTCTTCATAGCCATGGCCACCTCAGGGCCTTTGCATATACCCTAGAAGAAGCCTTACTCTCTTTCCTTCATATTCAGCTGTTAGAAGAAATGCAACCTCCTCATGGGAGATCCTTTTGGTATATGTTTTTCCAGTACCTTGTACTTTTTTTTCATAGCACTTATATAGTAGGGTTTTTTTTTTTTAATTTGAGTTGTATAAAACCCAGGGTCCCACATGGTTCAGCATGGTCATAGAATCCCTTCAAAGGAGTTGACCAGAAAATATATTTTCTTAAAGCAATTTAAATCTCAGCATTGTCTCTAGTAAATGACTTTATGCCTCTGTTTTCCAAACATCACCTCTTAACCATGGTATTACCCCCTTACCAGGTGAGTCTTGAGGTAGGATGTTGTCTGACGTATCCCTTCCCAATAACTTCCCTGAAAACTGGCTTGGGATCTTTTTTATCTTTGTCATAGAACCTGGAACATTAACTGGCAGATTCTAGGCTCTCCATTAATGTTTGTGGAAACACTAATGAATGAATAAATGAATAAATGAATGAACCAAGTGTTTCTATATAGGAGACATTTAATAAAACTCTGACAAAATGAGTGCATATTATAAATCTTTCTTAATTTTCCAGGTGATTTTTGAAGTGATAACTTCTGGACATCAAGGCTACCTCGCTATTGATGAAGTGAAGGTGTTAGGACATCCATGCAGTAAGTTGCCTCAACTCTTACCCATTTGGGTCCATTGTTGGGGGTATATTTATGTTACAGAGAAGATGCTAAAGCCTAGGGAAAAGTTGTCCTGCTAAAAGAGTTTCCCAGTAAGTCTTTAGAAGTCCAAAAACATCTATTTTATGTGTCATTCATTGTATGTAACCAAGTGTCTCTAAAATGAAGATCAGGAATGGGGACTAATGGGCTACTTTGGTGTAGTCAACTATCCTTGCAAAGATCTGTGGATTTCCCTTTTAAATAGTAGCACAAAGTTAAACATTGAGAATCTATGCATTTTGCCCCTAAGTTCAGTGTATTACTGACATACTTTCAAACAAGATGGCCCCAAACAGGCCTGGGATCTATCAAATACAAGAAATCTACCTAAACTACTCGGGAGCCCCAGAAATGGCCTGATCTTCATCTTTTCAAAATTAACACTTGAAAAATGCCAATGGATGATAAACACACACTTTTCTTTTTATTACTTGGTATAAACAGCTATTAACAGGCTGTCATATTTGTACCAGAACCATTGTCCTTAAATCAAAATAAAATATTGCACCTAGCCAGTCCTGTTTCCTCCCCTACCTCCCTTGGGGCCACCATAGGAGTGAGGTTGCTGCTGCCCCCTGTATGTGTAAGACTCACATTGCACAAATGGCAGAAACAGATGTAGCAGAGTTAAAGAGAAAAGCTTTGTATAGAAAGGGGATTGGTGGCAGATAGAATCATGGGGAACATTGGTGATCTAAGCTCTGGGAATGGGTGGGAACCCAGAGGGAGGCTCTACAGTCAGGACCGAGGTGACTGCTATGCCTGAGAGGCCATCCTCGGGAGCACGAGTGCTGCATCCTGCTCTTTGGCCACCTGACCCCTGCCACCTGTCTGAACTTTTGTCACTGTCTCTGCACCTTTGCTTCCTCAGGCTTAGGCTCAAGACCCAAGTGGGATTGTCAGGGATTGACAAGTTAGATTGTGTGCTTGATTCCCTTGCTAGCAATCAAAGTTATCTAGGAAAGCCCACTGTGGCTTTTTCTCCTTCTATCCTGGGAGTCAGGCAAGACTTTTACCAAAAAACATACAATGGGGAATTTCCCAACCACAGAATAGTGCTTTGAGATCTGAGCAAGCAAAATGTGGCAAACATCTGTGTGTGCATGTGTGTGTGCATGCATGTAGGTGTGCTTCTTCCCATAATCACTATGTGGTTCGTAAAAAGTACAAAAATAGTATTTGCCTTTTGTAAGTTCTTTTTTTTTTTTTTTGTAAGTTCTAATGAATAGTATCCAGCAGTACAAATTACTCTGTATTTTCTTTTCTCCACTTAGCATTATGTGTTTTAGGTCAATCCATAATATTCTATCATATGAATGTACTATACTTTATTTTTCTATTCTTCCATGAACATTTTTTTTTCTCCCAGTTGTTTATGCTAGTGCCTCTGGGTGCGATGTACAAGAATTTCAGTAGAGTATATTCTTAGAAGCAGATTTGCTAGGATGTAGGGTAGAAACACTTTTAGTTTTACTAGATGCTGCCAAATTGCTATGAAAAGTGTCTGAACCAGTTTATATTCCCACCAGCAATGCATGGGAGTTTTATTTTCCCTGTAACCTTACCCAAAATTGATATTGTCAGACTTTAAATCTTTGGCCAGGTGAGGGAGGGCTGCCTGCTTTATTTTTAGGGTCCCTAGCATTAAAGAGAGACTGGCTGGTTCATAGATTTCCGGATTTCTGCCAATGGTCCCTACCCAAATTCCTGAGAAAGTGGTTATATTTGCAATGGATATTAGAGACACAAACATTTGCACATGTGTCTCTGCTTTTATTGCCTGGATTGAAGAGATCATGAGCTCATTCCCTGTGATAGTTACCGAGAGCCCTTCGTGGTTGTTAACCTGATGAGGGTATCATGGCACAGTCGTCTGATTCCTTCCAGAGGGATTTTGCTCTCTCTGAGATCTTTATCTGATGCTCAGAGCTTGCCACAACACCAAAGTTGAAACGCCACAATATCTTGTTCCTTACTGAGGCAGACATTACTTCTATAACACATTGCATTTGCCTTTCTTCTGTCACCAAGACTAGTGGGTTCAAGAAGATTTTCTCCTCTTTTTTTTTTTTTTTTCTGGAAAGGCAGGCAAATGAACAACACTGTACCTAATTGGAACAGCAGGGCAAATTTAGGAAGTGGAATATAATTACCTGAGTTGGAACTTGACCATATTCTCGGAGTAATAGCCTTGGGCTTGGAAAAATGCCATGGGATCTTCTAATGTACATAAATGATCCCGCCTCAGATTTACCTTACCAGGTGGTTAAAGGAAATAGAATAATGATGCATGCATACTATGTGGTGAGCACCCCCTTTTACTCAGAGCAACCTTTGCCCCAAGGCAGATGTTTTTGCTGTCCTGTTGTAGATGCAATTGGTGAGACCAAGTTTGCAGGGGTGTCTCCTGTTCTGCGTCCTGGGTTTGTTCTACATCTGGTCATCGGCCAATAAAATAGCTCTTGAAGAGTGGCTCCTCCCATTCTGCAGGATTTGAGTCATTGTCTTCAGCAAGATCTAAAGACTTACTTAATGCTTGTCCTTCAATCAGAGCCTCCTGAAATGTGTCTCTTGGAGTTTTGTTCATTTCTTCCAAGCCCGGCTGCCTATAGCCATAGAAATGGTATTTATGATCCCTCCATTGGAGAATACTGGTGCTAATACCTAATTGGCTTTGCAAACTGCTCTTAAGAGACACAGAATTGCAAAACAGGCTCTGTACCAAGGTGATGTATGGTGCAACAGTATTTTGAACTGTAAACTTTAAATGGTTTTGATGATGGCCCTTCTATAGTTATTTTTTCCTGAATCTCTAAGTTTATGGGGAAAACATGCAAATAAAGATTTTAAAGAAGGCAATATTTGGTCTTAAAATGTAAAGCTTTGCAGGCAATATTTTAAGGGATTTCCCAGCAAGATTTCTAAATAATAATCAATTATTTTTAAATCATGATGGTCATTAGATTTAAATCACAAGGGAACATAAATATTTCATAACTAAAACTATGCTTTCCAAAAAGATGCAAAACTGCTGAACTTTATTTACTTCACTCTAAAAGCCCCTGTTTGGATTCATATAGGTTTATGAGTAGGTATTTCAATATTTTTTAAAGTACTTGTTCTGTTAAGAGTATACAGTTGCTCATAAAATTGATTTTAATGTAGTGACAATAAAATGCAGGATCAGCATGAAATGTGGATATGGCTGTGCAGAATCAGCAGCTCGATGGCTTAAGCCCACTTCTAATGAACACAGATAATTTTTGTTATTTGGTATGCACGCTAAAAATATATTTTGAATTTGGCCCAATAATCCTAGTAGGAGAACCTGAAGAAGCATTTTATCAGCTTCATAATGTTGCCTCCTGTTTTTAAGCAGGTTATAAGCTATACGTGTATGGGTATTTCTGTTATAACCTTGTACTCCTTGCATGTATTTTTATGTCTTACAAGCCACGCAACATTTTAACAAGTTTATTGAGATATAATTCAATTCACATATCATGCAATTCACCCACTTAAAGTGTACAAATCAGTGTTTTTAGTATATCCACAGAATTGTGTAACTGTCACCACAATCAATTTTAGAATATTTTCATCACCCTAGAAAGAAGCCCTGCACTCACTGTAAAGTCAAGTCTCTGTTCCTTTGGCCTCTACTCCCAGCCCTAGGCAATTAGTAATCTACTTTCTGCCTCTATAGATTTGCTTGTTTTCTCATAATTCACTTAGATGGAATCATACAATACATGGCCTTTTCTGCCTGACTTCTTTCACTTAGCACATTTCATGGTTCATGCATGTTCTAGAGTGTTTCAATACTTCATTCTTTCTTGAAGCTGAGGAACAGTTCATTGTATGAATGGCCACATATTCTTTACGCATTCATCAACTGATGGACATTCAAGTTGTTTCTAATTTTGGGCTATTGAAAATAATACTGTGATGAACATTTCTGTTACAGGCTTTTGTGTGGACATTTTTTTCAATTCTTTTGGTACATACTTAGGAGGAAGATTGCTGGGTCACAGAATAACTCTATGTTTAGCATTTTGGGTAACAGTGAAATTGTTTATCAAATTGGCTGCACCATTTTACGTTCTGAGGAGCAGTGGACTCTTGCCAATATGTGTTATTTGTCTTTCTTTCTTTTTTCTTTTTTGTTTGTTACCTCAGTGGCTTTGGAGTGGTATTTCTTTGTGAGTTTGGTTCCCTAATGTCTAATTATGTTAAGCATCTTTTTGTGTGTTTATTGGCCACTTATTTACCTTTTTAAAGAAATGACTATTTAGATTTTATCACCATTTCTAATTGAGCTATTTATCTTTTTTCCTCAGTTTTATTGAGAAATAATTAACATACATCACTGTAAGAGTTTAAAGCATCAGCATGGTGGTTTGATTTACATCTATTATGAAATGTTTACCACCATAGGTTCAGCTAACATCCATCCCATATAGATATAATAAAATTAAAGAAAAGGAAAAAAGATATTCTCCTTGTGATGACAACTCATAGGATTTACTCTCTTACCAGCTTTGCTGTATATCACATGACAGGGATAGCTGTAGTCATC
This sequence comes from Vulpes lagopus, assembly GCF_018345385.1. NCBI lineage: Eukaryota > Metazoa > Chordata > Mammalia > Carnivora > Canidae > Vulpes > Vulpes lagopus. Next base: position 111,824,795 of record NC_054824.1, on the reverse strand, counting down.
ATGTTGTACATTACATCCCTAGTATTGATTTATAGCTGGAAATCTGTTTCTTTTGACCATCTTCTACCATTTCCCTTCCCTACAACCTCCACCTCTGGTGACTACGAGACTGATCTCTGTTTCCATAAGTTTGTTTTCTTGTTTGTTTGTGGCATTTTAGATTCCATATGTCAGTGAAATCATGCAGTATTTGTCTTTTTCTGTCTAACTTATTTCACTTTGTGTAATGTCCATGTTGTCACAAATGGTACAATTTCCTTGTTTTTTTATGGGTGAATAATATTCCATTGTATACAGATCCTGCAACTTCTTTATCCACTCATCAGTTGACAGAAACGTAAGCTGGTTCCATGTCCTGGCTGTTGTAAAAAATGCCTCTCTGAACATGAGTGTGAGGATGGTCTTTTCCAGTTAGTGTTTTTAGTACCTTTGGATTGCTAGGAAGCTGGATTGCTGGATCATATGGTAGTTTTATTTTTAATTTTTTGAGGATCCTCCATACTATTTTCCATAGTGGCTGCACCAATTTATACTCCCATCAGCAGCACACAAGTGTTCCCTTTTCTCTACATCTAAACCAGTATTTGTTACCTCTTGTCTTTTTGATGATGGTCATTCTAACAGGCATGAGGTGATAGCTCATGGTGGTTTTCAGTTGCATTTCTCTAATGACTAGTGATGCTGAGCATCTTTTCATGTACCTATTGATCTTTCATGTATCTTTTTTAGAGAAATGTCTTTCTAGGTCCTTTGTCCATTTTTAGTTAGGTTTTTTTTCCATTAAGTTGTATGAGTTTTTTAAATATAATTTTGATATGAATCGCTTATCAGATATATGGTTTACAAATATTTTTCCCATCCCATAAGGTTGTCATTCACTTTGTTGATAGTTTATTTTGCTTTGCAGAATTTTTCAGTTTGATGTAGTCCCACTTGTTTATTTTTTATTCTTTTGCTTGTGCTTTAGGTGTCATTTTCAAAGATCATTACTAAGACCCATGCCAAGGAGCTGTATTCCTTTGTTTCCTTCCAGGAATTTCATGGTTTCATGTCTCACGTATAAGTCTTTAATCCATTTAAGTTAATTTCTGTGATGTTACAAGATATGATGTTAAGATTTCTGCTTAAATTTCATTCTTATATGTGTGAATATCCACTTATCCTAACTCCATTATTGAAAAGACTGTCTTTTTTTCCATTGAGTATTCTTGACTTATTTTTAAAAAATTAGTTGAGTATGTATGCTATGGTATATTTCTGGGCTCTCAATTCTGTTCATCTATTTGTTTATTTTTATGCCAGTACCATGTTGTTTTGATGACTATAAATTTATACTGTAGCTTGAAATCAGGAAGTGTGGTGCCTCCCACTTTGTTCTTCTTTCTTAGGATTACTCTGGATATCCAGGGTCTTTTGAGGTTCCATGTAAGTTTTAGGAGTATTTTTTCTACCTCTTTAAAAAAATGCTATTGGAATCTCAGTAAGAGTTGCATTGAATCAATAGATGGCTTTTGGTAGTATTGACATTTTAAAAATATTAATTTTAGGGTGCCTGGGTGGCTTAGTCGGTACCTTTGTCTCAGGTCATGATCATGGTAACCTGGGATTGACTCCCTGCTCAATGGGGAGTCTGCATCTTCTGTTCCCTCTGACCCTCCCCCTTGCTTGTGATCTCACTCTTTCTCTCTCTCTCACTCAAATGAATAAATAAAAAAATCTTTAAACATTAATAAAGATAAAAATATTAATTCTTTCAGTCCAAGTACATGGACTACCTTGCCATTTATTTGTGTCTTCAAAGATGTTTTTCATCAATGGGTAGTAGAGATCTTTATATCTCCTTAGTTAAATTTATTCCCAAGTATTATAGTATTTTGATGCTATTGTAAATGAGATTGACTGCTTTATTTCTTTTTCAGAAAGTTGTTGTCTTAATGTAGACATTTATTGCTATGAAGTTTCCTCTCAGAACTACTTTTGTGGCATACCACACGTTCTGGTATTTTGTGTTTCTATTTTTATCTAAAGAACTTTTTCTACCCTCTAATGTCTTCTTTGATCCATTTGTTTAATGGATAGAATAGTTTAATTTCCATGTGTTCATGAATTTGCCAATTTTCCTCATATTATTGATTTCTAGTTTGACTCCATTGTGGTCAGAAAAGATTCTTCTTCTTTTTTTTTTTCCAGAAAAGATTCTTGATACAGTTTCAGCCTTCTTAAATTTGCAAAGACTAGTCTTTTGGCCTAACGTATAGTCAGTCTATCCTAGAAAATATTTCATGTGTGCTTGAGAAGAATGTATATTCTGCTGTTGTTGGATAGAATGTTTTATATATGTTGTTAGGTCCATTTGGTCTATAGTGTTGTTCAAATCTGTTTCCTTAATGATGCTCTGTCCAGACACTCTATCCATTATTGAGAGAGGGGTATTAAAATCCCCAACTATTATTGTGTTACTGTTTACTTCTCCTTTTATTTCTAGAAGTTTCTGAAGTTTAGGAGTATTTTTTTTATGTGGGTGCTTCACTATTGTATGTGAGTACTTCACCATTGTATACATATATCTTCCTGTTAACATCTGATTGTTATATCTCCTTGATTAGGCTCCTTTGTCATTATGGAATGACTTTCTTTGTCTCTTTTTATCATGTCAAAAAAATTTTTTTTAAGATTTTAAAGATTTTTTTTTAAAGATTTTTAAAAACTTTAAAAAATATTTTGATTTATTTGAGACAGAGAGAGCACAAGCATGAGTGGGGAAGAGAGAGAGAGAGGGAGAAGCAGATTCCTGAGCAGGGACCCTGACACAGGGCTCAATCCCTTGACCCTCGGGTCATGACATGAGCCGGAGGCAGACACTTAACTGACTGAGCCACCCAGGTGCCCCTCTTTTTCCCATTTTCAACTTAAAGTCTATTTTGTCTAAGTATAACTACCCCTGCTTTGCTTTGCTTTGCTTGCTTGCTTGCTTTTTCTTTTTCTTTCTTTTCTTTCTCTCTCTCTCTTTTTTTCTTACCATTTGCTTGAAACATCTTTTTCTATCCCTTCACTCTCAGACTATGTGTGTCTCTAAGGCTAAAATGCTTCTCTTGTAGGCAGCACATTGTTGTATCTTATTTTTGTTTTTTATCCATTTAGACATAATGGATAATGTCGTTTAATCCATTTATAATTAATGTAACTATTGACAGGAAAGGATTCACTATTTCCATTTTGTTAATTTCTTTCTGTTTGCTTTGTAGATCCATTTTTCCTTGTTTCTGATTCTGATGTATTTTTTTGTGTGTTTCAGAGTTTTTGGTTTCAATATACTTTAACTTTGTCTTGTTCTTCCATGAAATTACTACAAAATTTTTTTATATAAGTCCCATACGGCTTATATAAAATATCTTAAACTTATAACACCCTGTTTTAAACTGATAACAACCTAATTTTAATAAAATTTAGAAGCTTTACACTATTTACTTCTTCTTCCCCTCACACTTTAGATTATTACAAAATAGATTCCAGGCCCCTGGGTGAGTCAGCCAGTTAAGCATATGCCTTTGGCTCAGGTCATGATCTCAGGATGACCTCATTAATAACTGAGTCCCTCATTGGGCTCCCTGCTCAGTGAGGAGTCTGCTTCTCCCTCTCCCTCTCACCTTGGTCATGATCTCTCTCTCTCTTTCTCACACACACACTCTCAAATAAATAAATAAAATCATGAAGAAAAGAAACCAAAATAGGTTCTTTGGTATAACTTATGTTTTTTTTATATCGTGTAACTAACAACAGATCATTTTATTTATAGTTATTTTTACCATGTTCTTTTTCTATAACTTAGAATTATAAATAAATTGTGCACCACTATTACCATATTGCAAAATCTAACTATAACTACAAATTTACCATTACCAGTTAGATTTGCTCTACCTTTTAAAGTTTTTATGATGTTAATTAGCATCCTTTGACTTCCAATCAAAGAACTCCCTTTGGCATTTGCCAAAGGTATATTAGGGTATAGTTGACATACATTGTTTTATTGGTTTCAGGTGTACAACATAGTTATTTGATAATTCAGTACATTATGGAATGCTCACAATTAAGTATGGTTACTATCTGTAGCCATAAAAAATTATTAAAATATTATCTACTATATTCTGTATGCTGTACTTTTCATTCCTGTAACTTGTTTATAACTGGAATATTGTAACTCTTAATCTATTTCACCTGTCCTCCCCTCCCCTTTGGCCATCACCAGTTTGTTTTCTGTATTAAGAGTCTGTTTCTATTTTGTTTGTTTGTTTTGTTTTTTGATTCCACATATATGTGAAATCACATGGTATTTATCTTTTTTTCATCTGACATATTTGACTTAGCATAATACTCTGTATATTCATGCATGTTGTCACAGATAGCAATATTTCATTTTCTATGGCTAAGTAATATTCCATTGTGTATATATGTGTATATAACATTTTCTTTATCCATTCACATATCAATGGGCATTTGGGTTGCTTCCCTGTCTTGGCTTTTATAAATAATGGTGCAGGAAACATTAGGGGTGCCTATATCTCTCAAATTTATGTTTTTATTTTCTTTAGGTAAATACCCAGCAGTGAGATTATGAGATTATATGGTATTTTTGTTTTTAATTTTTAAGGAAACTCCATACCACTTCCCAGAGTTGCTCAACCAATTTCCAACAGTAGTGCACAGGAGTTGCCTTTCCTCCACATCCATGCCAACCCTTGTTATTTCTTGTGTTATTGATACTAGCCATTCTGACTAGTGTGAGATGATACCTCACATTGTGGTTTTGATTTGTGTTTTCCTGATGATGAGTGATGTTAAACATCTTTTCATGAGTTCCTTATATATTTTGAATATCAACCCCTTATTGGATATATCATTTTCAAATATCTTTTATTTAGTAGGTTACTCTTTTGAAAAAGATTGAAAACAAAAACCTACATGCCATATATTGTATAAAGTGAATACAAAATCCAATACTGTGGTGTTTTACTACTTTGGAATATGAAATAAGTTAGCAGTTTTTCTTTAAACATTTAAGACATGCTGACTTCATAATACAGCATCTTAAGTTCAAAGTTATTTTATAAAACAAAATTAATTTTTTCACTCACTGATTTATTTGCATACCCAAATATTGCTGGCCTGCTTCTAAATTCATGTATTTTATGAAGACATTAAGCAGTGTGATTAAAATAAGAATAATAGTGACAAAAAATTATTGAACTATTGAACTATTTTCTGAATTATGTACTGCTGAGTAATGACAGATCACATGCTTCCGTTGAAAGGCCCATAGAATTCAGAACTGACATTTCATTTTAAACACATAGGAACCTAACTTGGATTTTTCTCCTCCAAAAATGTCATTCTTCTTTGAGATATGAATGACTTATAAAAGTTACTTGTGTATAGTACCTAACTTTTTTTTCCATGATAAGAATGTTGAATCTGTTTTGCCACTTGAAAAATTATTTCATTAAGATCTATCCTTGGGATGCCTGGGTGGCTCAGCAGTTGAGCATCTGCCTTTGGCTCAGGGTATGATCCTGGGTCTGGGGATTGAGTCCCACATCAGGCTCCCTGTGGGGAGCCTGCTTCTCCCTCTGCCTATGTCTCTGCCTCTCTCTCTGTGTCTCATGAATAAAATTATAAAATCTTTTTAAAAAATCCATCCTTAACTTTCAAGCAAAACAAAAATAATTGTGTCCTGTAACCTGTTAAGAGCAAAGCTTCCTGCTTCTTTCTGTCTCAAGAGTTCCTTGGCCTCTTTGGCCCTATAAACACATTCATATAATGAGGATAATAATAATGATGCTTTCACAGAGTAAATGTGAGGATTAAATGAGAATGTACATAAAGAACGTATAACAGTGCTTGGCACATTCTAAGAGCCCCATAAATGTTAGCTGTTATTATTATTTTTAGGCACTCCACCCATATGGGCCCACAAGAATAAGTTAGCTGCAAATTAAGTAGCTAAACTGATTGATTTCTTACATGGAGTAATTGATCAGTGTCCATCTAAAAATATAAAAAGAAAAATGCATGCAGAATGTACTGTTTTTCATTGTGGGCAGTCCCAAGCTATTCTCGTAGGCAGAAGTTGGTTTCCTTGTTTGTGATGACATGCTACACAAATAAAAGAATTGACTGCTTGTTCTGGCAGTTTGAGAAAGCTTCCAGTTCATTTCAACCTATGCCATTACCATTAAAATGCAAATGAAAATCATAAAAGGGTCAGGACTCATTCCTCTTTTGCCCTCCTTCAGTTCGCACTTTGATCTCACAAATTACTGTTCTTTGATTTTGTTGTTAGCATTTTGGTGCGGGCTTTGAAGGATCAATAATACAAAACATCTATGAAGGGATTTGCATCTTGGTCAATAATAGTTGACTTTGGGATCAGAGGTTGATTTGAGATCAATTAATACCTGAAAACCTCTCTTCTTTTACAAACTGTTTTCTTAATAAGAAGCAACAGAATAAAAAAAAAAAAAAAAAAAAAGAAGCAACAGAATATGGCAGAGATGAGAAAAGAGGAGAGTTGTAGTAAAATTCCTGTTTGATATTCATGGAAGATACTTAGTTTTTAGAACTCCTGCCTATTTTGGAAGAAAGCTGGCATAGCATTTTGAAAGAGTATCTAGGAGACAAATGGGCCTATAAATTTGGAGAGAGGGAGAGAATTTTTCTTTTTGAATATGGGATAGATTGAAATTTCCTACTGTAACGGTCCTATACCTGGTGTTACAATTAAGATAGTTTGGCAGGGTTCAGAGCATACAGCTCAGCATGAGATCAGAACTTTTCTGGCTGTAGAGCTTTTTTTCTTGGGATCTTTTCCAGTTTCCAGTGATACATTAGTTATTTTAAATACTAATGAACATTTTTGATGGTACCAGGCACACACAGAATAGCTTCCTGGAAGCATGTTGCTTAATCTTTTTTTCAACCCTATGTGATAGGTACTTTTTTAAAAAAAAATCGCTGCTTTACAAATATAGATAGATAGATAGATAGATAGATAGATAGATAGATAGATAGATAATGTCCACCAAGGCTTGGGGTGAGGAACTTTTACTTTTGTTCAGAGGTAGTAATGGGCTGAAATATTGATGCTTGAACACATGTGGCAGAAATCCAAATCTTAAAATAGTGTTGGCCTTCCAATAAGGAAACAGTTCTAGAATTCAGATCACTGGACAAGAAGAATCCAGGCATTTTATAACTTTGGAAAGGTTATATAGGCCTTTAACATTTACTGAAAAAACTTACAAATGCATTTTTTTTAGATTTTATTTATTTATTCATGAGAGACACACAGAGAGAGGCAGAGACACAGACAGAGGGAGAAGCAGGCTCCCCCGGGGGAGCCCAATGCTGGACTTGATACCAGGACCTTGGGATCACAACCTGAGCCAAAGGCAGATGCTTAACCACTGAGCCACCCAGGCGTCCCTATAAATGCCATGATTAGAAATTTTGACTTCCATGTTCTTAGAAGAAACTGATGTGGAAAACAGAATTCCACAGTACCTTTGTCTTGTTCACCCTGGTGGATGAGTTACTGTCTTCCATTTAGATCAATTATGTTTCATCTGACAAAGATACATTGCTTATAAAAACATTTATGCATAATAGGTTTGTGTGTGTTCATCTGGCTTGCATTTGAGTTGTGGCTTTTATTATATTAGCCAGATTTTTTTTTTCTGGCAGTGTTTTTCTCAACTAAGCAATGCTATTTCCCAAAGCAAAGACAGTCAATCCATTCCAGAGAAGGGCCCTCCCAAAATACAATTTGAGCAGAAGTATAAATTCCTTAACCCTTTAACCTTACTCTGTGAGTAATATGCACCGACAGTCTTTTAGAAAGCTGTATTGAAGATCAAAACAATTCTAAGGCAAAAGTAATAACTTTCGTTCTGTCCAATAAATCTTTAGGAACGGGGGCAAACAAAGACAAACTGTCACATAATCATATCTTTAGCCTCCAAATTAAAAATATAGGTTATATCCTAACAAAAAAAACCCTGGAGGCAGTAGGTATTAGATTGTATTGATAAATGAGTTTTTATGTGTCTTTCTTTTTGGTTCAGTTAGCCATTGCTAGAAACAGGGCCCATAGGAAAGCAGTCTTGCTAGGGTGGATTTCCAGTGGATGAGCAGACCAAGGACAGAACTAGTGACAGTTCTGATATTCAAATTATTTATTAATTTAAAGTTAGCTGATAGAGCAGAGAGCATATATATCATTAGTTTCTCAATACAGATTACAGAAATTAATACTTAGTATTTTTGAGGGGGTGGTGAAAGAGCTCTTTTATATATCGTGTTAGTAGAGATGCAAATTGTTATATGCTTTAAGGAAAGCAGTTTGGCAATTTGTGTCAAAAGTCTTTTAAAAATGCATTTCTTTTGTCTTACTGCATTCAATTTCTAAAAACTTATCCTAAGGAAAAAGCAGAAAGTCTATATGATGATTTAATTATGAAAACTTTTATCTTGGCATATGTATAAGAAACCCAAATATTCAGCAGTAGAGGATGATCCAGTAAACTTTAGTATGTCTGTATCATGTATATCAGGACTTCTCAACCTCGACTCTTTTGGCCTTTTGGACCAGGTAATTTGGGGGGGGGCGCGCCGGGGGGCTATCTTGTGCACTGCAGATGTTTAACACCATCCATGTCTTATTTTTACTATGTACCAGTGGTACCCTCTCCTTCTCTACCCCTGTTGTAACAACCAAAAATGTCTCCATACATTGTGAGATGTTTCCTGGGGATGGTGTTGCCACAATTGAGGACCATTGATGTATATCAGGCAGATTTTCAAATAGTTTTAGATGAATATTTAAGACAGGAAAATGCTGACCATATTTTGTTAATTTTTTTAAGTGCATGGTTGCCACAGAAAAAGAGAAAGATACCAATAGACTGTGTTAGATGTGTTTAGTTTTCTTAATGGCAAGGGGTTGTTTTGATAATGTGATACAAAGCCAGAAGCTCCCACCAGAGACCTCAGAACAACCCATGAATAACATAGCTGCCCACACTATGCCCCCACAAGAGGGGATTTACTAGGTGCTAGAAGCTTCCTTTTTTGGTTCCAGTGGAATTTTTTTTTTAACCTTCATCCCACCCTCTCCCCATACCTACATAATTTCTGGTTGTTCTCATGATTTGGCTTTTCATCTGTCTCCTCACCTAGTGCAATAAATAATCTTTATGAACATTCCTGAATTCACTCTAACTCTAGATGAATCAAAGTTTACTTTCCCAGCCTTCCTCAGGTTGCCCAGGTTTTAGGTCAACATGCTATGTGTCTCCTCAACACGTGATAGGATATGTTCCATTTTTTATAACAATGTGCAGAAATATATGCGTATTTCAAAAATTCCTTCTTAGAGATAAATTTTTATGATTAAAAATTACGTATTTCTCTATTTTTAATGTTTGTTATTGAAAATATCTTCTAAAAGTGAAAAATAAATTATTTAAATCACAAATCCTAGGAAAAAGAATTAAATTGATTTCCAATATTTTGGACATTTTGAAATATATTAACCATATTAGTAGGAAGAGCATGTAAGTGAAGTTGGTCCAGGTAGTTGTTTTCAGATGCCATTCAGATCTAGGGGAAAATGAATTATATTATTTCTTGGGCAGTTTGGAAACATGCTATAGTATTTTAAAAGAGAAAGAGACAACTATATGAATATCTCACCCTTGCTTTTCCAAAATAACTCTCCTGCCATGCTAGATAAGGAATGAAATTAAAAATTTCAAGATTTAAAATTCATTTTCTGTAAATGATTTTAGCCTATGGCAAGCGTACTCTTGATGTTCAAACTAAATGTATTTTAGCTTTCCCCTGTGCCACTCAGAAAGTGTAGAAGCCTTTGAAGGGCTGAAAATCTCTAATGGTTATATCAGGAAGGGAAATGTTATAGGAACGAGAATCTTTCTTGCATTTCTGTATCTGTGGGAGGAGGGGTGGCCGCTGAGCTGTGGTGTTCCACATGCTTTGATTAGACCTTCTGGTTGAGAAATTTTAGAGAACTTACTTGTGCTGCATAAGAAAAGCAAGAGGGATTTTGAGAAAATTCTTGGGGACCTTAAAGTAGAGAGAGAGTAAAAGGAGAGAGGAGAAGGAGTCTTAGGTGGGGTGCAGGATAAGAAGCCAAGGCCAAAGACATACATGAGTAACAGATGGAGATTTTGCAATGGATTTTTAGGGGAAACTTTTGATTTTTAATTTTTAGTAGCTTAACTATGTAAGGAAATACCAGGGATGATACTCAAAACACTCCACAATCCTTTAGCACAGTCTCGGAACTGACCCTGGGCTTAACCAAGTGGGGTGAAGCTGCAGAATAGCACGTTGACTGCAATACCCCTTTACCACAAGTCATCATGAAAGATGGCTACACACTCAAAAATTTTGTCTTAGGGATCCAACTTGTTACAGTGGCCTTCATCAAGAGGCTAGCAGAGCCATGACATCCATGACATGGATGGGAGAGAGCAACGTCATCAGTGTGATGTCCTGCCAGTCAAAGGAGCAGGATAATCTGTCTTCAACAACCCACAGGAGTATGAAAGTAGGGGTGGTGCTCAGGGTATGTGGGAATCAGCTTGGGAGGTTTTCTCAAAAGAACAATTGAAGTTCTAAATAATCCTTCATGAAGTCACACAAACAGGAAAGGAAGTGGTTAGCCCTGTACTAGTGGAGCAGGTAGGTATGAGGGATTTGAAAAGAACACACCAGTGGACTGAGCAGTTCCCATGAGAGGAGCAGGACCCGAGAGGCAGAAGAGAGAGGCAAGAACCAAAACCTGACTGAAGAGCTTCCAACCGAAGAGGCACCTGCCAAACAAAGAAGCCTGGGATTCAAACCCAGCTTCAGAGAGTCCACTCATTCTAAATATGACTCAAACCATAAGCCTTTTTATGGCTTACCCATAGATGCAAGAGTTGTCTCCAGAGGGCGCAGAAGATGCAGTCCCTGTACCCAAAATATTCACGGAGAAAGAAAGCAAGGACTCTGTTACTCCAGAGGGAGTGCTACCGAGGCAATGGGGGAAAGGTGACAAGAGCCCTCATTAGGACTTGAATGAGCCACTGAGAGCTGGCAACCGTCTGTAGGGTGCCAGTCATAAATGGCAGCCCAGCTCCCAGCCTACCCACCTCTCTGCCCCGCCAACTGCCAACTCCACATCTATAAAGGGCTCCCTCACTAGCCAGCTCATATCATGTTCTGTTAGAAAACTCTTCTTTACCCTTAGGGAAACATGCCTCTCTGTACCCTCTGCATACTGGGTTCATCGCACAAAATCTGAACTCAGCCATCATTCTCAATTGCCCCTGCCTTTCCCCTGTGACCCAGTTTTTCCTTCACTGGACTGAAGGGTCTGACTTTTTTTTTTTTTAACTGTGCTCCTTAGGACACAGTTCCCTGCAGTATTTATCAGTTCTGAGCTCATCTGGCTTGTGAGCTTTCATCCTGATGTGACTCCGGCAGTGGATCTGGCTCCCCCTGCCCTCAGCTGACCAGTGGGGAATCCAGTGGCTGTTGTTTCCTGTGGTCTGGATGCCCTCTGTTTGGGGTGTGGTGCCATGTCAGGATTGACTCCAGAAGGGCTTGTCTGCCCCTGTGGGGGTTCACAGTTAATGAGAGTGGCTCTGAGGCTCCCCATAATAGAGAAGTTCCTTTGTGGCTAACAAGAGTGTAGTGAGGTGACAGGGTCACAGGTTCCTTGTTTCTAAGAATCTGATGTAGCTCTGTGGGGGTAGAGGGCCTGTACCAGGGTGCACACACACACTCCAGAAGAGAAAGTGAGCTGAGTCCTAATTCTGAGACAAATCTGCATGTAGGGGAGGAGCATAAAGAAGAATGAACAAAGGCAGAAGTTCCAGGAAAATGACTTTGAACATAGAATTTTGAAAGTTTTGGGGGGAAGTTTTAGAAAAAGATCAGCGTGGCTGATAACTTTTCTCCTTGGGAGACAATCAGGAGGAAGAAGGAAAGAAGGCTGTTGGGCCAATTAGGAGCTTGCTGGTAATCTGAGGAGAGCAACTTCTATAGATGGTGAAGGCTGTGTGACAGGGACCCTCTTGAAAGGGGACCCCCAATGGCTAAGGATGGTTGACAGGAAATGTATTTAGCTGCTCCCTAAGGAGCCAGGAATGCAGGGTAGTGTGTGTACGTGTGTGTATGCATGTGTGTGTGTGTCTGTACATGTGTGTGTGTGTCTTGAAAGCCTATAGAGCATAGACCACTCTGATCATCTACCTTCGAATTCCTGTGAAGTAGCTAAAATCTACTGCTGTGCAAACACACGAGTGAACAGAGGGCTTACCTCTTCCATCATCTTTCTTCCTTTCATGAATGCTGTGTAAACAGTATAGTCTGATGTCCATGTGACTAGGGGTAATGTGCTTAGAATTATTTTATAGGGGGAAAACAGTTGAAGAAGTTTCCAGTTGATGACAGGTATACTATAGTGGAAGTATTGTGTTGGATTTGAAGAAAAAGAATATTCTATTTGTTTCTATTTTCTTGACAAACATACAGCTTTTTTGCTTCCAGTGTAGTCCTATTAATTTAGTCACATCTCAAATTCTTAATGATCTCTATTAGTATGGGGAACCTGTAATATAGGTGAATCTAAAATAATAATTGTTAGGAATTTTTGTGTAGCAAAAGTGTATTCATTTATGGTGAGGTTAGGAGAGTAGGTTAGGAGAGGTGAGGTTAGGAGAGTAGCATTCTATGCAAGTTGGAATTGCAAGTAAACAATTTTAAAGAATATAAAATCAAGTTAATTGAATAATACAAATTCAATGTAAATAGTAATTCATCAATTCATTTTATTTTATTTTTTGAAAATTTTATTTATTTGAGAGGAGTGAGAGAGAGAGAGAGAGAGAGAGGAAAAAGGAAGCGCAAGTAGGGGGAGGGGCAGAGGGGGAGGAAGAAGCAGATTCCTCCCTGAGTGGAGAGCCTGACACAGGCTCAGTCCCCTGACCCCATGATCATGGCAAGAGCCGAAGGTAGGCGCTTAACCAACTGAGCCACCCAGGCGCCCCATTTATTGATTAATTTGAAATAATAAGGATTTTATTAATTTTAAATAATTTAATTATTAATTTCAAATAATATGAATTCAACTCAGTGGGCCTGGGCTTTGGAACTATTCACACTCTGGTTCTGACACTTACTAGGCAAGTGTCCACAAGTTCTCCCATCTACAAAATGGAAAATATATCTACCTCACAGAACATTTGTGAATGTTCAGTGGAAAGGTTTATGGCACACAAATGCTCAAAAAATGTTACCTTTTTCCATTTTCTAAAAATAAAACATCTTTCAGCTTTTTGAGAACAGAGACTAGAAGAGAAATTTGATTCAGGAACTTTCTATAGAGGTCTTTAAAAACCACAACATCATGTTATTCTTGGCCAAGGATAATTTAAATTAGTGAAAAATTAGGTCATAGGGCTTTAAATTAATATATTACCATTAGAAACAATGACCCATAGTTATACTGCTTTTTTTAAAGAAGTTATTTAGGACATTTTGCATGCTAAGCATCATGAATATATTTTTCAAATTACTAGTGGCCCTCAAATTAGTAATGGACTTTACCTATGTGTTACTGATATTAAAATGCATTTCTCTTTGTTCTTGGGTAGTAACCCACTTCCATTCCTAATTATGTTCTGCACAGGCTGATAGTAGTGCTGGTGTATCATGTTTGGGTACTCAGTAGTGGGGTACCATTCTTTGAAAGTGTGTAGGCATGGCCTAAAGACACATTGAAAGTGAGGGCAAGTCAAAAAAAAAAAAAAGAAAAGAAAAGAAAAGAAAAGAAAAGAAAAGAAAAGAAAAGAAAAGAAAAGAAAAGAAAAGAAAAAGAAAGAAAGTGAGGGCAAGCCAGAAAGGCAGAAGAAATTTATTCTAGTTATTGTCCAGATTTACCCATCCCTCCCAGAAAACACTAGCATCCTGTTCTCTCCCTTTTCTACTCCCTAACCTCTTCCTTTCCCAGCCCTTTACTTTTACCCTATTACTGCTGTGATGAGACTTTTTCCTAAAAAAATAGAAGTTGGGCAGTCCCAGTGGCTCAGCGGTTTAGCGCTGCCTTCGGCCCAGGGTGGTGTGATCCTGGAGACCCAGGATCGAATCCGGCATCGGGCTCCATGCGTGGAGTCTGCTTCTCTCTCTGCCTATGTCTCTGCCTCTCTGTGTGTGTGTCTCTATGAATAAATAAATAAAATATTTTAAAAAATAGAAGTTATCATAAAATTTAATTTCTGACCTGTCATTCTAGTTCCTTACCACATGTTTTTGCTCTGTTGCAGAGATTTGGTCTGTGCTTCTCAGATCAAATAGAATTATCCTTTATTCAGAGGGCTGTCCCCCATGAACAATGTATGTTATGAGACTTATTGTTGTTTAGCATTTGGAATCATTCTTCTTGAATTGGGAATAAGAATCAGCAGAAACTGCCATGCTATGGCAGTCCCAACATAATTCCACAGAACCTGTCTATGGGGTATTTTTGGTAGTTGGGAAATATTACATAAGTAATGCTGCATACCGATTAGTTGTATTAAAATATATATTACGCACAGCTTTGTACTTGGCTTAAAAAGTTTCCTTGACAACACCATTTAACTTCTTACTGTTCTTTTCATGTTGTTAGTATAAATATCTAATATGTTTTTGTTCAAAACATCAATTAGGCTTCAGTGTAATCTTTATTAATACAGATCTGTTATTACGAGAAGACTGCTGAGCTATGATAATTTGCACAGCAGGAACAATAAAATATCTTCTTTCTTCTTGGTTCTATCCCAGAATGCTTGGCTTCTCTGTTCTTTCACAGAGCACACCAAAGCCTTCCATGATACCTTTTACAATTGTAATGAAATCTTGAAAGCATTCCTATAAGCAAAAGCGATGTTTTCTTCAAAGGTGAACAGAATGGAAGGGCCTGAAATTGCAGATAGATTCAAAAAAGACACATTATAAGTTACAGATCTCCACTTCTAATGTCTTTAATTCTCTCTCTTCATGTAGCCAGAACTCCCCACTTCCTGCGGATTCAGAATGTGGAGGTCAATGCCGGCCAGTTTGCCACCTTCCAGTGCAGTGCCATTGGCCGGACTGTGGCGGGGGACAAGCTGTGGTTGCAGGTACAGTAACTGACCGTCGCCTGTTCAGGGAGAGCCCGGGGACAGGTGCATGCCACTGGGGAAGGGCCCAGGGGTACTGATGGAAAATTGATCCTGTGAATTGTCTCTGTCCCTGTCCTCCTTTAGTGATAAGTTGCGAGATTACTAAGAGTTCTAGATAAGCTAACTCTTTTTCACAGACCTTTTTTTATTTTTAATTTCTGTTCTTTCCTTTTGCTTCTACTTAGCTATCTTGCTTTGAAGATATGGTTGTGAAATTACTATTAGAGCACGATATTAAAGTATCAAATATAGAGCTCTCCCCTACTCTTCCTCTTGAGAAATAGCCAGAGCATCACACACACACATACACACACGTGCACACATGTGTGTGCAACACATGTACACCTTTTTATAATTTGAATCCCCACAAGGAGAAAAAAGCCTCAAGTTAGAAAATAGCAACACATCTTTTACTTTTGAATATTTAAATAGACATTTTTAGTGTAATCATAATTTGTGTACTTGTGTTACAGTCTTTCAAATTCCACGATAAGTATTTTGCATGGCAAATTGTTTCATGGATTTATCCACAGTCACCAGGATTCTGAGAGAATGAGTGGGATGAAGTGACCTGTCCCCTCTAACCAGAATACCACATGCTTCTTTAGGCTGTGGCATTCTCCCATTCTTGTTTCTATCTTTTACTCACTGATGTGCAGGATGCTCATTCTTTACTGTGCCTAGTGTTGCTTCCCACCCATCCCTCATTCCTTGTAGATCTTGGTGGTTTTGTTTTAGTTTGGTTAATTATTACTTACTTTAGTTTGCAGAGCTGCTTCATGACTTAACCTCTTTGTGTATCTGTTCCATCCCACCGTGACTTTCACTTCACGCACACTGACCTTTCCTCTCTGATGTCACCTCTCCACCTCGTATTGTCCTTCCTCTTCTACAGTGTCTTAGTGATTGTGATGTGTCACATTTGCATGACACTCTGTAACTTTGACATT
Source organism: Vulpes lagopus (assembly GCF_018345385.1). NCBI lineage: Eukaryota > Metazoa > Chordata > Mammalia > Carnivora > Canidae > Vulpes > Vulpes lagopus. Next base: position 111,808,579 of record NC_054824.1, on the reverse strand, counting down.
CCCCTTACCTTTTCATCATCACAGCTGAAATAAATGGTCATTTTTATTCCTCTACTTCTGGGGAAAATGGAAAACAACCAACTGTGCCATCCCAGGAGTAGTCAATAATATGTTGACAACTGGGTAATACATTCTGGAGGAAGATTCTTAATACGCTTGGATCCACTGCACAATTCCTCACCTTACTACCTGGATGTCACTGTTTTCTCATCATCCTGCCCTGCGAGAACATCCCCTGGCCAGGAAGGAGGAATGTATGCAGAGGACTGAGTTTTCATGCACCAGATTCATCTTTACTGTTTCTTTCTCTCTTAAAGTTTTATACTCACTACTGTAAGAAATTTTGCAACTCATGAGTACTGTGCTCAACCTTGTTCTTCTATATTTGACTTCAATTTTTCCTGTATATCCCACTTCCTAGTTCTTTTAAAATCTTGATGTTTGAGACTGAAAATTATTTTCTTAGTGGTTGTTTGGTATTTAACTTGATCAAGATGGACTGTGTATGGTAATTGATGAGACAGACATTTTTCATTGATAATTTCCACAATGCATTAACTACCTTTTAAAAATGACACTATCCTGTCATCTTTGATTTATCTCTAGAAATCTTAATTTTTCATGGAAAATAGTTTTGGGCTCCTGATATTTGTGTTAATCTTACTTCAGAGAACACAATGTAAGTCTAAACACTCGTCTCAACAGAGTCTTAGATATTCTCAAGAATTTATAGGCAAGTTGAGAATACAATTTTCTCTTTTTGCATCCTGGGCTTGGGATGGTCATGGTTGGACTTCAGCATTGTCTTTGGCATTGGAGATCTTTAACTACTTCCTACTACAAAATGGAAGACTTTGTTTTTAAAGAGAATCTGTCATGTCATTGGGAGAAAGCTAGCTGCTATTTTGAAAAAAACAGGTCTAAATGCAAAGTCTGAGCTCTCACTCCACTTAGAATGACTGGGAGAGTTTTTGTTTTTGTTTTCTTTTTTTAAATGCCTGGTCTACACCATGATTCTTATTTAATTGGTCTATGATAGGGCCTCATTCAGGGCTCCCCAGGTGACTCCAGGGTGCATCCTGGGTTGACAGTCACTGGTCTGAAGCAGAGCACAACACATTCCCAAGTAAGGAATGAAAAAGGCAAAACCCAAGGTATAGTGATACCTGTATTCAGTAGCCTCGATGTGCTGTCATGTTGAATTTCCCATGTTCCCAGACTCTCTTGCTTTTGTTTTATTAGATTTGATCATTAGTGTTGATAAATTGTTTTTATAATTCATCCATTGATGTCTTTCTTTATTACCCAATCTGCCTTGCCCTTCTTGTCATTGATGACTACCTGTTGCCCTGTAGCTTTTCACATGATCATGTCCTTTGAAATTCTAAGTGAAACTTAGTTTGTCCTGGACATGGCATGGAATTTGTGAATCTTCGTGATGTTAGAATAATTTCACTGTTAAATGATTTATTTCCTCTAGTTGAGTAAGCATCCTGTGGAGAAATGTTTATTAATAGCTAATGAAATAAAACTAGCATCCTTCACTTGCAAGAATGGTTTTTATTAAATTGTATTTGTGCAGAGTGGCTTCATGTAGCAGTGAGGATTTGTGGCAGGTGATGGTTTCATAGAGCCCTTCCGCCCCCTTGCCCATGCCCTGGCCTTTGCCTGAGGTCATTCTTTAAAAGTTGTGGGGAGAAGCAAACCTGGAATCATGGCTCAGGTCTTTCGAGTGGAGACCTATAAATATGAGCATTTCTTCATTCCGCCAATCTACACAGTTTCAAAAATGCTTGTCTGAGTAAAAAGTCACTTGTGTCTTTAAAGTAATTCTGAGACCCTGAGAATGAGAAAAATTCATAGAAATATATTTTTAGACTTTTCTGTTATTTGAATCTTCTCAATAGTAAGTTAAGATTTAGAAACTAATAATACATTTTTATTTGGGGAACATTGATGCTTCAGAGTATAATCATTTATAATTATTCGTGTTACTTGTATTACCATATTTTGAGTTCCACCAAAGGCAGGTGCATGGTGTATCCCATGGTCTTTTATTTCTTTTAGAGATGAATTTGAGGTGCAGGATTGTTCATGGTCACAAAGGTAAATGGCATAGCTGAGGATAGTATACCTGTGTTTCTTTTACTTAACACCTGCTTGATTCCACTGTCCTATGGCATCTTCCTATATTACAGTTCTAGGTGAATAGATAGTATGCACTTACCATACTGTTGGAATAATTTGGTTGTGACTGACATTACATGATTAACATCAAGGAGCCATCATAACCAAAAAACAAACAAACAAAAAGGTCCATATGTATTACATGTCCATATTGATCCACCTCTGCGAAAATGGCCAGTGGTTTGATTGTTTAAAATATAGATTAAATATAATCACTGTCAGAGCCTTTCACAAAAACAAAGCACATCACATATAAATCTGATGATGACACTAATGAAGAAATCTTTATGATTAACAAGTTGTGTCCCATCTGCTTACATTTTCTCTGTCTCATCTGTGGACTACGGGTTATTGTCAACATAGAACTGGTTTTCCTAGAATACAAAACAACAATATAACAAAATGAGCATCCATTAGTATAGCAGCAAAAGGCTTAAAATACCTTCCAAACAAGGTACAGTAGGAAGATCGCATCTACAAAACTGATTTTTTTTTTGTAGTACAAAACTGATGTGCAGTGCATTTGTTGAATGTACTTGCTGTGTGCTATCAGTTTGACCATCTATGAATACAGCAGGGACTATAACTGAGGCATACACTCAGATGAAATGTAAGTGTAAAATCATTCAAGTACCCAAAACATGATGGTATTGCCTGTTATTATCAACTTCCTGATCACTGTGAGCCTACCTTTTGAAAATATCTTAGAGTATCTATACATACTCTATATCTATACATATATAAGATACAGAGAAGAGAAAATGGAATTTTAGTTTTTTCTTTTCATACTTACATATTACATGCTGATGAGCAATTTCTGAGAGATGTATTTTTTACAGAGTCCTAAAAATCACTTAAGCCATGTATAATTATATTAAAATTACTGTTGTTCTTTCTTAAGTATTTTAAGTTTCGTTTTCCTACATACATTTGTTTCCCCTGAGAATTAATATTTGTAATGCCTATTTTCACTTTTCAATAAATAAACATGATCACCAGACCTAGTATTGATGGTCATAAATCTGGAGATGGCTTGTGCACGTTGTTTTCCAGGAAACACGGGGGGGGGGGGGGCACCTTGTCTTCTTCCCCTGCACCTATGTAGTTTGGGCATTTTTTAACTTCTGCTATTTGATTCTTTTTTAATCATTGTGGTGGCTCCTCCAAATTCCTTCACTTTCTTGCTCAGTGTCTTCTTTGGTTTGGGCTGCTATCACAGGCTGGGTGACTTAAAACAACAAACGTTTATTTCTTGTACTTCTAGAGACTGAAGTCCAAGATCAGGATACCATTGTGGTGAAGTTTTTGGTGAGCTCTAGCTCCCTGGTTTATACACAACTTCTTACTGCATCTTCATATGTGGAGTGAGAGCTCTGGGCTAGGCATCCCCTCGTAGGGACACCAGTTCTATCAGGATGGCTTCATTCTGATGACCTCACCCAAACCTAATCACCTCCCAAAGACCCCACCTCAGTACCATCACATCAGAGATTTGGTTTCATCATATGAATTTTGGAGAAACAGAAACATTCGATCTACGATATTTGGCTACCATATCAAACCCAGAAATGAGTGGGGAGTGAAAGTGGTTCAGCCTCCAGGACACATGGCAGAAAGCAGGGAGGCTGTGGAGATGCCTTTTCAACAATAGATAAATGGCAGCTTTGATCAAGCCAGGAATTGGCATGTGCAAGTTGGGTGAATAGTAGCTGGCCAAGGAAGCCTGGAAAATAATAATTTTCTCTCAACAGATAGAGACCCCTATCATTTTTCAATGGCTTACTTTTTAGAATCACAGAATTATATAATATCTGGATGTGGATCAGTCTTCAAATTGAATTCCTCATTTTATTAATGAGAAAATGAAAGCCCAGGAAAGGTAGGAAACTTTAACACAATAGTATATTATGTATTTAATTCATTTTTAATCATTGAGGAGGCTCCTCCATACAATTTCATTTGCTAGTAAAGTCGATTATAAATATACATTTATGAATAAGTGAATTTTACCACGTGGATATTTTTCTTCATTGAGTACTTCTAAATAACAGTGGTCTTTTAACCAAATATACTCAGATTTACAGTGAAAATATCTGTGTTAACTTTGGAACCATCATAGTACAATATCATTGAGTTTTACTTTTTTTATCAAATGGGGCTTAGTGTTCATTAGAAGTGAGGCACCAGAATAACATTTTTAAATGCTTTCATAACATGTGTTCAAAGAAATAGAAAAGGAAATTGGATGGTGTTACTATGAAGGACTCTATTGAAAACACTGGTTGCAATGTAGCTGCTAAAATAGTACCTGTCACATAAGAGATACTTAGTAAATACCTACTTATGGCACTTAGTTTACTGACTGCCTGAACAAATCATGTGTCTCCTCCAGGTGAGTCTCAGAGGCCCATAGTTGGACCAGGAAAACAGGCACAAAAAAACAGGCACAGCATCTGTCTTTCTGGGATGCCTGTTTTATAGATACAGTTGTTCACCTCCAAGGGATGGTTTTGATGAGAGAAGGGGCATATAGAACCTACTGATGTCCCTTTTACTATTTCAGAGTATGAAGCAATATCATGCAGAGTTTGAGTAATTTTGGAAGCAAATGTGGTTATTAATATGTCATCTTTTCTAAGCCTTCATTTCTTATACCTTTCCCTTAGGTATTTTTTTCCCATGTTATAAAATTTTGTTCTCTAATTCATTTTTTTAGAAAAAAAATTCTTACCGCAGGACCTCAATTAAAGGTAATAGAAATATACCTCTCAAGGCTAACATGTTTGAGTCCTCACTAAGACAACAACCTGTGTCATAGTAATTGAGGGATGAACCCACCTCACTCGTGTGTGTGTGTGTGTGTGTGTGAAATGTAATTCAGTATGAGCTCTTAAATTGGAAACACTGAATTTATAAGAATAATGTTCACTTAGGATTAAAACTTTTATAGCTGTTGACCTTGAAATTATTTTTTTCTTTTAAGAGTTTGATATATAATTTCACTTCAATTACCCAGTTGGGAAAACAGCATTTTTCACCTGAATAATATATTTCTCACATTTCTCTTCTGAGCTACATTTTTAGACCTTTGTGGGGTTTTTTAGAGAGAGAAAACGGAAAATCTTTTAGATTTTTGCAACTTAAAATGGTTCTCAGAAGAATACTCTGACTTATAGAATTTTATTTATGAATGAATAAATTGTAAATTATATTATTAGTATTTATATCACTGACTTCAACAGATGTGTTTGAGATAAAAGAATTACAACTCCATTTACTGAGCACTGCTGTGTGGCAGATACTCTGCTAGGCTGTGTTTGGGCATTTTTTTCTCTGGACCCATCCATAGGAGCACTCTCTTATATGCCCATAGAACAAGAAATAGGCTTGGGAAGTTTCAGTAATTTTTCCAATAGCACATTGCTGGTAACAAGAGCTAGGATTTGAACCAAGCCATCTAACTCCAGAACATACATCCTTAACTATACTGCCTCTTGCACAGTACAAAGACTCAGGCATTTCCTTGTGGATTCATTAATATACTGTAGTAATTTAAGTGATAGCTTTTATCAGAGTTTAAAATTAAAATTCTGCTCATGTGTGTAGATGTTGCCTTGGCTTTTTTGTTAAGGAATGTATATGTTTGGTCAACCTTTCTTGGTGGCTTTTAGCTTCCTTTAAAGATGATGAGGGGGGGAAATCAGAACTGTATACCAGACCAATTTTGCTATTATATATAAAAGCCATAAAATGATTTGAAAAGATGTAAAATTATAGTGCCCTTGGCAAGCTTAACTTGGGTATTTTACACCATATATATTAAAGCATAAATTTAACATCACTTACCATCATAGAAAATACCAGGAATACACAAAGAGGACTGTCTTTAGTTGCTATAGGAACCATTTGCTCCTTAAAACTTTGAGTGGTTGAAATTACATCCATTATTGTTTTAGTCAATTGAATATCCATATATATATATAATGCAACATGAACATTCAGATTGAAACCACCAAAAGCCTTCAAAGCATATACCATATGTTTTAACTTAGTGTGATTTTGGATTAGCTTAATTTAAAGGAAAAGATTTCTTTTACATTGACAAACAGTATGACTTACTGAGGGAGATTCCAGGAGGCATTAATTAATAAATATTATTTTGTGATGTTACCTAACTCAATCAAGAAAGATATAAATTGCTGGCGCTTTGAGAAGGATGCCCTAGAAAAAGCTGGAGCAGCATTTGGAGAGCTTTGTCCTCCCCAGCAGTCTAAAGGCCTCCAGGCCAGGACGGAAAATGGTACTTGAAAACAGTAGGTCGGGACGGTTCAGTTTGGAGGGGAGAAGAGAAAGGCATCTAGTCCTCTCAAGGGCTTCTTATTTGGCCCCAAGAACCATAAATCCTGTGAAAGCATTTTTTGTTGTTGTTGCTTTTCTCATATACATCAAACAGTTCATTTGTTTTTCTTGCTTCCAAAAATCCATAGGTATGTCACAAGAAGAGAAGATAGAGGTGGCTGTGCTCTGGAATTTCTGTGATTAGGGGCTGAGAATACCTTTCTATCTTTCTTTTCCTTTTACTGATCCAGGCCTTGGACTGAAGGCCCTGGAAAGTTTGGATACTATTAGAATCTCTAGTTTTTTCCTCTTCTACCTCTTGTTTTCAGAAGGAGGGGAAAACCGAAAATGTTTCATGTAGGAGGTTTATGTATCCGCCGCAGGTGGCCTTGAGAGTCCCAGGATGTTTTTGGTCTCATAATCTGGCATCACACACAGAGGAAGGAGAGAGAGAAGTTGACTTAAGTCCTTCCTTGAGTTGGAAAGAAAAATTGGCAACTTCTGATGGGCTTTAATCTTAAAAATGTCTTTTGGACTATAGAGGTGGAACGGAGAACAAACCATGTCCCCCCCTAGTCCTGGTATGACTCAGTGTGAGACAAGACCTGGATGATCTCTGACTGGCATGCAGCGGCAGCCAGGCAGTTCCTACAGAGGATGAACTTTGGAATCATAAAGTAGATTGTTATTCTCTTCTGCATCTCTCCTATTTATGAAACTGCCATCCTTCATTCCCTTCATTCAAAAGAAAGGGCATTGGCTCTTGTCCAAGTGTAATAAAATTGTTTGTCTCTATTATAAGAAGTGATGTCCTCTAAGCACAAAGGACAAGTGACTGACTAATGGTTTTTCTGTTTATTCTTAAGATTTGGAAACCCGTTATTACTTTCACTCAAGAAATGTTTGTTACACACTCCACACACTAGGTATATTAGTTATGCAGTTGTTGCCAAAGAACCAGCTACTAATGGCTTCACTTTGTCACTGTGCATTTTCTCTTCTACTGGTAGTGGTATCTTTACCATATAGATGGCTTGATGCTTTCACAGGAAGTGGATGAAACCTAGACAAAATACTTATGCAGCATTGGGGTATTTATAAGTCAGCAGCAGAATCGTTTGGGGAAATAATGATGGTTAAGATAGCTATTCAGAAGTACAAAAATGAGCGATTATTTTCTAACTGGTTCCTTGAAGAAAAATTTCTTTTTACTTTTTTTACGCAAGTTGAGAATACACACAGAGGTAGAGAGATAATGTAATAAACCTCATACACTTGGCGTCCAACTTCAACACCTAACAATATGTGGCCAATTGCTGCATCTCTGTTTCCACCTGCTCCCCTTCTGATTGTTTTGAAGCAATCCCAGTCATCGTATCATTTAACTTGTAAATGTTTCTCTAAAACAGGGGTTGGCAAACATTTTCTGTAAAGGGCTAGATAGTAAATTTTGCAGGCCAGACGGGTTTTGTTGCAGCTGCTCAGCTCTGCTGTTGTAGTGGGAAAGCAGCCATAGAAACACACACATGAATGAGAGTGGCCGTTTTCAATGCAGCTCTGTGTGTGGACACTGAAATTTGAATTTCATATGATTTTCATTGTCACAAAATATTATTCTTGCTTTGTGTTTTTAATCATTAAAAAAATTTTTCAAACCAGTCTCAGCTTTTGAGCTGTACAAAACAGGTGACAGGCTGGATTTAGCCTCAGACCTCTGATCTAAAAGATAAGAGCCCTTAAAATAATAATAATAAGCACCATGCATGCCCTGAAAAAATTGTGAGTGTTCAGATTTCCTTGACTGTCTTATAACCTTATTTCTTTTAGCAGTTTGTTTGAATTGTGATAGCAATAAAGTTTACACTTTGCAATTGGATAATGAGTCTCTTAAGTCCTCTTTATCTTTAGGTTCTTTATCCACTCCCCCTCCCCCTTTTGTGGTGATGGTAGTTGTTGCTGAAACTGTGCTTGTCCTGTACAGTTTCCCATATTTTGAGTTTTGCTCGTTACCCTCCAGGGTGTCATTTAATGTGTTCTTCTACCAATTGTGTTTCTTGCAAATTGTGTTCCTTTTTGTGATGTTATCAGCCACTGAAGACCATTCCTACATTCATTAATTCACTAAGGGTTTCAGAAGGGTTCTGTGATATCAGTACTTCTTGGTTCAGTAGCTAGAATAAGAAAAACTCTCTTGTATCAAACTCTCAGTGTATCAATTGGGTTACCCTAATATGGAAATATAAAGGGAAGATTGTATAAATACTTTGTCCTTTTTTGCAAGTTTTCAAAAATAATGAGGTAGTTAACTGGCATCACCTAGAAGTCATTGAAGGGGTTATTAGTATTATTGTTGTTGTTGCCAACGTCATGGTCATCGTCATGACATTGTTGTCATTGTCATCAGCTTGTGGATTTAAACATGTTTGATGTGTTTTGATCCATCACACTTATTATCTTTATTGCTGCTCATGAACGGGGCTTACTCAGGTGGGTGGCTCTTGTCCTGGGGTCATCTGACATGGCTTTCTTACTTTTTGGTGGGACAATACATTCCAGGCTTATATTTTACATTTTCCACCTTGATGACCTAGAATTTCTCCAGGGAACCCTGGTTCTTGTTTAGTGGAACTGGTCATTACAAATTACAATCTGAGCATAAGAGGTGCTCATTACTACGTTCTTTTGTCTCTGGATCTTCCCATGGGGCAGAACAAGGATATATACATATGTATGTGCATGCACACACACACACACTTAAAACATGTCCTGAGATCATATTGATAATTTCAGTTGAAATTCAGAACCACTGGGCTTTCAGCCTGCTTTCTCTTGCATGTTTAGCTTCATTTTCAGCTATGTTTTCAGAAAAAGTTGTGTACTTTAAGGCATATTGATTGGGGAAAAAGTGATGTTCTTAGCCAGCCATGCTGAAGACTAGCCCCGTCTTTTAATGGTGAACGATTATGCAGGCACTGCCATCTTCCTCACATTAGAGAGTCGTTATTATAGTTTTGAAGGAAACAGGGTCGATTCTTTGCCTAGCAAACCCAAAGCTTTAAAGTAACAGGAAATGTTTGTCAGTGTCAGGCCTCTAAGTTCCCCAAGGCTCAGTTAATCTAGTCAACGGTGAGATATTTGATTTTAAGACTAAAGAACTTCTAATTTCATTGGTTTCTAATTACTGCATGCATTGTGTATATCTATTATTTGGACAAACTTCTCTGTGAAATTTGAGCAAAGGTTGGTTAAATAACATTCAGATATTACAAATACATAGTGAAATGGACTACACATAAATAGCAGCATGAGATTCGAAATTTCTATAATCAGATTTTTACTTGAAAATGACTGGAAGAGGGATCCCTGGATAGCTCAGTGGTTTAGCACCTGCCTTTGGCTCAGGGCGTGATCCTGAAGTCCCAGGATCAAGTCCCACATCAGACTCCCTGCATGGAGCCTGCTTCTCCCTCTGCCTGTGTCTCTGCCTCTCTCTCTCTCTCTCTGTCTCTCTCTCTCTCTCTCTTTGTGTGTGTGTGTCTCTCATGAATAAATAAATAAAATCTTTTTAAAAAAAAGAAAATGACTGGAAGACTATTATATATATGTTGAAAGAATATGCAGCTTTGGCTATCTGCATGTTACTTTGGCTATCTTGATATGTTTTAGCCAATTTAAGTATGCCTGTCAATGTATATTCATAGTATATGGTAACGTAAGTATGAACTTCTAATTCTACTCTTCCAAACTGGTAAATATTTGGGTTGGCTTGGTTATGGCCTTGGCCAAAGTCAACAGTATTTTAGTTATTTAAAATATATATGTATATATGTATATATATGTGTGTGTGTGTGTGTGTGTGTGTGTGTGTGTGTGTGTAGGTTTGAGAAGGTAGATTTGTTGAGGTACTCAATTATTATTGGATTTAGATTATGTAAAATGTTTTCAATACGTTTATTCCAGGCCTTGCTGCTATTAATGTGATCTCAGTGGTAAGAATTTCAGTCAGTGTCATACAAATGAATGCAAGTGGAATAATACAGACTATATTCCCTGTTGAATAAACAAAGGTGCAGTTGATCCCCAAGGATATGGCTAAGGAAGGGTGACTGGCCTGTATCTCCTCCAAGCTTGTGCTCTCAGAGCAGCTTCAAAATGCCCAGGATTGACTAATTTGATCCAAGTGCTGCTAACATCCCAGACCTCAATTTCTTTCAATCATTTCTCTGATTTCCAAAAGACTTAATATGTATCTTTTTGATGGTAAATTGCTGCTCATTTAGAAGTCCTACAGTCAGTCCCTTGCATAAAGGAGATTGTAAGCCTAATTTAAAAGACTATCAGGCACTGCACTTTTTCCCCTAGCATGCTCAGATTGAAATATATGCATGTTTAAAGATACTCTTGCTTTTATACAAAGCCATATTTAACCCACTTAAGATCATTTCATCTCAGACATGGCCATTATGGTTGTTTCATTAAGTTAACAAAAGATGCGTCACCAATTTCTTTAACAACCCTGGACATTCAGGTGCCAGGTTCTGCATCAGGTATGGGTTTTTGTTCCTGACAGTCATATCCTAGGCTCTCTTTCACTGAGAACTCTAATATTCTAAAGAACAATCTGGATGCCCATCCTTGGCAATGCCACGTTGTCTTGCTGTAATGCTTTTGAGAACATGGGGCACCAGCCCTTGGGAGAGCACCTCTTTCTAACTGTGAGAATTTAGAGAAAACTAGCTGACAAATTCACTGTCTCTACCCGGTGTACATTTTCATCATTTCATTTTGCCAGAATAACAGAAAGTATCCCATAGGCTCTTAGATGCTTGGAAGTACCAGAGGTTCTGAACACATTGTCCTATCCGCCATTCCTGTCATGGGGAAGGACACATGGGGAAAAGGATCATATGTCTTTTCACACCTCCCTGAATCAGAGAAAAGAGGCCACTATCCCCCATACTCCCTGTTTAATTCTGACCTCAGGAAGCCTATCTGTGGACCAATAGGCGTCTTGAAGATTAACTTGTTCAATGCCTAAATAAATCCCTTTCATAGTGCCACCAGCCTTTCCTTGGATGTGCTAGGATGGTTTTTGTGCTAGAGATCTTATAGCAGTTAAAAATCTGGCAAAGATCCCTACCTCTGTGGGATTTGTATTCTAATAGGGGGTGAAAAGAATGATCTCTGCCTCTGTGAGACTTGTATTCTACTGGGGAGAGGTAGACAATGACCATAATAAGTAAGCTATGTGGTATGTCAAAAAGTGATCAGTAGCATTAATAGGAGTAGCAGGACACAGAGCATTGGCAGGGCCATGCAGGAGAGGTTTCAGTTTTAAATCTGGGGCCTGGGGAGGCCTCCTTGAGAACGTACTTGAGCAGGACTGGAAGGAGGTGAAGGCATGGGCTATGGGAATATGTTGGGGAGGGCCTCCAGGAGGAGGAAGGCAGAGACCTTGAGGGTAGAGTGCCAGGGTGAGAAAGTGACAGCATGGAGCCTGTTGTGGCTGGAGCTCAGGCATCCAACAGACTTGTGGGAGTCATGGTAGGGTGGCATCAGAGCATAGGGGTGGAGGTGGGTAGGACTGGTTGTGTACATCCTTGGAGGTCACTCTTATTCCAAAGGCTAAAAATGGGAGTTCTCCATTTTTAGCAAAACCTGCCCACTTTTGTCATTTGTTAGATCACGAAACCTGACCTGAAACCTGTTGCTGTTTTTCCTCCTTATAGTCATAGTCACATGATTTGATGCAGAAATATTAGTGTCCTTGGTTATGGGGTGCTATTATGTGATGATACATGGCACCATCAAATAATATACAGCATAGAAACCTTTTTAAAATTAAAAGTAAATCTGAATTGTGAACTATACTTTACCCAAAGAGTTTCAGATAAGCGGGAGAGCCCCATGGCCATGACACTCAAATGCAGTTCCTATTTTACTTGTCTGGTCTTGCAATTTTGGAAGACAGTTGTCCTCTCCCTCTTGAGTCATCTGTTTGCAGGTGTTTACCAACTCTTACCCTGTAGAGATGAGTGATGCATGTTCATGTGAGATCCTCTCCACATTCCTCTGGGCAAGCCTACTTCTCATATGCTACGCAGAGAATGGGGGTCTCGGAACAGAATGCTATCTTCTGGGGGTGTCTCCTGGAACCTCCTCTCCAGATACTTTATTAAAACAACAAAAATCTGAATTAGGTTTGAAAAAAAACCCACTTCACCATCTTTGGATACTTGTAAGTGATGAAAACAGTTCTAAGTTATGGCTCCAGTTACCCACTTGTAAAGTCAAGGGAGTACAGGATTGATTTACATTTATTTTGCTTGATATTTATCTCATTAATTTAAATTCATTGGTAGGCTTTGTGGATATCTTTTATCCCATTTTACTCTGGTTGGTTGTCACCTGTACATGTGACAAACACAACTACGACTCTATCAATGACATTAGTAGACATGTTGGAGAAGTCAAGGATGTAACTTTTGCCCAGGCTTCAGAAATGTGCTTTAGCATCCATGCTGACAAGCGGCCATAGAGTGTGGTCATTCACAGGCTCCTAGTCTATCCAGTCCTCCTGGCATCTGTCCCATATTGTTCTCCTCTTGTCTACGAAGATGTCACAGGCAAAGCTGCCTGGTGCCCTGCCAACAGCTATAAACACTCTGTCCTCCTCCCCTCTAACAACCCAAGAAATCAGATTTAATACTAACAAAGTGAAGGGTGAGCATTCTCTCCTCCTCCTCCCTCCCCTGTTATCCAAGGACATTCTCTCATGTTTCCTCCATCAACCCAATGCTTCTTCATGCATGTTGTCAATCATTGAGCTAATACAGAACCCAAAGTCACCGTTGGACCGGACAGATTTTTCTCAGCTTCAGGAAACAAAGAGGCTAATATTAAAACGTATATGTAGAATTTCAAAGGAGACATAAACATTGTCCAAGAAGTGGGTCTTTCCTCCCTGTGTGAGTTATGACTTCCTCTCAAGGTTGAGCATTTGGTCTGCTGTCATCTCTGTGCCTTGGCCTGTCTCCATCCCTCTGTTGATCCCTTCCTCTGCCATGCCCCCTCACTCTTCTGTTGCCTCACTCAACATCTCTCCACTCCTCTCTGAGTTTCTATGTTTGCACTAAAGCAGTCTTCCCTTATTCATGGTTTCAGTTACTCACAATCCACCACGATCCAGAAACAGATGGTTCTCCTTCTGACACATATTCAGGTCAGTTGCAGCCTAATGCTGCATCATAAGCCCACATCATTGCCCTCACTTCATCCCATCACGTAGGCAATTTCTCATCCCCCAGCATCACCAGCAGAGTGAATACAGTGTAATAAGTTATTCTGAGAGAGAGAGACCACATTCACGTAACAACAACTATAATATGTTGCTATAGTTGTTCTATATTGTTAGTCATTGCTGTTAATCTCTTACTGTGCCTAATTTATAAAGATCTTATTTATTTATTCATGATAGACACACAGAGAGAGAGAGAGAGAAGCAGAGACACAGGCAGAGGGAGAAGCAGCCTCCATGCAGGGAGCCGACGCGGGACTCGATCCTGGGACTCCAGGATCAGGCCCTGGGCCAAAGGCAGGCGCTGAACCACTGAGCCACCCAGAGATCTCCTGTGCCTAATTTATAAATCAAATTTCATTATAGATGTAGGTAGTACATATGTGTAGGAGAAAACATAGTATACTTAGGGTTCAGAACTATCTGTGGTTTCAGGCGTGCACTGGGGTCTCGGAACACACCCCCCGCAGATAAACAGGGATGGCTTAATTCCCTTCTTCTCTCCTTTGTCACTTTTCCCTCTTTCTTACTTTTATTCTTTCCGTCTTCACACCTTTTTCTCCTGTTGCTTTCCTGCCTTGTTTAGACTTCCGTGGTTTGTTCTCTGTTCATTTGGTTCACATTGAGCAATGTCCCCATGTTTGCCAGTCTTTAGGCAGCTATTCAATTTCCATTTTCAAAGTGGGATTTTTCTGCCTGTGTAAAATTACTGGTGATGCTACCAATTTAAGTGATGTGCATCAATTTGAGTGATTTATTTTATAGATATTTAAAAACTGCCATGCGGCCCTGATTCTAAGTATACATTTTAGTAGTGCTACACACTCTTCAGTTACATTATCTTAAGCACACTCAATCTCATTTAGTATGGTTTATCTATTCCATTTTTAGAAATATCCACTTATGGGTATTAAAGATGTGAATTTCAAGGAATACTCTTGTCTTGTGGAAAGAGGCCAGTGTAGACTGCATCTCAGAATGTTACAGGGAATTTATCATTCTTGAAAATTTTTAAAATGAGATTCATTTTAGTTTTAAAATACTATCTATGACTGCATTTGAATGAAAATTACTGAATTTGTTCAATGGAAGCCATGCAGTACCACAAAAATAAATATAATTTTTTTCTGAATATTTACTTTTTTACCCAAGATAAGCTGAAGATTTCCCCCCATTTTATACTGTTTTGAAAATATTGTAAGAAAAGATCAGTGATTCAGGCCAATTCTCTGTCCTATTTCATCTGTTTGTAGTATCTGAAAGGAGCTAAAAAATAATTTGATTTTAGGAGCCATCTGAACTCTTGTTAATAAAACAATCCTTATAAATAGATATTAACTCTCTGTAGGGCCATTTATGTTGTTCATCAAAAAAAAAAACCCTTAAAATTTTTCATTCCTTTTAAACCAACAATTTTAGGAATAGAGATTGTCCTAAAATCATTTATAATAGTGAAACATGGAAATAATTTAAATGTATAATGATAAATTAATACATACAGAAATAATGGTTATAGCTATTAAGTGGGAAACAATAAAAAACATGTTTTTGAAACCATCTAAGAGTATCCACAAGTCTGTAGATATCATGGAGATAAAACACACACAAAAAAAACACATATATGACTACCATTTTAAATTTTATTTAAATGAAAATAATGCATCAGAGAAAAGTAAACTAAAATACCTTAAAATATTTACCATATTTATCTTTAAGTGATCGAATTATGTGTAGTTTTTTAAATGTCTGTAATTTTTATTTTTATATTTAAAAAAAGGTTTCTCTAGGAAGCATTAGATTTTAAAACTCCATATCTCTTTTTATTGTCCCTAAGAATATACTTTGTGTGGGTCTGTCCTTTGCCGATTGTATCTGGTGTCTTGCAGACATTTATAATGCTCTGCCGTCTAATCAGGATTGTATGTTGGCTCCCCCATACCTGGCTGATTGAACGCTTTTTCTCTTGCTTTCCTCTTCTGCCCTTGCTTGGAAAGATCATGTCTGCTTTGCATCTCTCATTCTGTTCTCCATTTAACTCATCAAGTACATTTTACCTACTTTTTACAAACATTTTTAACCCACACTCCAGATTATTTTAGTAGGCAGTCTTCGAAGAAAAGTGCAAAAAGCTGAAGTTCATGCTATTGGTCTGTAGTAGATAGTGATGACTACATATGCATAACATGAAGTTTACCATTTTGACCACATTTGAGAGCATAATTCAGTGGTTAAGTACATTTACAATGTTATGTAACTATTACCACTATTTATTTCCAAAACTTTTCTATCACCTGAAACAAAACCCATTAAGAAATATTGGGTTCCCCATTCCCACTTCCCCAGCCCCTAGTAACCTTCATTCTACTGTTTGTCTCCATGAATCTGTTTAATCTAGATACCTCATATGAGTAGAATCATACCAGTTATCTTTTCATGACTGGTTTACTTCACTTCACATAATGTCATCAGAGTTTATCCATGTCATAGCGTGTGTCTGAAATTCCTTCATTTTTTTAAAAAAGATTTTATTTATTTATTCATCACACACACACACACACACACACACACACACAGAGACACATGCAGAGGGAGAAGCAGGTTCGCTGCAAGGAGCCCGATGTGGGATTCGATCCCAGATCCCAGGATCACACCTTGAGCCGAAGGCAGACGCTCAACCGCTGAGCCACCCAGGCTTCCCAGAAATTCCTTGCTTTTTAAGGCTAAATGATATTCCATTGTCTGTAGAGGCCACCTTTTGTTTATCCATTTATCCATCAGTGGACAATTAGGTTGTTGTCCACCTTTGGGCTCTTGCGAATGATGCTGCTATGAACATTGGCACGTACGCGATGTGTTTGAGTACTTGTTTTCAATTCTTTTGGGTTATATGTAGGAGTAGAATTACTGAGTAATATGATAATTCTGTTTAACTTTTTTCAAGTATTGCCAAACTGTTTTCCACGGTGACTGCATCATTTTATAATCCCACCAGCAATGCACAGGGTTCCAGTTTCTCTACATCCTTCACAACCTGTTATTTATAATTTTTAATTTTTTTGAATGATAACCATCTGCTGGATGTGACATGGTATTTCATTATGGTCTCGATTTGTATTTCCCTATTGACTATAGATGTTGAGCATCTTTTCATATACTCATCAGCTGTCTGTACATCTTCTTTGGGAAAAATGTCAATTTAATTTCTTTGCCCATTTAAAATTATTTTGAGTACAGTTGATACATGTTCCATGTGTACAACATAGAGATTCAGCTTTTTTACATGTTAGAATATGCTCATCACAAGTGTACCTACCATCTGTCACCATACAATGCTATTCTAGTATCATTGACTATATTCCCTATGCTATGACTTTTATTCCCATGACTTACTCATTCCATAACTGAAAGGCTGTATCTCCCACTCCCCTTTACCCATTTTACCCATCTCCCTACCTCCTTCCCTCTGTCAGTCATCAATTTGTTCTATTTACAGGTCAGATTCTGCTTTTTGTTTGTTTATCCATTGTTTTGGTTTTTAGATTCTATATGTTAGTGAAATCATATGGTACTTGGCTTTCTCTCGCAGACTTATTTCACTTAGACTAATGACCATCCATGTTGTCATAAATCCTTTGCCCATTTTTAAATTGGATTGTTTCTTGTTGTTGCTGTTGGTTTGAAGGTCTTCTTTATGTATTCAAGATCTTAATCTCTATCATGTATATTATTTGTGAGTATTTTCTCCCATTCTCCATTGTTCTAATCTCTTAATAGTGCCCTTTGAGTTACAACAGTTTTAATTTTGATGGTCCAGTTTGGTTTTTCTTTTGTTGCCTGTGATTTTGGTATTTTATTTAAGAAATCAATTCTGAATCTAACATCATGAGGATTTTCCCCTCTGTTTTCTTCTAAGATATTTATAGTTTTAGATCTTAATTTTAGACATTTGATCTATTTTGAGTTAATTTTTGTATGCAGTGAAAGATAAGAGTCGAACTTTATTCTTTTGCCTGTGGATATCCAGTTTTCCCAGCACCAATTGTTGAAAATACTGTCATTTCCTCATTAAGTGGCCTTGGCACCCTTATCGAAAATCCACTGACCACGTATGAGTTTGTTTCTGGGCTCTTTATTCCATTGATCTGTGTCTGTCCTTATGCTAATGTTATGCTATATCTTTGATTACTATAGCTTTGTAGTAGTAAGTTTTGAAGTTGAGAAGTGTGAGTCTTTCAACTTTGTTTGTTTTGCCTACAGTGATGACCTGTGAATTGAACTTTCACCAGTCCTTAAGATCTAAACCTATCTTAAAGATTTGCTTGTAGTTATGACAAATCAGGATTCATGACTGCTGTGTATCTTTGAAAAGCCACAGGTTTTTTCAATATCTTGATGGTTACAATATTAGTGTCCTATTGCTTCTTTAACAAATTACTAAAGACATAATGGCTTTATTATCTTATAATTCTAGAAGTCAGAAAGCATCATATAAGGTGATGGAAAGGCTGGTTCCTCCTGGAAGGTATTGGGGAGAATCTGTTCCTTACCTTTTGTAGTTTGTTAGAGACCTCCTTTATTTTTTGGTTCATGATCCCTTCCTCCATTTTCAAAGCACATCACTCCTACCTTTGTTTCTGTGGTCACATTTCCTTCTTCTGCATTGACCTTCCTACCTTGTAATTACAGTGGGGGCCCATCTGGATAATTTAGTATAATCGTCCCATCTCCAGACTCTTATTTTAATCACATTTGCAAACTTCCTTTGGCTGTGTGTAGGGAGCATATTGACAAGTTCTGGGTACTGGTCAGTAGACATCTTTGGGGACTGTTATTCTGCCTACCTCAATCATGATGAGTGGGCATTGTTGGTGACTGAGCGACACACAGAATCTCTAAAGTATCTTTATTTTCCCTATTGGTCTCCCTTGGAGCAAAAGACTAATTGTCCAGTTTTAGGATGTGGAGTGTAAATCTGTCAATTTAGCCAATCCATGTTTCTCTTCTACCTATGAAACATTTTTTCCACTGGGACTATTATTTTTAGAGTCAGCACAAAGTTACTGAGTTTTTTTTTAAGTTATTGAGTTTTATATCTTATGCATCCATGTACACCAAATGAATAAGATCCATTTCTTGACTTGAAAGACATTATAGTCTGCTGTAAGAGGAAGATGTTACTGTAGTATAACACACTTTTTATCCATTTTAGTTTCTAAATATCTTTAGAATCCTAAACACCTTTAGAATCCTTTCTTCCTCTCTCTCCTCCTTTTGTTGTTTGCTGATTAGAAATGAATTTAAAAAAATTAAAAATTACCAGTTTCCCTTGACACCACCTGGGATACCACATTTTTTCCTTCAGTCTGTTACTGTAGTCATAGATATGTTCATGTCACCCCTCTACCTAAAATCCATCCATTCCTGGAGTCAGGATAAACTATAATCCTCCATATGTCACATTCCTGGTTGCAACCCATAATGAGCTTATCTTTATAACCTCATCACCTGCCATTCTAGATGCACTTTGTTCTAGTTGCGTGGAATCAGTTGTACTTCCTAGATCATTCCATGTTCTCTTGACTTCTTGACTTTTTTGCAGAGCTCTTCTCACTCACTGGGCTCCATATCTCCTCCTTCCCAGCATCCTCCAGCCTGGCCTCAAGCAGTGCTTTCTAGAAAGCTGATCCAACACTCACCCCCCTTCTTCAGTGCGGTCCCCTTTTTCTGGATTTGCTATGCAGTTTAGTGCTCTGTACTATAATCATTGCCTTACTTGTCTGCTTTTTTCTAACCAGACTGGAAATTCAGTTAGGTAAGGGATTGGGCTTTTAGCTCCATTCTCCCTGGCTATGATTCAGCGCCTGCCTCCTGAAAGATTTTTTACTAAATGTTGGTTAAATGAATGCTTGGATCCATGTACCTTTGAATGATTGAAGACAAAATAACCTGCATATTTGAGCAAGATATACAATTTGGTATGGATTCTAAGCTAAAATGATTGTTAGTTTTAGCTTGATTTCTCTTTTCTATGTAGTACTTCTCTTGATCCCTTGGTTTCTCTTTCCTATGTAGTATTTCTCTTGAAGAAACTGAATCTAACTTTCTGTGTGATTCAATACATGGGCTTCAGAAAGAAAGCCCGGGTCCTGGGAGGTCATATGTTAGAGTCGTGTAGAGTTGTTAGTTTAAGGCTATTTATTTTAAAGAATAAATCTGTGGCATGAAGACAATAGCTATGAAGTAATACTCCTCTCAACATATCTATACGTCCAAAACAGAGCTTTTCTTAAACTTGAGTGCCCTCAGTGCAGCCTTGAATCATGAGTGATCATTAAGTGCATACTTTAAGATTCTTTTAAATGAACATTCATTTGAAGTAGGTTTATTCTAGTAGGCAAAAGACAATGGGTTTACTACAAAAGTATATTCTTAACAGGACTCGTGCTGCAAGGGAGCAAATAAATAAGATAGCCTGGTTTTGGTTGCTGTTATTAATAAAACAAATACAGATATGAAATCTGCCTTTCTTTAGGACTCCAGTTTTTTCTCAAAACTGGAGATTTGTTTTGTTTTGTTTTTAGTTTGGAAAAAGACAAACAACTATAGAGGATTGGTAGACCTGAGGTTACTCCTTGTGGTAGAATTTGATTGTTTATTTGCAAGAGAGGATGGGAGCCTGAATGTAAGGAATACAGAGAAGAATGCCTTCCCCCATTGTATTAATTAATCATGCCAGATTGATTTTATTTTGTTCTGCTCTCCTGACTGCTTGGCGCAGACCAAATGTAGAGGCTTCAGTAAAAACCAGGACAGACCTAAGACGCATAAGGTGTATGTGGAATGTCATGTTTTGAAGCTATTCCCAAAGCTGTTGTGGCAGGTAGCAGAGAAGGTGATGCTGGGGGAACTCTTCTTTCCTGCCCCTGATGTTTCCTTCCCTGTGGCAGGAACTGTACCAGTGCAGCACTCTGCTGCCTTTTCTCTGCCCAAGCAGAAGCTGCCTGGGAAGGAAGCTGTGAGCATGCACAGCCCAGCCCCTTCTTCGGGAGCTGACCCCCAATAGGAGCCCTGTTCTTCCATCCTGTGAGTTGGACAACAGCAGCCAACATGTGGGAGGCCTTTGTGGTTTCTAAGGTGGCCTGTGCCTGGAGGGGCGGGGGGAGTCTTTAATTCTTGCTAAGTACTAGCAAGCCCATTGTTACTGCACATCAGCAGTATTCTGTGAAACCAGCTTCCCAGGCAGTAAAAGTGGTACAGTGACAGTCTGTCCGCCTCTCTCCTTGACCTTGTCATGCAGTTGGTCCAGAGTTTGGGTGGGGAGACGTGGTGCTGGCCATTAAGCCAGTGTGCTTGCATATATCTTTACATTTTTGCAACTGCCCCGCAAATGAGTTGTGTCATCTCCTTGTTGCAGATGAGGGAAAGGAGGCGCTAGGAAGGTAAATCACTTTGCAGTAAGCTTTGGCACCCTGGTCAGTCAGGCTCCAAATCCATGTCCATTAGGGCATAGTGCCAAAGGAAAAAAAAAATCACAGAGAAAAGCTTTTAAAAGACTTTGCATAGTATAAATCACTAAGGGATATAGATGAGTTTCATTATGTGTATTCAGCCTAGCATTTTCATACTCTTATATAAAAACACTTCAATAGAGCCTGCAAGTCCCTGAATGCACAGGTGTTTCCTTACTTCCCTGGTTCCACCGGCTGCCTTAAATTCACCCAGAGCATTCAGTTCTCTCTAACCATCCCAGGCTTCCTTCCAGTTTCTTCTGGCTAAATAGAATCCTCCTTCTCTCCCACCGCTCTCTCCTTACCCTTCACATCTCAGCTCATGTCCTCAAACTGGCCTCCCACAGCCACCATAGCTGAAGATGGTGGTTTCTGCTAGTCATCTGATGTGTCCCTTCACCACACTGGCCGTCACTTGTGATTCTGTATTCATTTCCAGCCTATTCGTCCCACTAACTAGAGTGCCAGGGCCACCACAACCACGCTTCTGTCATTCACCACCGAGCCTGGTGTCTTAACACAGTTGATAGCACCTGGTTGGCCCCTAAAATGGATTCAGAGTGAACAAATGGACAGAGTGCCTGGCATCATGCATTAACCACAAGATCTGTGCCCATTGTTTTTTACTCCATGCTTGCAAATACCCTATTAAAGATAGCCTCTTTCCTGGTGATTGTTTTTTGGTTTTTGTTTCTTTCCTGGTGATTGTGAACAACTATTAAGAACTAAAATTTCTAGCCTTTTTGTGATACTCTAAGCTATAGGAAACATAGAATAGATTTATAAGGCTACATAAAAAGACATACTCAAAGTGTTGGCGATGGTGTAAGACAAAGCTGCCACACAGAGGGAATCTGCTCTATGTGGGTTTTGAAACTCTGGGATAGGGGAGAAATGTTTCTTGTAGCATTTCAGCGTCAGGTAACATTAAGCATCTACTTGGTGTTTTTATTCTGGAAGAGCATCATAAAGCTTAGAATAGCCTGTCAGACCTGTTCGGTAAGGAATATGCTAATACCTACTTATGTTTTTAATGTAATTCTTAATAAATTGTCTCCTTGTTCATAAATAAAATGAGGTCAGCAATATGGTAGCAAGTGAATTAATTCTGTTTCCTAGCCAGGCATAACAACTTCAAATAAAGTGGTATGAAAATACCAAATGATGATCGTTTGGGAGTAAAATGTTTTTCCATATGCATTTTTCTACTCCTGGTGAGCTCATTTAACATAATTAATATCTTGAAGGCCAAAAAAAAACAGAGCAAGACATTTTCTGCACACTTAATTTTGCATCCCTCAATCGTGAAAGTGTTGATCATGGCAGGATTTTAGTTTCCTGGCCAGCTGTTCTCTTGGAACCAGTGCCCATGGGTAATCAACAACAGAACCAAGACCCACATGGAGAGAACAGGGATAATATGCCATCAGGTGTCTTACTGGTTCGACTTGACAGCTGATATTGTTTCTTTTTGTACCCCCCCCCACCCCTCCATTTATACAGGGCATTGATGTGCGGGATGCTCCACTCAAGGAAATAAAGGTGACTAGTTCCCGGCGATTCATAGCTTCATTTAATGTCGTAAATACAACAAAACGAGACGCTGGAAAGTACCGCTGCATGATTCGCACTGAAGGAGGTGTTGGAATATCAAACTATGCAGAATTGGTAGTTAAAGGTATTTAATGTATTTTATACCCCTAAATAGTCATTATGTCCGATGGTTGTCAGTTCATTATTTGTGTGAAGCTCAAATTTACCCTTGTCTGTTTCAGAACAGTGGCTTGGTAACAGAGTAGTTCAGTGGATTGCATTTTAAGTACAAATTTTGTACGTGAGCAATATTTTTGAAAAATGTATTTTATTTACATCGGTTTAGTTGCATACAAAGCACTGAATGTGCTCTTGGCAAGTTCTTCTGCCAACTGTGTATACAGAGATCGCAACCTATAAATTTTTTTAAGGAATGAATTTTTTTTTACTGATAGAAAATCACTTAAAATGCAAATATTCACCAGCCAGGGTGTTTATGATAGCACGGTGGTTAATAAAATGAAGCAATGCCAGTATAAAAATGCTCACTCATATCACACAAGCCATATTGATAATACTGAGTTAACATTCATAATGTCGCAGTTAGGTTCCATTAGTATATTTTGCATGACTGAAAAATTGAGTCATTATATTCAGGAAGGTGGGGTTTGAAGGGAAAAAAAGAAGGGAAATAAGTTTCCTTTGCTGGTCTAATGCTTTTTTTGTGGACTGAGGAGTTTATGGTATTAAACTGCCAAGGCAATTCTTGATCCCAGACAGAATAATTTGGACTTGTGGATGTACTATGAGGCATTTTTAGATCATTTGTGTCAGGCCATTGCTGTTTTATCCTAGGAGAACAGAATGATGCCTGTTTTTGAAATTTTTCCCCCTGCATTGTTTAAATATGAAACATAAAACTGATCTCTTTTGGATGGGTTCTTCCTTTTATCAGCAAATTTCTCTGTGCAAGCAGTTTTAAAGACCCAGAACTCGCTATGTGGGCATGGGCCAGTGGCTTACCAGCTCTGTGCTTCTGTCTGTAAAATAGACATGAACAAGGTCACCTACACTGTAGGGTGATCAGGAAAGTCAAGCAAAACATATATGAATGGCACTTAGAATAGTATACATAGTAAGCAGCCAGCACCTGTTAGGGCCAAGATGAGGACGACGAGGAGGGCAAGGTGATTCTTACCCTCTGCTCCTGTACATCAGTTTGCCTCATTTGTCATTGCTCTCCTTCTGAATTTTATTTATTTAATTTAAAGATTTTATTTACTTATTTGACAAAGAGTGAGAGAGAGAGAGAGCCCAAGCAAGAGGAGCAGCAGGCAGAGGGAAAGGGAGAAGCAGGCTCCCTGCTGAGCAGAGAGCCCAATGCAGGGCTGGATCCCAGGACCTCAGGATCATGACCTGAGCTAAAGGCAGACACTTAATCAACTGAATCACCCAGGCACCCCCCCTCTTTCCAAATTTTAAGACATAAATGACTGCCCAGATATTACCACCCATTGAATGAAAATCTCTGGGGACACACTCTCTGTTACAGAATCTATAGGTGGTTTGGGCATATGCTTCTGTTGTGAAATCACTCCTGCCAATATTATTCACTCCTGGCTCCTGAGAGAATTGTGTTGGTGTGAGCCTGCCCCCGAGCAGCATCAGTGATTGACGTTGCACATGTTGAAATACCTGCTCCATGAATATATTTTGCCACAGCAGATTCATAGGAATTTTGGTTTGTATTGAAACTTCTGCTGGTCTGGCTGGTCCTTGAGTTTAGACTTAATAGCTATAAGAAAACTAACACTTGGGCAGCCCGGTGGCTCAGCAGTTTAGTGCCACCTTCGGCCCAGGGCCTGATCCTGGAGACCTGGGTTCGAGTCCCATGTCGGGCTCCCTGTATGGAGCCTGCTTCTCTCTCTGTCTCTCTGTCTGTTGGTCTCTCTCTCTCTGTTTCTCATGAATAAATAAATAAAATCTTTAAGAAAAAAAAAAGAAAACTAACACTTCACAGTAATGCACACCCTACTTTGTAAAGAAGCAAGGACTCACCGTGTAGAAAATGGACACCGTTTACCAACAAATCCAGTAAAGCAGCAGCCTCGGTGTTCCATAGCTGAGTTCTTTATGATAATTATTATTATTGAATATTCATCATGGCTCAGTTCTTCATGACTGTGTCCCATTGTCTGATTGATAGTTGTCAGGGCATCTCACTGTGACCAGCCATGTTCTTGAGGCATCATGCTTCATTATCAGTATAATGTAAATCTAGTAACCTTGCTAAAAACTGCCTCATTTGTTGAGTGGCCTAAGTAAATCATAAATGTCTAGTCTTCCAGAACAAATGTGAACACAAAGAATGAACGAGTTGTTATTCACATTTATGCAGCACATTTTCCTGCCTTAGGACAGCATGATGGCAGCTTGGCTTATTGTGATTGTGTTAAATGTCCAGGCACCTCTTTTCATTCCTGTGCATGACCAAAGCCAGGGACGGCTGGCTTGCTGTTGTGGCTCAAATCTGAAATTTGACTTTTCCTCCATTTTATAATTTTATAGCCAAATTTCATATATTTTATATGTTTTTATTTTTAATATATTTTATATATATTATATTTTAAGATGAGATATATTTTATATTTTAAAATTAGATAACATGCTGAATTGTACTAGCATGTTATACTTAACTGAAATATTATTACCTCGAGATGATTACTTTAAAATATACAGTGACACTTTGTTGGCCACTTGTATATAAATTAACTCTTTTTTTATATACATTACTTTGGGGTGTTAATCTTCTAAAAATTGGACAAACTAAAATCCATGGAGTTTGTAACTTTCTAAAGGTCATACACTGATTTGGCACCAGCCCCCAAATCCTGCCTTTTCTTCCTTCACTTCGGGGAAAATTACCCGAAATGTTAATATAAACTTATTCTTGTACGGACTCTTTAAGCAACCTGAAAGTCCCTTGGAACATCTATCATAATTGTTCCAGGTTCCAGTTGAATCTTTCATTTGATTTCCCATATCTGATACTTTTCTTCATGGGGAATTAATAGAGAAAATATACTCAGGTCAAACAAGCATTAAAGTCATGTCTATTTTAGGATATAGTAACAATATCCTAAATGAATTGGTGCGCACTCACTAACCTTCGTGGCCTTGCCCCTGAGTTATATTTTGAATGGCAGTTCAGCAACCCTTGCTAGCATTTGCAACTTCAAAGTAATTAACTGCTCTTTCAGCCTGGCTACATAACTGCCTTAGGATATACTATAAAAGGCCCATTTCCTGTCTCGGTTCAAGGAATCGCGTAATGATATAAATTGATGTTAAATCATTATGAGTTGAGTAAGAACTGTTTAAAGAAATGAAGAGCTAGCACAAAGTTGTAGTATATAAACAATAGGAATAATATTTTAGTACATTTACATGAATTCTGTAGTCTTCCAAATACAAGTCATCCTTTAGTGCCTATTTTGACTTAGTCTAATGAGATTTCCCAGCTATTTTTGAAAGTCAGTAAGGTTCATTGCACCTTGACTACAGAAAAAGGACAAAGACACCCCCACGCACCAAAGAGAACTGTTGTTACTGGTAGCTTATTCTAGGGATCAACCAGGTATGGTCTCAATGACCAATGTCAGATGGTCCTAGCTGCCGTGAGATTCATTTCAGCAGGAAACAGAACAGTCATCAGTTGGCTGTGTCTTCTGTGGTGACAAAATTTGCAGCATGCAGGCTAGTGTATGCCAGTACTGGAACATAGCAGGCTTTATTTTTTGTGCATTCATATGCCCTACCTGAGGAGTTGAAACACACACACACACGCGCACACACACTCACACACTCCCCAAAAAGACATAAACCACCTGCGGAAACATGCTTAAAAAATCAGAGAGACAGTCAAACTATAAGAGGCTCTTAACTCTAGGAAACAAATTGAGGTTGCTGGAGGGGAGGTGGCTGGGGATGGGGTAACTGGAGGATGGACATTAAGGAGGGCATGTGATAGAATGAGCACTGGGTGTTATATGCAACTGATGAATCACTAAACTCTAATTCTGAAACTAAAAAAAAAATCACTAGATCTTAGGGGGGGTTTTTCCTCAGGTAGAGGTTCATTAAGATAGAAATATGTTATTTTATATAATTATCTCCTTTCCCGGTATCATGTGTGGTGCCACTTACAGTGACAATGGGCATATAGAATGCCTTCATTGGGTGTCTGGCAAGCCGTTCAACGGACACCTCACTCACATACTGGGAATACTATTTAAAATGACATTGTCTATTTCTCCCTTCTCAGACAACGGTGTAGAAAAAAAGTCCATCTCAAGTTTTAAACAATGAAAGAGACCTTCTTGGGTTTAAGGAGTATTTGCCTTGATCGCTTAGAATTTAATCAAGCTGGGCATGGCTTGCACTTTGCTTTAGAGCTTTTCTTTCTCCTCACTGCTTTCATATGACTCATTACTGGTGGCTCCTTGAACAGCAGTGGTGGGCTTTATTATACAGAGGTCTTCCTTCTTCTGTGGCTGAATGAGTCCACTAGGATGGCTTTTGGAGCAACAAGTCATCCTGGAAATGCATTTATGAAGAGGTAAACTATAATTTCTACCATGTTTTAAAATTGATGATATCTGTTGAGTAATAAGGATGAGGAAACTGGACTTAATGAGCTAGATAACTAGCACCTTTGATGATTTTGAAGACATTCTCAATAAGGAATTTGGTCATAGAAAGCCTCCTGGAGTTTAAGGGCTATCATGGAGAGAGCTTTTAGCAACTTACTTTTAGTAGGGAAAAAAAATCCTTGGATACCTGTGTAGATGTCTGAGAAAAATTAGTTATGTCCTGTAACAAACTGTGGGGTATGCCTACTTAAGAAAGCTTAGATATTAAGACAGTTTATTTCGCAAATTTCAATACTGTGAAAAACTTCACCAGTATGCCTTTCCTTAATAACCTAAACAAACCCATCCTTACCAATTCATTCCTGATGCATTCATGGCTTATATACTGTAATAATTGATGTACATTTAGCTGGTTTAAAACTGAAGCACAAAGTTTCTGAAAGATGACTCTCTGATTTGCCTTCCAGAGCCCCCTGTTCCCATAGCTCCACCTCAGCTCGCCTCTGTAGGGGCCACCTACCTATGGATTCAACTAAATGCCAACTCCATCAACGGGGATGGGCCCATTGTTGCCCGAGAGGTGGAATACTGCACAGCTAGCGGAAGCTGGAATGACCGACAGCCAGTGGATTCCACGAGTTACAAGATTGGGCACCTCGACCCGGATACAGAGTATGAGATCAGCGTGCTGCTCACCAGGCCGGGGGAGGGTGGCACTGGGTCTCCTGGGCCGGCTCTCAGAACGAGAACAAAATGTGCTGGTGAGTAAGGGACGCCTGGGACTGGTCACCACTGTCTTTCTGGGCGTTGTGTTTGTTGGGTGCTTAATATGCTTCCCCAGCTCGGTCAGTGTCCTCTGTGGAAAGGAATAATTCCCTTTACCTGTGAGTAGTAGCCCACCTGCCTGTGGAATTTAGAACCTCAAGGCTTGGTATCTTTGGGCAACCTCCACCTCCTTTTTTCCCAAATTTTTCTTTATACTTGCCTGGGAGTATTTAGTTCATATAGGAGATCTCCCTACAGTTGACAGAAACTGACTACTTTAATGACATTTGCTCCTAGGTCAGATCCTCCCACTCTGGTCCCCTTGTTTTATGGTCATGGTTGATGTGCTTTGAGCCTGGAGGGGCACTGGAATAATAGAGTCCATCTTAGAGATGGCCTTAAAGCTGTGTTTTTATTGATGGATATTTAATGGAGGGGCTGCTTGCCAGTGACACAGGGCCCATTTGTAAAATAAGCAAGGGTGATTTGTGGGCTGCGTGCAGTCTTCAGGTTGAGATTATAAAGCTCTAATTGACTGTGCTGAACCCGTTTTGCAGCTTAAATAAAGTAGGGTTGATGGAGGGAGAAATGTAGTGTCTTCTAAAGATCAAAACCTGAAGCAAGCTCCCATGAGAGGTGATAGTGCTGTTTCTGTATGGCTCCTTTCTGCTAGGGAAGTAGAGAGAAATAATATTGCAGGATACCCAAGTGTTCTTTCCTCATTTAAATGAAGAATCTCTGTATTGAATGGTGAGCCGAGGGGTGGCAATTCAGTACATTTTATGGAATTAGTTGATTCTTCAGATAGCAGTATTTATTAATAGGCACAGAAATATGTTTCATGTCTGTTTTAAGTTTTCAAAATCCTCAAAGCACAGTGAGGCAAAGTGGTAGGAGAAACTATTAAGCCTGAACGGTTATAGATGTTCCTTCCCCCCCCCCCCCCCCTGTAATATGGAGTACATTGCTTCCACAAGTTCAAAACTCATGGGCAAATTCTGTCCTCATGTTGTTGGTGTTGGTATTTAATTTCATTAGAAAAGAGAACAGCTACCTTCTTGCGGGGTTGTGTCATGGGCCTGTTCTAGCCAACCCTGCCTCTGTTTCCCAGATCCACTGCTGCTGGGGACTCATGTCACTCACCGTGCTGGATCTCTAGCACGAACTGCTATTCTGTACTGGCCGTTCTTGCAGCCCTGGCTGCTGGGTCCATGGAGAAAGAAGTTTGAAAATTCTTTCTCTCCCTCACTTTGCCAGATGATGGCATCTCCTCTTTCTCTTTCATTGAATAAAACTGCCCTCCTTTTTTGTAAGATAATTTCTTATATTATCCTATTGTCTGTTGCTGGGCAAACAGTAGCGAGGTAGAATGCCAGATCTATCATTTCACGGTAGAGGCATTGCTTTCAAACCTGTTATTGATTTGATAACTGCCTTGTGAAGGCTCCAGGGCAGATTCTGTCACCCCCTTATTACCAGTGGGGAGACGGGAGCCCACAGGACCTTCTGTATTCCAGGCATGATCCCTGAGCAATGCGTTCAGTGTTATTTCACTTTGGTGTGATTTTAAGGACTTCTATTTTGGGCATGGCAATATATAGTCTCCCTCTCTGTCCAAAAAAAGGGTTAGAATTCCATTGTCTAGACTGGAGAGAGGAGACCATCTGTTTCATTCTCCTCACGAACTACCCCGCCTACTTAATGTTTCCAGTCCTGTCCTCCCCTACAGATTTTTGTCTTGTCTCTTGCCTGTACATTTCAGCTCCTGACACAATTGTTAAATACATTTCCGTGAATATAATGCTTGTTTTTTTTATTGCTGCTGAATATGTACATAAGTAACTCTCAAAGAGACCGCATACCTTTTATAAGAGATTATCAGTCTTTTAAAGAAATTAAAAGTGATTTTGAATTGACATTTGCATGCCAACGCTAGGCCTGAAAAAGTATTATGCCTCAGGTAAGCAAGGAAGCCTAACGACAAAGGATGCTGTTAAGCTGTTTGCACCCTGAGGTGAGCACTGCTTCTGGAGTGTCATGCGTGGACATTGAACATGGCCGAGAGAGTTGTTGTTGGACAAGTCAGTCTTAGGAAACAAGCGTATGTGAGGTCAGAGAGTCAAAGCTGAAAGAAGGGGAGGAATGTGAAGACAAATTTCTCTTTACTGTATGAAAAAATATATAGTTTCACTCTTTCTTGACCTGACGCTTTTGAGAAAATGTGAAGATAAGCCTGGTGGTCATGGCCGATGAGCAGTGGGACACTGTGGAGGGCAGGCCTGAGGTACAAGGAAGGACACAGGTACTGCAGACTATAGACTAGAAGGTGTGGGATGGTCCCAGACTGTCACTTGGATGGTTGGTGAGCATTTGGGGCTCACAGAGAGTAGGTCATGGAGCTCAAAAGCTGGGAGGGCCTCTAAGTATTCCGCAGAGTAGAAGGAAATTGTCCTTGGTCAGGCTTGAACAGTGGGTGAATCTAATAGGGTGATAGGCAGGAGGAATAATTGCACATTCATCCTGTGCGGTTTAAAACCCAACAGTACTACTGTGGAATTAGAGTAATAAAATTTAGCAGCAGCATATACAAAAGAGATTGAGGATGTGGCTTCAATGCATGCGAATCTACAGTATGATCTGTATCACTCTGTACTGTTATTTCCTTACCACCATCCCCCCCTCCACTGCACACATACACACACAAAACCTACTATAATCTTAGGTTGCATTAAGAAAGCCAAACGCCCATGTTGAAGGAGGTGATAGTCTTATTGCTACAGTGCTAGTTAGCCTCCCTCTGAGAGGGAGGGAGATCTTCTAAATAAATCTTCTAAATAAATTATCACACTTATTTCTGCTCCCTGCATTTTAAGAAAGAGAGTACAGAATGGACTATGCTCTAGGGATAGCACCAGGTTAGGAAAGGTTCTGGAACCTTGGTCCACCAATGAGGAATGATGGAAAGAATTTAGAAAGGTGATGGAGAAGAACAGAGGATCTGTACAAATCTGACAAGAACCGAATCATGAATAGTGAGTTTCCAATGGCTGATCCATTGACATTGCAGAAGATGATTTCTATATTCAGAAAATGATTGAACTGGTTGACCCTGCAGGTGTCTTCGACATGAAGATTCTGTGATTCATGTGTTGTTCTCTTTCTTTTGTTTTGTTTTTTTTTTTAAGATTTTCTTTATTTGTTCATGAGAGACACAGGGAGAGAGAGAGGCAGAGACACAGGCAGAGGAAGAAGCAGACTCCATGCAGGGAGCCTGATGTGGGACTCGATCCTGGATCTCCAGGATCATCACGCTCTGGTCTGAAGGTGGTACTAAACCGCTGAGCCACCCAGGCTGCCCTGTTGTTCTCTTTCTAAAGAGATGATCCATCATATGTTTCTACCCTGAAAGTCTTTGACTTTCACTTTTATTTGATCCTTGTCCGGAAACTCCATTCTTGTGCATGTCAAGTCCTGCTCCACAAACCAGTGGAGGGAGGTCAGTGATGGCATTTACAAAAGGCTGAGCAAAAGGGCAGGGCGGGGGGAGGTAGTGAGTTTTTAATACTGCTAAATAGATAACATTTGAAGAAGTGACTCTTAGTTTGAGATATGCTGTACGCTGCCTGATTTTTGTGTGAAAGTATCCCTTTTATGAAATGATAATGCTGGAGGTTACTAGAACCAAGAGTCAGCAGCGGAGGACACAGGCTCTGGGATCATGCTGCCAGGGATTGAGTTCTGGCTCTGCTGGGAGCTATACACGTGACCATGGGAAAAGTGCTTACCTTCTCTTGACTTCTGTTGCCTTATCTATAAAACAGGGCTGATGATACAAATATATATCTCATAGTGTGGCCATGAAGCTTTAATGAGCCAACGTGTATAAGGTGCCTAGAACAGAACCTTGCATATAGCAAATGGCCAATAAACGTTAACCACCATTAAAAAAAAAAAAATCTTCTAACAGTTTCAATCAAAATAATCAGATGTTAGCAACACGATTTCATTGCCCTAAATGTGTTACAAATATTACATACCTGGCAAATTGAAAATCTGAGGACCAGTTTTATATTAAGGGCTCTTGGAGTTCTCGGCAGTGGAGCACTGCATTCATGACACACGTCATTCTCTCATTTCTTCTATTAAATCGGTTTCTTTTGGACAAGCTCTCTGTTTTCATTTCTGTGCTATACCAGAGAGACCTGGCCTATCATGTTTTGGTGACACCCATGAAAATGTATTTTGCTTCTTGCATTAAAATGGCAAGATCAGTATTTATTGTCCTTCTCTGAGCAATGGAATTGATTTTCGTGTGTGGCTGGTAGACACAATCTCATTACCTGGTCAGATTTCTTTCAAGAATTGTATGGTAGCACACTTCCAGAGTTCCTGCTTCTTATGTTTCTGAAAATTATTTTCAAATGTATGCATAGGCTCTTTGCATGTGACCTTGATCAAATCACTTAGCTTCCCTGGTTCTATCTCCTTATCTTTAAATAAGGGCAGTGACACCTGCCCTGACTGTATCAGAGGTGTTTTTGAAGATCTGGTTAGGTATTATCTGTAAAGGTATTTTTGCAGGTGATAAAATGTTCTGCCTATACACAGTATTTTTTTGAAAAATGATTATAGTAAGGAGCTAGTTTTAAGATTTATCTGCATATCCAGGTATTTTTCCAATTTTGCAGTTCAGCTATAGTTGAGTAACCTCGGAGAGTTGAAATTACTTCAGTAGCCACTTAAGCAAAATATAATTTAGTTTGTGTTTTCTATTATATCTTATATTCTTATAATTATGTGCAGCTATGGTATCACAAGCCATTAAGTGGTAGCTACTTGAAAAAGAGAAATGGGGAAATGTTGTTAGATTAATTTTCACAGTAGACTTTTTTTTAAGATTTTTATTTATTTATTCATGAGAGACACACAGAGAGAGAGAGAGAGAGAGAGAATGAGAGAGAGAGAGAGGCAGAGACACAGGCAGAGGGAGAAGCAGGCTCCATGCAGGGAGCCCGATGAGGGACTCGATCCCAGATCCTAGGATCACTCCCTGGGCCAAAGGCAGATGCTTAACTGCTGAGCCACCTAGGCGGCCCCACAGTAGACCTTTTATGTGTTTTATTTTGGGATGTTGCTTTTTATGTATCCTGGTTATTGTTTAACTGTGTCTAAGTGATTTGCTAATAAGTTCAGGAGTTAAAGAAGGATGGTGATAAACTAATAACCTAACAATTAAGATTAGTGAGAATGAAAAAAAAAAGCCAAACTGAAATGTGTTCTATAGAATTAATATAACTAAAAATCCAGAAAAAAAGAATGATTGCACCTTTAAAAAATTTACTCATGAAATAATTATTGAACACCCATCTTTAGACATTGTTCCTGCCTCTGAGGGTAGAGCAAAGGACAAGATCCACCATTAAAGTTGATTCACTTGGGGGTATTTGAGGGATGAAATGTGCAGTCGATAAACAAATATATATACATATATATATGCTATGATAAATGCTATACAGAAAGAGAGAATGGAGAGAAGCAGGAGAGTTTTTATTAGATTACCTTTTATTGTTAATTGTGGTAAAATCATATAACATAAAATTTACCATCATAGTCATTTCTAAGTGTACAGTTCAATAATGTTGAGTACATTCAATCTCTGGAACTAATTTATTTTCCAAAACTGAAACTCTGTAGCCACACAAATTCCCCATCCCCCCACCTTTTGCAGGCCCATTCTACTTCCTATCTCTATGAATTTAACCACTCTAGGTCCCTCCTATAAATGGCATCATGTAAAATTTGTCCTTTTGTTACTGGCTTACTCCATTAGTATTATGTCCTTAAGATTCATTCATATTATAGCATGTGTGATTGTACCTTTTTAATTACTCTGATAATTGTACTGTGTATATGTAGTTTATGTGATTCTTTGTAAACTATTTTGAAACTTTAAGTAGCAACTTGGGCTTTCAATGAAATTAATAATACTCAAGGTATAAAAAAAATGTTCCATCTTTATGACTTGTGGAAATCTTGCCTACTAAAGTGAGTAGTGTGCTTTCAGAGAGTCAAAGGATAAATAAGTACCCTAGAAGTACTGTGTCAGAATGGTACAGCCATCCTGTCAACTATTGGCCTTCTGTTTGTCAAGAATAAAGAGTGATACAAGAAATTAGAGTGCTTTTTATAATGTACCATTCTTTGAAACTAATACAGTGGGTATACTTTTATTCCTATTTGCATATATATATATATATATTTGTCTATATATACCTTGTTAGAACCTTTTATGTAATTGTAGTAGAAACTTCGAATTTATGTTACATTAAATTTATTTTTGTTCTACTCAGTTGCTTTGATACCATGCAATTAGAGCTATCTTATCTGTAGCACCTTCAGTGACATGAAATGTGGGACATATTTCTCATCTGCTCAGAGTCTCTTGTATCTTCTGAAGTTCTTTGGTCTGGGAGAGGTTGAGTTTGTGTCCAATCCAGTATGGAATGTTTTCATGTATCTCCTCTCCTTTGTGGCAGGAGTCATGTGGTTGCATAAGAACAAATATATTCATATCCATTTGCTCTCTTGTGTCCTTGCCTTGGGCTTTGATGAACATGTGCATACATGAGTAAAGGATCAGCAGCCCTGATCTTGGGAATGCTCTGCTGACTACAGGGCTAGAGCATCATTTTGTGTTTCATCACACACCCTAAGGACATCTTTAGTTTGCTTTATACGGTAGCACCCTCTGTCCTACTTGTTCTACTCTAAGTCTAATATCGGTTTGAAAATGTTGATTCTCATGTTTGCTGAACATGACCCTGGAGAGACTCATTTAAAATACACATGAACAAGATTCACATATGGGCAAAGAGAAGTGATATCTTCTCAGCCAAGGGGCCTTACATGAAGGCCAGCCACCCTATGTGATACCTGCATTCCACTGAAGGCCAGCCTCCCCGTGTCTATTAATTTATTAGTCTTGGTTCTTCTTGTGGGAGAAAAAAGAAGCATTCTGGTTTGAATGAGGTTGATCTGAAATTCAACCCTTCCCAAACCTGATTTATTTTCTTTCTAAATCAAGGATAGCCTGATTTGTCTTTTCCGTACCAAACTGCCACTGGTGTTAGAATATCTGTTTGGACTAACACGGTTGGCTCATGGGCATTTGGGGGCAGGCGGGGAGCCTTTCTAAGATCTAACAATGGCTGTTATTCACAGGGAAGACAGGCCAGAGACCTCACTGAATGGAACAGAATTTATTTTTAATTTAAGTTTATTTACCAGGAAAAAAATTAAAGTGTTCTAATTCTACTTCTAAAACAGCTCTGCCAAAGGGCATTATGTTTTTAATGCATTTCCAACACATTAAACCATTAAGAACCTTTTTTAATTATAGACATTAAAAGGTCATAAAAAGTATCTTTCCTATTAGACTCCAGATGTAAATACATTGCATTGAATAGCATCCTTGCATTTGGGTGGAGGACAGGAACACTGTAGCAATGCAGCACCTTTTTTATTATAATATACTCAGCACCTTCCTTGTGAGTCTTTCTGCCCAGAGGCTTTGTGATACCTAAGCCTCAAATCCTGCTTGCCTTTAGACATCGGGTCAGCACACTCCCTGTGTGTGAACCTAAGTGCATGGCATCTGAGGGGGGCAGTGTAAGGTAAAACTACTCAAGTGGTTTTGTAGCAGAGGTTTGGAAGGGGCTCCAGAAAGACCAGATGGAAGTGTTTGCTTTTAGAGTTATCCAGTGACTCTTAAAGTCCCCTGGTAGTTCTCTGGAAGGTGTTAAGCAGGTCTCTGGGCTGTGAAGAATGAATATGGTAACAATACATCCAGGCATGATTTGGCATGATTTGGAAACCTTTGTAGGCAGCTTCCTGTGTAGCTTCGAATAAACCAAGGAGGTTGAGAAATTAAGAGAAGACTCTGGAGGTTATCTGGCAATGGCCTTTGGCCTCTCCCAGCTGTGTCTAGTGGGCCATTTAACACTGAAAAAGGAAATCACAAAACCTTTCAGGTGTATTTTGTACATCTGTCAGTTAGGGGCTTGACCAGGTTCCTTGTTCCAGTGTTCTGATCTATCAGTCTCTATCAGAGGGGTTTGCTATCATAGAGAAACATCAGTGTTAGCCCCTAATTGAGCACCAAATACAGTATGTTGAGTGACGTCCTAAAGCCGCCAGAATGCTTGAGAGTGCCGCTGCTTCCCACACCAGTATCTTCTAGAAAAGGAAGACAACCACTAAAAATCTTCTTTGGACAATTTTTTTTTTTTTTCCCTTTGGACAATTTTTAAAGAGTTCCTGGGGTCATCCAAGTCTTTCTCCAAGTTTCATATATTTGGCAAAAAAAAAGGAGTACTGATAATGAAATTATAATTTTTATTAGAGCAAATGCCTTAGTTCTTTATCAAATTATGATGCAATCAAATTGTTTCTTATGGTCTCTGTGTAAGGATTTATAATCTACCAGAGTCCCCATGCGTATTCAGTATGTACTGTATGCTTAAGTTTTTTTGACAGGACTCAGAGCATGATTGATCATTCTAAATTATGAAGGTCTGTAATTTTGTTACTGCCTTTGCAAATATTTTGGGTAAATTCAGAGAAGAGAACGCGTATTGGTGAACTTCTTTCACTTTAAAGTCTGACTGACTTGAGGTGAATGCTGGTTCTGATACTAATAGCTAAAAGTAGCTCAACAAATACCCATTCTGGACCTAAGCTTACAGATAATTCTGGTCAGTTTTCCACTGATACTAGCACCTTCCTCTTCGTAGCAGCACCAGGAGAATTAAATATGCTAATGCACGAAAAATGGCTAGTGGAGTACTTTGGTCACCGGATACACCGTGAATTCAAAGTAGGCTTGCTAGCAAATTCTGATCTATTTATAAAATGAATAAACTCATCACAACTGAAGATATGTACTACTATGGCAAAACCTTGCAGTAGAATTGTTAAGCTGAGTAAGTTGGGTTTTGTTTGACACACAAAGATCAAGTTGCAGTTTGCTTTAGGTAAAACAAAAAATGGATGTATATCCTCAAGCTAATGTCAAAAACTGATTGGATGTCCACTGGAACCTGGGAGAACATTGCATTTTTGACTCTTTCATGTGTCAAGATAGAAAAGCATATATGACCCAGAGTCACTGAAGGGTGGCAAAGAAGAGAGGGTAACTATGAAGGCTTTATCACATGTGAGACATTGTTATTCCGTGATAGGGTTGCAATTATTGTTGACTTGAGGAACGCTTTTGACACTTTAATTGTTTGAAGAGTACTGCTGCAGACCCTGACACCTCTAAGTTTGCCCAGAACACACAATACTTGACAACCACAGTTTGATTAGCACAGCAAGGCAGCCAAGACTGGGTGTTTTGCGGGGGATGTCTTTCCTTTTGCATATTTACCCATGGACCTCAGGAAAGTTGAGGATCCTTATTAAATGAGATTGGAGATGAGGATTCTGATGCTCTGGATCTAAGGAACGCAAGTACACAGATCGAATCTTCCACTGTGAAGACTGCTTCAAGACACACTTACCTGTATCCTCTGCCCTGGACTCAGGAACAGAAGGACCTAGCCTCAGGAGGGCCTTTGTCTCCAAAACATACTAGGAAAAGTTCACTTCCTTTTAACTTAAAGGATATACCACATGTTTGTGCCTGGACCCTCTGATGCAGCAATGTCATGAGACGGTAAATAGATGAATTTTAGTCTTTTACCTCATGCTCCTGTGTGCTTCTAGCCATTCTTCCCTAAGCATGCCCAGATTCCTCCTCTTCTTATCAAACCAGCTCTTGCCATACCTGTCCCCGTTCATGTGGACAGATAACTCATCAGAGCACATTCTATGGCATTTGGCCTCTACTTAGAATTTGCCTACTCCATTCTGTAAGGATAAAGCTGCTTGCTAAAAACTAAGTTAATGGAAGTAAAATAAATGAGAACTAAGACCTGTACAGTAATGACAAGAGATCATGAAACCTTGATGATATGTCAAGATTTTAGTTTATGACGGTTAACCATGCTCCTTTGTTTGGGTAATATTTTTTATAAATTAATTTTAAGAATATTAAGAACTGGTAATTACATTACCTATTAGAATAAATTGCAAGTGAATAGAAAGCTTTAAAAATGAATAATGCATATAAATGAAATTAAAACTACAAATACAAGAAATCTTATTAGGAAGTATGGTTACACCTATTATTAAAATAAGAATGATAATAGAACTGTTTGATATCAAAATTGCTGATCTTCCAACCATGTTATTACACATGTGGAATGAGTAATAAAAAGAAATATAACTATTCAGGTAAAATATTTCTCTTGACCAAATTGTAGCACTTCTTCCATGTAGATCTAGAGAAGTGGCAGTAGACACAGATTTATAGTTGGCATTGAAAACCCTTTGTAGCTTAAATTACCAGTAGAAAAGATACAGATATTAATATATATTTCTTTTAAGTACTATATGTTGCTATTTCACGATTCTTGAGATAGACTATATCGCTTTTAAGTTGTATTACGAATTCATCAGAAATAACATTTTATTCATTAATGCTTATATCTTGTTACTTATCTGTTTTAATTACTGAAATAATAGGTTCCATACAAGAGGTTCAACAATACAGAAGTTAACAGACTCCTCCATCTTTTTTTCAGTTTTTCTCCTGAGAATAATACTTAAGTATTTTCCTTGCACATCTCTCTCTATGCCCACTTAGATATATAAGTAAATATCCATATATGTCCCAGGTCTGTTCCTTACTGCTAATTCTAATAGAATTATATATTTTGCAACTTTATTTAACATCTGTCAGTATTCAGTGATCATCTCTAGTTGCTAGAGTGTAGTGCAATATATAGAGATTTAACTCATTCTGAATAATAGCTACTTATTGTTCTGAAATATGGATACCCTAATCACTCACCTCTCCTCATTTTGATGGGCGGGGTTGTTGTTTCATGTTAAAATGAATATTTCAATAAATATCTATATCTCCTTATATTAAAATAGTTTTAACTTCTAAGGTAGAATTGGTAGGCAAAAGATAAATTCATTTAAGGTTTTAGTTGATCTTGTCAGATTACACTTCAGAAGATTAGCATTAGCAAGGTGTGACAGTGTTGGTTTCTGAATGTGCCTTTGAGCATTCCATATTAATGATCTATTAAATTTTGTTACCAGTTCATCAGCTTAGAAATGGTATGTCACTATTTTAATTTGTATTTCACTTTTTCTCATGTTTTCATTGACTTTTTAATATTTTTTTCATCATCAAATTATCTATTTCTATCCTTAGGGTGCTATTCCACTCTTCCCCTTTTCATTTTGTAGGAGTGTTTTAGTTGTAGTAGGGTTGTTAACCATTTACCTATCATATGTTTTCTAAATATTTTCCCTCATTCTACTATCTGCCTTTTGACTTTATTCATGGTGTATTTTGTTAAAGAAAAATGTTTAAATTTATATAGTTAAATGTATCAGTCATATCATTTAGGGATATACCATTTTATCTATTAATATATGATAAAAGTGTCATTAGAATTAGAATTTAAATCAGGCCAAATACAAATAAATTTATTATCAGTAGATGGCCAGATATGATGTAACATTTGCTTCTTAAACTCTTATTTTTCTTTGTGGCTTCTCACTGTCCAGTATTACTTTAGAAGGTATTTTCCACATTGTCTTTGAACAATATTTTAAAGAGTTTATTTTTACACTTAGATCTTCAGTCTGTGAAGTGTTTGAAAAGCCTTGCAGGGAAGGGGGCACCTGGCTGGCTCACTTAGTAGAGCATGCAACTCTCAGGGTTGTAGGTTTGAGCCCCACATTGGGTGTAGAGATTACTTAAAAAACATCTTTAAAAAAAAGTAAAAGTTTTGTCAGGGAAGATCACAGGGCTGGGGAGCCTTCTAGGAAGGATTCCTTTGCTCTTTAATGATGTACAAGGAAAAATTATCTTTTTTTCACTTTTGCTATGGGATGCTATGTATATGTTATGTATGTATAGCTCCAACCACATGACATTCTGGAAAAGGTAAAACTATGGAGTCAGTGAAAAGAACAGTGGTTGCTGAGGGTTAGAGGGGGAGGGAGGGATGAATAGGTGGAATGCAGAGGATTTTTAGGGCAGTGAAAATCCTCTGTGTGATATTGTAATTGTGGATACATGTCATTACATATTTTTCCAGACCCATCGAATGTACCAGAGAGTGAACCCTAATGTACACTATGGACTCTGGCTGAGAATGATGTGTCATTGTAGGTTCATCCGTTATAACAAGTGTACCACTGTGGTAGGAGGAGGTAATGGAGGAAACTGCATGTGTGGAGGCAGGCCTATATGGGAAATCTATACTCTCTGCTCAGTTTTGTTGTGAACCTAAAACTAGTTTTTTTAAAAAAAGGACAAAAGTATATCCTTGGGTCTAGAGGTAGGATGAGCTGTCCCTGAGCCACAAAGCATAGAGAACAAAAGCTGAATCAAATTAGAGATTTGGGGGATCCCTGAGTGGCGCAGTGGTTTGGCACCTGCCTTTGGCCCAGGGCGCGATCCTGTAGACCTGGGATCGAATCCCACATTGGGCTCCTGGTGCATGGGGCCTGCTTCTCCTTCTGCCTATGTCTCTGCCTCTCTCTCTCTCTCTCTATAATAAATAAATAAATAAATAAATAAATAAATAAATAAATAAATTAAGAAAAAAAAATTTAAAAAAAATAGAGATTTGGGGAGCTACTAGAAAGGACCGAGGAGAATGAATGCTCTTTAAGAACCCACAGGATGCGTAATGCAAGTTGATGAATGAAGTATTTGTAGTCAGATTACAAGTGAGAAATTAGGCAAGGTTTGTTTCTGATCTTGCCCCAATGTTAAGTACTATCGATCAACCAGAATTATCTGGTAGATATTATCTGATCAGAAATATATGTATGGAGAATGCTGCATTTAATGAAAAAAAAAAAACAACCTTGAGTTTAGTAGAGATACTGGAAAAATTTACTATAGGGATTAATATAGGAAATTATTCTTTATACTCAGTTTTGATCTAACCTTCAGTTCAGTTTTAATGAGAGAAATTTATATTACCTGAACTGTTTAGAGGATGTTGGGATGCAGTTTTCTTAGGGCCTCTCCTGTTTCTGCATGTCTTGCCAGCAGAGTCACCAGTGGCATTTGTTCTGGGCTATCTTTTCAAGGATGTTTGGAAAGTGAACAGCCTTGGAAGATACAGTTAGTGCCTCTTTCTGGAGCAGAGGATAAGCTGTCTCACTGTTCAGTACAGTAAAAATAATATTTATGGAGCAAAAAGCAGACAGGTTTCCTTATATACATAAGAAAAGATTTGGATTCCCTACACCCACAGTTTCTCAGATGTAACACAGACCTACTGCATGTGTAGCATGATGTGGACCATGGGACTCTGGGGGCAAGGGGAGCCCTGGGTAGCTGGAAGTTCATGCTACTTGCCGTATCATTCGTAATGAAGTCCTTTGTTTCTGACAGGAATCTTCTTCTGCCGACAGCTATGAAACTGGGGCAGATAACTTGTTAATTTAAAAGGAGGGTAAAATCTCAGATCCTTCATAGTTCCTGACAGAATGTACTTAGAAGAAAAAGGTTGAGTTCTTATATTTTGTTGACAGGGAAGTTGAGATGTGAAAAGCTGAAGCACACATGCACAGAGTCCGTTTACACAAGCGTACCACCAGTCTTTTTGCACATGTGCACAGCATGTCTGTTTGCACGAGTGCACAGTGAGCTTATTTACACAAGTGTATACTTAGTCTGTTCACAAAAATGCACAGTGAGCCCTTTTGCACAAGTCACGTGTGTCTCTGGACAAGTGCATAGCAGTCTGCACAAGTGCACAGTGTTTGCACAAGTGCAGTGAGTCGATTTATATAAGTACACAGTGAGTCTATTTACAAAAGTGCACAGGAAGCCTGTGTGCACAGGTACAGTGAGTCTGCTTGCATGTGTGCACAGCAAATCTCTTTGCACATGTGCACAGTGAGGCTGTTTGCACAGTACAGTGAGTCTGTCAGCAAAAGTGCTCAGTGAGTCTTTTTGCACAAGTGTACAGCGAATCTATTTTCACAAGTGCAGAGTGAGTCTATCTGTACAAGTACACTGGGTCTATTTACACAAATGCATAATAAATCTATTTATAAAAGTGCACAATGAGTCTGCACAAGTGCACAGTGGGTATATTTGTATAAGTACAGTGGGTTTATTGACACAAATGCATAGTAAGTCTATAAAAATGTTTGTACAAGTGAGATGAGTCTATTTGCACCAGTGCACAACCAGTCTGTTGGCACAAGTGCATAGCAAGTCTGTTGCTGCAGAAGCAGCTCTCTGAGCCAGTGCTTGCAGCTCGAGGTGCACTTTGCTTTTGCTTCAGTACAAAACCTGGCTCTGTGAGTCAGCCTACAGCCCTGGTTCAGAGTTGATTTAAGGATGTGATGGGACAATAAACATCTCTCATTTCAAGATAGAATCAGATAAAATTGACATAAACTGCAGGGGGTGGTTAGTTGTATATAGCATATAGATATAAACTGACAGTTATTCAGCATTAAGAGATAACTTGAAGGAATAAAAGATAATTATTGGTCAGGGTCATTTAAGCTGTAACTCTGCTAACAACTACAATGTAAGATTAGGTGACCTTCTCTATTACTCCTCAATTTGTGTGTTTGCGTGTTGCTGTAGTTTTGAGGCCAGGTGTCAATTTATTGTAATTTATAAAGTGGAACTCTGACCATCAGGTATTAAACATGATTTCTAGCCTTAAGGATATATAGACATAGTAAAATGATCACATTAAATATTTCATCCTCAGTTAAACTCTCAGATTAGCAAACTTGTTCTGCTCATTTATGAAGTGGACATTGGTAATACTTCTCTTTTTGTTTTGAAATATCAGCATGTATCTTTTTATTGCTTTAAAAAGAATTTCTTTATAGCACCATGAAATCTTAACTCTTGTTCTATATTTCATCAATATCATGCCTGACCCTTAGAGCAGACTGATCAAATCTCAGCTTTAACTATTTAAAAGGTTTATATCATAATAGTAAGGTTAAGATATTAACTATCATGAAAGGCCTATAAGCAGGGGACAGAGTAATCTTTCATACAAATTCCAATACTGTTTCATAATTTTTTTAAAAACAAAGACACATCTTTCTGCTTTCAGAATTGGCTTTAGTACCTTTTAAAAAGCAATGCTTCACCATGGAAGCTGACAGAACATGGCTCTAGGCTCTACACCTGTGTTTTCACTGAGCCGTAGGTCCGTGGCAAAGAAAATTGAATGTTACCTGGGTGACCTATCTGTAAGCTGGGTCTTTAATTTCATTGTGACTATTGAGGCTCTCACCGTAGCCTAAGTGAAAACAGCAGTGAGGGCAGAGTGATGATTTCTGCAGATGATCTGGGCCCAGCCATCAGAGGAAA
This sequence comes from Vulpes lagopus, assembly GCF_018345385.1. NCBI lineage: Eukaryota > Metazoa > Chordata > Mammalia > Carnivora > Canidae > Vulpes > Vulpes lagopus. The sequence goes on along the minus strand of NC_054824.1, from coordinate 111,764,806 downwards.
TCGGCCCTCTGTTGTGTTGGCTTTCCTGTCCCGCCGCCTCTGTCTATCCTGCCCAGGTGTATAAGACATACAAACATTCTATTCTAGGAGAGAATCCCGTGGTTTCTGAGGACTTTAAAAGAAATCAACAATATAGATGACTCTGTATATAAAATAATTGCAGATTCAGAAGCAGAGATACCGGCAATTAGCAGTTTATAATTCTTTCTGATAAGGTCATCAGTTGGGTACTTTGGAAGCATTTTCGTAATTGATTTGAAAGAGTATACCTAAATCATTCTTTGTGAAAGATTATGAATCTTGGTGTTTCATCTGAGACAGATAGTTAACATGCTACATAATGTATTTATTAGTCCAAATGAACAACATTTAAATTAAACCTTCTTCTCCCAAAGAGGGCATAGAACCCTTAATACATTTGCATTATTTATCTTTTTCCAGCACTTTATGCTCAGAAAGTGATTTCGTTTTGAATAATTAATAGCAGAAATAAAATAGAAAGTAAAAAATGAGGTTGGGGAAGCATAGGCTTCGGCATCTTGCTGTTGTGGTTCATGTCCTCTTGTCACTGTGAAGTCTGCTGGCAGAGCACAGAGGGTACCCAGGACAGGACAGGCTGGGGCCTTGGTGGCCGGGGTGGGATGGGCCGCGCTGGCATTTCAGTTGGAGCCTCTCTGGACCCGCTTCCTCTTCACAGCTGAGAATGACCGCAGGGCAGGGGACCAGCCCGTCCATGGGGCATGTGTGCACGTCTCCTGGGCCCTGCCCTCATCCCAGCCCCGAGGGGCTCAGTGCCCACTGGGTGTGCTACGGCGGCCAGGTGCTGGACACCCCACTCGCATTACCGGAGTGTCTCCAGCTCCTCATCCCTAAAATGCAACCGGGCATCCCCCTCTTGTCTGACAGCCTCCCTCCACCCCGGCCCCAGATAAATATCTTACTTCCAGGGTCTCTCAGCTCAATAAATAATTCCACAAACTGTCCGCTCACTCTGGCCAGAAAAATAGGACTCACCCCTTGACTCTTTCCACTATTCTATCTCGTACATGGAACCAATCTCCAAACCCCACCCCTTCTTCTTTCCCAAACCTGTGGCCCTTTTGGAAGTTTATCTGCAATGCCAAGGCGCTGGTATCAGCCACCCATCCCAGCTCTCTATGCGCCCTTCAATTCATCATCCCAAGTTCCTTTGGTCCCCTGCAGAGTTTCACAGGGGAAACTTTGCTGTCTCGGCTTCAGATGTCATGTACCTGCTTCACCTGCCTGCGTTTGAGCTGCATCTCCCTGCCTGAGAAGGCCCATGAAGCACCACGCCAGTGCTTTCCCCCTGTGGCCCCAGGTGCTTGCCCTTCCATCTCTGCTTCTCATCCCTTCCTCAGGGGGCTCTCCCTAAGCTCTCCCTGGGCCAGGGAACCCTGCGTTCCCCTGCACTCTTTTAAACATCTGATCTCTCTGCTACCCTGGAATCCTCCAGATTTCGAGAGTAGTATCTTTCTTACTCACTGATACACATGCAGCACCTGCCCAGGCTGGGCTCTCAACATTCAGTGAATAAATCCATGTCATTTAGAGTCTGGATTAGCATCTAATGAGCGGTGAATGAAGAGGTTGTTTGTTCGTTTGTTTTCTCAAGGAAACCACTTACATCAGTGAAAGTGCAGGGCAGTGAGTCCCATCCCCACATCTCTCCATCCTTCATTCACAGACTGAATATCCCAGTTGAAGGCCCCTGACCCCAGCCTGCCTCCTGAGGAGTGGCTGTCATGTTACAACCCCTACGCCTAAATGAGTATTAAGTATATGGAAAGTTCTCTGGAGCTTGTAGGAACCAGGGAATGTTTAGCAAGGCCTGAGAGGATCTTAATATTCAGGACTCTATGCACCTGACCAGACCCTGCCCAGCAGCTTTTATTTTGGTCATTCTTTGTCATCTCTCTATGCTGTTTTCTCTATGCTTTTCTATCACATGCTGTTCCCTTTCTCAGAAATTGCTTTCTTCTTCTCTACTTGTCAAACACTTAGCACATCCTTTGTATAAACTATGAGTCCTTATCACATCCACCACATAGACTAATGCCCTGCTCCTGTCCTGCATAAGACTCTGAATGTATCTTTGTTCACTTGAGTCTCCTGGACTTCAGAATGTTTCCTGTCCCTGGCTCCATCCTTAGTGTATAGGAAGAAGACAAAAACGTAGGCTTGTATCTCTCCATGTCGTGTGTGTCAGTGCCTGGCACATATGACACTCTTAGCTCTTAGTTCTGTCTAGGTCAGGCTCCTTTCTCCTTTTAATGCATTTTTCTGTCTTCTTTGCCACCAGCCTTTTTGGAGAAAATAATCTGTGGAATGTCATTATCAAGTTATCTCAGCACGTATTTAATGTGTGTTTAGCTGCTTTACTATCACATAAAAACGTGTGGTAGTAAAATAAAGTAATAAAGCTGTCAATAAAAGCTCCACTTCCACTCAATATTTAATGCTAAAGAGCAAGAGACATTTGAGATATCCACCCATAATAGTAAATCGGCATTATCAAGGTTGGTAGGTGATCAGTTTGCCTTGAAATACTGTTAACTTGATGAATAATAATGTAAACTGTTAGAATATAGTGTGGTCTAGAAAGCAGTGTGTTTCAGCATTCCTTATGGACTAGTCTTCTAGGAAAACCGGGTAGGAAGTAGTCCCATGCCATGAGGCCACCTCGTGGTTTTAAACAAAGACCAACAATCAGTCATGAAAGACTCAAGAAAAATGCCCTCAATGGCACCATGATAAGCGCATTATAATTTATAAGACACTGTTACACCCATTTTCTTTACCCAAACCCCAAAATGATTGTGAGATAGATAACAGTATCCTTATTTTCCAAATCAGGAAGCTAAGTTTTCAAGAAGTTCGGTGGTATTCAGAGGACACACAAAACTGGGATACAGTTTCCTATGTGTCTGGCTCCAGATCAGGTTCTTTCTGTTAGGGCACAGCTACATCACTGTTAGCAAACTAAATTTTTCAAATTAATACAAATTTAGGCAATATTTAGAGTATCTCCCATCGCGATTGCTATCCAAAGAGTAACTTCACATTGTGTCCGGACTAGGTGAGCCCTTGGAATAGTTGTAGTCCGAACCACCATCCAAGGGAGAGGAATGGGAATACGGATGGAAGTTCTTTCAGAGTCTGGGATTCATTTCTAAAAACGTCAACCCATTGTCCCTGACAGTATAAAACTATCAGAATTCACAGGAAAGTAAACCTTTATTTCAAAATTATTCTTTGAAGTTGGAAGATAAAAGGAGAGCTGTCTGAGGCCCCATGCTCAAATAGAGGGGCTGAAAACATTTTAAAAAATTCTAGAGAGTGTATCAGAATTTGAAATGAAAAAAAAAAAAGAATTTGAAATGAATGTGATAACAGATCCCCTATAGTTCAAGTCCTCAGTACTGTGTAATAGGGTTTAAAGCAGCTTAGCTCAGTCTAACACACACAGAATCAAAGCCTTTTGTAGGGTTTTTGAAATGTGTTTTCATTTTCTCTGGAAAGAGAAAAGCAGATTCCTTACATTTTTGTACCTGGTTGCCTTAGGAATGTTTTCTCTTTGTTGGTTCTGGTCCATTCTTAGAGCAACAGAGAAGCACAGTGGCACTTACTCGAATCCGCGACTGCCAGCCATCAGCTGGGCAGTGTTTCCCGTTGTCTCTGTGTGCCAAAAAGAACTGGCATTGTTTCAGGGAAGATCGGAAGCTCAAACCCACGGGTGGGAGCAGTGGACATACATCCCCAGCCAAGTCCCCTATGTGTAAGAGCCATGATGTTAGAGATTCAACAGCAGGGCAGGGGCTGGAGTTAACTTGACATCAATAAGCAAAGGAGGTGAAGTGTGGAGTGAGATGGTCCAAACTGAGAAGTTTTCAAACTTAGAAAATATCTTTATAGTAATTGATAGTGGTGTTCTGAGTAGGTATTTGGGGCTGAATCACCTTCCCCCAAAATTCATACATTGAAGTCTTAACCTCTAGTGTTCAGAATATGATTCTATTTGGAGATGGGGATTTTAAAAAAGAAGTAATTAAGTTAAAATGAGGTCATTAGGTCAGGTCCTAATCCAGTATGACTGGTGTCCTTATAAGAAGAGACCATTAGGACACAGACATGTGGAGTGTAGGAGACAACCATCTGCAAGCCAGGAGAGAACCTTCAGAAGAAACCAACCCTGCTGACACCTGGATCTTAGACTTTCCAGGCTCCAGGACTATGAGAATTAATTTATTTTGTTCAGGCCACCCAGTCTGTGGTACTTTGCTATGGTAGCCCTAGCAAACTAACATGGTTGGTAACCCTAGCATGGAGACTGTCATTAAACAGAGCTTTCACATTGCAGCAGCACCCCCAAAACTGTATATATTTCCCTACTCCCTACAATGTGCCTCTGGAGAAACCTGTGTAAAAGTTTATGCAAACCCTTTGCTAGGTTGTGTTTAAATATGAGTTTATAAGGATTATTCTTACATTATAATTACAAGAAGGTTGACTCAGTTGTGATTATGTGAGTCAGTTGAAGCTGTCTAAGCCACTGGTAAAGAAACACGGTGAGAAATATTTACTATGTCTAATTGTTCTTAAATTATTAATAGCATAAGCTGTCACTTCACAATACTTAATATATAATAGACATGAAAATCAGTTATGGGGAAGAACAGTCTTGAATGTTTCTTGGCAGTGTTCTTGTCCTTCTACCATGTAACCATTTGCAGTGAGCAGAGGGCAGACCCGCAGCCAGCAGCTGTCAGTGATGCTTGGGGCACAAAGGATGGGAAGTGGGGCCCCATTCTCCAGGACACAGTGAGGGCTGATGCTGAAACGGATCTGTGTGGTGTTCCGATTTCTATTTTAACTGGTTTAGAAAAACCCATGAAAAACAAATGCATTTAATGCTCTCATTAATACCATGCTAGTTTTTAAAACATATCATTAAAGATTAAAAACAGTGTTTTATTATGATTCATTTTTGTTCACAATGCCTAATTGATTATTTTTGAAATTTTAAGTAAAAAAGCCTTTTTACTCCCTTGACATCCTCAAAAGCAAATACATATTTGAAAATAAATTTATTTAGAGATCCTTCCAATCATCTGAAATTTTTAGTGAAGCAAATGTAACCCTTTTGTAAGTTTGAAGTTTGAATAGAGTGAATAGAATTGCTCTAAATCTGATTAAAAGAAAAGTCAGGGCAGCCCCGATGGCCCAGCGGTTTGGCACCGCCTTCAGCCCAGGGTATGATCCTGGAGACCAGGGATCGAGTCCCACATCAGGCTCCCTGCATGGAGCCTGTTTCTCCCTCTGCCTGTGTCTCTGCCTCTCTCTCTCTCTGTGTGTGTCTGGCATGAATAAATTTTATTTATTTATTTAATCTTTTAAAAAATAAAAAAAAGTCATAGGAATCCTTAGTGAAGGCTTTTAATTTTTTTATTGTGATAAAATATGCATAAAATAATACTCATCTTAACAACTGTAAGTGTACAACTTAGTGGCATTAAATACAATCACAGCATTGCTCAAGTATCACCACTGTCTATACCCACAACATTGCTATTGTCCCCAAAGCATTTTCATCATGCTCAACTAAAGGACTCATTAAACATGAACTTCCACTTCTTTCTTCACCCCCAGGCTCTGGTAACCTCCATTCTAATTTCTGTCTCTTCGAATGTGCCTATTCAATACTTCATAGAAGTAGAATCATACAATGTTTGTTCTTTTGTGTCTGTTTTGTTTCAGCATAGTATTTGAAAGGTCCATCCATGTTGTACCATATATCAAAATTTCATTCATTTTATGACTAAATAATATTCCACCATATATATAGAGCAGATTTTGTTTATCTGTTCATGTATTGATAGGCATCTGCGTTCTTTCCAGTGCTTCAATGAACATTCATGTACAAGAACCTGTTCAGATTCTAAGGGTTTTGATATAAGTTGAATTTAGGCCCCATGAAATTTTAGGTTGATTGAATTCAGTGGAAGCCTGATGAAGATCAACTGCAGAGTAAATAACTATTTCTAACTCCTAAATGTTAGAGAAAATGTTACCTTCTCTTAAGTATTTATATATACCTTGCTTATTGCATTAATAAATATTTAATTAATATTTATTGGATTTAAATAAGTTGAAATTATGTGTGTGGTTATGTGTGTGCTAAGTATGTACTGTGCTTGGTTCTCTCCGTATTTCACTGCAGCCAGTTTACCTGAGATTATAGTCTAACACAGAAGGATTACAAGCACACAGTCTACACTGATCACCTAGATGGAGGAGTTCCTTCCCCTGCACAGTGCCTTTTTATAAGTTGTCCTTTTCAAGAATATGCTCTGTGTTCATGTCAGCCCATTTCCATGGATATAAATGATGGTTGGGCCTTGGGGGCAGGGGTACGGGTGGATTGCAGGAGACTCACCTCAGTGTGCCAGGTTTTATAGGTGACAGACAGGGTGTTTTTAATGGTTTCTTACATGAATGATTATTGTAGCTAATGGAGGCCTTGTAGAAATGGCTCAGATTAAGCTCCTAGTTTGCTTGAAGCTTACTGACCCAGTAAAATTGAGTGTAATTCAGTGGAATCAGTGAATCTATATTCTCCCAGTTAATATCAATGTATTGAAATTGAGAATGAGAAAACCATGAATGACATTCCTAATTTGCTTTTCTACCTATGCCCTGACTTCTGGGGGAAGATTATGAAAGAATTGGGGATATTGCAAAAAGAAATTCACTTTGAAAACCCTTCTTACCCCACCCACTTTTAAAGACCAAGTCCATTGGTTACACCATTCTTTAATTGAGGAATAATGCAAAATAGAGGGTACAGATTTTATTCCAGTGACACAGTGCCTTTAACCCCTGGAGGATTGTAGGGACTTTGGCAGTAACATTAATGGAATTACTATTGTTTATGATGAGACAATGGCTCGTGATTGGGGAGGGCAGAAAAGACGGAAGGACCAAAGGAAGAATGGAAGAAAGGGAGAGAGAGGACAAACATGAATTTAAGGCAGTCTTCAGAAGTAACTATTATTTTTTAATAATAAATTTATTTTTTATTGGTGTTCAATTTGCCAACATATAGAATAACACCCAGTGCTCATCCCGTCAAGTGCCCACCTCAGTGCCCGCCACCCAGTCACCCCCACCCCCCGCCCTCCTCCCCTTCCACCAACCCTGGTTCGTTTCCCAGAGTCTTCCATGTTCTGTCTCCCTTTCTGATATTTCCCACTTATTTTTTCTCCTTTCCCCTTTATTCCCTTTCACTATTATTTATATTCCCCAAATGAATGAGACCATATAATGTAACTATTATTTTTTTAAAGATTTTATTTATTTATTCATGAGAGACACACACAGAGAGAGGCAGAGACACAGGCAGAGGGAGAAGCAGGCTCCATGCAGGGAGCCCGACGTGGGACTCAATCCCCGGTCTCCAGGATCAGGCCCTGGGCTGAAGGCGGTGTTAAACCGCTGAGCCACCAAGACTGCCTAGAAGTAACTTTTTTAAAAAAATTTTATAAATTTATTTTTATTTGTGTTCAAATTGCCAACATATAGAATAACACCCAGTGCTCATCCCGTCAAGTGCCCACCTCAGTGCCCGTCACCCATTCACCCCCACCCTCTGCCCTCCTCCCCTTCCACCACCCCTAGTTTGTTTCCCAGAGTTAGGAGTCTTCCATGTTCTGTCTCCCTTTCTGACATTTCCCACTCATTTTTCTCCTTTCCCCTTTATTCCCTTTCACTATTTTTTATATTCCCCAAATGAATGAGACCATACAATGTTTGTCCTTCTCCGATTGACTTATTTCACTCAGCATAATACCCTCCAGTTCCATCCACGTGGAAGCAAATGGTGGGTATTTGTCATTTCTAATGGCTGAGTAATATTCCATTGTATACATAAACCACATTAGAAGTAATTATTAAAGTAAAACAAATATTTGCTTGCAAGGTTAGGTAGCACATAATAGAAGCCAGGGTCTTAATTTCATTAACATCCTTGCAGCAGAAACTTTTCCTTAAAGAAAGGGACCAACTGCATTAAGCAGCTTTATATTTTCCGGTAGCAACCCATTCTAGCAACTTCATTTAGAACGTCTTTGGTTTGGTTCTGTTTTAAACTAATCAGATGTTAATTGCCTAACTCAGGAGAGCTTGTTTCCATTAATAACTGTTTGACACTAAAGTTTTTGCTGATGTGCTGATGGTTCATGTGGTCCAGAAAAACATGAGCAGTGAATGTTGTAAATGCTCACGAGTAGAAAGCCCATAATTTATGGAAATTATGTAGGAAATAACCCATCATAAGATATATTGGTGACGTTTCAGATTTTCAGGATGAACAAACTCTTTAGAAGCATAATGTTTGGCTAAACGTTGGGCATCCTGTGGTCCAGTCAACACATAAAATTAACCATCACAATCTTGGTCAGAATACAGCGAATAGTTTCAAGACATGAAGAATGGTGGTTCTAATAAATTGGTGAACAACATAGTGGGCACCAAGGAAAGAGAATACCATTTCCAAAATCTATAGGGAAACATGGCATTTTATCTCATTTAAATATTTTATTTATTTATTCATGAGAGACAGAGAGAGAGGCGGGGGGGCTGAGATACAGGCAGAGGGAGAAGCAGGCTCCGGGCAGGAAGCCTGGTGTGGGACTCGATCCTGGGACCCCAAGATCATGCCCTGAGCCAAAGGCACACGCTCAACTGTTGAGCCCCCCAGGCATCCCAAAACATGGCATTTTAAACAAGCTGGAAATGTCTGATCTGAGGCAGAAGAGTAGGCAAGGGAAGCTTTAGAGAACAGCGTGGTGTGCTTGATTCAGTACGTACCTGAACTCGTTAGCCCTACAGCTGCATCCTTCCATACTTCCAGTATTGGTGAGCAGGTGAGCCATCAGAGCTGTCTGCTGAGTAGAGCTGGCACTTTTCATTCCTGTGTCCTGATTAGCACAAAACTGTGGGCCTCTCAGAAATTCCAGGGTAGAGGTCTGGTTCTGCCTGGAGGTGTTGGTGCTTTTGCTGCCAAATACTGTCCCCTCCTCAAGCTTTGAATGACTAAAACTATAGTGATAATGGTGTGTGTGTGCGTGCGCACAAGTGCGTGACTTACCTTAACAGTTTTCTGGAAATTCTATTGGAAATTAACAATATTACCTGGGAGCCTAGACTCAGGCAGTGGTTTCTATGCTGATCCAAGTCTGGATGAAAGGTGTGGTTTGGGATTTGCTTACCAGTCTACATGCACACTGACTTTTGTGACTTTGGAGGGCTATCAGATATATCTAACAAAATCAGAAATAATTATGGAATAATTCCAAGAATTGCATAGGCAAGTCCTCATTGCTCATGGGCCACACACACCCCTTTCTCTGCACTGATCTTCTCTCGGTGAGCCAAGCAGTGTCCCCATTGATTGCCTTTCTTTGCTGAACCCCAGCAGCAAGTTGGCCTGGTGACGTTGCTGGTGTCAGGTGACTGTCAGGTATATGGAAAACCTATAGGCAGAAGGCTTTAAGATTGGTCTTACTGAACCAATCTACGTACTACTGTTAACACACACATTGCTGTCTCTAGCTCAGAGTTCACAGTCAGTGCCTGCCGTACATTATAATTGATGTTTTCCTTTCCTTGAGCACGGCTGCCTCAGCTCATGTCATTAAGACTCAGAATTTTAAACAAGTTATTGTTAAGTGTTAAGTTAAAAAAAAAAAAGAAAAAAGAAAAAAAGAAAAAAGAAAGAAAAGAAAAGAAAGGAAAAGAAAAGAAAGAAAAGAAAAGAAAAGAAAAGAAAAGAAAAGAAAAGAAAAGAAAAGAAAAGAAAAGAAAAGAAAAAGAAAACTGCTCTTGATTATTTTGGCCATCAGTGGACCACATGGGATGGGTAATAGGAAAATTGCAGGTCGTCTACTCACTCAAATTTAGGTTACATTTAGATTTATGAAGCCAACCCCAAGACAGAAAAACCGCACATCTAGAAAGGGTGGCTAATGGACATTAGGTGCCTGAATGCCAGGTATACATATATACATGTAGCTTCTGTCTTTTTTTCTTATGTGAGTTTGGTTTCTAAAAACCTTGTTAACACTGAAAAGCAAGCACCGAGAAGGAAATGAATATCCTGCCCTGAGAGTGATACATTCAAGTAGCAGAGCAAGCACTTCCTTACCTGCTAGGACTTGACCCAAACATATGCTAACTCCTTAGCACCCACCAGCACCTGCTATTGAGGAGGTAGGAGTCAGAGCCAGTGACAGAAATGTCACAACATTAGGTCAATTGATGCCTGACATGGGATGAAAAATCCTGGTAGGAAATACAGGCATGGCTGGGAGGAGCTGGGTGATTGTTTCTCTGTTCTTGTGAGGACCAGCTCTATATGTTCTATCAGGTTGAGGTTCTCAAAGTATGGTCCCCAGACCAGCTGCATCACCATCATGTGAGAATTTACAAGAAATGCAAATTCTCAGACCTCCAGCCCAGAGGCATCAACTCAGAGACTCTGGGTGATGGGACCCACCAGGTTGTACTGACAAGTCCTTACAGTGATTCTGAGGCATTCTAAAGTTTGAGAACCAAAAAATAATCACTTCTCAGCATAGGTGAAATAAAGCGAATTTCACTTCATCTTTCCATGATCTCAATCCGTAAAAAATGTTCACGCATCTCTACTCACCAACACGGCCAGCAGTCAAGGGACTAACGGGTTTGGGGAGTATTTTTTAATTCCAAAGTTTTCTATTAAAAGCTGAAAGATGAAGTAATATCCTCTAGAGATTGTCTACTAGGATCAAAGAGTGAAGTGAAATGTACAAAATAGTCTAATGTTTGCTTTGGGGCATTTATTAGCCAGAGTGCTTCTTACTTTGCCACGGCTAAGAGAACCGGCAAAGTGGACATCCCGTTTCTAGACAACAGAACCAGTGTTCTCCACTTAGAGAGAAAGGAACGCTCCTCTGCCAGAGCACATGGTTCCTAAACTTGCAGAAGATCTCCTCTGAATTCTTACATCTGCTCAGTGAAGGCCTGACCAGATTCTTCCCTTGTGCCATATATTTTTTTTAAGATTTTATTTATTTATTCATGAGAGACACACACAGAGAGAGAGACAGACAGACAGACAGAGACACAGTCAGGGGGAGAAGCAGGCTCCATGCAGGGAGCCCAATATGAGACTCGATCCCAGGTCTCCAGGATTACGCCCTGGGCTGAAGGCGGCGCTAAACCGCTGAGCCACCGGGGCTGCCCCCCTTGTGCCATCTTGAAGATTACAGAGACAAAGCAAGATGTAAACTCCAGCAAAACAGTCATAGCTGTGGCTCAAATCTGTAAACTAAATCTCTGGCAGTTAATTAGTTATGAGCATTAAGGATTTTAAGAGAGTGTGTATTTCTTTGCATCTGCCTAAGTGCACCATTAGTTCAACAGCTTCATTTAATATATGTTTCAGGGCCTGTGCCATACAAGGTGGCCTCCCTTAACTATTATGTACTCCTTGTGCTACTTCTTGGCTTTCTGCCTGTGACCATTCTATTGAAGGAAACTTATGGAAAAAAGAAGAGAAATATTCACTTTCCTTTTCTTCCCTAGGGGAGCGCCAAGTTCAGTCACTCATTTCCTGCTAGAAGCTCCGAGAGTATAATAATAATTCTGGCAAATAGGAACTGAGTGAATTCTTCCAGACTTGAAAAGCACTTACTGAAACTTCTCTGATGGTCAGGTGTTGCCTGTGTGGAAGATACATACCTCTGGAAAAATGGTAATTCTTTCTTCAGGTTAACCTCCATGGGCCCCATGTGGCCTGCAGAGCAAAGGACAGTGAGGAGTCTCAGCTGTGCATTGAATTTCTCTAATCCAAATCACTTTCTCTGATTTGAGGGTGAATCGAGGATTGGTTTGAAGGCTAAAAGTGATTTGGGCTTTAAATGGAAAGCAGCCAGTCATTTAGAGTGAAGGTTGAGAGGTTATGTGTTATATAAGCCCCTGGTTTTAAACTAATGAAAGAAATGCATAGAATCACTATGATTTTGTAGTTCGTGGATTTTCCCTGTTTTTATGTAAATTGTGTGTGTGTGTGTGTCTGTGTGTGTGTGTGTGTGTGTCTGCCATGTGAATTAGTGTCTATCTTGTAGGGAATGGGATAGAAAAATTGCTCAGGCAGTTCATATTGATAACTTTTTGGCACTAGTTATCATATTTTGACTGGCTGTTTGCCTGCCTTATCTAGTGGACTTATAAAAAAAAAAGAGAAGAAGAAAACTTGAAAGGTGTTCTCACAGGCTTGCAACTGAGTAATACAAAGATGGGGAGAGGGTGGGCCTGAGTCAATGTCCTTTGCAGCCCCCAGTAGTACAGTTCTGAAGAAGGCTGACATCTGACATGAGAGAAGAGAATCAGAATGAGGAAAAGCCTGTAGCACTGGGGTGAGAAGAGATGCTTTAACAACTAATTGCCATAAAGTTCACAAAGCTAGAAGGAACTATGAGGACAGCTCATGGCTTGTAGCATGAGTTGGAGTAAACCCAGAATCATATGAAGAAACTCAGACCCTGTCCTACTTCTACACGAACCTTGAATTTGTTTTTGTTTACTTCAGCCTTGCATTTGTTGCTAAGTCTTTTCCCTTCGATGCTTCCCCCTCACTTTTGCTTTTCAACAAAGATGTTTTTGGTGCATTTAATGCAAAATATGCATTTTGGTAGACTCCAGCTGCCTGGTTATGTAAATGATGAGCATACTCTATATTTTCCAAAGTCATGTTTGCAGCTTGTAATAGCTAAAGGTTCATTTTATTTCAGAGCTTTTTAAAGAATGGTCCTTGGGGCACAGCGGGTGGGTTGCATGACAGTGCACCTAATGGCAGGGTCATAAAGCCGTGGAGCAGATAGACCTCAATTAAGGAGTCCCCTCTGATAATCAGGTCAGCTGTGTTAGGAACAAACAAAAGCCTCCTGGGAAAAGCCACCAATTTAATAGCTGCATAACTAAAATAGCTTCGTGTACTGCATCTTGTCTTGATCCTGTTAAAGCAAACAGGCTCGCTTTGGACAACCTGTCTGTGTGGGGTTTCTCTTCCCAGGCTCTAGCCTTCTGATGCACCGACTGCTTCCCTTCGATACATGGTTGTATACTTTCAATGCTTTTACGTAAGTAATTCCATCTAACTCCCAGAGATACAGTTGTGTTTGACATGGTTCCCACTGTATAGATGGATAAACTGTGCTTCAGCAAATTGAAGACTTATCCCTTCATTTAACAAGTGAATGGGGTCACAGACCTCTCTCCAAGACTCCTGCCACCACCTCCAGTGGCATTTCTCTTTGTAGAAGAGAAGCCTTTTTGTCACATCAGGGGCAGCCTCTCCCATTTTAAAAGCCTAGTGCTTCCCGGATTGCCCACTTTCTTGAGCCCCCTGATTACAGTTACCAATAGTTGTATTATCATTATGATATTATTATTGTGCAGCTGAAACTCATTTATACTTAAGCACCACCTCAATCTGTCTCTTGTATTGTAAGCCTTTTAATTTATGGAATAAGTGGCTTTTTTCCCCCTTACAAGTGATTTCAGGAGGTCCAGCAGACAACATGTATTGGAGATGGGGGATATCCTTCTGAGCATCCCCTCTGCTGGATCTGGGGAGCTCTACCTATAAGCAGGACCTGGGTTTATTTTATTTTAGGGCGACTTAGGTATGTGAGATTTACATGGCTAATAGCTACCACTCTGTGGATTACCACTAGCTCATGCCCTCTTGCCTCAAGTAAACATTTATAGGTAAACATTTATAAGTACTTTGAAGAGATGTCAGAGAAATGTCAACTTCCTTATAAAACTTTAAGAGTAACAGTTGTACATGTTGTATGGGGGAAAACTCAGCTGTGACTGGTATTTCTGTGAGTGAGGCCCACATGAGTTGCCATGGTCCTGTTGGCATAATGAATGTTTAGCAGAAAATATTTGCATATTACATGATGAGGCTTCCTGTCTGGCCTTCCTATTCTTGATTAATCACAAATACATTAGAAAGTCCTTGTATCAAACATCGTTTTGGATATAGGGCAAAAGTGTATTTGGCGAAGGCAAATCCCCCTCTTACTCCTCTTATCTGTTGGCTTCTCTGATAGTGGAAGGTGGTATGTTTCTGGCCCTGTTTTTTTTTTTTTTTTTAAGATTTATTTATTTATTCATTCAGAGAGAGCGAAGAGAGAGGCAGAGACACAGGCAGAGGGAGAAGCAGGCTCCCCGCAGGAAGCCCGATGTGGGACTCGATCCTAGGTCCCCAGGATCACACCCCAGGCTGCAGGCGGCACTAAACCGCTGCACCACCAGGGCTGCCCTCTGGCCCTGTTTTCAAAAGATGAAGGCAAAATCCAGGATGACCTTGTATTCCTAAAACCATGGTATTTTATGACTGCTGTGGAGTGCTGGGTCCCCTTCATAGAAGAAGTAGGCTTCCTGAGTCACACCAAACATTGTCACAGTTCTCGGTCCTCCTGTGCCTCCAGAGTGTTCATGTGCATCCTCAAGAGATGAACCAAATGTGGTCCAAAGGTGTAAGTGTCTTTTCTATCTGTTCTCATCTTAGTGTGTATTTGAATATGGATATTCTCTGAGAAGTCATCTGATTCTAGTCAAGACTCTGAAATCTTATTTCAGGAAACTCATTCCAGTTAGATAACCTACATTATTTTGTTCTCAAAATGCTTTATGAGTTTAATTGCTATTTCACTTCTCTGTTAGGGTACTTGTCATCTTTACTGAAATGGAAACACTGGATCCTACCCCCCCCCAAAAAAAACTGAACAATATTACCAGATGGCTGTGTATTAAATTCCACGAGAACCAAGAAACTGAAAATATATTTGTCCCTCTACCCTCTGCACAATTATCTTTGACCATATCCAAGGAGCTGATTCCAGATCTCAGGGGTGGGACCTAGGATTCTGTACTTTCACAATTAGTAGGAGTTCTTGGGATCAGGCAAGCTTGGACCATGGGACTAATTTTATGAGCAAATATTTGTTACATAAATACTACCTTTAATTTTTATGACTAGCTTATGATGAGAAGCACTTGATGCTGAAGCCTATATTTAATGTTGGAACATTCTTAAATGAGTCAGGTAAATAGTTTATCTCTTTTTCAGATGAAAATCAAAACATAGCAAAGTCAAGTGACTTGCCTATGGGTGCCTTGCCATCCATCAGGTGAGAATAGATCCAAAAGGGGCCTTCTCAACCAGTTGTTCATCCTGATTTAACAAGTAAGGAGAACCTGGGATTAGTGGAGTATTTGAGACACTGTGGTTGAGGTCCAGTATTATGGAGAATGAAGAGAGCTAACAGTATAGAATAGTGGTGTGGGACCCAGCGTTTGAAATGCAAGGTGAAATCTGCTGCTGACCACCAGGAATCTTAATTCTAAACACTGAAAGTTAACACTGAGTGGAAAACTGTATATTAAATTATTTGATACATTGTGATTATTTCTGGTGATAGATTCTTATCTCCTGGTTAAAGATATTAGGAGAAGAATCCTGATTCTTTTCAGTAATTTGAATTCCCCTCGATAATTGCCTTCTGATGCCTGGGCTGCCTCATGCCTTCCCACTTGTGTGGCTGTCCTCAGTTGTAATGTGACAGCATGTCTTTGCCTCTTCCTTAGGGTCCATGTAATATCTAAGAACTGTTTCTGTGGAAATTATTCCTGAACTACCCATGAGGGATTAGCAGGTGGCTTTGTTTGAAGAATGAAAAAGCAACTGAAGTGGCATTGTGTTAGAGACAGTGCCTCTCTAATCACATGGTCGTGTAGTGCCCTGCTCCCTCACAATCTCTGGTCCTCCTCCTCCTCCTCACCCTGAAATTGCAGAGTACGTGTGCAGTGGGAGGTCGGCAGTTCAGTGCTCCACTATACTAGAATAAATTTCTGAGAAATCAATAAACAGTAGCTGACAGGACTAACTATGGAAAAATTACAGCCTGACGAAGAAGGCTGGTGAAAGGTTAGATCTTTCAGCTTCAAAATCTTAAGAGAAAAGCCCCCTTTTTGTTTTACAGTTTCAAATAAAATGTCTTTACTTATTGTTTTTAGGAAGAGGTAATTAAAGAATAAGAAAAAAAAGAAAGTTGTGTATCCTAACACTTGAATGCTTTGGTTCCCAGCTTAAATAACTAGGAATGTTATTTCTTTTTTATTGGGGGTGATTTAAGGTTTAATAATGTGGTTGGTTGACAGAGAAAAAAATAATGGATTGTTCTTTTTGATTTCTCATAGCTTTGGACGTGAATGTTGCTTTTTTCTTTCCTCTGAAGTTTTGGAAGCTTGCTAAGACAAAAGCATTGTTGCTGGATGCCCTCTTCCTCCTGCTTAAATCCATGGAAACCAGCAGGGGCTTAGAGATCCACACTGATGTCACTCCCTTCCTCTGCCTTAGTTTTGTGCATAAATTATTCAGTGTTGGGAATACAAAAAGGTACAAGGGCTAAATCCTGCCCACTCAGAGTTTAGAGTCTAGAGGGAAAAGCAAAGGGGAAAAATTAAATGCTTAAGAAGAATGTAAGGAGGCTTCAGCCCCGGGATGAATGGCACTGTACTGCCCACAGGTCCGACTCCAGCCCTGTGGATGCTCGGTTAGCGGTGGTCATGGGAGAAGGCTTCCCAGAGGGTTTGGAACGTAGGCTGAGCTTTGAAAGGCAGGCAGCACTTGGAGAGATATTGGCCAGATAAGTGGAGTGGGGGGAACCAAGGACCTTTCAAACAAGGCAGCATCTACAATAGCCTTCCTCGTTTATAAACGGATCTTGTGTGCGGAGTGGGATTTCATGGTGAAATACGTAAAGCATGGAGCATGATGTCTGGCACAGAAGATGCTCAATCGCTATTAACTGTCATTTTGAAGGATTATGGTTAAAAGATGAGGCATCCTAAGACAGTAAATAAAGCAATCATATTTCCTCGGCTTCTATATTATTATTATTATTATTATTATTATTATTATTATTATCATTATTATGCTCAGAGCCTGAGAGGGTCACCTACTCCTCTAGTTTGAATCCTTGTTCTCCACCAATTAGCTAAGAAACCAAATAAATCACCTTTGCTTTAAGCCCCACTTTTATTCCATGGAAAGCATGTCAGTTGGACTAAATAACATCAGGGCACCTTCTACTTTGAAACAGAGCACTTCACTCTGCTCTAATGAATGCAGGAAACTGGGACTGGGATCATAGAATTAAGCTTATGTTACTGATTTCTTTTCCTGAATTATATTTTTTTCATTTAAACTGTAATACCTATCTGAATGTCAACTAGCTTTACAGTCCTGTTAATAGCATAACACTAAATTGTTTGGGAATGAAATTTCAAGAACAGGTATACAGATTCAAGTTTGTTGGGCATTTCTTATACATAAGTATCTATTCCATCCTGAAACACACAAAGTAGGAAATCAGAGACTGTCTATTTTGAGAAATGCTTTATGGCAGATGTGATGCCTATAAGAGCACCTAAGGCAGAGATGGGGACGTTCAAGACTAAAGGATATTATAAGGGTCACTTTATCCTTCATGAGATGATTTCTGTTGTCTTCCTTTCCCTTGATGCTCTTACCAAATCCGTTTTCCTAAAATTTCTTCGGTCAAGTCAGTTCCCTGCTCAAAAGTCTTCAGTGACTTTTGTCTCACAGGTTAAGTACAAAGCATTGGGCTTTCTTATCTGGGTTCACCTTCTTTTCAGTGTTCTCTCTTCCTATTTTCCTTGATGAAATTTCTGTTCCTTCAGACATGGTTAACTCACAGACCTCAAATACATCCTGATTTTCATACCATTCTGGCTTTGTTGGCAGCAGGCTCTGAGCCTAGCCAGACTCTCTCCATCACAAAAGACTCAGCTCTAGAAAGAGGAGTCACCATGTTGAAAAGAGCAGGAATGGAGAAGGAAATATCAAGATATTAATATTCTGATTCTCCCTAGGGTGTGTGGCAGCATGTAGATGGGACATACAAACACAGAGGGTCAAAGTATTTACGGACTCCCTGAAGATGGTGAGAGGTTAGGATCAGGAAGGGTGAAATCTAAACTGAAGATGTTGGATGTATACAGCATACTTTAGGCTGAAGATGTTCCTGGAATCGAAGGTCAAAAAGAAGAGACAGGGAGGGACTTGGGATTCCTTGAGCAAGATTAACCTTGAATGTGGCTCTTATAGATACAGAGATTATAGGCTGTAGGAGATGAAGGGCAGGAGAAGACTGTGAGCTGGAAGATGTTTGATGCCATGGAAGTAATTTGGCAATAGTATCTTGAAATGGAAGAAAAATGGTGTTAAGATAAAAGTCCAGAAGAGGCCCTATAAAGCCCAACCCAAGATCCTTTCCCATAATCTAGGATATTTAGGACAAGGAAAATATTTCACTTAGGAAAATCCAGATTGAAATAAAGGAAGTGTCTGTTTCCAATAAAACAGGTTTTCTAGAAAGGATGGGGACATTGGAGAAAATAAAGTGTGGGATCCAGGAAATTTAACAAAAATCCCCTACCCCTGGACAAGCAGAGCAGGACTAACTCCGTTTTGTGCTGCACCCGCCACCTCCTGTATGACCTCCACATGACCTGCTTATTGCTTAAGGCACTGCCCCACCCTAGTCAAGCCGCTGGGCATACCCTAATCGGAAATGGGCTCATAACAATGTAACCCCGCCTTGTGCCCGCCAAAACTGGGCGCGGATTCTGACCAAAATAATAGGCCAGCTCACATGGATACTATAGGGTAAGATGTAATTCAATCGGCCACCTCGTGTGGACCGACATGACTGTGCAACTTTCTGCCTATGTTACAATCCCATTGGCCACTGGCCCCTATAAAGCTGCTGCGCCTCTTAGTCTCGGGGTCCAAGTCCCTGCTCCGCTGTGTCGGGTACACTTGGACCCAAGCTCCAGCTTGTAATAAACCCTCGTGTGTTTGCATCGGTGTCGGCTCCTTGGTGGTTTCTCGGATTCGCAATCTTGGGCACAACAAAAGGAATATTGGAGTTCAGGGCTTCATTGGGTTGAAATTGTAAGAGGAAAGATGGAAAAGACCAGATCATGTCCACAGTTCAGGCTGGAAGGGAGATAGGAGACAGATGTTGGCAATGGAAAACCATAGGTGAAACATTGATGATCCAAACTTCCAGACTGGGGCCTTCTTGCTGGCAGGATGTTGGGAAGCAAACAAGCCTTTCCTTGTAAGGGAAAGACTGGGCAGGACATTCTCTGATGATCAGTTCTTCATGGCCAACCATCTGCAGTCTTTAGTCCCAGTAAAAACTCTTGCATGGTTTCACTTCATGTCAGTTTCTTTTAACCCATTTTTAGACTCATTTAAAGATTCAATAATTTTCAGTGAGTTATAATTCTAATTCTTTGGTCTAAGTCACTGCCCAAAGCAAATTATGGTAACCTAGAGGGACTTTTGCAAAAATACAAAACTTGTCTCCACAATTCCTTTCTGTGGTCCTTCCTCCTGAACTTTCAAATGCAAAGGCGTGCTTTAGCCATTAGTAAATAATTGCTGAAGAAAATTATCACAGGTGATGTACAGGATTTGTGGCAGCCAGTGAACTTAACAGGAATACCAAGAACAAAGTTCAAAGTAGTGCGTTTACAATGCAATTAACAATGATTTAATGCTAACTCTTGGTTTTTGCAGATATATCTTGTTCACCACTGAAAGAAGAAATATCCATTTATTAGTACTCACCTTAAAATCATTTCTAGTAAAATGACCAAACTTAGAGGTGTAGGAATAAGTAGAAAATTAAACATTTCCCCGTGTTTTTCTTTCTCAGATTTTCTTTCTCCCTCTCTTAGAAAAGAAAATCAGGTTTGTTGTTGCCGTGGTTCCGTTTCCGTATTCGTGGCTACTCTCTAGTGGATCAGACTATGGAATCACAGTTGCCCTGAGTGAAGAGATATGACTGTGAGGTAATACTAATCTGTGAGACTTGCAGCACTATAGGAGATTCTCATCTCTTTCAAAATGGTAATTAGACCTCTGGTAGTTTATTGTTTTAGATGCAAAGTTTTCTTTATTGATTCCATAAACTTTGGAAAATAGTACATCTGCTTTTTATTTAAAACGTAAGGGTTGTTACAAAAATCCTTTTGCTTGTTTGTTTGTTTCCTGAAACGCTAAAGGATATCCATGTCTGTGATAAGTTGAGGAGTTGTGGGGAATTTCTTGAGAATGGTTACTTTGCTTCCACCAGGATGGCCTCTGGCATTCCACAGACTTCCAATTATATCATCTGTGTTCTTTGCATGAGCACCTCTGTGGTATTTGGAAATGCTCTTTGTGAACAAAGGGAATCACAATTTATCCAATATTGTGTCTCTCAAAAACATAGTTTTTTGTTGTTGTTGTTGTTTTAAACCAGAGTATGGATGCAAGGGATATGCACAAAAGAGCTAGACCACTCAAGGGTGAATGGTATAAGCCTCTTGGTGCTCCTTCAGGGCAGGATGAAGGAGTAGGAATGGAAGCAAAAGTCCATTCCCCATTCCCTGCAGGGTATATGGCAGGGAGGGAGGGAAGCTCTGCTAGCTAGCCATACTGTGTGGGTAAATTCATACCTTGGTGTAAACACTGCTCTCAGTGCGTTCATGTTTAGGACTGGTTCAGTTTTCAACAGCATGAACTTTCAGAAAACAGTATGAAAATAGTATTAAAGAACAGCTTTTTTTTTTTTTTAGTTTGTAGCAACAAAAATTCTAGATGTTAGTCTTTTTAGTTTAGAAAATACCCTGCCTCTGAGGCACCACCCTTTGTTAGCATCCCTGATGGAGGAATGTCATTCATTCCAGAGTAAGGGGCCTAGTTGAATGGCCACATGTTCCTTTGGGGAAGAAAATCTATTTGGGCTTCTAAAAGTTTTTCTACAGTTTCAAAATTATGAAACTGTAGGAGTTCCATCACTTCACTTAAAGAGATTATACTCCTTAGCATTAAAAATGTAGGTCTTTCAAGAGAAAAATACAAATATGTTTTAGGCACAGAGTTCTTTTACATCCATTAGTGAAAATTATGTTTAAACATGCCATCTTGAAATTTAAGATTTTGTCATAAACAACAAATTCAAGTTAAAGTGAAAAAAACCAAAAGTTTCAGAAGCAGTTCAGTTTTCCTCTTCTTTAATCCAGGCAGTGTAAGAAGGATGAGATTTTATTTTGGTGTAGAGTATTTAATTAGATTTTGAGGAAATTTGGTATATTTTTACCAGTTAGGATATAAGAAATTAGTAAGGGGCCAGTTTTTTTTTTTTTTAAGAAAGATTACCTATCACCAGAAATATACATAGTTAAACTTTCAAAAATATCATGTAATATGAATATATATATATACACACACACAATTTTTTTATTGAGAAAGCTTATGTTAAGCCAAGGATTCACTTAGGTTGATCATTAAACTGGTTTTTTGACTGGTTTATAAGAAATTTTATTTCTTATATTTTAAGATTCCAAAGATTTTTAATTTTGTTCTGGAACAGTAACATTCTCCTGAATGAGTGACTTATTAAACATATTTCATGTCTACATTTTTTCAATTTGTGTCTCAAAGAAAGCAAACATTTGTATACGCATACACTTAAGGAAAAAAGAGCAAGTGTTACAACATAATTAGAACTGTTAGGATAATTGCCTTTTATGGACACATTATGCTTCAGTTGTTTACTGCTAAATGAAATGTTAAAGTGTGTATTAGACTAAAGAATAATGCACAGAATACATCTAAATAAAAAGGAAATTGTATTTTGTTTGAAAATTTGTAGATAGGTCTAAGTTAAGAATATACATGCACGCATATGTACGTGTGTGAGACTTGTGTGTATACTTAATTTATACATATACATGTGCTTACACATATACATACACCAAATGCACGGAAACAGTCTATACATAGTGTCAAAACTTTGTGGTGGAAAACAAATGGAATTTATCCTGTTAGACAACAGAAAATCAAGGAGTATATTTTAAAGATCTGATTGGCATTATTGGATGGCTCATGAATGAGGTCGCATCCCGGAACTCCAGCAAATGGAAGGAGGCTCCTTGGGGCTACAGAAGGGTTTTTAAAGGCAGGGAGGGAGGAGAAACAGGGAAGTTACTAGCAAAGAATGCATTCTTTGGGGCATGGTCGCCCTTCTAAGGGGAATAGAAGGGTGTCTGTCAGCAGATAAGCTCAGTGCTCACCAGGGAACTCATGTTGGCCTGTTAAAGGTCACATTTCTGGGAGAGGTGGAAGCTGCAGCCAGGTCAGGTCTTAAGTCTTGGTGCAATTTAGCATAAGTGACTCCATTCTGGGCCCATTGTCTCCCTTGAACAGTTCCCCCATTTTGATCAGACTCTCAGCTGAGAAGTGTGATCAAAATGTACAACATTCGTCTCACTCTGAAATATACTGCTTTGCTGTACCTGCATCTTTTTGTGAAATTTTGTTGATTCTTTGTGTGGTATTCCTGGGTCATGACATTTTTTGCTTTAATCTCTGAACTTCACAGGCAACAGCTTCAGGTTCACAGTCTCTAAGTCAGTCATTCTCTTTGCTCCTTTTCTGATGATCTACTTTTATTTTTAAGATTTTATTTATTTATTTATTTATTCATGAGAGACACAGAGAGAGGCAGAGGGAGAAGCAGGCTCCCTGCAGGGAGCCAGATGTGGAACTGGGTCCCAGGACCCCAGGATGATGACCTGAGCCAAAGGCAGGTGCCACCCAGGTGTCCCCCTGACGATCTACTCTTAAGAGGGAGATCATTTGCTTGGTGGCTTGTGAGTGTGGTTTGAGAGAATACAATGCACCTGGGAGACGATGGTGATTATCATAAGCACAATAATTCCTACTGTTTGGAACACACTTCAGAATCCTGGTCCCCACGACCTGAACCAGTCAAAATCAAATAAGTCAAAGAAGGACCCCACTGAAGGAGTCTTCTTTTTAAGCCAAGTGGATTGCTCAGTGATCTTATGTCACTAAGTTTCGCACTTCCCCAGAAGTGTTAATCCAGAGACAGCAGTTGTTGGCTACAGCACAACACTTCCTTGCTTAGCTAAAAGATAATCAAGAACAACTCTGAGGAGAGTATAAGGCTTTTTGAAGGGCAGTCACTGTCTTACCGATCAGTGTGCAATATCTTGGAAGTATGGCCCTGCCAAAGGGATCACACCCTGAGGCATGAAGGCTTCCTGTAAATCCAGAGGAGCCCGCCAGTGAGAGGTCTTATTTTGCTTGTGCAGTGTCAGGGGCACAGTTAGGTAAGCTAGGCATTGCCCAGCTATGCAAAACTGGAAATGGTAGTTTGGAGAGTTGGAGCCAGACATCTGAGGTAACAGGAAGAATTCAGGACCCGGTACAGTTTACAGGTATATATCAACACTTCAAAGACAATTAACGGGATCAGAATCTGATACAGACAAAGGTGCAAACACAGTTTTTCTCTCTACAATCATCCACATTTTTTTACTGAATACAGTCACAGTAAAACTAATTCATGGGAATTAAACTTGGCTGGTTGCTTACAAGAGGGCAGCAAGAATAGTGATTGACCATATAAATGCTTTTGAAGACTGCCTTGCTGGGACCTTGTAAGCAAGTTACCCGGCCAGTTTTTCTAAGCAGTTCCTTAAAGCTGTGTGATCATGTTTGAGTCTATGTACATCTCTCTCAGACATGGCAATCCAGGGAAAATCTTGGTAACATAACTGGTATTTCCAATTGTGTCTGTTACAAGGAGAACAGATTCTCACTAAACTTATGCAAATAGCCAACTGTGTTGCCATGAAAAGAATACTCAAGAGTTTCCATTTTTTGGAGGGAGAAAAAGTAAATGTTTCATCTTTGTTTACAAAGGTATATTTTACCAAATTGCTATAAGTTATAGATAGCTTAAGAGAAGAAGCTCCCTTAAATCTGGAAAAACAAACATCAGAAACCCAGCAGGGTTTCAAACAGTCATAAAAATTATAATCATCCTCCTCAGTTACTTCAGTCCCATGTTATTCTTGTTCTGCTTGAGTCTGCTTTTCCTCTAGCTCCAGAAATCCTCACTCAGTTGAGTTTTATTATCTTAAGGTTATCAGAAACCTGTATTTGTCAGAAGTCCTGTGCATGAATCTCCTTGAAGATGAAGTACCATTTTACAGATACCCTTTATTAAATGCATCTGAATAAAACAGTAACTGTCTATAAATGACAGAAGACTTAAAAAATGTTTATCATTAGGGATCTGATGAGAGTTCATTATGATAGAATTGACGAGGAAATTTGGTCACTTCTGTAACATACAACATTTTAAGATAACTAGAATCTTAACTGATTTAACATTATACCGGGACATACCAGATTTCCAGGAATTTCATATAATGTCTGGAATACTTATAACACACACCTAGACAACATAAAGAAGGCATCGTGTCACTTGTTCACAGTGCTTCTCATGTAATTTAATGTATCTATTAAGCCTAGTTAGTTTCTCTCTGTCTTTTTATAAAAAGAGAAAATGAATCCTTTTAGATATTGCAGACACTCTTTGGGAAATTTGGAAGTTAGTTCAAGGTCAAAAAAGGACTTCATTTAGAACTTGATTTTTGGGAAGTTTGTCAAAAATATCAAAAGGTTTGAACTCTTAGTTCAGTTGGATCACAGTTCATCACAATGCTGAGTTCTTAAAGCTTTAACCAAAGTAACAGTTAAAGACTTTGCAGGCAAATACAGAAAATTAAATAGTTGTTTAAAAAAAAAAAAAACACACAAACACCTTAGCTTTTTTTTTTTTTCTTTTAAACCTTAGCTTTTTTAATATTGAAAAGCCTTGGGTTTTTTTTAAGTAAGCAAAGACCTAATAAAGACAAAACATAAAATGTTTGTTTTTCTAGACAGATAACATTAAATGTAAAAAACACAAAAACAAAAATAAGACCTTTTGTTATAATCTCTTACTAAGAGCAGACCAAAAACTTTGTACTTTTTTAAAAAAGATGTTATTTATTCATTTGAGAGAGAGAGAGCGCGCGCGCGCACGCGCAAGCAAGAAGAGTAGCAGAGGGAGAGGGAGAAGTGAGCTGGATCCCCAGACCCCAAGATTATGACCTGAGCCCAGGGGCAGATGCTTACCCAGCTGGCTGTCTAGGTGCCCCAAAACTTTGTACTTTTAAGAGAGAAAAACCAAATTTTAATTATGCACAGTGTACTTTAAATAGTAAAACTCCTTTTTAAGTAAATTCATTTTAATATTAGCCAGCTTGGCCACATGTCAGAATTCCCTTTCAAAGATTCCTTCTAAACAAACCCTCTACAACTTTGTCCTTTACATTCAGATTTTCTCCTATGTTTTTCCTCAAAATAACCAGCCTCGCTTTAGGACAAAATTATTTTCTTTTCCCTAAATGAAAAATGCATTTCCATTCCTCATACCTTCTACCAAAAGTACACATCTTACTTTTCTTGCATGTTGAAATGTTTTCATTATTATTTCTAGTCACTTTAATTACATATATTAATTAGAATTCTTAACTCTTAGGAACCAAACAGTTTTGAACTGCCTTTTACAGTAGCATTGTATAAATTGGCAGACTTATAAATGCTTTCTTATGACTTCTAAAAATGTGTTCATAGAAAATTTCTCAGTGTGGCATAAAACATATTTACTAACAGATTTAAGTACCTTTAGTTATTCTATTAAAAGAAAGCCAGAAATGGATAAATCCACATTCAGTAATTAATGGTTCCATATTTTATCTTATTTGGAAATTATCTAGATATTCAGTGACTTTAACTTAAACACATCACCTTAGCTAAACTTTAAGGTTCCAAGTTACCAAAAAGATTTAGGAAAACTATTTAAGAAGTTTACTTAAACAAGTTTTTATACTACTTAAATCTATTCAGTTTATTTTTTCTTTTTATTTCCCCAATGTATTTGTTCTTAACTATTGTGTTTAGATTACCCACAGAAGCTTCGTGAGATGAAATTAGCCATTGTCCCAAGCTAATGTTTCATTGACCTTTTGTAACAGAGAACACATGAACTTAGTTGATTAGTAAACCCAGGCCAGAGAAAACTATAAAGACATTAATATTTTAATTAAACCAGCAAGCCTAAACTAGCTTTAATACTAAATATCTTCCCAGATCACATGAATCTGAATAGCATTTGGGTTAGTTTCTATTCTATTTCTGAGATTGGAAAATACTTAATTTATTGTGTTTATTTTTAAGCCAATTAATAGAGCTTTTTATTTTATTATTTTATTTTTTATTATGGTTTCTTTTTTTAATTTTTATTTATTCATTCATGAGAGAGAGAGAGAGAGAGAGAAAGAGGCGGAGACAAAGGCAGAAGGAGAAGCAGGCTCCACACAGGGACCCCGATGTGGGACTCGAACCCGGGACCCCAGGATCACGCCTTGAGCTGAAGGCAGACGCTTAACCGCTGAGCCACCCAGGCGTCCCAGTAGAGGTTTTTACAAATTAATTTTAGCAATACCATTCAGAGGTGGAAAATGCCACACATTTATAACATACGTATATAGATACACATAAACATATAAATACAGACCTTATAGTTACTGTTTTAAAATTTTTAGCCGTAACATGGGTATGATAATGTAGAACTCAGTCATTTATAAAGGAACAGTTGGGTGCAAACTGTTTCCCCAGCAAATGAAACAAGTTAAGGTTACCTGCTTAATAGCTAAAGTATTTTCTATTAATTTTTTGAAGACAGGGCAGCCCGGGTGGCTCAGCGGTTTAGTGTCGCCTTCAGCCCAGGGTGTGATCCTGGAGAACCTGGATCGAGTCCCATGTCAGGCTCCCCCCATGGAGCCTGCTTCTCCCTCTGCCTTGTGTCTCTGCCTCTCTCTCTCTGTGTCTTTCATGAATAAATAAATAAAGTCTTTAAAGAAAAAAAAATTTTTTGAAGACAGAGGATTTTTCATTTGTGTAAATTTCAAATGAATTTTCACCCTATTATTTTATTTCTGATAGCAATTACCCCTGAGGCTTGTACTTCTAATATTTTCATCTCAGAGGCACTGGGAAAGGATGCAGTTTTCCCCAAGAGGGATTTTTGTTTAAGGCCAGTAATTAACAAGGCATTTGAGATAAATAGGAGAGATTTGGGGATCTGTAAAATGAATAGGTGAACTTTGAATTACCTCTAAAACTGCATCTCTAGTTTCACTGAGACTTGGAAGATTTAGGACAGTTGCTTTTAATTTCTCAAGGACTTAGGTTGTAACCTGGATGTCAAAGGACCTATACCCATCTATATTGGAATTTTGTTTTCTCCTTCTGGGTACATTGAGCTTATGGAAGAAGGTCTTTAGTGGGCTTGTAGCTTCCATCATTAGCTTCTGAGTGGGGTTTTAGGTGGAGACCACACCTCTGATATTTACTAGAATTTGGCAAAGTTTTTTGTTTGTTTTTTATTTTTTTTATTTATTTTTGTTTTGTTTTGTTTTGTTTGTTTGTTTTGTTTGTTTGTTTTTTAAACTTTAGTTTTCCCTTGGCTTTAAACAGCCAAACATTAAACGAGACTAATGTAGCAGTTTACCAGAAAATTCCTTAGAGTCTCTTCAAATCTAAGGGGTGCTCATATGAGGGCTTCCCCTGCTTTGAAGGTGGATATAGGGGTGTCTGGAAGGACATTCATTACCTTGGTAGACCTCACATAATAAACGTGGTCTCACGTTTCATTGCATCTGTCTTTTTGGGGTAAATCCTCAGCAGTGCAATTGCTGTGTCATAGGGCAGATCTATTTTTAACTCTTTGAGGAACCTCCACATAGTTTTCCAAAGTGGCTGCACCATTTCACATTCCCACCAGCAGTGCAAGAGGGTTCCCCTTTCTCCACATCCTCTCCAACATTTGTTGTTTCCTGCCTTGTTAATTTTCCCCATTCTCACTGGTGTGAGGTGGTATCTCATTGTGGTTTTGATTTGTATTTCCCTGATGGCAAGTGATGTGGAGCATTTTCTCATGTGCTTGTTGGCCATGTCTATGTCTTCCTCTGTGAGATATCTGTTCATGTCTTTTGCCCATTTCATGATTAGATTGTTTGTTTCTTTGGTGTTGAGTTTAATAAGTTCTTTATAGATCTTGGAAACTAGCCCTTTATCTGATATGTCATTTGCAAATATCTTCTCCCATTCTGTAGGTTGTCTTTTAGTTTTGTTGACTGTATCCTTTGCTGTGCAAAACTTCATATCTTGATGAAGTCCCAATAGTTCATTTTTGCTTTTGTTTTTTTTTGCCTTCGTGGATGTATCTTGCAAGAAGTTACTGTGGCTCAGTTCAAATAGGGTGTTGCCTGTGTTCTCCTCTAAGATTTTGATGGAGTCTTGTCTCATATTTAGATCTTTCATCCATTTTGAGGTTATCTTTGTGTCTGGTGCAAGAGAGTGGTCTAGTTTCATTCTTCTGCATGTGGATGTCCAGTTTTCCCAGCACCATTTATTGAAGAGATTGTCTTTTTTCCAGTGGATAGTCTTTCCTCCTTTGTCAAATATTAGTTGACCATAAAGTTGAGGGTCCGCTTCTGGATTCTCTATTCTGTTCCATTGATCTATGTGTCTCTTTTCGTGCCAGTACCACACTGTCTTGATGCCCCCAGCTATGGTTTTCTTTTTTAAAATTCCCCTGGCTATTCGGGGTCTTTTCTGATTCCACACAAATCTTAAAATAATTTGTTCTAACTCTCTGAAGAGAGGCCATGGTTTTTTTATAGGGATTGAATTAAATGTGTAAATTGCCCTGGGTAACATTGACATTTTCACTATATTAATTCTTCCAGTCCATGAGTGTGGAATATTTTTCCATCTCTTTGTGTCTTCCTCAATTTCTTTCAGAAGTGTTCTATAGTTTTTAGGGTATAGATCCTTTACCTCTTAGGTTAGGTTTATTCCTAGGTATCTCATGCTTTTGGGTGCAATTGTAAATGGGATTGACTCCTTAATTTCTCTTTCTTCAGTCTCATTGTTAGTGTATAGAAATGCCACTGACTTCTGGGCATTGATTTTTGTATCCTACCACACTGCCAAATTACTGTATGAGTTCTAGCAATCTTGGAAGGAGTCTTTTGGGTTTTCTAGGTACAGTATCATGTTGTCGGCAAAGAGGGAGAGTTTGACTTTTTCTTTCCAATTTGAATGCCTTTTATTTCTTTTTGTTGTCTGATTGCTGAGACTAGGTTTATGTATACAATGTAATATTACTCAGCCATTAGAAACGACAAATACCCACCATTTGCTTCGACATGGATGGAAATAGAGGGTATTATGCTGAATGAAATAAGTCAATAGGAGAAGGACAAACATTATATGGTCTCATTCATTTGGGGAATATAAAAAAATAGTGAAAGGGAATAAAGGGGAAAGGAGAAAAAATGAGTGGGAAATATCAGAAAGGGAGACAGAACATGAAAGACTCCTAACTCTGGGAAACGAACTAGGGGTGATGGAAGGGGAGGTGGGCAGGGGGTGGGGGTGACTGGGTGACGGGCACTGAGGTGGGCACTTGACGGGATGAGCGCTGGGTGTTATTCTGTATGTTGACAAATCGAACACCAATAAAAAATAAATTTATTTATGAAAAATAAAGATGGTCCCACAAAGACAATTCCGATGGAGGATAACTAGGCTGAATATTCAGAAAAAGAAGACCAGAGGGAAGCATAGGAACAACCTCAGTCTTACAGTCCCTTGTTTCAGGTTCCTCTAATCATTAATCTGTCATTAGCCTTTTATAATGAATCTTTCAGTGAAACTATTTTGGAATTTTGAGACCTTTTGGAAGTTTCAGCTTACCAATTAAGATAGGTATCCCATTCTGTTTGTTTAATTTGGGAACCCTGACTTTTAAGTGCAGTTTTTAAATGATCTTACATAATTGGAGCATTTGTCATAATGGCCATTGTAATTTCCTTGAGGGCAGGAAGGAGTTTAGTAGGACTCATAGCTGAGAATGGAGTTTAGCCCACACTTCTGTTCTGTCATATTCTGGGGCCCCCAACCCAGTAGTTAGTTACCAAGCCAGGCTTTCAGGACAATATAAGATTTTGCCATTTTTACAGATATTTATAGCTTTCCAGACTATAGTTCCTAAACATGAAATAAGCAGGTGTGCCAGATGTGGGTACTTGACTCTTTAGAAATTACAGATCTGATTGATTAATCAATTGATTGATTTGTATGTCTTTGGTTAAAAGGTTTAATAGTATATAAATCTATAGTTAGTCAGAGCCAGGTTAATACTTAAGAGAAATGTGCCAGGGGGTTGGGTTTGTGTAGTGTTGCATGATATATCTCATTGTATAGATACTTTCTTAAGGTTGGCAGGTGAACAAATGTCAATCTAACCCATTCCATGACCAACTTACCCTAACACAGGAGTCTTTAGATTAGGTGGCAAGTACTTCAACAGCTCTTGAATGTTCAACCCACGACCATCAATTTTTGTGGCTTTTTGGCCTCTGAGATCCCCATTAGCAATTAACCTATACCCATGTGCACAATGATAGCAACCAACAGTAATGGAGAAAACAAAGCTGCAGATACCAATGATAACCAAAAATGAGGGACTATGGAGAGGATTGAACCAGCAGACCTCACACAATAGGGACCACATACTTATTCCCAACCAATTGAGAACTGCAGCTCCCAGCAGCCCCCAGCATGGAAGAGGAGGACAGAACCAAGTTCTGGGGTATAGCAGTTACTGCACAATGGCCTATAGTAGGCTCTGTACTCACCACCGGCCATTCCCATGGAAGCTGGGACTGTGGAAAGGACTAACCCAGCAGACCTCCATAAGTAGGGACTGCAGATGGGAAGCTGCACAGTGCCACTAACGATCCCCTAGTGGATCTCAGGACAGAATTAAGAACTGAGGATTTCCACCCACAAACCTGGCAATTGCAGACTGAAAAGCCAATTAGATCGGGGGCTCAACAGAAAGAAAGCAGAACTTAGAACCTAGAGGTAACATACTATAGCCCCAGGAAATGGTGAGAAAGACAATGAACTCAGAGTGTTCGTTGGGTATCTCGTCTGTGTTTCTTCTCGTCCTCAAAGCCATTGGAGGTCTCCTTTGGTCCCACTGCCATCAAATCTGTTAAATAATAATAATTCAGCTGAGTATATTTTAAAGATCTGACTTCTCTAGGAAATAGAAAGGAGCTTCAAAGGGCTACAGAAAGAGATAGGTTTTTAAAGACAGAGAAACAATGGAAACAAGGAAATTATCAGGAAATGATGCTTCATTTTATGTAAGACCACACTCCTAATGGAAACAGAAGGGGTCTGAGGGTAACCTCTCAGTGCTGACCAGTAAACTCCAGGCTGGTGTGTTAAAGGTCACATTTCTGGGAGAAGCTGGAGCTGCAGTTACGTTAGATATTAAAGTCTTGGTGGGGTTTAGCGTAAGTGACTCCATTTTGGGCCTGCTGTCTCTTTTTAACAGTCCGTCATAATGATCCATCCTTTCAGTTGCTTTCCAATAGTGCATTGCTGTGAATCCAGAGGAGTTTATCAATTACAGAATTTATTTTTCATGCTCCAGCAGTTACCTGGTGCCTCAGAGAAGAGGGTTTTTCTCATCTCAGCCCCCTCTTCAGATGTCTGGGAGTGTTGTTTATGTTCATCAGCAGAACTCATTTGTGACAAGCTCACTGAGTTTCAGAAATCATCCTTTTCAATGAATCCACGCTTGTATGTAGTTCAATGAGACTACCATTGGCTCAGCCAACATAAGAAATGGCACAACACTTCTACATGATGACAAATACATGGGGTATAGATAATTCAGCACAGACCCCAATTTCTGCCCTAACACAAAGGCCCTGTCCAAAGAACAGGTATAAGACAAAATGAAAAATTACTGCTTATCCTATTTCTGCAATTTTTTTTAAACATGACAGAATGAATATGCTTTTTTTTTTTTGAATATGCTTTTCAAACCCCTGGAGGTTTTTTGTTTTGGGGGGCTTTTTTGTTTTTATATTAAATGACATCTTCTCATTTAAAACTGTTCATACTCAATTCAAAATGTGAAACATTGTTTCAAAATCCGCAAAGAAAAATGTCCCTAATACTTTGAATAACCCATTAGGACTTGAATCTCTGGCAATCTAATCACTATAATTGGCAACTAGCTTACTTACATAGAGTTTAAGTCTCCTCTTTGCCCTTATCCATGGGAAATATGTTCCAAGTCCTCCAGTGGATGCCTGAAATCACAGATCGTACTGAACCCAATGTATGCTTTTTTTTTTCCTACACATACTTACCTATGAGTAAGTTTAATGTATAAATTAAGCAGGGTAAGAAATTAACAATAACTATAATAAGAATAATTATAACAATACACTGTAATAAAAGTTATGTGAGTGCGGTCTCTAAATAGCTCACTGTATTGCCCTCTCCCTCCTTATAATGATGTGAGATGATAAAATATCTATGTAATGAGATAAAATGAAGTGAATGGCATAAGCATGTGACAATATGTAGAACGGTAGATGATGGACTGTGGTTGACCACGTGTAAATGAAACCATAAAAAAGTAAAACCATGGATAAGCAGGTGGACAATTGTACTTGACTTAATATGATAGTTTTAAAATTATTAGTTTAAAATTTGCATAGGGCAAATCCCCTCCATGGGATCTGTGATAAGAATGTTTAAATATTTAAGTGTCAGAGAAGGAAATGTTCTTTATATGGATGCTCCTAAGCTTTGAAAGAAGATTATTACTAATTATTTTCAAGATAAGTGTGGACTTGACCATTCATCATTTTAAAGCCTTTTAAATTGGAATTATATTTGAAAATGCCACTCCTCTTCCCCCACCTCCACCCCCCCTAAAAGAAATCCACAACATTTTCAGTGCCTAGAGATAGGAAAAAAATTGAATTTGCCATAATTAACCTTGCAATGATACTAAAGTTAGTTGTAAAAGCTTCCAAGGTAGATAAGTATAATCAATTAACAAAAGATAGTGCCTAAAATGTCTTCTAAGAAGTATAGTCTATTAACTAGGATCCCTTTTCTTGTGCATGAACATTGAAATGAGATATTGGAGCAAACTTGCGACAGTCCTGGAGTGCTATTACTACAAGAAGAAATCATCTGTCGAAGGGCTGGTGGGTGGACAGGTAAAGAAGAGGAACTAGAATTCTGCCAACTGAATAAAGAAAACACATGATTGGGTTTTTGCTCTTAAGAGTTTGATGTAAACACCTTGATTTTCCTCACTGAATAAAAAACAAATAACTTAAGAAAAATATTAGAGCATTATCAGCTCCTTCTATAGCAGATTCTGGTGCATTCTAAAGGTAATGATTTGTGCATTTGGTAGATACAGGACAAAATAGAAACTAAGTGTGTGGTCACAGAAGCTAGAGGACAGGAGGAGAGTTGACAACAGCAGATAATTAATGTAGTTGTTGATACAATTTGATCACTGGATATGCACACTCATTTTTTAAAACAACATTTCTGTCCATATAACTAACCTGAAAACAATCACACATTCTAAACAAAGAGTGCAAGGGAGGGTTTTAGGCAATGATTCTACCTCTCTTCTCTGTCTTCCATCTCTGTTGCTGCCCAGTATTCTTGGGTACATAGATATAGTTACTTCTTTGCTACTCATGGTTATGTAGTCACTACAGTAGTCATGTAGAGTGTTCGATGTTTATTATGGGAATGGATATATTCATCTATAATGAATTTTTTTTCTTCTCTGTTCATCTATAAATTAGACACCAGTTGGGTAGTTCTATTCCCTGCTGGTTTCGAAGAGTATTCTCTTTGAGTGTGTTTATAATTGAAGTGGATCAAATATGTTATTATACAGTCCATGTATTTATCATTTCAAGTGTTTTACACAGTTTGCAACATTTTATCGTCTAAAAAATACACACACATGGACATGATACTTTATATTGATCTAGAAAAACAGTTTTCAAAGCATATTTTTGATTTGGGGTCAGGAAAACAGCTTCCCAGAAATGGGTGTCATCAGCCCATTATACAGTGAGGTGGGTGATACCCCCTGTACAAGGCCATTGGAGCTCTGACTAGACCCAAGAGTCTTATAACTCAAGGGGTCTCTGGACTATATTTGCCAAACATTCATGGCTCACATATTGAGAAACAGAGGGAAATGTGCTGAGGAGATACAGAGATAACTATATGCCTGGCCCCACTTCTCAAGGAGTGCATAGCCTTAGAAAGGATGAGCATATCAATTATTAGGTAGTGAATGGGAACTTCCTGTTTAATAGAGGAACTACTAACGTGTGATATGACCCAAGAGGAGCCAGTGTTCAATCCCATGGTGTACCGGCAGAGGCTGGCTGGAGAAGGTAGGAAGGCTATCTTTCTGCCAAGCCTTAAGGGATAACTAAGACTGTGTTCCTGATAAATAAGAAGAGTAGGTGCATGTTCCAGCCTGAAGAAGTGACATTCAGAGAAACACAGAGGGGTTGACATACTTGTTATGTTTATTTTGAAGTATTGAGGTGAATCCATTAAGTGAGATGGATGTGTCATATATTGAGAGCTTACAGCTGGACCTTGACATATGTGGTTTTCTTAAATAATTGTTATTTCTACTAAGGTACCATATAAAAGATAGCCTTTTTGATCCAAATCCAAATTAAATAGGAGGCCGATGATCAATAATAATATTAGAGGTTATTGGGAAATTTCTAGGAAGTTTTTTAAAATGGCAGTTTTGTAGTTGCCGTGCCTTTGTACAAAGAGGAAACGGTATTGTGAACCCAGTTTGAGCAGAGATGCAAGTTGTTTCCTGGTCCTTTTGCTATGCTTCCTTCCCTCAGTGTCACAGAGCATTAGACTTATCCTCCAGGCAGACACAGACATCTGCTCCCGATGAACAGAAAAGGAGCCATTCATAAGAATAACTTTGTTCTTTGTAGGAATTCTTTAAGGAAAGGAAAAATAATTAGCTACAATATCAGGGGATTGACTCCTTCAAGAAAAAAAAAACATATTTGAGTGTGAATTGATGGATAAATTTATTTTCCTTTCTCATGTAAAATTGTTGTGACATGTTAAAAATAATTTATGTAATTATAGAGGGAAATTGGATTTTCTTTCAACTTTTATGTATGAATATGTGGTCATAAGACTGAATATATACTGAATATTATACTAGAAACTGAATGATGATTCAGAATGGTATAGTTGACATTTGGTTTCATTAAAGATTAATAGTAGCTTGGCCTTGTGTATCACAAAATGTAAGATTTAATGGCTAGGGCTCTGGATTATGTATTAGGTGGCAAGACTTCCAGTCCAAACTGCCATTCACACACTGGCATTCCTGTTCACCAGTGCTCATTTTAATTTTCTTGTTTGTAATAACAATGGTAATAACATCCAAAACTAGTGTACCCAGATAAATGATGAAGAATAATAATGTAATGTCCATGACAGCCTTTTAGACTTTGTAGAAAAGTGCTGAATAAAAACACAACAGAAAAGCTTTCCAGAGAACATATCATCGATTCTCTTCATTCTTTATAGGAGAAGTACATTTAAACTTGACTATAGAATGTAAATTCCCTTTGTAAAACTGGGTTCGTGAAGGAAGAAGTGCAGTGGAAGGCAAAGTGGATTGACTTTGGAGTGAACTTGTGACTCATTCTTTGTATGACTTTGGACAAGTGACTTAATTTGGGGGAGCCTGTTCTATCCTATAGAACTAGAGATAACATGCATAACTCAGACTTACTAAGAATTAAATGAGGTAAGTTAATTTATTACAACATTTAGTAGCATTCACAATCAGATAACCCTACTGTAATTTCTCTTTAGATTTGGCCCATGTGGAAAAACACATAAAAAGCATTGCCGTCCTAGCTAGGTAACAAAATAATGTGGTAGACCATAGCATGGTATGGTTGTACTTGTACTTTCGTCCTTATTTCTGTGTTTTTTACCATTTCTCGGACTTTACTTAATATTAAACTGTGCAGCCATGGAAAAGGAAACACATTTTATCTCCACTGCTCTTTCTTATCCCTTGTTGACTGCTGTGGAGTTCAACAAGGAGGATTAGAGATCATGTTTTACTTTTGGAAGACCGACTTGAAGTATATATTGAATATCTAAACATTGTACTGTTGAGATTGTTCTTGTGAATTAAATCCTTGTGACTTAGAGTAACTGAAGAAAAGATCCACCCAAGAAACTTGATTATTATTTAATAAGGGGACACTTATTACTTTCTTTCAATAATCTAGGGTAACAAGAATTAAAACTTTAAAAAATGTTATCAAGGAGAAGCCTTAAAGATGAGTTTTAATATATGAATCATTTATAATTAACTGTTGACTCTGATCCTCATCAGATTTTTTTTATTGAAGTATCTTCTGGCAGAAAATGTCTGAAGTATCTGTGTTCATTACTCTCCACTTAACAAAACTACATCCTACCCATCTTTTTGTGTGTGTGTGTGCTTTTCTGTACCAAAGTCATTCCAGTCCTCTGTCCAAGTAACCATTCTTTTAATTTGAGTCATACTAGTGGGATTCTCATTGTTTGTGGCTTCACATGTCTTTGTGGCTTGACAAAGGAGAAAGAGCCAAGGCACAGTCCTTGCAGCATTACTGTAGACTGTGTCTGAAGGATAATGCCTATGATTAGAAAGAATTTTTCTGGTCCTGTGAATATTCAGAATTTGAGGGGAAAAGAAAGTCTAAGACTTAAGCAATGTTCCAGATTATGGGCTTTTAAAAAAAGAAAGAAAGAAAGAAAGAAATGACATCTGAGTAAGGTGAAGATACTTTTGAAAATATTTATAGATCCCATGAGAATTTTAAAAACCATTTTAGAACATGGGGCACTCTCTGTGCTACATAAGATTGGGCTTATCTTTGCTACATCAGCAGAATCACTTTTTGATCTCTTAGTACTTAGTGCATTCACAGCCCAATTATGGTATATTTATATTGTTCTATATGCTATTATTTCAGGGTTCTTTCTTCCACTTTTGTTGGACAGTTTTGTTCGTTGGTGGCATTAAAAGAAAAAGATGACAATCATCCAACACAGTAAACACCCATTTTGCATACTGTTTCTATGCAGTAGATGAGCGCAGAATCTGAATGTGCTCAGCAAAGTCTTATTTGGAAGAGTTCTATATAGGACTATGATTTTTTTTTAAAGCTCTAGCACTCGTGATCACCGAAGCTTCCTGGGCATAGATCCAGTGGCATTTTCTGAGCCTTTTGTTTCCATTGCAGTAATGGGATTTGGTTGTAACTAAATAAATTCTAGATAATAAATGTGTGGATATCCTGGCTAGAAACACCCGTCAGGAAGGCTTAGAGAAAAGCTGTTAGGAGGTTGGCAGTCTTCTAGGTAGCAACACACCATGACCATCCTGCTCCTTGCTCTGTCGGAAAACTGCTCTGGGCAATAAGAAATACTTAGTTTCTGTTCATGGTGACACATGAGCATTTCTGACCTAGGCCTTGGTTGATGTGAGGTGGCTGCTTTGAGCAGTCTTACAGTCTTTTGAGCTATGTGGTATGGTTAAGCCACTTTGGTTCCAAGACACAGAAAGCAGGTGATAAGCACAAAAGTAGGACAGAGACCTAGATGGAAGAATATAGACAGGCCTCAAGGGGAGGAATGATTAGGCCCTGTAACCTGTGTGGAATGTAAACTCATACTCTCCTTCTGTCTTGCATCTCTGCTTCCTCTCTTCATTTTTCTTCTCTCTGAGGGCTATTGTCTCCTTCCCTATAGATCTTATAGATGATTAAGAGGCTGTCCACAGCTCCCAAGTTGTACCCCCAGGGATAGAGATGTTTGAAATAAGGTTAAATCTGGAACACCCTTCTCTGGTAGACAGGAGCCATTAGAAAGACTAATTGTGAACTTGGCCAAACCCCCTAAGGCTTCCTCATATGGTGATACGTTGCTCCTCATATTTCTCAGCCCCACTTCCACTATACCTCAGCAAAAGCATAGTACCCAGCTCCTTGGGGAATGTGATGCAAAGAAAGCAAGGAATCTTGGGAAGCATTTTCTACTAAAAATTCTGTCAATTCTGGTTGTTGCTCATTACTCTCCATACATAGTTCCTATCATTTTACAGCTCATGGCACATCTGTCTGGAATCTGACTCTTGGAGGGACTTCTCAAGGTCATCTTCTTTCCTCAGCCATGACCGTCTGTACAGACACCACAGCAGAGAGCCGCCACCATTACTAAAGCACACATAGGGCTGGGAAGTTTGCTCCTTAGGAGTTTGTGACGTGCAAGTGGCTCTGAGTTGCCCTCTTCTTAATCTAAAGCTTGGCTCTCTGAAGCTTCCTCACAAGGCCCACGCTTTCCATGTGGAGCAGTGTAAAATCAGTCCGATCCCTCAGCATTACCTCCCAAGTTCCTTAATATGTAAGAAGCCATTCTGCTATTCACCTAAAGATATCTAAGTGCCTTAATTTTACTAGGCATTGTGGAAGTGCTGGGGATATGCAATGTTAAATCTGATCAAATTTCTGAGGGAAGGGGAGAGGACAGAGAGAAGTGGAAACTTCCTAGTGAGGTCTTGACCTGGGAAGATAGGATATCATCAGTCTGAGGTGACACCATCCTCTTTTTTTTTTTTTTAAGATTTTTATTTATTCATTTGTTCATGAAAGACACACACACACAGAGAGAGAGAGAGAGAGAGAGAGGCAGAGACATAGACAGAGGGAGAAGCAGGCTCCATGCCAGGAGCTTGATGTGGGTGGCACTCGATCTCAGGCACCATCCTCTTACTCAGAACTCCCAGCAAGTTACAGAGTCTCCAACACAGGGGCAAGAAGTCAGAATCTGGAAACTCCCAACACAGGACTTGGGTCTGCAGTGTGAAGGTAGTGAAGACAATGGTCAAGGGGTTTTGAGTAACAGTGAGAGTCATTCATGGGATGAACAGATCATCCTAGCTGGAAGGGAAAGAAGGAGAAGGAAGGAAAAGGGTGAAGAGCCTGAGAGAAATGGGTAAGTTGAAGAAACTAAAGATTCTGTCAAGTGTGAATTTGGAAGGTACATTATTTCCAGGTGATAAAAACCTACTTATATGTTCTTAGGAACATGGATCACTGAAATCATATACTAACATAAAAGATCCGTAGTGTCTTCTGATTGATTTTAAAACAGACCATACTTATCATGTTATCTATATTTAACTTAAGCTAATAATAGGTATCGTTTTTATTTTAAGTACTGTTGGCATATGTAAGTGTGCATTCACAATTTGACACAAAGGATTTTATTCTAAGAGCCCACTAAATTTGTTTTTATAGATCATTGCAGTAAATTGATATATAAATGAATAGTTTTAGAGCATTCTGGTGTTCTTTCTCAAAATTAAACTAAATTATGTGAAGATTAAATGAAATTAAATGAAAAACTTTAGTGGTATGAAATCATCAAGATGGAGACATAGGTCATTTTTTATTTCAGTCCCCCTCCACGAAGACCACCTATCAACTATTCATAGACAGGACACCATTTTGAAAATCTTAGAACCTGGGCATGAAGCTGAAGCATCCCCCAGACCATAAAGACTGAGAAGGACCATATTGAGGAAAACCTATAGCCTGACCAAATGCCTGTCCCACAGGCCAGCACAGACCCACACCAAGAAAGCCTCTCTGGGCATATGGTTTCTCCAGTGGGAAAAAGAGAACCAAGATGGACATTCAGATTTCCCAGCATTACAAGAAGCTTCTTGGTAGGCCAATTTGGATACCATGTTTTGGGGATCACTGAGGGTATCTTCAGAGCTTAACCATTAGTGATCAGATAGACACAGAGAAAGGAGCAGGGCTTATAGCTACCAGCCCTCAGTTCTTTGCAGACTGCATTCTTGATTGCAGCAGCACCCAGAAATCCCAGCCAGTGGCTACACACATCTGTAGAGCTGAACTGGTGGCCCTGTCTGGCTAAGGGACTTAGTTGGAAATACTTCCTTGTTTAGATCCTGAACCAGGGGGCCATACTGGCTATGGAGTCCATCTAAACAAAGGAGTAAACTCACAGCCCCACCCAACGGTCAAGTATAGTATTCCCTCTGGGAAGCGTGGCCACAGGAAAAGGGGGCCACAGCCTATTACCCACCCACACAAGGAGTCAAGACAATAGCTTTCTCCAACTGTTTAGGGTAGCCTGTGGCCCTGCATGACTAGGAGCCTGCACAGTCACCATGAGCAGCCTCAGAGCCTAGCCTAGAATATCACCCAGCCCTGGAATATAGCCCACAACACCACCCAGTACCAGAACCTATCCTGTGATCCTGCCCAATTGCTAAATACATCCTGGAACCTTGCTCAGGCAGGATCCTCTTCAGTGACACCAAACAATCATGGAGCATAACCTGTGGCCCAACCCAACTAGAGAACCTGGGCAGTGACCCCAACTGATTGCAGAGTACAATCTCCAGCCCCACCCAACTATCCAACTATGGGGGACAACTAAAGGCCTCTGTTGAAGAGAGAACACAGCTTGTGACCCCATCTGGCAACAGAACATAACCAATGGCCTACCCATCACAAAGTCTGGACTGCAGCTTCACCCAACTTTCAACATGGCCTATAGTGCCCTGCCTTATTACATACCACAGCCTGAGTCCCCATCTGACTTCAAAGCCTGGCCTGCAGTCCTACCTAAACACAGATTCTAGCCAGTGACACCATTTGGTTGGGAAACACAGCCTGAGGCCCTATCTGACTATAAGCCATTGTGAAGTACAGCCTGCAGTCCTGCCCCATCATGGAATCCATGCTGAGGCACTGTCCTGCCAGGAAACACAGCATGCAGACCTGTTCGAACAAAAGTGATTGCGGAGTCCAGCTAGCAGCCCCAGCTGACCATGGAGCACAGACAGCAGCCCCACCAGAAGAGGGACCCAACTCAGCAGCCTCATTTGAATGTGAAGCAGAGCCAGCAGGCCCACCCATCCACAGACCCCTGTCAACGACACCCTTATCCCATGACCTCAGAGCATGAACAGTGGCTTCAACCAACTAAAGACATCCATTGCAAGCCTTCCTGCTTATGGACAATACCAGCTTGTCCCTCTAGTACTTCAAGCTGAGCTGACCATTGAAGACCTTTCTTTGCTAAAGTGAACCTGTAAACTCTAGAAGAGAATCCCAAGTTTGCATAATTTTAAGATAAAATTTTGAGTCCAGAGAAGCACCATGTTTGGAACAAGTTGATTATTACAGCTTCCTCAAACCTCTCTTTTCTTTC
This sequence comes from Vulpes lagopus, assembly GCF_018345385.1. NCBI lineage: Eukaryota > Metazoa > Chordata > Mammalia > Carnivora > Canidae > Vulpes > Vulpes lagopus. Next base: position 111,723,432 of record NC_054824.1, on the reverse strand, counting down.
TTCCATTTGTGGGCAGTACTTTTGTCTGAATATATAAAAAGAAATGACTTAAGTGACCTTAGATTTTGAAGCTGAGAAACATTGATTGACTCTGTTCTGGAAACATGGGGCACCTCTCCATCACCTCTAGCCTTTAATAGGGACATAAAGGCTGTGGCTGGAGGGATGGGAAGACTACCTACCTCTTGAAACTCTCTCTTGAAAATCCTCCTGATTTGGAACAAGAGGTTTCTCCTTATGACTTAATCAATGTCACCTCCTTCAAGTTTCTGCAAAAGGTACTTACACTCAAAGAAGGTAGTAATTGATTCATTCAACAAATACATTTGTGTATCTATCTGCTATGTCTCTGTATCATGTAATATAGAGTAGTTTACTATTGCATAAACAGAAGAAATGAATTATTCCAATAGCTGGCCCCAGATTAGGGAGGGAAGTTTGGGAAAACACCTCTGTAGAATGTAGAACCTTAGGCCATTGATTTTCAGGTCCCAAGGAAATGATAGCTAACCCATTTCAAGTACAAACAGAGATTTGAAGATGGGAGGAGGGAGAGGAGATAGGGATGAACTTCAGGTTCATAAGGAACCAAACGATATCTTTTTATTTTTTTAAACGATATCTTTTTAATATTTAGATCTCTACTATACAGTCTGTTATAAAATCCTTCCTGTGAAGTTCTCCCTGAGAACTTCAGCAAGCCTGTTTTACACTTAAATGCCTGTGTGAAAAGATTCATAACAGAGAGCATGGGGAAAAGGTGCTTGTTAGTGAGTGGCGGTCAGCAGTAGTGCCCTTGGAAACAATCACAGGATTCATCAGCGGAAGAAATTTACCAAGAACCAAATGGAAGAAAAATATCCCCACTCAAAAATCTTCAGAAAAATTGCTAAAATCAGACACAGAGCTGCATTGGACTAAAGTATGGTGTTGAAGACAATTTCTTTGGTGTTGCAGAAGCAAGGTATCTTGACACACCTCTGGATCACAAATTTATAAGATATTTTTGCCTCCATGGATGGTAGGTACAGTCTGAGAATGGTACAGCCATATACCATGTACATGTACATGTACCATGTACAGCCATGGGGCAGGGCGATTTAGAAAAGGGAAAGCAGATGGGATTGAATATTGACTTCTTTTTTCACTTGTTTAGACAAATCCAATTCTTTGAATCATTTTCTGCTATTTAATTTGTGTTATAACTAAGTTGTGTGGTATATAGGAATTAAAATCATACTTGTGAGTATATACTGAAATAAGAATATACTAGGACAAAAAAACAGTATCGAAAATCACACACAGTGTTAAGAGTCTCAAGAAAAGTAAAATGAACAATAATGGTAGTTATATTTACTTAATTCATGCTGACTTCTCAGTGTATGGAATATTATTTAACTAGTATTTTAGTTACCATATTTGCAAATTTTTGGCATACTTAAAATAGATCAAAGCATGTCATTTAAAAATACGACTTATGTGGCCTTTGCTGAGTGTCTTGTATTACAAGACATGAGCTTCTGGGGCTGGTGATACATTCATAAATAAACTATTTCCTCTGTCAAATAATTTTTTAAAACATAGATACCAAATACCCAAAATTATTGAATTTAATAGTACACAAATATTCACTGATACTAGTTTATAGTCTTCTGTATTATTTATACGAAATAGAAAACCCTGTGGCACCAGGGTGGCTTAGTCTGCTAAGCGTCTGCCTTCAGCTCAGGTCAGGATCTCAGGGTCCTGAGATTGAGCCCCGAGTCAGGCTCCCTACTCAGTGGGGAGTCTGCTTGTCCCTCCCCCTCTACCCCCACCCCACTTGTGTTCTCATGCGCACCACTCTCTCTCAAATAAATAAATAAAATCTTTTAAAAATAAAAAAAGAAATAGAAAGGTATTGCATGAATTTGATAATATTCATTTCTTCATTAAAAAACAAAATTCTCTTCTAACAAAACACTATAAAGTATTGCTAAAGTTGATCAAGTCTTGATCTATCCATTTAAGGATTAGACTCTTAGAATTCAAGTGACATATAGTTCCATCCATTTATTACCTTAATATAAATAAGTTAGACAATTATTTTGGGCAATCAATTTTTACCTAGAGAGATGGCTTGATAATTAATTATCTTGTATTCTAGAATGAGAAGTTTATCCCATAAAAAAAAATGGAGGTTCCTACAGCTTTGGCATCTGAGAGTTGATAGGATTTTACATTCCTCTAGAACATATTTTGTATGGAAATGTGTATATTTGTGAGGGAATAACCTTTGTGAGCATTTTGAAATTTCTGTTTATTCAGATTCTGCACATTTCTGCTAACATATTTCATAACCAAATATATACATGTATAAAAATATGTTTATTAGTCAGACATTAAAGAGACTTTCCACAAAACAAAATAGGAAATAAATAAATAAATAAATAAATAAATAAATAAATAAATAAATGCAAAAACAAAAATCAAAGCAACATAAAACTGGAAAGAATGTGGACTGCCTGGCTGGTTCAGTCAGTGAAACATTCGATTCTTGATCTCAGGGTTGTAAGTTCAAGCCCCATGTTGGGTGTAGAAATTACTTAAAAACAAAATCTTAAAAAAAAAAAAAAAAACTAGAAGGAGCTTAACCTATTAAAGCTTGATTTTAAAAGAGGAACATAATTTCTGAATTAGTATGGGAGATTTGACAAGTAAAGCCAAGTATAAAGTGATAGGTTTTCTGGAGTTTGAGGACAGTTGACTAGACACAAAGACATGTCTTATATTTGAAAAACTTGTAAATAAAAATTAAAATTTATCTTAATATTTCTTTTCATCTGTCCACCACTTGCTCTACCTCCAGCCCCATCTACTCCCCTTTCTTCCTTCTCCAACCCCCATTCCTTCCTCATCCTTCTCTGTTACCTTGTAGCACTTCCCATTGGTTGGTTGTCTTTATGGTACTTAACAGAGCTATTCCCTCTTTCTTCCTAAACACTTTCCAATCTGATTATCCATTCTTTTTTTTTTTTAAGATTGTATTTATTTATTTGAGAGAGAGAAAGAGAGCTTGAGTAGGGAAAGAGGCAGAGGGAGAGGGAAAAGCAGACTCCCCACTGAACAGGAAGCCCAACTCAGGCCTTGATCCCAAGACCCAGGTATCATGACTTGAACCCAAAGCATATGCTTAACCCACTGAACCATCCAGGCACCCCTGATTATCCATTCTGATTATCTTCTTAGATCTTAGAACTCTTAGATAATCCATTCTGATTATCCACTCTGATTATCATTCTTAGATCTAGAGATCCATAATCCAATAGCCTTATCTTTTTTTGTTGTTCTTTTGGGTTTTTGTTGTTTTTGTTGTTTGTTTTTGCTTTGTTTATTTTTTTTTTTCTTGGAGAGGACCAAGTAGATCCTAGCATAATCTTTGGCACCTTGTATTACTGTAAGAAAATTTATTAAAAAAATATAGATACAAAATAGGCAATTCTATGTTTATAGATAGTGCCTTCAATGTGTTTTTAATTTATGCACATGACCAACTTGCCCATTAAAGCCATATATACACTGTTGTCTGTGCTGCCTCCTAGAGCCTTGCTTAGCAATTCCCTTACTCAAAAAATTATTCATTAATGAAACTAGTATTCGTAAAGTACCTACTATATATAGATAGTGGAGTTAGTGATTGTAATACTCTAAGTAAAAGATGGTAACTTTGTGATGTTAGAAGTTGATATGGTGAAAAACTGATGAATTCAGAGGATATTTAGGAGATAAAATGCAAAATTTGATGAGGAATTGCATACAAGGGGAAGAGAGAGGGAACAAGTAAGGAATCAAAGTTGACTTGTATATTTCTAGCCTGTTCAACTGGTTGAATGGCAGTAGTTTCTACCAAGAAGATATAATGGAGGTAGACAAAGTGTGCAAAGAAGATTGTGAATTCAGTCTTGAAACTCAGTCCCCTTCATTATTATGCCTTTTAATAATTTGGCAGTAACATCTCAAATGATGAAACATTTCAATTCATGCCCTTTGATTTTTAGTTATAGAACATTGTAATCCACCTAAATCCTCCAGAAAATGAAAGTGCAGATTCTGCTTTCTCTTTTTCTCCAAAGCCCTGGGCTGGGCTTCATTATACACTGGATTATGCATGTGTTTCCCAAATGGAATCTGGGAAGACTTCCTCTCTGGTTTCATTAATATGGTTTCCCTCACAAGTCCATCTTGACCTCCTTGACATTTTTGTCAAGTTTGGAATGTCCTTTCCAGCTTTGCTTGCTTGGCCACCATCTTCTATTCTTCTACCCCGAGCTCCCATATCACCTTCTTGGAAAAGCCTTCCTTGCACTGATCCCTACTATTCCCTCATTTCCCAATTCAGAATTGATTCTTTCTTTCCTGTGCTTTTTTGTACCTTGAATATACTTATTTCTATTATTGTCCTGATATTTTGTTTTGTAATTCATACAAGTTTATATTTCAGTCTTCACGACTGAATGTGAGCTCCTTGAAAGTAGGGATTATGTCTTACTCAATTTTATGTCTCCAAATCAATATAATGCCTGACAGGGTAAACCCTCAGTAAATATTTCTTGAATTGAATGTTTTCCTCCTTACGTGTTCCTGATGTCCAAAGGTTGAAGTTTAACCTCAAGTGCAGTCCTGGTTGATTTGATCTTTCTTGTGGCTGAGGCAGCATGTCCACCTGGTCTTAGCCCTTGATCCAGACACACTAATCTCCCACCAAGCTTTTGCTAATGATGATGTCCTTGCCTAGAATGCATTCTTTCTTCTGATGAACAGTTCAGACCATCTCTTCCTTTAAGCAAGAGCCTAGATACCACCGTGTTTGTAAGCCATTTGTTTGTAACCAATTCCAGCCTATATCATGTCTGTCTAGAATAGTACAGTGTGGACATTATATACCATCTTCATTTGCATGTTCTGTTTATATTAGATTCATATCCACCACAAAAAAAAATACTTTTGAGCAGTAGGAGTTGTACCTTATGTTGCCTTTGTATTCCTAACAGCACTGAACACACTATTGGGTCTAATAGTTAGGTATTCAGCAATTATTGCTATAGGTAGAATAGAAGAGAAAGTTTCATGGATCTAGACTCTGATCCATTGACCTCCCAAAGTCATTTCAAAGTAACTGTCCAATGATTCTTCCCTTACCATGTTGCTTTAAAGTGGGAATTTATTCAAATCCTCATGTATAGAATACTGCATATGAATGTGTTCATAGTGTTTCTGTAGTGTACATTTCTATAGTAATAGGTTGGCATGCTGACCCTGGGGTTCTCTTAAAGGTCATCTGTTTATTTTAAAATAATAAATTTTGGGGATCCCTGGGTGGCTCGGCGGTTTGGTGCCTGCCTTTGGCCCGGGGCGCAATCCTGGAGTCCCGGGATCGAGTCCCACGTCAGGCTCCTGGCATGGAGCCTGCTTCTCCGTTTGCCTGTCTCTGCCTCTCTCTCTCTCTCTCTCTCTCTCTCTATGTCGATCATAAATAAATAAGTAAGTAAATAAATAAATAAATAAATAAATAAATAAATCTATCTTAAAAAACAAAAATAAATAAAATAATACATTTTTGAAATATTTTGTCCTTTTAATTCCATTAATGAAAGCCTTCTCTGTGTCTCCCCTTTAATAGAACACAGAGGGAATTCCTAAATGAGGTATTCCTTCTCCAAAAGTGTGAAAAATAGTTTCAACCTTATGAATAATGTGAGGACAAGATGAGAGTATTCAAATGAAATTTTGAATATAATAACTAGCACATAGTACTTCCTCAATATATGACTGTTGAGTGATGAATGAGCTCATTGAATCTTTCTACCCCCAATGTTAAAAGTTACCTGCTAACAACCCAGTCTTTTGTTCCTAAACCGCATCATTGATGCTCACATTTTCTTTTGATTTTTGGATTCTTTTCCTTTTTTTAAAAAAAAGGAGTTTATGTTTTGTATGTATTTCTACTCTTTCCTTGGAAAACAGTGGCCATTTCATCAGATCTTTGAGGAACTTAATCAAACAATTGCTTAGTATTTATTTCTGTCTTTCCAAATTTTGTCATAAGTTTCAAGTTGTGTAGGCTTTTCTGTAGTAAACATTTCAGTTAGCACATGCTGATCACACTCTTAAATCTTCACCCACTTGTAGATAACTGATATAACCTACTGGAATTTAAGGCTGTAAATTTTCAGGTAGGGATTTCAGTGTTGCAGCAATCAATACTTTGCAGATAGTGCTAACAGTTTTTTTCTATGAAATATGTTGGCTAGTAGGTAGAAAATCAATGCCTGGGAATGAAAAACAGGTGTCAAGTTTGATAGGAACATCATGCATTTGATGTTTGGAGGCCAGAGGGTCCTGTCAACAAACACAGCAGTAATTCTGTCAGACACAATATGCGTGGAATTAATGAAAATGCCAGAAACAAAGCATTCCGGACAGCAAGCCAGTGCTGCAAATAGAGCGAACAGGGTCTTCCTCTTGCATCCAGAGTGAATGCCTTCCAGAAAGACAATGAAGGAGAGTTACAATGGAGGCACATTTGCAGTCTCTGATACCAAGAGAAAAAAAAGGTGGGTGAAGGAGGAAGAGGTGGCCTTGCCATTAAAGGGACACTAACAAGTTTCTGGCAGATGTGTGGAGATTAAGAGAGTGATGTAACAGTGCTGTAGTTGAATTCAGGAGTCACAAATAAGGAGTCTTTCCTAGGCTAGTCAAGCTTGGTCTCATTCCAGAGTTGGTAAAGGATGACAAAGGCCTGAATTAGCCAACAGGGTAGAAGGAGCGAGAAAAGGATAACTGGGATGCATTTATTACATGCAAAACACACCTGATACAGTAATCTTTGATGTTCTAGAGTTTAAAAAAAATTATATAAATATATACATATATATATATTCGCAGTTCTTTAATATTCAGGAATTGTGTACTATTTTGATAAATTAAGGGGAAAATGAATGGTAATATTTAAAAAAGAATAAAATTATCTGTTACTTTTTTTCGTGGTATTCTCTCACTCAAAAATGTGGAAGAATGGGCAGCGCGGTAGCTCAGCAGTTTAGCGCTGCCTTCAGCCCAGGGCCTGATCCCAGAGACCTGGGAGCAAGTCCCACCTCAGGCTCCCTGCATGGAGCCTGCTTCTCCCTCTGCCTGTGTCTCTGCCTCTCTCTCTCTCTCTCTCTCTCTCTCTCTCTCTCTCTCTCTGCGTGTGTGTGTCTCTCATGAATAAATAAATAAAACCTTTTTTTAAAAAATGTGGAAGAAGCCCTTGAAAATTAATTAAAACTATTGAGAGACCAGTACATGCTTAGAAAATAAAATATATAAAAATCACTAAGTCTGGAGCCACACTGCCTGAACTCAAATTCTAGCTCTGATGCTTATCTATCAGTTATAGAAACTTGGGCAAGTTGCCTAATGCCTCAGTTTCCCCATTTGTGAATAAATGATTATATGTAAAGCCTTAGAACAGTGCCTGCTGCACGGTACAGTATAAATGTTTGCTGTTACTGTTGTGTTCACTGCTATTCCCAGCTTGACCATAATCTTGGAATAAAATGTAACTAAGAAAATGCCATTTACAACCTACCAAAAACATATACAATGCCTAGGACAAAACCTAACAAGAAATAATAATTAAATGGAGGAAGTCTTAATTTTTTAAAGCGGTTAGTTCTCCCAAAGTAACTTTTAAATTTAATATAATTTCAACTAAAATCCCAGTAACTTTCAGGGACTTGCTAAATATTTTTAAAGTTTATCTGGAGTATTAGAGACATATGAAGCTAATCCAAAAAATTTTGAAACAGAAGCATTCACAAGAGGGTGATGTGACCCACCCATACTAGAACACATTATATCATTATTGTAATAAAAATATTATAGTTCAATGGGATACAAACTAGAAAGTACAAGTGTATTAAATTTATAAAAGTAGCATTTTCAATTTATATAGATTTCTTAAATCTTTACTAATTTTCCTGGCTCTCAGAATGCACTTATGAGGAAAATCTTTTGTGCCTCCGATAATGGCATCTTTAGATGTTTGAGAGTTTCTTCTTTTCAAATATGATTTTTTAGTGTTTTATTATTGAGGCAGCATCCTATCATTTTTCTGTTGCCAATTCAACATCAAGTGTCACAAGCCTATATTTAGTCAACTGAAGTTATTTAAAAAAAATACCCATTTCACTTGGTTTACTAAATTTCTCATTTTAAGAAATGACTTAAGTGTATATGTGAATAAAGCGGTCTGAATTCTCCACTCCCATAAGCACAGATCTTCCTCAACTTACACTGGGGGTTATGTCCAGATAAACTTGTCAGAAGTTGAAAGTACCATAAATTGAAAATGCATTTAACAAACCTAACCTACCAAACTTCACAGTGTAGCCCTAGCTTACATTAAACTAGCCTACAGCCGGGCATAGTCATCTGACATAAAAGCCTATTTCACAGTCAAGTGTTGGATAGCTCATGCAATTGATGGAATACTGTGCTGAAAGTGACAAACAGAATGGTTTTAAGCCTTTCAGTTGTTAGCCCTGGTGATCTCGTGGCTGACTGGGAGCTGCCACCACCACCGAGCATCACGGGAGAAGGTCTACTGCATATCTCGAGCTCAGTGGGGAGAATAAAAATTGCAGATTCGAAGTACAGCTTCCACTGAATGTGTATTGCTTTTGCGTATGGTCAAGTTGAAAAATCTTAAGTCAAACCATCGTAAGTCAGGGATGGTCAATATATGTATTCTAATATAATAGTATCACAGATCTTTCTGGGTTCTAATTCTCCGATTACTTTTTTTTCCTCAATCCAATTCAGATTTATAAAACTTATAAATGAATTGTATTCTCTTCAGTTAATTCTGCAATGCTTTTTAGAAGCTGAGTGTAACTGGGTGGCAGTGCACTTCCAGTCGAGCAAGAGGAGGTCTGGAATAATGACTGGACCCGGTTGAAAAGTCCACCTACCTACACAGTGTCTGCCATGGTCCTGAGCTGCAGTGTTTTCTATTAGCTCCAGGTCACCAATGTTTACTGGTAATACTTTTGGGTTTCTCTTCCCCCTCCCTTCGCCTCACAATGGGGATGTGTCCCCATTGAAAAAACAGGAAAAGAATTTGTACTTCCAAAATTCTTACTCTGTATTAAGACAGTTTATGTATGACCAATGTAAAAGACTCTGAGCTCCTTGTGTTCTTCATGTTTATACACTTTTACAATTACAATGAACAATGTTCATTGAATGACTGAAGATTTCCACCCAAATGCCTCTTGTGAATCTTCAGACAGAGAGGTGTAGCTACATCTGCCTTCCACCTGATTCTGAGAACATCTCTGTAACTTAGAATGAGATTCGTGGTCACGGTAATCAAATTCTCATTGGTTTTAGGAGGAAGGAAACAGCTGCATGGATTGATGAAAGAAGAAAGCCTACACGGTTTTAAAAATATATACTAGCTTTTTGGTTTTTTTCCCCCTCTCTGCAGTTAGCTGCTTGAATTTTTAGCAGATAGCCATATTTCTAATCATAATATTGCCACAGTATTAATAGTATTTCCAGTACCCATTTAGTCAGCCTCGTGATTTTTATCAGGCAAGTCCTCCTCCTTCCCCCCTTTTAATTCTGTGGAACTGGAAAGTGATTAAAGTTATACACATGGCCAGAATTAGGATATTTGCTAGAGTTAGTTCTAAGAACATAATCCATGGTAAAAACATGTCCTTGTAGCACCTTGAAGTGGTCTTAATAAAGAACTGAAACTATTTTTTTAGTTTGTTTTTTGCTGGAATTATGTTAGAAAAAACCAGATACATTTTATGATTTCCTGCAACTCAGAAGTAATTACCAAATTCATAATTCTGTAAGTAGCAGATTTTTAATACCTACATTATTAGAACATACCAGATTTATTGTCTAGAAGCCAGCCTTTGAAGTTAATAAAATGTGGTTGTCAGTGTTGCAAATACCTGTTAAATCTTGTATATTATTTTGTATGCATATAAAACATCCATGAGGAAATGAAGCCTCATAAGAAGTTCTGGGAACTTTTACAGATTGCTATATTTCTCTCCTCAAAAATTTGATACTTGTTCAGTTCTGCTTCCTTGTTTAAATTAAAGGAGGTTTAATCCAATCTTTTATTTCCAAAAAGTTTTAAGTATGATTTTAGAATTATTCCTTTTGCATTTATTAAGTTTTGCTTAAAAATATACTTGTTGACTGTATCCTTTGCTGTGCAAAAGCTTCGTATCTTGATGAAGTCCCAATAGTTCATTTTTGCTTTTGTTTCTTTTGCCTTCGTGGATGTATCTTGCAAGAAGTTACTGTGGCCGAGTTCAAAAAGGGTGTTGCCTGTGTTCTCCTCTAGGATTTTGATGAAATCTTGTCTCACATTTAGATCTTTCATCCATTTTGAGTTTATCTTTGTGTATGGTGAGAGTGGTCTAGTTTCATTCTTCTGCATGTGGATGTCCAATTTTCCCAGCACCATTTATTGAAGAGGCTGTCTTTCTTCCAGTGGATAGTCTTTCCTGCTTTGTCGAATATTATTTGACCATAAAGTTGAGGGTCCACTTCTGGATTCTCTATTCTGTTCCATTGATCTATGTGTCTGTTTTTGTGCCAGTACCACACTGTCTTGATGACCACAGCTTTGTAGTACAACCTGAAATCTGGCATTGTGATGCCCCCAGCTCTGGTTTTCTTTTTTAAAATTCCCCTGGCTATTCGGGGTCTTTTCTGATTCCACACAAATCTTAAAATAATTTGTTCTAACTCTCTGAAGAAAGTCCATGGTATTTTGATAGAGATTGCATTAAACGTGTAAATTGCCCTGGGTAACATTAAAAGACAACCTACAGAACGGGAGAAGATATTTGCAAATGATGTATCAGATAAAGGGCTAGTTTCCAAGATCTATAAAGAATTTATTAAACTCAACAGCACAGAAACAAATAATCCAATCATGAAATGGGCAAAAGACATGAAGAGAAATCTCACAGAGAAAGACATAGACATGGCCAACATGCACATGAGAAAATGCTCTGCATCACTTGCCATCAGGGAAATACAAATCAAAACCACAATGAGATACCACCTCACACCAGTGAGAATGGGGAAAATTAACAAGGCAGGAAACCACAAATGTTGGAGAAGATGCGGAGAAAAGGGAACCCTCTTACACTGTTGGTGGGAATGTGAACTGGTGCAGCCACTCTGGAAAACAGTGTGGAGGTTCCTCAAAGAGTTAAAAATAGACCTGCCCTACGACCCAGCAATTGCACTGCTGGGGATTTACCCCAAAGATTCAGATGCAATGAAACGCCGGGACACCTGCACCCCGATGTTTATAGCAGCAATGTCCACATTAGCCAAACTGTGGAAGGAGCCTCGGTGTCCATCGAAAGATGAATGGATAAAGAAGCTGTGGTCTATGTATACAATGGAATATTCCTCAGCCATTAGAAACGACAAATACCCACCATTTGCTTCGACGTGGATGGAACTGGAGGGTATTATGCTGAGTGAAATGAGTCAATCGGAGAAGGACAAACAGTGTATGTTCTCATTCATTTGGGGAATATAAATAATAGTGAAAGGGAATAAAAGGGAAGGGAGAAGAAATGGGTAGGAAATATCAGAAAGGGAGACAGAACATAAAGACTCCTAACTCTGGGAAACGAACTAGGGGTGGTGGAAGGGGAGGAGGGCGGGGGGTGGGGGTGACTGGGTGACGGGCACTAAGGGGGGCACTTGACGGGATGAGCACTGGGTGTTATTCTGTATGTTGGCAAATGGAACACCAATAAAAAATAAATTTATTATTAAAAAAATAAAATAAAATAAAAATATACTTGTATACTTTCTTAGAATACTGCCTAGAACATAAATATTCAAAAATGGTGGTATTGCCTTTAATGTTATTTTCTAAAATATGGTACTTGATACATGGTTAGATCTATATTTATCTTTTCTGGGATAGACTTTCAGAGATAGTATGCAGTTTAGAAAAGCTAGCAAAGGTCTTAACACCCTGAGATGATCTGAAGGATCTTCCTGCAGTTGTGGATACCCATACCCTAGTCAAAAAAAAGGTGAGTGGGGGTTGGGGTAACTGGGTGATGGGCACTGAGGAGGGCATTTGATGGGATGAGCACTGGGTGTTATACTATATTTTGGCAAATAAAACTTCAATAAAAACAAATAAAATAAAAATAAATAAAAAACAAAAGCAAAAACAAAACAACACCAAAAAAACCTGAAGGCTCCAATTAGAGAAGAAAAATTTCTTGGGCAGCCCGGGTGGCTCAGCAGTTCAGCGCCGCCTTCAGCCCAGGGCGTGATTCTGGGAACCGGGGATCAGGTCCCATGTCGGGCTCCCTGCATGGAGCCTGCTTCTCCCTCTGCCCGTTTCTCTGTCTCTCTCTGTGTCTCTCATGAATAAATAAATAAAATCTTAAAAAAAAAAGAAAGAAAAATTTCTTCTGGATATTTTACAAACTGGTAGAACAAGTTAGGGTTAATAATTTAAATCCTTTTCATTCATAGCTTTACCAAAGAAGTAATGATTTTTATGCAATGGCAAAGAATAGACGCTTTAATCGATAATTTCACCATAAGCTGAGGTTTGGGTGCATACACTGTGGGTACCTCTCCCTCACTTGACTGCTTCTTTCTCATGTACACTTTCCCCAGGCTTTGGCATGTCCGCTATCTTGCCAACTCAGGGCAGCTTCCTCTTGTCCTTAGAACCCTTGCCGAGTGATGATGTGGTGTCTTTGCTACCCACTGCAATCCCTTTTTCAGTTGTAGCCTCATGGGTGACCACCCCAAGCTTCTGGATTGTAGCAAAAACTTGGAGAGTGCATATTAGCTCATGAAGATTGGGAAGGTGCTGGCTGGTATACTTTCTCTAAATTTGTACCATGTGTTTTAATGTGTGGCAGCCAGGCATGAATCTTGCTCTCCCCGTTTTCACCTAAATAGTGTTTGCACTCATCTTTATTTTTGTATTTGGGTGATTCCCCACATGGAGAGCCAGCTACTCCTTCCTACCTCCTGTATTGTGATTGAGTTCCATTAAGTATAAGATTGCATTGGGCCAGCAGGCTGTGTGCTATCATTAAAAGTATGGAACTCTGGGAAATGAACAAGGGGTAGTGAAGGAGAAGTGGGTGAGGGGGTTGGGGTGACTGGGTGATGGGCAATGAGGGGGGCACTTGGCGGGATGAGCACTGGGTGTTATGCTATATGTTGGCAAATTGAACTCCAATAAAAAAATTTTTTAAAAGTATGTAGCAAGTCAACAAGAGCTGATTTAGAGTTGATAGGATAAGATATACTTCAAGGTCATTGGTAGTGGTAGGATTTAAAAGAAAAGAACCACAGGTTTTTTTTTTTTTTCTTAAGGTTTTATTTACATTCTAGTTAACACGCAGTGTAATGTTAGTTTTAGGTATATAATAGAGTGATTCAACACATCCATACATCACCCGGGGCTCATCACAAGTGTACTTCTTAACACTTGTTACCTGTTTAGCCCAAACCCCTATCCATGTTTTTTGAGAACAGCGATATGGGTTTATATATAGGGAAATAGAAAAAGAGTAAGATTCAGTCAAAAAGTAAAAGCGAATTTCTTTTCATGTGTTACCTTTTAATCTTAAGTTTTGCAATTTTCACATCTGTGCTCTGTTCTGCTCTTATTGCCAGATGAACAGTTAACCATAATTTTGTGGTGAGAGAGCTATTTCTGTTCATTCTGGGTCTGAATGCAACGAGCAGTTCAAAGTTTATTTCACTAGTTGATCTGGAGAATATTGTTCATTTATCAATTCCTGCATTTGCGAGTTAATTTACCATTGCTGATTTCATTCTACATTCCCTGGCTCAGGTTGATTATACATATCAGAATGTATCCTTTTAGAAAAAAAATTAACTCTGCTATGTAGCCATGTGGCGTTAATTGATAATATTTCTTTAGCATAGATTTATATGGCCATGCACTCTTGTCACTTTGGTTCAGTAAAGTCTTGTCTTAAATTCTCGATTTAGCTAACATTGCTGGGGATAATGATTTTGAATTAATGCAGTTTGTTAGCAGATGTAGACTGCAGTGATAGCAAGGATGTCCTGCTACATCTTCTTCAGACTGATGTATGAAATAGCATATCCCATTTATTTTTGTACATTATAAACAACATCTGTGCCTCTGCTTTCCTGACAAGGATGGAGAAACTAAAATCTGAGAAGATTTATACCATGGTTTATCATCTTACCAGGTGATTTTCATGGCAACCTTAAAAGCTTAAACCTGGAGCTTAAAGTATTGCTCAGGTATGGATCGTGGATTAGTTTAAATAATGCCTTAAAAATCAGTTTACTCTTTTATCCATTTGGCACAATATAGAGACACTTGACGGGGCTTTGAATTTAATTAGAGTTATCATAAGGTATGACCCTAAGTTAGTTAGCCTGCATCGAAATACCTTTTGTGTGACCAAATTAAAAATGGGCAAGCATATTTGTCATTTCAGTACAATGTGGTTACATTTTCTGCCTTCTAAGTATGCAAGTTGCAGGGCACCTGGGTGGTTCAGTGGGTTAAGCATCAGGCCATTGGTTTCATCCTAGGTCATGATCTCTGGTCATGAGATCGAGCCCCATACGAGGCTCTGCACTCAGTAGGGAGTCTGCTTGCAGATTCTCTCCTTCTGCCTCTCACTTCTTCTCTTTCTCTCAAATAAATAAATAAATAAATAAATAAATAAATAAATAAATAAATAAATAAATAAATAAATCTTTACAAATGAAGTAAAATGTGGAAGTTGAAGTTTTGCATTATGTTTATGCAGCACTTAAAAACCCAGGAGCTCTTATGAAGACCCTATCATCTTATCATGATTAAGTTCAGTTGTGGTTGGGCTTCTGCACCCCTGCAACTCTTTGGCTTGAGTCAAAGAGTAATTGTCAGCCTACTTACTTTTTGTTGACTTAGATATGTACCACGTACCTGGGGTACAATTGGGGCAAATTGTCTCTGACATAAGGGTGAAGTGAAAAGTATATGTCTGTAGTCTTTTATCTTTCATTTAGAATCTAGACACATGTTTCCTTCATGCAAAGGAAAGAAAATCACAAGGACCTATGCTTGTCTCTCTTTAGAACTCTCTAGAATTAGCTTGTCATGAAATGTAAAACTAATGTGCAGTTGTAAAAACTGCTGCCAGCTTTTTGCTCACTACTGCCTGATGGCTAAGTAGATTTGGAAATGAAAGGGGTTATTATAAAGTGATTACTGAATAGCTAGGTATGTCATTTTAAACAAGCAGTTAAAATCTCTCTGTTAGACATTCAGGCTGTATGTAGTCTTGTTTTGTATCATTCATATTTAAGACATGATTTTGATTGTGGAGGAGTAATCAAGCACTAGGGGTAATTTAAGAAAAAAAAATATACTGGGTGATATTTCCTTTCATTCCTTATTAAAATACATTAGAATTTAAATGAGGCATTCTCTAAAATGTGTAACTATTAAGTATGTACCTAATATAAAAATCCAAATGCCAGTTGGCTCTAGTTCAGAGTTGAAAATTCTTTGCCTGACTAAAAACTTACCTTCTTTTAAAACTCAAGTAAAACCTATTGTAAACTAATGTATCAAAAGTGCCATGTATCAAAGAATGAATGGTTTAAAATTTTTGACTCTTAATATCTCATTACTGTTAGTTTCATATGGGAGGGCAAATGCCTTGAGGATCTTAAAAGGAAAAATTAAAATCAAAATAAAATAAAGTTCAGCTAATGAGGTCTTTTCTTTTATTTCTCTCATCCTTGTAAATTGTTTCCATGGAACCACCATCTATATCAGTGGCTTGAACAGTCGTATAACCCTGTGACCTTGAGCTTCATGTTTACCCTAAGTGCCACACTCACACTGGTTATCCTTCTATGCATATGACACAGGCAGTGAACAATCAGATACATCACAGCCCAAGCCCTTCTCCTGTCTCACTGTCTTGGCAAGACTGCCTTCAGTTCAAGTTGTTTTCTTATTCTGCTCTTATCCCACCCATCTTTACCACCCCTAACCATCTAATGGACTACCTTTCATGATTTGTGTTTCCCAGATTGCCATTCTCCTGGTACGGTCTGAGTTCACCATTGCTGATAGAGTCCTCCTGTGGGAGCTCCAGCCTTCCACCCTTCCCTCTCCAGTCTGTCCTCTGCTGGTTACCTGTGTCTGCTTCTGAGGCTCATCTGAGCTCTCCTCCCCATAGCTGTACCCCTAATCCTGCACTGTCTCCAGGATCTTTATAGACCTCATGCAGGGGAAATTAGAACAAGACATGCAGTTCATCACTTCATTCCTCTGCTCTGGCTGCACTGTCAATTTGTTTTACCCCAGTGATAACTGAGCAGATCAGATTTCAACTCACACTTCATGGCAAGCAACTAGATGCCTATCATGCTGCAGAACCTAATCTTTTCTTATTAATATGCCTCATATTTCTCCTGGATCCCATTCTGTGCCTAGGATTTTGCTAGTCAGTGTTATAGAATTTTCTATATTAACTTTACACCCTGTTTTAGTCTGCTGAATAGGCATGGTTATGTGATCACTTGATATTATGTCTTCATTTATCAGTGGTCCACTCTACCTAGATTATCTCTTCTATTATTTGGTCCTATGCTAATTTCTTTATAATATATGATTGCACGTAATATATGCTTTTCCAGTTTACATTAGAAATCAGCTTTGTATGTAGTATGTTGATTTTCTGTTTTTCTTTTTTTTTTTAAGTTATGTTATCTATTTAGTTTTTCAGGGTGTTTTGCTTTGGGTTGTTGTTTTGTTTTGTTTGTTAGTTCTTTTTTAGATCATCCATGTTTGGGGAATGTCCATTTTCTATTCCTGTTTCTTCCATAGAGGGAAAAGGACTTGGTCCTCAGCCCTTCCCTCTATCACAGACAAAGCCAGACACTAAAGTGGTAAAGACAGATTTTAATCCAACATGTACTATTGTAATAGGGAAAAGAGTCCAGCAAGAACTAAACGCAACTTGGATTTGCTCCAAGATAACTGGAGAATGAAAGGGGTTGAGCAAGTGCTTAGTTGAATTAGGGAAGCAAAAATTTGCAAAAATCTAGAAGAGTGTGTTTGTCCATACAACACCCATCTCGTTTGCTAACTGGCATTTATCCAAGTTGGGCTGCTGCCCTCTATCAGAGACTGGGACAAAGGGGCCCTGTCTTTAGGTGTCACTGAAACAAACCATCAGTTTTTTGGGTAGCCTAGAGTTTCCTCAGGCAGGGACTTTAACCGGGATCTGGTCACCTAGGGATGCAGCTTTGAGTGGTTGGAAACTGTTAGGGTTTATTCAAGTCTTTATAGGCCAAAGTGAGGCTGGGGGAGGAAGTGCTCAGCAGAGCCAGCTGGAGTTTGGTCACAGAGAGAATCTTTGTCACTTTCACTCCTTCCCATGTGAGGAGTGGTGACTCAGAATGATGACTTTCAAAAAAGGAAGTGAGGAGAGGGGCACCTGTGGTTCAGTCAGTTAAGTGTCCAACTCTTGATTTTAACTCAGGACATGATCTCAGGGTCGTGAGATTGAACCCTGTGTGTAACTGCATGGCCGGCATGGAGCCTACTTGAGACTCTCTCTGCCTCTGCCCCTCCCCCACCTGTCTTGGCTTGCATGCACATTCACAATCTCTATCTCTAAAAAATAACGAACTGAAGATATGTGATCAGCTCCTTCTGGGTATGGTTCTCAGGACATAATTGTTCTTTTCTATAACCACAGATAAATTGACCTCCTCCTAAGTTGGAGTGAAGAGTTTTTGGATCTCCCAGTGAATGAAGGGGGATGTGGAATTTAATTCAAAAACAGACTCTTAACTACAGAGAACAAACTAGTCATTGCCAGAGGGCAGGTTGAGCGAGTGGGGAGATGGGTGAAATAGATAAAGGGGATCAAGAGTACAGTTACCTTGATGAGCACTGAGAATTGTATAGAATTGTTGAATAATTATAATGCATACCTGAAACTAATATAACACTATGTTAGTTATACTTCAATAAAAAAAGAATGGATTTACTGTACACCTGCAGTAATCAAATCATTGTGGTATTGGCATAAAGATAGACATATAGATCACTGTGATAGAATTGAAAGTTTAGAAATAACCCCTTACTATATTTATGGTCAGCTTATTTTCAACAAGAGTGCAAAAAGACCATTCAGTGCAGAAAGGACAGTCTTTTCAACATATGATGCTGGGATGATTAGACATCCACATGCAAGAGAATCACGTCAGACAACTTCTTTACAACATTTACAAAACTTATCTCAAAATAAATCATATACCTAAATATAAGACCCAAAATTATAAAAATTTTTGAAGAAAACGTAAGTACATAAATCTTTGTGACCTCCATGTGGATTAGGCAATGGTTTCTTAGATATGACACTAAAAGCACAATTGATGAAAGAAAAAATATACTCAACATAATGAAGCTTAAAATGTTTGTTCTTCGGGGACACCTGGGTGGCTCAGTGTTTGAGCGTCTGCCTACGGCTCAGGCCGTGATACCAGGGTCCTGGGATCAAGTCCCTCAAAGGGCTCCCCATGAGGAGCTTCTTTCTCCCTCTGCCTTTATCTCTGCCTCTCTCAGTGTCTCTCATGAATAAATAAATAAAATCCTAAAAAAAAAGAAAGACTGGCATGTATAATATATAAAAAGCTCCTACAACTCAATTAGAAAAAAGACAACTGAGTCAAAAATGGGCCAAAAATTGCAGTAGACATTTCTCTAAAGAAGATATACAAATGACTAGTAAGCACAAGAAAAAATGCTTAACATCTTTAGCCATTAGAAAAATGAAAACCAAAACTGTAATGAGATACCACTTCATACCCACTAGCATTGCTATAAGAAAAAGGTAAAATAAAAAATATGGAAATTAACAGGTGTTGCTAATGGTGTGGAGAAACTGGATCCCTCATAGAAATGCTGATGGGAATGTAGATGGTGTAGCTACTTTGGAAACAGTCTGACAGTTCCTCAAATGGTTAAACCTAGAGTTGTCATACATCCCCATAATCCCACTCATAGCTTTAGACCCAGGAATATACCTAGGACATATGAAAACATGCCCAAACAAAACTTGTACATGAAAGTTCATAGTAACACATTCAAAGAGTGGAAACGATCTACAGTTCCCATCAAGTGATGAATGCACAAAAAAACAAAACAAAACAAAAAAAAAACAGGCGGTGTATCTATACAATAGAATATCATTTGGCAATAAAAAGGAGTGAAATAATGATACATGTACAACATGGATGAACTGTGGGAATATTATGCTAAGTAAAGGGAAGCCAGTTAAAAAAGACCACATATTGTCTGATTTCAGTTGTATAAAATGTCCAGAAGAGATAAGTCTATACAATAGAGTAATGTTTTCCCAGGGCTGTAAGTAGTAGGATTGGTGGGAAATGAAGAGTGACTGCTAAGTGATGAGTCTATTTGGGGGATTATGAAAATATTTTAACTTAGCGGTGATGTTTACATAACTCTGTGAATATACTAAAAAAATTGAATCATTTAATTTAAAGGGATGTATTTTATGACATTAAAGCTCAAAAAGATATTTTAAAAAGAATAGAATGAGGGCACCTGTGTGGCCTAGTCAGTTAAGCATCTGCCTTCGATTCAGGTCATTGATCTCAGGGTCCTGGGATTGAGCCCTGTGTTGGGCTCCCTGTTCAGCGGGGAGTCTACTTCTCCCTCTGTTCTTCCCCCTGCTCATTCTCTCTCAAATAAATAAATAAAAGCTTTATAAAAAGAGTTAAATGAGGAACAATAGGAGTAGACGTAGTAGCGAGCTTATATCAGGTCACAGACATAAGCCTTTTTCTTCAGTCACCTTTATCAGTAATAACCTGACAGATTGATCTTCACAACTCTCCTGTCATTGGGTCTCTCTCAGTTGAGAACCTGAAAGAGAAGACAGACTTCCTAAAACCTCAACCTCAACATACTTATGCAAAGCTGAGAAGACCACCTATCTTGTATCTTGTCTCTATCTTGCATCTATATCTTATTTTTTTTTAAATTTTTTATTTATTTATGATAGTCACAGAGAGAGAGAGAGAGGCAGAGACACAGGCGGAGGGAGAAGCAGGCTCCATGCACCAGCAGCCCGACGTGGGATTTGATCCCGGGTCTCCAGGATCGCGCCCTGGGCCAAAGGCAGGCGCCAAACCGCTGCGCCACCCAGGGATCCCGCATCTATATCTTATATCCAGACTCTTGTATTTAGTTTTCTTAACTGATTCCCAGCATGGAGAGGGGAGCAATTGGGGAGAAAATGTGATAGTTTATCCACGACCTCCTCACCACCATCCCCAATCTGTGTTTCTATAGGTTCTCCATGATGTGGTTTCCTTGCTGGAACCTGTTATCTTTTCATATACACCATTTGTATTCTCTCATCTCTCTCTTTCTTTTTTTTAAATTTAAGGTTTTTTAAGGTTTTTTAAGGTCTAGTTTTGGGACCTATCACTCCACAGTATTGCCAGTGTGGTCAAATTGACTTTGTCAGGGCACATCATTCAGAGCATAGATGGTTGTCTTCAAAATCCAGATTCCTGGACTTTCCCATCAAAACTAAGCATTACCACCACCTCACATTGGTCCAGGTAGGTCCCTACTATATCTGACACTTGTGCTCTTGCTCCAAGTTATTAGTAAGTGAGAAATGTCTGGGAATATAGGAAAATGGGCACCAAGTCAAAATAAACATTATTTTAAATTCTGGAAGATTTTTTTTCTTTGCTAATAACTCAACTTCAGAAAGGCTGAAGAAAGCTAAGACTTTATTTCAGTTTATTGTATATAATACAGTAACCTATTAGAATCATTATCTCTGAAACCTTATGAAAATGCCTACTTCATTTTCAACATGGTAAGATCCATGAGTATTTTATTTTATTCTTAAAATTTTAATTCCAGTATAGTTAACATACAGTGTTATATTAGCTTCAGTTATACAATATAGTGATTCAACAATTTTATAACTTATTCAGTCGTCATCACAAGTGTGCTCCTTAATCCTCATCACCTGTTTCACCATCCCCCCACCCACCTCCCCTCTGGTAACCATCAGTGTGTTCTCTATAATGTTTTTTGATTTCTCTCTTTTTTTCTTTGTTCTTTACTTTGCTTCTTAAATTACACACATGAGTGAAATCATATGGTATTTGTCTTTCTCAATGTGACTTATTTCACTTAGCATTATACTCTCCTAGGTCTATCCATGTGGTTGCAAATGGCAGGATTTCATTCTTTCTTCTGATTACCATTCCATTGTCAAATTATGAGTATTTTATAACTAAACTGAACACTAGATGGCAAATTAATGATCTGCCTTATTAAGATTTTAGTTTTTAATCAACTTCCAGGCAATATTCAAGGAAACATACTTGTCAGTATTTTTTAAATTTTTTGTGGCAAATAATTAAAAATGAAAAATGTGTATCAGTCATTATTTTTAAATTTTGAGTGATGAATTAGCTGTTATAACAATTCTTATTTGTGATAGTTCCCTTGTTATTTTATTAAAGAAATTATTCTTAGAAAATACAGCAGGTTAAAAAAAAGAAAGAAAAACTAGCACCAATAACCTAAGAATAAAAGTGTGCTGCATTATACTGGTCACACAGTATCCTTTCTCTCAGTGTTAAATTACTAGTGTATGTGTGCACATGTCTGTAATTAGGGACTCCTTACCAGGTGGGTTGAAGGTGGTTTCCAGATTACTCCAGGAGCTTTATAAAATCCCACTTTACCCTGATTCCCACCACCTCCACCTTCCCCACAAGTGGCTGTATGTCTGAATGGAGGGATGTAGGAGGGGTGCCATGAAAAGGCAAGGGATTCCTGGAGGGGCTTTCTGACCCCACCCCTCCTTGTTTTTGTGGGCTGTGGAGATGAACATATTTAGAACTCTTTTTTCCAATTGACATTAGAGACAAAGTTATTTGAAGGAGAAGTTTGGAGTAGTCATTCATAAATAAATGTAACAGACTACTCTCGAGGGGATATGGAACAGGTGACAGACCTGCAAAAATGTTGGAATTGATAACTATGAATCAGTTCATCTTCAACAAATAATTGATTGGTTTTCTGGCTTCCAGGAAAACAAAGAAAAGAATCCACATTGCCTTTCCATTTTTTCTTTTTTTTAAATTTAAATTCCAGTTGGTTAACATACAGTGTGATATTAGTTTCAGGTGTACAATATAGTGATTCAACACTTTCATATAACACCTGGTGCATATTAAGTGCCCTCCGTAATCCCCATCACTAGTTTCACACATCACCCCCTTCATCTCCCCTCTGGTAACTATGAGTTTGTTCTTTCTAGTTAAGAGTATGTTTTGTGATTTGCATCTCTCTCTCTCTCTCTTTTTCCCTTTGCACATTTGTTTTCTTAAATTTCACATTTGAGTGAAATCATATGGTCTTTGCCTTTCTCTAACTGACTTATTTCACTTACATAATAGTCTCTAGCTTCATCCATGTGGTTGCAAATGGTAAAATTTCATCCCTTTTTATGACTAATATTCCAGCATATGTGTGTATGTGTATCTTTTTTTTTAAGTTTTCGTTTAAATTCCAGTTAGTTAACATACAGCCACTGTGGAAAACAGTATGGAGTTTCCTCAAAAAGTTAAAAATAGAACTACCCTAGGATCCAGCAATTTCACAAATAGCTATTTACCCAAAGAATACAAAATCACTAATTCAAAAGGATAGATGCACCCCAGTGTTTATAGCAGCATTATCTACCATAGCCAAATTGTGGAAGCAGCCCAAGTGTCCATGGACTGATGAAGTTATATATATATTTTATATATATATATAAAATAAGGAAGATATGGTGTATATTTACATACAATGGAATTTTACTCAGTTATAAAAAGAAAGAAATCTTGCTGCTCACAATGACATGGATGGAAACTTCCCATATTTTTAAATCAGAAAATTGAGCTTTGTCATAGTACCCTATACTTAACTATGTGGAAAGGTTAGAAAAAGAACATTTCAGGGTACCTGGGTGGCCCGGTGGTTGAACATCTGCCTTTGGCTTGGGTGGTGATCCTGGGGTTCTGGGATTAAGTCCACATCAGGCTCCCCACAGGGAACCTGCTTCTCCCTCTGCCTATGTCTCTGCCTCTCTCTTGGTGTCTCTCGTGAATAAATAAATAAAACCTTAAAAAAAGAACATTGCAAAATCAGAAAGATGGGAAAATGGAGTTAACGCCACACAAAAACTACTTTTAGGGTAAATAGCATGCTACTGTGGTGCTAATAAGATAGTGAATTCTGGAGATAATCCAGCAGAAAAGTAAACTACATTTTACAAAAAGAGCATTTTTAAAAATTTCTTTGCTGTTTAGGAAACAAATAATTTCAAGCTATGATTTTTGGTTTCTTCCTTCTTACCTTTTTAAAATAAAAGAAAGTGGTTCATTTTTTTCCTATAGTAATCCCTCTGTAGCCCTGCTATTATAATCCCAAGTAGGATGCTGACAGCTGACTATCCTTCTAGAACTGTGTTTCTACCCTCTCATTCTCTAGGTGCCATAGAAGATTAGAAGGATGGAAAACTTGGGTTTTTAAATACAACCTTATCAATTATATGTAACTTTAAATTGAGGAAAGTTTTTTCCCCCCAAACAAGTTGTTGATGAAAACTAGAAAGACTCATAGTACAGTGATCAGTCTAGCATAGTTGAGTATGGTGTTTTGTGGAACTATTGGCCCAGACTCCTCAAACAGAAAAATGCAATTATAAAAAAATTGTAAATACCAAAATAGGAGGCTCTGAACACATCAAAATGTTTTAAATAACATTTCTCTGCTTAATATTAACTAGAGGGAATGATTATTACAGGTATAACTAAAGTTATTTATTATGACTGGCTTTTGTCCAACATCAGTCACATTACTTCTCTAACCGAGAGTGAATGGCCACAGTACTCTTTAGCTCTGGATAGAATAGTAGATCCAAACTCCCAAGGCTTTTTTGGGTATCACAGATTAATAAGGGTCAGAAGAGGTCAAAACCCATTTGAAACCAATTTTTGACAGTTCTCTAAAACTCTGTGGAAATCATTTTGCCACCTCCTATTTGATATAGTCTGCAAGAAATACCAAGGCAGTCTTTTACTGCAGACTCATTTTTATTTCATACAAAGGTTTTTTTCTAAAGTTCATCTATAGGATGAATTGCACTTTGTTTGTGCCAGTGCATCAAAACAATTGAAGATTCTAATTGTGCTGTAGAGTGATAGTGTTCCTTCTACAGGGATGAACTTTACACTTTGAAAATGTCACCGAGGAGCTCAAGCCAAAATAGACAATGCCAGGGATTAGTGAAAGCCAAGTTTATAGTGCAACTTCTTTAAAGCAATAAAGTAAAACAGAGGTGCAAGTCAAAACACAGAACTTGGAAGGACTTCTTGTAAAACATTAGTAAATACTGGAGAAGATGAGTCATTCCTTGAATTGGCTTATGAAAATGAAATAACTGAGCTGGATACTTGTCATTTATCATTCTGCATTAGTATCCTTTTATCAAATGTGTCAATAGCAAATATAAGCATCTTCTAGGACAAAGCATTCTTATTAGATGTGAGAGCAATATTCAACACACCTAACTGTTATAGAGCCCTATAAAACATAGAAACATAATCAACGTTATGAACAGTGGGATTTTGACCATGTGGGCTGATGAAAGTCTGTTTTTATTTTAAAAAGAAATAGTTGTGAAAGAGATTGATTTTCAGCCAAGTTTGAAAGGAACCAAGTTTGGAAGTCCCTTTTCTGGCAGATAAGAAGGTGACTATTACTGTATGTATATGGGTCAGTGAAAACAGATAGATTACTTTGGAGGGAGAACTGTATTTGGGGGACAGCAGATAGATTTCCCTGACTGGCATAGAAAGCAGGAATGATTATGTCACCTGTTTGATAGCTCCAACTAATAATGGAAACATTTTCTTTTTGGCTCATATGATAAGGAGGCATCAATTAGATTCCCTCTGACTGATTCAAAGGAATCATCACGTATGAAAGGCATTCTGGCAATGGCATGAGGGACAGGTAAGATTAGAAATGAGTACCTGGAATTGGTACCTTCAAGAAAAGCAATTTTAGTACTTTACATGTGCATATGAATATTGAAATCTGGTCAATGAGTTAATGGTATTAGTTGCCTGAAAAAAAAATCCATATGCCTCTGTCAACATGCATGCTTCAGGTCATGCTTCACAGCATACTTATTTTTGCGGACTTGGTTTTTCATAAGTTTTGAAATTTTTCACACACGAAAAAAAATGCCTTCTCTAGGATGCCTGGCTGGCTCAGTCAGTTAGGCGTCTGCCTTCAGCTCAGGACATGATTCCAGGGTCCTGGGATCGAGCCCATCGTCAGACTCCTTGCTTAGTGGGGAGCCTGTATCTCCTTCTGCCCATCCCACTGCTTGTACTCTCGCTCTCTCTCTCAAATAAATAAAATCTTTTTTTAAAAAAATGTCTTCTCCAAGAACTATAAGTTCCTTTTAGTGTGCAACATATGTGTGTGTACATATACATACATATGTACACACATATGTATGCTAGAAACAAATATTTTTGATCATGTAACTTGCACATTTTGAACACCACACAAACATACACACCTATATAGGCACACAGATTCAAACATGGTCATGGCATACAGTTCAGCTGCGATGTGTAAACACACAGTGCCCATTCATAGCATAAGCCTCATAGATGTATGTATTTTTCATGGCGCCTTTACAACAGATGAGAAAAAGTGCCTTGAGGAAGAGGTGCTCTTTCTAATTTACATAAAGATGCTGTTCAGGCTAGCCATGGCCTTGTACAGTTGCCTTCCTAGCAGCTCTCCCCTACAGTTGGAGGTCCTGAGTTTTGTTTTGAACCTCACTGTGAGTATCCAAGAATGAAGGAGAGTGAAGTCCAGAAGCTTGGACAAGGACAATGAAATAAATAAATAAATAAATAAATAAATAAATAAATAAATAAATAAATAAAAGACTGTAAGTGTCAGAGTAAGGGGAGCAAAGGATTGAGACACAGCTTGCAGGCCCCAAAGGTCTGGCTTTAGGGATGAGGACATTACTGCTGTGGAGCCCATGACGCTTTATGGGTAAAGGGCTTTATGATGCTTTTGAGGTCACAGATCCCATCCATGGGTATGCATCCAGAAGAGTTAAATCTTTAATGAGACATTGTCTTGCTCCCTCAAGTCTGGTTAGTAGTAACCATAGTCTTTTTCCCATGAAAAACAAAGATCAACTATTCTCCAGAAAGGAGATTTCAGAAAGTTCAACAATGTTGCTGGAATATTCATGCCTTCTGTATAATAATCTTTTTTGAAGCTATTGTATAATATTTGATTTAAACAAAAGAATACATGCAACCTACATAAATTATGTAACATAAGATCAATGGACTCCTCAGCTTAAAAGCAGACCATCCCTAGAAATTTTGTGTCTGATCTAACTGCATGCTGCTTCCCATTTTATCCCTCTGCCTCCAAGTCAGAGGGAACTGGTGTAAAGTTTACCTTTGCTCTTGTCTTAGTTGTTGGTTTTATCATATATGTATGCATTCTTAAACAATTCTCTTTTGCTTGCTTTTCAGTTTTGGGTTTTTTGCATTTTTTTAAAGATTTATTTATTTACTGAGAGATCCAGAGATGAGGGGAGAAGCAGACAGACACAGAGAGGGAGAGAGAAATTTCAACAGACTCCCCGCTGAGCAAGGAGCCTGTGGCAGGGCTCAATCTCATGACCAGGACCATGCCCTGAGCCAAAATCAAGAGTCAGATGCCTAACCAGCTGAGCCACCCAGGCACCCCTTGTTTTTCAGTTTTATTAAATCATATCCCAGTAGTCTTCTGTGACTTGAGTTTTTCACTCAATTCTGTGTTTCTAAGATTCATTTTTGCTTTATTCATTTTCACTACAGTATAATTTTCTATTGTGTATTTATCTGCGTTCTAGTCAGTAGACATTTGGTTTATTTCTACACTTTTCTTCTGTATTCCTTTGTCAACAATGCGCTGAAGACATTTCTGTAGGTATTTCTTGGTGCCCACAGGGAACAGTGGCTCAAAGGATGTGTCTTTCAGACTCTTCTACTGCAGTGTGAAATATGTTTTATATTGCATCACAGTTACACAGACTCCTAGGAATTTGCAAAGGAGTGTGTATGTATAGCTACAACAAAAATTGCACCATACAGTCCTCACCTTTGGACCAAAACAAATGTTAGTCTGAGTGTAAGACCTAGGGACCCAGCCTGTACTCTAAAAATAATCCTCTAAATTAAAGTTTCTCAAGCTTTAATGTGCAGATGCACATTAGACACTCACATTAGGAGGCAAGAAGTGGGGCCTGGGCATCTTCATTTCTCATGAGCTTTCAGGTGGGGCCCTGTTGCTGGTGTGAGAACCAAACTTTGAGTAGCAGAGCTCTAGGCTTGTTCCCCAAACTTCTCTGGGGATTAGATTGACCTGGGCTGCATCTCCAAGATGCAAATTTCGCAGCTTCATTACAAGATCACCAAATCAGCATCTCTGGGGAAAGGCCTAGGAAGCCTGATATTTTAAAAGTGTTCTAGATAACTCTTATCATCAGAGAAGTTTAGAAGTGGTGTTCTAGGATGTAAATATAACTACTAGGTCACAGAGTATTTGAATGTCTGTCTACCTTACAAGATGCTGCCAAGTGTTCTTCCAAGGTAGCTGTACCACTCAACGCCCTCCTTCGTGGGGTGTGTGTATAACACTTACCATTGACTTACATCTTGCCAAAGGTTAGTATGACCAGACTTCTCAATTTCTACTAGTCCGATTGGTATAAAATGGAATCTTGCTACAACCTTACTTTTTGGCCTTTTTTAGGTTAATATGAAGCTTGAACATATTTTTATGTTTATGGTATATTTTCCCTCTTCTTTGAGACTCATGTTTGTGGTTTTCACCCATTTCTCTTTTGAGTTACACCCTTTATCCTGTGATCCATGGGCATTCAGTGTGTATCCTGGATATCTTTCTTTTCTCAAATGGTTGCCAAGATCTTCTGTCTGTTGGTGCACCTTGTATACTTTTCTGTGAAATACCTATTTATATCTTTTGTCCATAGTCTATTTGGTTGGTTTTCTTTTTTTCCCAAGAATAAGCTTATTTATTAGCTTTCTTTGGTGGTACAGCTTAATAAACATATATATGTTCTTGATTGTAATGTAGTATAAATAATCAAGCTCTTCATTGACACTTGGTCCTTCTTTTGTTTTTTTTTTTTTGTTGTTTTTTTTTCACTTGTTTTTTCCCAGTGTGGATACACAGGTTTCCCAGTGCTAACTGTCTTTACTCCAGTAGTCAGAATAAGAACTTCCAGCTCTCTCATTTATTAGCACTCTAGGCAGCTTCATGCCTATTCTTTCAGCATTACCACTGTTTGGTCACTGTAGCTATCTGTGCCTTCAAGGGAGAGCTCTGGGTGTCAAATCACTTTAAGTGCAGTACGAGTTGTATAAGGAGGAGCCTGTGTGGATGAGCCCATGGTGTGGCACCTGTCAGTGTAAAGTGGTAACATCTGCCTTTATTTCCAGATGTAAACAAAATAATTCTGGAGGGCTTTCAGCTTTTTTCCCTGAGCGATGTTTTTTTTCTTGGAGTCTTGTTTTTGAGTGAAGAGAAAAATCTTAACATAAATCTTGGATGGAATTGCAGCTCTAAATAGTTCAGAGTGCTATAGTCTTATTTCCTGGAAGAATAAGTCCCTCTCTGTGGCATAAAAAAAAGGGGGGGGATCCCTGGGTGGCTCAGTGGTTTACTGTCTGCCTTTGGCCCAGGGCGAGATCCTGGAGTCCCGGAATCGAGTCCCACGTCAGGCTCCCGGCATGGGCCTGCTTCTCCCTCCTCCTGTGTCTCTGCCTCTCTCTCTCTATGTCTATCATAAATAATCTTAAAATAAATAAATAAATAAATAAATAAATAAATAACTCCTGATACCTGATTGGAGAAGCTTCTCTATTCCATTATTGGCCACAGGTGTTATGACTATTTAGGGGCATTGGCTCTGTATTTATTTTAGAATCAACTCATCCTTTCTCAAGACTCTTCTTAGATTTTGATTGAACTTGCACTGATTCCAGTGGTTACTTTAGGGGGAAAGGATTGCTTTATAATACTGAGTGTGCCTGTTCATGAACATGATATAGCTCTACAGTTATGCTGATCCTCACCAATGCTTTTCAATGCATTTTTGGATTTTATTTTTGTTCTTTTGTAAGATTTGTTCCTGGGTCACCTATATATTTTGGTCCTCTTGTAAGTTATATCTTTTTTAAAACTGGTATTCAAAAAAAAAAACTGGTATTCCAGTTTGTTATTGATGGATTTCTATACAAAGAATTTTAACAATGATTTATATTTAGCCACCTTGCTAAATACTTGGTGCTTCTTAGAATTTATAAAACCTGTGTGTGTGCTGACATGTAAGTGGTGTCTAGTTAGAGTTTTGTTTTTTCCTTATCAAATTTTATGCTTTGTACCTTCCTAACCATCTTGGCTAGAACTTCCAGGAAAATATTCATAGATGCAGTGATAGCTTGCATCCTTGTGTTCTTCCCTCATGTGTTACCATTCAGAACAATGTTTGCTGATTAGGTGTGTGAAATTTTATTCTGTTCTTATTTTGCCAAAAGTTTTTCCTATTATGAATGGACATTTTAATAAATACACTTTCTGCATTTATTTAAAACTATCCTATGGTTTTTCTTCTTTAATTTGTTAATGTGATGAATTACACTTATAGACATTTTACGTTAAATCATCCTAATTAATCTAAGTTGGTAATGCAGTATTGTCAGTTTTATATATATATATATAATGTATATTTATATATATATATGAGTAGATTTGAATATTCTGTTCATAATTTACTCGTTGGTGCATGAATGAAATATGTTGCTCACACACGATATCCTTATTTGGTTTTGTATTAAGATATCAATTCTTCATGTATTCTAAGGCTATCTATCTTATGGGGTGCATAAGAATTTATAATTGCTATATCTTCTTGGTGAATGTTTTATCTTTTTGATGAATTGAAACTTTTATCATTATGTAATGATTCTCTGTGTTCCCTTAATGCGACTATCCTGTGTTTCTTCTGATTATTTTGCAGTTACCATTTTTATATTATTTTTCTTTTGAATTTCCAAGTACATATGGCTTAGATTTATTTCTTATAAACAATATGTAGCAGGATATTGATTTTACATTGAGTGTAATTCCCCAGATCTTTTAATTGACAAAGTTTCATTTACATGTATTGTGATTTGTAATATATCTGAATGTGTTTCTATCAAGTAGAATTACACATATTAGTATTTGGGGTTTTTTCCCCTCTGAGTGTGTTAGGCTTTTAAAAATTGTTATTCTTTACTCTTGCAAAATATCAATCTACTGCTATTATTATAGTGGTTAACATAGAAAATAAAGCTACTGTACATATTTTAAAAAGCCTATACTTAATATCTTAAACTGCCCCCTCTTCCCAATGATGTAAGGGTCTTATACTATTCTAAATCTAAGCATTGCCTTCCCTACTTATATTACTTATGCTACAATAGTCAACAATTAAATTCCATGCTATTTTCTGAAACCTCTCAGATTAGACATTATTATTATTTTACATATATAGAGTTAGATTTTTTTTTACTCATCTTATTTTTCGTAGCATCTCAGATATATAATTTTTATTTCTTTCTGAAGTTTATCCTTTAATGTAGGTTACTGGTAGTAAGCTCACTCTGTTTTGATTCTTTGAAATCCTTTTTATTTCACCTTTACTTATAGAAAGATCACTTTACTAGTTTCCAATTTTAAGTTGACATATTTTCTCTCACACTTTTGATATATTATTCCCATTTTCTGCCTTCCCCTGATACTATTGAGAAACCTACTTTCAATCTGATTGCTATTACTTTATAAGTGATATGACTTTTCTCTCCAGGTATTTTTAAGATCTTCTCTTTGATTTTAGTATCTGTAGTTTAACTACACTATGTCTAAGTATGGACTTAATATCATTTACCCTCTTTTGTATATATTATATATTCTTTATGTTTTAATTGATGTCTTTTGTCAGGTCTGGAAATTCCTCAGACTCTATCTGCTGGTAGTGTGCCTCCCCTCTGTTCTGTCTGTCCTCCTCCTGCAATACCAATTACAGACAAGTTAGACCCTCAAATTCTGTTCTGCATCTCTCATTACTATTTTCTTTTTTTTAAGATTTTATTTATTTATTTATTAGAGACAGAGAGAGAGAGAGAGAGAGGCAGAGACACAGGCAGAGGGAGAAGCAAGCTCCACACAGGGAACCCAATGTGGGACTCGATCCCGGGTCTTCAGCATCACACCCTGGGCTGAAGGCAGCGCTAAACCGCTGAGCCACCAGGGCTGCCTCATTACTATTTTCTACCACTCCTTGTTTCTGGTTCTCTGTGCTGCATTCTAGATAATTTCCTCTCACCTATCTTCTAGTTCATTAATTTTCTCTTAAGCTGTGTCCAATCATGCTGTTTTATCCTTCCTTTGAGTTTTTGTTATAGTTTAATTTTTTATTTCTAAAAGTTATATTGTTTTTAAAATCCAACTTTTCATTTTTCATGATGGCATTTTCATTTTGGTGATTATATTTTTAAATTTGAAAGTGTTACTCAAAATTTATATTTTTCATCTGACAGTCTTGGGGATATAAATCTGTTGTTTCCTATTTCTGCTAACTCTCACTGGTGGCAGTTTTCTGGTGGGGTGTGTGTGTGTGTGTGTGTGTGTGTGTGTGTGATCTCTGCTAATGAGCTCATATTTGGCTGGTCCTAATCTCAAAACAGGAGACATAATTTAAGGATGATTTTGTTCAGAGACAATTTGTAAACACAAATCCTGTCTCTTGGGATCCAGGAGGCAGTACTGACTATGGATGCTTTAGCTACTTCCAAGTATCTGAGATTAACCTGGAGCTAGAGGTTTAGCTTCCCTATCCTGCTCTGTGCCCAAGGGTTATTCTTTAGATTGCAGAGCTGAGGTAGTCATTTAGCATTTTCTTTTCTTTTCTTTTCTTTTCTTTTCTTTTCTTTTCTTTTCTTTTATTTTATTTAGACAAGGAACATGATATAAGGTGCCACTGGAGATACATCATGGTCTGTGCAATTAAATATATATATATATATATATATATATATATATATATATATATATATATCTTATGCTGGATCTGGTTGTGTTGAAGTGAGAGAGTCCTTCATAGTGAATTATATGCCATTTTGATGTAATCTGAAAACTTAATGATTATTTTATTATTTTAGGGATATATTATCCATCAGTTTATCTAATTCTGATGAGTTTGAATTTTTTATTTTTCTTTGATACACATATATATAATAGGATATAATGAATGGTAATTGGGAGAGATTCCTAACATAAACACTTGTCAAACACTATAGCCAGAGAAAAACAGTTCTGTACATAAATTTCCATTTCAAAGATTATGTCAAATACATAAGACAGTTCATAAACTGGTCCCAGATTAGACTTTGCTTATTTATATCTTACTGGAACTAGTACCAGTAATTCAAGATCTCTCCTCAGGAACAGGTTTTAGGTTTATGGCATTGAAATAGGATTTCACTGGGAGGAAAGGACTATCTGAATGTTGTTTTCCTTTTGGAGGGCAATTTGACATTATCTAGTACACTTGAAGACATGCTAACTCTACAAGCCAACAGTCATCCCTGGCTAAGGGATATATAAGCAGGGATGCTCCTTGTTACACTGCTTGTAATAGAGAAAAAGTAGACTCAGCCTATCTGTTCCTCAATGGAAGAATATATAAGTAAACTATGGTTTATTTGTTTAATGGAATTCTATACACCAATTAAAATTATAACTAGATTTATATTTTTCAACTTGACTAACATAGAATGAATTCTAAATTGCAAAGAATGGTAGCTTTTATGTAAAATTGTAAGCATCCCAGATATATGTAATAGAAGTATAAAAAGATATCTGGGGGTAAAACATAATAACCTTGGGATTGCTTGCAGGAAAGTAGAAGAATTGAATGAGCAATATTTTATTTCTTTAATAAAACTGTCTGAAGCCAAACATAAAATGTTAACATTTGATATTAGTAGGGACACAAGTAATTGTTTCATTTGGTCCTTTTAAATGTGTTTCAAAAGGTTTTATTGCTTAAAATTTCAAAGACCTTAAATTAATGCCAACAAAAAGAACACTTTATGTTTACCAGAATAACAACTTTCAACCATTGTGTGACTTCTAGCCTTATTTTGTGCAGTTAATCAATCCAGGAAGAATAAAATATGACAAATGTTATTGCCATTGAGTAACTTGTCAATGCCTACATTTCTTTACTTCAGAAGTTGTCAACAGTTAAATGTTCATTGCCTCTTTTTTCCACTCACCTTTCAACATACTTTATTTAATAACATTAAATTAAAATTTTTTGTTTAAAAAATATTACCCTGGGGGTGCCTGTGTGCCACGATTGGTTAAGCATCCGACTCTTGTCTTTGGCTCAGGTGATCTCAGGGTAATGGGATCTAGTCCTGTGTTGGGCTCCATGCTCAGCGGGGAATGTGCTTGAGACTCTGTCTCTCTCCCTCTGCCTCTCCTGCTGTGCTGTGCTCTTTCTCTCTAAAATAAATAAGTAAATATTTTAAAAATATATATTATCCTGAAGGACCTGTCAAATTATCCTAAAAAGCATGTACATTGGGCGATTAGCCAAAGACTTGAAATATATACTGATGACCCTCTCAGCCTTCTGGATCTGCTCTGGATGCTCAACAAGACCTAAAGAGGCTTTGCCTGTCCGGTCCTTACACTACATCATCTCCCCCGCTGGTCTGCTAGCAGGGCCTCTCTGGCGGGCCTGGTCTCTTACTCCCATTCCTGCTGCCTTCAGCCCTGCCTGGCCCAGCCCACACCCCTGTGGGGTGGAGATGCCTTGTGAGCCTTGGGTCAGGTTCTGCTCCTTTGTGGGACCTGACATTTTTCAGCTCTTTGCTATGAAAGTAATAAACAAAACAAAACAAAACAAAACAAAAGAGTGGTTGCTCCTATTTAGAGTATGTGTGCAGCCTTAGCCTTCTTCCTAAAAGGGACTGAATTCTCACCTTCATATATATCCTACTCATTTTGTTATGTAAGAATCCTTTACATTTTCCATAAAACATGAATATCAATTCCAGCTTTGTGCTGTGATGGAATTAAAACTATCAATATAAGTGATAGGTGGTTAGTCCATTTTCCAGCAACATGCAGTAGTAGATTATATACCTTTATCATTTAGGCTAACTTCAAACCCACACTTGGAAAACACAAGGGGCACCGTGAAGAGTATGTCCATCTTAAACCAAGGAATAAAGCAGAATGTTTGATTTTGTGTGAGGCTTGCCATTGCTATGCTTCCATTCATTTATTTATTCAGTAAGCCTGTTTTTTCATCTCTTAAATTAGTCCTGTTTTTTTAATTTAATTTTTTAATTCTTTCATATAGGATCGTGTGAAATATTTAAGAAAACTAGACAACTTTCAAGTACATTTCTTGATTTTTAATTATGATATATTCCAAAAACAATTCATGCAATACCTGTGAAAAGTATTTTGGTGGACGAGACTATTCAAATTCATGTAATTCTTACAACAACTTTTAATTTATTCAGTTACATCCCAGATATATAGAATGATTATAGGGTAACATAAATTAAATTTTATGAATTTTATAAATTAAATGTTTAGCCTCACTGACAAGGGGGCACTTTTTAAACTCTGGAAAACATTGGCTAATCCAAAAACTTCAGCTGTGTCACTTGAAAACAGTGCCATGACCCTGGAATCCTTGCTGCATAGGAATATTGAATGATTGGGTAAGCCAATATAATATTAATTAATCAGGTATTTGCTCTGATTTAACTGACGAGTAAAAAAAGCTGTTGGGATATTGTCTTGTCTGCTTTTGTCTGACTGATGAAGCAGAAATAGAGTTAGATAAAGGTGCCAGCGTGGGGCCCACCAGGCCATTCTGGTTGTTATCCCTTTTATCGCAATAGACTTCTGGATAGTTCTGGAAGAGGGAGGAAAGAGGAACCTGTTAGCAGGAGCATTGGTTGTAATCTGTGTTTTTGATGATCAATGACAGGATCCTAAAATTACACTCAAATATCTCTCACAGGTTCTGAAATTGAGTTTCTGAAAAAGAACCATAGTAGTAATAGGAGTAAAGAGCAGAGTTCCAGAGAAAGGAGCTGTGAATTGAACCTGCAATAGAAATTGATCCTACCTGTCAGTTTCTGCCCTCATTCATAGGAAAACAGAATTGAGTGTAGAGGGAGCCAGGATCACTGATTAAATAGGATGCTAAAGTGCTGGAGGCCAGAACTGGGCTTACTGGTCCCTCAGGTCAGGGCTGCGACTGTCAGGCTTCTCTGCATGAAACCTGGCTGGAACTGGCAGAAAGAGAACAGAATGAAAAATGCTACCACCAGCCTGGCAAGCGGTAAGAACTCCCTGACGAAGCTTCAGGCGAGACAGCCAATGTGCTTCTTAGGGAGTCCATTCTAGTCTCTTATTGTGAGTCGGTGGGCCCAGACTGATGATTCATGATTCATGCCAGTGGCAGCCTGTCACGAGACCCATTCCGGTGAGGGTATGAGTGTGAAGATAAATGGCCTTGGAAGTAACCCACATCCTCAATAGGTTCTCTAGGATTCTGAGGAAAAAGAAGCAAATATCCAACAATGAGTGGTCCTATGAGTATAATTAATACCCCATTATCTAACCCTAAGAGATTTATATTGTGCACATATAATGGTAGTCATATATTCCACGTTGTTTTGGCAGTGCTTGCATTCTGCTCCTAGAAATGCAGTATGAGTTGTAATTAGCCAACTGAAATTACACATTTCTGGTTATGAAGTTGCCATCTATTGCCTAGAGTGTGATATATTTCTGCAACAATGCCCTTCAAAGTCTGCAGCAAGCATCAGTATAACTCATGAGAGTAAATGTCCCCATGGAATGCCTCATTCACACTTAGCG
This sequence comes from Vulpes lagopus, assembly GCF_018345385.1. Classification (NCBI taxonomy): domain Eukaryota; kingdom Metazoa; phylum Chordata; class Mammalia; order Carnivora; family Canidae; genus Vulpes; species Vulpes lagopus. The sequence continues at coordinate 111,687,167 of NC_054824.1, read as the reverse complement.
GCATGCTAATAGAAATGGTTCCAACAGAAACATTGAAGATAAAGGTACTATAAAATGCTAACTTAAGATGTAAACCATTTCTGGAGCAGAGTACAATTTGCAGAATAGCAGAAGAGAAGAAAAAAGCGATGAAATCAGGCCATTTCCTTGGGATGAGTTGAAAGGATTTTCAGATTCCCTGAGTCATTAGACTTACCTATCAACAATACCCTCAAAAGAGGACATTATCACAGGTACTTGGCAGGGTACAGCATTCAGTTATGTTATCAGACATCATTTTCTCTTCTCACTTAACTAACCCTTACCTTCTGGTCCTGATGAGAGAAATGACAGCCCTCCATAAAGGTGGACTCTATTGCTGACGTCATGGTATTGATTCAACTTCTCTCTTAAGCTTTTGACCAATAGAAGCAGTCATGGAATGACTGGGATAGAATGGTAGTTAAAGTGTCATTCATCCCTGCCCCATGTTGATATGATTTTACTCTGCCATTTTGGTACGGACATAGTAGGAAACACAACAGCACTGCACCCTCAGCAAAGGAGCAGGAAGAACATAAATGGAGATGTTCTGTGTGTAACAGCTTCTGTAAGATTGTTTTGTTTTGGGTAGCCAGGATCTTGAAGATGCAAGTCAGTGAACAGAAGCTCCTTTTTATCCAAGATTTAGATCTCATACAACCTCTATCTCTAGTCTGCTAATTACCACTCTTGACAGCAGGGACTCTGGAACCTTAGTCATTAGATACGGTTCTCTTGTGCTATGCTTAACTATTTTATTTGGCAAAGTTATGGAAAGTTTGAAACATAATTTTACCATGATGGAATTTGTAGAGGTATGACAGAAAGGAAGCTAGCATGCATTCCAAGAAAACTTGAGCAGTAAGCAGACAGGACCCTTGGTTTTTCAATCCTGGAACTTCGTTCATGTGTGTATTTTCTTGACTAAGAAGTGCTGAATTGAAGCAGGCTTGTTTATGCAGTAGAAAGTAGTTTTCTATGGAAATTAAGTTAGAACTACATTGTTTAAACTCTAAAACATTTAGTCTTATTAACTTATTATACTTATTAAAACATTTAGTTTTATTAAGTAAAATTGATGAAAACCTTGGGAAAATGCTTTAGAACACTTTTTTATATTTATTTTTTTATTTTTTGCTTTAGTACACTTCTTATGGATACCTGTGATTAATAAGGAAAGGGGCAAAGAGATGAATGTTAACCTGTTTATGTATAAGGGATCTGGAGCTTATTCAAAGTTTTTGTAAACATGCAACTAATGAAGCATTATATAAAGTTAGACATTTCCTTTACATTGTAAAAAGTCACTAGACTAGAAAAAAAACTTCAGTTATTTCCAAATAACTTACGACATTTCCCCTAACACTAGTAATTTAAATATAAAAAAAATTGATTTAATAGTAAGAAAAGTTTCATGGGAATGCCACTCAAGAGTCCCTGGGGGAGTTTTCATCTCACTCATCCTTGGCTCCTAGAGTTATTACAGGATGGAGTAGCATGAATGATCATTATTAACCTCATTTTATGGTTCAAGCAGGTATCTGGCAGATAAATCCCGTCTTGCATATATAAAACTAAAGCATTATTTCAGTTGAAATGTTTTCATTTGTTGGAGGTCACAGTTAAGGGAGTAGTTTTAGGTTCTCCCTTAGTCCTAAGTGATGGAGAAGACAAGGAATTTATGCACAAATGGAAATCAAGAAATGAACTCCAGTAACAGTCCAGACAAATTTCCAGCAGCCAAATATAGGGAGGGTATTTGCCAAAGCTGAACTGGGAACATAGAATAGAACCCTCTTCTATGGTATTAGAAAGAAAAGAGACTTCATGGCACATTTGCTCCAAAATTAAATACATGCGATCTTTATTATGTTTTACATTCCTTGGTCACGTTTTAGGTGGAGTTTTGTGTATTGTGAACATTCTAATTTCTTTTTTTTTTTCTGATTTTCTTTTCTTTGGTGGAGACACTGCAATAGAGTTAAAGCCGCATGTTTCACTGTCAGACACGTATGAATTCATAGCCACAATCAAACCTTGAACCAAGTTCTTAAACCAATGCTGGCTGCAATTTTTTCATCTATGTATTGGGAAGAATGGTACTTGGTTCACAGGATTGTTTGAAGGAATGGGGGCTACATATGAAGCAAGGTACACATAGTAAGTGCACATACAGTAAATGGTAGCTATTATTTCTTAAGTTTTCATGCTGACTTTCTCTTACCAGTTGTAGATCTCTTTACATTCATGTATGATGACCGCAATTCAGGGGAAAAAAATCAGAATATAGGGAGTAAGTATATTTGTGGATATTCCAACATGGAGCCTTTAAGATTAGATTCTCCACAAAGCTATGAAAGGTAAACTTCTTAGAAAAGTGTATATAGCACATAGTAAGTGCTCAGTAAATGTTATGTATTATTGTATTTTCATCATCATTTCATAAAGAAATTTACACTTTCTCTGATATATTCTTTCTTTTAAGCCATTTATGATGTTTATATTTCCTGCCTGTCACTTTGATTTCTAAGCTTGAAACTCTGTATCTGGAGCTTGGGCTCAGGAGTAATACAAAGACATTGTCAGGGCTAGGAAAGAGCAGTAATTCCATGAAATTCTATATGAATCAAAACTCAGAGAAGGCCTGGAGTCCTGCTCAGAGGTTTATGCTCTCTAATCATTATGTTATTTCATGCTGCATTCTTAAGCTTTCTCTCTTATTTTTTCCAATTACATAATTATGAATCAATTTAAAAAGATAAGATATATTTATCAATTAACATCAAGATTGGTTTCATGTATCAGAGCCTCAGAGGAAAAGAGCCTTAAATAAAAGTACTGTATTTCTCTCTAATGAAAATTTCAGACGTAGACAGTTCAGGGATAGTTCGGTAACTTAGTGATTATCAGAAATTCTGCCTCCTTTTTCATTATTGCTTTGAATGGTTGATGTTTAAGTGCTTCGTGGTCCATCATGGTGGCATGAGCAAAAAAACGACATATCTTCACTCCAGCTAATGGGTAGGAAGAAGGAAAAAAGATGGTGAGACTTCCTTCTAAGAATACCTCCCAGAAACTGTTCTTGATCTCATCTCGTATGCCATTCACCAGAACTTAGGCATATGGTCATACCTCACAGAAGACACTGAAAATTCTAGTCTTTATTCTGGGTGGTGTTATGCCCAGCTAGGATTTAGGGATTTCGTTGTTATGGAAGAAGAGAAGACCAGCTATTGGGACAAGTAGGACTATCTGTGACTTCTGAGCTTCACCAGAACTCTCATAATACGTTTCTCTTATGTTTCCTGTTACTCCTTTTCTTTTCTATACTAGATCCCATGCGTGGCCCAAGAAAACTGGAAGTGGTAGAAGTCAAATCTCGACAAATCACTATCCGCTGGGAGCCATTTGGATATAACGTAACTCGCTGCCATAGTTATAATCTCACAGTCCACTACTGTTACCAAGTTGGAGGACAGGAACAAGTGCGAGAAGAAGTAAGCTGGGACACAGATAATTCACACCCTCAACATACGATCACTAACCTTTCACCATATACCAATGTTAGTGTGAAACTCATCCTCATGAATCCTGAAGGACGGAAGGAAAGTCAAGAACTCATAGTACAGACGGATGAAGATTGTGAGTACTTTTACATGATATGTTTATATGAAATATATATGCTTTCAGAAAAGCAGCTTTTATTTCTTTTAAATTGAGGTCTCTATAATGAAAATGAAGGAACCAGTAACTCTATTGAATAATAAAAATATGCTTTTGTGAACTTAGGCATTGATTTAAAAAGGAAAATGAATAAAGATGTTGAATTTTAATTCTTTATGAGTCATAGAGTTACCTTTCTATCTATATATAATTATGCTATATTGCTCTAAATAGTTCTTTATTCAAGTTTTATTATTATGTTAGACTTAGGAGTTGTTGCTTGGGTATTAGATTATTTACATGAAATTTTTATTTAAATATATTTAAATAGCATTCTGAAACATATTTCATGGTACCGATAAAAATTTAGCACAAAATAGAGGCTGCTCTTGCTTTTCAGCATAGTGCTAAGAAATTACCTCATTAGATTGGTGGCCTTGTAATAGATCATACTTTCCCATAGAAACAATATTGTAATTGGATATTACCTCGATAAACAAAGATTTAACAAATAGACAGCACATGTCACCAGCAACTCATGAAAAAAAAAAAACAAATACACAATTGCAATAAACCTCTAAAATAATTTAAAATAGTAAAATTATACATTGAATCCCATAGCATAGACATAAATGAGCTTTTATGTTGATTATACAGGTGACTCCCATGTACAAAACATGCACATATGGCACATAAATACAGTGGTAGCCTATTGTATATTTGACCTAAAACCTATTTGCCAGGCATCAGAATAAGCGGTAAAGAACTTGAGAAGCCCATCAAATGAATACATTTACTTATTCCTGGGAAAAAGAGCTATTACCCTTTTTTCTCTTATGCAGCTGATTACGCAGTGATCCTTGATTACTGATTATAACATGCATTAAATGTTTACAGCACTTTACTGTTTCATTTAAAGAACTGACAAAGTATTTTTGAGTGTTTATTACCTATACAATATACCATCATATTGCTGTGGAAGGAAAACGTGGGAACAGCCAGGGTAAAGGAGGAACTCATCCCACAAATTCCTCTTCTTTTTTCTGGAGCCCTGCAGGTCCCACCTTGATGGTTGCTCTCAAGTAGTTGTCTTATTGGAGTTATTTTTATAAGGAATATCAGTTTGCTATAGGTCACCCAGTCAGGACTGAGATGAGAAGCCCTGTCTCTGCTTCTTCCAATTCTTCCTTATCTCTCTGATAAGTGAAAAGAAAGTGCCAACAACATGAGTTGGTCACCTCTGACTCTTCCCCACCTGCTGCATTTCTATGCTTACTTTGGTTCTAACTCCTATTGTTTCTACTTTAAATATTAGATTGTTCTTTTTTCTCAATTTTCATTACCTATATCCAGATCCTCCTATTTCATGCTGAAATTTCTAACCTTCTTTGGTGGTTTCCAGCTTTACCCCATTCTTATGTTGCCTACACACCTTTTTTTCTAAACTATAAACTATAAAGAAGACGCCTTCTATTCCTCTATAAAAATAGGCAAAACTAATCATAAAAACACAAAACTAATCATAAAAACACTTGTGTCTCTGTGGTGTTGGTTCCTATTTCTCCTCCTTCATTTCCGATTTTATTTATTTGAGTCCTGTCTCTCTGACATCACTTACAGAAATATTTTTCCAGGTATGTCTCCTCTGGCAAGGGAAATAAAAGCAAAATTAAATTTGGGGGACTACATCAAAATAAAAAGCTTCTGCACAGCAAAGGAAACAACAAAAAAAAAAAGGCAGCCTACTGAATGGGAGAAGATACTTGCAAATGACATATCTGATATTGGGTTGATATTCAAAATATATAAAGAACTTACACAACTCGGTACCAAGAAAACAAATAATCCAATTTTAAAAATAGGCAAAAGACCTGAATAGATGTTTTTCCAAAGAAGACATCCAGATGACCAACAGACACATGAAAAGATGCTCAACATCTCTAATCATCAGAGAAATGCAAATTAAAACTACAATGAGGTATCAACTCACACCTGTCAGAATGCCTAAAATCAAAAACAGAAAAAATAACAAATGTTGGCAAGGATGTAGAGAAAAAGGAACCCTTGTGCATTGTTGGTGGGAATGTAAATTGGTGCAGCTGCTGTGGGAAATAGTATGGAGGTTCCTCAAAAAGTTAAAAATAGAACTACTATATGATCCAGTAATTCTATTATTGAGTATCCAAAGAATGAAAACACTAATTCAAAAGTATATATGCACTTCTATTTTTATTATAGCGTTATTTGCAGTAATCAAGATATGGAAGCAACCCAAGTGTCCACATATAGATGGATAATATATGGAATATTACTGAGCTGTAAAATAGAATGAAATCTTGCCACATGGCATGGGTGGGCATAGAGGGTGTAATGCGAAGTGAAATAAGTTAGAGAAAAACAAACATCACATGATATCATTCATATGTGGAATTTAAGAAACAAAACAAATGAAGAAAAAAAAGGAGAGAGAGAGACAAACCAAAAAACAGATTCTTAAATACAGAGAACAAACTGGTGGTTGCCAGATGGGCAGGAAGAGAGGTGAAATAGATAAAAGGGATTAAAAGTACACTTACCCTAATGAGCACTGAGAAATCTATATAGAATGTTGAATTATGGTATTGTTCACCTAAAAGTAATATAATACCGTAAGTTAATTATACTTGAATTAAAAAAATTAATAATAAAAGAAAATACACCTACATCATGTCACTCTCTCCACAGAACTTTGAACGACTTAATTTAAATCTTAATTTTCAAGGTTTTCTGTATTCCTGGGTCATTCTTTAAAACCAGTGACTTTTCCTTCAGTGCACAATTCTGCAAAGATGTCACCCTGGCGTCAGTGCCATAGGCCATGCTCCTTCCGTTCCAGGCTTTTTCTCAGAGCCTACTCTCCTCCACCTCCTGCCTTCCACCTGACTGCCTTCATTTCCATCTCCTCAGCTGCCCACCAAAGGGCTCCTCAGCCTTCACGTCCTTCAAAAAGCTGCTTCCCACTCTTACAGCCCATAGCACTCTCATCCTTCTGACCTCCTTTGCACTTAATAAAAATCTTTAAATCTTTCGGCTTTAATTCCCTCATCTGAGAAGTGAGAATAGTAACAGTTCTCAACCGTAGTAGAGTTAGAAGAAGTTTACATAGCTGTTTGTAGCTTCAGGGAGGGGCCTTTAAAAAGTGATCATTACTGTTTTAATGACTGAAAACAGCTCATTATGACCTTTCCCTGCTCTATATCTTATATATAATCCTTTTTTTCTAAACTATAAACTATAAAGAAGACGCCTTCTATTCCTCTATAAAAATAGTTATGATACTGAGTAGATAATAAAACATTCAAAACTTTAGATTAAACAATAAAATTTGTGGAAAATCATCTCATTTATGTTTTAATCAGCATTAATGTTTTAACCAATCATAGGGGGACAATGACATGTGGTCATTTCTAGAGATGGGCAGGTGTGTCTTGCTCACGAACTGTCATGCATGAACCCACTCACCACTTTTGGGTTTCAGATTAAGAAAGGACATGAGCTAGGAGTTCTGTTAAGTTCTGTCAAAACAGGAGATCAGAATAACTAATCGTTTTCTATTAGTTGTCTTGCTAGTCCCAAAAATAAGGGCATGCATGACTTCCAAATAAAAATCTATTATTTTCATTGCACTCTGGCATCCAGTTAATTATTTTTTTAAAGATTTTATTTATTTATTTATTTATTCATAAGAGACACACAGAGAGAGGCAGAGATATAGGCAGAGGGCAAAGCAGACTCCCCATGGGGAGCCCAATGTGGGACTCAGTTGCAGGACCCCAGGATCTTAACTTGGGCCAAAGGCAGATGCTCAACCACTGAGCCACCCAGGCGTCCCTGCATCCAGTTAATTAGAAAAACTTTTATTTTAAATTATATTTCCTAATAACAACAATAACACGACTTAGAAAGAGAGAGAGAAAAGACAAAAATAGAATAATTGTCAATACCGAGTTTGAAGAGTAAAGAATAATGGTGTCATTCTGCCTATCTACCATTATAAAACACTACAATCCACTGAATATTGTGAGCTTTACTATGGTGTAATATTTCTATTGAATATTGTTTATTTCATGAGCAAGTGCGTGGGGGAAAAATGTCTTTTTATTACTGTTAAAGGTATCACAAGGAAGAATAGGGCTTAATTCCACAAACTTAGAAACTAAAGCTTGTCAGTGTATCTGGGTGGCTCAGTCAGTTAAGTATCTGATTCTTGATTTCTACTCAGGTCATGATCCCAGGGTCATGAGATCGAGACCCACTGAGCTCCACACTCAGCAAGGAGTCTGCTTGAGAGTCTCTCTCTCTCTCTGCCCATCCCCTCTCCATGTGTACATGTGCACTCGCAAGCTCTCTCTGTCTCAAATGAATAAATCTTAAAAAATAAACTGAAGCTTATCTCAAATCCTGAATTTCTAAGAACTCCTAAAAACAGGTAGTAGACCTAAGTTCCTGTGAGTTACTATTATTTCTAATTTATTTAACTCTTCAGATATTTTATTTTAGTTTACTTTGTCTGCTCCTGGATATATGTATGTGGAATATATATATATCCTTGTTAGCATTTCCACAGGGCCATCAATTACAGAATCTCTAGTATATTTTAATAAGTTTACCCTTATTAGGGTAATCTTAAAAGATTTCCTCTGTTCCACAAAATTTTAACTATTTCCCCTTTTTATTTCACTATGATTTAGAGTAACTGAATGAAATCAAAGATTTATTTTTTCCAAGTCTTTACCTCTTTACATCTGCACATAGATTAATAAGTATTTTCAGGGATTCCTGGGTGGCCCAGCGGTTGAGCGTCTGCCTTTGGCTCAGGGCATGATCCTGAGTCCCAGGATTGAGTCCCATGTTGGGCTCCCTGCATGGACCCTGCTTCTCCCTCTGGCTGTGTCTCTGCTTCTCTGTGTCTCTCATGAATAAAAAAATAAAATCTTTAAAAAAATAAGTATTTTCAATTAGGAAATATCATCTCAAAATAATAGAGCCACTCATATTTATCTTGATATTATGAGAAAACTGATGATGGTGTCATAATGAATACTTTCAAGTTCAAAATGAAGAGACTAAGTAGAGTTTATCTCTGGCATGGCCCATTTTAGTCCAACTTCTGACTGATGAATATTTCCAACTTGACCCTGGAATCTGAATTTTCTTAGAACTCATTAGTGTTATAACTTCTTAAATACCTTGGTTTTCTTTAGTTCCGGTTCTTTTTTTTTTTCACTAGTTTATTTATTTATTCATGAGAGACACACAGAGAGAGGCAGAGACATAGGCAGAGGGAGAAGCAGGCTCCGTGCAGGGAGCCTGATGTGGGACTTGATCCCAGGACCCTGGGACAACGCCCTAAGCTGAAGGCAGATGCTCAACCACTGAGCACCCAGGCATTCCTCACTTCCATGTAGTTTCATCTCGATTCTTTAAACCTAAGATAAACAAATATTTGCATATTTATATATCATTTAGAGTTTGGATGGTAGTGATGAACTAGTCCAACTTCCTCATTTTAAATATGAGGCAGCTGAGACCCAGGGAGGTTCATGAATTGCCCAAACTACACAGTTTAATCTCTGAGAAGTGTCAAATCAGAACCCAGATCTCCCATCAGAATCAGTATTTTTTTTCTGCCAAGCTATATTGAGTTCTATTTAAAATAACTAGAAAATTCTACATCTACCTCAGTAGCCCCTTAACTAAAAAAATGTGTACTACCTGTGAGTGTCCTTTTGTATTTCTAGGCAGTCTTTCTAACCTGTGGAGATGTTAACAACCCTTAAAGGACTGTTCATATCCTCTAAAATATTCTCCAATCCCCTTTTATAATTTTATTGAGATATGTTTAACCATTCATGAGTTAGTGAACATTTGGGTTGTTTCCACTTTGGGGTTATTATGAAAATGCTGTTAATATTAGTATATTAATATTTGTGTAAAATTTAGTATTGATATTCTGTATAATTTTTGAGTAGTATATGTTTTCAGTTCTCTTAGATATATACCTAGGGGTGGAATTCACATGGTAAATTTATTTATGTGTATCTATTTGAAGAGTTGCTAAACTGTTTTTGAAGGAGCTGTATGATTTTTATATTCCCTCCAACAGTATATAAGGGTTTCAGTTTCTCCACATTCTCACCAATACTTGTTATCTCAACATTATAAATATAAAACATATGAAAATAATAAAATTATGAATGTAAAATTCATCCATGAAAATGTGTATAGCTGTCACTCTCAATCATTTTTGTATTATATTATGTGAATATAAAACAATTTTTAAGCCATTCAGTTTGTCTCCAATTTGTTATTTTTATTAAAAATCGTATATTGACATCTTACTATATGTCTCCTGGTACATACGTGCAAGAATAGTACTAGGAAATATGCCTGGAGGTGGGATTATTAGGGCCTATGATACATGCCTCTTTAACTTTACTGAATATTACCAAATTATTTTCCCAAGTGACTATACCAGTTTCCACTGCCACAAGCAACGTGTGGGAATTCTTATTGCTCTATATCTTTCTTTATTTCCAAAGAATGTAAAAGTTCTGTTCAAAGGTGATTTTTGAGCTTCATTGAATTGATTCAAACTTTAAAGAAAAAAGTGATGAAATTATTTTCTTTATAAGAACAGTGTAGCCAAAATGGTTTTAAATTTTAGATTTTTAAAAGAAAACTGAATGTGCCTTTGGACTATTAAATATTGTATCTCAATTAAGAGTTAAAAATCTAATATGTCTAGAAAAATCTAATTTGGAGGGGGGGTGGTCTCTCAAACATTTATTAATTTTTCACCCTTTTTAGTGCCAGGTGCTGTTCCTACTGAATCCATTCAAGGAAGTACTTTTGAAGAGAAAATATTTCTTCAATGGCGAGAACCAATCCAAACATATGGTGTCATCACTTTATATGAGGTAGTGTATACATTCATTAGTAATTTTATTTAATTTTAATTTTTTTCATAAAAAATTAATTTTTTAAAAAAAATTTAATTTTTCATTATAATTTATGTGATAGTCGGACTGTCTAGTATTTAAAAATGCATAATGGCATCATGTCTTTAAGAAGTTCAATGCCTTTGGTAGTTACAATGGTTACTGCATAGAAGCAAAAAAAAAAACCCTGAGTTTTTCAATTATGTATCATTTCAGGACGTATATTTATAATGATTTGGATGTTTCTAGACTATATGTTATTATATGTAAAGACAGCATAGTATTAAAAAAATCACCTGTATTAAAAACAATAAGTATTTTGAAGTGTACATTGATTATGAAGCAACCACATGATCCTATTCTTGCTAGCTATAAAATATTTTCCTACTGGATTATAGAAGAATGCTGATTATCCAATTAGCAAAGTCAATAGACATTGTCTCAGGGGTAACAATAGAATAATGTCTTTTGGTTTCTTAGTATTAGCAAAACATCGTTTAGACTTCCTTGACATAGTTTTGTCTACTGAGGCATATCAAATGGTTGAATGATAGAGAGCAGAGAAGAATTTGATGAATTGTTCAAGGAAAAAAATAACAGCAGTAACAAGGGGTGACAGTCATCATCACATCTGTATGAGCATCATTTCACTGTACCTATTGTCATAGAAACAAGCAGGTGCATTTTTTTAAGCCAGCATTTATTTGAATGCAAATTTAACAAAATTATATGTTGTTAGGTTTCTAAAAATTGAGGCAATTCCTCCTCGGGAACCTCGGCTTGAATACCTTTCAGAGCTAATGACAAAAGCCTGAGCAGATTAGCTGTCAGACAGTAATCACTGGTAAACCCCCTCCCTGACCCAACTAGCCTCACATTTATGTTTCCTTATACTTTTTGAAAATTGGTATTGAAATGCAAAAAATAATGTTTTTAATTGAAAGCTAAACAAAGTAAGAGAAAATATAGAAGAAGAAGTTGATTTAATAAGTTATTGATGCTGTTCATTGGCTGCTTCATTTTGAAAGAATTCAGTGTTATGAAAAATCTGTAGTTCAGCTTTTAAAAAGGTAATTTTTAAAATCAAACAAGTTCATATTTTTTCTCAGTGATCATAATTTTTAGTTAATATTTTTGGCCCCAAGACCATCTTCTGGTCTCAGTTTTGGATATTCCCACCTAAGAATAACAGATTATTTTACTAGGAAAGATAACAGCCAATGTTAAGTTCCAAGAACATACATCTTTGTATAATAAGTAACTTTAACATGAAAACTATAGTAATAATAATTCAAAAGAGGAACCCATTGGGCAGCCTGGGTGGCACAGCGGTTTAGCACTGCCCTCCATTGAGGGCGTGATCCTGGAGACCTGGGATAAAGTCCCATGTCGGGTTCCCTGCATGGGGCCTGCTTCTCCCTCTGCCTGTGTCTCTCATGAATAAATAAATAAGATCTAAAAAAAAAAAAATAGAAGAAGAAGAAGAAGAACCCATTAATCTCTGAATTCAGCAGCCAGGGTCTCCCAGTTGAACACTGATCTAAATGTGTTTTAGTGGGGATACCTGGATGTGTCATAAATCAGGGTTTTAAAACTCAGATATAGGTAAGTAGAGCAGTTTGGTTTATTTTTCTAGATACGTAAGGGAAAATGTTAAATGTGTGAATCAGGTTTCGGTGATTAAATACAAGTTTTCTGGCCACCAGATCTTTCTCTCTCTTTCCCCCATGTTTTCCAAAAGTAGGAAGGGGGAGTTTCTGTTCTCTCTTAGGTGGCATCTCAGGAGGAGGCTCTTCTTAAGCTAAGATGTACATGCTGTGCCTAGACTATGCCAGAGTCAGTGACAGGCACAGGTTCCAGACTCAGTCCCTTCTGGATAACCACAGCCTCTGGGTTCTGATGCCATGCTAGGGAAGTAGAACAGTTGCTCCCCCAAAAAAGTTGGGACCTTAGGAACAGTATGTTCTATCATAGAAACACATTTGATTATAGATAAACACTGGAAGGTGAGATAAATGATCAGAGCTGGAGAAAAACTTAGTGATAAATGATACAGGTGTTTCTTTAGGGCAGGGAGCACAGTTGGATCATTTTTGCAAGGAGAAAAGAGAAGACAGGTTGGATGCTGTAGATGTTGTAAATGAAATGCTATGGGTTCAGGTTATTTTCAAGTTCTCCTTTACCTCTTGGGAAAAATAAACCAAACCTTTACTCATTGGAAAATGCTGACATCGTTTTCTGCCAGGAGTCATGGCAGTTGAGAGCATTAAAGCTTTCTTTTGATCTTATCCTTTGCCTTTCCTTTTCATTCCCCTAACAACCATCTTCAGTCTTCTTTAACCAGCCTTTCCTTTCTGTTCTCCCCACCTTTGTTCTGGCTCTACCCCTTCCTGTCCCTTACCTCTCCATCAGCCCTTTATTTTAATCAGAGCCATCTGCCTAAAACCTAGACTGATAATTACAGCCTACCTCAACAGCGATCAAAATTTCGATTTTATTAAATTAAAAATGTAGTATCACTTTCTGAGAGAACATTTTAAGTACAGAAGTATTCAAAATAATATTCTTGCTTCCCAATTTCACTTTTCAGAGGTAACAACTATTACAACTGGGTGCATGACCTTCCAGAATTTTACAAGGTAGAAATTATAGTGCAAGTGCATTTATGAATAGAGATCGATAACATTTAATAAATATTAGCAAACCCAGCATTTTTTGTAAGAATAATATGCCATATAAGACACACACATATCTCACATCATACAAAAACAAAAACCAAATGGATTCATGTTCTAAACACAGAATACTGGGCAGCCCCGGTGGCGCAGCTGTTTAGCTCTGCCTGCAGCCTGGGCTGTGATCTTGGAGACCCGGGATCGAGTCCTGCATAGGGCTTCCTGCGGGGGGCTTGCTTCTCCCTCTGCCTGTGTCTCTGCCCCTCTCTTCGCTCTCTCTGAATGAATAAATAAATAAATCTTTAAAAAATTAAAAATTAAAAATAAACACAGAATACTGTAAGAAAACAAGGAAGATATTTCTGTAACGTATCTTACTAAAGCTTGACATAAACCCCAGAAGTTATATTTTAAAAGATTGACAGATTTACTTATATAAGAATTTAAACTTTTGTTTTTTTTTGTTTTTTTGTTTTTTTTTTTAATTTTTTTTATTTATTTATGATAGTCACAGAGAGAGAGAGAGAGAGAGGCAGAGACATAGGCAGAGGGAGAAGCAGGCTCCATGCGCCGGGAGCCTGATGTGGGATTCGATCCCGGGTCTCCAGGATCGTGCCCTGGGCTAAAGGCAAGCGCCAAACCACTGCGCCACCCAGGGATCCCAAGAATTTAAACTTTTGAACGACAAAAGATACCACTAGGAAAGTCTAAATACAGACAGAAGAAATTATTTTAAAAATTGGTAGCACTTAATAGGCTGTTGGTCACAATATACAGACTTGATACAGGTTGATAAGAAATGGACAAAGAATTCCATTAGAAAAACTGGGCAAAGAATAAGAGGAGACAACTCATAGAAAAAAGTCCAAGTAGCATTTGAACATGTGAAAAGATATCTACCCTATATTACTAATGATTGAGAAATGAAATAAAAACAAGTGCTACAAAAAGTTTGTGTAATATCAGGTGTTAAACAATGATGTGGGGAAATGCATGTGCGCATAGACTATTGATGGGAATGTACATTTTGCATCCCTTACAACTGATGCATTTCCCCTAGTAGACAATTTGGGGGAACTTATCAAAATTTAAACATTGCACGTGAAGCTTATTTCTAGAAGTTTATCAGCCAGTAATACTTCCAAATACAGAGGAATATATGTGTGTCCAGGTATTTTCATTGTACCTCACTAACTTTATATGGCTTTCACTCAAAAGCCTAGTAAGTGAACTCCAGATTCCTGGTCATGAGAGTAATGCATCAGCAAGCTTTCACACACACACACGCACACACACACACACACACACACATAATATTATATATTTTATATTATAATTTTATATTATGTATATAAAAGAGAGAGAGAAATAGACAAACCAAGAAAGAGACTCTTAACTATAGAGAACAAACTGATGGTTACCAGAAGGGGAGATGGGTAGGGGATGGGGGATATAGGGGATGGGATTAAGGAGTGCACTTGTCATCATGAGCACTGGGTAATGTATGAAAGTGTTGAATCACTATATTGTACACCTGACACTAATATTACACTGTATATTCACTAACTAGAATTTAAATAAAAACCATATATATATATATGTATATATATATATATATATATATGGTGTGCATGTAAGAAGACAGAAGAACAAAGTACTGTACCTTCTCTACTACAAGTAGCAATCCTAACAGCAACTAACTATAGAGAGAATGAAATAAGTACCAAAAGCAAATCACTTTAACATGTGAGGTGTGTAAAGTCCAGTGTTGTGTGGGCACATAGCAAAGTAGAATAGTCTGGATTTGTCAACTGATGGGGGCGTTCAAGAGTTGGAGACACCCCAGGATCCTGAGCCTGGATAACTGGGCTTAATTAATGACTATTGATTGAGATGGTAAGAATGTAGAAAGAAGTAGAATTTAAGGGCCATGTCAAGAATTTTCATTTCAGTATTCAAGGCCTTTCATAATCTAGTTCCAATTAATTTTATTTTTTTTAATTTTATTTATTTATTCATAGAGACAGACAGAGAGAGAGAGGCAGAGACACAGGCAGAGGGAGAAGCAAGCATCATACAGAGAGCCTGACGTGGGACTTGATCCAGGGTCTCCAGGATCACGCCCTGGGATGCAGGCGGCGCTAAACCGCTGCACCACAGGGGCTGCCCCGTCTAATTCCAATTTAAATTTCTTACTGCATCTCCTATTATTTTTCTCCTAGAATTTAATGAGCTATATATATATAGAATTTTCTTTTATCTGAAAATCTTCTGAACTATCACACCACGTGCTCTTATTTCTTCTTTCCTCCTGATGCTTTTGCCTCCTCTCTCCTCCTGTGAGACCTTTGCTGCTCTCAGTTTTTCATCCAAATATCGTACTTTTCTCTGAAGTATCCTAGGTTCTTTCCTCCCCCGATATCAGATTTTATTATTACTTCCTCCAATTGCTTGGCTCTCCGTTAAAGGACTGTATCTAACACTGGCTGAGATTCCAGCCAAGTCCCACTCTGTAGAAGATTTTTAATCCCCTCCTGGCCCCAAATTGCATGTTGTTCTATTTTGATCATCTATGAATCTTTTAGTTCAGAACTTGAGACTGTAAGTAGAAGAAGGGAAAGTAATTTGAGAAAATTTCAGGCACCTACGTATGAATTGGAAATCATCCCATAAAACTGCAGAGGCCCAATGTGGAATGTCAGTGTTCTTCATAGAGGCTGCATTAGAATTGCCTTGGCCCTCAGCCAGAGATACAGTGCAAGTGTGGAAGCAGTCCCAAACTTTCCTTCTGGGAGTTTCCCACTGCTTTACTTAATAGGCACTTAATAAACATGCATTAAACTAACAAATGAAAAAATAAATGCCAAAGGGACTCGGTACATTTGGGTGTGAGCATAGAGGTGTTTTTTGGTGTCCTTTAGAACAGCTGCTCAGATATATGTAGATGGAGCATCCACTCTCACACAGGCAGTGGATTCTAGAGTGGATTGCTCCTCCTGTTCCTAAGGAACTATTTTTTTTTTATTCCTGGTATTCAAACTCCCAGGGCTCTGGATGGCTTTGAGGAGGATCAATAACCATTCTGACATCTTGCATCTGCATATGTACAACATACTGGCTTGTTAGGGATTTGTTAGAAGTGAGGGAGAGTAGGGGCACCTGAGTGGCTCAGGCAGTTGAGCATCCAGCTCTTGGTTTGGCTCAGGTCATGATTTCAAGGTTACGAGATAGAGCCCCACATCAGGCTTTCTGCTCAGCATGAAGTCTGCTTGAGATTCTCTCTCTCTCCCTCTCCTTCTCCCTCGACCCATCCCAACTCTCTCTCTCTCTCTCTCTCTCTCTCTCACACACACACACACACACACACACATAAATAAATAAATAAAATCTTTTTTAAAAAAGTGAAAGAGAGGATCCATAATTTTAAGAATGTCTAAATTAGCATGTATATGAATTTTTATGGGTTGGGGAGAGAGGATCTAATAATCCTAGCAAATTCTTGAAGGGCTGTGACTGAAACACCCATTACAGATCCCCAGTCTAGCTTACCCTGTATGACCATGGCAATAGGTGAGTACAAACCCATCAACCCTAGTGGAGCAACAGGTTCCTTAGATAAAGCATTTGCTTTCTGCTCTATAGTTAGTGTGGGAGCAGCAACATCCTCCTTGCCATACTGTGAGCATTTATGGGAGCACATGCACACACCTCTTCTCCCCAGTGCCCTTTTTAGGAAAATAATATGCTGAGTGTCAAATATTTACTGATCACCTTGGGATCAGAAAGAAGAATAAGACATCAGTCTCTCCTCAGAAAGAAGATATGATTACGTGAAAAGTTCCATTTCCTTTGGCATATTTAAATCATGATTTAAGACTACACAAGAGCTTTTACAGCACTCCCTGATGCATCACCAAATGAACTGTATGAACACAGTCACAACATCACGCATTCGGATCCAGTGATTGTTAGGCCTCCTTTGGAAGGCTTTACTGAAAAGTAAAATGGGAACTCTGGCTTCAGACATGGGCAGGTGGACACATTTTGTTCCAATCTCGCCTGAACTCCCAGCGTCTTTGAAAGCATTTCCTTTTTTTAAGACACTTTTTTCCTTTCCTTTTTTTTTTTCTTTTGATTTCCATGACAGCTCTGTCTATTGGCATTTCTGGCTTCATTTGTTGATTTCTCCTCCTCCACCACTAATTATATTAAATGTCAGTGTTCTCTCTCAAATCCTTTCCCCAATGGCCTCATCCATTCTCAAATCATAATAGTTCAGTGCCACTCACCTCCACATCTCTATTCCTGGACCAGACCTCTCAGATCCCAGCTTTAAACCATGCACACCATGGCCACAAGCCAACAGCTCATTTCCCCTCATTCACTCCATTGCATGTCAGTGAGCAGGGCCATCTTTTGCTTAAGCCCCAAATATGCCACCTTACCCTTGGTTCCTCCATCATTCCCTCCACATTCAACCTATCACTGACTTCTGTCCACTTTGACTCTCAGATATGCCACTTCTCTTCATTTGCTGCTCTCCTCCCTATGCTCACCTTCGTCCCAACCACTGCACCATCACAGGGTGTAGGTCCTCCGTGGTCACTGCGGGAGTACCCTGTGACCTCCCTACTCGCCCACTGCCTCCTTCCAGCAAACCACTGCTCCTCCTGCCGTTAGCATGGTCTTTTCATAAGGGAAGTTTGATCATTTGGTTTTCAGGCTGAAAAATGTTCAAAGGCTCCCCCTTGTATGCATCCTGACTTCTCATCTTAGGGTATGGAGTGCTGCACATATGGCCCTGCCCATTCCTCCAGCTCCTGTTCGAGGGACCACCCTCACCTCACTTGCTAGGCCCCGGTTTCACAGGCCTTCCTTCTGTCCACTAACTATGTGCAGAATGCTCCTGCTTCACGGCCTTAGTCCATGCTCTTCTTTCCCAAACTCAAGTTCAAATATCCTCAAATTAACTGTCATCCCCTCAGTGGCTGCTTCTGCAACCATCCGTGGTAGTTCTACATGCATCCCTCTCTGCCCTACAATATTCTTTGCCTGAGCACCGTGTGGGTTTCATCTACTCAACTTTAGTATTTTAAAATGGTTCATTTACTTACCGTGTATCTCTCCCAGCTCCACCCACTGCAGTCCAGATTCTTAGCCACCTGAGGACATGGCCTGTGTCCACCCACTGACCGTAGTATTTACAGAGTCTGTGTTCACACCATCAATATCTGAATGGAATGAATGAATCTGAGTAGGGAGAGAAAACAGGGCACGCTGGCCCTATCACATTCCAGGCAAGTGAAAGTTCATGAGTAAAAGCAGTGTCAGTGGTACAGAAAATCTTTGTTCCCTAAGACAGGAGGTAATGTAATGTCATTGTGTCGAGTATTCAGAAACAAATTTGGAGAAGACGTAGGCAGTTCGTAAACCCAGAGGTAGGGAGTTTGGACTTTGTCTCATATACAGTTGTATCCCATTACAGTTTTTAGTAAGACAACGAAATGAACAAGGGAGTGTACCTAGCTCTGGGGTGGGCAGTGCTAGTCCTCATTTTCATTATACTGTATCATAACTGTTGAACTGCTTCTCTACTTCTCCACCAGATCGGTCCCTCCTCCAGGACAGGTTCTATGTCTCATCCACCATGTGAGCTCAGAGCACCAGCTCAGAGCACATTGCTTGGTTCATTGGAGGCAGGCAATGAGTATCTTGAGAATGGGAGAATGAATGAATGAGCTTTAGGGAGCAAATAAGCCCTCATAGCTTAGCTTAGATCTACCCTCTCTGAACCACCCTTTTCTATAGAAGTGTCAGAATGAGGACCAAGTAAGCAACTAAGCACACAGTGGTGACGATGCTGAAGTCCCTTCCAGAGCAGCTGGTGTAGACACTGTCTTGTCTCTGGACTCAAAGTAATATTGTGAGGGAAGTTAGCTAGAGGGTTAATGACAGAGATGCTGCCTAACTCTGAGAATGGCATGCACTGTAGTGATTAATATATACAACAAACATTTTCTTGCCAAAGCTTAGATGATTCAATCTAAATATTCTTTCAGAGAGGTCTCCCTAATTATAATGACATGGTATAAATATAAGAAGAAAGAATGTCAATTATCACTCCGTATAATAACAGTGTTAGTGTTCACGCACATAAATTATAAGTAAGTTTACCCATTTAAAAGCAAGAAAAGTGCTCAGTTTTGCAATTTAAAACTTCTGAATATGCCGCATTTAAAAATTATATCATTACAACCAGTAGAAGTTAGTAATCACCACTAAAATGCATGTTCGTGAATAGTTGATGAACTACTTATGTTGAAATTCTTTCAAAAATCATTTGAAAGGGCAAATTTAAAGACACCTATGATATATTTATTTTGACACATTCCGGGTTCGTCCAATGTGCCTTGAACACCTGTTATGTGGCATACATATGAGAGATTCTAGAGTGGTACTGCCTCAAATGGCAGCTTCTGGTCAGGCATGGTGATTTAAATTTTAGGGGTGTGCCGGTGGCTCAGTGCTTGAGCTTCTGCCTTTGGCTCAGGTCATGATCCCGGAGTCCTGGGATTGAGTGCCCCATTGGTCTCCCTGCAGGGAGCCTGCTTCTCCCTTTTCTTATGTTTCTGCCTCTCTCAGTGTGTCTCTTATGAATAAATAAATAAAAATTTAAATTTTTTTTTATTTTAGTTAGCTAAAATCAAATAAAATTTTCAGGTCCTCGATCTCACTACTATGTTTCAAGTGCTCTGTTGCCACTTGGGGCTGGTGGCTACCATACTGAAGAGTACAGAATAGAACATTTCCATGATATTAGAAAGTTCTATCGGACAGTGTTGCTCTAAAGAACAACTTTCTTTTCTAAAGAAAAGAAGCAAATATGACCTCTCATGAGCACCGTGGTCAAGAACTACTGACTCGTGTCTAGGATTTATTTTGAGAGCAGATATCTTTGCCCACATTGATGAAAACACTTAAAAGTACCCTTGTTTCCAGTAGACAGTAATCCTGTTCAGCACTAAATCAAACTGGCCCCTGGATGAAAGATGAGGCCTTCTCCTTGTCAGGTCCTTATCTGTTTGAGCTACTTTTACATTTTGTGATGTCATTTTAAGCCAACTGTAATGTAGTTTTCCAAAGTGACATTTTGAAAGCAAACAACTTTAAGGTATTAGCTTAAACCTGAACTCATCCTTTATGTTCTAATCTACTGGCTCTCAGTTCCTCTGTCTATAAAAGTAATAACTCATAGCAGTTTTGGCTGAGTTCCTGCGCCCTTTCACCGGATCCAGGATTTGAAAAGTCTAAGTGAATAGCGGAGCTTATCATAAAGCATCTGACAGTGCATACATCACAAGGGTTTATTGGATAAAGATGTGATCCTAGTCCATCTGCTCCAGATATTTTATCACATTCTTATTCTCTTGCAGATCACCTACAAAGCAGTCAGTTCCTTTGACCCAGAAATAGACTTATCCAATCAAAGTGGAAGAGTCTCAAAACTGGGGAATGAAACCCATTTTCTATTCTTTGGACTGTATCCCGGGACCACGTACTCCTTTACCATCCGAGCTAGCACTGCTAAGGGGTTTGGACCTCCGGCGACAAATCAGTTCACCACCAAAATATCAGGTATTAAACATTTGTGAGTTATGTCTTTTATCACAAGTAGCAGTTTTGTACTTTCTCATTCCTATTGTCAAGGATACAAACCTCATCCAAACTTACACACTGTTTTCAGATGAACACTTTGGCATTTATGAAAATCAGACTCATGGAATTGAATGAGATGCTGCAAATACTTAAAATTTGAGAGCTTAAGATCCTCCTGCATTAGGAAGTAGCTATGTTTTATCAGTTTGCATTGGAGGGCCTGAGCATGAGTGAGGGTTCTGGTCTGCATGCTCCTGTCCCCTTCACAGTTCAGGTTACCAGAGCAGCAGCTTTGGAAAGATCTCTGCAATGAGCCATGAATGATTGAGTGCCCAACAGAAAGACAGCATTATATGGAGTCTGCTTCCAGAAGGATCAGCCATCCTTGGGACTTTCACCATTAGTAGTTGCCTGTCCTCTGCAATGACAGAGGGGTGGCAACAGGCACTTACAGCCTCCAGCTTTTTGCTGGTAGAGACTCAATTATGCCATCCAACCAAAGACATAATTCAAGAAGTATTTCTGGGCATGTGCAACTGTGCAGAAAATGTCTTCGTGCTTCGGACTAGAGGAAATGGAGTTGCCATCTGCTGTGGGATATATAACACCAATAAACACAATCCCATGGACATTTCCTTTTTCCATTTTTCCCCCTTTGGGTATAAGTGGGGAAGTATTTGAGTTTTGGCTTTGTGTGTTTTGGTGGGGAGTAGATGAGCAGGAGGCAGGTGGGGGAAATAACGCTTTTAATCAATCGGTGTTAGCTAAATAATAGCCTTGCTTTCATATCTATGGTCCTCATTTCTAGTTTTTAGAAAGTTTTTGCTTAGAATTGGAGGCAGGGAAGTGCTACAACAAGAGTACCTAAGCACTTGATTAGGTTTTCAGAGAGGGAAGTTTGGAATTTTGTTTTTAGGCAATTATAACTTCTAGGGAAATTTTTCATCATATAATATTTTGTTTATGATCACAAACTCAACTTGAAGTCCAACAGACACTTGATATTTCTTTGGAAGAGTTCAGTAATGAGAACAATAAGGAGAGTTGGAAGACGAGGAAGAAGTCCTTGGGAGGTTAGAGAAATGGCATAGGTCATACATTTCTAGACACTGCTAGACTTGGAATCAGAAAATCTGGCTTCTAGTTGTAATTGTCCATGCCTTCCCTCTCTGATCATGATAAAGTGCATTGATACCTGGATGTGATTAAGATGATATAATCTGGTGCTTGAATTTATGATGGAGACTAAAGAGGAAACATTTCATATTTGGATAATCCTTGAAATATGGCTTCAAATATGAAGAGGATGTTCATTTAGAAAAGATAATTCATTTTTACCATTTCTGTTATATAAAAATTCTGGTTGATAGGAGTCTGACCACCAGCTTCATACAGTTCTATTCAAAAACAAAGACAGTTGACATTTTAGTTAGCCTGCATGGATTCATGAAGAATAACTATTTGATTTCTATAGTTCAGAGAAAATTACAGTTTACGGGCCCCAATTTTCTACTTTCATGGACCTCAGATAAAAAACTATTCTCTCTACAAAATGTAATTCTATGTTATGAATCGGAGTTAATTTTTAATAGAATTGGAGTTAATTTTTAATGCTGAGAAAATCCAATAAATGGAAATGAGATATAACCCATGTCTCTTACATAAAAGCTTTTTATATGTAAGAGATGTAAAAAACTATATATATTTGTAAAAAAAAAAATGATCTCTAGTGTTCTCATTAGGTACCTACACCTGTGAGTCTTCAAAAGACCATGTGCCTCCCACATCACAGCTTCATGAAATGATCTCTCTAGTCCATGGCATAGACAAGATTACTGGAGAGCTTTGTCATTATCTTCTCATGATTAAGACTGAACAATCTAGAAAACAAAGAATGCCAGGAAATGGACTTGGAAATAGGATTCGCATGAAGTGGGGGAAAAAAAGTAACATTTGTAGAATTATATTTGCCTGGCTCTATTATCTCTTTGAATTCCCATAATAACCCTAGGGGATAATTTCTCCTATTTTGAAAGAAGAGTAAATTGAAGCTCCAGAGACAATTCATGTGCCTAAGCTCTTAGGCTGATTAAAACAAAACAACAAAAATCAAACTCAAGCCTTTCTTGCTCCAATTCCTTTATCTTTTCCACCTTCCTGCTCTCTCTGAGAGCCCGCCGGTGGTCACTAATTTCAACAAGCCTTCTACAGGCACCTAAAGGCCTCTTCAGATCCTTAGATGGATCTGTGGTCCACACAAGTTTTCCTTATTGACTTAGATGTGAGAGCTGTAATGTTCCATTTTATGATATTAGTGATTATTTCTTAAATATGCATTTAAAGTTATTTTTAAAGAAAAGCATACCTACCAATAAGTCTGCAAATTATAAGTATCTGACTTGATATATTTTCTCAAGCTAACCTACACCCATTTAGCAAGAATGCAAATCAAGAGACACAATGTTACTAACACCTCAGGAGCCCCCTCATTCTCTCTCCCAGCTTCAAATCAAAGAAGTCAACATATACTGGTTTTAGCGGTGGTTCCTGATAGTCTGTGTAGGGTGTATACACAAAGGCTGCCCGTGGTCGGTTCATAGCTGCAATTTAAGCTCACTGTGTTTTTCATGTTCTCCGCAAATGGAACTCACCATTTGATTTGAAAAGATCAACCAGAAATAATGAGTCTCCCATCTCACACATTTTTCCCCCAGCACCGTCTATGCCGGCTTATGAACTTGAGACCCCCTTGAATCAAACGGACAATACAGTGACAGTCATGCTGAAACCTGCCCACAGCCGAGGCGCGCCTGTCAGGTACCGAGTAGAGGAGGGGTGGACTGGCTCTAGAGAGATTAGACCCTAAAATCAAAATTGATTCATTTCTTGGCTGTGTTTTCTAGGGATCTGCTATGAACCTCAGTCAGCCTGTAAACCCATATTTTTATGAGCTCTAATTAAAAGAAATGACTCAGGAAAGGGAAAGTGCTTTGATGTGGGGTGATCAAGTATTGTGTAGAGTTTGATTCTGATGCAAGTGGGTTGTTCTTTGAAGATAAGGAACGAATGCCTTAGTCTGTTGAGAGAGGTGGCTTTACTCCTAAAAAGTAATTGCTTGCTGCAATTTAGTTACCCAGGGGCAGATGCTATTTTTATCCTGAGCTCTATTCTTTAAATGGACCTTCAGGTTTTGCTTGTTTGTTTGTTTGTTTACCTGGGCTTTTAAGTCAGTTAACTTTTGGGAAATTGGCTTATTTCTCTGATGACTATGTGGTATATATTTACTTTTTTTTTTTTTTTTAAGAAACAGACGATTGGAAGGAGCACTGTGAAGTCTTCATTTGAACATATTTAAGTTTATTACCAACATGTAGGCCCCATTTCTCATTCCATGATGATTTATGTAGCTAAGAAATTACGAAGTGTAACTTCTACGGTGAATGAATAAAATAAATTTATTCTTCCTAGAAAGGAGCAAAGGAATGCCTGAATAACTCTTGAGTATGAACTTGTCATAAGCTCATTAATCTATATAAATGAAATTTCTACTTGTTTCAGAGGGATTTAGATATTCTGTGCTATAAGAATAGATTCCCTTCAGAATAACCTCTTATTTTGAATAGCATGCTCTGAGGAAACATTTTCATTCCCATTTAAGGCTATATTTTTTTCTATATTTCTTGTTTAGAATTTTACTTCATTAACCTTTTGAAACTTGGCTCTATTTGATCATGTTTTCACGACAGTATCATAGGATAATCAGTTGGACTTCTTTGTACCTGATAAAATATGTACAAGTTTCATTTCACATAGTTAGAAGTAAAAACAGAACAGCATTAGTTGATAGTAAGGTCAAGTTAGGGTGGAATCACAGGAATTTTTAGTTGAAAAATCTACAAAATTTAAGGAGACAATTTTTAGTTCACTCTATTGACTTACTCAACATAGTAGTAAGAGACTTTCATCTAAGGGATTTAGGATGGCCATTCATAAGTGCACTCCATGAGAAGACTATGAAATATGTAAAAGCTTTATTCCAAATTTAAGATATGTATCCACTGACACTACCTCGCCCCTTTGGGGTGACCTGTATGCAGCACCCGGGGGTTGCCCTAATCCGCATGACCCCAGACACATACTCATTAGATGGCTGGCCAAGATCTAATGAGTGTATCTGTGGCCTTCCGTCAGACTTTTTTCAGTCCAGAAAGCTGAAGTATTATTAAATGAAAATTGATGCTCTGACCATGGCCAGAGCATCATTTTCTTGTGACCAATTTAAGAGTCGCCTAGACTCAGCAATGTGAGCTTTTAGGATGGGAGTCAGGGTTCTCGGGCAGAAGCATCACGATCAAATGAAAGGGTACAGACCACTCACCTCCAAACGGAAGGAATCTGAAATCCTAACCATTTCTCCAAAACAATGGGTTAGTCCCTGTTCTACTTTATTCCCATATAAACTCCTTTTCATTTTCTGATCTTTTTGCCTCTTTCCTTCACACTCTTTCAGTCGGATTTTCATCCATGTCTGTGTCTAGATCTTTCCAAGTCTGAGTTTTCAAATAATATTCCTTTGAGCAATCGACATCATCTCCCTCCCCAGTTCTCCTTTCCTTATTTTTTTAAAGTGCTTCTTGCATTCCAAACTACGATTGAGGGGATCCCTGGGTGGTTCAGCGGTTTGGTGCCTGCCTTTGGCCCAGGGCGCGATCCTGGAGTCCTGGGATCGAGTCCTGCGTCGGGCTCCCGGCATGGAGCCTGCTTCTCTTCCTTCTCCTGTGTCTCTGCCTCTCTCTCTCTCTCTCTCTCTCTCTCTCTCTCTATATATATATATATATATATATATATATACATATATACATATATATATACATATATATACATATATGTATCATGAATAAATAAATAAATAAAAATAAAATAAAAAAACAAACTACGATTGATATTTTCTAAGTATGCCTTTCAAAGGCATCGTCTTGTTGTTTTCTTTTCAAAACTTTCCAGTTTTTGGAGACTGGAGACTTACTGGTTATTTAATTATGGATATCCTTGGGCTTTTTATTCTGATGTTATAAAAATACTCTTTCAACTGCTTGTCAGAGTGTCCAAAATACACAGCTTCACCACATCATTTCTTGAAGGCCAGCCTCTAACTCTGCTAAGGTTTCAGTTTATGTTATCACAGCTTCCTTCACAGCTGTCGTGATGCCTTATTTCCAAACTCACTATTGTTCCACTTTGATTAAACATTATCTTATTATTGGCTAAACATTCCTTGAATTTGCCAGAGTTGCTTTTCGTTCTGTCTTTATTATACCTTCTTAGAGCCACACTATTAGCATCTTGAAATCAATAAATGTACTATGTTCATTATCTAAATCTATGCTAGAATCCAGATCAGTTCTTCTGGGACATATTCAGAAAGTATTGCAGGCAGACCCACCACAGATACCACCTTAACTAGAAGGATACTTATCTTAAATGGGTAAATTTTATTGGCATAAATTTGAGAATGGAAACTATCTTGACCCCAGCTGTCAAAAAGTTGTTTTCTATTATTGTGTTTTGGTTTTTGCAGAAAGTGAATGTTCTTATCAAGGGATTTGGTATTACAATACAACATAATAGGGCTTATTATCTATTGAGTATATGCAAGACCAATATGTCTAGAAAGACTAGTTTGGAAAAAATGTCCATAATACTCTCAAACTAAATGAGGTATATTAAAATTTTCGGTTTCATTTAATGTTTAGAGAAATAAGAACTCTGATTAGGGAATCATAGGGGCCTAAAATATAAAGCCATAATATAGATTAAAACATTTGAACACATCTGGAAATTTGCAAAATGCACATGTAATCAAACTGCAATACAAGAAAGCTTTTCCCAAATGATAAGATAAATACTAGAAGAAGGAGGGAAATGGAAGTGAACATCTGCTTCCTTTCCTGGATTTTGCACAGTATTATATGCTCAAAAATACTGTTATTGTGTGATTTCCAAAGCCAATTCTTTCAATTGATTTGATTTTTCTTTAATCCATAATCATTAGGTTTAAAATCTCAGTCCTGCTTCATTTATGTACTTCATGAAGTAAGGTGGTTCTGCATGGATTTCACTACAAAACACTTAGCATTGCTTAATGCAGATTCTTAAAATTGCACTAAACTCTCAATGTAAACAATTGTTGTCTTTTTATTGATCAACACATCAGCTCTGTCACATAAAATTATTTAAATCCTGAGATGGCCAGGAAGAACACAAATTCCATCATTCTGGCTAGTAAGCTAGCACTTAGGACAGAATTTTACTGTCTGTTCATGGATTCAATTTTTTTTCTTTAATAAGACAAGAGAAAGATTAATTTTCTTTTATTTCTTTAGAATCACCTCATTTCTCTCTTTTCTCCTTTCCACTGTTCATTACACACAGACACAATCCAACAGAGAAAATCCTTGTAATTGCCAGTAAAATAGCAGCTCTAAACAAAGAATGAATTTTCCACAAACTCTGTGCTTTTCTTCCACTAACAAAAATTCTCTCTGTGATTTTACACTTGTACTGTGGGCAGTGTCCCTCATTAACGATGTTTTATACGTTCTAATGGTCTACAGCAGGAGACTCCATCACACTGTTGAGCCTTTAGGTGATGGTGTTTTCAAAAGACTCTCATTTTTGTTCCTTAGGCATTGTTGTTTCCATTTATTTGTAAATGTTTTGGAGCTATATGTCTTCTTAATTAAAACTCAGTGCTTGAATATGTTAATTAAACATTCTGATATTCATTTCAGTGAAATGTTAGAAAATTACCATTTTAAGTACTCATTCTTTGATTCATTCATTCAGGAGAAACTACCGAGTGGGGGAAAACATCTATTAAATTGCCTGTCCACGGGGATGGGAGGTGGGCACCAATCACAGTCAACAACCAAAACATTACAACTGTTGCCCAAATGTGTGAATAGACTTTTAATGGATGGCAGCCACCTTGTTCTTCTAACAAAGGCAGTCCTAATTATTTTTAACACCGAGCTTTTCCTGTCATTGGTAACTTCTTACACTATGGTTGTCTTCACAATGAACGCTTCCTCAATAGTTATATTTAAAAAGCAATTGGCAAATAGTTCCGGTTGCTGAGAATCAGGGCCACAATCTTAAAACAAATAGGAACTTCACTACATCATGAATGAGGAAGAGATGAGGCTATAAAGAAGGGATGGAAGAAATATTTTGCCTTATTTTATTAAAAAGCATGTTCCTGAAAAGTAAAATTTCAAATGAGACAGGGAATATTTTCTGTTAGGAAAAGGCAGGCATAAATGTTTTATTCATCCAAAATACTTTTGATTTAAAAAGAAAAGCCTTGTACCATATAAAAACTTCAGTTTCATGTATAAATCAAGAATTTATTTATTTTTATGTAATATGTTTAGATTTTTATTAAATAGATTTCACCTTGAATTCATTACCATGGTAGACTTGACAAATGTATGCTGTTTTCATTTACTCCTTTTTGTCACTTTTGCCTGAGTCTGTTTGCCTTAGGTAGGCAGTCAACAAAACGTGGATGGATCTGAAACCATCATTGTTCACTTCTATTTCCTGATTTGCCCAAACTACTAATTAAATATTATTTTGTAGCAAGTCAGATATAAAATTAAACGTGTATTAAAGGATACGATTTTTTTTTTCTCATAACTGAGCTCTTTGTCCTTTGAAAACTCTCTGCTATATTCTTAGACCAAGGTTAAGGACAGGTTTTCTATTCCATTGAGGATAAATAGTCAGTAAAGCAATTGTATTTATCTTAAGAGAATTTGTTATACTTCCTAAAAATGTTTGATTTGATTCTGGAGCTGTATGGAAAATGGAATTTGTTCTTTTTGTGGTCATCAGCTTGGACCCAGAAGTTCTTATGAAAGGGATTCAGCAGGAGAATATTGAGGATCTATGAAAACTACCACCTCAGATGGGACAGTAAAACAGATCTTTTAACAGTAAAAGCAAGGAAAGAGATCATTATAATTTTCCTGTAGAAATTACACTTGTTGGCATATAATTCATTATGGTTTAGGAAGCTTTAGATTAGGAAGTATGGACCAGATATTAATTTTTAAAAAGTTATTTTAAGGCAACGGCAATCCATTTGATTGTCTGCCATCAGTACATCCAAGGAAAGACATTTTCACTCCCTGAATACCACCAGCTTGGGCATCCCATTCTCTTCTGAATATGCAAGGAGCCTTTGAGCAAATCAACATTGTGAGGTTCTTCTAAGGATTAAAAGAGGTAGGGTTTTTTTTGTTTGTTTGTTTAAAAAAAATACTCCAAACCATATTTTACATCCACTAACTGCTGTATGAGTGTTTTTTCTTATGGTAGCACTTTCAAACAGTGTCAGTAAGTGGTTTGTGTTGTTTTTCTTTTCTTCATAGGACTAACTCTGGTCCTCTAGCTTTTCCTTTGTTTGTCTCGTTTTATATATATATTTTAAATATGATATCACAAAAAACTTAATCTTACATGAAAACTAAATTAAGGATTTAACAAAGGTGTATCAATAAAATCATAAATAACAGAATTCCAGTAAATTCTAGTATCTCTACTACATTTTGAAATTTGATTGCATCTGTTTCCTATATGTTTCTGCATTTGCAAGTTTTTAGAAATTGATATTAAAAAATGGTAATGAACTCTTCCCTGCCCCCATTCTGTAGTACAGCTCTTTAAAAAGGTTAGATGTTTCCCTGTTATCTCCTGAATCATTAGCTAATGATGGTTATGGTCATCTCTACCAAATAAACTAAACTGTAGAACAAAAGGAAACCGATTTTCTGTTTATAACCATCCTGAAAGTGAAATTCATAAGATGATGTAGTGGAGAGTCGGTGAGACACAGAACTTGCTTGGCTCGAAGAAGTCTAATGTTCTGTTCACCTTTGAAGAATCTAATTCTTCTAACCATTTCTTTAAAAATATGTGTGTATATATATATATATATATATATATATATATATATATATGTCAATTAAATGACCATAAGATTGTACTTGAATCACAAGTATATATATAGATATATATATACGTATATATACATATAAACGTATATATGTATAGATATATACACATACACACACACATATATATACGTGTATATATATCTATATATTTACTTGTGATTCAAGTACAATTTTATGGTCATTTAATCATTATGATTGTGTTAGAATTTATTCTCTAGATTCTATACATTATCTTTTTAATCAGAACAGTTTTCTCCAAGAATTTGATCTTGGGTCAGAGGAACCAGTTAAGTAGTGGTTGGCAAATTATTTTTTATTACTTATTCCCCAAAAGTTTATGCCATCATTTTATTTTATTGTTGGAATGACAGTATTATTCTGAGAAAGGAAAACTATAGTGTAAAACCTCACAATGCAGAGCTGGCTTTAAGATCCAAACATCCTGTAATATAAATTTAAAGTAATATAATTTTAAGTTAGCCTACTATAAATCAGTGTATCATTTCCCTATCTAAACAGTGCTTTGCTGGGCAGCCCGGGTGGCTCAGTGGTTTAGTGCCGCCTTCAGCCCAGGATGTGATTCTGGAGACCCAGGATCGAGTCCCGCATTGGGCTCCCTGCATGGAGCCTGCTTCTCCCTCTGCCTGTGTCTCTGCCTCTCTCTCTCTCTCTCTCTCTCTCTCTCTCTCTGTCTCTCATGAATAAATAAATAAAATCTTAAAAAAAATAAACAGTGCTTTGCTTTAAATTAATTAGAAATTATTGAATCTGTCAATAATCAAGACCATTGTAGACAAAGACACAAGATAGTGTCAGGTGTCATGCATAGCCTTTTAGGCAAGGCAGGCAGACTCACTCTTTCCTCCTTTGGCATATTCTAGGGAAGATAGAGTAATATTCAAATAATTACTCTGTTTTATGGGTTACATCAATTATGGACCTAACTTTTAAAACGAGCCCCAGGATATAGAAAAAGAACATAGTCTGAAGTTAAAATAAACCTAATTTCAAGTCCCAGTTCTCTCAACAACTAGCTCTGTGACTGTTATTCATCCCTTAACATCTCTAAACCTCTGGCCCTTCATCTTTGCAGAGCAAGGTAATATGACCTTTTCACAGGGGGTTGTTAGGATTATAGTTATTAAGTACTAACTAGGTTTCCAGCACTGTTTTGAGTCCTGGGAACACTGCAGAGACTGTCATGGGCTCTCTTCTTCAGGAGTTAGCAATTTAAGTGCAAGTGACCAGCGTGTTATCTGGTACCCTATTGCAGGGATGAGGACTGGCACAGAGAGTCCAAGGGAAGGGGTTGTACACAGGAAGGTCAGGTGAGACTTAAGAAGAGCGCCTCCCAAGCCAAGCAGCTGAATCTTGCGATGGATATTGTCCAAGTGATGTATAGGGAAGTATTTGCTGGGGAGGTTAGGTGTGTGGCAGGAAATAAATGGGTAAGACTAATGAGTTCCAAAAGAGCAGAGAGCAAGTTGGTCTGATCTGAGAATGAGAAGCATGTTAGAAGTAGAGTGAGTGGGGGGCTCCAAGGGAGCTCAGGGCTAGAATGAACAGCCTTGTGCCCCATGCTAAGTAGTAGAGATGTAGCCTTTAGGCAGAGAGTAGATCACTCAGGAGCTCTAGGCAAGGAAAAATCTTTGAGGAAGATCAGCCCTGCAGTGGGGCATGGATGGGACAGGGCATGGGAAGAGCTTCAGAGGAATGGTGGCTGGTGGGAATACTGAGCCTTCCCACTGTTCCTTTTCACTGGGTCCAGTTAAGACATAGCTAACCTTTAGGCATGAGGGGAAGAGATCTTGTAAGTGTCACATACTAATTTTTTTTATTAGAGACAGGATTTAAAGGGATCAAAACCACTTAGTACTTTTTAGAGGGGAAAAATGTTTTGACTAACCCAAGCAACTGATGATATTAACTGTTTAGAGTATTGTTAATGTGGACACTAGAACACTAGAAACTGAAAGCCTATCCTAGCAGTGACTCTCTATCTAGTAATTTATTGGAAATTACTAATTGTATGAGTATTTTTAAAATCTCAATTTTCATAAGCAGTAGAAATGTGGTACTATTAGTCCATCTTGCTGAGAAGCTTCTGGATCTGTCTCTTTTTTGCTTTTCTCTACCTTCCTTTTATTACATCACCCTAACCCCTTTGTCATGCCCTTGTGCTAGGTGCTTTTGTAATGATTATAATTTGTACTGGGTTGTGTATGCAGTGCCTGTTGAATGGACACAGTGTTGTCTTAGCCTCCTGAAAGCCAAGTGCTAAGGCTTCTCTGAGCACCAGTATGCTTAGTGGATGATTGGGGCTAATTCTTGGCTGGGACCAGGGAAGACCCAAGTGTTTGATCATACTATATCTCCTTTCTGCTGTGCCCTAAAGAATCCATGGTTATCTCTGAAAAACTAGGTGTCAATGCAGGGAAAAACTAGGTGTCTGAGATTGGAACTACAGATTACATGAAAGCCTTTGAGTATCATGTACAGTGGAAGCCAAAAGTTATGCATGACTATCTCTCTGGAGGTGGGAGCATGTAGTCCTATGCATTCCCTGACCAGACTGACCAGCCTCCCAGAAACCATCCATCCAGGTGACAGAGGTAGACATACAGGTTGGTCTCATTTTCCACTGACAATAGAGAAAGTCACATGCTGCTTTACCCCATCTATCTGGACCATCTGTGAATGTCAACAGTAGAATCATTTACGAGTAGTCTTAGTTGTAAACCCAGAGCACCAGAAGGTTACAAATGCCTTGAACTGAACACTGCATCACCTTCGTTATGAATCTCCAAGCTACTATGCCCTTCGCTCTCAGGAGCTGCTGGTCTTCCTAATCACAGTTATTGATTCCAGGGAATTTAAGGGATGAATTCTAGAGGCATTCTGAGCTAAAACTAATAGCTTCTGGGAGCAAAGATCTTGGAAATTTTGACAGAGACTAATTGATTTTAACTACAGATGCCTCACTCTTATGTTTTAAAGTGCTAAAATCATATATGATATGAGAGAAAAGATCCCAAATTCTAAGAGGCTGGTCAAGTCACGTAAGGAGCAGATAGGGCAAGTCAACCCAGTGTGCTACTTAGAGCCACAAGCTTTCAGAGCTGAGGAGCCACACAGAAAGGATCTGACCACTTTCTGGCTGTGACAACACTTCTTAATCATATTGTGGGGGTGTGCATAGCCATATCATGAATGTGGTTTTCCGTCATCCTCTTCAGCAGAGCAGTTCATCAGCCAGCACTTAGAAATATGTTCAATGAAATTGTTAAGGGTGATAATACTAAAGCACATAAAAATTCTGACATGCCTTCTGTTTCATCAGAAATAATTTTATTAAATATATTATTATATGATGCTTGATGGTCAGCTGTCTTTGGTTTTCAGCTACTTAATTAATACTCAGCTCGTCAGCCTGTTTGGTAGCAGAACCATAGGGAACAATATGCATTTTTCCATATCACCCCATGGCTTCTGTGTGGTTCTCTCTGTCCAGTGATTCCATTTCTCTGCTTTAACCTGAAGGTGTTTCCCTGACCAGTCTCAGTGCAAGTGTTTTCTGCTCAGTGAGAAGCAGTAAGAGCTCTCTGCAATATTAGTATCCAGTTAAAATGCTCACCCTTTGTAACAATGCAGAGTGCCATAGGAAATTTCACAATTGACATTTGGCTATTGTTCATTCATTCTTCATTCATTCACCAAATATCTACTGAGCACTCTTTAAAAAAGATTTATTTATTTGTTTGTTTGTTTGACAGAAAGAGAGAGAAAGAGAGAAAGCATGAGATGGGGGGCAGCAGGAAGAGGGAGAGGGAGAAGCAGGCTCCCTGGTGAGAGGTTTGATCCCAGGACCTGGAATTATGACCTTAGCCAAAGGCAGACACCCAACCGACTGAGCCGCCCTGGTGCCCCATCTACTGAGCACTTTTATGTTCAAGTAACTGTGCTAAGATGGTGATCAAGCTGGATAGAAGAGTCCAGAGTGCTCCAAGAGCATCAGATCGAGGACAAAATCTCAACCAGGGATCAGGATATGCTATTTAGGCTGAAACACGAAAGAGAATTAGGAAGTGGCCAGTGAGGGGCTGGACGCAGGTGTAGGTCCACCCAAGAGAGGGACAACCTGGAGAAAAGCCTAGGAGAAGAGAAAGTAAAGAGATGTAAACAGTGGTCATCTTAGTAAATACAATTAGAAACACACACATAGTAAATGAGGTTTGACCAGCACTCCAGAGTATTAATTAGATTTGTGCATTTAATGCTGAAAGTGAGCATTTTCCTAGGCTAATCATTATGTAAAGTGTATGTAAATGTGATAGGAACTGCAAAATGATCACAAAATGATTTTCATAATTTAGTTCCTGAATATCATTCAGTACCTCAAACCTAATTAAGTGTGCAATAAATGTTTATTGGATTGAACCTCATCTTTTTCTTGTGAGCAAAAGTAATTATCATGAAAACTTTTATAGATAAGGAACTGAAGGACAGAAATCTCCTTTTTAACTAGTTGGATGTATCGGGAACAAGAAGGATTTCGAATTTATATTTTCATCCTTAAATAAAAGTTAAATACCATGTCCCATCCATATAGGATAGAAACATGAAAAAAGACCCTACCTTTACCCTTGAATCAATTTGTTATTTTTTTTTAATTAGAAGAGAATTTCAGAAAAGCAACTTCAAATAAGCTATTACTGCAAATACAGATTCCCTCAGGAAGGTCCCTATACGCTTGCACATCTGTACTGACTCCTTTGGAAGCTAACCTACCTCTCATCTCTTTAGATCTCAGACACCCCCCCTTTTCTCCTTTACTTTCCATCCTCCCATCACTGCTATAGTTCATACTTTTATCTTTCTTGGCTCTCCAGTCACCGCTGCACAGTGTGGCTGCAGGGATCTTTCGTTCTCCTGCTTCATATTACATCAGGGTTTCTCCATTGCCCTCAGGATATATCCAGACTAACATGGACAGTATGTATCATCCAGTAATTTCCTGGGTCAGCCTCCCCTTCAGTCCTTACCCCAGTTAAAAAGATGTAAATTCTCAGCACTGAGAATATGCCAGTTGCAGTTGATGTGTTTTTAGCATGGAATTTTCTTTCTTCATCCTCTGCCCACCCACTACCCCTAACACACACAAATGATGGGACTGTGGGATATTTTAAAAGACTTTATTTATTTATTCATGAGAGACACAAAGAGGCAGAGACACAGGCAGAGGGAGAAGCAGGCTCCCTGCAGGAGCCTGATGCAGAACTTGATCCCAGGACCCTAGGATCACTACTTGAGCCAAAGGCAGATGCTCAACCACTGAGCCACCTAGGTGCCCCAGGACTGTAGGATTTTTAATGGGGTAGAAATATGATTGCATTTGCACATTGGGTCAATCTACCAGGGCAGGGCCACAGAAGAAGGAAAATTGACTCATGAGGCTTCCTGGCAGAAAGTTAACAGGTCGCCTAGATGAGTGCTTCTGTCCATGGCCCCCACCAATCACAGGGGCTATTGGGTGAGAGGCGGCTCGCAGGTGCTTCTATGGTACACTGAGTTTTCTCCAAATGACTACAGTTTTACTTAGTAAAATCTGGTGTCTCCAATGTAAATCATTCATAGGACTTCATCTAATTAAAAAAACACTTAGCCTGCACCAGAAGCCTTGGGTTTGTGACCTTAGGCCATCCTGTGAACTTTGAGCCTTTCTTCAGTTTTAAAACTGGAGTCCAGTACATACCACCTATCTCACAGCCTTGTCATGAAGATTAATTCAGGTGAAAGCTCTTTCACTGAAGTGCTCAAAAAGGGTAAAACTATCATATCAGGATTTGCTTACTAAAGTATGTTGGTTAGATTGCTATAGTTTGGATTTATTATTTTATTCCCTGTTTTTGATAATAAACTTCAGATTTCTAATCATCACTATTATTTAATATTTATGCCCACATACTGTGATTATCACTTAAATAGGATCTATGTTTTAGAGGTTCATGGGTGGCTTAGGTAGTTAAGCCTCCAACTCTTGGTTTCAACTCAGGTCATGATCTCAGAGTTGAAGATTGTACCCTGCATTAGGCTCCATGCTCAATGCAACATCTGCTTGATATTCTCTCTCTCTTTCCCTCTGCCCCTGCTCGCACTCTCTTTTTCTCTCTAAATCAATAAGTAAAATCTTAAAAAAATAACAAGTAGGATCTATGTTCTAAAGGTAACCCATGAATATAAAAATAGTGAAAGGGAATAAAGGGGAAAGGAGGGAAAATGAGTGAGAAATATCAGAGAAGGTGACAAACCATAAGAGACTCCTAACTCTGGGAAACTAACAAGGGGTGATGGAAGGGGAGGTGGGCAGGGGGTTGGGGTGACTGAGTGACGGGCACTGAGGGAGGCACTTGATGGGTTGAGCACTGGGTGTTATGCTAAATGTTGGCAAATTGAATTCCAATAAAAGAAAAAATAAATAAATAAAGGTAACCCTTATTTTGAAAATAATTTTATGGAAGTTGTAAGAACTGTGTGTGTGTGTAGTATTAATACTGTATGTTCATCTCATAAAATCATCAGTTTTGGAAGACCTTTTGTTCCGTCAACCACTGTTGGTTGGAGTAGCTGCAAATAACAGCTCTTTCCTGGGAAAGAAGATGCAAAAGTATTCAGAATCATAAACAGTGCAGCCAATCATCTCGTGCAGTTTGATGGTTGTGGGTTTAAATCCTGATACCTGTTTGCACTGAAACTTGGGCAAGTCTTGTAACTTTTTTGAGTCCCATTCCTCTCAGTAAGGGATGAGTAATAATCTACCTCAGAGGACAGCTGAGAGAATTAATGACAGCAAATCACTCAGTATCTAACACAAATACTTTCTGCTCAACTAGGAAAGCTTTTCTTATTTAGTATTGACACTATTCTGGCCTATAATGATGGCAGTAACAATAACTAGATGATGTGATGGCTCCTTTTCTTCTGTCCATGTCTTAGGAAACCTTCCAGGTACTCCCAGAATACTCCTGAACCTCAGTTATGATCTGAGCAGTTTGTCATACAGGAGTAATAATTTTGATAATAAAAAATGAATGATCATTGTGACTTGGATTGAAAAGCTATCATGTGCCAGGCCGATGCTCAGACCTTTATGAGAGGATTTCTAACTGTCAAGAGCAGACATCCTCATCAGATGCCAGCATCCTTCTGCACAGGAGGTCCTGGGACCCAGCGAGGTGAACAACAACACTAGGCCTGTGCAGCATCATGTGACCAGTGATGACAGGTGCACATCAGACACGTGCTTCCTCCCAGGAGTGTCTCCCTCCCTCCTCAGCCTGCAGACCTCTTCCCAGTAGACTCTCTCCAGAACCCACCTGGTTACACTTTCCTTTGCAGACATGGGCCACATCACAAACTAATATCTTCTCTTCATTGT
Source organism: Vulpes lagopus (assembly GCF_018345385.1). NCBI lineage: Eukaryota > Metazoa > Chordata > Mammalia > Carnivora > Canidae > Vulpes > Vulpes lagopus. The sequence continues at coordinate 111,649,717 of NC_054824.1, read as the reverse complement.
CTCTCCTAGCATTTAGAAAACATGTTAATTGCACCTTTGATTTTTAGATTATGGTCATTGGAATCTTTGGGGTTTATTACTATTACTTCTTAGAGGTTAGAAGGGATTATTTTTCTTGTTGTTTTCTTCATTATTATTTTGAAACCAACTTTTTTTTCTCTTTTTTTTTGGTGAAGCCCAACTCCCATTACAATTTATTTAATGTTTAGCTTTACAGTTTGAGTACTTGAAGGACTTGGATTAAACAAATGTGTTTAGTGTGCTAGATTGTTTTAATCAAATTAATCAGTCTTTCTTTGTTGACATGTGTGTTCTTTTTCATTTCTCCATCCTTAATAGTCTCCAGAGAATCAAGAAAAAAGATACCAGCTCTTTTGAAATGCTTATAGTGGTTTTTTAATTGCTCCCTCTTATTTCTTGAAGAAATGTGAACTGCAGGAGCATCATAAATTTGGTGGGCTAAATGTTCTTTTGTCAGTGTTCAAATCTTTTGAAAGATTCTATCTGGTGCTAAAATTGTTTAAGGAAAAGAGCTCTAAATATCTGACTTCCAACCTAATTTTTTTTTCCTTTTTTCATTGGGATATACAGGATATTTTTCATTGGGAATCAAAGACCAAAATGTCATTCAGTGGTAAAATTTCAATTTTATATTACTATATTGGCTTGGATTTTTAATTACTTATTATAGCTGAATTGCAACAGTGTGTGTTAACAAAAGGTACTAAATCTATTATTACCACCACCACCATCCTTACCCCACCTGATTTTAGGTGAATTTTATTGTATTAAAAAATAATACTCTGGATTCCTTTACTGCCAAGAAACAAAGATCATTTTTTTATTAATGTTGCTTCTATGATGACAATGTCAGTCATCTCTTTGAAAATTCATTTTGGAAACTAAGTTTGTTCTTCAAGAACCCTTGAAAAGAAGCTTTAAAAATGGCAGGGGAAGATAATAATAATAGAGTAGATGTATTTGAGCATTTATACAATGAAACTTAATTTAACTTTCCCTCAAACTCCGTTTCAAACTTGCTTTTGTGCATGAAAATATAGTTCATAGCTTTCTTTCCCCTATTTTTCAAGTTTTCTTCTCTTCAAAATAATCTCCTCTGAAGCATTCTATGTATTAAAGCAGAGCTCCGGTCTTATTACCAGGGCCTCCACAGTAGGTAGGTGCATCAGCAAGCACAGGTCCCCATGCTTAGGGAATGGCAGCCAGCCTTCCAGAGAGCAGAGAGGCTGTCCGTGGACGGGGGACAGCTGGAAATGGCCCTTGGGGCCAAACTCTGCAAAAACCCTCACCCCCAAAACACAGCTGAAGTGTTTTGATGTGACCTTAATGATTAACATGGATATCAAAAAAAAAATTAAATAAATTTTTAAAAAACCATGGATATCATTTGAAATACTGAAATTGAGAAATTATGGATCTTGTAACCTGAGGATTGACTATATAAGACAGAAAGAGTAGTTCCAAATTTGTCTGACAGTGATTCGGAGACAGGTAGAGCAGAGCAGAGCCCAGGACTGGGTGTGGGTAGGCTTCTTTCCCCACCTGCCCACAGAGAGCAGAGGCAGCTGGGTTCTCGGGCCTCACCTTGGACATCACGGGTGGCTGTGGGGGTCAAGACAGAGAGCCCTGCTTGTCATACTTTCTAATGCAGTTTTACCAGGAGCTGGCAGTATCAAAATTGTGAGGGAAACCCTGCCACTTTGGGGTTGCTCTTGGGGCATGCCTGCTGGAACTTCCGGATGTATCTGACCTGGGGCATAACCCATTACCTTCAGTCTTCTGTACTATTGATAAAGGGTCCTTAGGGCTTCTTGGAAGCTGTCACAAGCAGTCATTAGTGAGTATGATGTTAAAGCTTATTGGAGCTTTGGTGGGGTTGTGTTAGCACAAGTGGCTGGAGAGAACGGGGACTATATAGGCAATCTAAAGACATTAGCTCTTTTGTTTGTTGTCATGCCTTTATTTCTAATTTGGAGAGAAAGCTGGTGGTCCGGGGCGCCTGGGTGGCTCAGTGGTTGAGCATCTGCCTTTAGCTCAGGTCGTGATCCCAAGGTCCTGGGATCGAGTCCCACATCGGGCTCCCCACAGGGAGCCTGCTTCTCCCTCTGTCTGTGTGCTGCCTCTCTTTGTGTCTCTCATGAATAAATAAATAGAATTTAAAAAAAGAAAGGAAGAAAAAAGAAAGCTGGTGGCCTTAGGCAGTACAGCAGTCTTCTGGTGGTAATGTTTAGACACTAGGTCCAGCCCGGATGTCCTCAATTAACTGATGCTATCAGAGACTGGCATAAACATTTGTCACTCCTCCCCTGCATTCCCCTACACTTTGTACAAACCCATTTTAGGTTCTCATCACAGTAGTTCTCCGTTTGAGCCACCTATTTCTAGTACTCTTAGGCTGGTTTTCTCAAGGACAGGGACAGTCTGTACCTGCTTCCTCCTCTTATTCTTCTCCTATGCCTGGCACAATGCTTAGAGAGGGAGGTTACAGGAATGAAATAATTTTCTTCTCATGTACTGATGTAGAGACTTGCCTGGTCTTGTGCCAGGAGTTATAAAATATTAGATCTTGAAAGGACCTTACTGGTTGGTAGATGATTTAGTGGTATAGCTGGACCCAGTTGCCTGTGTATGATGACTCTGAGTTCAGTGGTCTCTCAACGGCACCCCTGTTTGGTTCACCTGCCTTCCTTTTGGATGGTAGCATTTATATTCCAGCTCACCTAGTCTGCAGTATTGTTCCTGTTAGGGACCAAAAGACTCTGAGTTGAATATAACACAGACATGGAGTAATGAAAACAGTTAGTGTAGCTTTGATGGTATTTGATTTCCATTCTTATTCAAATCACTAGTGCTATTTAAGAAAACATACTTGAATAATAGTAGCTGACCTTAAATTATAATTTTTACAGTCTTGTGTTTGTTATGAAATTGTGATGATTAAATTATGATTAGCTTAAGTGAAATGAAATCTGCAAAGGAAAATGTCTTCATTTGTTAAAATGGGGAGAAATCATTCTTAAAGAGGTTCCATCTAAGACTAATTTACTTGAAATTTGGTGTCTGTTGTGAAGATTAATAACAGGTGGCCTTTTACAGAGTTTCTTAGCCTGAGTCTAATGTTTTAGTTGTTCTTTTATTTATTTTTTTAATTAATTTTTATTGGTGTTCAATTTACCAACATACAGAAAAACACCCAGTGCTCATCCCGTCAAGTGTCCACCTCAGTGCCCGTCACCCATTCCCCTCCAACACCCGCCCTCCTCCCCCCTTCCACCACCCCTAGTTCGTTTCCCCGAGTTAGGAGTCTTTATGTTCTGTCTCCCTTCCTGATATTTCCCACACATTTCTTCTCCCTTCCCTTATATTCCCTTTCACTATTATTTATATTCCCCAAATGAATGAGAACATATAATGTTTGTCCTTCTCCGATTGACTTATTTCACTCAGCATAATACCCTCCAGTTCCATCCACGTTGAAGCAAATGGTGGGTATTTGTCGTTTCTAATTGCTGAGTAATATTCCATTGTATACATAAACCACATCTTCTTTATCCATTCATCTTTCGATGGACACCGAGGCTCCTTCCACAGTTTGGCTATTGTGGCCATTGCTGATAGAAACATCGGGGTGCAGGTGTCCCGACGTTTCATTGCATCTGAATCTTTGGGGTAAATCCCCAAAAGTGCAATTGCTGGGTCGTAGGGCAGGTCTATTTTTAACTCTTTGAGGAACCTCCACACAGTTTTCCAGAGTGGCTGCACCAGTTCACATTCCCACCAACAGTGTAAGAGGGTTCCCTTTTCTCCGCATCCTCTCCAACATTTGTTGTTTCCTGCCTTGTTAATTTTCCCCATTCTCACTGGTGTGAGGTGGTATCTCATTGTGGTTTTGATTTGTATTTCCCTGATGGCAAGTGATGCAGAACATTTTCTCATGCGCATGTTGGCCATGTCCATGTCTTCCTCTGTGAGATTTCTCTTCATGTCTTTTGCACATTTCATGATTGGATTGTTTGTTTCTTTGGTGTTGAGTTTAATAAGTTCTTTATAGATTTTGGAAACTAGCCCTTTATCTGATATGTCGTTTGCAAATATCTTCTCCCATTCTGTAGGTTGTCTTTTAGTTTTGTTGACTGTATCCTTTGCTGTGCAAAAGCTTCTTATCTTGATGAAGTCCCAATAGTTCATTTTTTGCTTTTATTATCCCAAACCTCCATAACTAAAGGATTTTTTTCTTCCTGCCCTTTGTTCACGATATGGAACTGTAATTGACTTAATATTTCTCACCCAACCTTTCAGCTGTAATTAATATTTTATTATATCAGATTTTATCACTAACTAGCTGAGCAGCAGGGTATTGGACTGCATGCTCAGGCATGCTTGCCCATGCACACACACATGCAGGCACACACGCATGGGCGCCAACACACACTGAACAACAGTAATTACGGATGCTAGGCAAGCTCCTTGTGATGAATTATGGCTGAGAGAACATAAAATATATTTGTGGTGTCCCACAAAATATTCCAAAGCGATTTATGGCCAGTCTTATCTAGAACAGAGCAGGACAAAGAGAAATTAAAGTTGCTAACATAAAATATTCACACCACCCCCCACCCCATATCTATTTATGCTGTGCGGTGTGTTACCCATTGCCCACTATCTGTGTAAAACTAGTTATCAGTCGTCATTTGTGACTTAATGAACAGAACTGTATTAGGTCCACAACTCTCAGTGCTAGTGATACATGAAGGACTCTGAAGAATCCTAGTCATGATCATCAACATGTTGAACATATTGAACTGACCTTTTATCCCTGGTGGCAGTATTTTTAAAGGCAACAGTATTTTTAAAGCTTAGTTAAGTTGTACTGGGTTGTTTGAATTATTGGGGTATCATTTCAGTAAGTGCTGACAGGTTTAGGAAAAGGGAAAGACCATACCAAGAACAGGAAGAAAATAAATTCTGTGCTGTTGCATGGCAATAAACTTTAATTACACATTTTTACACGCTTTGCATCTAATTTATACTTTCATTTTCTATCACCTCCCTCCCAAAAATAATCTTCAGGAAGATAGAAATACCAGCCTTTATTCTTTCTTTATGCATATAGAATAGTTTTACCAAAAATTGCAAATCAAACTAAAAAGAACTCTTAGGTACCATGAGATGAACAATATTCTAAGTCCTTGAATGATCAGAAGTGTAGACTTTAAAGGATTAGCCAAAGCAACAATGAAATGGATCATTAACTTCTCTCCCTCTCCCCCCTCCTCCTTACCCCCTGTCCTGCTATCTGGTTGGATAACCCTCCAGTATTATATGCTGATAAGAAATAGAATAAGTGGATAAGAAAAATGAACTTACAACTAAGGGTTTAATCTTGAAATGAATTAAGACCAAAATTTTAGAGTCAATTTCAACTCTGCAGCAGGCTTCCCCTCAATGTCTTCAAAGTTAGAGAAAAAAAAAAAGTATCTCATCACATTTGAACTTTCAGGTTTAACAGAGTACATGAAAGATGTTCCGATGTTCTTTTCTAAGTTATACTTCATGTGCTAGCCTATATAAATGCAGATTTCTTATTCTCCTTGTAAAAGCCTTAGAGTTTTGCTGTAGGAAAGCCTCGCATAAATTAAATTTTAAATTAAATTTCATTCCATAAGAAAGTAATGATATAGTGATGTCACATTTTTGGCAGATTCATCTTCACTATGGATTGTGCCTTCATATTGCAAATGCCGTAGGAAGATTTTATGTTACTTTAAATTCCAGAATATTGGTGGAATCAGGATAGGGTGGTGTAACTTTAATAAACAAAGGGAGCATGAGTAATACATTAAAAGAATAATAGAATTTTAATTCAGCTCACTAAGCTAGAAACTTCTGCTTGGTTTTCCATCCTCAAGAACTTGCTCTTTTTAATCATCTTTTTAGAAAAACCATTCAGAGAGTACGATTTTCAAAGCTGCTTTTTGAGACTGCAATTGTGGTTGGGCAGATTTTATGAAATTCACTAGCGAAGTGATGTTATTTGCACCAATGAGAAATGTGTCAGAGAGTTCTGTTAAGGTGCCATTGACCTAGGTGCCAATAATGCGTTAATTTCCATCCGGAAGACAGCAATGTGTGGCAATTGGGCAGCAGATAGGATTTAGCTATTTTTCATTAGCGCTTGGACGTTGATAAAGGGGAATGGAAAAGAGCTGCTTGACCTTTCAGTGCTTAAATTATTAAAGAGCAAATAGATTTGAGGTCTGGATGCTTGCAAATCTAATTTCTCTTGTGGAGCAGGGATGAAAAGACATTTTGGGTTTGAAATTGCTCTAGTCAACTTAGTTCTTCCTTTAATATATCTGAAGATGAGTAGATGGTAGCCATTTAAAAAGTAATATATCTGGAGTGGAGCAAAGTGTATAACATACCAGCTGGCTCAAATGGGGGCCCTCTAAATGATCATTTAATTCTCAATTTTTCATCTAATCCTCACAAAATTTCTGCTTGGAAAAATTAATTTCCTTTCCCCATATTCACATAGATGGTATTTAAATCACAAAACAAAATTTTCTTTCATTAGAGAATGTCAAATACTGTATTGTTAAGATAGGGCAATGCCTGATACATACTACGTGCTCAAAAACATTTCTTAATAAGTGAGTAAATATACACACAACACAGCGCACATACTACCAAAGTTGGAGAAAAGATGGATGGGAGGTAAGAGATGAAGGTGTGGGAAGAGGGTAGAAAAACAGAGAGGCAGCTTTTGATTCTTTCAGGGCTCTTTATGTAATCGTGGGTTATCTTGCATAAACTTACAATCTAACCAGCATCTTATCATCATGAAACCTGTTTCTTGATCATTTCTTCTCTTTGCTCTTGAGTATTCAAGAAATGAATACAAAATAAACCTAGTATTAAATTTTAGTTAAGCAGAGCATATTTGTGATCACCACTGTATTTCTTCCCTGCCACTACATATAATGTATATAAAATGGAAATTACTTTTGGATTATATTATGCTTTCAAAAATATGTACCTTATGGCTGACTTCATTTGAATTGTGCTGAGATAGAGATGACTAAATCATAGACCTTTCCTCTAGGAACTTGTGAGGTTTTTAAAAATACTGATAAATAGACACAAATGAGTACTAGTCTTTACAAAAAAAATATATTTTTATGAGTGTGGATCAGAGCAAGAGTACATCAAAATGGGGGAACAGATCATAAGCCCCTGATAAAAGGTTCATAAAAGGGTCTCAATCTTTTTGTGAGGTTGGGTCATCTGCTGAGAGTCACAAAAGATTTCTGTGTGTTGGGGAGAACAGCATTTAAATAACAAACTTGGGTCCAGGCCAGGGTGAAGTAATAGAGGACAAGGTGTTTGTAATAGGAGAATTCAAGATGGTGGGATTGGACAGCCTGGAAGTGGTTGTGCTACTATTTCATCTGGAGGATCTGGAAATGAAAAATGAGTGATTACTATCCTGGTACCACTGGCAATAGTTTCTGGTTAGGACTGAGAGCTAGAGAGGATACCAGCCGGGCACTGGCCTCACTGCAGATCCAGGAGCTCCCTCCCTGGAAATTATTAATGACTTGCAGAGAGATAGGAGTATGAATTGTGGCCAAAGGTAAAAGTACCATCTATAGCTTCTTTGTTTTTTTTTGAGGGGCAACTGGGTGGCACAGTCAGTTAAGCATCCAACTCATGGTCTTGGCTCAGGTCATGATCTCAGGGTCATGGGATTGAGCCCCACGTTGGGCTCTCTGCACAGCATAGATTCAGCTTGAGATTTTCTGTCCCTCTGCCCCTACCCCAGCTCATGTACACTCTCTCTCAAATAAATAAATGAATAAATAAGTAAATAGATAAAATCTAAAACCCCAATTGTTAGCAGAATTAGGATTAGAGCATAGATCAATGCACATGCCCCTCTCCCCCCAACCCCTACGAAAGGCATTTCAAGAGAATAGTCACATTTTCTTAGTGCTGTTTCTATTTAGTGGCATACTATGTTAGACTTCTCCATCAATCAGCTGTTGTCTGCATCGTGCTTTTTTTAAGATTTTATTTTTATTTATTTGAGAGAGAGCAAGACAGAGAGAGCACAAGCAGGGGGAGTGGCGGAGGGAGAAGCAGAATCTCAACTGAGCAGGGAGCCCAACGAAGGGCTTGATCCCAGGACCCCGGGATCATGACCTGAGCTGAAGACGGATGCTTCACCAACTGAGCCACCCAGCTGCCCCGCGTGGTGCTATCTTTTACTTTGACCTTGATCCCTTACTCTAGCTATTCTATGGCCTGACCTTCTGTTTAATATTTGCTGCATATCCAACTACTCCAAACTCATCAGTTGAAAATAACATTTCTATTCTGCTGTGATTATGTGGGCAGCAAAGCCTTTGCTGGGCAGTCCCAGCTTGGGGTCTTAGGTCAGCCATCAGCTGAAGGTCAGTCATGTGGCCTTCCACAATGCCCCACACACATGGCTATCAGTGATGCCAGTTGTTGGCTGGGAGCTCATTGGGACTGCAGAGCAGAGCACCTGCATGTGACCTCTTCAGTATGGCAGGTTCAGAGTCATTGGACCACGTATGTGGTGGCTGGCTTTTTCTTTTAGAAAGCTTCCTGGGGAGCCAGGCTGAAGATGCATGGCCTCCTCTGACCAGCGCCTTGAGAGTTATCCATTGTCCCACTGTTACATTCTGTTGGTTGTATGTTGTCATTAAGGTTGGCCAGCCCCATTCCTGATGGGAAAAGTATCAGAATTTGCAGATATATTTTAAAATTGTCACATTTAACCATATATGTAGGAAGTCAGGAAGAAGGGGGCAAGAAATTAAAGTCCACTTTATCTCAATATGTGTTCCTTGTCTTCTATAGAGGATGATTCTTCCTAAATACATCCTTTTGTGTCATATCCATCACACAGTGAGATTTCTACCAGATTTGGGGGAATGTCTTACATAACCAATAATATCAGGTCTGATGTTAGGAGGTTAGGAAGTATTTCTGGTTTTTATTTATTTAACTTTACATCATACTCGGAATTTGCTTTATCATTGTACTGTAGTCATTCTGATGTCCTACAGCAGTTGATTTTTATTTGGACAGAATTATAGACTGGGCAGCAGCTGCTGCATTGCATTCCTGTAATGGAATGTGCTAAGTAGTTGTATTCCCAGAAATAGGTGATTTCACTGAGTGCACATTCGGCATTCACAAGAGCAAGACCCAAAGAGGGACCTCTCCAGGCCCTCCCCAGGCAGATAGGGATGTTAGGCACCTCTCTCCTGCTCTTCTTGGGCATTGATGAGTGTCTATATGAGCAACTCTAGGATTGCAGCATTGTTCCAGGGAGTCACAGTGCTTTTCTGATACGGTGAGAACAAGATCCATCTATTCTGGATTCAGTTCTTGAAAGCTGCTGTCAAGAGTTAGTTTTTGCTCAGTATTAGAAACTTTTTTTTCCCCACCCAAACTGCACAAATATTCATCATTATGGTAAAATACATATCTTAGTAGAAGCATCCATCCCTTCAAGGTTTGTCCCATTCTCCTGTGGCTACTTTGAAATTCAGACATTGGAAGGGGACAGGGAGGAAAGGGGGTAGGTGCTGGGACACCTGTTCAGGCATCTTCAGAGCATGCTCATCCCCATCTTATCTTCATGTATGATTAAAGTGACCCAGTTCATGATCTACTCTTAGAAACTGCTTATAACTCCAAGTCCTTGGCTTTTGAAATTCCAGTCTCTTTTTTCTGCTCTCCTTACACCATCTCTTACCACTGATCTGATATGGTGAAGGGCAAAGGAATATAAGAAAATATGGGAAGTTAAACCTTAAACATGAATCATTACATATTGTGTTTTTTGACTTGTTAATACTTCATGTGCATTCATACAGATGTCATTGAAGAAAATAGTACATTGCCTTTTAAAAAAAAACTTACAGTGAATATAATTTATAATTTCATTTACTCACTCATTAGGTAAATTGAGTTAATTTTTCTATAAATTCATCTTCAGTTGCATGTGAAAAAAATTTTAGTGTCCTGCTCACATAAACAGCAGAGATTGCTAGATAATTTTTTTGTAATTTTGATGAACTTTGTTTCCCTCAATACATTGTGTTTTGGGGGGTGGGGTGAGAGAGTTCTATGGGAAAATATTAAGCCCCTTCCCCCTCTTGTATTGAGCAACTGTTAAGTGAGTATCCATTATGCATTAAGCACTTATTATTGATGATATCCAGTGCATTCTTTATTTTGGATATCCCGTGGGCCCCATGCAATTGAAGGCAAAGGGTATCAGCCCAATTATCATAAAATATCACTGATAATACTGTTTTTTTCCCCCTAGTGTCTATCAAGTAGTTGTTGAGGAAGAACGTCCTCGAAGAACTAAAAAGACAACAGAAATCCTAAAGTGCTACCCTGTGCCAATTCACTTCCAGAATGCATCAATACTGAACTCACAGTACTACTTTGCTGCAGAATTCCCAGCAAACAGCCTCCAAGCTGCTCAGCCTTTTACTATTGGTGATAATAAGACATACAATGGATACTGGAACACTCCCCTTCTCCCCCATAAAAGCTACAGAATTTATTTCCAAGCTGCTAGTAGAGCCAATGGGGTAAGTTTTATAGATGGCTGTTTACTTAGTCTATTTAGAGTTATTAATGTGAACATAGAGTAAAGAAGATAGTAGTAAGAAATAAAGGCATGCTTTTGTATGTTTTTACTTGGAACAAATGTGGGTTTTGTTTTCTCTTTCTAAACTTATTTTCACCTAGAGAAATCTATGGAAAGAAATGAATATATTTGTATTTGTTTTGGTAGGAAGAGTATATTGTCAACATGATGGTTTTTATTTTCAGTTTTTACTTGTTACCAAAAGTTGGCTAGCAATTCTGCTTAGCTTACTATTTTGCAGGGAAGTAGTTATAGCTATAGCACATACATTCAGCTCATTTAAAATTTTGTGAGATACACAACATCTGTCTTTTCAGCCTATTCTGTCCCATTTCTTTGGTTTCACGAGAGTTTATGCTTCCTATAGCTGTGACTAAATTAGGTATCTTCAGTTTTTTTTCTTAAGAGAAAATAGTTTTAGAAAAATGCGATGAAAACAAAAACTACGGAGTTGTTCCCGAATTTTTTTTCCCCCTCTCCTGTTCAGACCAACCCAGAACTCTGGTAAGATATTAAAGTCTCTTTAGAAAGAAGTGGGAATTTTCCAGATACCATGATGGTTTCCCTTCTTCACCACATGGGTCCAAATATCCTCACTGACTCAACTTTTGCCAGTGAAAAGGGGGGAAATCCAGGACTCTGGAGTTATCCTCTAGTAGTATCTGTACAGAGAGTGAGCAAGGATCTGGAGAAGCCAGGGCCACAAGGCAGAGGTATTTTGTATGTAGCCCCTCATTCACCATCCGCTCCAGAAATGCCTACAGCCACCAGCTCTGGAGCTGGAAAATGTATCTGAGTGTGGTTTCTGTAATCATCATGGGAACTTGTATCTGAGCGGGGTTCCAGGAGTAATCACTGTGTGATTAACACCACACTCGGAACAATGAGATCTTTCCTTATCAGCATGTAAATAGAACTAGAGATATTTTTATTCATTTTAAATAAAACACGAATAGTGATTTTTTCCCCCTCTTTATTTAACACAGGAAACCAAAATAGACTGTGTCCGAGTGGCCACAAAAGGTAGGTTGAAACTGTGGGATGTTCTCCCAGTTTATGTCCCTTATAAATTTAGATGGTATTTCAAAACTTCTCGGAATGTTAACTTTATTGAAAGAAGCGTGTGTGTGTGTGTGCATGTACTAGAGTCTTAGCAGTTAACATTGACTATTTCATGTAGATACTTTTTAAAATAAGGAATCATATTATTGCATTCCAAGCAGTTTTCAATGGTTAGCTTTTTCAAAATTCAATAAAAGTAATGTTTATGGATCTTAGTACACGTTTTTTTTTTTTAACTATAGGACCAAATGAATACTATGACCAATGAATCTTGATGTGCAAAGTAGTAAAATATGACCTATTTTTAAGCAAGTACCTAGTGACAAGAGCTCTCCCAGGTGGAGAGCAGGTGCTTTTTTTTCACTGACAGCGGGTCTATTGAACCCAGTAACTGGGTGATGTTAGTAGATCTTTGTTTCCCAAGTCTGCTTAAAGTCCCAAGAAAATGTGATCAGGGACCAGATGTAGAAGTGGCTAGGTGAACCACCACAAGCTCACCACACACAACCTCCTAAAGAAGAGAGTACAGTTGTGTGTGTGCTCGAGCTGTAACCTCATCTTCTCAACCTTGCAGCGTGGTTTTAACCAGCATATGGGACATGTATGAGAAAATGCTTTAAGAAATGTAAAATCCTGCATTAAAATGAGGCATTATAAATTAACACTTGTAGTTGAACATACCCTTTCAGACCATCAGAGTGACCCTGAGCATGATGAAGTTCTGTGTGATTTAATTTAGAAATGATGGCATGAAGGCATTGTACGTCTATGGTACTAGACATAATCGGGCCGTAGGCAATCACTTGAGTTCTGTTGGATAAAAATACCATGTTTTTGTTGCTTCCCTGTCAGGAAGCATAGTTTGATATGTCATGGACTTCCATCCGCATTTTCAAAATTCTCATTGAATTCTTATTTTGTAAAGATACATGACCTCTTTATTCAGTTAGCTTGACAAATATTTTTTAGTTTCATGGTATGTGCCAAGCCTTGTGTCAGGTACTCACATCATATGTATTTTGTTGGTCCTCATGGCCTCATAGTTCTGTTTCCAACAATCTATTTATATTGATTTTGAAACACTCAGTTTTTTAATATATGATTGTACCTGATTAACTGCCTTTATTTTTAGGAGTAAATAAATAATAAATGAAATTACAGATATTGGTATGTTTTACAAACTGTAATAGGCTCTTAGCTATTATTTATTATGATATTATGAAGCCCTTCAATGAGATGTTGATATCCTGAGACCTCCACACCACTGCCCGTGCTCCAGTTGCTGGAGTGAATTCTATTTCCCCTTGGGTTCAGAAAGAGTAAATCCAGTTCCACAGTGCCTAATTTATAATGCCTTACATTGAATATCATAGCTAAAAAAAAATTGAAAGCACTTTTATACACGCACTATCTATTTCTTCAATATTACTGTGAGAAAGGAGGCAGGTATTGCTATTTTTATTTTCTAAATGAATAAAACGCATATTTTTAGAGATGAACTGACTGACCAAGGTCCCTCAGCTGCAAATTTGTGGGTCAGGGTTTAATTCTAAACTTTTGAACTCCGATCCTCAGTGTTTCATTATGTCTCACAGCCCTTAATCCAGCAGAACTCTGGCCAGTTATAGTACTGCATTGTATAAGTGTCTGCTCTCCCCTTTATTAAATTGTGGCCCTGCCCAGTTTACTTTGAAAGTGGTGAAATATCTGTCATCCTGTTCAGCTACATAGCTAAGTAATTATATAAGTAACACAGTTGTAGAGACTTAGAAATCTGACATTGGCTGTTTTCACAATAGATTGAATTAGATGGTGATTTGGATCATTTTCTTCCATCAGCTAGATTTAATCAATAATGTCATTTGTTTTTCAATTCACCCAAGGATGATTAAGTAATCAGATGACCTGATTGACTAAATATTCCCCACTCATATTTTCTGAGTCATTTACAAACATTTATATAGCAACAAACTCTATCCAAATCAACTCTTTTGGGGAAAGAAGGGAACGAATGTTAATAGTCATTATATAACATTGTCACTTCTATTCATGAGAGCATAATACAAGAGGACACTACAGGAGAATATCTCTTTGCAGGTGGAACTGCACTGTCCGACACTATTTTATTTTATTATGTTCTACATTTACAGATTCAATGAACTTCCTTTACAGCACAGTCTAATGTTTCACCCCCACTACAGTCAGATCATTTTTCTTTATCCATACTAAAAATTCTTTCAGCAGTGAGGAAGCCATTCCATCTTGACTACTTAGTCAAAACAGAGAAATAGGCAGTTCTAATCATTCTATTGGTACCTTGCAGTAAAGATGCTTGAAATTTAAAAGATCTCAAACTTTTTGTGTTTTTGCCACATATGGCTGACAGTGTGGTGCATTAATTGAATTTCCAGGCACTAAACCACTTTCCTAAGCAGCATTTTGAATTTACAAAGATGTCGATGTTCTCATGAAACAACTGTTGACAAGTATCTTTAGAGAGAAAATATGGAGGTGGATTTGTTTTCACAGGAATCTAGTTTGTAATTTCAAATATGGCTATGTCTCTTAAAGATATATTTCATACTCTTTATAAATTTAATGTTGTGATTATTTTAATCATATTCCATGGGTATATTTTGACACTAATCATCTCAAATATAAAGCCTCATAAAAATTAGACATGGGAAAAATACCCAAGGTATGTTCCTACCTATTTCCATATGTGTGGGGGATTGCCTATATTTTCCTATACCCTTTAATTTATACATCCAGATTTCTCATAGGTATATGTGACTCTTTTTATTATAGGCTATAGGCAAACTCATCACAGAATATTCTATCTCTTGAGTTAAAAAGATAAAGATACCATGCAATAATAGAATATGCATGATGTTTGGATGTTACCCTCCATGTGTATGGCGAAGTGAATAGAATAGCTCTTAGGTATTCTCAGATTCTCTTAGTTTTATTTTGATTTTTAATCACATTCACATTTTTATAGTTGGATTCCTTTCAAGACCACCTTGGTCCAACTGTCTTAGCGGTTAGTATATGTATTTTCTTTGACTTTTGCATACCTTATGGCTGCCTGTTGGTCAGTGGTAGGGCTGAAACTCTTTTTATGCTAGTTCTAGAAGGCTTTGTTGATTATCAATTCTAAATGGACAGGATACACTTAAAAATCAAAATCTGTCTTGTAGGAAGACTTCTCATATTAAATGAGGTATATCCATTCTAATTGACTTAATAATCAATTTAAATGTATACTTTGCATCAATCTTCCATAAAATAATATTTTCCATAACATTATACCAGCTGTCCTTGTCCTTGACAGTATAGCCATTTTGGGGCTTTCCTATTATAAATTTATTTTAAAATGTATGTGAGCACCTACTGAATGTTAGGAGATAATCTGTGAGACGTCCTAGTACATAAATATATCACTTATAAATTTTTAAGGATTTTGAGTTCATAGATGTTTTGAAGGGCTTTTTTGTTTGGTTCCTTTATTTTCAGTGTATGAGGGCTAGAGTCATATGTGTGTATTTATTCCTTTCTTTGCTATGATTTGGCTAACAGCAGTGTAACCAGAACTTGAAACAAAAACTTCATGAGAACACATACTAAATCCTTTCCAAAAGCATTATAGGAGTCAGACTAAAAGTCTTAAACAAAAAGAAAACAAACCATTATTCTGGTGTCATATTTTAAGGTGGATTTTTTGTGCAAAAAATGATTCACTGTTTTTAAGCTCAGTATTTTATTTAACTTAACATTTGTCCTGCAACGTGCATATGCTTTGCTAGAAGACCTTCAGAAAACTGTGAAGGATTTCCATTGTCCTGATACAGTTTCTAACTAGATTCAGAAATTTGAATGTTTCTCTTTTTAATCAATAGGCCCTTGAGAAGTTTCTCTAGACTGTTTTCCTGTTCACTGTTTTGTTCAAAGAAATACCATAGTTTCTAGGCCACAATGCTACAAAATGAAAACCCACCAACAAAAGAGCTGAAAAGAATGTCTGTTGACATGCAAAGCTAATTAAGATTCTTTTTAATTATTCATATTCAATACAGGAGAAAAAAAATTATATAGTAAGACCACTAATCTATGCTAATATGTTATCATTTAGCTATGGATTTAGAAAGAGAAATATAGATATGATCTACATTTGTCATTCAGCATTTTGTAGAGAAAATATATTCTTTGATTGATCTTAAATAGTCTTCCTAATGTACATCATGAGTATATCCAGGCCCCTGAGAAGTTACTAAGGAAAAGAAACCTGTTTAATTTTGTTCAACCCTATACTTCCCAAATAATTTGACCCAAACTAATTTTCCAAGTAACATGAAAGTCATGCGAAAGAGTTTGATAAATACTGCTTCCTCACATTCCAGAAGACCCCATTACATGCAGCTGAAACGATGCTTCAGAAGTCTGATCCACTTTTTACCTTTCATACATACCTTTGGACCTAAAAGAGATCCTACATTTATCAGCTACTATCAGATATTGTCTTCAAAGCATAGGTTTAGGATTTCTTACTTTATCTTAACCAAATTTAGCAGTATTCTATTTTTTAATGCATTTTTATTGTTATTTTAAGACAGGGTGCAGCAGATTTTCAGGTAAAGGGCAGATGGTAAACATGTTAGGGTCACAGACCTCATATGGTCTCTGTCACAACTTCTCAGCTCTACTGTTGCTGTGTAAGAGCAGCTGTGAGTGTTGTGTAAGCAATTAAGTCTGACTGTGTTCCAATAAAACTTTATTTGCAAAAGTAAGCCTTGGGCTGGCTGACTCCTATTTTAAGGTATTTTGTAACAGAATCAAGTTTTTTCCTGGTAACTAAAAATAATAGTCAAAAATAAATACTTCAGAAGGCAGAACATAGAGATCATAAAAAAAATCCCTCCTGATATCTATTATATATACTTTTTCCATCGGGGTTTTGAGCCTCCGATTGCAATTTGCCTTTCACT
Source organism: Vulpes lagopus (assembly GCF_018345385.1). Classification (NCBI taxonomy): domain Eukaryota; kingdom Metazoa; phylum Chordata; class Mammalia; order Carnivora; family Canidae; genus Vulpes; species Vulpes lagopus. The sequence goes on along the minus strand of NC_054824.1, from coordinate 111,632,947 downwards.
TAGTTGTAAATACGTAGCTGCCCAACATAGCCACTCTCAAGTAACTTTTTGTTCATTTTATTTAACTTTTTTCAGTATTGGGTAGATCTCTGTTTTTGATAAGATATTATAATTGGTCTTGAAAGCAGAGTAGGTCACATTTTCCTGTAAGTAATGGAAAACCATACAGGAATGTTTCAACAATGGTCTCTGACCAAGCAAATGTTATATGTATAAACTTGGTATCAACTTCTTAATGAGTCTTAGAAATCACATTTTACTGTTTACAACTGACTATATCAGTATGCAAAATTGCATACTATATCCTACCCAGAAAATTATCTCTGTAGTACCTCGGGAGTCCTCCATCTTCTCCAACTGGTAGTTTATTCATCTTACTTAGCAAGACTAGGAAGTTTTCATTAATAATGTGTGAAAGATAATTTTCCCACTTTCGAACCCAGTTGCTACAGTTGTCTAGTTACAAGGAGCAGCACCGTTTGAATGGTGCAGAGGGATATTTCAAAATATTATGCAGCAGCAGTTTTGGGTTTAATTGTCTGCAGATGGTAGATGATCTATTTTCCTTACTCGCTGCCACATTTCTAATAGCACCCAGGCTGTTCCATGTAAATTAGTAATCTTTCATGTAAGCCTGTCCTTAATTTTCGAATATTTTTTCTTTGCATCATTTTCCAGCTGTATCATGTTAGAACTGACGTTTTAATTTTCTTTTTTTTTTCCTCCCCAATATCTGTGTGTCGTAAATGTTAACCATTTAAACACAACTGCTGAGCTGTATTGGCAAACCAAGAAGCCTGACTGGTCCACTTCAAGAATCTTAATCATGTCTTTGGTCATATGTGAACCATGACAACTATAGCAAAGGCAATTACTGGTTTTCCTTTTTTTAACCAATGCTTTGAGATGCATTTTTTTCAGTCCCTTAATGTGACAAACTAAGGTTCCCAAATGGAAATGTTCTACACAAAATTTAGTTATCAGAGAAATTTCTCTACCTAAAACTGTTTTTAGTGAAAGAAGATAATGTGCTTCACAAAAGTGATTTTAGCAAGAAGAGGAAATATTGTGACTTCAGCAGCAGAATTTGAAGTAACCTAATAAATTTTAAAAGCCTAAAGTTGGGATCATCAGAATTAGCAAGGAATCATTTATACAGACGCTCAATAATGGTCGGGAACACTATTCAGTCTTGAGTCTTGTTTAAGACTTAGGTTTGGTTTTTCCTTTTTTTTTACCCCCTTCGGTTGATCTACCCAAATCTCAGCCAAAGCTTGAACTGTGTCATAGTTAGAAATCTAACTGCCTGACAAAGCTTATCTAAGGGAAAAGAATTCTGAAAATTCGACACTTTGCTATGTTTTTGGGGGTTTTTTGGTTTTTTTTTTATTTTTATTTTTTGTTTGTTTGTTTGTTTTGCTTTTTGCTTTTCTTCTCTTTTTGTCATTGTTGGAACAAAGTTGGGACGATGTGATTTACTGATCGAGATTCTCCTTGCTAGCCTAGCCTCAGTTTGGCTTTTTCTTCCCTCATGCATGCTGACCTGGGGATCTTCCTTTGCCATAGCTGCGATAATCGTGACTCAGCTTACAACACCTTACATTCGCATCGCCCCTGCCGCAGGCGACGACCAACTGACAGGTCAGACGTTCAAGTATAGATGAGTCATCTTGCCCATTTCCTGCTCATTTTTCTCAGCTTTGTTTCCCCTCTACATTTCCTCCTTTGCTTAAGGCTTGTTTATAATGTTTCAGACTCTTGGTACAGACCTGTGCCCGCATTAAATCAAGTGATGTGCTTGGCCTCTTCTGTGTGCACATTTATACCCATGCATTACGCACAATGCCACTGCATGTTTTCATCATGTGTTTGTCTGTTTGTGTGTCCCTTTCTAGCCTAATGTTATACAGAATGAAGTTTTTGGGACTTGCCTAGCAATGCCATCAAGCAGATTTCAATCAAAATCCATAAAGATGGATGCCCATTTATGCAAATTCACCTAAAAAGGCTTTTCAATGTGAGGGTGAGCGAGGTTTACTTTTCACCCTTGTAGGGTCTAGTTTGCACGCCCATGTAGCAATGCACAATCTTGAAATGAAAGTCACCCGAAGCTGTTTGGGGTGACACTGTTCAAACAGTTTTTCGTGTATGTACAACTGGAACAGAGCTGATTGCATTCCTTATAGATCCTTGTTTCAAAGCCAAGTGTTTACGTAAAGCGGTGGCACATCTGCAAGTCAAATGCACTGAATAATTTAGGGACGTTTTTTGAAAAATTGAATGGCTTAGAGTCATAGACTTGAACTGTGTGCTTCTTTATAGAAGAAACAGCACACAGAAAGCAAGCTTAGCTAAGAGGTATTAGCTTGTCCATCCATACTATCTCCAGAGGTGTATGCACATCTACACAAACTCATAAGAGCCCAATAAATGACTCCAGATTGAAGGTGAGTGGCCAGAGAACCCCAGAAGACAAAGTTTTGTCCTGTAATAAAAGCAACTCATTGTCAAGATTTCCTAACATTATTACATGGGCAGGATTCAAATTCTGGTTTCAGAGGCATCATCGACATCATAGTTTGTGGCAGGTAGTGGTTCAAGCTGACTAAGAACATTCAGCTACTTTCCATAGAATTTCCACTCCAGCAATTGTTTTAAGTGTGTGAAACGAAGGAATGTACTCTTAAGGTTTAAGGGAAAAAAAGTATAGCTTAACTCATCGTAAGAATTCATAAATGTTTAAGTTGTTCTGTGAGCTTATTATTTTGGAAAATAAAAGCAACCGAGACTTAGGAAATGTATAGACTGAGTTTGGAAGGTGAAGAAATGTAGGCTAATTCTACTTCTTCCTCTGCTGGAATTCTAGCCTAATGTTATATATACATATTTTCAATCCCCTGTTTCAGGGCCCAAAAGCTATAAAGTTATTATTAACAGTGCTACTTCTGTCGCTTCCAAGCACATTTCTTTTACTGATGGAAGTTCTACTCATTACAGACTCTTTGCTATCCAGAACTTCTAAAGTGCTCTTCCCAACAGTAGAAGTCCTTACATGATAGTGTCTTTCTTAACACAAGTCCTCTGCTCTGACACCTTCATGTTGAAGGACGGGCCCATGGCCCGGTTAGGTGTCCTGAAGATGACCTGAGATGCTTGAGCAAGTCTGACCACCAACTGTGTCTAGGCTGGCACCAGTTGTTGTCAGCAAACTTTAAAACTGGGTTGGCCCCATTATCCTAAAACAAGTGCTTATGGGAAATGTAGCTAAATAACCCCCTTCTCGGGCTTTACCTCTACCTACTACTTCAATATTAAGCATGCTATTTACTAGGCATGAAATAAGTGAAACTTCTGAACACAGATTTCTCTCTAAAACTTGCAAATTAAGAAGCTACCTCATAAATCAGCCGCCTTCATGATGCTTTCAGATCCAGTGTATCTTGTTATTTGGGAACTAGTCTGTGAAGGACACTTACATTGCTGTGGTGTATGGCTGCCATTCTTTTAAAGGATGCAGGAGATCTCCGTCATTTACTTTGGTTTATTAGAGATTAAAATGATGGAGTGTTAGAATAAGCCTCAAAAACCAGTGTTAGAATAAGCCTCAAAAACCAGTAAAAACCAATAAGCCTCAAAAACCAGTAAAAAAAGAACTACTCCTGAGCTTTTCTCAGTGTTTACTGCTGGTTTTAATGATGGTTAATCTAACCCAGATAAATTAAAAATAAAGTAATATTTCTTTTGCATTTTCCATTTGCATCAGCCATCAACTTTGATAGCAGTAACACTGTCTTTTTAATAGATTTATTCATGAGTCATGCTGCAAGCTTGAGACTTACTGCATTTAATCACTTACCTGACATTTATTGAGCACCCTCTGTGTGCCAGGTATAGATCTACTAACTCTTATAAAAAGCTTTACTTTGTATGGTTGCCCAAGCTCTTGGCATCAGGCATTTTGCATTAGTCACATCAAAACCTACATACACACATGCTCTTAGGAATGAAAAATTACTATCGTGCTCGTCATTTAGCAGTTAGGACAAGACAACAGTTTTGTAACTAGCAGGCGAAAAGGACATGGATCTCCAAACCTTTCTCGTCATGTGGAGCAGCTTAGGAAATGGCCATTAGGACAATTCTGAACATTGCACATCTGTGCCCCATTGAACAGTTGTGGTTTTGCTTATTAGATCAATATGGTCCCTTCCAGAAGCCAATAGGAGACACATGAGGGATACATTCTGAAGTGCCCTCAGCAGTGTTTTTGTTCATTTTGTTGTGACTGTGCTGACATCATGCTCCTCCAAGTGCCACTCAAGGCTGTACTTACACTAGGAAACCTTGGTGAGATAGTCCTCTGCAGCATAGTCCCTTTGTCCCAGAATGTGGCCCATGCTTCTTGTGTTTCCCTTGGCATGGATGGGACCTCCCATCTAACACCAATGAATACATGCACCTGATTTCATCACCAGGACTGTCCTGGACACAGAAAAATGCTCATAAACATTAGCTAATATTTATTAGCTGATTCATTGAACAAAGGCAGATCAGATTACAGAATGCTAGTGTGTAGGATGAGCAGGCCTGTCATTGCACTGGGGAGTGTTCCTTAAAATTTTTTGTCTTCAGCCAACCTTGAGACTGCATCATTATCCAATACACATAATATGCATACATGTTTATTTACCTGAAGCTAAGGCATTAGGAGTCATACTGCCAAGACTACTCACTGAATAAGATTCACTCTGATTTGTTCTATTCCGGTCCATCTTATTTTGTTTCATTTTTTAAAAATTCTTATCACTACCTACTAAACTAATTTCCCACTATTGGGTTATAACCTGCAGATTTAAAAAATGCTTTACTAAACCACTGGATTTAGGAGATTATAAAAGGAAACAGAATATGTAACTGTGATAAAGGCCCTATGTACCTCAAAACCACTCTAAAGAGTACACACAGAAAAAGTCCTGGAAACTGGAAGTGCTTCGGGTTTTTACTTTGTTCCTTTTATTTTGTGGTTAATTTTCTCTGATATAGTACTGCTTTGGGAAGAAAATTAAAATCTGTACACGCTAGAAATTTCTCTTTAAGATTTTTAGTTGATTTTTATAAATATCTCTAGGCTGTTTATTTTATATTAAGATATTTCGTTTGTGACTTAATAACCCAGCCAACTCTGAAATCCTGTGGAGAATGTTTTCCTTAAACAAATTTTTTATCATCCGTTTTGGTTAACACATACATCTAATACGATAAGATCTGTATCCTAGAATATTTATAAACAAAGTGACTTCTGGGATTCAAGTACAGATCAGATATATCAGAGCATGTAGAATTACTTGCTAGATATAATTAGTAATAAAAAAAGAGAGAGAGAGAACTAGCCAAAGATTACTCCTACACAGTTTCAAGTTTTGAAAAATGTATATGTAGCATATGTCTGTACTGTCAAAGATAAACACAGCTGGACATTAAAGCTGTAAAAACAAATTTTATGCACTAACTACTGACTATAGAGGATAGAGGCAGGCTCCATTTTGATTTGCACAGAGGGGACTGGCGTTTTAAAGGGAGAATGAAAAAAAAGGAAAAAAAATAAAAATAAAATAAAATAAAGGGAGAATGAGGGGGAAGGGATGATGTGAGCAGGGGCTCAGTGGAGTCAGGGTAGTAAAAACTTACAAGGATCAGGAAAGGTGTATTGGCCCATAAAGCACCCATCTAGTTTGCTAACCGGCATTTATCCAAGTTAGGCGGCTCCCCTCTCCCAAGGGGCTGGGACACAGGGGCCCTGTCTTCAGATGTCATTGGAACAGACCATCAGTTCTTTGGGTAGCCTTCAGTTTTCTCAGGCAGGCAGATTAAGGGGGACCAGGTCACCTAGGGATGCAGCCGGGAGCAGTTAGAAACCATCAGGGTTCAAGTCTTTACAGGCCAAGGTTGAGGCGTAGGGGAGGAAGGGCTCAGAGGAGTCTGGCCAGAGTTTGGTTACAGAGAGAATCTTTGCCAGTGTGTAGACAAAGCGATCATGAAATACAACTCAAAGTGTTCCTTTTTCTCCTTAATGTGGCTCTTAAAGCAAATAAAGATTTTTTAAAATTAGTTTTTAAAATTTATTTATTTAGTTATTTTAGAGAGAGAATGCACATATTGGGGGAGGGGCAGAGGGGGAAGGAGAAGGACAGAATCTCAAGCAGACTCCTCTTGGAGGCGAGCCCAACACAGGGTTCACTCTCCTGACCCTCAGACAATGACTGGAGCTGAAACCAAGAGTCAGATGTTTGACCAACTGAGCGATCCAACATCCCAATAGAGTTTTTTTTTTTTAATTTTTAAATTTTATTTATTTACTTACTTACTTATTTATTTATTTATTTATTTTTAAAGATTTTATTTATTTACTTATTCCTGAGAGACACAGAGAGAGGCAGAGACAGAGACAGAGGGAGAAGCAGGCTCCCTGTGGAGACCCTGATGTGGGACTTGATCCCGGGACTCCAGGATCACGACCTGGGCCGAAGGCAGGTGGTAAACCACTGAGCCACCCAGAGATCCCCTATTTCTTATTTTTTTAAAGATCTTATTTATTTATTCATGAGAGACATGGAGAGAGGCAGAGACACAGGCAAAGGGAGAAGCAGGCTCCATACAGAGAGCCTGATACGGAACTCGATCCCGGGTCTCCAGGATTATGCCCTGAGCTGACTGAAGGCAGCCCTAAACCACTGAGCCACCAGGGCATCCCAAGAATCTTTTTTTTTTTTTTAAAGTACGATCTAAAACATGGAAGTCACTGAACTAGATCCTACTGAGGCAGTCAAGCAACTGAGTGTGTATGAGAAACTTCTGTGTTCTGGATGCTGTGCTAGAGACTTCCGCAGGCAGTATTTCACTAAGTCTCGCAACAGCCACTTGAGAGAATGTTGTCACATTTTTCAGTTGACAAAAGAAAGCTGAAAGGAATGAAACACCTCCACGGGCCCCAGGGACAAGTCAGGGACCAGAATCTGATTCCGGGCTTTGTGACTTGAGCCCTGGGCTCCTCTGACCTCTGCGTCTGTTTGAACTTCTCCCTTTGTGCCCTCTGTGCCCTCCATGCTCTCCTTTCTCCCCTCCTGCGCCCCTCAGACGCCACTTGCATCCCATCTGGCCCTGGCACCCTGTGCAGCCCTTTCAGTTGGGTATTATGGACACCTGGACCCTCTTGGCCCCCTGCCACCTTGCCCTCATCACACATCATATACTGGTCCCCAACCTGAGACAATCCCATCACCTGCTTTCTGGGCTTCTGCTTTCATACTTCTGGGTGTTGCTTGACAAACGGCAGAATAGGAAGATTCACTGTACTTGAGATGTGTGCTTTGCCCCTTGCCTTGGTATTTTCCTCTGATCAGTGTCTCCTGCATTTGCCATGATAGAAAGATGCCCTCCACTCCCACCCAGCTGTTCTCTCAGGCTGAGCCCTCAGATGGCTCTCCCAGGCCTCCACTTCCATTGCTGGGCCCTCTCTACTGGGCAGGCAGCCCTTTGCCAGCCGCGGCATGATAGACCATCCTGACACCCCTGGGGGTCTTAGCCATTGGGTCACAGAGAAGGACACCTATTTCTCAGGAAGAAAACCTGCAATTGAAGTTCACCAGCAACAGCCCAAGGAGATTTCTTGGACTCTCTCTGATGAGTAGGTTCATGAGTAGGTATCAGCAAATACCATATTTAAGTATACCCTAAAGCCCTAACACCATCTTTCCAGAACACGTTTATCCTGCCATTTTACAAAGAATGAAGGAGAGTGCTAGATGCCACATGTCTCAGCTCATGGATTTTGAGCCCTAGGCGAGGGCTGACACTAGGCCGGCACCACAAATTAGGATCTAAATTTGGTGGTGACTGTGGGGAGAGGTACATTGGGAAAGGCGAGGATCTCAAATCCTTCATCCCACAGATGCTCATTAGTCAATTGCCAGAGAACATCAGCATTGGGAGCCCTATAAATTGTCTGGTCCAGTCATTCTTAAGCAGTGCTCTGTGGGGTTCCATGGGAAAGCCGCAGGAGCTACATCTCACACAGGCCTTTCGGCTGGGCGACAATTTCACTTAAGAACAGTTATAGGTAGCATGGCAGGTGGGAACACAGGCTCTAGAATTAAATCAGTCAGGTTCAAATCTCAGCTGTGTCACCTATCAGCCGAGTGACCTTGGGCAAGTTACTTCAAATCTCTGATCCTCAGTTTGCTCATCTGTGAAGTGGGAGCACAGATAGTTTTACTCACAGTAAAGTTGTCAGGATTAAATGAACAAGTAAAGTACTTTGTAAGCCCTGAATAAATGTTAGCTATAACTGTTTTCCTTCCTTAACACATTCTTTTCACTTATGGGAATGATGCAAACCTTTTTATTTGTTCATCGATTCTTGGAGCACGTATTTCCTGAGTGCCTACTATATGCTAAACCCTGTGCTAAGCTCTTGGGATATTTCAATGAACAAAGCTTATATATTAAAAAAACCTCATATATACTGAAAAATTTTATCCCATGTCTAATACTGATCTCATCTCCAGCCCCTATAATAGCTATCTTTCTCTCTACATAAAAATATACAAATATATTCAGAATTTTTCACCACCATTTGTATACTTAACTCTGCTACTAGCATTTTATACTTACTGGGTCATGAATTCTCCTTCAAGCCAATACAAATCAATCTCAGACATTCTTTTTCCTAGTTCAATATTGTTCCTCTGTAGGGCCGTATGATGGTCTTTTCACCCAGGTCCTTGTTAATGGATATTCGGATTTTCACCAGTTTTTTTTTCTTCCTGCTAACAACAGTCTCCACCACAAACTGGAATAAATAACCCTCTGTATATATTCTTTCCATTTTAACATTTCTTTCTTAATGATTCCCAAATATGGGTCAAAGAGCAAGTTCATTTTTTATGAACCACTGGCCATATTCCTTTCCTTCCAAATTGCAGCAGCTCATCCTTCCATCCAGTACCTGCTAAGTGCCCCTTTCCCATAGCTCCACCTGCACTGGATGTTTACCTCCTCATGTTTCTAGTATGGTGCACGAAGGTGGGATTCTCCTGACTTTTCCTGAAGCTGGGCATCCTTGCTTCTGTTTATTGGCCATTTGCATTTTTTCTTCTCCATTTGTTCATACTTATTCCAGTCATTGCTATTCTTTGTACTTCATTGTGTCTTTTGGCATCAAGAAGTTGTCATTTTCAGATAACCAATATGTTCCCATTTTCCTCTATTTCTCCAAGGTTTTTATTTTGCTTGAGAAGGGCTTCACATCTGTGATTATTCAGCCATTCTCCTGCATTTCAGCTCTTGAATCCATCTAGAAATCACCACCAATAGAGTGTGGTCTATTGCCAAGGGAGAGGTAGGTCTAGCTCTTTCCAGATAGACAACAGTTAGTCTGGCTCTCATTATTAAATAAACCATTATTTTCTCACAGAATTGAAACACCATATTGTCATATATTAACATACATGTATAGATTTTGTTAGGGTCTTCTTAGGGTCGTCCTACGTTATTATCATCATTTTTTATTAAGCTGTTTTTAATGATATTTTATTATACAATAAAACTAGAATTCTCTCCATATTCTTTGTCAAAAATCCTTCACTGCTGATTCCCTCCTTGTCTACTTATCAGTTCTTACGATGGCCTACAGCCTTAGATGACTGCCCCATTCCCCTGATGAGCTCTCCCTTCCTCCCTCTGCCTCATTCCACACTAGTTGCCCTCACCTCCCTGTGGCTCTTTGGCCACACCAGCCATGCTCCTTCCTTTGACCTTTCACTCCCACCTTCCCCTTACTTAGGAATATTCTTCCTCAGATACCCACTTTGCCAACCCTCTTGCCTCCTGTAGTCCTTGTTCAGATTTACCTGCTCAACAAGTTCTGCTCAGATCTACCTTCTCAACTCACCCTTTTTCACACTGAAGCCTTCCATGAGACCTCTCCCCACCCTCTCCACACAATTTGTCCCCTTTGGATGCTCCTTAGTTCCTTTTTATAACACTTATGTGCTATTTATATTTGCTACTATCTTTCTCCCCCTCCTAGAACACAAGCCCCTGAGGGCAAGAATCTTCATTTGCTGTGTTCTGATGTATCCCAGGCACTGAGAAGGTGGCCAAGCTCACACCAGGCAGTCAGGTTCCAAAAATACCAGTGAGGTTCTCATTGAATTTTTATCAAATTTATACATTATCATGACTATAGAAATATGATAAATCTCTCCATCAATTCAAATCTTGTTACAAGGCTTGTGATACAGATTTGGGGTTTTCTGCATTAGCTGGCTTTGTCAGGTCTCCCTCTAAAACATATTCTAGGTTCTCACCTTCTCGTCGCCAGCACACCAGCCTAAACCACTGCACACACATTCTGACTACTCTTGTGGCTCCCTGCTGACCCATCTGACACATGACCACTGGATTGACTTTGGGAAACTGAAGTCTCCTTCCATCACTCCTCTTCTTGATGCTCTTGAATAGCTTCCTACTGCACCAGCGTAAATTCCAAACATCACATCACAGCAAAGGGACGTGCAGGGTCTGGCCCCTCTCACACCCGGCCCTCGCCTTCTATCACTTCCTGCCCTCCACACTGATCTCCTTTCTCTTCAAAGGACCAAGCTGGATCCTGCACCAGCAATTTGCATTTCCTCTTCTTTCTGACTGCAACTCCTCCCCTAATCTTCATATTTCCAGCTCCTTCTCAGAGTCCAAGACTCAGTGTGGAGGTACTTCCTTCAGAGAAGGCTCCCTAGACCACCATCCTGAAGCGCAGGTGTCTTGTTGGTCCCCGGCCATTGTCCTGCCCATCACTCTGCTTCTTTGTGAAGTTGCCTGATGACTGCGTGCCTCCTCCCAGAATGTGGGGGAGGCAGGGTTTCATCTGTCCTGTTCCCAGTGTAGCGTGTGGGCACCTCACAGGTGTTCCACATTATTTACCAAATGACTGAACAGTTGATGACCTTTCTTGTTAAATATAGTGCTAGGTATTCTGTAGCTTTCATCATATCGTTAGGAAATTTTGAATAAATTTTGATGAGGGCAGGAAGCTTTTGTGTCTTTTATTTTGCCTACTTTGGACTGATTTTATGTTAGTTGCAAAATTCATCTCTTCTTTAAAATATATAAATATATATTTGATTCAGTAGACCTCTACACTGCAAATAAAATAGACTCGTGATTTTCCAACCCATTTTTAAACAGGACAGTTTCAATCAGCCATTTATTTTAGCATGAACCATAAGAAAGGTTTAATTTAAATTTAATTGTTTTTGAGAATGGCCTGCCCACTCACACCAACGTTATCTGCTTCCTTCCACTCCCCAGACTGCATCTGACCACTTCTCTCCCTCCACCTGCCAGACTCAGCCAGTAGATCTTTGGTACTCTTTAGGAGCAATAAGCTGCGACAGGCCTAAGCACAAGGCAAAGCATTTGCCCTTCTGTGGACTGAGGGTTCTCTCTATATAAAATGAAAATGTAATTAAAATCATATTTTAGTCATACTGAGTGTCTCAGTGGACTGGATACAGCTTGAAGATGGCATGATTGTTTACTGAACTTGAGTTTAGTCAGTGGCAGGAACAGCAAGTGCAAAGGTCCAGTGGTGGGAAGTGGCATGACCAAGAATGAAATATTTGTGAAAAAGACCATCATGGGGAAGCCTGAGTGGCTCAGTGGTTGAGTGTCTCTTTGACTCAGGGCATGATCCCAGGGTCGGGGCACCGAGTCCCACAGTCCCTGTGGGGAGCCTGCTTCTCTCTCTGCCTGTGTCTTTCTGTATCTCTCATGAATAAATAAATAAAATCTTTAAAAAGAAAAGAAAAGAAAAAGGCCATCATGGCTGGAGAGCAGAGAGCAAGAAGGAAGTATGAGTGGTCAGATTGTATAGGTGGGCAGAGGATGACCGGGACCTCAGAAATTACCTTAAGGACTTTCATGTTGATCCTACAAGCAATGGGTAGCAATTGGGGTATTTTCAGAGGTGGACAGGTTCAAGTTTGTCCTGTACACTCCAGCCACACTAGAAACTTTGGAGGGTGGATGAAATAGATCAAAAGACTGGAATAAAGCTCTATGAAATGAAATATTTCGTAGACAGAGGGAGCAGGTATGAACAGAAGAGCTAAATGCCAGGAAAATGATACAGCTTAAGTTCCGGCCCTGGGGTCTTGATAATCTGCAGTCAGCACAGCAGAGCACAAGGTAAGGAATTTCAGGGACAAGTTCAAACATAGCAAAGGGATACTGTAAGTACCTTCGAGATGGGATGGTTTCATTCAACCTCTTGCCTGAGTTATCCACTTCATTTATTTTGAGAGCTATTTACTGGGGTATTCATATGAATCAAAACTGACAAAGAACATAAAGGATAATAAAACTCAGCAGTGTTGTTTGAATATATGGTCACTCAGATAAAATCTCAGCACTGTTAGCTGCAGACAGTTATATTTTGCCCGTTTTGAGAGTTGAGTCATTAGACTCATAAAGTCTTGTATTGGAGATTGTTAATTTTGTTGACTACGAAATATGTGTAGAAATATTTTATCTACCACTACAGGGGCTCTATTTCATTTACCCTGATACTTCCCACAGCCTGCCACTCAGTGCTTGGCACTTGAAAGATGCTCAGAGACCAGCTATAAATTTCTGATGGGATGAATTCAGGAACTAATTTCCACACCCTTTTTTTGAGGAAAAATAATATCTGTACCACAGAGGCACTCCCAACTATGACCACCATTAAGAGGAATGGGACTCAGGGAGGTGGAGTAAGCATCACATGACCATCCCATGGTCAGCCTCAGTTAGGAACTAGGACATACAGTTCCATTCTGACAGGACTAAGTTACAACTCTGCCATCATTGAAATATTTAGCTTTAGGGAGATAGGCTCTGTCTTGCTCCAAACATGTTCACTGTCCATACTTTAGGAGAGAAGCATCTCTCATTCATCCCTTATGTGAAGAGCTTCTCATCTTGTCTCCTTGGGAAACTTGATGTGTAATAATTAGCTCTGTGTTAAAAGATGCAGAGAATTTAAAGAAGTGTAATGTGTACTCTTTGCTCTCAAGCAATTTATACCAAGGATCTTCGCTAAAGCCAACATAAACAGTTGACTAAATATTCCATGCCAACAAAATTTACTAACATCTTGAACCATTTGTAATAATGATAAGTGTGTAATGAAATAAGTTAGCATATATTCAGTTGTGCTCCAGAACATAGTATCTGTATGGTATCAGAGTCCTTCTCGGTGTCACAAGAGCTTTGATTAAATCTTTTGAGAAAATTTGGGTGAAAATAAAGGGAAGATAATGTCTCCATTAGGCTTTCTCATAAATTAAAATAGCCAAACTCTTCATTGAAGCTGATAATCTATTTTTCGGAAACGGTGGCTGAATTAGAGCTACTATTTTCCAATTAATTAGGTATCCTGATTTTTCAGGTGCATTCTCATATCAATATGAATGGTTAGCAATTCACATGCTGCCCTGTCTTAGGCACTTTTTGTTAAACAGTGAAGGGGGGTTTGTATCAGTGCTACATATACTTTTGCCATAGAGGCCAATATAGAAAGTTAGTGAGGGGAGAATTTGGTTGGAATTTCAGCATGTCTTATAAGTATTGCTTGAGGATTCTAAAAATTTCCTTTTCAGCTGCAAAGAATGTAAAGTGAGGGGGAAATTTTTATTCTTTCTGCAACACCAGCTGAATGCATTTTAATGGGCTGTAGTGTCACTGGTGATTTATTACCCCTTTTTGTTCTTTTATGTGTTATATTTGTCATTTTGCTATGGCAGTTTCATCTATAAAACAGTATAGTTACAAGGAAATGGTGAGGGGATACAGGACTGCCATGGGAGATTCTGTTGCTTTTTCCTTGTCATTTTGGGGAAGGAAATACTGAGTCAAATGTTAAGCATTTAGTTTCAGAAATAATATATTTTAAAAGATGTAGATTCCACCAAAATAGTATTGTTTTCCACTTTTGCTACATAAACTTAAGAATTTCTATGTAACAGTTTTCAATATAAGAAAACAACTTCATTTTTCAATATCCTTTTTTGTTTTCCCTTCTACCAGCAGAGTGATAAAGGAAAATAAAACAGTGTATTTAACGGTCTTTTTAGCTTTCTGTCTTGAAAAGCACAAATTGAAATTTTATATTTTAGGAAATCTACCTTTTAATTTCAATATTAATATGGTACATTGTACATGTCCAACACATGCACAGATGCTGCAAGTAAAGCTTAGAACTCAAAATAAACCAAACTTTTGGTAAAAGATTCAATATACTGTGAAAAACAAAGTGCCTACAGTTTACAAAATGGTTTAAGATTTGTGTGTGAAAGATTTTATATTAATGAGTTAAATTAGTCTTGCCTTTTTTAATAAGGAAAGATATGTTTAAATTTTATAGTAAAATTAAATTAATTCATCCTTGATATGAGTAACATGGAAAAGGCCTGGATATTTTTAAAATATTTATCAAGATTGAGTGACACTATCTGTTTCTCTAGGTCTTTCTCTTCATCCAAGTGTCCAGCATAGAACCAGACACATAGGTGCTGTTCAGCAGTATCTACTTGTTGATAAATACCAATCATGATATTTTGATTTTTGTCCCTTGCTTCAGAAAAATGTCACTACAATTTAGAATATAAGGCATCAAGATTGATTCTGACAGTTTTAGGTCTAAGAAATCCATGAATCTCATTCAGAATTTGTAGGTAAAAGGCCATGTTCTGCTGTTGTACAATTAACTTTTTTTGTTGGCTTTGGACTAGTCTCTTTAGTAAATAAATATTTTTAGAATACTGTAAAATACTAAGTATTTGTGAGAGGGTTTCTTTTTTTAGGTACTTACAGGTGTGATCTAAGATATGCAATCAGGATGGGAAGGACTCAGAAATTCCTTCATGATCTTGATGCAATAGGGTTATAGAAGAGGCAGCAGATCTAGAATAGACAAACCTCCTTTTTTTAAAAAAAAGAATTCTTAAATATTTTATTGACATTGTAAAAGAATCAGGGGATAGTCAGGATGGGCAAATGAAAGGAGAAAAAGCATAGTCCTTTCAACAAGGACAGGTTTCAGTTGCTATCTTGATAATGCCAAGATGTGTTCATTAGTGACTCCAAAGGGCTGAAAGGAAGGCCAAAGCTTCTAAAATTCTAGCATGTTAAAATTCCATCCCACTCCATCCCAACACACACACACACACACACACACACACACACACACAACTTCTAGAATTGTCATCATTGCCAAGGTGAAATCTCAGGGGATACTTGATTCGTTCTCAAACCATGGCATTTCTAGCTTAGCTACCATATATTCTTTTCCTTTCACTATTTTTCTGGGCAGGAAACACATTTACTTTCTATTTGGAAATAATGTCAGACTTCAAACTGCAAACTTAAAAAATCACAGAGAATGCTGGTATATCCTTTATCATATTCACCTATTGTAAACATTTTACTCTACTTGTTCTATCATTTGCTCTCTCTCCTTACACAAGCATGCACATACACACATTATTTTTTTTCTGAAGGATTTGAGTATAACTTACATATGTCATGACCTTTCACTCCTAAATATTTCAGTGCATGCTTCCTAAGGATAGGGATATTCTATTAGGTAATCATAGCACAGTAATCAACCTGATGGATTTGCTTTAACTCAGTACTTTACTGTTCTTGTTCTAGTTTGACAGTGAACCTAAAATGCCCTTTGTGACCTTTCCCTCCTCCACTATAGGATCTAGTCTAGGATCAGTTATTCTATTTGATTTTTATGTCTGGCCAGCCTCCTTCGGGGTAGCCACTGTATATTCTTCATCTGGTGGCTGTTCTCTCTCTGGGCAGGCTGTCCTAAAGGCCAGGGGAATAGATGTCACTCTCCTTCATGAAACTGTAGTGTTTGTGTTGCCTCTTTCCCATCGCATATGCTTGTCAAATGGGAATCCAAGGGGTATCACTTTACTTGATGATAAATCATTCAAAACAGTAATTTTATTAAAAATCAGTGTGTCCCAAAGTAAAATGCAACATTTGCATGGGTTTTTTTGAAAAGACTGAACAACAGACTTCAATGAAATTTCCTGCCAGTGGTAGGCCACTTACAATAAACCTCAGATTTGCCCTGGTTCTTGCCCTTTCTCATCTGCCCTTATATGTACACACAACAGAAAGGTATAAGAATCATGAGTCCCTTTGACCAGCTCATGGGGAACAGTGTATTGAGGGCCCTTGGGTGTAGAGTCCAGATCATTTTCAAAACCACGTGATTTCCCAGGGTCATTTTTAAACATATCTGGTGGGAATCTAGGCCCAATGAATCTCTGTATCAGATTTTAGTAGGGTAGTTCACACAGGAACTCTGGATCCCGGTGCACATAACATAGAAAACATATCATAACATAGAAAACTTTCGTTTTTGTTTGTTTGTTTGTTGCATTTACTTCAGATAGAAAGTAGTGAGTCCAAGGTCCAGGCTTTTTGGGCAAATCCATCAACTCTAAATCTCAGTTTCCCTATCTGCAAAACAGAGAGATTACTTTTCTTAGCCTCATGGTAGGCCTTGGGAGAATAAATACAGTGACAGATATAAAGGACCTGCACAAAGCTGGATCAGGGTAAAGGGGAGAAATTCGCAGTTGCTAGAAACTTCTTTTGTAGCTCTGTTGTTGTTATTTCAATAGATTGTTTTATGGCCCTTCGGTCTTTCAAGAGAACTAGGTAATTAATCCGGGCCACCTCCATGCCCCAATTTGAGTGTGGAGGCCCTTCTGAGTGGTTCAAAATTGAACTTCTGGGGAAAAGAATGGATTTCTTGATGCTATGGAGGGTGTTATTTACATGAACACTATGTGCATGCTGTGGGCTCCAGGAGCATCAGAGCATGAGAGGAACATTATTATTCCATCATATGTCAAGACCTGTAATGAGTCACCCACAGATGATATTTTCCATTTGTCTGTCTTTGGGATATGAACTGCATCAGCATGACCAGGCTATTATCTTGCTACTGGCAATGATGGTGATGATGATAATGATGAAAAAGTTACTGCATTTTCAAAGACAACTACTTTATTTGAAGCAGTAATAGCCCAAAGCAGTGTATAACCTATTCTCCTCTTCCCTGTAGCCCTGCACCATGGAATAAAATGCTGGGCTCCCTTTGTTGTCCTGGCCATTTGGGGTTCCTTTGTTTCTCACTATCCTTGGTTTAAACGTGGACACCTCTCTTTGGTTACATCAGTTCTCGAAGGGGGCACGAGAGGATTCGGTTTAATAGAACTCCATTAAGAAAGCTTATAGATTAGCTCATTGAATAACATGTTTAGACATTGAATATGAAGTTGGAAAAATACAGAGTGTTTCTCAGGTTTTCATTCACTTGCTGTTTTCATTTAGGACAGTAAATAACTGTCTCTGAGAAACAATCTTTGCAAGTAAGCCTGGCACCTGCCTTGAAGTTAAGAAATGGCATCTGTTTAGCCCACCTATCAGATCTCTGATGAGTTTTCCCATTCACTCTAGTAAATATTCAAGCAATACATCACTTTAGCAATGTAATTGATGTTCAGTTTAATTTACTTATTGGTATTGCTAATGATGCACTTATTAATTATGGTTTATTATTAATTATAACAGTTGACTCAATTGGAGCTCTTGGTCAGAGCTCATACCAGCATATCAGCTTTTGCCTATGATCTTGCTGGTTTTTGCAATAGTCTAATTTTACTTATTTACTCAAGATTATATAGGACTTCAGAGTAAATGTGATAAAAAAGAAAACTATCTTTAACATTACCAATTTGGTAATAGTGAATGGGAATAGAAGGGAAGGGAGAAGAAATGGGTGGGAAATGTCAGAAAGGGAGACAGAACATGAAGACTCCTAACTTGGGGAAATGAACTAGGGGTGGTGGAAGAGGAGAGGGGCAGGGGGTGGGGGTGAATGGGTGACGGGCACTGAGGGGGGCACTTGACGGGATGAGCACTGGGTGTTGTTCTGTATGTTGGCAAAATGAACACCAATAAAAAATAAATTTATTATTAAAAAATATTACCAATTTGGTGGGTTCTCCTTGTATGTCTGAATAATTTCCTCAGGTACTGGTGTATATTTATGTACATATGTGCTCACACAGACAAACATGTAAAGACCTCATCAGAGTGGGTTACATGTGTCTCTTAGCCAAAATAGAGGCTTAATAAAGAGAATTTTCAGATTTCTTTCTTGTTTCTTCTGTGAGTAACAAGGAAGTTAAAAAATACTTCTAAAGCAGGATCACAGGAATGATATAACCAATTATTAAATCCAATGATTCTCAATTATTCGAATCATGTTAGCCTTATCTTAACAAGTTTCTCTCTCTCTCTCTCTCTTTTTTTCTTTCTAAAAAGCCCCAGACCATTGTCATTGTTCTCCAGCAGAAATTTTGCCTAGTTTAAAGACTTCTAAAACAAATTCCATATATAATGGTGAAAAATAGTCTATAGCTACTTAATCATTACAAGTATTGAGTTCATAACACTTTATTCTTGACAGATACTCATTTCCTGTCTCTCTGATATGTACCCAGTTAACTTTCTCGTCATTGATGGATATATATTTCACTGCTTTGGTGCTGAAAATATAACATTTTGCCACTAGTATTTATTTCCATGCTCTTTCTTTCTATTAATCTCATTTTATCATTGGTGAAAGTTTGGTCAGTAAATTTGCAGGTAAGGACTTTTATCTGTCATCAGCATACTGAGAAATACCCTTCTTCTGTGTGCTAATGGTCTCTCGGTATACTCGGTGGCACCAGTGTTAAGACATGTTTCTTCTTTCTTGGGATATTGTCTGGATGCCCATGGAAGGTCATCTGAAAGTAGCTGCAGATGCCTCTTTCCTTTGCAATCCCCTCACTACATCCTGGGGGCCCGTGGAGGAAAGACCAAAACGCTGGGCCAGTTGTTGTCTTTACTTACTTCCACTCCACTTTTTTCTTGTTTTTATCCTTTTATATCCATTGTGCTCTCTGAGAACTTCAACATAAATGGAAAAAGAACAGGCCAGTTATGAATAGAGTGTGATTCAGAATGAGATTAATCATGAGAGATCTTCAACGCAGCAAAGGTGTTCTCACAGGTACTGTGGATACATTTTAGAATACTAGGCCAGGTCATACGAGCACCAAAAAGTCAAAACAGCTTTATCCCAAGGAACTGATGTTAGAATGTAATGTAAAGAATGTACAAAAATAACTGAACTGAAGGTAGAAAGTAAGTTCTGTGCAAGAGGGGTAAAGCAAGGTTCTATAGCAGTTCAGCGGGACAGGAAATACTTCCTACAAAGGAATCAAGAGCAACACTTGGGCTAGGTGGTCTTTGAAAGATGGGTACAATCTGAACCTATGAAAAGTGAGTAGGGGAATGTTTCCATTGAGAAAGACCAGGGAGTCCTGAGAAGAGGAAATGTTGGATGTATGGGGAAAACAACATGTCCATTGGGTTTGAACGTAGATGAAGGAAAGTATAAAAAGAACATATAGTTAGGAAAAGGAGTTGGAGTTAGCTCATGGAAGGGCTTGATTACCTTTTTAAAGAAACATTAGGAAACTCTTTGGGTTTTTTGCTGTGTTTTTTAAGTGAAAGAGAGGCCTGATTAGAGCAATTCTTTGGGAAGACCAGTATGGCTACAGTGTGTAAAAGAAACTGATGGAATGTCTATCCAGGAGTCATGTACAAAAGTCCAGAAAGGAAATAAGCCAGGTTCATGGCAACGAGAGTGGAGAAGACATGAAGAAAGTATAGCTTTCTTTTTTTTTTTTTTTTAACTCTTCAAAGATTAGGTGAGGAGGTAAGAACTTACCTGTCAAATGTCAGGTACCTATTCTTCAACCCAAGGATAGAATGCATAAACCTCCTTGGTAGCATATTTCATTTTTATATGCTGAGGGTTAAAACACCCTTTATATACAACCCAAACTCATTTACGTTCTCTGAAAAATGTTGAGTGCATGCTACATTCTAGGCATCTAGAGAGGAAAACATACAGCTTTTCTCTGTAAAACCTTGAGCTACTATTCTTATTCAAAAAGATTCCACGTACAGACACAGATCACACGTGGTCATGATTCTCTTTGTAAATGCCTCCTATATGTTTTAAGACATCCATTCAGTAAAGCCTTACTAAGTGTTACTAAAGCATTGTGTTAATCACTAGAAGTCAAAGGTGGATAAGAAATATTCCTTACTTTTGAAAAGCTCCAGTGGAAGACTGTATCAGGCACCTACTGGTCTCCTCAGTTAGATAAATGATCTAAATTCCTTGCCTCTTTTTGTGTCATCCTTCTTTCCTCCCCTATTGGTTGTGTCTCTTCCCTTTGATTCCTTTCCATTGTCTCTACCTTGACCAGTGTATTGCGCCCTGGAAGGGTTATGTGCATGTCATTCCTCTGATTCATTTAAAGAATCACATGGTTTGTATTACCAGGACTTTCTTTTCTGCACTTAGGCCCAGGAAGTCACATGTCCTCATATATTTATCCTATTCTTCTTTGAGGATTTTAATTTTCCTTATTGCATTATTCTGCACCTTTCCTTTGTTAATTTTCATTCTTTTCTTAGGCTCTCGTCTTTACAATTTATCAAGATGATTTTAAACTCGAGTCTTGTCATTCAGAGTATGAGCAGTAGTCCTCTGTGTCAGCTGTGTTATTAGGGAAAGTTACAATGCAGTGAAGCAGGAGTGGGCTTCACAGACACCCCTGGACTCAGCCTCTAACTCCTTCACCTCCCTTCTTACTGTCTGAGGACAAGCTACCTACCCTGGTTGCTTCTGCTGCCTTAGTTTCTTCATTTGTAAAATGGTACTGATTATACCTCATGGTGTAATATTAAATAAAGTTAGGTAAGATAACTGATACATAAAGTAGGACTTCTAAAATGTAAGCCTTCTTCCTTCTGATGGAATGTTGTAGTAGCACCTGGCATTCCTTAAATTCTTTTACAATTAGGAATCTCTACCATTGTGGCAACTCATAAAAGTAGGGTTTGATTCTATGAGGTTTGCCTCTTAGTCGGGTAAAAGGATCATTTAAAATAGTACACTGAAATAAATTTGCTATTTGATAAAGTATTAATATATCAGAGGTGTTTTAAAAATAACAAACCAATTAGATGTTTTTCTCATGCTGCCATAGTCTGTGAAAACCTTCCTCACAGATATTTAGCACCAATGAGGTTCTCAAGTGGGATTTTTTTTCTTATGTTGTGCAGGGAATCACCTAGGGTGTTACATATAGGTTCTTGGGTCCTACCACAGACCTTTGATCCCGAATCTTGGAAAATCTAGTCATCATCATGTTTGAAAAACTCTCCAAATGTTCTTAAGCTATCTATGAATGGAGAAACTATTCTAGAAAATATTGAACAAAATGACACAATTAATATAAGCCTTGTTTATTAAAGAACTTCATTGTTTAAGGAAAAGTATGTTTACTAAATGAGTATAGGGGAATTATATGACCCCACTCTCTCCTGAAACCCCAGGAATCCTCATTACGTTTCTGAGGGTTACCTTTTGGCTCTGTGAAAGACATATCATGTTTCTGCGTTCAGTTTGCTAGACTCTGTACATTTTTTTAATCTCAGAAATACTGATTCTTCTAGCAAGCATATAGAATTTATGAGGTACACTTACTTCTTGATAAAATAGTGAATGAACAATTTTAGCAGCAACAAAAGCTACAAGGGGTTTTGGCAAACAGCTACTACTTTGTTCAGGAAGCCGTAGTAATTCTCTCTCCCACAGGAATGATTTTTAAGAGCCAAACATAAGCTAGCTAGATCATGACCCAAGACACAAAGTCTGGAAGAAAATTAGAGGGACAGGAGATTTTTATTTTAATGCTTTTAAAGCTTAGTTTCAAGCAAAACTCACTCTTAACAGAAACATCCTTAAAAACATCACTCGCACTCCCTTTATGGATAATTCACTTTGTATGAAAAGTGAGCACAGCTGATACCTTATTATTGACAATTTGTTTCCTCACTTTATTACTTGACCATGATTTGAGAAATGCAAATGGAAAAAAATAAAGCTATTTCATCAGAATAGTAACAGCACTAATAATTCTCTTGAAAGTTTTAGTGCCCGGATAGTAAGTGGTAGGGCTTTGATAGATCATCTTACCCACAGGGTGTTGGCCACATCAATAAATGAAAGCAGTAACTGTCATGAAATTAGAACAAAAATAAAAAAGTAGATTAATTTTTTAGAGACCGTATATATCAAACAATCCAGTATCTCAGTTTTATATGAGAAATTATATTTCTGATTATTACTTGTAAGCCGTACACACTCTGCATGCCCTACAGTGGAAATTAGGGACAAAGGAAGAGTTATAAATTCAAAAGCATAATCAGGTTACAAATAATACATAAAACGTGAATGTAGATTATTCCAGAGTAGTGATTGACTTTGCATTTCCCGGAAAGAATAACAATGATATGTAATTTAAATGAAAAATCTTGGAGATGTTTCTCGATTATGTATAACATTAAGGTACAGCTGAAAAAACTAAAAACAGACTGCAAGGAATTCTAATTCTCTGAACAAGACATGAATGAACTGTCTCACAGTCATGCTTAAAACCAGGGCACTGCTATTTTTAAGAAAAAGAAAAGAAATCTATCTCTGCAAATGGTAAAAACAAACAAACAAAAACAAAAACAAAACCCATAAAAATTAATTAAAATAGCTTCTGTAGTCCATAAAGTCATTAAAATGCTAGCATAAAGTGGCCGAGGCTTCCTCAGTTGATGCTTCAGAACATCTTTTGGGACCCGAGTGCAGGAAGCATACTTGGGGAGACTGTCCTCTTACAAATGTCCACACCTGCCATTTTATTTTTCGTTTTTATTTTTCCTCATGACCTCATCTTTTAAGGTGTCTTAGCCTCCTCAGTTTCTCTTGTTTTTTGTTTTGTTTTTTGACAGCACCAAATGTTGGAGAGGTTTATTTTTTTTTTAATTGGAGTTCAATTTGCCAACATATAGCATAACAGTTTCTCTTGTTAATGGTTCCCATGGTTGCTGTCTCCAACTTTTTTTCTCTTCTTTGCCTCCAAGTACCAAGAGTAATATTTCAGTGTTCGGTTTGCCACTGAAACCGTTTGTGTGTGGTAGGAATGAAGCATTTTGTTGCTTAGATTCAGTTCAAATATTGAACCCAGACATATTTTCCCTGGCAGGAAACCAACCACGTACTTCCATGAATGGCCCCAGCAGCCACCCAGCACTGGGCATCTGAGACCTGTGCGCACCCATGTGCAGCTGGCGGCGTGCCTTTTGTGAGCCCCTCGTCCTCACCTTTCAGGTCCACTCCCCACTTTAGATCAGACTTTGAGGCTCCAGTCCCAGGTGAGGCAGGAACCTTCCTGATGGTCCCCAGATGCCTGGCCTGTCCTTTCCCCCATGAGCCTGTGTAGTGTCGCCCACTTACTCCTCTCAAGGCACAGCTCCATTGTCTTCTGCAGCTCCTCATTTCTTATATTTGGTATAGGCTGTTCTAGCCAGTAAGCAAAGCCAGTAAGGAAACCATAAAGCCTCAGTTTCCCATGCCTCTCCTCCACTACTCCCCAACCTGCACCTGGGCTTCAGCCCAGCTAAAGGAGTATCTGATCACAGAGACGTCTTTGTGCTCTCTACCTCTCTGTCTTGGCTTATGAAGAACCTTTCTATTGGATTCCTCCCCGTCCTTCATGCCCATTCGTGCTACAAGCTCTGGCAAGGCGCCTTCCCAAGCCTTCCTGTCCACTGTCCCCACATTGGGTTCTGTAGCTCCCCCATGGCACTTCACGTGCCTTCAGGTATTGTGCACTGAAGATGAGATGTCGGTCTTCTTACTCATCTCGAATCCCCTGCAGATGCAAGTTACAGCACTTTGAGCATAAGAGGTACTCAGTAAGAAGTTGTGACTTTTGGGGCACCTGGGTAGCTCGGTGGTTGAGCATCTGCCTTTGGCTCAGGTCACAATCCCGCAGTTCTGGGATTGAGTCCCATGTCGGGCTCCCTGCATAGAGCCCGCTTCTTCCTCTGCCTGTGTCTCTGCTTCTCTCTCTGTGTCTCTCATGAATAAATAATTAAAATCCTAAAAAAGAAAAGTTGTGACTTTGAAGTTTATGAAAACCAAGATTCACTCTGACATACTCAAGCAAGTGTCCATTCCAGAAATGCTTCCACCATTAATTCCTGACCACTTTTACATCTCTCCCCACCTTTGGGATATAACTGAGTAGTGACATCCTCTGCCTCTTTCTCTTCCTCTTCCTCTTCTTCATCCTAGTTATAAGGAGTGAGCTCTGTGTTCCTGGATCAATGCTCAGCCCTCCCTCAACCCTTCCCATCTCACCATCACATTCTGCCTGGAAACCATGAGGATTCATTGCCTTATGCCTTTCTTAGCAAGCTCAGGTATCTAGCTTCCCTTCTTCTCCTGGACTTCACTCCTGTACCACTTAGCATATCCCCATCTCATTACTCTCTCTGCTGCTTGGAACCCTCCTGTGTCCTCTGGGACTCCGGATTAGTCACTACTCCATCCTTCACCCGTCTCCTTCCCACTGTTACTGGAAACTATTTCAAAACTTCTCCTCTCCCCAAATTACCCACACTTCCTTCCTCATGCACAGTCACACCTTACCATCTTGCTTCCTCCGTCACTGGGAAAATGAAGCAGTCAGAAGAGCCCAGTCAACTGTTCCACCACGGGACCCCCACATCTGCTCACCCTCAGGCCTCTGTGCCTGTGCTTGGTTATCTCTCCTGTTTCTCTGGGTGAAGTCTGTCCTGTGGCTGAAGCCAGCCCCTCCCTGGAGCACTGGAGACCATCCTCTCCTTCCCCTCCAAGAAAGGACACTGCTCCAGCAATCTTCTTTCACATCAAAATTTCTCTGTTGGATCAGAAGCATTAGCATTCAGAAATGGTGTGCATTCCCCCATCTTCAAAGCAAACAAACAAACAAACTTCCCTTGATCCCTACTTCTTCTTTGGCTCGTCCACACTGATACGTGGCCTAAAACACAAGCCAGATCATGTCACTCCAACACTCAGAATCCTCCCATAGCTCATGCGGAGAAAAGGCCAAGTCCTCCCGGTGACCTAGGAAGGTGCCCCCAATTCTGACAATGTGTCCCACCATCTCCCTGGCTCAGTCCACTGCAGACTCACCTCCATATTCCATGATTTCATCTTGTATCTTTTAACTTTTTCTTCCCATTACCTAGAACACCCCCCTCTGGGTGTCTGTAGGGCTCCCTCCCTTCTCTTTTTCAGGTCTCTGCTCAAATATTGTTTTCTCAGCAGTTCCTTTTCTGATCCCCTTTTTCCCTGTCTAAGAGCTGAGTAGCACCTGCCTCACCCTCGCAGTCCCCACCTGATGTGCAGGTTTCTCTGCAGACCAGCACTAATTAACATCCTGCTGACAATATTTGTTTCCATCTGGGTCTGACCTTCCCCACAAGACTAGAACTTCATGAGGACAGAGGTTTTTATTTGATCCTTTTGTTTACTGTTGTATTCCTACAATAGTCCATGGCACAGTTGGGGTACTCAATAAATTCTTGTTGAATAAATGAAGACGATTGCTGACTTTCTCCCACATTCAAGGACAGCCTAGCACTAGTCACCACTGCACAGACATTCTGGGCAGCCAAGCTGCCCTGGCTTATTCCCTGGGTTATTCCTAATCTTCACTATTCCTGTTAGGAAAGCTTCCTGTTTTCTCAAGGTTAGGCAGTCCTGCTACCGTGGCCACTATGGTTAGTAGCTCCAGGCAGATGGCTTTCCTGGCCTTCTGGGCTTGCATTCTTGGGTCTTCTGGAAAAATTTCTGTAGCCAGTTCAGTAGTCAAAAATTGGGCCCAAACCTCAAACCAGTGGCTGAGTACACCATGTTCTCAGCCTGGTCTGCTGCTGTTATTTAATTTAACATGGGACACTGGGCCAAAAGTCACTGTTTTCTACTAAGTTGAAAACCAACCAAATACTCTATTGGATTCCATTTCTTTTGAGATTTTTCACATTAAAATGTTATATCTGTAACCTTACATAGTGCAAGTTCACTGAAATACCATCCTTTTTTGGGACACCTGGGTGGCTCAGCGGTTGGGCACCTGCCTTCAGCTCAGGTCATGATCCCAGGATCTGGGATCGAGTCCCGCATCGGGCTCCCTGTGAGGAGCCTGCTCCTCTCTGCCTATGTCTCTGCCTCTCTCTCAGTCTGTGTCTCTCATGAATAAATAAATAAATAAATCTTAAAAAAAAATACCATCCCTTTTTAATTATCTTGGTCGTTAACCAAAGCAAAACAAAACACCCAAAGTTATCACTAGGAGTCAGCAGAGGGCATCTGTAAAGATTATGCTCTACAATTTTAGCAGCCTGTCACCCCCAATCTATGAAATATTTAGCTTATTCATCATTTTAACGAATATGTTCAAGCCTAGATAATGCCTCCATTAAATGCATATATTTGAATTTATTCCCTTTAAAAGCATCTAAACGTGCAGTAAACTTTAAACAGAATGCACAGAAGAAGAAAAAACTGCCTTTCCACAAAGAATTAGAATTTATACAGAAAAAAAAAAGAATAAAAGTTCATACCATTAGAAACCTGGCAAGAAAATAACAAGACAGAGGAGAAAATATTATGAAAACAACTCTTTTGCCAAGCAGTTCGTAAATTATACTGTTAAATTCATAGATTGGCGGGGGGGGGACAAGCTATCATTTGCAACCATGTTCTGTCACAAATTATCCTCTGTCCCAGGCTGACTGACAGCTCACAACCACGTTTCCAAAAAACAAAAGTGAAGAAAAGAGCATCCTGTGGAAGGGAATCCATAAAGATACCCATTTCAGGAAAGGCTGGAGAGACAGGGCAGGCAGACAAAGGCGGGAATGGCGGGTTGGGTACCCAGAGTGAACCTGGAATTAATGACGCACACCTCCTGTGAGATTATCTCAGCGTGATGATTTATTTCATCCCGATGCGTGTTTACATTGAGGCTTCCTGGATTAGTCCTAAACCCGGACATTCCAATCAATCCCTTCATTCTGGCTCTGTCACAGCGATCTGGTTGGTGGCTGTGCCCTGCTGCAGGCAAAGGGAGGGAAGAGAGGGTCACTAGCAGACAGCTCAGGGCCACCCTCCTCTCTTTTCTGAGTTGCTCTCCCATTCTGCATGATTGCCACCATAATCACATTGCAACTGTGTCCTGCAGAGATAGAACATTTCATTTTCTTGACCTGCAATGTGAAATGAGTTAAAAGTAAGTGCTAAAGAATAATAATACCGAGCTTATGCTGGCTGCATAACAATGGTGCTTGTCTGCCTCCCAAGGGGAATGAAAGGCTTCCAGGGGGTCTCTGTTCCTAACTCAAAGATGTGTAGAGTATTCACCAGTCTCATGGAGCTCAGACAAAATTTTGGCTAAAGTAAAACATAACCAGTTGTTTAGTTAACAGAAGCGAATGTGACCATTAACACGATAGACTTGTTCCTTACTGAGTGTTTATGATGTATGGGTTGTGTCCATGTTGTTTTTCACATTTCAGTATTTTAGGCCAACTAAAGTTTTTTGTATTTCTTTCCCAGGTGTTGTATTTACTGGCATAATTTAGTTACAGAGAAACTCAGTGAATCAGTTATTTAGAAAATATATTTGAAAAAAAAAAAAAAGAAAATATATTTGGAGCACTTGAAATCTATTAACTAGTGAGATTAATGGAATGGCTCCCAATATGCCAACATTTGGAAGAATAAAACCAATTTCATTTTATTTTTTTCAAGTTAAGTTTTTCTAATTGAACAGAGGAAATCAAAGTTGAAAAACACTGCCCCCTTTTTCACTTTTTTGAATTTTAAATGTTTATTTTTATACTAATTTTTTTATTTTTTTATAACACACATTTTATCTTTAAATCTTTCTTAGCAGTTTATTTAAAGTATCAATATCCTGCAAATCCACCACTTGGTAGTATGTTCCAGTGGCATATTGGAGTGATATACTTAAGATGTAATTACATTAAAAAATAGTAAACATTAACAGTTTCAAGGTTTATCTGGATAACTAGTGTGAGGGATATTCATTCAAACAAAATAGCAGGATATCCTCCTGAAGTTATCAGAAATTAAAATGGCCTAAAATAGGTTATGCAGAAGGGTTTATATTTAATAAGGAGTGACTTTTTTTTTTTTTTTTACATCATAGCTTCTCTCATTGGTATTGTCACTTTGGAATGCACATGTAGATGGAAACTCATCTCTGCCTTGTGTTTCTTCCCAGTCTAAACCAGCTTCATCAGTTTGGTGGCCATAGCTGGGTTCAAAATGCAGCATCTCATATAAAATCTTGACATGAATAACTTTTGAAAGAAATGTAGTTTATATGTTTCCAATGGGAACAGATGGAAAATTAGAGCTTGACACTCCCTGTTCCCTGAGATGACTCATCTTAGAATTAGCCCAGTTTGAAATGCACCAGACACAAGGATAGCTAAGTTTTTTAAGAAATCAGGTGAACCATGAATGGAAAACCCAATGAAAGGGAGTAAGGGCTGGTATCAATATTCAATTTTAATTATATTTTTTTACCAACAAAAATGAAAAAATCCCAAGGTGAGAAATTTCAACAGAAAATCCCTACTTTCAGAATGGTCTGTCCTGACCCCCTAGCAAAGGTGGTCGCATGATGGCTCAGACACTCAGCACTTGTCACGTTCTGATTAAAGGGGTAGAAACCCTTAAAAAAATGGATTCTGCTTAGTGAATTGAACATTACATTCCTAATATTTTTTTTCATCCTTAGCTCATTTAGCAGAGGAAATGGATATTTCATCAGACATGGATTTGACATTCCATCACATTATACTGTAAACAGGACAAATGATGTTTTGGAAATGGGAAGGCAGGCGGGCTAAGACAGTAGCCACTGTAAGGCTCTGGTTATCTCATTTAAACAGATATTAAATGTGGGTGCCAGTAGTGTGATCATCAGCTGCTTCCCACTTTGTGAATAAATTGCTTAGAAGGAGTCTTTTGCCTACCAGATGTGACCTAGATTTAGATTTCCAAAGGCAGGGGAAAAATCTCTATTGTGTTAAAAAACAATTGCTGGTAAAATGCATGGTAAATGAGCTTATCTCACTTTTCCAGGTGTTTGGGCTAATATGTTATGGAATTACTGCTTCACTTATGAAAAATAATTGAGGAAAATGTTCCAGCAAATCAAATGTGGATAAAGGCTTAGGATAGCTATTGTGTTGTTAGCAAGTTTTTAAATGGCAGAAAGAGCAGGGAGCCAATAGAGATAATAAAATATAAAAAACTGTTTGAGAAGAGTCTCTTATAAAAGGGTCAGGCGTGGGTGTACTATCCAACTTTTGTTATGGTTTCGTAAAATATTGAAGAACAATGTGAGCAATTACCCTCCTTTCAGTGCATATGAAAGCTGTTGAAAAAAAATCAAAAGCTTGTCTGTCTGCTGGTTCTGATAAGTCTTCTTACTCTGTTGAATGCAGCAAAATTTTTAAAAATGTAACATCTTTATTCTCTTACCCACCGTCTGTCCTTTTTCATTTCTTTCCATCTTCAGGAGCTGCCACCCCAAAGCCAGTCCCAGAACCTGAGAAGGAAACAGACCATACAGTCAAAATTGCTGGAGTCATTGCTGGCATCTTGCTGTTCGTTATCATATTCCTTGGAGTTGTGTTGGTAATGAAGAAAAGGTGAGCTCCTAGCTGTTGCCAGGGATGTGATTCTGTCCCATTGTTTGCCAGGTTGCTTCATGTGTATGAAAATATTCAATTATTGGGTTGGTTTTCAAGACCCACCTGTGACTCTGATTATTGGTGTTTTTCCTCATACAGCATTCAAGGTTTTCAAACAAAATTTAGAGTAATAGCTGTGGTGTTGTATGGCTATGCCAAGCATACCATGCCAAGTTTAATGTAAGACTATGTGTCTTCCCACACAACGGTACATAAAGCTTTGCAAAATCTTTAGACATTTACTAATCAGAAAGTTTTTAGTGATTACTGATGTACTAACACATTTGATGCTCTCAAAGACATGAGAAAGAAGAATTTTCCTGCTCATTATAATGAAGATAATGGTGATGATAAAATTTACTGAGCCCATGTTGTGTTTAGGCACCATGCTAGGAATTTACAACACCCCATGAGAAAGAGACTCTCAACAAACAGCCTTACAGGAGCACAGGCCGTGGTATGACTAAAGACAAGAACTAAAGCACATTGGGTGTTGTCGGATTGCTCTGTCTAGCCAAGGGGTGGTTTGCAGGAGGAGAAAGTCCAATATGGCTGTAATAAGCAATCCTTGCCTCCCACACTTGAAAAATATACAGCGTCCTTTGTGTTGTGGAAATGAGGAAAAACTTACTTAGTGGTACAGTGTTCAGTTTATATAATTATCAACATAAAAATATAGATAGTAAGTGATAGCTTAAATTTTCCCAAACAGAAATAATACTCAGATCTTAATCCTTTTCTCTGTAGTTTCAAAACAATTACAGAGTGGGAGTAAGGGCATGGATGATAGGAGGTTAGGATGGAGAGGTCAGCAAAGCGAGGTCTTGTCTGTCATCTGAGGAGGCTGGACTTGGTACTAAGACCCAATGATGGCCTTCAAGTAGGTAGTAATGTGATGTCATTCTAATCTTAGAAAGATCACTCTGATGTTAGGATTTTCCCTCATGAAGAGGGAAAAGAACTCAAGTCAGGAGGAGCAATTGGATGAAGAGGGGGCAGCTTTAGGAATAGTAGGAGGTAAATTTTAGAGGCCATTTGGAGGCAAAAGCCCAGGGAGAAGAAGCAACATAGAAAGAACCTAGTTACTGACTTAGACAACTTTGTGGAGATATTAGTATTCAGAAAATGCGGAATAGGTAAAGGAGAACATATTTGGAGAGTGAAGATTGGAAAGGTAGATGTTGCACTTTTTCAGTTCACTCTTCCTGTGAGATTCAGTGGAAATGTCCACTGGGCAGTTGGATGCCCTGGTAAAGATTTGGAACAACATTTTCCATAGTCCAAGTCGTTGGCCTTGGCCGAGCTGAAACCCTAAGTTTGGATGAGGCTGCTCAGAGTCACTGTAGAGTGAGAAGGAAGTTAAGGATGAAGAGAAGACCGTGGGTAGCACAGTATTTAAAGGGCGAGTTCATATCCACATGGATGCATACATATACATCTTTTCTTGCTTTTCCCTTCACCTGATGTTTATTGCTCTACCTAGGCCTCAAGACAAACCATCCCTCTGTCCCAGCTGCACGTGGCACTAATGGGCCCCCATCATTTGAGCTGTTCCTTCCCATTTGCTCTACATCCTTGATTCCTTTCTTCTTTGACCCATCATTTCATTTCTTTACTTCTTTTTCTTTCCTTTTTTTCTTCTTGTGATGAGAGCTTTGAAGATCTACTCTCTTAGCAACTTTCAAATAGGCAACCCTGTATTGTTAACTATGGTCACTATGTTGTATATTAGATCCCATGACCTATTAGTTGTATAATGGAAGTCTCTTCATTTTTAATTCTTTTTTTTCTTTTCATTTCACTTCTCTGTAACTTTCTTTTCTTTATCCTTTTTTCTTCTTCTCTAGCTATTTCTCTCTTTAGTTCTTGCCTCCTCCATGTTTCTCTTTTTTTTAATTTCTTCTACTCTTACTTCTCCATCACCTCTTAAGTATTTTTCTCCTGGATGCTCTACATTGCACCCTAACTCAGTGCTTATGCAGATAGCTTATCTTTGCTACTTGTAGTTGGTCCTGTTTTTTATTTTTTTTTAATATTACTCAATATAAATTTGAAGCAACATCAGGCCTTTCTATGCCTGGATAGTCAAACTAAACACTTTGAAGAGATTTATTTTTAGTTAAGGGAATATGTTGGATTTTTGTGTCATCTGGCAAACTCCCTATGAGGAGTATCCTGAGACTACTAATCCAGTTGCCCTGTGACCTTAGCTAAATGTCATTTCATCCTCCAGGGGTCTATTTCTGCTGGATTAATTCATTATTCCACCTAGATCTCTCTGGTAGTCATGGAGGTAATGTTATAAATTATGCATTTGAAGAGCTTGCCTACGTTAACATGTGATCTTGATATATTAGACTAAATACCAATAACTCCTATCAAATTTACATGATTATTTACTAGGTACTAATCTTAAAAGGATTGTTTTCAAAGCATATACCACTTTTGTATTTGCTTTTTATGAAATCCAGAATATGTTTTCTGGAAGGTAAATTTGCCAATACATCATGCCCATAAATACAAAACTTGTAAAATTTAGACCTGAACAGTCATGTGGTGCAAACTTCCATATTCAGTAGGAATTCTTAAAAATTCTAATTGTTGGGGGGTTTTCTCCAAAATTTTAGTCTAAATTTTAAAAACTGTATTTTTAAATCATTAATACATGATATTAATCATGAACAAATTGCAGGAGTATTATTGATATGTAATAAGGCACATTGTTTGGTTAGAAGAACACTGAATTGATTTTTTATTGAGGCCTAACTGCCATTTAACATTACATTAGTTTCTGGTGTACAGTATCATGATTCAATATTTGTATATATTGTGAACTGATCACCACAATAAATTTAGTTACACCTCTCACCATCTTTTGATCCCCTCCCCCACTTTGCGCACCTCCCACGACCCCCAGGAGAACACGAACTTCAGATTTGGAATTCCTAGACCTGTATTTTAACTACAGTTGTGATATACGTAGTTCTCTGGGCCTTAGTGTTCTCATTTGTATATTGAGAAAATTGTACTGGATGACCTCTGAAGTTCCTCCCACTTCCAAAATACCAGGTTTTCTCTAAATAGCAGCCTCTGGTGACACTGTATGTGTGTCATTCTAGAAGTACAGTGGGTGGCTTCATTGCTGTATTTCATTATTTAAACATAGCCTGTAGTTCTTCCAAAGGCTATCTTTGTTCAGTCAGCTCAAGTCTAAAAGTATGACTTGGAGAATACTTATCTTCTTAGCACCGTTTCCCACCATCAGACTGGAAGCATTTAATTAAAAGAAGGGAGTGGGAAGAAAAATGAAAACAGGGAAGGGGGGAGAGAGAGAGAGAGAGAGGGAGAGAGAGAGAAGGAAGGAATGAAGGAAAAGAACTGCCCCAGGTGTGGGGTTCTGTATGTCATGAGTCATTTTTGCTGGTTAAAGCCTGATGCTAATCGGACTCTGAGTTCCATTCCTGCATGTTAGCCCACATTGCTTCTGCCCACAGTGCTCTGCGTCAGCAAACACCAACATGTGCCATTGGTCATAAAGACAGACTGGGCCCAGGAGAAAGGGTGGTGGAACACACTCATCAATATTTCTGGAAATACGGTTGGAAGTCTGTCCTGATGAGGAAGTCAGTGGTTACCATCTTTGTTTGATGGCATGCCAGGCCAGATGGGCCTGAGCTCCCTGGAGTCAGGGGGGACAGCATATTTAATTGGGAAGCATTGCCAATTATTAGCTAAGATCGTATTGCTTTCTGAAGGACTGGCCATCTACAAAAAGTAGTTGCTGAAGGTAGACCTCCAGTAGAACACATAAAATCTGTTCAACTCATGCTAACTCATGGAATTCTTTTATATATAGACAATAATGACTAAAAACTAAGAGAATCATTAGTTTTAGTTGGCTATTCTGTTTTATAAACCTATCACAAATGAATGTTGTTAATTTGTTTATGAATATTAACCCATTTGAGCCATGCTTGATTAATATAATATGAAACCACTTTTTCCTTAAAAATTTTGCAAAATCTTTACATTTATTTTTATTTTTATCTGATAAGCAAAGCAACTTATTATTTTTCCCCAAAATATGTATTCTTTGAGCGTGCAGTGCTTTGATGCAACAAATGTTAAGAAAGGTCTAAGATGGATATGATATTAAAGTTTCATATAGAGTCATATGACAACATACAGTTGACTCTTGAACAACATGGAGGTGAGGGGCACTGACCCCCCATGTGGTCAAAATTCCAAATATAAGGGCTCCCCCAATACTTAACTATTGAGAGCCTACTGTCAATTGACAACATAGTCAACTAACACATACTTTGTATGTATTATTGTTGTATGTTTTATATACTGTATTCTTACAATTAAGTAAGCTAGAGAAAAGAATGTTATTAAGAAAATCATAAGGAAGAGAAAATACATTTATGCTACCATCCTGTATTGAAAAAAAAAAGTGTAGAAGTGAACCTACCCAATTCAGTGCTGTTCAAGGGTCAGTTGTATTCTCAAAATTAATATAAAATAAGTTGAGCAGGAGATACTTAGTATGTATCATTTTTCATCTATGTATAATTAAATATATCTGTGTAAATGAGAATACCTGCATTTTCAACATTTTTCATAGGGAATAATTTATCTCAATAACATGTTTGACAGACTTTAGCATACAAGCACCATCAATTTTACCCTGATTAATTATATTTACTATTGTTTCTAAAATTGCTATAGATCTTTTAGAAATTTAAGGACATTTGTATTAATTATAGTACATTCCTGTCTCAGCTATTATGGTCAATAGAAAATACAGAAGTTGTGTCCATATGAAAATAATTAAAGAGATATGCATTCTTGGTCAAAATAGCAAATGTTAGCTTTTCAACTCATGAACACCTGTTACAGGTAAATGTGACTATTTTAATCCTGAAGCCCTATACCTCTCTACCTCCTTTCCAGAACACATTTTAACAAGTGTGCATTTTGCAAATGCAGCACATATCATTAAATATTTAAAACCTATTCTCTTATATTTAAACAATACTGATACTGAGGGAAAAAATCTTAATAAAAATAGGAAGTATTTCTGAAGACATCACGAAACAAAAAAGATAAGAGAAAATTTGATGAAAGCCCACTTTTCAAAGAGATGCCTGCAGCATGTGGCTGGAGGCAAGTTGACATTATCTATAGTTCTTTTGCTATACCTGTTTACATTTGGGATAATTTTTTTCCACTATAGCTCAGTGTGAGTTTTATGCAGAAAATGTCCTAAGTCTGGGTGCTCTATTCAAAATCTTGTTTCAAAATCACATTTTCTGAAACCACATCAAGAAAGTCATATGTAGGGATCCCTGGGTGGCGCAGCGGTTTGGCGCCTGCCTTTGGCCCAGGGCGCGATCCTGGAGACTCAGGATCGAATCCCACGTCGGGCTCCCGGTGCATGGAGCCTGCTTCTCCCTCTGCCTGTGTCTCTGCCTCTCTCTCTCTCTCACTGTGTGCCTATCATAAATAAATAAAATAAAATTTAAAAAAAAAAGAAAGTCATATGTAGACATTTCTTTGCGATTATCACTTAAAATACATGTGCTTGATATGCTGCCATATAAATAACCGAATACTGAGACTTTTCTACTCCAGCACATCC
The DNA here is from genome assembly GCF_018345385.1 of Vulpes lagopus. Classification (NCBI taxonomy): domain Eukaryota; kingdom Metazoa; phylum Chordata; class Mammalia; order Carnivora; family Canidae; genus Vulpes; species Vulpes lagopus. The sequence continues at coordinate 111,597,423 of NC_054824.1, read as the reverse complement.
TTCGGCATGCATGAAAGTGGATATCTGGGTATACACAAATAAGTATGGATATGTCATCCTAATCTATCAATCAGCTAATGTCCTTCAGTTTTCTAGATGATAACTGGATGGGCTTGTGGGACAGAGGCTAAGTTAAACAAACTGAGGCCTCCTCTAACCCAGACTTTATGTGATTATCCTAATAGCTCCTATGTTAGCCACAATTTCTGGATTCAACCTAAGGTGTGATTATGTTCTATTATGTTCTATAAGGGTTCTTTGGGAGCTGTTTATAAGGAAGATTTTATTTTAAACAGAAGGGTGGGGATCCCTGGGTGGCGCAGCGGTTTGGCGCCTGCCTTTGGCCCAGGGCGCGATCCTGGAGACCCGGGATCGAATCCCACATCAGGCTCCCGGTGCATGGAGCCTGCTTCTTCCTCCGCCTGTGTCTCTGCCTCTCTCTCTCTCTCTCTGTGACTATCATAAATAAATAAATAAATAAATAAATAAACTAAAAAATAAAATAAAATAAAATAAACAGAAGGGTGGAGAATAAGGACACCCAAGTTTTTGTTTTATTTTTATTTTAGAGGAGAAAAGTGTCAGAGTGGTAAGGGGTGGCCACTTGGGCTTTAGAATCTTACAGACCTGGTTGGAATGCCAAGCTCCTACTTTAGCAGAGTAAACATGGATGAGTCACTTATCCTGTCTAATCTCAGTTTGCAATGGGAAATGTGACGATGCTACTTGGTCCTTCATAAGGGAACACAAAGGTTGAGTAAGATAACTCGTATACATAGCTGGTGCATGATAAATAATAGCATAGGAGCCCAGAAGTTTGAAAAGTTGTTCAAGGTGGTGTCCAAGTACAGGAAGAACCTAGCATAACTCAAGCTTGTCTGATTGTTCACCACTCTGCTCCACAGCTTACAGCCACAGCACTCAACTCAGAGGTGCCTCTTGCTCTGTTAAAACTCAGGTAGTGTCCAGATCCATTAGTTGGAAACTATAGAGTCATCGCCTTGCTGCAGTTTACCATTGCTGTAAGTGTGCAAATACTTGAAACTCTTCCATCATGTTTTAGTGTTCTTTTTGAGCCATCATGGGAAAATAGCTAAATAAAGGCTTTTCCACTTCCTCCTTCACAGATGGTTTCTGTAAATCCTTTCAAGTACGTGTATTTCATGTCATTTTCTCAGCTGTTACGTGGAGTTCGGATAACTCACAATAGCAAGGGTGTTCTGTCCTTGTCTGGTTTAGTGACCAAGAGAACTTTGTTAAGTTTGACAGCAAGTCATGAAGCAAGGGAGTGTTTACTCCTGCCCTTCCTCCTCAGAGACAAACTTTGGAGTCTGGGAGCCAAGTGCAGGAACCAGCAGTCCCTGGTTCACCTGCGTGCATGCAGGCCTGGGCTCTATGGCTTCCAAGCCATGTGACCATGGGCACACTGCTTGGCTTTGTGTCCCTCAGTCTTCCCAGGATACTGAGGGCATAACAATAGTGCTTACTTTGGAAGAATGTTAGAAGAAAATGAGTTCTTACCAACAAAGGACTAGCCCTGATAAATATTAACTATATTAATAATATACATGATCTGCTACTTTTATATATGAGCTCTAGCTGACCATCCATACATGTTTCAGAGTTCTTGTTTCCATACACGAAAGACAGGCCAGGACAAGGGGCTGTTTCTCCTTTAGAGGGAGTCCACCTCTCCTTTGCCCATGGAGAACATGGATCTTGAATCATGAGGGTAGTAAGGGAACACAGCTACCAGGAGTAAGGCAGCTCAGTGTCCTATTGTCAGAAGCTGGGCCTTCGTGCAGGATGACACAAAGGAAAACCGCTCTTGGGCTAGACTGGCTGTATTTTCTGCTCAGGCCCCTGCTCAGTGGAAAGGAGGGCTGGCATGTGGCTTACACAGAAGGAAGCCAAAGTCTCAAGACATCAATACTACCGCTCTTGGAGATTTATCCCTGAGCCCCAAATTCTTCTGAGTGGTCATGGCATTTAACACAGACACTTTGTGGACCCAGACCTCCGAGACCCAGGTCCAGGGAGGGACCCAGTGGTCTGCCTCTGGAGTCAGAACAAAAGGCCAGCATTACTCTCTTCAGTGTCTGAATAGTACTGTACATCTGTGTGGACTCCCTGCACCTGCCTTAGATCCTGCTCAGCCAACTACCTCAATTCCCACAGGTTAGGGTCAGCTTTTGGAGCCATCTGGAGTGTGGACCCTCTTGCCTTGTTACCAGGCACCAGCTCCAAACCTGCACACAGTGAACAGGGTGTTTCACAGATCTCTCAGGGGACAGTTGTCCTGCTGATTTCTATTTTTGATGGCCATGACTTTCTCACATAGCACATTTTTGTCCTATGCTCATTAGCATAGCTTCTTAAAATTTGTTCTTTCGGCCTTTCTTGCCTCTGAAACTCAAGTCTCATAGAACCTAGAAGGGTGTTAAGAAGGGGTTGCATATTTACTACTAAAATTGACTGTTCTCCACAGCTGGTGTCCCCAGTGGTTCACGTGGATTGTCCCCATTGAGTCCCACCCCAGCTCTCTGTGTTCTTTTTTTTTTTTTTAAGATTTATTTATTTATTTATTTATTTATTTATTTATTTATTTATTCCTGAGACATGAGAGACACACAGAGAGAGAGAGAGGCAGAGAGAGAGGCAGAGGGAGAAGCAGGCTCCATGCAGGGAGCTTGATGTGGGACTCCATCCCGGGTCTCCAGGGTCACGCCCCAAGCCGAAGGCAGGCACTAAACCGCTGAGCCACCAGGGCTGCCCGCTCTCTGTGTTCTGTAGACAGTGTATATCTCCAGTTATGTTGACATGCCTTCACTTTCTGGTTTGTAGAGTGGAAAATACTAAGGGCATGAAAGCTCAGGATGACTTTAAACCTGTCACCTTGGTTAGGAATTCAAACTTAGTGTAGGATCTCTTCTTCAATTCTTTCTGGTTTTGTTTTGTATTGATGAGTGAGACAATAAAGAAAAATACCTAGAGCATAGGAGAAATAGACAAACATATATATATTTTTTCAAGTATGCCATTGTCTAACCTGACTTCTTTAGTCAAGATGCCTGACCCCTGTTCTAACATAAATCTAAATTTCTTTTTAACAGGGAAAGGAGTTATATCTGGTGTCTTAGACTTAGGTTCATTTGTAGAAAACTACATAAAGTTAAATTTTAAAGAGGATAGAGAGGGATGACTGTCCTCTCTTTCCTTTTAATGAGGAAAAGAAAGAATATCTCACTCTCTCTCTCTCACTCTTTCTCTCTCTCTCTCTCTCTCTCTCTCTCTCTTTATTTTGGGCAGACCTCAGCATTACAGATGCAACACTGCATGAAAGAGTGTATCAAGGTGAATAGGAAAGGGGTGGTTTTGCCCAGGGCCCCCACAGAGTGTGCCTTTTAAAGCACCCAGGACTTCCCCAGACCCACTGGAAATAGTTTTTGTTGCTGTTATTCTCATATATGCTGTTTCCCTGTCGGCACCTGATGTGGTAGAACTGAAGTGAATGGGTTTTATTGAAGCAAGCAAAACTTGCCTTCCTTATTAAATTCAGCATACTTCTATTTATTTGTGAAAACAACACAAACAGAAAATTGACAAAAAAAAAATGTAGCCCTGGTTGTCGTATCTAAGAATGGTCCATTTTATCGCTCAGACGCTCACGCAGACGTGAACGCAACTTCCAAAGGTTAAAATCGTAGTCCCCAGGTGGCTTGAAGCAACACCTGCCTGAAAGTCAGAATTCCAGTTTGGAACCTGGGGCTTGGTGCTTCCCTACTCACCCCCTCATTACAGCACTCACGTACACTCTGCTTGCATGCAGGCTCTTGAGTTACCTGGGTCCCATCTGTCTTTTCTATTAGATTATAACATATTTAGGGCTGTGATGTGTTGTTGTTTTGTTTTGTTTTGTTTTTTTCCATCTCTGACACCTTGCTCTCGTGCCCTGCAAGATGCTTTGTGATGTTGGGTGTGTAGTATATTTAGCAATTAAAAACAAAAACTCCTATTTAATGCAAGGCCTTTGCAGTGAATCCAATTCACTGGACTTTGAATTGCTTTGGTTTCTTATTTACTGGGGGAGATGTAAGTTTTGTGATAGCATAAGATATTTTTTAAGTTTGCTGTGTAGGCATTCTGTTGGCCAGATTCCCTATTTTGAGTAGTTTGAATAACAATTCTTTACATTGTTGATTTGATATATTAAAATAGTTTAAATGGATCAGGGACATATTTAAATTCAGATACAGCTTAATTAAAGCAAAGATGGATCCCTAACTGTCATTAGCTTAAATTATTATTTGTTTTTAAACCACCTCTGAAACATTTTTTATAAAGCATGTACTCCTTTAGTTTTCACAATCAACATCAATATAGATAAAAATGATCATATTCAAAAAATGAATAAACAGCTTCAGGATGATTTTCTTTTATACTATGGGCATATCCTAAATAAATTAAAATATACTGATTTGTTAGGTCTTTTGTTCAGTAGGTTTACAATGAAAATGTTCAGGCTCCTATCTTTTGTAGCTAAGCCAGGGCTCTTTGGAATTCATTCGGGTTTTCTCATTTGCAGCCCTTGGGCTCCTAATAGGTCTCCGACGGCCTCCTTGTATGGAATTGTGTGTCGCCAAGGAGTGTGTGTTTGATAGGAATGTGTGTATAATAAACATTGGTTTACTCTCTTTATATCAGAAAGAAAACATTAACAGAAACAAAATCAGGAAAAAGCCATTTACTGAACAGCTTAGTGTAAGCATATAGTTACTGGGAACTCTCAGAATGGCCTTTATTTTTTTCCTAATTTGCCTAAAAGCCTGGGTGATAGGTTTGGCATCAGCGCCCTGTCCTATAAGAACTGGCCACTCCTTAAAGAGAATAGGTCAGGTATCAGTGCCTAATTCTCAGGGATGGCCTTAACCTTTACTAAAAGGGAAGGGAGGGAAATCTCAGAAATATATTAAGATTTTGAAAATGAAATGCTGACATAGCATTAACTGAAATTCTTAATTCAGTGGCTGTCATCTGGGCATAGTATTGCCCCCTCAGGGGACACTTGGAAATTCATGAGAGTGTCTTTGCTGAGAATGGCTTCAATGAAATTGGATGTTTTGTATAGTTTTGTAGATACAGTACTTGAGGTTTTTCCGTCTATAATTTCTCAAGCTAGGGTTGGCTCAGAGTTCTGGTCTTAAAGATCGCAGTAGGTATAGTTTAAGAGTCACAATGGGCACTTCCTGTGGGGCCTGTAAAGATGACCCCGGTGAGTAAAGGTGAGGCCCTTGGTGAAGAGTGTGTTTCAAAAAAGCACCTGCCTTTCAGGTTCGGTTGCAGCGACACACATCTTTCTGCTCTTTCCAATCCACAGGGAAGCAAGAAATCTTCATTTCTTTTATTAAATCTTCTCATTTTTTTAATTATTAGCAACTAATCAATTTTTAAACTTTGGCCAAATAAAATGGGTACCCGGTCACCAATTTGTGACTCCTGATGGTAAGATAAACCAAGCAAAAGACATTTAAGGACCACATTTTAAAATTCTTTATCACCTGTTTCTGGCTATAGATATTGTTTTACATCGGAAAAGGACAACAGACTCCTTGCCCACCCTTTTCTCTGCCCACATTATCATTAGTACCTGTGATGCCCTCAGATAGTGAAATTGGCCTGCAAAGGATTTTGTGAGTAGGTAGTTCCTACTTGGAAACACACAATAACTTAAGCTTCGCTGGGCTTGTTGGTGAGGTTGCCAGGTGGTGTGCATTCAGTATGCCCCCAGTTTATAACTAGAACCTGTTCCTGCTTTCTGCACTTAGAATACTGTGGACTCCAGCTCACTCGCTTGAGCTCTCTCTCTCTCTCCCTTTCTCTCTCTCTCTGTCTCATCCAGGTTTGAGATCTTTGGACTCTAGATGAGCTGCAGGTAGTCACATCTTTTAGAGTGTTTTCACGAAAAGATTGCATATTCATCATCTTTCTGCTCTTTTAAAACAATTCGCCCAGTGTAAGAAAGAGTACAAGACTACCCCCTGCAGTGGGTTCTTGGGAAGGAAGCCGGCCCACATGAGCAAGACCTTCCTTCCTAGAGTGACTTCCTGATGGAATGTGCCCTGAGTGCTTGGGTTCTCCTGCTGCTTAGTCCAGCCCAGGTAACAAAGCCAGGAAACATGGATATCATGTGAACAGGCTCTGTGGCTCCATGACAGTATTGCTATTGAGTCCCTTATGCTGAGTTTGAGGAGTAATACTTAACCAGTCTGCTATAATCTGAGAATAAGGAGATAGTAGATGTCCCCTATATATCATTGCTCGCTGCCCCAGGACACACACACACACACACACACACACACATACACACCCTTTTATAACCTGTATTTAAGAAAGAGAATCCAAATTTAAACAATTTCTGATGCCTTGTAGCTTTTGAGGCACCCCCACATCCAGTCCACTGCATGGTGACCCCACTTGGTTTCAAAATCAGGCTACAGTGATGAAAACATTCTGCCGCTTTTGTCTGCAGTGAATACCAGAGCCCCCGTGGCACATCTAGCAGGCCTGCCCCACAGCCTTGCCACCCCCTCCTCTGCCTGCACCTAGCTCCTTCTGAGGAGCCCACAGAAGCCTATGTGCCACATCACAGCCATGCCACAGCTTGCTCCCAAGGGCCGGGCCAACCTACTTTCACTCCTTGGCAGGAAATTGCTCAGGTGCCTGAGCTCCACTGACTTCACTTCAAGAACAATTTAATTTTCTATGTCCTAATTGCTCTGCTGGTGCCTGGGCTTAAATGACCCATCCACTTGGATCTCCAGATAGCTTCTAACTCTTGTCCCTAAATTTCTCCCTATAGTCTAAGACTGATTTTTTTTTTAACTTGGAACTTCAGCAAGTCTAGCTTATTGAGTGTCCCCTTAAGGACGGACATACCTATCAGGATCTCAGTGGTGAGGTTCAAGCTCTGTTACTCCATAGTCAGCTTCAAGTGTCCCTCAGCTGCCCACAGCTGATACCAGGTTGTTAGTGATCACTCCCGAGGGAAGCCTGCCGAGCACAGAGGCCCTGACAATGTTTGAGCAAAAGCATACAGCAGAAATAAATGGTAGTTATTCCGTGTGCTTTTTTGCCTTTTTGATAGACATTGATATACAGAACAAGAGACGACAAAACCTAACTGAAGTTATAAGTTACTAACAGTTACTAATAAATCACTATGTGAAGGGAGAAGCCAACTATAGGAAGAATGTGGTTGATTAATGAACATCATTAACAAGTTCAGTTTCAAAGGTCAGAATTATAGATCTGATTATGTGCAGTGTGACACTCTTTATTGATGTTCAGGTCCTTTTGCTAACACAGAGAGCTAAAGGACGTTACCAACAATTATTTTAATACCATGTGTTCTATGACTTATAAAATTTTGAATTCTCAAAATATCTCTTAATTACTATCCTGACCAGAGCATTAGCTTTATCATTTTTAGTTTAAATTGAGGGCACTTGGCAATCATTTCTCATTCAGAAGTTACACTAATTTTAGTGATAATATGTGAAGAACTACAATCAAACTGGAGTTCTGAGCAAGTAACAAATCAAGTTAAGCTAAGGTAAATGAAATAGCCGTAACAAAGACCCATAAATAAAGAGAGAAACTAAGTTGAATAGAGAAATACAAACTAGATTTTTGGATTCTAACATGTTGTGTATTATGATGACTTGAGCCCACTGGAAGAAGTCTCTTCCTGAGTTAATTTTGTGATTTGGCAGGCACAATCTGCTAAGCTTATTTCTCTAGCAACATGCAGTCCCTTTTGGAGGTGTACATGAAATGGAAAATGTACTAACTGGGACCCAGAAATGCAGCCCTACTGTTTCTATTTATAAAAACATCTTCCTCGGTATATACCCAAAAGCCCTGAAAACAACTCAAACAGATACTTGTATACCTGTATTCATAGTAGCCTTATTCACAATAACCAAATAGGTGGAAACAGCACAAATGTCCACCGATGGATAAATGGGTAAACAAAATGTGATATATATATCCAATGTGATTTACTTAGCTTTAAAAAGTAAGGAGATTCTGACACAGGCTATAACAGATGAATCTTGAAGCCATTTTTGCTAAGTGAAATAAGCCAGTAATGGAGGACAAATTCTGTACAATCCCACCAATAGGAGGTATCTAGAACATTCAGATCATAGAGACAGTATGGTGGTTGCCAGGGGCTGAGGGGAGGAAGAATAAGGAGGCATTGTTTGATGGGTGCAAAGTTTCAGTTTGGAAAGATGAAAAAGTTCTGGAGATGGGTGGGGCTGCTGGTTCCCCAATGGTATGAGTACACTTAATGCCACTGACACTTTAAAACAGTAAAGTTAGAAAATGTTGTGCTATGTATGTTCAATCACAATTAACAGTGTTTGACTATTGGTGGAGAGAATGATGGGTAGGCAGGTCTTGAACTCAGCACCACCCTCACCATTCTAATCAGTGCTCAGCCTCAGAGCACTAGCCCACCCTACAGCATTGCAGATGGGGCTCGTAATGGAGTGTCAGCCTTGCGGGCTGGAGAGTGGTTCCTCAGTGCAGCTCACAGCTAGAGAACACTGATACCATTCCATTGGTGCATGTTTACCTGACGCTGGGGAGCCACAGAAATACATCAAGCCACATTTGAAGTGTGCAGCCTGAAGTATCCCAGCATTTTTACTTACATGGTGACTGTGAAAAAACCATGCCATGCCTTGGAAAAATGGTTCCTTTAACTGTTGTCAGAATACTCCTGACTCAAGGAAGGATGGCCATCGACCTGGAACCATCCAGGGCACATGGGCCCAGATCACTGTGCTGCACTGGGTATTTCTCTTGTGAGTGAAGAAAACAATATTCCCTTGCATTATCTTTAGATGCCATAGAGTGAAATACAGGTAGTGCCAGGCCAGTGGCTTACATGACTGTCAATTGTTTTATTTTCTTTACTAGTCATGGTGCTATGGCAGAGATCACCTACAAACAGAATGTGAATGTGTCCAGCATTCTAGAAGCTAACAGTGCTTCTAGTGAAATCCACATTGCTCCCCATAGACAGGCCTCACAATTTGTGTAATTTCAGTCTTATGGATTTTATTTTAAAAAAACAAATTCAGTATATGTTCCCTAAAACTTATGGCTAGGGTTCCTTTTGGTTAAATGAAGCTTAATTAGCAGATCCTGATTTATTCTCTGGTTTGATTCTTTCTAAGCAGCCTTTCCAAATTGCCCTGAGTTGACTAGAGATTCTCTGAGGGCAGGAACTGTGGTTTAATCATCTGCCATTTCTAACTATATAACTGTCTGTGGATCATTGAATAAATGGGTAAACAGCAGGTCCTACCATATGTGAGCCTCCTAGTGTTCTTCCTACCAAATGGCCCAGCCCCCCAGCTTCTAAAAGAGACTTGGCTGACTCCACACTTTTGCTTCCTGTCGTTACTGAGGGAAGAGGCAAGGCCCATTCTTGCTTTCCACTCTCTTTTCCCAACAGAACTCCTTCCCCTGAATTCCTTGTACTAACTGAAGTAACCATGACAAGGACAGAGCCCTATCCATGGGATTTTGCTCAACTATCTTATTTGAGGCACTATATGTTTACATGTATGATGTGTGGCATCTGTAAGAAACTTCATACAGAGCCTGTCTTCCCTGGGAACAAGCTTATTAACCAAAAGAGATGATTGTGATCCCAAAAAAGATAAAAAACAATTTGCCTTCAAATATGTAAATTACAATGAACACATCCATGAGTGAACATGAGTTGACTCTTCGCAGTAGTCATTCCATTTGTATTACTTGTTACTTACATAATAATAATGACAACAACAACTATTATAACAATGATTATTGGCCAATAGATGTTCAGCATTTGCCTCATACTGGGCACCACTATGAGTTATTTATGAGCATTGGTACAGTTAGGCTCGTAAAGGCTCTATGACATATGGACCATGACCCTGTTTTTACAGTCCAGGAAGCTGACACAGAGAAAGTAAGTTGTTTAAGGGGGCAGGGTCAGTAAGCTATAGAACCAAGAAGGGAAGCCAGGCCACCTGTCTCCAGAGCTGCCGTTCTGAGCCATTATGCTCTTTAGTCAAGATGGAATAGAAATAGGAAAAGATGGAACTAGTATTTACCCACTGAGCTGGAAAGAAGCCACAAGAAAATCACCTGACCTCTATTGTACTAGTATGTCTCACCTCAGATTTTGCAAAAGAAGAAAACCATACCTGTGTGAAAGAGGAACCTTGCAGAGCCAGGCAGGCAGTCTCGAAGCTGCTTCCAGATATCGGCTCTGCTCAAGGAAGGTTGGGAAGCAGAGAGGGGACTTGCACACCTCAGGCTCCTTTAGACACCTTTGACACAGCAAGCATCTCCACAGGCTTGAAATACACAACAAATGAGTGGTTGTCTTCATGTGTAACTGATTTCCAAGCCCCACAATACACACATTGTGAAACCCAAGGTGATCTGGCAGCCTCTCTCACCCAAATGCAGTGACTACTCGGTATGGAAATCCTGATAGTTTCCCCCCCACTTCTAGCCCTTGTGTCATAAAGCCTGTCACTCCCACAAACAAGACCTGTTTTTAATGCATTTACACTGCATTATCCAAGGGAGCCAGGCTCCTCACTTCTCAGCATGACCTTGAACAGCTGGGCCCACCTTTAGGACTCAGAAGACCATAATTAATACCCTCTTTCCAACCCACAGAAAAGACTGGAACTTGAGACTCCACCTGTGTCTTTGTCACTTCTTACATGCTGACTTGTTAGATTCTGAGAGAAGAAAGTAAGGCTAACAGGTTGTGGACAGAACATACCCTAGCTCTGTATTTCATGAGGAGAAGACTCTCTTGCTTGAGTTGCTAGAGGCACCTGTGGCAAGAAGTTTAGTGCCCTGGCCAAAAAGATGTGGTGTGGTCTGAGGTTTGAACTACAGCAAGCCAGATACAGGTGCTCTTGGACAGGCTTGGGAACTCTTCCTGAAGGAACAGGCAAGGCTGCTTACGTGTGGTTCTCAAATGTGGAAAGGTGCATAGATGAATGTGATACAGCAGCTCTTCTTTTTCTCTTTTTGTCTTTGCTGACATAGTATGGCATCTGACACTGAGATAAATATATCTTCCAATGATGTAGGGAAATAAGAAGTTAAGTCTTTGAAATGATTTATGCTTTGCCATTTTGGCTGGCATTGGGGCCCTGAACTGATTTTCCTTCCGGGTCTGTGCCCTTCCTTGCTTATTCCCAGTTGTAAATACTCCCATTTGTATCCTCCTCTGCTGGGCAGGAAATGGTCTCTGGTTCCCAGCTCTGAACAGCACTGGGTATGTTTCTAGCACTCAGTTAAAAATATTTACTGGCATCTGTATGCTTTTTTTTCATCTATTTCAACATTATATTATAGAATTTATCTTAGCCTGAAAGGTATTTCCTGAGAGCTACTAAGTATTTTTAAATGAATTTGATGAGGACATATTTTCATCTTTCATCACATCTAAATCTCAATTTTTTGCCAAACTGTTTGGTTTTCACGTTAAACCTGGCAGCCCCAGACTGCTTTATGGCCAAGACTAAGTAATAGGAAACTATGGTAGGTCTTCATAACATCTTTTGTTATTCTTACAAAATGTACTTTGAAGTATCAATGATAACTATTTTAAATTAAACTTAGCAAAAATAAATGCATAGACTACATTTAGTGTGTGGTACTCTTAGTTTTAATTATCTTTCCCTCTTTCTCTCACTTGCAAATTTGCTAAATTTGGTAATTTGCAGACTGTTTCTTTTTCATTAGTGAGAAAAATAAGTTAGCTCCATATCCATTTTTCTTAAAATAACTATTTTCTAAAGTTCCCTTTATGAGTAGAATCAACACTCAATTATTTGTGTTAATGGGGGACAGAAAAGATCCAGATAAAACAATGGATAATCACAAATTGTTTATATAAGGGGAAAGTGCTGAATTTTATAGAACAAAGCTGATTTATGGACCACTTACCCCTCTCTTAGTAACACAAATCTACATAACAACAAATCCTTTTGCGTTGAAATTCCTCGCAGTAGAGCCTCTGGTCAGGCATCCAGCCTCACCATAGTACAGATCCCCTGTCACCACAGTTAGTGTATAGACAGGGGCGTTTGCTTACCCATAATCCAGATTCGCTGCAATATCACACATGTAAGCTCTACCTAGACTCCATGAAAGAAGTTAAATAAAATATATTGCATTCCTGTTTGACTTTGGAATTAAATTTCTCTATAAATATCGTATCAACCCCCTTAGAGATAGTTTCCTTTAAGAAATATTCTAAGTGTATGGGAAGAAAATGAAGACTAAAAACGATAAATGTCATTGACATATCACAGTGAGAAACACAAGAGACAAGAGTCCAATGTTCTCATATCATTCTATGTTCATTATTTTCTCTCCTTTCCCCAGAAAAATTAATTTACGAAGTTCTGTTGCAGTCTATGACAGACACATGTAGCAGTGGCTACCCTACAAGTGACAACCTTAAAAATACCATGTCAAAGAAGGCAATTATCCCTTATCAAAATAAGAAGACAGAAACTTTTTGTTTGTTGAGGAGGTAAAGCAAGGGTAAATGTAGTGAATTTATTTAAAGGTACTTCCCTCACTTCCCTCGCTGAGTGCATGCTCTGAACACTTCATAAAGTGTATCTCCGTGTAACTTTCCTGGATAGCAGAAATTTAGACATAGAAACATTAGCAACGATAAAGAAAAAAATGTTAAATGTCTAATCTAGAGCTATCATGAGATTCCATATGATTTGAGGATTGGTAAGAATTTCACCCGAGGTAGGAACCGAGTGTGGTACATGGATATGCACTTTTATTTAGTCTTGAGGAATGATATGGATTGGTTGCGAATGTCTTTTTTTCTGCAAAGCTTCTATATTCACATAACTGAATGGATACTAATTCCTTGAAATGTGATTTTTTTTTTTACATTGGATCCTTTTTTTGTTTTGTTTTGTTTTCTGTAAGTGCTTATTCCTGAAACGACAGCATAAGTAATTTGGAAACATGATTTAGTATGCAAGTATTCACTTTATATTACTATCATTTGGAATGCATTTAATGCACAAGATTGTTCAAACTAAATGATGCATAGAATTTCAAGAGCCACAAGGAACCTTGGAGTTCATCTCTTCCTAACCTCTCATTTTATAGATGAGAAAACAGAAGCTCAGATAAGTTAAATGCTTTGGGGGGTGGGGGGGTAACCACAGCTGTGAATCCCAATTTGCAATTTCTGCACAGATTGCTTTAACGTGACTTTTCTAGAGACTGCTTAACTGAATGATGTCAGCTATGCTAATTTCCTGACATGTCACTGACAAAGCAGGGGCCACACGATTAATTTGAAAACGTCTGTATTTTTCTAGTGCAGCTAGGTGAGCTCCACCAAGCAAGAAGTCTTAATCTGTGACAGGCCCCAGATGCCTGGAGAAAGTGCTCAGTCTGGAAAAGGCCAAGCTGTGATTGATTGCTGTGCCAGCCACACAATTACAGTCAGTTACCAGTGTCAGCTCCCTCAAACTACCGTGCAATAAATTCGTGCAGGAGCTGAACATTCGTGGTTCTTGGAGCTTCATTGTACTGTTTACGCAACAAACTTGTAACATTAAGCTCAGAAAAAAGATAGCAGTCTTCAAAATTACTTATTGGCAGTCTTGGGGCTAAAGCTAGCTTGTTTGGGGCCCGTCAAAGTAATACACAAAGGTTTGCTTACCTTTTCATTCATTATCGCAAATAGAAGTCCAGACTCGTAGCCCAGACTAGGAGGAGAAACTCATTAAAGCAGAAATTTACAGGGAGATTCCTGACGAATCAATCTCTGGGCCAGTCCAGGCACTTTAATTTTGTCTGTCCTGGGATTTTTATTATAAAAAATTTCAGGTCCCTCCTGAGAGCCATCCAAGATGTCCATTGCTTCTAGACTCTTCAAGTGGCAACAACATTTGCAGGTGGTGTGGACTGACCACTGATTGTCAAAACTGGTCCAGAATGAAACTGTTCATCCAGACTGACTTCTAAGTCACATAACTTGCAGATGCCCTGAAGCAACAATAAATTAGCTCTAAATTTTCTGTTGAGCAGTCTTCAATGGGGCCATTGTGCTAATGCTCTTCAGTCATTTTGCTCAGGGCAAAAAAAGAAGTGGAAGATCTAGGGCTACAGGTGCCAAAACACGCTCATTCCCAAGAAAAGAGTCTACATTAAATTCCTGGATAATTAAGGCAAAACAGAAACTGTTCATTCTACACCTAAATAACCTTTTCTTGCTAAAAACTTTTTTTTTTTAAGTTTCAGTGTTTACTGTCTGAGGGAGGCTTATGAAGGCTATGCTTCCTGAATCTAGAATGTGCAGAAAGTCTACAGCTATAAATGTCTCCACAGCAAATGGGCTGTGTGGCGTGCTACAACCACAGCCTGCTAGGTAATTTATGTTGCTTAGGGACTGTACTTTTCTAATAGATTGAACTGTTAGTTTTCAGGAGGATTTAATGAAATATTGAACCAGATGCCACTGGTCTGCCATGAATGTGGGACTATGAGAAATGAGGAAATGTTGCTTGGTAAACAGCTAGGACCTCTGTGAGGGGGGAACACTTTGGGGCCTGAGTGAAAGCAAATCACAGGCAAGAGAAACATGGCAGGCTTCGTATAAATGTGTCTGCATCCACGTCCTATGCTCATTTAGAATAATAGGAGGCTGTGTCTAGCCCAGGGCCCTTTTGATTTTCCAGAAAAACCATCTGAATCTGGAGGTAGGGAATAGGGGCTGAGGTTTTTCTGGGTCATTACTGTTGGCCAGTGTTAGTCCTCTGACTGGCCCTATAATTCCACTGGATATGCTTTTGCTGTATTCCTGTTTTCAACAATATTATCGGATAATTGGCATCAGGATTGAACTAGCGGAGTTTTGCGAAGAAAACAGTGTCTTCAGAATGAGAATCTTACGTGTCACTGTGAGAGCCCTGACAATTAGACTCCTTCCTAACACTTTAGAACCCTTACCAACTCCTCCCCCCCCCCCCCATTTTTTTAATTACCAATGTCAGGACAAGAGGTTGTTTCTCAAGGAAAAAAATCTTCAACTTATAAGTTCAAATTTTGATTTTTCTCATTAGGAAAAGACAAGTATTGCTAGAGAAGTTTTTTTTCCTCTTCTCTACGAGCAATTACTTCAACTTCCAACACTTTCTTGAGTATCATCCAATTTATTTTGCTTAAGATTTTAAAAGTTGGTATTTTTTTTAAAGTTGGTATTTTATTTTATTTTATTTTAAAGTTGGTATTTTAAAAAATATCTCTAGTTGTCCTGTTTTATCTATTTTTCTAGAAAAAAAATACTAGTTTCAGGTGTACAGGGCAGTGATTTGACATTTATATACATTACAAAATGCTCACGGTAAATGTAGTTACCATCTGTCATTGTACAAAGTTATTACAATATTACTGACTATATTCCCTGTGCTATACTTTTCATCCCCGTGACTGATTTATTTTACAACTGAAAGATTGTACCTCTTTATCCCCTTTGCTGATAAGACAACCTTCTAGTTGTCCTGTTTTACAGAGCTTTCTTGTTTCTGCATGGCCCATCCTGACCAGTGCCTAAGTGCACTTGGCCAAGAGCCACGTGCAATGAAAAGGGGCCTGGCATAGTTCTGTGCAAATTTACTTGCCAATTAAAACAAAATTTGTGAGTTTAAAGATGAACATTCAAGTCCATAAGGATTCATGTCCGTGGGGATGTTCTCTGTCAAAATAACTAAATGTTCAGTGTAACCTGGATTAATTTTTAACAATGTGAAATTGAAAGTCATCAGCTCCCTCTAAATACTTTTGGAATGGAGTAGGTGATATCACTGGAAATCTTGTTTATGTAATTCTTTCTGTCTGGCCCCAGGCCAGTCCTTAGTAGCTGATCCTAGAAAAGAAGCTGAAAGCTAAAGGAAAGAAGTGATACCTCTTCTTGTCAAGTTAAAACCATAGTGACTGTACGTATTTATTTGTACCCATTTTATAGGACAGGAGTTTTCTTGCAGGTCATTCAAGGGAATCCTAGTGGATAAAAAACTATTAAGCTGCTTCAGAAAATGAGTAAGCTTATCCTGGTTTGGAAGAACAGGCATTGAGTTGTGTCTAGGGCCTGGGTTTTAGCCCTGGTAAGGTCACAGTCATCCATGACCTCCGGCAAGTCGTAGAACCTTTCTTAGTCTCTCTGTTCAGTCCACAAGAACTGCAGATAATGTTTCTGGTTGCTTAGCACTGCTGATACCTGATTCTCACATTACCAGCTCTGATCTTCACAACAAAGAAGTAGATTAAATAAATTAAAACAAGGATAGCTCCTATGAGAACTCTAGTCCAATTATTTGATTTGTTCATTTCTGTGACACTCACTCCAGCCTGTCAGATCTGTAGCCTCAAATGAATAGGGAAGCTTGTTTCCTGTTATATAAAGTCCACATTTTGGCTACAAATAAAGTCTGGAACTTATTTTAGTCTCCTGTACACCTGCTCTTGCCCTCAGCTACTTCTTTTAGAGAAGTAAGGATTTATTGCTGTTCCAGCATAGTGCACATCACATCATGGGCTTAAGGGAAAACATGATTTAATAAACAAAGATTGATAAATACATTTTCAGATATTTTTCCTCATGTCACTCTGATTTATATGATGGATAAGGATAGCCTATGGGAGCAGAAGGGAAATTTCAAGGAAACCTGTGGCTCTGATTTTCTGGTACTGTGTGACGATCCTATAGCAAAACACCTTTGGTATGTCAACAACTAGTCTTGAATCAGGCCCATATGGACTCACTTGACACTGTCATTAATTGTACCAGAGCATGATGATACATAAAACAAAGCCCTGCATATATGTGTGTACATATGTGTATGTATATATACACACTAAGCACATATACTTTTTTCTTGATTTATGATGTTCCTGTTTCATCATTCTTGATACGAGATTGTACTCAGTTCAGGGTTTAGGAATGGTAGAGTGACATATTGAATCATTCAGTGAATACTTGAGTGCGTGCTTATTTGGGGCACACACTAGGAGTTGTGGAAGCAATACATATCAGACTAACCCAAAATCTCAAGAGCATTATAGGCTAGTCAGAAACAAAAGCCACGTACATAAACTCAATATTAGGTTGAAAATGATAAAACACCATAGAATATGTGAATAAAGTCTTGGCAAATTCCGAAGGAAAACTTTCTTTCAGGTGGAGGGATTATGAGAACTATAAAGAGGAAATGGCAAGATCTTCAAACATAAAAAAATGTAAAACAGCATGTGTTGAAGTATTATTATTAATAATGATCATTTTCATAGTGTTTCATAGCACTTGCTGTAACAGAGCACCTAGCTTGCTCATTTCATGTCAGTATAGGTGCAGAGTGATTAAAACAGGTCAGATCAGAAGAGTACTGCTTTCCATCAGGGAACATTGGTCCATTTGCAAACAATCAAAATGAGTGTGACTGGGGAAGTGAACCTAAAGATTGACGCAAAGACAAGTGGGTTTGGGTTTCACGACATCAGAATGGGTAATAGAGTTAACTTGATGAAAGAAATTATCGACCTAACAGTACAAGTGTAATTCCACAGAGCGTAGGAAACTCTTCAATGCAGAAATAGTAAGGAGTAAGAAGAGGGGAAAAATACCCTAGGAGAAAGTGCAATTTGCTACCCCTTTTTAAAATAAAAAATGAATTTCTCCATGAGTAAGAATGAACGCACTTTCTTATTAAAAATAGGTTTGTCTTATGATTGCCTGTTACTGTTTGAATCATAACTTCCAACTGCTGGTTTCATTCAAAAGAAGCCATTAAACTCTCATACTTCTTGAATGTGCCCAGTGTGTGAAAGCTTTAATTAAATCTACAAGGAGAGCCTTAAAAGAACAAGAATCAAATTAATTGCAACATGGGCCACGCATTTGTTTCCCTGACAGTCCCTGTGCTTTGGAGAGAAAGCAATTCTGGGTGCCTCTATCTGAATTAGTAAACTCAGTATCATTCTCCATTAGCATGGCCGCTCAGTGCCTTGCATCTCCTCTCTGACACTGTTTACATGTTAATGCCTGCACAAATAGAGTTTGTTCCAAATGGTTTGCTATAGGATTCCGAAGCAGTAAATCCATGAGGTGGAATAAGTGGCCTTCTGCTTTCTACATCACCCGCTTTCTGAGTTCCTCTCTAGACTGAGCTTCATAATTAGACTGCAGAGTAATTAAAGAAAATTCAGCACATGCAAACGGGCAAAGGATTGCCTGCTAATTATGGTTGTTATAGCATCGTCAAGAAAAATTAATTTCTAATATTATTCTCTGGCTTTTCAGTGACCTAGAATGTAAACTAAGGAAATGATGTTTTGTGCTCGAGAAGGACTTATACAACGGAGTTAATCAGTATTTGTCCCATCAGGAAATTAGATATAAAAGCATATATTTGAAATTTTAGACCTACCCCCCCCCAAAAAAAAGACTCCAGAATTCCTATAAAAACTTCAATGTGTAATTACTTTGTTTTTATTTTTCGTGTTGGTTTTGGAAGATGTTGTTTTTTACTCTGTCAATAGTACAGTATAATCACACCAGCAATCTGAAATATTCCCTCCTGTACCAACTTGCGACATTTACAATTGGGAATTTAATTAGACAGTGTATAATTTTCTTGTTTTAAGGTCTTCCACCTATTAATACCTTAGGCCAAATGTTTAAAGCCAGCGAACTGTGACTGGTTATATTCAGCTTTCTGTGAAGGAAATAGCCCTAAGCAAGGTGGCGTGGTTTAGCATGCTGAGTCAAACAGGTATCTGAAGGTAATTTTTTGGTTGCACATAGTTTAGAATTAGAACTGAAGGGATTTCCACTTTGAAACATTGCATATTTTAACATGGATTGTTTCACAGGCAGAGAATTACATTTTCTCACTGAAACTGTAAAGCAGATTTATTTGTGAGCTGTCTGCCCTTACTGCTACATGTTTTCTTCCTTGCTCCTCATTTCTGTAATGCCAAAGACTGAAAAGACAAGCCTGTGTTATTCCTATGACAGAGAAGGGAGGGATCGCCACGTTTTTAGAGTTTGGAGCTTTGCATGTTAATTAAGAGAAGGAATATTCACAAAGTATTAAAAATTAAAGATTTAGTCCATCCAGGGTCAAATGGGAAATTTAAAATGTATGAGTTTATATTGTTAATAGTTTCCTAAGGGCAAATTCATCCCATATTTTGAGCGATTAATGAATTGCTTGTTGTGTGGCAGTATAATAGAGAGAAAGAGTACAGTTAGACATAATCTAGAAGTTCTTTTTGGAAACAAGCTAACAAAGGAGGCTGTGTAATCTCTATCCATTGCAACTTCTAAAAATAGGTTGGATAACCATCTATCTTGAGGGACTTCAGAGTGATATGCCCAGAGGCAAGGAGTTAGATCTGGAGACTTCTTAAGTCCCTTCCATTTTGTAATTCCCATAATTATTCGTGCAAATATAAATCCGGACCACATGATTTTCTTTATTCCAGTTGTCATTGTGTGAAAAAAAAAAGATCCCCAATTCAGCACTTCCATTATAGAATGTTGCTGTCAATTACTAGGCTTAACCCCAATAATAAGAAAGGGAACCAAAGTGCACATCATCACCAGTAGGATGGTAATTTGTGATGTCTTTTGAACTTCCAAATGACTGTTGCATAAAGGGCTAAGAGAAAGGTCATGCGAAGCTTAGCTTCAGACATACCCTGTTGTTCCTCAAAAAAGATTTTGCTCTGATTTAGCAAAATACCAACGGCCAGTTGGGGGAGAAAAGATCAAGGCCAATAACCTTCCGAAAGGGAAGTTAACCTCAGCAATAAATGATGGCTGTTGCCTTCTCTCAGTACTACACACACATGCAGAATTGATTAATAATACCCTGCATCATGGCTTCTTGAAAGCCTCGTGATGGCTTCAGTTCTAATTACTTTTGGGTCAGATTGATCTTTTCTTTCAGGTTTTTCATCTTTTCTTTCTACCCCTTCTCGCTTCTGCCCTTTCTCTGTACCCTGACTTCATTATTTTGTACTTCTTTTTACATTTTTTCTATCAACTCCATATTCTCCCGCCTTTCTGAGGGGAGATGTGTTTTCTTTTTATTCATTCAAATACTGGTAGCCTTGGGGTACAAGAAAAATTATTTTAAGTTTTTTTTTGTACCTTTTTAAAAGCATGAAAAGCTTTCTTAGCCTTGTGGTGTATGCTTCCTCAGCCCATCATCCACTCAACAAAATAAGCAGTTTCCTTAACATTTCATTACAAAGTTTTCCATGCCTCTTGATTTATTTATTCATTCAACAAATTGAGAACCCATTACATGCCAGGCACTGTTCTAGACATCGAGAATAGAGCGGTGAGCAAAATAAACAGAAATCTTGACTCCTCTGGAAATTCAAAAATTACCTTAGAAATTTTACAATAATAAGCAGTAATCAGGGAGGAAAGAGGAAGAGTGAAGAGGGCTTTTGCCTTTCTCCATGCATACCCCAATCTTCTTCCTTGTGGTGGACGGTGGCTATGTGACCATGGTCTGCAAAGACCAGCCCTTAGGAGGCACGGCCGTGGTGAGAGGCAGAGATGCATCAGAGTTTCTGCAGGGCCGGCAAGGAGCACAGATGCAGGAGCAGATGGGACAGCGGGAGGAGAAGGCATCCTCTGGCAGAGCTGTGCCCCCGGCCCCGAGCCTGTTGCAAGAAGGCCGAGGCCTCTGCCGATGGGGATGTAAGAGCAGGTGACCCAGAGCTGAGCTGTGCCTCATTGGGAGATGCGGGGGGCCCGGCAGAGGCATGGAGCAAGTAGGCTTCCCAAGTGTACCAAAGCCTGGACTGCAGTGCAGAGGGGCAGGGAGGCTGAACCGGACTAAGTGCAAAAGGCAGCCCACCTCGTGCCAGAAATGTGACGGCTTTGAGCAGCCGTGATTCTGCCTGAATCAGGTATTTGCTGCTGCTCGTGCATCACAGGAAAGTAACATTGCATTAGGAAATATCTCCATTGGCTATTTCCTGTGACCTTCGGCTGCATCAAGCAAACCCAGGGCCCCGCGGGAAGGTGGACCTGCCCCAGGTTTGCCCCACATTACCAGTTCAGGACCCACTTCCCTTCATCAGCGCCGGCAGTGTTGCAAAGATCGCTCTCGTTGCAGAGCATCCGAAAGGTAGTTCAGCCTGTCAGGATTTCCTAAGGGGCACCTGGGTGGCTCAGCAGTTTAGCACCAGCCTTCGGCCCAGGGTCTGATCCTGGAGTCCCGGGATCGAGTCCACATCGGGCTCCCTGCATGGAGCCTGCTTCTCCCTCTGCCTGTGTCTCTGCCTCTCTCTGTGTGTCTCTCATGAATAAATAAATCAGATCTTAAAAAAAAAAAAAAAAAAAAAGATTTCCTGCAAAAGAGGAAACTGTAAATCAAAGGGAGCTTATTCTTTTTAAAATGTTTTGATTCAATTTTAGAATGATAATGAGCGGCATTAGTTTGGGGGCTTTAATTATACTGGGTCTCTGGCTCACCTTATGAGCTGCCTTTGATAGTTTTAGTCCTTATTTTAATTTAATTATGCTTCCTGTGCTGTGATTACATCATGAAAGGAAGGCCCTTGGATTTGTTCACTGTAGTGCAAAATTGAATAGGATGTATTTATAGTTGCTGAATCTATTAAAGAATCACACTTATCTGATTTATTTTAAAGAAGTGTTCACCTCCGAGGCAGGGCTGGAGCTCTGAGATTGATTTAGCTAAATTCATGTATTTTAAACATTTTATTTTATTTTTTTAAAATTTTTATTTTATGATAGTCACAGAGAGAGAGAGAGAGAGAGAGAGGCAGAGACACAGGCAGAGGGAGAAGCAGGCTCCATGCACCGGGAGCCCGATGTGGGATTTGATCCCGGGTCTCCAGGATCGCGCCCTGGGCCAAAGGCAGGCGCCAAACCGCTGCGCCACCCAGGGATCCCTATTTTAAACATTTTAAAGTTAAAATGACCTGTTATGAAAATTGCACCAGTTAGAGTTCTCTTTTCTCTTGAATCGCCTTGTTGCTAGATTTATTTCCAAATGAGAATCATCTAAGGGTACACAGATATCTAGCCCCTACTTTAAGTTTCCCCAAATAAAGAATAAGCAGCGATCTTTATTTTTTAAAAAGCACCACAGGTGATCCTGTTTGGAAACTGCTATCCTCTACCCAAAAGCACATGCTAGACATGTAAAATAACAGATTACATGATGGCATTGATAGCTTTCTCATCTCTAGAAAGCTAACCCGTGTGTAGCATAAAATATTCAGAGAAGGAAAGCACCATGAAAATGGGAAAATAATCTAATATCTTCCCTCCTACCCCAGAGTTCAACGATTATTCTGATGATCATCTTTTCATATATCGCCATGTATGTGCACACGTATGGGTACATGTGAGTGTCTGTCCAACATAGCTCATTTTTTTTCACAAACCACCTTGCCACACCAAGAGTTAATTATATTCAACAATTTCATTGTAATCAATGACCACTCCCATGTGTGGCCCACAAAGTTGCTCTCCGTGGACAGCTGTCCCCTCTGTTTCCACATCAGTGACACTAGTCCACCTCAATAGGAATATTCTGTAATGTTTTAGAATTCCCTAGAAGATCATTCATTCAGCATTTTAGATGGCTTTAACGATAGTAACTGTGGTAGGAGAAACGGTGGTAGGGGCAAGAATAGCAAACAATTCTATAAAACTATATGCTGGGCATCATTCTAAACCCTTTATGTAACTGTTTAATCCTTAAAACTCTATTTTTATTCCATTTTGCAGCTGGAGAAACTTAGGTACACAGAGGTTAAGTGACTTTCCAAAGTCACAGAGTTGACAAATGATGCCCCTAGCTCTTGAACTGAAGCAGCCAACTCCAGAATATCTGGTTAACACCATGTTACACTCAACAGGTGAGGCACAATGCAGAGTGAAATACAGTGAAAGCCTAAGGTGGCCTCATGCCTGCCTTTGTGGGCCTCACACTGTAGTTGAAAAGACAGGTACTAATAAACTAATCACAAAATGAACATGTAAATGCTCTGTGAATGATGTACCAGAAAGCAAGGCACGGGGTCTTCTATCTACAACCCCATAATAGGGGGAGTGACTTAGCATTATCTGAGAAGGTTTCACTCAAGAAGAGACTCCAGTGAGATCTCCAAGTTGAAAGGAGTTAATGAGATGAAGTTGAAGATAGAGCATTCTAAACAGTGGAAACATCTGCCATGGGCCCCGTGTCAAGAGGGAACATGGCAAGTCTGAGTAACTGGGAAGAGGCCAGGTTGAGAGAGGCTTCTCTGGGAGGGAGGCAGAACCTGGCAGGCAAGGAGGCTGGGGTGGCAGGGTAGAACCACTGCAAGATGCCTTCTAGGTTGGGGGTCAGACCTGGAGAGTTTTCATCTCTTCTGAAAGGGAAGGAAAACCACTCTTGTGTTTCAAGTCAGAGCATCATGCAAACAGATTTGTTTTCAAAGCAGTCTCTGGTGATGGTGTGGAGAGCAGATTGGAGTGGGGCCAGTCTGGCTTGGAGAGTCCTGTAGGGAACAGTTGCAAGTGAAAACAGAAGCCTACACCAGTTGGCAACGAGGAGCCGGAGAAGACTGGACAGATTTAAGAGGTGAAATAAACAGGACTTGGATAGAAGGCAGCCAGGGCGAGGCATTCGGAGAAGGAATGTCGGTGCTGTGCACCAAGCTGGCCAAAATACGGCAGTCAAGTCGCACGCCAGATGTGGCATCTGTGCCCACCTGGAGAGCGTGTGGACTTCAGGGCGGTTGTCATGAGAATCACACACGTTTCTTTGTGAGCCGCTTTACCCTTGAAGAACAGCTCTCCTGTGGGCATTGAACAATACATCATGCTTTATTCCATTTGCCTTTTGGAGATTTGTATGCAGATGACAATTTCAGATGCTTATATTTAATAGCCTATTTTTTTCTGTTTCTTTCCAGCCATTCTTGAAAGCATACAAGCTTTCCATCTCATGAGCTAAAAATATATTTCATTACAGAAACAGAAGAAACTGTCCGAAAGTGTAGGCTTCTAAATCCAAAAAATAAATTAAACTTGCTAACATTAATTATTTCCCAGGTATTTGTGGAGAGGTAGAAAGGAAATGTTCAGCAGTGTCTCGTTTTTAAAAGGTAAAACAAAACAAAACAAGTCCAGGAGGCACGCAGTTATAGCATAAAGCTAGCCACATTTGTGCATAAAATTTGAATACTGTATAGTCAAAGGATGGTTCCTCCTGCGTTTTATACAAAGGATGCACACAGCTGGGATTTTTACAGTCCTTCATTATAACAGCAGCCAACATTTTTCTGCACACTATAACTCTGAAACAACTCATAATTTTGAAGCAAACTCTGTAGGAGATATTTAAGTGAATAATGCTGTTCTATAATGAAAAGAGCACCTAATGCTTCCCATGTACAAGTCAGTGCATTACCATAATGTTAAAGAAACGCCCGTCTTCAGGATCTGTCCCAGGTCACCGGGGTTGGCATATCTATTGTTTACATTGAGCCCTTGAAAGCCAATGGTTAAAGAATGCTCTGTTTGTTGAAATTTGGTGAGTGCAAATAACTTGACAGTAAAGACTATTAAGCTGATGATCTTCACTGTGAAATTTCTCTTAGTTTCACTATAGCCAATTTAATGGACAAAATTTGATTTTTCTTAAAATGAGGGGGTGTACATTGGAAACACCGTGAGAACTTTTTCTTTTTGAAACAGGTTCATACGGCACCCCTGACCTGCTAAGAATCTCCAGGGATGGTGCACAAGCATGTTTAAAAATGTGTAATATAAAAAAAGTTACACTGCTCCCAGTTAAAAGCCACCAGATCAATAAGACAAGAGGTAGTGGCCACAGTCAAGTAATCTTTCAGAAAATGCCTTTCTGAAGATTGATAGGTATAAGTTATTTTGGTTTTGTTCATTCAAAGATCTCAGAATTGAAAGGGAAGTGAAGAAAGCGTCCCCTGTTTTTTAGAGATCAGCTCACATCAGGGGCGGTCGCTGATACTTCTGAATGTTCAGGACAAGGATGTAGTGACTGATCTGTAGACATCAGCGTGGATGGTATCGTGTCCACTCAGACCTCCTTGGGAGAGCTAAGGCATTTCTGCTGCTAAGGCAGCCAGTTTTTTTTTATTGGACCCTCAGCCCCAAATGAGATCATAACAAGGCAATGTTTGAGAACTGTGTCTCTGCCTGAGATTGGCATCCCTCAAAGC
This sequence comes from Vulpes lagopus, assembly GCF_018345385.1. Lineage (NCBI taxonomy): Eukaryota > Metazoa > Chordata > Mammalia > Carnivora > Canidae > Vulpes > Vulpes lagopus. The sequence goes on along the minus strand of NC_054824.1, from coordinate 111,572,046 downwards.
TGCTGTGTGAGGCCTTCATTTGTTCCTTGCTTGAAGTGGAGCAGAGGAAATGTAACCCATTGCCTGAGCGGTGTGGAGGCTGCCACTGCCCATGGGTCACCTCTTCAACTGCCCTGCCCCCAGAGTGACCAGGGCAACTTGCTCATTGCCCAGACACTTTAAAGAATTATCTTATAAGATGTAGTGAGATACTGTTAGTAAGTGTGATTTATTGGCATATAAATTGGTTGTGTTATAAATTGTCAAGAATATGTCCATCTTTATTTACAGTTGCTTTTTTACCTTTGTTTACTTAAAAAAAATCACAACTGATAATGCCATATTTGAAACACATACTCAGTCCCAACCCTGTAAGACTGGGTTTACCTTATCTCGTTCTGAAACCGATAGCACAGTTACAGCCACTAACATACTTTCTCTAGTGTCTGTTCTAGACTTCCTTGGATTTTAGAAAGATAAAGATAATACAGTGTGTCTAAGAATCAGTAGTTAAATTTTATCTGAATCTCTTATATTTCAGTCCACTCTGTTTGAAAATAATAAATCCATGTTCTCCTTATATGTAGTAACTCCCTATAAAGTGCAATTAATTTACAGATAAATCAGACTTCCAATACCTAGATTTCAAAGGTAACATACAAAATGATTGCTTTATTGAGGACAGAGAATATAGGTGGAAAAATGTGAAAAGACTCTTTAGTCATGGCAGATTTTTTTCCTACAACAAGACTTGAGTTTCCTCTTAGTGGAAAAGAAATGGTGTGCAGGAGGCAATGTCACGTGGAATGGGTCATACCTTAACCCTCAAAGGCTGGCATAGAAGAGACTAATTAATGTCTTCTTAGGTGGATGCCTACTAAAAGCAGGAAAGCAGGTGGACCTCTGAAAAGGTCTGCCTTTGCCAAGTAAGGACGTTCCAGGGAGGCTGCGGGCTCTATGCAAGTGGCAGCAGTCACACTGAGCTTATTTACAGGTTGCCAGCCAGCCAGGTGGCCACCCTGAGTTCACCTGCAGCCCTGGTGTTGGTAGGACACCCTTCAGGTTGCTGGCTCTTCGTGTAGGCTGTGCCACTTGGTACTGAATCAGGGTGCCTGGAGGTGGAGTTTAAGGTTGAGGTTGGTAGAACACGGGAGGATGTCTGAACACATACCCAGTATTTTCACCTTAAGCATCTTTGCTTCAAGCCTTTTTGCCACCAGGATTTTCACCATGTAACTAATTGGCCATAAGGCAATTTTGCTATAAGAGATAAAATCATGAAAAATAAAAGAGGGACAGTCAAGAGGAAAAGGGCATAAAGAAATTGAAAAATTAATGACAAAATTAAAGACTATATGGCAAAATATAATGTATTTGAATACCGTACGTTTAAGATGGGTATAGATTCATGGCAGTCCTGTGCAGATACCCAACTATATTTTTGTGGGTTGTACCTAAGCACTTGTCTTCAAAGTCTTTCATTCTTTTTTTTTTTTAAGATTTTATTTATTAATGAAAGATGACCTGAGCCAAAGGCAGACACTCAGCCACTGAGCCACCCAGGTGCCCCAAAGTCTTTCATTGTTAATACCATACAGTTTGGGGTTTTTTGCTGGTCGATCCATCTCTTCATTCACCATTGCACTTCTTTTCTCACTAAAATTTCTTCCTTCATTGAAAGAGATACCAGTTTCCTGGGATGCCTGGGTCGCTCAGAGGTTGAGTGTCTGCCTTCTGCTCAGGGCATGATCCCAGGGTTCTGGGATCAAGTCCGGCATCAGCCTCCCCGCAAGGAGACTGCTTCTCCCTCTGCCCATGTCTCTGCCTCTCTCTCTCTGTGTCTCTCATGAATAAATAAATAAAATCTAAAAAAAAAAAAAAAAAGATACCAGTTTCCAAATACTAGGGGGCATATTTGTGACTGTGTATTGCACTGCAAAAGCCTACACTGTTGTTTGTTCTTGGTGTATTTGTCACATGTCCCTTGATAGACATTCCAAAGCTCTGTGGAAAACGTGGGTTCAAAAGTATGTACCATTCTATAGACCATTACGACAGCTGCTTATATAAGAAAAATGGGAGTACTATAGCAAGAGCAAAATGAAACCGAACTGTCAACTAGTTGATGAAACCAACAAACTGCCAGGCCAAACTGTCAACCAGTTATTCTTTTTATCTTTAAGGCAAAATTGCCTTAAGGCCAGGTAGTTATGCAGCAGCAATGCTTGCAGCAAAGAAGCTAGTGGTGGAACTTTCTAGAACCATCTGAATGGTACATCTTATTGAAAAGCTGTGAGAAACTGTGGTATGTACATTATAGTGCTACACAGCTAGCAAAGCGATGGAAAACTACTTCTCTGAACAGAAGGCCCATGTAGTGATTTCCAGAGGAGACAAACAGAAGAAAATCTTATCTTTATAGCAGGATGACAGCCAATAAAGGAGGAGGGGATGATAGGATTAGAATGCTACCATTTTGAAAAGGTCAGTGGAAATAAGGCTCAAGTGATTGTATATGGAGTGATACCTTCCAAGTAAGAAAGAAAGGAGAGTAAATAAACGTGTATGTTTGTCTATTAGCACAACACACACACACACACACACACACACACACACACACACACATTATTTTTACAAAGAGAACTCGAGAAGAATAAGCCCTAAATACCTGAAAATGGTTACCTGTATGAATAGGTGAATGGCAGTGGGGCAGAAGAGGGTATAAAAGATAATAAGCAAGAGACTTTTCTGAGAATAATTTTTTATACAGTTTTTATTTTTGAATCATGTAAATATTTTGCATAATCCAAAAAAATTAATTAAAAATATGAAGCAAGCTAGGCCTGAGACTGAATGTGAATGGAAACATATGATCTAAGTATATATCAAATTAATAATTTACCACCCAGAAAGAAAAAGAATTCAAGTAACTTTGAACACAGCTCTGACTATATATTTTTAGTGGTATATGGTCTAAGGATGAAAAGATCTAAAATGAAATCTTACACTTTTTTAGTAGATTTATTTTTCATAGTAATACTGGTATTGTTATTCTAAAAAATTTTATATGCAGCAGGATAAAGCAAAGAAGCCAATATATGAATGTAATTAGGATCAGAGTTCTCACTGCAAAAGAAAAGATGCAGAGACTTTTAAATTTTTTTTAAGATTTCATTTATTTATTCATGAGAGACACAGAAAGAGAGAGAGAGAGGCAGAGACACAGGCAAAGGGAGAAGCAGGCTCCATGCAGAGAGCCTGACATGGGACTCGATCCCAGGTCTCCAGGATCATGCCCTGGGCTGAAGGCGGCGCTAAACCGCTGAGCCACTCGGGCTGCCCAAGATGCAGAGACTTTTAGAAAAAGAAAAGAATCTCTGTAATGTTAAATTTGAGTTGGAAATATTAGTATGATGTCATATTAGTATGTCATAATTTAAATATATACAATATATAATACATATAATACATATAACATACCCCAAGTTTTATTCACTCAAATGAGCTAGATACAATAAAACTCCCAATTGTTATGGGCATTCATAACACCAAGATCTTGATTTCTAAATGCTATTCCCCAATTTAAAGAAAAACAGAAAACAAAAACTAAGGTTTCTTAGAGAAATGACTGTTTCCAGGTCTAGGTCAGGGAAAAATCAGGTGAGCCTATAGCATCTTATGCGAGAAAGCAAGGTTATATTAAAAAAGATGATGTCAAAAGGACACAAGAGCCAGCTTGAAAGGGCTGCCACAGGCCAAATTAAGGATAATTTGATATCCAAAAGAATGATGACAGTAACTGGTTATAACACCTCAAATTTTTTTATAATTCATGCATCTTTGGTAAACTTTTAAAAAAACAAAATAAATACAAAGGAATAAACAGAAAGGGATAAGGGAAGTCTTTCTTTACAGAGTAATACCAGTCAGTAAATGTAGAGGTGAGAGGAGAGATCACCTTCTGCAAAACCCAGTATAATTGATTGAGATGAGAACCATCAGTGCTTCTTCAAAAGACTGGCAGAGAGGGAGTCTGGGAGTCAAAATAGTCACACAACCTTAAATTGTCACCCTGCAGATTATCTCACTATAGGGGAGATGGAGCCTCCTCAATGGAAAGATCTGGTGATCGATGCTTCACTAATTAAATTAGCAAAGCCAGTAGTGGCACCATCACCATCTGCCTCCTAATGTGATAGTTAGAAGGGTCTAGGGTGCCTGGGTAGCTCAGAGGTTGAGCGTCTGCCTTCAGCTCAGGGTGTGATCCAGGGTCCTGGGATTGAGTCCTGCATTGGGCTCCCTGCAGGGAGCCTGCTTCTCCCTCTGCCTGTGTCTCTGCCTCTCTCTCTTTCTCTGTGACTATCATAAATTTAAAAAAAAATTTTCTCTAGAAGGAGAGAGATTCTGCAGTGCAACTCACCTGGACTCTTCAGAAACTCAGTGTTGTTGAAAAGGAAAAAAAAAGCTGGTAGATTATTCTAGATTAAGGAAGGCTAAAGAGACATAACCAAAAACAGTTTTTGAACCTGGATGCAGGATTTTCCTAAAAAGTCATTTGGGGGACAGATGGAGATATTGAATGGATACAGGCTACATATTAAATGACATTATAGAATCATTATTTTTCTCGTTTGTGGTGATAATAGGATTGTGGTTATGTAGAGAACGCATTCTAGGGTGGTACTTAGAGATAGAAATAATATCCAAAACTATCACATGCTTCTGGGAAAAAACCATATAAGATGCAGATACACAGAGATTTTGAAAAAGCGAGAGAAAGCAAATGCTCACAACTGCTGGGTCTGGGTGAAGAATATTCAGATGTATATTGTACTATTATTTTGCCTTTACTATAGACTTGAGAATTTTCAAGATAAAAGTTGTAGGGGGAGAAAGCCATCGAATAATAGTCAGAGAGCTGCATTTTCTCTTCTAGATGCTTCTAAATTGATTTCATGTTATTTTTATTCTTCTTTCTGGTTTTATGCTTTCCAGTGTAAAAGTGAAGTCCACGAAATGTGTGTACCTCCCAAACCCCTTAAAAAATCTGAGCAGATGACAGGCCAAGGGTTTCCTTCCCGCAGTGAGCTCTGGGGCAGAGGTAATGAGCATAAGCAGTGTCCTGTTCCCTGCCCTGCAGCCCGAGACCAGCTGCCCTCCCCAGCACCTCTTCTTATGCAGACTCAAGGTGTTTTTGTCATGGGGGCCTGACATGTGGGGAGCAGGGAACAGAAAACAGCAGTGCACAGCTGGCAGCCTTCTGCTTTGATTAAGTTGCAGAGGGCAGGGAGGGACACGGGGCTTCTTGGGTTAGAAACCAGGGCTGCACCCCAGGATTTGGAAGGATGGTCCTGCACCAACTCCATTCCAAACTCAGGCTGGAGAGGCAGGGCCCTCCACCTGTGGCCCACTCTCGGCATCTTGGCCTGCCTTACAAGAGCACTGTGGGTTTTTTTTAAATTGTTGCAGACATACCAGATCTTAGATTTTGAATTCTCACGGGTGCCATAATAAGAAAGGTCATACTGATCTGGTAAAACTGGTTTGTACTGACCCTGAACATCTTCTCTTGGGGACCCTCTGTAATGTCACACTCCTACAAATTTCCTCCTCGTTCCAAAAGACTATTCATGAGACTGAGCGACAACTTTTATTTCCAGCCATTCGGCCTGCCAAACTTTCCCCCTTATTTTACATGTCTAAACATTGCAGTTAAAAACATATTTAGAATATTCGATTCAGCACTAAAACTTATGGCTTTCTCCTTCTCCTAGTCTTTCTGTCCTTATGCCCATCCCCTCCCCTGGCACTAACTCCCCTCCCCTGTTTCTGAGGCTGCATACATCCCTAATGGTCACACAGCCAACATAATAACCTTTGGTGACCAATCTATGGTGACCAATCTATGGTGACCAGTGTGAGAAATCTGTGGTGTTAGCCAGTGGTGTTTTGACATTGATGGGAGAAGTATGTGAAAATTGTTCAGGACAGAGAGATAACATGCAGAAAGCAAGAAAATTTTTAATAATAAGTGTCTATCTGTCTCCAGAAAGTTCTATCTGTGGAAGTTTATTCATAAAGGAAGGCTGTGCCCAAGGCCCTGTAAGAGCAACACACAAACCATCCCTATAACCAGCAGGAAATTCCCGATTGGTCTGGGGTGTTCCTTCATTAGGTCATATTTATTATCGTGATTGCAGTAGCAACGTGATTTATGGCGTAGGCCTCTGGAAATGACATGAGCAGGAAACAGTGTAGCCACAGCCGCCTTCATCCAACATATCCAGTCTGTTCAAAATAAATGTAGAAATCTCCTTCTCAATGACATTTTTGTGCTGCTTTTTTTTATTTCTCTTGCTTTTGAAATACTGTGTTGTTCAGTGCCATCCTGTTTGAGAATGCCATGTCCCCAGGATGAAATTGTGTTAGCCAAACCAAGATGTGGATTGTGTATCTCTGTTTGGTCAGATCTGAGCTGCGTGGGCCCTTGTTATCACCAGGGGGGGATGGGGCATACAAACCCTTCCTCTCCGGAGGCAGGATCTCCTGGGAGGACCTTTGTCAGCCACCTGAGGACCCAGTCACGCCAGGACAGGACTCCGCCGCTGAACACATTCTGTTTTGACTCTGATATTTCTGCACAGAAATCTGTCAGGGGCCACGGTGCTGCCACCCACACTTGTCCAGGGGCCCTGGGAGGTAGAGCCAGAATGGAAAGAAGTCGAAATTCTCAATTCTCAGTGCTTAGAATTTCCTTTTTAAAAGAAAAAAGATGGGCAGCCTGGGTGGCTCACCGGTTTCGAGCCACCTTCAGCCCAGGGTGTGATCCTGGAGACTCGGGATCCAGTCCCATGTCGGGTTCCCTGCGTGGAGCCTGCTTCTTCCTCTGCCTGTGTCTCTGCCTCTCTCTTTCTCTCTGTGTCTCTCATGAATAAATAAACAAAAATCTTTAAAAAAAAGAACAAAAAGATTTTATTTATTTGTTCATGAGAAACACAGAGAGAGGCAGAGACACAGGCAGAGAGAGAAGCATGCTCCCTGCAGGGAGCCCAGTGCAGGACCAGGGATCACACCCTGAGCCACTGAGGTGCCCCTAGAATTTCCTTTTTTTGATGTGTTTCAGGAAAACCAAAAAGCAGAGGCCTTTCAGATGGACTCCATTAAGCAAATTCTGGTCTCTGGTGGCAAGAGTCTGTTTTGCTTTGTGGCTCCCTTGCACATGAAATGAGCATCAAGTCAGCAAAGGGTGACTGCCTTTGGACAAAGCTCAGCCTTTGTTGTGACGTGGAGAGGCACTGCCAGCACCATGCCAGCTCTCCGTTTTGAAAAGGCAAAGGGACAGTAGAGAAAAATTATGAAATCAGTCTTGACATTGCATGAGAAAAAGTGAAAAGGGCACATTTGAATCTTGAGCTAAGCTTGAGTAATTTCGTGTTACTAGCTCATGTTCTTTTTCTGTTAAGCTCTTTGACTGGCTTTGGCTGACTTTGGGGAAGTCCTTCAAAATCTAGAATTACAGAGCCTCTGCTTGCATTGAGTTGGCTGTCGTCCAGAGTTTGGGCTGGATTTTGGGTTGGCCAGCACCAGTGGTTGGCTTGTCGGGTTACCTTGTACTAGCATCTCTTATGAACCCTGGGATGAGGCCTTCCATGTGACGCCTTCCCACAGGGTGTAAGTAAGCCTGCCTTAGGATACTTGGGGCAGTCAGAGGTCTTTACCACAAGCATAGCAAAAGGTGTCAGGTCCCTCTCTTCTTGGGGTAAAGCTTTATCCCTCTGTTCTTGAGTGCTCTGACCGTGCCAAGGTGGCAGGAGGAGGGAGTGAAATGAGTAAGTCTTTGTCTCCTGGGAGAAAAGTGCTCTGTCAATACAAGGGAACGTCAGTCCCATGGGTGGACGACACCCCGGCACACTGGTTCTGCGATACCCAGAAAGTGTCCTGTTTGTACACAATGTTTGCCTACAATGTTCATCTATCTAGGATGAGTGTCCAGTAAGGGGGTTGACAAGAAAATTCTCATTCTAGTTGGCTTTCGTATTATTTTTCAACTTTGATGGCAACTATGATCCAAAAGACCATTAGACTAATGTCAAAAAGCAGTCTGAGGAAATTTTTGTCAGGTGGAGGGACTTGGGCACGGATATTTCTAAACAATGTGTAATGTTGCTGTCCTCCCATACTGTGCCTGGGCTCCCCTATCATTAGTTCAATTAGAAGCTACTGTCCTTCTGAACCATGACGTCACTGAGAACACTCCAGGATGGCCATGGGCACTCAGAAATTCAGATCTGCATGAGGTGTGTAGTAGGATTAAAAGAGCCCTCAGCATATCTGTATCACACCTTGGACAAAAATTTGATCTGAGCATATGGAAACAGGCGAACAGGAAGGCCATTGGTAATTCTAAATTTTGTTCTTCTTCCAAGTAGTTGATTGAAAGTATGTTAGCCAGAAAGCCACATAAATGCCCAGTCAAGCACTCTAAGGTATGAACAATATTGGATTCTAATTTATTTTGAGAGATTAGAATAGTTTGTGCCCACAGAAAGCACGCAAAACTATTTGTTGATTATTTGAGTGAATATCAAGGCATTAGATAATGTTGCCTTCATGGGCTTCTTCATCAGCTTAGGCTGATGTCCCATCAAACAAGGCAAATCCTTCAAGGTTCTTATGTATTATTTTAGGTGTAATGTTCCTATTTACCCAGCGTATGTTTTCATGGAAAATAGTGTACTCCACAGATGCTGTGTCACTAAGTTAGCCATCTTTAGAGTATCATTGATAATCACTCAACTGACTGTTCAATGTAACTTATAATGTGGTCAGCCACCCTTAAACTATTAGAAAGACATGTTTACAATGAAAGGATGGGAAAACTAAAACTATTACTTTTTCTTGCTTCGTGGAATTTCATGAGTCCCTACTTTGGCACTTTAGTTTCTGTTTATAGGACAAGGTTAAGAGAAACAGAATTAGGAAGTTGCTTAGGAGTAAGCTTTTCTGTTTATTGGGAGTTGGTACTGAACATTCATAAATTTATAATCTGCATTATGTTCCAGCAATATGTTAATGCTGAGTTCATGAGATTAATCAGGCCACATGCTGTCCTGTGGTTTCACTAATATAGTTCTGAGTTACATCAGCATTTTCTCTTTCACACCACACGCAAAAAGCCTTACAGAGCAGTATGTAAGCAGTCCTAACAGGCAAATGTTCAGACATAATTAAAGATGAAGTTTAGCTTTTCTGTTATGGTTGGTGAACAAGATAATGTTCTTTAACTCCATGATAGGAAAATAGAGCCAAGGCATTTGGCTGCCAAACACATTCTCACTGAAACTTCACGCAGGACTTCACCAATTGCTGGCAGCTCATTCCAGGAATTCCAGCCTCCATGGGATCACTAAGAAGTCTGGTAGAATGAGAACATTGCAGGTCTAATGGGTGGAAACAGGTCATCCCTAAGCTTTGCCCACATTTTCCGATATGTACATGCTGCTTCTGGAATTTTTAGTAACCAAATATCCACTGGAAGATTGGTTCCTTTGGCTAGACTGCAAATTAGGGAGAGAAGTGCATTCGTTCCACTAAAGTAAAATTTTGCCAGTGATTATTAGAAATTGGATCATAATTTTAAACTGAAGTTGTGTCTACTTAATTAAAGACATGCCTCCAATTTATAACAGAATAAACCAGCCACAATAATCATTCATTCAGCAGATGTTTCCTGAGCACCTACTTGGACTTGGATGTCTGCTTCCGCTGGTTCAACACTGGTGAGAGGAACAGTCTACACAGAACATATCCTGAGGGGTTATAGCTTCTGAGTAGTGAAACTAGTGCTTTCTGCCTTAGCCTCATGGCCATCACTCCTTCGATAGCCCTCTGCCTCAGTATCTCTGTTGAGTATAGCATGGCCCACCCTGTTAGATAGGCTCAATTACTGACAGCCTCTAAAACTGCCAGATTTGGGATCCCTGGGTGGCGCAGCGGTTTGGCGCCTGCCTTTGGCCCAGGGCGCGATCCGGGAGACCCTGGATCGAATCCCACGTCAGGCTCCCGGTGCATGGAGCCTGCTTCTCCCTCTGCCTGTGTCTCTGCTTCTCTCTCTCTCTCTCTGTGACTATCATAAATAAATAAAAATTTAAAAAAGATTTAAAACTGCCAGATTCCAGAATCAATTATAAATAAAGCATTAAAAAATAACAATAAAATAAAGCATTAAGTTGGAGTATTTACCTAGGCTGACTGGACTAACTTGTTCAAATTTACCAATTATTAGTGGGTTGTGTAAGGATGGTAAGCAAGAAGATGTGAGGCACCTGTGCCAGCTATGTGAAGGACCCCCCAGGGGTCAGGCCACTGGAGAGGTCAGATGAGACATACTCCAGTTACTTTCTCCCTCCCCCAGCAGCATACTCTCTTGATTATTTTCAATATAGTAATAATAACAATCCTACTTTTCTGATCCTCCCATGCAGTGCCTCATAGTCACATTTTTAAATATGATACAAGCCTGTTGTACAATAAATATTTTGAAGTGATATTGAAGGGGAGGCCCTTCTCTATGCTGTGTTAGATTTATCATAGCCTCTTTATTTTGGATCTATTTATTTGAGAGAGAGAGAGAGAGAACACAGGCAGGGGGAACAGCAGAGGGAGAGAGACAGCAGACCCCCCGCCGAGCAGGAAGCCCAATGCAGAGCTCCATCCCAGGACCCTGGATTGTGACCTGAGCTGAAGGCAGATGCTTAACTGGCTGAGCCATCCAGGCAGCCCTTTTTGTGTTGGATCTAATTTGAACCCCAAGAGGCCTGAATGGGCCACCTGTGTGGCTCAGTCCATTAAGCATCTAACTCTTGACTTTCACACAGGTCATGATCTCAGGGTTGTGAGATCGAGCCCCATGTCAGGCTCTTCATTCAGCATGGAGGCTGCTTGAGATTCTCTCTCTCCCTCTGCCTCTCCCCCTGCTCATGTGCATGCACTCGCTCTGTCTCAAATAAATAAACAAAATCTTAAAAGAAAGAGGACTCAATAATGTACATCCACTAAGGACCTCTACTTTTTTTTTGTTCACATGCAGGAACTGGTCTATATACAAACCCACACACACATACACACACGCACACCCCAAAAAACACAGGCTGGTATATATCTAGAATAGTGCTGGCCTTTAAGATGCTTATGTTTGGTTTCAGTCAAATTTATAATTCTTCCTTCATGTTTTCATTTCTTCTCTTATTATCTTGGAAATGATAAGAAATTGGCAGATTTCTCACCAATCTTCCGACATTTAGCTTGCTGCTGGTAATTTATGTAACCTGTCTGCCGTATCAGTTCCTTGTCTTCTAACAACATTTTATTTCTTCCAAGATCAAGACTGTCATGCTATTATTTTAAGGATTTTTCTCCTTGATGCTGTCTCAGCTGTGCTGTCCTTCCCCTTCTCCTGGGCGGTCTCCTTATCTTAATAAAACATAATTAAAGCTGCACATAATTCTGGTCAGCCTTCGTTTAAACCTGAAAAACTTCCCTGTCTCACTTACCATACCTCTCCCTTCCTGTACACCAGTCCCCTCAGGATTCCTCTGCCCACGTGAGGGACCTGCTTACCTCTGACAGCACATAGCTGGGATTACTTTCCTGTTCATCACCCCTAAAGATGAGCTTGTGCTTTAATTTACAAATATTAAATATATGTATTTGTTTACAGTGAATTAAATCAAATGTGCATCTGTGTAATTACTGCTAGTTCAGATGATTTTGGGGAAATACATGGACTCCCATCTGATGTGGTTATTTGATATACAGCTCCTAGCATAGCACCGTTCTCAGATTATGAAGGTAACACAATGCAACCGGTATTGGAGATATTAATATTCATGGAGTTCCTTTGCTCTCTTAGATAACTGGAGCTCAGAGAAGCATGGTACAAACTACTATAGAGTGAATTCCTCAATCTATGTCATATTTGAAAAAAAAACAGGTTCTAGGAAGCTTTTATAAAACAACTGATTTGTATTCTTAAAAAGATCGTGTGAGGTAAGGAAAAAAATTAAGGGACTGTTCTAAATGAAAGAGACTAAAGGAACATGACAAGTAAATGCAGTGCATGATTCTTGATTGATTTTTAAGCAACAAGACAAAACAAGACAAAACAACAACAACAACAACAACAACAACTATAAAGGACACTATTGGGATGATTTGGAAGGTTTGAATATGCATATATATAGAGATAATATTTTTGTATCATGGTTAGATCTCTTAAGAGTAATAATACTAAAGTTATGAAAAATTCCCTGTTCTTAGGTAAGCCATGCTGAAGTAGTAGGGTACATTGTCATAATGTCTTCGACCAACAGGTCGAATGCTTCAGCAGGATAAGTGTATATTTGTATGTACATGTGTATACATATGCTCATATGTATGCTCTTACACAGAAATTCTTGTCATTCTTTAATACTTCTAAATAAGGGGAAGACTGGTTTCTTAGTTAACTTTCCTACTGATAAATACAAGATTTTTCTTATACTTCAAGATGCAAACTAAAGGGTGTGGCAATGGGGGAGGCCAGCACACCTGAGACCTTATCTTACAAAATGTGGGTGGAAAGTCCACCCTACCGGCCTTCCCCTGCATCCTCCATGGTGTTGATCATTTCACATGTGCAAAATTAAACCAAGCCACCAGCTAACTGCAAGAGGTTCTCCGCTATTTCTTGACAAAATGAACCCAAGAAATGTAAATCACTTGACACCAAATGCTTTAAAAAATATGGCCAGTTTTTGCTGTGTCACTTCTTGCCTTAAGCAGAATGGAATGGGGGAAGGGTGAGCTGCATTATTGTACATCCCTTACTTCCCGGAATTTGGGAAGAGCAGTGCCCCTATGTGATGCTTTTTATTTGTCATCACTTCTCACACTTTGGGAGGTCGTTTACCCTCTTCTTCATGTGTGTGTTGAATTGTGTGGGAAGGTGATTTGGCTCTTAGCATTTTAAAATAAAATAGGCTTGTCTTCTTTGTAAATTCCTCTAATTGTTTACTGAAATAGTTGAGTGGGATTTAATTGATACACAAATAGAAAGAAGAGTAGTTTTGAAAACATCATGCCATCTTAAAAAATACCCCAAGAAGGGGAGAGAAGAAAAATGAAGCCTATGTCTTGAAGTCAGTTACAGCTTTGGGGAGGAAGTGAAGGGAACTGGCCCACAGCCTGACAACCATCTCCACGTAGGGCAGCTCTAATGCGCCAGGGTGTAGTGTGGCAGGAGGGCCATTTTGCCTGTACTTTGCTTCACTGAAGAGTTGTCCCAAGTTGCATTTGGACTTCATACTGAAAATGACTAGACTGAGAGCTCTTCTTCATAAGTAGTCCTTATGTGGTAACTTCAAAAAAAAAAAATACTCCCCATCATAAAACCAGAAATTTTTTTGAGAATTTATATCCTCTTGTTTTCTCTCCAGTGTATCCAGTTTCGTGATTCTTCTGGTCAGAGGGTGGAAAAAATTTGGGTTATCAGCATGTGCCACACTCTCTTTCATAGGCATTTGCGAACATAAAGTGGTATTTTATTGTGTGTAAGTTGTGGTTAAATGTTTAGATTTTTTTATAGAGTTGCTCTTACATTGTTATCAGCCAAAATATTGTGTGGCTAAATGATTTCAGTTCATCTAATTTGCTTGACAATTAGACAACCATTCTAGCCTTGGGAACAAAATATGTTCATCATAAAAATATTAAGAATGTGATCTAAAGTTCAATGCTGAAATATTAAACTACTTAGTGGAAAGTTTTAAGAATTATGCACTTAATATGCAAAGAAACAGTCATTTCTTACTGCTATAAATTCCATTCCTGTCCATAAAAGGAAAATATATCAAGTTTAACTATTTGATACTAAAAACAAATACCATTAGGTCATCGTGTAGGTTCTCTAAACATCCTTATTTTTCCTATATGCATGAATGGTCTTAAGTTATGCTTATATTTCAGTTTTAGAAATGTTTACCAAACATGCATATGATTTCCATTACTAGGAATGAACTACACCAAGTTCTGTGGATTTGCCATCTTTCTTCTTTATTATATGTTTAATTAGTTATGTACTTTATAACTTTCAATATTTTGACATTTTAGAATACAGCAATATGTTATATTGCTGTGATCTATATATAGTTATATTTGGAATTATATGTTATGCCTGAGTTATAAAAATAATTTGACACATCCACTATGTTCAGTGGATATCATGTCTGCCAAAAATATTACCATTTACACACTGCTAGCTTTCATACATAATTACTTACTTGTTCATCTCAGGACATAATGTCAGCTTGTACTATGTAATATAAAATAATCTCATCTAGATGCATAATGAATTTCTATTATCTAAGAGTTGTTTATATTTGATGACATTTTCCTTCCTTGGGAAAATATACTTCTGGGAGAGGAAAATTATAACATTTTTAAAATCCATGCCTTTCTTTTTTATGGCACTACAATATGTTTGAGTGCCCAATGATTAGGATCACTATTGTATAGTGGCAATGTGCTAAGTCCGTAAAGTGTGAGAAATGGTTTCTGACTTCAAGAATCTCATAAGACATCCTATATATTGGAAGGTAATTAATTAAGACAGGATGAGGTGAGGATGATGATTGCTTCGGAGGAAGGAGACAAATGAGGTCACCATGGACGAAAAGATCAGAGGCATCAGGGAACTGAGCCTTGAAGGATGGGAAAGATTAGATGTTATGGAGTAGAGAGCAAATGCATAGAGAGATGAATGGAGAGAGAGCAGTGGAGGCAATGAAGACTCGTATGCAAGTTGAACATTTTGTGAGCGATGAATGTCTGATATTCCTACCGCAATCCGTTCACATCCATGAGTGATGTACTAATACTTTAATAGAAAAGTGGGCAAAGAATAGGAATGATCAGTTTATAGAAAGAAAATGCATACCATCAATATATGTACTCAAAGCTGTTCAATGTCATTAATAAATAATAAAATGCAAATTTAGAAAATTACACACTCTTTATTTTTCATATCAAATTGACAACCTTTAAAATCCAGTAAGGTAGGGTACAAAGGACCCCTCACACGTTTTCTGGTGAGAGTAGAAATTGGTAAGCAAGTCTTTAAAGTAGTTTGTAGTTGGCATTACTGCTATTTTAAATGGATGTGACAATTAACCCAATGCTGCTTGAAACTTCCTCTAAGGGAATTTTTAGATTTATAGATAAAAATTCTCATCATAGGATTATATATGACAGTGAATAATCTGAGAGCTACCTAAATTTCTAATAGTGACATAAATAAATAAATGTCACTTTAGTAAGTAGTGCTGAGTCATTAAAACCTATGCTTTCAGAAAAATTTTAGTGATATGCAAGAGTCATAGAAATTAAATGGAACAGTAAAATCCAAATTTTATTTAAGATAAATGTATGGTTTTTTGTTTTGTTTTTTTAAAGATTTTATTTATTTATTTATTCATGAGAGATACAGAGATAGAGGCAGAGAGAGAAGTAGGTTCCATGCAGGGAGCCTGATGTGAGACTCGATCCCTGCATTCAAGGATCACACCTTGAGCCAAAGGCAGATGCTCAACCGCTGAGCCACCCAGGAGTCTCTAAAATAAATATAGCTTTTAAACAAAATAAGATTGGATTAAAAGATCTCAAAGCATTAGTAATTGTTATTCTAAGTGCTAAAATTATGAGTGGTTTGTACTTTCTTTAACCTTCTATATTCTAGATTCTGTTTAATGAAAATTAATTATCTTTAGAAAAAACATATTAGGGGATCCGTGGGTGGCTCAGCGGTTTAGCGCCTGCCTTTGGCCCAGGGCGCGATCCTGGAGTCCCGGGATCGAGTCCCACATCGGACTCCTAGCATGGAGCCTGCTTCTCCCTCCTCCTGTGTCTCTGCCTCTCTCTCTCTCTCATAAATAAATAAATAACTCTTTAAAAAAACATATTAAACTTTCATCTATTTTAGCAATTTATTGAAACAGGACAAATGAGATAGTTAGGATAAGGCCTCAAAGAGGGGATCTTATAAATCAGTAGATGTCAGTGTTATCCCTGGACTCGTTAATGAAATGAAGTTGCTGAATAAAAAGTGTGTGTGTGTGTGTGTGTGTGTGTGTGTGTGTGTGTTGATGGAGACCTTGTTGAAAAAGATCTGGGTCTTGTCCACAGTCTGGAGGCCAAAAAGGCACTTAAAGAAGAGTTTACACACCCAGGCCAAAAATGGTACTGGGGGTTGGAATAGTATAGGAAAGAATGTACATAATTTGTTGGAACCAGCATGGTTTAAACTATGTAAAACATTATAGAGAAAGAGCTATAGTGGCACCCATCTTGTGTAGTGAAGGTAGGAATTATTTTAAAAAAAAAGTCCAAAAATAAATAAATAAATAAATAAATAAATAAATAAATAAATAAAAATTTAAAAACACTTCCCGTCAGATATTTACACACAAATTATTTTCAAATGACTTTGTAAGTACTAAGAACTAAATGTCCTTTTCAGAGTCATCTTTGGCCCCTGCATACTTGGCCTGAGCTGCTAATATGTCAACATGTGACCATCACATCTCAACAATTGAGAACATCAGTGACTGATGAAGTTATTCAGGCCTTTATTTCAGATCCATTGGTTGCTTTTAAATAGTTATCATCAAATATCAGCAAAATCCTAGATGACAGATGAGTGAAAATCTCTTTGGGGGCTCTTCTGGTTGAAATTCTATCAATTACTTGAAATATACCTGTATATTTATTATAAAGAAGGAGAAAGTGACCCTAATTAATGATTACTGTGAGCCTTGCCAACTGTATAAACACAATGTTCAAACAAATAAAAACTAAAGGAAAACCATAACTTTAGGATAAAACTTTTCATTTTTGCTCTAGCAAATGTTTATAAATAATAAAATGATAATAAGTAGCAGAACAAAATTTGAATATTTATTCCATTATTTGGTTTGCTAGCTTTCGCAACAAATAAAAAAAGTCATAGTAAAAAAAAAAGAACCTTTTAAAAATGCTTAGCAATTTGAAAGATATGTATTTGATCAATAAATATTCAGAAATTAGATATTATGTCTAAAAAGCTTAAGCGTTATCCATGGGAGGGAAAGCAGAAAATGCCAAGTTTAGAGGAAATGAACAAGGAGTTAGAACCTAAACAAACAACAAATGCTAGACCCACAATCACAGGCCAAGGTCTGTTCAAACTCATGCATGTCCTGATCTCATGTGTGCTCATTTGTACAGCTACTTCATTCAATATACAACACATTTGCAGTGCAACTGAGTCATCTTAATTCTACAATAAACACATTCACATTGGCAAGTACATATGTAGATGCTAAATATGGGTTCTTTATTCATTTAACAAATACCAAATGAGCAGCTGTAATGAGCCAGGCAGTATTCTAAGCTCTGCAGACCAGAATTAACCAAATTCCTTCTCTGTAGAGTTTGCTTTCTGATGAGAGAATATAGACCATAAAGAAAATAAATAACTTATCTGTATTCTCAAGGAAAGTAAAGCTGGGAAGGAAGACAGGGAGCAGAGGGGACAGGAGAGAAGTTGGAAGAGGTTAGACATGTAAATAGAATGGCCAGAGAAGGTCTCCATTTTGAGTGCGTGACTAGAGAGGTGAGCCCTGAAAGTGTCAAGGGAAAGAGACTTAAGGCAGAGAAATAGCTGGGAGACCAGTGGGGCTGCAACAGAAGGAGCAAGAGGAAGGATGTCGAGAGACAAGATCTGAGAGCTGATACACAAGCTAATGGAATCATGCAAGGCATATTAGGGATTGTGAAGACCTTAGCTTTTATTAATTTTTTAAAAACCAGTGGTGTTCCATTTTTGTTTTAAAACAGAAGCATTGGGATCCCTAGGTGGCTCAGCAGTTTAGCACCTGCCTTTGGCCCAGGGCATGATCCTGGAGTCCTGGGATCAAGTCCCACGTCAGGCTCCCTGTGTGGAGCCTGCTTCTTCCTCTGCCTGTGTCTCTGCCTCTCTCTCTCTCTCTCTCTCTCTCTCCTCTCTCTCTCTCTCTTTGTGTGTGTCTCTCATGAATAAATAAAATCTTTAAAAAATTAAAAATAAAAAAAATAAAACACAAGCATTTTGTATACTTCAGTTTCTTTTTAAAAACTAAATGTAACTGTGATATTAAGAATAGACCATGATAGTATGGACATTTTAATGCTATTAATTTTTCCAGTCCTTTAACATGGAATGCCTTTCTGTTTATTGGTATCTACTTTCATTTCTTTCAACACTGTCTTATAGTTCTCAGTAAAAAAGGCTTTCACCTCCTAAGGATTTTATTACTACTCCTCATAGCTCAGAATGTGACCTTATTTGGAAATAGGATCTTTAGGCAATCCAATCAAAATGAGGTTATTAGGGTGGGCCCTAATCTAGCACAACTGGTATCCTTATGAAAAGAAAAATTTGGGCACAAGCTGATAGAGTGGGAAGATGATGTGGAGAGACCCAAGGAGGGGGCCATGGGAGGACAGAAGCACAGACTGAAATTCAGTGTGGGGTTTTGGGATATGATGGAGCTGCTGGGGAGCCTAGTGGCTGAATTCATGAGGAAGCCATTGTCATGATGGCTGTGAGATGTGACCCAGCTCAGAAGAGAAGTGAGGACATGAAAAGATATGAAGACCTTGTGGAATGAATAGGGAGAAATTTTTTAAAGAAAAAGGAAACTGCCACCTCAAACAAATCATAGTCTATTGAAGAAAAGAATCCTAAAAACAAAGCAGTTGGCGCTATGAAAAAGGACCATGGAAGAGACAATGGGACTGTTCCCATTGGAGGGAAGGTCTCCTATGCCAAGGGGAAACAGGGACCAGGAACAACTTCAGAAAGGAAGTCATAAAGAATGAATGGAAATGTGATAGCAGGTACATGGAGAGAACAGCATGTGCAAATGTGACCCCAGGGATGACAATGAACGTGTGGACTGCAGGCAATGCATTTATTAACACATCTAGCAACTATCTCCTTCACTCTCCAGGATTATAAATAATAACTACTGTATTGCTTAATTACAAATGTAATGCTTCCTAACACTCTCCTGTATCTATGTTTGTGTGTATAATTTGTTGTATGTACTTTCTATATAAAAATTTACTGTATAAATTTTATACATTTATATATGATTTTTAACTTACATGTACATCTTATAAATACAGAGGAAAAGCACATTGTTTCTCTTTCCCCCTCTGCCCACCAGCCATCATCATTCCAACTTCCTTTCCCTGACGTCTTGAATGTTCTTCCTAGCCACTTTTTGACTAATTTTGCATCTTCTGGCTTTTAAGTGACTCTGTCTGCCAGTATTCCAGGATGCCCACTTGAAAATTCAAAACTCAAACTCTACTACGTTTAACTTGGGTTTCAAGTGTTGGGGGGCAAGAATCTCCTGTCCCCTTCAAGGTGTTTCTAGCCAGACTAATAATCAAATTGACATGAGACAGGTTAACAGGAGAAAATAAAATTTAATCTCCTATGTATGGGAAGTCCACACAGACATGGGAATTCCAAAGACAGGCACAGTGAGGTATATATGTCAGTCTGAGTTAGGGGCCTGGGACTTCAAGGGCAAGGAATGCAATTCATAGGAAGATGAAAGAGTAAATAATGCCTGGTAAACACATGTTTGCTGGCCTACTCAGAGACCATGGGACACAGACTTTGATCAAACAGGGCTTGCTATCTGTCTACCCTATCTAGTTCAGGATGGTCAGATTCTCATTCGCCTAGCATTCATTGAGCACACATTCTGTGGCAGGGCTTTGACAAGAGATTTCATAAAATGGATTCCTTGTCAGCATTCTTTTGATACTTCACAAATGACAGGTCATCAACAAGAGTCAGATATTTGTCACCCAGGTTTATACTACTTTTGACCAGGTTAAACTGTGAAATGGAGATTAGTCATGCCTTATTCCAAATCCAGGCCCACAAAATAGTGGGGATGGAAAGAATTTCCAAAGTCCCTGGGATTCTCCCACACTTAAAATACCAGCCCCCAGTTCCCCATTGAGAGTTTGGGGGTGGTGGCAGTTGGCTCATTAGGAGCCAGAATCCTATGAGCACAGCTTTTCATGAGAGGCACACAGAGGCTCTTAGTAATGCAGAAAGTTGGTCCTCCTATAGTCGCTAGATAAAACTATAACCCCTAGAGTCCTATAAGAAAGGGTCTGCTTCTGTTGGGTGGTACATTTGTAAGGACACAGTGACAATATTAATCAGCAATAACATTAAAGATTTTTTTTTAATTTTTTTATTTATTTATGATAGTCACAGAGAGAGAGAGAGAGAGAGAGAGAGAGAGAGGCAGAGACACAGGCAGAGGGAGAAGCAGGCTCCATGCACCGGGAGCCCGATGTGGGATTCAATCCCGGGTCTCCAGGATCGCGCCCCAGGCCAAAGGCAGGCGCCAAACCGCTGCGCCACCCAGGGATCCCAGCAATAACATTAGGTAGCGGTTTCTGAACCACAACTTCAAAAGTTTGAGTAATGGTTGTTTTTTATTTCACTTATTAAACTGGTTAAAAGATTTGGTTATTACCCATGATGGGAAAAAATACATTCTGTCTTAAGTGATAATTTTGGTTTTTTTTTAGCACTCTGTGTTCTCTTTTTTAATTGATCCTTTTTTTTTTTTAATCTGCAGTAACTCCATGTCTTTAGACTTTTAAATCCAAATTCTAATTGAGTTTTCAATGGTTGGTTTGTATTTTGTCTATGAAATCCAGAACATCTTTGTTAATGATTTAAACAGATGTTTCTGTAGGATCAAACTTGATGTTCTTTAATGACACCATTTTGACCACCTCATTAACCCTAGCAAATAGGATGAAATTTGAAAGTTATGCTGTTTAAAATTTTACCTTGTGGTTAAGGAACAAGATTAGGAACCAGTGGGAAGAGGTGACCTATGATCCTTAAGAGAGTTATATTTGGTATAACACGGAAGCACTACACAAATGGACCTCAATTGTGTAAACTTTTTTAAATAGTAATAACCCATATTATGCAGTAATTGTCATTTACCATCTCTTGCTCCACAGGAACTTTTCAGGATCTACCATTCCCCAAATTTCCTGAAGATACTTGTAAAAGCATTTTCCCTAATTCCTGGGAATATGCATATTAAGAGCCATTGCCGTACCTGTCAGGCATTATAGACAATTGTTCAAAACCTTTCTGATTTTAAGACTCACTTATTCTCTCCTTATTTTAATTCTCCCCTCTAGCCTACCTCCTGTTCCTTGTCTGGTTACCTGAGGTGCAGAGTAACTTGGCTGCTTTCAATGAAAACAGCTTGGAATAACCTTTGTGTAGCCTACAACATGCTTCCCATGACCTCCCCCGATCTGTTAACCATGGGTACTCAGCCTCTGCTGAGGCACATGCCAAGGGTGCCCCCCTTGCAGAGAGTGCAGTTCTGTGGCCCTGCCTTCTTCCTCATTTTCCTCCATGTTGATTGGTTTTATAGCAAAAATCTCTGTTTCTGCTGCACTTTTAAATTTACCTTGGATTTCTATTTCCGACCCCAAGTCTCTCTCTTTTTTTTTTTTTTTTTAACTTATTCCTGGAAGGGTTGTCTGGCCAATGGTATCTACTGCCTGAAATTCTCCCCAAGACCTCAGATATTTGGAGATAGAAATTTCGGTGAACTAAAATTTTGCATAAAGAGAATTTGTGGTTGAAAAGAGATCATGGCATCCTATCTTAATTAACTTCAATAAATAAATAAGTTATTTCTAGAACGATAGTCATATCTATCCAACAGTAATAACAATTCAGATACGTCAAACCTCACAATATCCTGAAGGTAAAAAAGACATACTCTGCTGATTCTTTTCTTTCTGACACTCTTTCTCTGATGCAGTGTGATTGTGTTGATAATCTACCTATTTCAGTTTGTTTTCACTCATTTTTCATGGTTTTTTGGGTGGATGGTTTTGTTTTATGTTGTGTCATAACCTGAATGGCCAAATCCCTCATTTGGTTACTGTTTTCCAAAATTTTCTTTTTAAATACAAAGTACATTTTGATTTAATTTTTCACCCAACTGGTTTAAAGACTGTCTCAGAGTCATATGGTGGCAGATTATTTCCACGGGCATTCCTAAGCGCTTTGAAAGAAATTGCAAGCACTTCATAGAAATGGCTGATTTTTTTTTTTCTTACCAAGAAGTAGCAGAGATTTTCATTTTGAATATGCTATCAATATTCATCAGGAGTTTTCAGCTAAGATGGGATGCTTGGGAAAATAACCAATTTTTCTCTGGAAAAAATCGACCAGGAGGGCCCTTGCATACCCCCTGGGAGATTGGAAATGGATGTGCTTCATTCTAGAGCCATGTTGTTTATGGAAACAGCTTTGTGTGGAATGTTTGACTCTCAGGCCATTTGGAAACCTTCTTCCTTGGCAATATATGTATCTTTTTCATTTAATGCTTTGGCAAGGTTAATAATATTTACGCATACTTTTCTCCATGTTGTGAGATGTTAGTATAAGTTGGGACATGCTGGCTTGTCGTTTTCTAAAGTGAATCAGTTTATCTTTGGTTTAGCCTGAAATTGCACCAGAGAGTACGCTTCCTCCCGGGATCTGAATGCAAAATAACTGAAGCAGATTGAAGTTGGCAGTGACTAATGAAGTCTCGAGCAGAAGTCGGCAAGCCAGTGGGTTTCTGCGTATCAGGCAGGAGGGGCAGGAGCAGCCGAGCCTCTCTGAGATGAAGGCATTTCTTCCTTTCCCTCTGAGCCCAGCTATGATCGGGGAGGGGGCTTCAATATTCCTCCTACATTCTTTCTAAAGACATCAAATTCATAGTATACAAATTTGTTACATTACTGATAATTCCCAGCTAGCTTCCTTGTTTAATGAGCCATTTTAGCTGCCTGAAGGTATCCTACATACAATAATTTTAATCAGTCACATAAAATTTATGAAGCTGAGATTCCAGTGAAAATTAGCATGAATTAGAATAGTGTTTCTCTGAGAACTCCTTCAGCAAGCTGGCCACCTCCTCCCAACTTTGGTGGTCTGGAAAGGACTTTGTGTCAGTAATGGACATCATAGTGACTCCCTTGCTCAGCATGTCTCAATGTATTGCACAAGGTATTGTGGCTTTGTTGTTTGGTTCTATGTGTGCTCAGTATCCACCTCTGCTTCCGTGTATCTCTTACACATCCACACCTTTACTTTAGAAAATATTAGAGTAGTTTCTCTGTTTCTCTCTTGAAATGTTTTATTTTTGCAGCTATTTTCTTACAGCTATAAAATCGTTCTAGGAATCCATGGTATCACCTTGCATTTACTAGCTTACACATACACAATTTGCTTGGTGCATTTAGAAATATGTTTTGAAAGAAATTGGCGTGCTCCCTCCCTTCGGTTCATCTCTCACAGTCCATGCCCACACGGAGAGCAGCAAGATTTGTGTTTTCCAGCTCATTAAACTGACAGCAGAAATTAGTTTGTGGTATTAAAAACTAAAAAGTTAAATTACAGCTACACGTGTCCTTTATGCAATGGGGCGTGTGGAAGATGTTTGATTTTAATGTTTGCTATAATGGAGAATTTAAATTACAATGTTTGTCAAATCTCTAATCTTTGTTACAGAGTGGAATATTAATTACGCTTTTAACTATGAGAGGTAAATAAAATGAGCATCCACTGCACGCCCAGGGGTAAATTGCAGATTACCGACAACGTGACATAATGCTCTAAATGTCAGTTTTGTCAAACAAATTTAGAGGAACAGTTAAACTATTAGCTTCCTGTTGTTCCAGGGCTTTTCTTGCAGCCAGCGACTGTTTTGAGCAGCAGGGACACTGTGCCTTATGGAAGACTAAGGGAGTTAAATTGAATAAGCAAGATGAATGAGGAGACAGCAGCACAGACGCACTCAATTAGTTCATAACTGTCTATTAAACTTCTCTAGGTGGTTTCGAATAAACAGCAGATTAAGTGCTGCACTTTTGTGGGGGACATGGGGAGCTGTGGCAAAGGGGCAGTGTGGTGCTCCACGAAAATAACAATTTTCTGGTTCTCATTTTCTTCTGTCTTCCACATTTCACCATTTTGAATGTGAAGCATCGGGAATGGCTGTCAGGGCCTTGTCCCAGTATAAAGGAAAAGCCCTAAGGAGCAGAACAGAAGCACCTGTTCTGGACCCACCTTGGTCCTTCTCTTGGCTGTTCTCATTTGGAACAGTGGCATGATTATTGTTCTCCAAAGAATATGCAGAACTCCAGCCCCATGAATCTGTCCTTGGGAAAAGAGAAATGACAATCGGCCCTTCGAATTCAAGAAGGAAAAAACTCTCCATAAAGTATCAAAGTCAGGAGTTCCTTCACCATGCTGAGAGTGCACAAGGGCTGCTGAGCTCTGGGCCTCCTTGCCTCATCAAGGCAATGTGGATCCTCACAGGATGTTTGAACTCAGCCTTACTTGCAGTGAAGGCATTATTTCTCATTTCAGTTTGTAGACACTCCTGGTCTTTAGTTGCTCAGCTTGTACAGCTTTGCAGAAGCATTACATGGTACAATCATTAGATTGCTATGAAGAAGAACTGTGAAACTTAATATGAAATTATTAAAGACAGTGTGGATTAAAGGGGAAGAAGGAGGGGAAAACAAGACCAAGAAAATGTGGAAACTGTGAATAATGCATTCAGGAGCTTTAAAGTGTTTCTACTGTTTCTGAACTTATGTCCTTCAACTATGCATACCAACTTGCTTTTTTGGGCATGCAGACATTACATAATGCCAGCCATTTATCAGAATCCTTTTATATAGCACAGGGCAGTCAAAAAATACTCCTGCTTTTCATTATACACACATCCAGACACTCATACATGCACACATGCACACAAAGAGATCCATTTTTCATTTTCTCTTTTGAAAAAGCTAAGAAATTTACACTGGAAGCTCCCATTGGCCAGGTTGGGCATTTCCCATGGAGACCTGTCCCATTAAAAGTAACTGTCAGGAGAGAATTAGGGGGAATAAAACAGCATGTAGTAGATGGGTTCGCTAAATCCGTATCATTTTTTATTAGGACAGCTATAGTTTCTCCTGAATAAGACTCATTTGGGGAAAAAAGCCAAGACTTAATCTAGCCCGTAGATATCTGTTTTGATACCTATGACCGTAATTACTGGTTCACCATATAGTAGGAGTGTTTTCTTTGATCATCCCTGAGTTACCTATCCAAAGATCATTAATGCTTTTAATACCTAATTTTACTTTGTACTAAATGTAAGCACTTAGGTACTGATGGATGTTATTAAGCACTACATCACCTTTATAGTCATTCACAAGAACCATCAAACTGAGGGCAATTTACTCATCAAATACTTCCCCAAACCCTTAGGATAGTAGATCCCAATGAACAAAGTAAGAATAATCAGATGAAGTAATAATCAGGTGATTACCCTTGGAGAATTGAGGCATTTTGCTTACCTTGACCTTGAACTCTTTCTTTTTTTGTATTTCTTTTCTCCCTTTAGCCACTGCTGTTTTGAGAGGATATTTATTCTGCAAACTGCTATCAGGAGAATTTGCCATGGCAGAGTGGGAAAGGAACGGACAGGAAGGAAAGCACTATCCAAATGATAATCCAGAGTATATTCCCTCATTTTCCTGTGTGCCTTGATACTTGTTGGAGGCTGTATTATGACACGTTTTGTTGGTTGCTGCTTTGGCTTTTTCCGCATGCCCATCTATTCTAGCAGCTGCATGTTTCTCTGAAGTAAAGACTCTCATCTTTACCCTGTCTCCTAAGAGGTTGGCACCTTTCTAGGCTAACAGAGGGTGTTTATAAAATGCTGAATGAATTAATGGTGGGAAAGAGTGAAAGACATCTCTTGTGGATAGCCAGATATCCACGAAGAAACAGTAGTATTATATAAACAATATTCAGCTGTTAGAAAAGGGTTTGGTCTCATTTTTCCCTCCTATTCATTGAGTCCTCAGCAAATAAGTAAGGGTGTTTTACCGGTATTCTCATTTAACCCTCTTGATCATCCTACAATGTGGCTGGTATCCTCTCCCTCTCCCTATTATATATGGGGAAACCAAGACAAAGTTTCTGTGTCTTTCACATGGAAAGTCATAACTAATCAAGTATGTATAGGAGGAGGGGGGCTGTCCTCTGGTTGCTGCTCTTTGCTCGGTGAAATAAGAAGCATGCATCTGACAGGAAGGCTAGTGGAGGTATGAGAAGATAAGAGAAAATGAAAGAATTCATTTTCCTAAAACGTAATCCCTATTATATTATTTTCTGCTCCGCATAACTCT
The DNA here is from genome assembly GCF_018345385.1 of Vulpes lagopus. NCBI lineage: Eukaryota > Metazoa > Chordata > Mammalia > Carnivora > Canidae > Vulpes > Vulpes lagopus. The sequence goes on along the minus strand of NC_054824.1, from coordinate 111,545,694 downwards.
TTTTGTCTAAGCATTACATCCCAACTTCTCAGCTTCACCTCCAAAGCCCTCCACAGAGAGACTGCAGGGCTTCACCGTAAGCAGCTCATCCCTTATGTGTTTTCCTGAAAGTTGGTTGACTTTCTATAAATGAGCTCTGAAATTCATAGCCATAAAATAGCAATTGTAACAATTAATTATTGTATCTTGTCAGAATGAAATGTTAACAGGGCTTCAGATCATTGGCCTTGAGTTGCTGGATAGAAATTTAACCATTCTTTCCAATGGATAGTTTAGCAAAAGGTTTCCAACTCTGTTAATCTTAATATATGGGTCACAGATATTTTTCACATAAATTTTTTAGTTCTAAACGTCATTGGTGGAATGACTTCCTGAGGATTTTCCTTGACTCAGTGAGGAGACCCTTCACAGAAGAACACAGCCTTGCACAGCCACTAAGCAATCCACAATGACATGATTGAAAATGAAATCTCCATGTAATGGGGCCCATCTTTGCTGTATCCTCCACCCCCAGGGAGTCTTAACTATTCAAATTACCCAAGACAACACTTCATACATTTGGGACTTATGTCAAATGTCAATATATGTCTGCTGTCATGCCATTTAATGAAAAGGGGAAAAAATAAAAACAGTTCCTTTAGAAATTAAACAAAGCCACGAATCTCTTCTCTGTATGTATAGTATGTGCAGGAAAAGCTTTCAAATACCTTCTACCCAATGTCTACTCCCCTTTAACTCTTTGATGTGAGTGAAGAGCGCCCTAGCACGACAAAGACAGGTCATTAGTTTGAATTAGTTGGGGGTGCAGAGGGGGATGGTAGAGTTTTTCTCTTTGCTTCAAAAATCAAAAGGAAATACAGTACCTGCTGGGTATACATCCCCTGGATGTTGCCAGCACTGTTCACCAGACAGCTCCCAGATAAGCAGATGGCTTCTTTAATGATTAAACTCAATTTTTCTAAAATGCTAATTAGTTAGAAAAAGATAATTTGAAAGTCTGTTATACATTTCAGGAAATGTCTTTCATGTCTGTGTTATTTGCTCCTAAGAATCGCACAGCTATCACCTGAGTAGGCTCAGTTTCTCTGTTTTTAAATTGTGTGACCGCTCGATCACAAGAAAAGGGGAAAAACAGTGGATGAGGAAAAGGAGAACACCCTTTCAGGATGAAATGCTCAAGTAAAAGAAGAGCTATTTTTCTGTTTTCAAAAATCAGGCTTATTGTTACTTTTGGAACCCTGCACTTGGAACAATCTGTCCATTAGCTTCATATGGCATATGCATCTCAATTCCTATTTCTACAGATTTCCATTAAAGCATGGAGAAACCAAACTGGCTGTATGAAAGTTAGTTCTGACGATGAGCTTGTCAAGCTCAAGGTCTTGGTCAGAATGTATTAGAAACAATAAATCAAGATAAGGGAGACCTGGATTTTATTCTGGTCACCTAGCTTTTCATATATGTGATTCCTCATTCAGAACATAGGTTAATATGTTATACCCTACCCTATTTGTTTGCTGAGTGAACCATTCATCCCATAGAATTTCCCACTTGTGAACTTGGCTGATGTATTTGGTAGTGTCATTTAACGTGTTCTTTTATTATCTGTAGTTCCTATGAACTGGAGCAAGAACTAGAGGCTTCATTAGATTTGGGTTTCTTGTTTTGGTAAGAATTGTTTGTTCATAGGTGATGCTTTGTAATACATTGCATCAGGAAGTACATAACTCAGATTGATTAGTGGGAGGTGCTTTTGCCAATCTGACCCATCCATTATAAAGTTCCACATCGTCCTGTCACTTAATGGTTTTTTAAGCTACTGATGATGATTCCCTAGATCTATTATTTTATTAGAGGTTTCAAAATGCTGACATCCTAATTCTATCATTCTGTCTGTATTTATTAAGTGCCATTCTCTACTTAACTGTTTGCTTACCCTGAAATATAGTTCATATAGGAACTCAAGATAAATGTTTGATTTCTTTATTTTATTTTCCAGTTTCAGAGTGAATTGGTGTCATAGCAGTTGTGTATACTGGCCAACAGTATCACTATGGACTCGAATTTTAACATGTTTGATATTTTTTACTACTTCACAGTAATTTGTGTTTGGAAGTTCAAAGTATCTGACCTTTGGCCAATGGAAGCCCCTTCTTATTGTCTCTTGTGTTCTTTTGAGATTACTCCAGAAATCTTTGAGAATTCCCCTATTCCCCTGGCATGACTGGGTGTTCTCAGTGCATTTTATGCATTGTCTTCCCCATGCCTGGAATCAGCCAATTTTTCAAGAAACTCTGGTTTCTTTTAGTAGGAAATGGCATTTAGAGACCACAGTCTGGCTGCAAAGGATGATCACTGAATCAAGACAGCTGTTGCTTCTAGATCTACATCAACTACTTTCACCACCATCTTTGACACTGTTGTCAGCTTATCTTTCTACCATATCTGACAAGCCAACATCTAATTCATCCCCTTTGTCTTTGTCATTAGGAAGAAAAAGGTTGTTGGCATCTAATAAAATATAGGAGAATATCTTTATGACCTCAGGTAGAGAATGCCTCAAAACTATAATAGATATAATTGATACAATTGAATATATCAAAATTATAAACCTGTGTAAGCCAATAAACACATTTTAATACAAGCTATAGATTTGAAGAAAATATTTTTAATATTTATATGTCAATATACTTACTAGAGGCCTAAATATTTTTTAAAATCTGTATTTTTGATAAAGCAACCATCATATAAGTTAATTAGAAACTGTACATCTGGGTTGAGAAGAATGATTGGTAAATATATGTTTTAGAAAAGCCAAATAAATGGTCAGTCAAATGACCACAGAAATGCCTGTAGTATTAAATATTTAATAATTTGATAATATTTATAATAAAATCCTAGATGCTGGTTAAATGCAGTTATATTATTCTCCTATTGCTGCTATAACAAACCACTACAAGGTTGGTGGCTGAAACAACACAAGTTATTATCTCTCAGTTCTATAAATTAGAAGCCCAACAGATCTCCTTGGCCTCAAATCAAAGTGTTAGCATGACTGCATTCCCTCCTGGAGACTCTAGGAGAGAATCTCTTTCCTTGTTTTTTTCAATTTCAAGAGACCACTTAATTATTTGGCTTGTGACCCCTTCCTTCAAAGCCAGCCAGAGTGGGTAGAGCTCTTCTCGCACCACATCTCTTTGACCTACTGCTATGTAAGATGTCCTATGATTACATCAGGCCACCTGATGTAGCTAATTAGCAACCTCAATTTCATCTGCAACCTTAATTCTCTTTTGCCTGTAGCGTAACACATATTCATAGGTTCTGAGATTAGGAAGTGGACATCTTCAAGGGGTCATTCTGCTTAGGGAAAGACATCTGAATCCACACACTGGGGGACATCCCTTTCTGGGTTAAAGCTAGTGCTTCTGGAATAATCTCTTTTCGTTGCTCCGTTCCATGATGGTTGCTAGAGCCCTTAAAGAAACAGCTTACATTTACTTTTCCATAAGTCAACCAGCAGCTGTGTTTTAAACTTGGAATAGAATGATTTTGTTCAAAGTTTTCACATGTGTATAAATGAGCTTCTTGGGTAATTAGTTCTGCATATTCGAGGGGTCACCTGGTTTTTGTGATGATGTCACTGCTTAAATTAGAGTATAGAACACACAGTTATCTTTTTCCCTGGTCTCTATTTTCCCTACGTGCAGACACCAATGGCATGCTCTGTTTTTGTTAGACAGAGGCATTCCAATTTTTTAGTGAGCTTAACAAACTTCATCAAGAAGAAACTGGAGGTACTATTCCAATATGATACACATTAAAAATTTCTGTTTCTCACTTGTATTTATAGTCTGATAGAGGATCAACAGTACACCAATTTAGTCTTGCTGCAGAGTGACATTTTTGAAACCATTAAATTTCGAGATAATGTGCACACATGGAATTCAGCAACATAAGCTGGCTATGATTGGGGACCCACCATCACTAATGTTACTTTATTCCCATTTTGCGCTATTGTGGATTGTACCCGTTTCATATTTTCTGTGCTGTACTGATTCAGTCCCTCTGGATCCATATTGCCCTGATATGAGAATAAAACTAAACAAAATATTACTAAGGATGACAGATACTGCATCTATTATTTTTACTGCTGGCTTTTTTTTAGTGTTTAAAAACCTTACACTGGTTTGGGAAATTACCTTAGGTGCTCATAGGAGCTGTGAGTTACTCCCAAGAGGAGGATGTGTTTGTCAGGAGGGTGCTATCCGCAGGTGGATGTTAGAGAACAAAATGTAAGTGTGTGTTGGTCCTTGCTGCAGCATGTGTTCAGAGCAATTCAGCTTAAAACACAAGTCAGATGATTACAAACAGGAGATCTCACCATCCAGACACATGAGCCAAATATAGAACAAGGCGGGGCACATGGGGGCCTGAGGAGCTCACAAGGAATTTCTTGGATGGGAAAGAAAACCTAGGGAAGGGGCACCAGGGTGGTTCAGTCAGTTAAGCATCTGCCTTCTGCTCAGGTCATGATCCCAGGGTCCTGGGATGGAGCTCCACATCAGACTCCTTGCTGAGCAGGGAGTCTCTTTCTCTCTCTCTCTCTTTCTCTCTCTCTCTCTCTCTCTCTCTCTCTCTCAAATAAATAAATGATACTAGCCCTTTATTTGATATGTCATTTCCAAATAACTTCTCCCATTCTGTAGGTTGTCTTTCAGTTTTGTTGATTGTTTCTTTCTCTGTGCAGAAGCTTTTTATCTTCATTAAGTCCCAATAGTTCATTTTTGCTTTTGTTTCCCTTGCCTTCATGGACATATCTCGTGAGAAGTTGCTGTGGCCAAGTTCAGAAAGGGTGTTGCCTGTGTTCTCCTCTATGATTTTGATGGATTTTTTATTCACATTTAGATCTTTCATGCATTTTGAGTTTATCTTTGCATATGGTGTAAGAGAATGGTCTAGTTTCATTCTTCTGCACGTGGCTGTCTAATTAGCCAGCACAATTTATTGAAGAGACTGACCTTTGTCCAGTGGATAGTCTTTCCTGCTTTGTTGAATATTAGTTGACCATAGAGTTGAGGGACCATTTCTGGGTTCTCTATTCTGTTCCATTGTTCTATGTGTCTGTTTTTGTGCCAGTATCACACTGTCTTGATGATCTCAGCTTTGTAGTACAGCTTGAAATCTGGCATTATGATGCCCACAGCTCTGGTTTTCTCTTTCAATACTCCCCTGGCTATTCGGGGGTCTTTTCTGATTCCACACAAATCTTAAGATGATTTGTTCCTACTCAGTGAAGAAAGTCCATGGTATTTTGATAGGGATTTCCCTGAATATGTAAATTGCCTTGGGTAGCATAGACATTTTCACAATATTAATTCTTCCAATCCATGAGCATGGAATATTTTTCCATCTCTTTGTGTCTTCCTCCATTTCTTTCAGAAGTGTTCTGTAGTTTGTAGGGTATAGATCCTTTACCTCTTTGGTTAGGTTTATTCCTAGGTATCTTATGCTTTTGGGTGCAATTGTAAATGAGGTTGATTCCTTAATTTCTGTTTTCTCAATCACATTATTAGTGTACATAAATGCCACTGATTTCTGGGCATTGATTTTGTATCCTGCCACACTGCTGAATTGCTGTATGAGTTCCACAATCTTGGGGTGGAGTCTTTGGGTTTATTATTTAGAGTTCATGTCATCTGCGAAGAGGGAGAGGTTGACTTCTTCTTTGCCAATTTAAATGCCTTTTATTTCTTTTTGTTGTTTGATTGCTGACTTCTAATACTATGTTGAATAACAGTGGTGAGAGTGGACATCCCTGTCGTGTTCCTGATCTTAGGGGAAAGGCTCCCAGTGCTTCCCCATTGAGGATGATATTTGCTGTGGGCTTTTCGTAGATGACTTTTAAGATGCTGAGGAATGATCCCTCTATCCCTACAGTCTCAAGAGTTTTGATCAGGAATGGAGGCTGTATTTTGTCAAATGCTTTCTCTGTATCTATTGAGAGGATCATATGGTTCTTGTTTTTTCTCTTGTTGATGTGATCTATCACATTGATTGTTTTATGAGTGTTGAAAGACCCTTGCATCCCGGGGATAAATCCCACTTGGTCTTGGTGAATATCAGATAAAGGGCTAGTATCCAATATCTATAAAGAACTTATTAAACTCAACAGCAAAGAAACAAACAATCCAATCATGAAATGGGCAAAAGATATGAACATAATTTCACCAAAGAAGACATATGCATGGCCAACAAGCATTGGAGAAAATGCTCCACGTCACTTGCCGTCAGGGAAATACAAATCAAAACCTTGAGATACCACCTCACACCAGTGAGAATGGTGAAAATTAACAAGACAGAAAGGGGATTAAAGAGGAAAGGAGAGAAAATGAGTGGGGAAATATCAGTGAGGGTGACAGAACATGAGAGACTCCTAAATCTGGGAAACAAACAAGGGGTAATGGAAAGGGAGGTGGGCGGGAGGATGGGGTGACTGGGTGATGGGCATTGAGGGGGGCACTTGATGGGATGAGCACTGGGTGTTTTGCTATATGTTGGCAAACTGAACTCCTATAAAAAATATACCAAATAAAGACAGAAAACAACAACAACAACAACAATAAATAAACAAATAAATAAATAAATAAATAAAATCTTAAAACAAAAAAAGAAAGGAAAAGGAAAGGAAAGAAAAGGAAAGAAAAGAAAAAAAAAGAAAAGAAAAGAAAAGAAAAGAAAAGAAAAGAAAAGAAAAGAAAAAAGAAAAGAAAAGGAAAGAAAGAAAAAAGACCTAAGGAAGTGGGGAAAGTGCCTGAGCAGATAGGTAGAAATGAGGGGGCATGATAATATAGTGCATTTCAGGATTGACCCAAAGGCTTTTCCTCCAAGGTTGTTATAGGAATAATGTTAAATTCAAGTCACTTTTTTAAAGTTGTGGGTTTTTTTAAATTCCTTTTCACGACTTAGAAAAAGGTAAAACATCTACATCCATGAACTGGCTGTGTGTTTAAAGCCATGAGAAATGGGTCATCTGTAAGCTCTAACCCAGGAATCTTCAAAATTATTGAATATGTATCAGTTTCTCTCTCTCTCTCTCTCTCTCTCTCTCTCTCTCTCTCTAAGAGAGAGACTCACAATTATGTTCATCCTGTATTTTTATGATCAGGAAATTATGATTAATCAGACATTTAAAACATTAGGAACAAGTAGAAGTATTTGTTGAGTGCCTACCACATATGTCAGTCACAGTTCTAGGACAGGGACTATACAGCAAACAGAAGAGGCAAAGCCCTGGCCTCAAGCAGCTCACACTAACATTTGCCAAGAAATAGGAAAATACCTGTTGGCTGAGTTATAAAAACAGGTTCCCAAACCATATATGGGTAATGCTTTCTAATCAGAAGTTCCTTTGAAATTCAAGGCTGAGAGAAACTTTACTTTTCATCAGTTGAACCTCTCCTTTTCAAAAACTTTAGGTACTCAGTCTCCCTCCAGAAAATAGCCTCTATTCTTAATTTTAATTCCAAAAATAAAAATTGTTGAATATGTAAGGATATTGAAAATTTTGTTTTGTTCCCATATGTTTTAATAACTTAGAAGTCCCTGCCTCTTGTTGCAATAAATAATGTAAGAATTCTGATTTCTTTATTTATTATAACTCATGATAATGGCTCTCATGCCTGTCATACAAAAGGTCTAGGTCATGATTTTGAAGTGATCTGAGATTGTAATTCATATAAGTTCAACTTATTTTAGAAGGAAGTCCATCTTTTCCAAATATTACATTTTCAACACCTAATTTTGAGAGAGAAAGACTAATTTTTTATTAAATTTGTGTATTAGAACCCTGTTCTTTGAACCTCTTAAACATTCAATACATATGGCTATGTGCATATGCTTGTGTATATGTTTGTGTGTGTGTGTACAAAGATCTGGACAGCTACTTGTCTAAGAGATGAACATTGTTTTTTACTTCTCTTGCTGACATATGTTCCTTTGCAGCTGCCTTCACTTGCCAGGGAGGCATTTCTGGTCATCTTCACCACTAGGTCACCCAAAATAAAGCTGTAAGCCTAAAGTGATGTGTTGGTACAATTCGTTTTCAGTTCCAGGGTAGGAAGATGAGTATGTCAGACAAGTCTTACTTTAGCCACATTGGCCAAACATCTTATCTCCTCACATAGTCAAAAGGCAAACTCTGAAGAGACCCAACAAAGAGCAAAATCTTGACTTGTCCTAACATGAAACTGTATTCTTTGTGATAAACACATGCCATGTCTACTAGTCAATGTTTACTAGCCAATGAAAACCAGAAGACACCCAGGGAGGCAATGAGTGTACTTTACAGTACTATGTCTATTAGGGACAGATTGAGTGCATTTCTCAAATGGTGATACAGTTAGCAGTGATGTTGGAAGAACACTCTTACCTCAGTCAACAACTATAAAGTCCCAGCTGGCAAAGTAAATAGCCTTTATTTTCATCATCCAGACTTAAGCAACAGATAAATTTTGATCAGTGATGCCAATGACACTCTCATGGAGGTGATTTTATGCCACACAGGTGACCTTGAGCAACTTAATGCCATCATGCCTCAGTTTCCCTCTCCCTAATATAAGAGAAATAATAGTAATTTCCTTACTGGGCTGTGTAAGAACTAAGAGACTTAATGAACATAAAATTCCTAGCTTCTCTAAAGTTCTAATAAGTTTTTATAATTATTGTCTTCAGTAATTTGTTAGTCTTCATACTGCTAGTTCTTTCAAATTGAACTAATTACATGTCAGACCACTATTCTTTTTACCCTTAATTTTTTTACCTTTATAAACAACATTATCTGGTAATTCTCACAGATCCATCTTTAAGGAGACAGTCCCTTATTCGCTTAGGTTTATTCAGCTGGATCTTAGCAATTTGGTATAATCTATGCATTCTTTGATTCAGCCAATATCTTTTTCATACCTACTGTGAGAAAAATTAAATACTTCTTCTTGGTTCCAGCCTCTGCCCCAGTCCTTAATTAAGTCAGAGCACACACTTAATTGTAGAAGCCAGGACCAGAAAGCCATTTGCCTCTTCATTCTTATGTCTGTATGCAACTTGAAAATCCTCAAGCTCTGCTATCCCAGTAGACTTTTAAATGACAAATAATTTAAAAAATGAAGACATCTTTTCTCTAGCCAACAATTGATCTTCAAGTGAACAATGACTAAGTAATTTCTCAGTCTCCATCTTTGTTGATATAACCCAACATGGCAGGGTCTGTAATAGGATTGGGAGAGGTAGCACCATGCTATCTAGTGAACCATGTCCTACCACCCTGAGTCACAAAAATCAGAGTGGCTGGGTCCATATTGAGGTTGAGCCTTGGATTCCTTCCCTTTTGAATTTGCTTGGTACCTGTAACAACATACCCTTCCATCCTGGTGGTGTGTTCCATCTCACAATTTCCAGTCAGTTTAGTTTCAGAGAGGAAGAGTTATTTCCACTTTGCAGCCATGATGCACTTGAGTCCTGACTGGCAGCCATTCTGTAGGACATCACTAAAGAATTCATTCATCACATGCTTTCTCTACCAGTTCCGACTCATACTGTCACATAGTTAATAAGTTGCCAAGAAGTTTTCTGCCATTTCTTTCACCCCCATCCCATGGTTTTTTTCTTATTTTTATGCCAGGAAATGTAAGAGAAATAATGGAATATAATGAGAATGAAGGACCATCCTTTTAATTTGAATTCATCTCACATTTCTCTCCCTCCTACCTTTATTTTAGGGCTCTAACATTTTTTTCTCCTTTTAATTTTATTCTAGGCATTATTGTAAATTTCTTTTACTTTTAGAACAGTTTCAGGTATAGCAAAATTGAGCAATAAATGCAGAGACTTCCCCTATACCTTCTGCCCCATATGCATACTACTTCCTCCACTTTCAACACTTTGCACATGAGTGATACACTTGTGACAACTGACAGACCTACATTGTCCTGTCATTATAACTCAAAGTTTACAGATTACATTAGAGTTCACTCTTGGTAGTGTCATGCTGTCGTTTTAAACATCTGTATAATGCCATGTGTCCACTCTAACAGTGTCACATGGAATAGTTTCATTGACCTAAAAATTCTCTGTGCTCTGCTTAGTCATGGCTATTCCTCACCAACTCCTGACAAACACTGATCTTCTTATTGACGCCACAGTATTGCCTATTCCAGAATGACAGACAGTTGGAATGAGAGAATATGTGACCCTTTCCTGATTGACATCTTTCACTTAGTAATGTGCATTTGTTTCCTCTGTGTCTTTTCATAGCATGATAGCTCATTTCTTTTTGGTGCTGAATCACATTCCATTGCCAGGATGTGCCACAGTACATATTTGTCCATCTACCTACTGAAAGTCATTTTGGTTGCTGCCAAGATTGGGCATTTATAAATAAAGCTGCTATAAACATCTGTGTACAGGTTATTATGTGGACATAAGTTTTCACCTCTATTGGGTAAATACCAAGAAGTATGATGGCTGGATCATATGCTAACAGCATTTTTAGTTTTGTTAGAGACTGTTAAGCTACCTTCCAAAGTGGTTGTTACCAATTTCCATTCCCACCAGGAACGAATAAGAGTTCCTGTTGCTCCACATCCTCATCAGCATTTGGTGGTGTCAGTGTTCTGGATTTTGGCCATTTGAATAGATTCATAACAATATCTTGTTATTTTAATTTGCGACTCCTTGGTGACAGATGATGTGGAGCATCTTTTCATATGCTTATTTGTGATCTGCAAGTCTTTGGTGAGGCATCTGTTAGGGTCTTTTGCTGATTTTTTAATTTGGTTGTTCTCTTGCCATTGACTTTTAAGAATTCTTTGTATATTTGGACTTAGATCTTTATTCCTTTTTAATATTTACATCCATGCCAGAGATTTCCCTCTGGAAATTTCCCTCTGTTGCATCCAACAAATTTTGATGAGTTGTGTTTTCATTTTCATGTCATTTAAAATATTTTTAATTTTCTCCTTAGATTTCTTATTTGACTTATGTGTTAAAAAGAGTGTTCTTTAATTTCTATGCATTGTGGGATTATGCAGCTATCTTCTCTTATTGATTCTTAATTTAGTTCTATTATGGTCTGAGAGCATACATTGCATGATTTCTGTTCTTTTGAATTTATTAAGATGTGTTTTGTGACCCAAACATGTTCTATCTTTGTGAATGTTCTCTGTGAACTTGAAAAGAATGTGTATTCTAATATTATGTCAACTGAAGTATTCAATATCTGTCAGTTATATCAAGTTGATTGATGATGCTATTGAGTTCAACTATGTCCTTACTGATTTTCTGCCTTATGGATCTGTCCATTTCTGATAGAGGGGTGTTGAAGTCTCTGGCTATGAAAGTTGATTCATCTATTTCTCTTTGCAGTCTGTCAGTTTTTGCCTCACATGGGTTGACACTCTGTTTTTAGGCACATTAAAGAGAGGGTGTTTTGGATAAGTGACCCATTATCATTATTGAATGCCCTTCTTTACTTTCCATAACCTACCTTGCTCTGACATTCCTCAGTCTGAAATTAATGTAGCTTTCCCTGCTTTCTTTTGATTAATATTAATATTGCATATCTTTCTTCATCCCTTTACTTTTAATTTATATGTATCTTCATTTTTAAAGTGGATTTCTTGGGATGCCTGGGTGGCTCAGTGGTTGAGCATCTGCCTTTGGCTCAGGTCGTAGTCCCAGGATCCTGGGATCAAGTCCCACATCAAGCTCCCCACAGGGAGCCTGCTTCTCCCTCTGTGTCTCTGCCTCTCTCTCTGTGTCTCTCATGAAAAAATAAATAAAATCTTTTTAAAAAATTATTAACATATAAGGTGATTATTGAGATTGTTGAATTATTTTCTACCATACTGTTACTGTTTTCTAGTCATTGCCCTTCTTTTTTGTTTTTCAATTTTTTTTCTGTTAGTAGTTTTAAATGAGCATTTTCCATTTTCTTTCCTTTTTTAAGTTTCTTTAGCTCTTTTGAGTGTTACCCTAGGGTTAGCAATATACATTTACAACTAATCCAACTCCACTTTCTTTTATTTAAGATTTTATTTATTTATTTATTTATTTATTTATTTATTTAAGAGAGAGAGCACCAGTAAGGGGAGTGGGGGAGTGGCAGAGGAAGAGAGAGAAGTAGGCTCCCCACTGAGCAGGGAGCCCAACATGGGGCTCGATCCCAGGCCCCTGGTGTCATGACCTGAGCTGAAGGCAGATGCTCAATTGACTAAGCCACCCAGACGCCCCTCCAACTTCACTTTCATATGACATTATACTTCATCACAGATGGTATAAGTACTTTATAATAATAAAGAATTCCTAATTCCTCCCTCCTATCCTTTGTATAATTAGTATCATCCATTTCTCTTATACATAAACTATTGTCAACTCTATTGTTGCTATTATTGTATTGAACTGTTATTTACTAGATCAATTAAGAATATGAAAAAGATAAGTTTTTATTTTACTGTCATTTATTCCTTTTATAATACTCTTCCTTTTTTTATGTTGATCTGAGTTTCTGATCTATATCATTTTCCTTCTTACTGAAGAACTCTGTTTAAAAATTCTTACAAGGCAGGTCTACTAGCAACAGATTCCCTCAATTTTTATCTGAGATAATCTTTGTTGTTCCTTCCTTTTTAAAAGATAATTTCACAGGGTACAGAATTCTAGGTTTGTTTTTTTTCTCTCTCTCTCTCTCAACATTTTAAATATATCACACTGCTATCTTCTTGCTTGCATGGTTCCTGAGGAGAAATCCGATACAGTTCTTACTCTTGCTTTTGTATAAGTAAGGTGTTTTTCCCCCTATGGCTTCTCTCAAGATTTTTTTCTCTATCTTTGACTTTTTCCAGTTTGACTAGGTTATCCCTAGGTGTAGATTTGTTGGCATTTATTCTTCTTGGTATAGTCTAAGCTACTCAGATCTCTTTTGGTGACATAATTTGGGTGAAATTCTCCATCGCTCTTGCTTCAGATATTGTTTCTATCCCTTTCTTCTTATTCTGGTTTCTCATTACACCATTTGTAGTTGTTCCACAGTTTGGGGATATTCTCTCTTTTTTCAGTCTGTTTTTTTTTTCCTTTGCTTTTCAGTTTTAGAAATTTCTATTGTCACATCTTTCAGCTCAGAGATTTTTTTCTTTAGTCATCTCTTCTCTCTGAATGAGCTCATCAAATGCATTGTTCACTTTTATTACAGGTTTTTTGATCTCCAGGTTTCAATTTGTTTCCTTTGGATTTTTTTACTTAGAATTCCCATCTCTGCTTCTGCTATCCATCTGTTCTTGCATGTTGTCTATTTTTTCCATTAGAGCCCTTGGTATATTAATCATAGTTATTTTAAATTCCCAGTCTGATAATTCCAACATCCCTGCCATCTGAGTCTTATTCCAATGCTTGGTCTGTCTCTTCTGTGTTTTTTGCCTTTGAATTTGCCTTGTAATTTTTATTGACATCCAGACTTGGTGTACTGAATAAAAGGAACTGCTATAAATAGTCCTTTAGTAATGTGATAGTAAGTATTGGGGGAGGAAAGGCATTCTACAGATCTGTGATTAGGTTGTAGTCTTCTAGTAAATTTGTGCCCTTGGGCTATGACCTTCACCAGTGCTTCTCAGTAACTAGCCAAACCACTAAGTGAGACAGGATAGCTAGAGGAAGCTGGAGTTGGGTATTTCTCTTCCCCTAGACTGAGTTAGGCTTTGATAAAACCCTAGCAGGTTAGGCTATAGTGATACTTCCTCTTGAGGGTGAGCCCTTACAAGAAGCATGGAAATGGGGGCAACTGGGTGGCTTAGTGGGTTAAGCATCTGCCTTCAACTCATGTCATGATCCCAGGGTCCTGGGATCGAGCCTTGCATCTGGTTCCCCTCTCAAGAGGGAGTCCGCTTCTCCCTCTCCCTCAGCAACTCCCCCTGTTTGTGTGCTCACTTTCTCTATTTCTCTCTCAAATAAATAAATAAATCTTTGTTTTTTTTTAAAAAAAAAAAAAGCATAGAAATGCTCTGTTCTGGGTATATTTCAAAATGGCTGACTTTTGCCTCCTTCTACTAGAAGCTTTTTGGCTTCTAAAAAGAGCTTGGAGGTCATCACTCTGTTCTAACAAGTAAGGGTTTGTATTTTTTTCCTCCAATCTTTACTTTGAGGACCTGATAGGGCTCTTGGGAATAAAACTCACAAAAGTATGGGGAATCCCCCAAAGACTTGATGCCCTCTAGAGTTTTTAAGTCTCAGACTTGTCTACCTGAGCCTCCAGAAACTCTGTAGGAACCTACAGAGTAGGTTTTCCTACTCTGGAGCTGGTTCTCACAGAGCTTTCTGCTCATGGACTTCTGCTCTGGTGGGTCATGATTCCTTATATCACCTGTTTGTCTCTGGGGTCTTTATTAAGTCTCTATTAGGACTAGCAGCAGCTAGTCTTGTGACCTCAATTATCTGGCAAAGCTAAGAAGAGTTTCCAGGTTTCAATTTGTTCATCTCTTTACTTGTTAGAACAGAGTGATGACTTCCAAGCTCTTTACATGTTGGACTGTAAACCAGAAGTCTTCTAATTTTTATGATCCATTTTTAGATATTGGTAAGAATTTATCATCATCATCATCATTATTAAGGGTCTTTGAGGTTCATGCAGTCCAAATTTGGAGACTGGAAATTGAAATACATTAGGCAAACAATTTGTTAAAAATCAAATTGGAACATAAATTTCCTTGTATCTTTAGATAAGATTGCAAAGAGAATTCCGTTCACTTTAGGGGTTTCCCTGCACAAAATACTTTATTTCATTATGTTCACAAAGTTTTTCTCACAGTTTTAAAAGTTTTCATTAAAAAAAATACAAATCTGAAACACAAAGCTTAAAAGAGCAATAGAAAAAAGAGAAAGTGAAAATTTCCATTTATCCACAGTCATTCCCAAGCCTCAGTTCTAAATCCAGCATCCCTCAGCCCTCTGTAATTATGGGCTACCACATTTAGCTGTGTATAAGAACAAATGACAACCCCACAATGACTCAAAACCTCCATAACCAAGCCAGCTACTTGTGATATGCAGCTTGTAGAAAAACTCTCCTTAATAATATTGTGGTATGATAATGATTAATTCAGTTAACAAGCATATTGAATGCCATCTCTTTGTGTAAATGGCTAGGTGCTAGTAAATTAATCTTACTTTTTCAAAGCATAATTCTCAGTTATGAGAAGGTAGAGTATTCATATAATTTGGTGGTAATTATAACGTAACTTGTAAGGAAACATAATGTAATGAGATACTTTACTGGAAATAACACATTGTTCTAGAATGAATGTCTTTGGGGTCAAGAGATCTGGAGTGCCATCTCAGCTCTACCATTTGGACACATCACCTTTTTTCTCTGAGGCCCATTTCCCTTATCTGTAAATTAGGAAGTAGGAAGGGCTTTTACAACATTACTAAGACTAAGTGAGATAATACTTGTAGAGTACTGTCATTCACTATCTATTGCACATTCCATGTTAGTTTCCACTCACATCCCAATACTAATTAAGTACCTAAGTGCTATTATATTAATGGAGAGCAGAAGTACCATAAACATGCTGTTTGGGGACCACTTAGGGTGTTAATAGTTTGAATTTGCATTATTTAACAACACTTAAAAATTAAAGAAGTCCACATAAAATCGGATTTCTATTTTTTCCTGAAATTTACAGTGTCTGTGACCTCCAATGGGGGATCCATCTGCTGGAACTTGAGAACATGGTTAGCCAGGTTTTGAAGAAGGTTCATGAACAGAGTATGTGCTTAATATAAACTTAAAGCTCTAGGTCTCTGCCAGGACCTCTGATTTGAGCAGGCTATCTTGGGTCCTTAATGGGCTTCTTTGGGGGCAAAAATGAAGTGTATAGTTTGACATCACTGAACTTAGTTCACCCACATGGAGGATTAGAAAGGAGATAGAGCTTTTCCAGGAGATTAGATTTTATTGGTGCACACATTCCCCCATCCCCCACCACCTCCCACCACCAACACTAGCAGCACATTCACTGTCCTTTCTAACCTGTAAGGATTGGATTAGAACACAAGCAAGAAAAGACTAATGAGAGAAGTCTGGTGAACTTAATGATGCCCTTGTTCATAGGCAGAACAAAAGAGAATGTGGAGGCAGACATCTGCATAAATCAGTCCAAAGCAAATCAAAGAAATTCCAGCAGAAAGGGGACTTTTTGCCTGAATTGTGGAGCTAATTATCTCAGCCCTCCACTTCAGTGTTCCTGGAGAGACCTGGCTTAAAAATGCTTTCCCAGGGATCCCTGGGTGGCGCAGTGGTTTGGCGCTTGCCTTTGGCCCAGGGCGCGATCCTGGAGACCCAGGATCGAATCCCACATCAGGCTCCCGGTGCATGGAGCCTGCTTCTCCCTCTGCCTATGTCTCTGCCTCTCTCTCTCTCTCTCTGTGACTATCATAAATAAATAAAAATTAAAAAAAAAAAAAAAAAAATGCTTTCCCAATGAGCTGGCAGGTTCAGAAGTGGAGAGAAAATGTGTTATTGTAGCCGCAACTGAGAGGCCTGAGCCCAGTTGCTATCTCTGTCCAGAACACCTGTTGAGAACATCCAAGCTCAGACCAGCATGGCTGGCTGGAAAAAAAAAAAGCAAAGCTGAAAGGTGGTTTCAAGAAGACCATCGTGGTCCACGGTCTGCATGCTGGCAAGAGAAGAATGCCAGCTCTCCAAGAAGCTACTCTGGGTTGCTTCATCAAATCTTTACAACGTTAACACTGTCATAGAAGTTAGAGATGATTTTCACTTTTCTGTTTAAAATGTATTTTTTTAAAAAAAAACTTTTAGTAATAAAAAGGGCAACTTATTAATGAAACCCTTCTGCCTTCGAAGTATGAAATTAAAAGATTATTATAACTACAGGCAAGAAAGCATTTGGATTATGTGGCATTTGGAAATGACAATAAAGATTATCCATATGGTCTAATGTTGTCAATGTCTTACATTGCATTAGCAATCACCTAATATGGGCGTGATTTTGATTATGTGGCTCATTTTAAATTCTGTTGTGTCCTAGGTCAATCAGAGTCAAGATGATTTACTAGAAATGGCTGCCGTCGTCTTTTGTAAATGCCACCAGTGCTTTGCCAGAATTAGAATGTTTTAGGGCGTAATATTTTTGGCATTATGGTGCAATAGTCTTAAACCTCACTTTATATGTTTTCCTTAAGTGTCTCTCATTTTATTCTTGGCTGTCCCAGGTACATAAAACAACCTCCGGTAGTAAGAGCTAAAAAAAAAAATTGCTTTATCTGTTTATTTGTATAGCAGGTCTATTATGTTTTTATGACTTTGTCCAGGTATTTATAACTTAAGATTATGAGTTCTTTATGGTCAGAGAGCAAGATTCAGAGGCAAGAGTTAAACTGTGTCTCCAAAAGAATTGGAAATCTACCTTCCTTGGCCTTTTTGCATTCTTTTCAATGGAGGGAGGAGATATGGGGACTTACTCTGCTGCTAAACTCTCCAAGGGAAGCCAACAACTTGAAATTTATTTACCTTCTGCTCTGCTGACCAGCCTAGGTGAGGAAGTCCTCTGGGGTCATGTGGCATTAAGTCATGTCACAGCTCCCTGAGAAGTCAGGATATACTGTCCTGTGCACCTGAGGCCTGAGCCCCTTTGCCCTGGGTAGGCTGTCTGTCACGGCCAGCTCCCTTCCTGCACATCTTCCATTGATCCTACTTTCTTCACTTCTTGCCTACTTTTGTTTTTTTTAGTTCTACAGTATGCCATGGAGATGCATCCTTGGATTATTCAGTTTTTGTTTGGCAGATATTTACCAGGGGAATCCACTCTTTGCCACTGGTTGTAGAAAATAATTTAGTGAAATTTAGAAGCTTATCAATAAAAAGATTGTGATTGCCTTGGTCTAGGGCCATTGGTCATTTTAATCTGGCATATAGTAGGAGAAACAGAAAGTCATATTTTAGGCTGTACATTCCTAATATCTCCATGGGTTTTTTGAGGATGGGCAGTGGATGCTTTTCATCTGTGGCTCTGCAGCTGGCAGAGGACCTGACCTCGAGAAGGCATCATAAATAGATGTTATGGATGAATAGGAGTAATTCAGTAGAAATCATTCTTAATCAAGACCCAGTACACGTGTCAAGGCCTCACTTACCATGTTCATGCATGTCTATATAATGAACTCTTTGTCCTAAGGAAACTAGCCAAGAAGCGGAAGGAGACGATGAGCAGCACGCGTCAGGAGATGACTGTGATGGTGAACTCAATGGACAAGAGCTATGCCGAGCAAGGCACCAACTGCGACGAGGCATTCTCGTTCATGGACACGCACAATTTGAATGGGAGATGTAAGTGCACGCATTTCTTAGCTTCTGATACATTTCTCTGGTTTTCCAGAATGCTGGATAGTACTGGGGGATTGAAAGACAGACAGAGAAACCTCCTGAAGAATTCTTAGGCCCTGGTGGTTTCTCCATCCCCTTCAGCAATTCTGAAAACTTCTCTGGGTACCTTGAGTTGCTTAGGAGAGGATGATATGCCTGAGATGATAGGGCCAGCCGAGGAGCACTGGGGAAGCCACAAGTAAGTTTCTGTGAAGCCTTAACATTGCCATGAAGACTTTTCTCTTCTTAAAGATGAAGGCACCTGCTTCGCATCATCCTTTTTGCTGTTGAGATCCTGTTTATGAGCTAGCCAGGTGTGGAACTACACAGGGAAGCCTGTTAGAAAACAGCTTGCTAAATGACAGGAACAAGTTAATTGTTTATTTGTTTAGCTTACAGGTTCTGCCTCTATTATAGGGCTATTAGTGGCAATTAATAAGTTAAACTGTATTTCCGCTTCACAAGCCTCACATCTCACACCAGGTTTGTAAACCAAACTCCAGCTAATGCCTTCCCATATTGCCACCTGTGCTCCAGGTACCAGGCATTATTTTAAAAAGCTAACAGTTTGATTTAAAATATGAAGAGCAAGACGAGCAGTTCTTGTGTCCCTGGTGATCTTCTCAGAGACCAGAAGTAAATCCATGTGAGTGCCTGATTCTGTGGTTCGTGGCCACGGTGGGCTCAAGGGCAGAGGTTTCTTTCTTTTTTTTTTTTTTTAAATGGATGAAAGATCTTTTTTTTTTTAAGTTTTTTTTTTATTTATTTATTCATGAGAGACAGAGAGAGAGAGAGAGAGAGAGAGAGAGAGAGAGAGAGAGGCAGAGGGAGAAGCAGGCTCCATGCAAGGAGCCCGATGTGGGACTCGATCCTGGATCTCCAGGATCACACCCCAGGCTGCAGGCGGTGCTAAACCGCTGCGCCACCGGGGCTGCCCAGAGGTTTCTTTACTTTGTGAAATCCATGTCCACAGACTTCCGCTGACCCTAGTCTCATACTTAACATGTTGGACAGCAGGAGGATGGAACAAAAGTGCAGCCATCACCATCATTAATAAAAATGCACAAAGTTTGGAACCATGACCAAGTAGCCCAGAAATCAGGTTTCAGGGGTTGGGGGAGAGGGCTGATACCAGCTTGGACAGTGTGTGCTGTGTCCTGACTACCAGCTCGGCCTATTCTTTTACTGCAGCCCCAGGCACCCCATCTGCCCATCCTCTCTCTGGTCTCTACATGGTCAGTGTCCCCCTCTCCCTCATGCTTTGCCCTTCTCCTGCATTCATCCAGGCTCCAGAGAGTTTCTGCTTTCTATTTTTGGTGGCTACGGATGCCCACCTCTTCCTACTTCGAGGCACTACATTTATTCATCTATATGCACAACTGGCCCAGTGGAGCAAGAGTTTAGCAAACACTAAATTGTCACCCCAGTGGGAAGGGTGGCTCTCTTCATCCTTGGTCATTGCTCTTTGCCCTTTGGTGGCATTTTCAGTGTAAATGACATAATCTTTGGTACTCTAGTATCCCACAAACTACATCAAATATATGTGTATATGTACAATGCATTTAATGGCCAAAATAAAGCAACTTATGATACACTGATGTGGGCTGGAGGTGGGGTGGATAGAAAGAGTCCTGCCTATCACCAACAGGGTTAGAATCTTGGTAGAAGTGGTTACTTCTTCAACATCATCATGGAAGGGGCCGCACAGATAGATGTTCTCACTTTCTAGGATAACCCATTAATCTTCCAAATTTCCCATTTCATGGTGAAATTCCTCACACATAAATTTACTAGGAATTACCTCCCCAGAGTAGAAACCTACTTGAGTAGTTTCTAGGCTTTTGAAGTTTGAACAACAGGGAATATTTGCCTCTGGACAGGAAATTCAATTTGGCAGTTACTTCTTAAAGTAACTTCTTAAAAAGTGAGCGTATCTGTGGAAATCCAAAAATGCTCAGGTTGCTGCAGAAACCAGCATCAGCTTCCATGGCTCATCTGCTACGAGCCATTATTTTATGCCTCCCATCAATACAGCCGATAGAGGAAGCACAGCAGTAGGCGTTCCATTTTCCTCCCCCTCTGTGAGCAGTGAGTAGGTGCCATCCAATCCCCAACCCTCAGGAGTGCCCCTGATGTTAAACTTTATCATAGTTACTTTCTTAGTGCCTTCAAAATAAGAGATGAGCTACTGGGGAAGGAAACGTGCAGGAGAGGGGTTCATTAGATCCCTGAGCTTCCAACCCTGAACCTATTACAAGTCTGAGTATGTGTGAGGCCTTTTAGGGTTGGGAGATAAGTATCTTTTAGAAATGAGACAGTAAGAAAAATAAAATTGGAGAATTTAAAAATAAGCATGGACATATTTATGAAAATGGGGAATAATCTGTTCACCAAAGCAAATGGGAGTCGTACCATCTTCTTTTAATACATTACACAAAGGAGGGGACTGGATATGTAGAGAGGGAATGGGTTTAATTTTTATACTAAAGATCAAAGCATTTAAAATATATTTTTAAAGGATGAAAATAAACATAGCTATTTTGTATCTGCTTTGTACCCTCTTACCAATGACATTAAAATGTCTGTAGATAATAGACATTATTCTTACTGACCCTAGCATGTTTTATAAGTACTCAGGGTTTTTGGTTTTATTTTCATCAATTGCTCTCTTTTTTCCTGGCCATCGACCATAAACATGCATTATAAATATGATATCTCTCTATTTCAGAAAAATATCATATGAATGACAGACAGACTGGGTTCTGGTTCTTTGTCTGTCATTTATTAATTCTACATTTTAAAAATATAAACAGATGTAAAAAAACACTGTCATAAAGGAACTTCTCCAGGAGAGCTAAAAAAAATTAATATGTCAGCAGAATAAAGGTAACATACAATAGCCACAGGGATTTGGTACTTCTTCCCATAATAAAATGATGTAATTGGGTATTAGTGTCCTGATCAGAACTTTAGCATCAAATAAATCATATAACTGCATCTGAAAGTTAGGATTTAAACTTATGTTTAACCAACTTGAACACTTGAGCACATTTAAATCATTTATTCTTCCTCTTTAATGAAATTAAGGTGATTTTTAAAGCACTAATCAATTAAGATGTTTAAGAGAGTTCACAGACTACTTTTAAAAAAGGAAATACCTACGTTCATTGAAATCAGATTAATTGGATGGATTGACTTTCCCTCCCAATAACATGAAGGGAGAAGAGGTCTAGTAGTTAAATCCTGAGTCTATCAGAGGAGTATTTCAAAGAAAAATGAGCATTTTTATAAAGACTGAAAGACTAATAGAACAATATGTAGGCATGAAACTTTCACCTTAAATACAGTGCACATGAAACATCACCTTTATTTTTTGTAAACCAGGTCATAACATTATAGGAAGTTCTCAGAATATCCAAAATAGGACAAAAGAGAGGAGTTGGCAAATTGCAACAACATCAACCTTCAGAAAATTCTCCAAAAAGTGTAGACACCTTCTCATACCCTTAGCCATAAAAACAAAGCAAACAAACAAACAAAAAATGGCATAATACTAGAATTCTACAAGCATAGGCTAGAAGTCTAATGAATTTCTCGATTCAAAATGGCCGCAAAGGTTATGGGGATTTTTCTTCATGTGTAGGGTAAGAAAATCTTTTAGGGGACAAAAGGGTGCTTGTCCTCTGAAGTACAAATAATTCCCCAGAGACAGTGGTGAGTGATAGCATTTACCATATAGATTTCAATAGATGTAAGCCGTTTCTTCAGTCAAGTCTCTACCAGCATGGTGTCCTGAGCAACTTCAGAGGGCAGGATTTTCAGGTACTGCCTCTCTGCAACTGCTGACTAGTCCTTTTCTCTTTTACAGCTGTGTCTTCACCCTCGTCCTTTACAATGAAAACGAATACACTGAGCACATCGGTGCCCAATTCCTACTACCCAGGTAACAGATTTTTCCATTGTTCATGCGTTCATAACCCCTTAGCAATCAGAATCAATCCGCGCTCTCACTTTGCTGTCCATGATGCTTGAGGAGCTTAATACGTTTGATGTGTTGTAACACGATGCTTTCTATGGCTTTCTGCGGGAAAAGTGGGGGGGCCTTTCATCAATCATTTACTGTTCTTTCTCTTTTTACTTTCTCTGCATTGACCCGCTTATGATGTATGACAGACCCATTTGTGCCAACTGCAATTTTAGGTGAGAACATTTCCCTTTATCACAGTTTATTGCAGGAGTAATTTAGAAAGTCAGTGGCCACTCTATAGAAGCCTGGAGTTCTGTTCTGTATGATGCAGTAATTGTAAGCAGGACAAGGGGGTGGTGGGTGGCCTGGCGGGAGGGCATAGTTAATAAAAAGACTTTCTCCAAACAGTCTCCATTGATAAGAAGGGTTTGCCTCGTGTATATCAGTAATGATACCAAAGGTTCAAATGAACTATCCTGGCTCTAGTATTTTCCCTTTCTGTGTTCGGAATTTAAAGTCAGATTTGATCCCAAGGGAAAACACAGTATGTCATCACTCCGCTGTGTACTTCCAAAAGCTGAATTCTGTAATGTGACAGTCGTAAAAGTAAAAATTGCTGCTGCTTATTTTCACTTACCACTAAGCACTAAAAACTTCAATTTCAAAAATAGCATTTTTCTAATTATGCCAAATGTTATGCAGAAAAAAATGATCACAGTGGAGTTTGGGTCCCCCACCCCTCCTTAGAGCCTCTCAGGGCACCCCCAGCATTCCCAAGTGTCTGTCACACAGTGGAATTTCAAAGGAGCTGATGTTCTCAGCAGCAAAGTGACAAGATGGCACTTTATAATCACATGGTTTATTATGTGTCAGATGTCACTAGAAATGAAATAAAATGTTAGCCCAGTGGTGCAGAACACATTGAAAATGCGAACTGTTCCCTTGGGGAGCTGAAGGAACTTCCGTTTGTCCAATGTAAGAAGGTTTTGGGGAAATGGCGTTACCTGGCTCTGATAATCAAACAAGCATGAGCTGCTGTTGCATTTGAGATGCATCAATAACCCAAGTGTATCACGGCTATGTTCTCTCTCTACTACTAACCTTACCGAAAAGGAGCACAACACAAACGACTTCAAGGTATATACCAATTCATCGTAGCCAAAGTTCCATCCTCAGCTCTTCAACTCCTGCTTCCTAATTCTCTTTACAAGGGTTGATATCTTTGCAACATAATTTTTCCCCCTGTGCTTCTCTTTTCTCTAAGTTGTTACGATTTTTGTACGGAGGGTGATGTGTTTTCCTTAGGAGGGTGATGTGTTTTCCTTACGGTGTTTTCTGACCTTAAGCAAGTTTGTTGCCTGAGTTACAACTCAACTCAGACAGAAGTTAAAGAATGGACATAAACCCTAATTTTTAAATTTGCATCATTTTGCAGGCTAACAAACAGAGCTCACTAAAGCCCTCCTCCCTTTTAATACCAGCTAGATGGAGGAAAGGCTGCCTTTTTATTCTTTTCGTAAGTAAGGGGCACAGGCTAATTTTAGGCACCCGAACAATGTCATCTACATGCAGATGACATTTGCAGCATCTTTTGATAGGCAAAGATTTGCGATTTCTTTGTGTGCCACGGCATTCATTCTACAGCTCCTCTAGTAGATATTCTGACCTTGGGGAAGCTGGAGTGGGGAGGGCTGAGATGTGTACTGTCAGAGGGAAGAAAATGTTCAGATTGCACAGCAGGATTAAGATAAGCTTATTAAACAAATATCATTTTTTAAAGTCGCTGCTTTGTTATTATGAACACTAATGACATCTTTTAAATTTGGTTAGGCTTCTTTACCGAAAGGGAATCACTTGAACAGACAATTCAAGTAGCAGAAATGATGCACATTTGTGAAGAGTAAGTCAGCCAGATTGACAAATAACTGTTATCACGTCTGGCTTATAGATGTACCAATGCAGCAAATGGCAGTGCTCGGGAACCGTTCCTCCCACGGTGTTTGGTGCAGATGTGAATCTGTATATTGCATAGTAAGGATTAATGAGGTGATCCCTTGACACCATGGGAAGAAGATAAGCTGTACATACATCTACTCTGGCACTTTTGGGAAACAGCACTATTAACAACTTACATTAAGACAAGAGCGTTTTATTGTGACTTGGAGCTTGGCACCCTTAAATCCTTTATTATCTCCACCTTTTATTCTTATGTGTTAAGGTGCCAGCCTAATAATGTATAGAGCTTTACTGTGCCTTTACATCATTTTCTTACCCCCCACCCCCCAAAAAAAGGGAGGGAGATTAACAAGTAGATAGGGTAGGTAGGTAGGCAGATAGATAAATAGATGTTGATAGATATTTATAGATAGGTAAATAGAAGACTCCACACACACCTCAAAAACATAGCACTCTTTTCAATTCTAGATTTTTCAGCTGGTTTGTTGAGAATTGAAGATAGTCTATTAAAGAATATAGGTTCACAAATTCTTCAAAAACCATCAGAACTGTGAGAAGCTTTGTTTCTGATTTCCTTCTAGGCATAATTTTTAGTGGAAATAATTGTTGGTAACTTTTAAATAAATACAGGAAGTCAATGACAAATGATATATTTTATCAGTAATAATTCTTTTTAAGTCAGAGTGAACTGATTAATCACTAATTTTGGTGAAATCCAGAATTTCTAATAGTGTAGGTGACCCAGTTTCATAGAACAGATGGCACGAGAATCCTTCTATTCCCTCTTTGATATCTATGTACTTGATAATTGCACTCATGTCTTAGATGGTCTCAGTAGTGTTTAAATGCTTTAAGATGGGCCCTGCACACTAGTAATGAGGCCAAGATCATAATGCAGTGGGGTGTGCTAAGGTACGATGGGAAGAGTGGTGGCCACTCTGGGAATTACACCTTCCAAGAATGCCTAGCCCTAAGACCAGAGCCCTACCAGGTTGTGGTGTCTCCACAAAGAAAGACCCAAATGATTCATTTAGGGGAAGTTTAGAAGGTCAGTCCACAATGGAGGGCATTTAATTATGTTCATCCCAAAAGGTACAAAACTGAGAGAATGAGAAGAGGCACAGGGGGGAAACTAATTAATGTTCCATTTATTTTAGTATAAAGAACAGAACTTCCTGCTGGAATAGCTAAAAGCTCAATGGATTCAGTATCCCGTTTTATGAGCTTGGCAGTTGCCAGCAAGCAAACCTGATGTGGAAATTTCCCAGTTTATTTGTGACTGTTATAATAAGATGGGAACATATGAATGGCTAATTTCAAAGCAAATCCAAATGAAAAACAAAATCATAAAATCAACTTACCACTCTTTTTTATTTTGTCTTGTGTCTTTAGCCACCTTGTAGTGATACAGGTCCCATTTCAGCAACAGCAACATAGCTACACACTTGTGTACCACCTTTCATACCATGCATCCCCAGGTGCTTTGTGATGCAGATAGAACTGAGGTTTCAGATAACAGGCCCAGCTAACCAAGTGTCCTTGAACTAAATTTCCCTTGGAGCTGAATCTCTGAGAGAGAGAGAGAGAGAGAGGAAAAGAAAAGAAAAGAAAGAAAAGAAAAGAAAAAAGAAAAGAAAAGAAAAGAAAAGAAAAGAAAAGAAAAGAAAAGAAAAGAAAAGGAAAGAAAAGAAAAGAAAAGAGAAAGAATAACCATAGCTGAAGTCCCTATTGATAAACAATCTGGTAATTTTTAAAAAATGAGCATACACTTTTTTAATAATCTTTAATTCTGTATACCTGAAATCAATTTTGATTTAACATTCTCATTTTTAAGGGAAGTTAACATATTTTATGTGACACATCCTTAATCACAAAACAGCTAAAGGGATTCAGCATTATAATGAGCTAACCTGTAGCATGTGGAACTCTTAATCTAATAGCACCTTCCTTCCTGCATAAGATATTTTTTAATAGCTACAATTTCTGCAGTTCATTAATCTAATTTGCTAGGAGTCTTCCATTAAAATATAGCCTCTTTAGGCTTTTTGACCAAATTTTGACATTAGTTTTGTAGTACAATTTGGTTGACTTGTTCAGGAAATTTAAACAAGAAAATGTGTCGAATACAAATAAGACTTAGTTAGTCATTACTTAGTTCATGGGGAATGAAGAGCAATTATGATACTATTTTAACCTCCTTTTTGTTTTTGAGTGCTTATATTAAACACTCCCATCCCAAGGTGATGGAAGAATTGAGGCCTTGACCTCTGAGCACCTACAGATAGAAAACTTAACTATCAAAGGAAAGCACAGACAAAAGACTACCTGTAATTATTCACACGGTATTATTGCTTATGCCCTGTTTCCTTTTTCTCCTCTTTTCTCCTGATATGTACCTTCTTAAAAGTGCCAATAAATGGTAAGTTCCCCCATTCGCCCATGGAAAAGGTGTGAAGGGAATGAATGGGAGTGTGTGTCTTATCTGTAGATTCTGACAAAGCCAGCTGGTTCTGCTGTGTGTCGGCCTGCATGTTAGCTCTTGTAGAACATTCCATGTGTGATGTGCTGGTCCCCAGTCTTCTGTCAAGCTTTCTGACACTGGAGCATGCGAGTGATTCATCAGACCCAGTCTGTTTCCTAGTTCTGCTTTCCTTGGAGTTCATGTGTTGAGCCCACATTTTCATTGCTAGCTTTATAAGCCAACCCATTTTGTGCACTTTTCTTTTGCTCACAGAACATTTGTACAGAGTTTATTTACTTCATCATACAAACTAGTTAACCAATCTTTGGAAGGATACAAGGCTGGTTTGGGGCCAGGCCTTGGTGAAGTTTCAGACTGAAACTTCTATAAACTGGAGTGCCCAAAGGCTAAAGAGTTCTTACTGACTAGCTTTGTGAAACCAATATATCGTTTGGACTGCTTTGTAAAAAAAACAAAGATTTCTGCCTCATTCCTATCAGTATTGCCAATCCTATTCAAATTTCTAAACATTTTAACTTTTCTTTTTTTGCTGAGCCACCGTAGGGATTATTGAAGCTGTAGGTGGAGGGGGTTTCAGCAGCAGCTTCTTAGCATTCTCAGTGACCCCCACATAGCCCATGGTCCCCCTCACTTCCATCATGGCCTTCTTTTCCTTAGACGAAAGCCACACGATGGCCAGCGACACCAGCAGCTTGGTGCAGTCGCACACTTACAAGAAGAGGGAGCCGGCTGATGTGCCCTACCAGACTGGGCAGCTCCACCCTGCCATCAGGGTGGCAGACCTGCTTCAACACATCACGCAAATGAAGTGTGCTGAGAGCTATGGCTTCAAGGAGGAGTACGAGGTGAGCACAAGCGCCGCACCACAGCTCCTTCTCTGCCATCCTGGACGTGATGCCAGGGACGGGCTCCCAGCTCCTGCAGCTGACCGCCGGGACCCGGGAGGGCTGCCAGAAAGGGACCAGGCATGTCATCCTGGGGTCTGTTCCCATCTGGCCATGAGATTTATTACCGGGAAGGTAACGTGCATAAAATGGAAAAAGGAGGCCCAATTCACCTTTTCCATTATTCCTCATAAATATGCAATGAAACAGAGGCCTACCAGGCTCTTTCCTCACTCATGATTATGCTTCTTGGCTTTTTCTGTAATTATGATGTTAAATCCTAATAGTGTTGTGGTAGTTATCCAGGAAGAAACTGTCCACTTAAAGCAATTACAGACCAACCAGTGATGTCATGTGGTGGAGATTAGTTCCCTGTAAAGGGGCTGGCTAGTGTCACGGCTGTGACAGCTGTTGTCCTGCCAGCCCAGAGAGAGTGCGGCTATACCGGGATCTAGGGTGGGCAGCTCTCTGGGGCATTTCCAGCACAGCAGTATTTTCTCACCTTTTCTAAAATGTAGGGCTCACTTTACCACCTCAGTCATTAGCTAATTCTGTTGGAAAGTCGTTCAAGAACTGGAGAGAATTAACTGATTTGAAGAAGTCTGATTCAAAGAAGTGTACCATCACTTGAGTGTGTGCATATGGGCGAAGCCAGTGAAGGGGAGGAAGCGAGCAGGGCTGGACTTCTTTTTTTACCTTATTTTTTTTTTCTTTTTTTACCTTATTAAATAAAATTAGTTCACACTCATTGATGATGAAAAAGTATCAGCTTGTGTACAGTAAAAACAAGATTATATAGATGTATAGCTCTTGACATTTTAGAGTGTGTCTCTAGCACTACATCTACCTAACCAGCTCATGATTGGGAAACATTTTGTCTGGAATTAAGAGTATTTTAGGGGGTGCCTGGGAGCTCAGGTGTTGAGCATCTGCCTTCAGCTCAGGTCATGATTCCCTGCTTGTCAGGGAACCTGCTTCTCCCTCTCCCTCTGCCTGCTGCTCTGCTGTCTTGGGCTCGCTCTCTTTCTCTTTCTCTTTCTCTCTTTCTCTCACTCTGTCAAATAAATGAATAAAAATCTTTATTTAAAAAAAAATATTTTAGGGCAGCCCGGGTGGCCCAGCGGTTTAGCGTCACCTTCAGCCCAGGGTGTGATCCCAGAGACCCAGGATCGAGTCCCGCGTCGGGTTCCCTGCGCGGAGCCTGCTTCTCCCTCTGCCTGTGTCTGTGCCTCTCTCTCTCTGTGTATGTCTCTCATGAATAAATAAATAAAATCTTTAAAAAAATAAAATATAAAAAAAGTATTTTAAAGACGAGTTCCTACCACCTCCATAACCTACGAGTTTCAAACTCTGCTTATTTCAAACTCTGCTTCTTTCTCCTCTCGGGGACACTCATGATACTTCATTTCATGCCCCAGATGCTGCATTGTCTTGGGTTTAGCTCCGTTTCTGAGCCGAATCACCAAAGAGTTCATTACAGCAGTCAGAGCTGCAGCACAGCTATGCCTCTTTTAAGTCTGGGTCTTTAGGCCAGCGGAGACATGCTCTGCTCGGCTGACCGGAGCGTCCTCCTGTGTTGCCTATAACCTCGGCTCAGAAGGCTGCTGCGCCAAGGAAACTAAGGCCTCTAGGGTTGGATTTCAGTCCAGGCAATATTTTCAGATGAAGTTCTGCATTTTAACAACCCCCAACTTCTTAGATCTACTGTTAGCAATTTAGCTTGTAATTTGGTGAAACTGACTGCCTCTGCATATCTCCTCATGCACTTTTAAAGGCTAGCTTAGGAATTAATAGGATTAAGAGTAAGACTTCCAAAAGCATTAATATCTTATGAAAGACAAAATTAGGTTAGTGAGAAAATATAAGCCTAATGAATAGAAATGATGTCTTAGTTCTATCCAATATTCTGAATGCAGATATTGCTCAAATGTTTATTAAAGATGTTCATGTCAAAGAGATTAGTTATAGGCTCAAAGAACAATTCATAAAATCACCTGAGTCCAATTTTTCATGGACTATGTAAAAATACCTTGAGACTTCCTATAACACACTATAGATGATGCATATTTGAAAGCATACCCAAAAATCATTTCCCATTCATATCTCCTGAAGAAATATGATTTATAAGTACAAACTAAAACAGTTTATATTCATTTGAAGCATATTCTAATTGATGATTTATTAAGGGTTATTACACTGAAATAAAATGTATTAATTAATTATGTTTCAAAAAAACTCTTTTTTTCATCCTAGCTGTTCAGTGGATCAGAGAAGACTATAATATATACATATACCAATATCACATTGCACACCTAAAACTGACAAAATGTTACATGTCAGTTATATCTCAGTAAACTGGTGGTGTAAGTGCTTTTAAACACCAAAACCGTTATCAGTTTGTTGTTTTTTTTAAAGAGGAAAAGAAGAAGAAAGGAAAAAAAAACTTAAAAAGAACATGTGCTAGAAAGGAAAGCAGGAACAAACAGGAAGGTTAAGAGGAGAATTATGAAATGGAAGATTTTGTAGGGATTAATCCTAGTGCTCCACACACAGCCCTATGAACCTGGCAGCTAAGTGTGCATCCTTTCATTTAATCCACACTGGAAGTCAGGAGTGCCCTGACTGGTGTGGTGTGAATCTTGTGGTGGTTTGGGATATGGACTCTGATCCCAGACTGCCCATATTCCAGCTTAGCCCTGCATCTTCTATGCTGTGTGACCTTGGGCAAGGTACCTAACCTCTCTGGGCCTAAGTTTCCTCATCTGTAAAATGGAATACCTATAGTGTCCACCTCATAAGCTTGTTGTGGAGATAAACTCATTTAGCATCATAAGTGCTAGAATTGAATCTGGCATTTAGTTGAAGTGTTAACTAAGTAAAAGAGGAAAATACTTATGATAAGATCCAAGAGAAAAGTTCACACCATGTTCTTTTTGGGGGGACTGTGTCACCTTGTGGTTTCAGTACATCTCTGTCATTTCTTGTTCAGCACTCTGAGGATAGAGTGAGCCAGTCATTTTATGGCTCCATACATTTTTGCTTCATCTAAAACACTCGATGGTTTCCTTGCCATGCACCTATCATCAAAAGTTCCCATTAATAAGTAACTTAAATGGGTAGATACATTTGATTCTGTGGACAAGGAGTTTGAGAAAATAAGTATTTCAAGATATATTCTGTCCCCTTTTATTTCTAAAAGAATATTTTCATATAGAAATTAGGAAAGTCCTAGGGAATGTTGTGACAGTCGACCACCAAATACTGTTTATTTCTTAAAAAGGTTCTAGGGTGTCTTGGCAACAAAAGATGGAGGAGAGGTAGTTAATTTAACAAGTTGCTATGCCCATTAGTCCACCAGTGTGTACTAAAATACATGCTCAGAGTCTGACACTGCTGGGTACTGGGGAATGCAGAGAACTTTCTGCCCTGCCCTCAACCTCAGAAAGCTCGCCCCACTAGAGGAAGCAGCCGTACAGGGACTACAACATGCCTGTCAAGTTAAACCCCATGCGAGAGATTTGCAGCAGGACTTTCAAGGCCACTGGAGGCATGTTGGGTAGTCTGTGGCACCAGACTGAGCTAGGATGAGCTAGGGAGTTGGCCAGGTCAATGTAGAAAAAGGCAGATTCCAGGTAGATACAAAATCTAGACAATGGGATATACTTAGAAATGGCGGTAGGACGAAGGGTCATGGGTGGTCAGGCTCAGATCACAAAGCATCACACCAAGAAGTTTGAACGTTACTCTGGAAGTCATGGTAACTGAAGAAAGACAGGTAACATGGGTCTCTCCTGTATTTGGATGGAGACTCATACCTGCACTACTTGGCAACCATCTAGTTTTTTAAACATTATGTGTATGAGGCACACAGGAATTGCTTGAAAGACAATACCAGCACCCAGAAACGTAAAGGGGAGAGGGAAACTATTCACTGGAAAGCATAATGTGAACTACATTGCTCCATTCCCATTCAAAAAAAAAAAAAAAAAAAAAAGCTATGGAATGCTTGGCTTCATGACTCACTGAAGCAATGAACGATGTTACATCTCTGAGGATAAAATGTTAAGAAAGTTTCCAGTGAGTGCCTTGACACACCAGGCTCAATCAGTTGGTCTTTCTGGGTTTCTTCAGTCCGTGTATATCAGGAAAAACTAGCCATCTACATTGTAAAATAGTTTTGAAATAGTGACTTTCTCTCTGTTGACACCATTTCAACCAGTCTGTCTTTATCTATTCCAAGACAGAAATGTCTGAAAACTGTCCTAGGCGCTGGAAGGATTCATTACCATTCAAGTAGCTGACAGAAGTGTGTCCAAACAAAAGGGAAAACATGTGGTGGGTACGAGACTGAGTAGCACTGAGTGCAAATTTTATATTTGATTTTGTTCTAACAAGATCGTCATATGGCATATCTCACCAGGGAGATGCAGTAATTTGATTCAAAAGAAACTCAGACATGAATCACAATAAAAAAAGTAAACATGCTGAATTGAACAGAAAATGGCAGGTTGTCATCGGAGAGTGGATCAGGGCTCTCTGGAGAAAGACCCAGCAGAAAGGGCAAGTTTGTTTATGTTGCTGCAGAAGAGGAGGTGTTCTTCCTCCCAGCAAGCAGAGAGCAGTCTATGCTAGCCTCTGGGGGAACAGCTGTGGTTTTACCAAAATTGGGAGAAAGGAGATAGCTGCCCATGAGGAACACAAGTCGGACGGGGCCATCCTGCCCCCAGAGACTTGGGCCTTTGTCCTCTGGAGTCACGGTGACTCTGCTGCTTCTCCCTAAACTGATGGACCCCATCCTAGATGCAGGTGTCTGGGGCCCTGTCCCTTCTCACTGCGCCGGAAGTGGGAGCTACTGGCTGCTGCGTCCTGCCACAGGGAGCCTCAGGGGCGACCCTGCGGGCTTGGAGAGCAAATTCCTCCCCCTCTGGGGTCCCCAAAAGTCTTTCTTTCCTTCTCTATTTTATGACTGAAAGTCCCTCTGGGGATCCAAGCAGAAAAGACGTTGACCTTCCGTAGGACCACAGTCACTTAAATCTGAAAGAACACATTTCGTGATCATTGTAGAATTCAGATAAAAGGACAGCACGTCGAAACTACTCCCAGACAGGGCATCCTGAAAAACACAGATGGCACTGTTTCATTAGCTAATAATATTGCTGTGGGGCACAAAAATTTATTTTCCATTTGCTGGCACTAGAACTTACAACCTAAGTAACTCTTTGCAGCCTGCTCTTGAAAAAAAAATAGTGTGTACATATATATCTAAATATATTTAGAAAAGTATTATTCTCATCCCACTTACTTTTCTCCTGTATATTTCTCAAGGGTACAAGCACTGGTGATTAATTGTATAATTGAACATGGAAACTGTTTTTCAGCTCAATTTAAACTGGGAAATTGAAGATATTATGCCAGAATCTTCGGGCTTAAGTACAACCTATGAAAAAAAAAAAAAAAGTACAACCTATGCATTTTTCTGAAACCCTGATTTTCTTTAAACATGTCCATCTCCTGGTAGCAAAGAAATGGATGGATGTCCATCTCCTGGTAGCAAAGAAAAAGTTCTCCTCTCTCATCCTTCCCCCTCTTTTCTAAGTAAAATAGCCAATTTTGTTAAATGGAGCACCATGTTAACATTGGATGCTTGTGTGCATATTTGACGAAGTTGTAGCAAGTGAAGAAGGAATTATTATTAAAACATCTCAATTGCCCTTCCAAGTCTATTTTTTGCTTACTTGCGTCCTACCTCAGGACACCCAACAAAACTTAAAGATAAACCACCCCCTGAAAGCTGCCTCCACTCTGTGGACCTTGCACTTGTAATTCCTCATTCTGGTTCAGATGCCTTTAGACAAGACAGACCCTTGGATGGGAAGACAGACGTGGATGCTCAGTGGGGACACCCGCAGAGCGTGGGGAGGACAGCTCTCCCCAGGGATGCCCATCTCTCCCCTGCTGGAGGCTAGCTGGCAGAGGGAGAACTGTACATACTTCTAGAAAAGTTTTAAGAATGGCGTGGTGCGCCACAGCATCTTTGTTGAGATCTGAAAACAGAGGAAGGGGCAGGTGGAATTAAAGGTACTTTGTGTTACTTAGCTGATAGAACCATTGCCTGACACAGCTGGTTCCATGCTTCGGCGCGCAATCTGGGGTGGAGGCACCCCCTTCCTGCTCACCTCCAGCCCACACACTTTTCAGATGTGCTTTTCAGTTCCCATTTCATATTCTGAGGCACCAGCTGAGTCAATCAATTGCCACAATCAGTGCAGGTTATTTTCTATTCCACAGGATACAAAACAAACAAAGCACAACCATTGAAAGCTTAAGGATGCGGAGTTAGAAGGAGCGTTGGCAAGCACTGTAAATGCATTAAGAATCACAACAGCTGTGGCTCCAATGGCTCTAGCAGCCAAGTGAGTTTTGACATGTTTCTTCCTTTAATTATTATGGTGATGCTGAGCTGGTCCAGGAGAGAATGATTAAAAAAAAAAAAAAAAAAAAACCCTTCTACCTGAAATTTTGAAGTTGCTCCAGCTATTTGGGGCAAGTCAAGTGCATGTGTTGATACAAACTTTCTTAGTAGATAAAAGTTTCTGCATACTTTTAAATAATGCAATAGAAAGGGTTGATTTGACTGAGTATTTGGTTTATTTTTTTCTGAACTGTGAATATAAAAGTGTCTGTTCTATTTATTGCATGCTCCATGTTGTCCTGCTTGCTTTCAGGACCTCTTATGTGTTAGCTGGCTTAATTCAGTTGCTTTTTGCCCATGCCCCTGATAATATCACGTACAAGCTCAAACTTCAGAAAATTTGGTTGAAGATTGTTACTTCCTACAACACTATGTCTTCTCTCTGATGAGAGTTGATGGCGGTAGACATTTACCAGTTTGTTTGAAGCGCCTCTGGTCAGCTGTCTGGTTTCCATTTGGATGCTGGTTGTTAGAATTTTCTACCCTGGGAGAAGTTGAGTACTTTTCCCACTTGTTAACATGCTTTTAGTGTCGGATGGCATTAGTCATAGGACCTGGCCCAGAGGGACTGTAAATGTGCCTGTGTCCTAGCTCTCGCTGACCTCGTGTGTTTGGGATCAGTTGGATGATGTTGCCACCCACGAAATTGTTCTAGCAAGCCTCAGCAAGGCCATCATTGCCACCTCCCTCACCCTTACCACCCCATCAGCAGCTTACAAGTCCAGAATGTTCACCCTCCTGATCATTCCCAGTTCCATCCCTATGAATCCTCTCTGACCCCACTGCCTGGTCCTCTCACCTTTCCTGAACCATCATGACAGTACCAACTTACCTCTCCACACTTCATGTCCTGTCTTCTTCTCCACTCTGCAATCAATTTTCTTTGTAAAACATAGATGTTATCACATTTGATGCTCAAAACCCTGCTGTGGATTCCTTCCAAAACTAAGAAACTCCTTAGCATAGTATACTCAGACCTCCATGACTTGACTCTGGCCTGCCCTTCAGGCTTGATTTGTGACTGCGGCCACCTTCTACCATGTGCCTTATACTCATCTCTCATGCCCCAAGAATCTTCATGTCTCTGGCAGTTCTTCACCTTGTGACCTCTGCCTACACTGACTTCCAGCTCCCTCTTCATGTGACTGATTCTGTTAGACCCAACTCAGATGTTACCTCCTCCAAGAGCGTTCCCGGTTCTCCCATCAGAGACAACCTGGCCCTCCACAGTCTCATGGCTCTGAGTTCAAGTAACATAGTAGGCAACACATCAATTGGTAATACAGCAGGCAGTATCTTAACTGATAATATGGTAGGCTATCTATTAATTGGCTCATTCAATAGATGTTTGACAAACACTACTAAATAGAAGTTACTTTATATTTGCTCACTTAATTCCCGTGTATTTAAACACATATACCCTTAGAAGGGAAGATGAAATTAAAGATGGATAGAACTACAACAAAATACTCGCCATGATGTAAACCATCAAACAGGATCAAGTGAGTTAGCAACAGCCAATGAGAAAAAACTGTGCTGACCAAGTTGGACCTTACCAATAACCGATCGTATTAAACTGGTACTAATGGATGTGGGTCTAGCTAATCATTCTACTCACTGAATGCCAACCATGTGTTTGAAAATTTTAGGATCATATTTGTAAACCACGTTTGCTTTAAAATTCTTATTTAATTTCAATAGAAATAATGTAAAATTATTTAGGTGAGGCTTTTTAACATGCGTGTTCCGAGAGAGAAACTATATGTCATCATCATACACAGTTTGAAAGCTCATAAAAGTAATTTGTGCTGCCGTGGACATATTTCAGCAGGGAGCAAGGTTTGGAGGAGCTGACTTTTCATAAAGTCTTAATTGGCTCTGAGAGTTTTGATCATGATATTGATGGTACCTACTTCTGTCTAACACCTAATGTGTTCAGCACTGTACAGAGACACACATGCACGCGCATGCATGCACAGGGATATTTCTAACCACAAAGCTAGTACATCATTATCATGCCCATTTACAGACAAGGAAATGATGCCAAATTTAAGTAACTTCCCCAAGGCCATCCCGCCGTCAAGTGGTAGGATTTATCCCATCTCTGTTGACTCTAAAGCCCATGTTCTTTCCATTATGCCGTCACTGCTGCATGCAACACCACAGAGCTACAAACCTATGGAAATTAACCTTGTGTTTTATTGATTTGACTTGTGATTTCATGGCAGGAGTGTTATTTTTCCTCTCTGTGTTTTTGTTTGCTGTGAAGTGTTCTGTCCTTTGGCAGAGGACCCATCCAGCCCTGGGGTCCCCGCATCAGTGCCAACTCTGTGTTTCCTCATCTCGGCAGAAGCAGATGCTGCCCATTAATCTCGCTCGGTGCCCCAGCTCTGAGAGTGAGGTCACTCCAACATTGCCCCTCTCCTGCTCTAGTTTTTCATTGTTGAGAAATATAGGAAACTCATTCTGCAGATATCAGGCAGCCGGGCTCAGTGGAAACCCACCAGGACCAATGATAAGCTAAAACCAAACAATATCTCTGGAGATCATGGATTTTATATGCTGTTTCCCTGGATTATTACTGCCATCCAACCCAGTAGAGGTAGGAAGGGAGGGAGAAAATGAATATGTAAACTTGAGTTGTGTGTGAAAGCCCAAGGTTTTCTGAAAGATCTTTTCTGGAAGATGTTGAATCTCTTGTTAATGAGATGATACAGCACAAGGATGACAGTGTTGTTAACTGGCTGTATGACCTCCAGGCAGAACCAAGATAACACCTTTAAGCTTTGACTACATAATATGAAAAGTCAATCATTTTTTTCCAAACAGTAGTGCTATATGGTAGAAAGCACAATAGATTTCCAGTCAGAGGATATGGGTCCCAAGCCTTTGACCTGTCACCTTACTGAAGAGTCAGCTGAGACCTCATGCTGGAACTTCCAGCAAATGACTCAACTTCCCTGAAGCAACTCAATCAGTTGTGAAGACCAAGTCCTCACTATATGTCTCTGACATCAGTAGTGCCATCACTCAGGGATGCCAGACTTCTAGTTTGGTTGACATATTTCCATGGGTGGAATGTTTTCCAGTGGGCAGCACTGACTGGCAGCCTAAGAGCCACAGCTGGCAGTCACTGCTGTGTAGAGTGCCATTGCTCAGGATCCACAGGCAGTTCTCTGGCTCTCCCCTGCCAATTGTGAATTTATTCAGCATTTCTGAATGAGATGGTTTCCATCCCAACAGGACATTTCTATCTTTTCCTCCCCTCCGTTCCTCCAACTCAACCCCTTCTCACTCTTCTAACCCCACCCCATTTCCAAAAACTGAGAACTTTGAATTGAGAGGATATGGTAACAATTTTAGTACACTTTTCTGTCAAGCCCTTACATTGTCTGAAATGTGTTCATGATCATAATTCCAATATAT
Source organism: Vulpes lagopus (assembly GCF_018345385.1). Lineage (NCBI taxonomy): Eukaryota > Metazoa > Chordata > Mammalia > Carnivora > Canidae > Vulpes > Vulpes lagopus. The sequence continues at coordinate 111,508,077 of NC_054824.1, read as the reverse complement.
CTTTAATCCCCACTGTCCCAGTTTTTTAAGGATCATGGATAATAAGGAAATATATGGATTAAATGTTCTGAATTACTTCATTTATTTCACATTTCACATTGTTTCATTTCACATTATCATTCCATGTATTATTCAGACCAAAATAATATTGAATCAGAGCCCATAATTTTTTTGACTTGCCATATCACTGAAAAGAAAGCAGATGTGCTAACTTTTCCAATTTCTTCTTTTGCATCTTTTGAAATAAAAGTGATTTGACATCCATGTTGGAATTTGCCCATGTTACTCAGTATCTTACACTTTTAAAATTTTTTCTCACCCTCTTTATTGCTGCCCTTTAGCGATACCTTTTATCTGTTTACTTTTAGGAAATTATATGAAAGATACTGAATGGTTATAATGTCTTCATTGTTAATTATAAATATACAGCGTATGTTTTTATATATATTGTATTTATGTACTTTAGGTAATTATGCATTTGAGTTCTTTACCAATTTTATAGCCAAAGTATTTCACTTGGCTGATTACTACGTGTATTTTAAGCCTATTTCTCAAAACATGAAAAGAATGTACTATAAATCCAATTAACATAATCTATCTGCCTAAAGAGAAAGCTTGCTTTTATTTTTTCTCTATTTTAATGGTGAAAATAGTTGTAGGATACAGAGTAACAAAATACGTTTTGAAAGGTTTCCAAGTCCAGATTTTATTGCTGTTTTCCTTTAGAAGCAACACAAGGGCACCTGGATGGCTCAGGTGGTTGAGCGTCCAACTCTTCATTTTGGCTCAAGCCATTATCTCAGGGTCCTGGGATGAGCTCTGCATCCGGCTCAGTGGGAAATTTGCTTTAGGATTCTCTCTCTCTCCCTCTCTTTCTGCCCCTCCCTGCACACATTCACGCTCTCTCGCTCTCTCGATCTCTCTCTCAAATAAATAAATAAATAAATAAATAAATAAATAAATGCAACACATACTTTTTGAAAGAAATTTGGAAATTTTAAGAAAATTGTAAAGAAAGAGACAATAGCGCTCACCCATAAACCCACCATCAATATTTAGTCCTTTTCTGCACACTGAGTATTTTAATGCATTAAAATCATTATATAGTTTCATACTGTGTTTTCCCACTTAATATTGTACCACAAATGTTTCCAAAGTCTTTGTCTTGAACACTGCTATGATTAATTCCTTGGGTTTATGTCCATTGTCTTTTTTTTTTAAGATTTTATTTATTCGTAGAAACAGAGAGAGAGAGAGAGAGAGAGAGAGAGAGAGGCAGAGACACAGGCAGAGGGAGAAGCAGGCTCCATGCAGGGAGCCCAACGTGGGACCCAATCCTGTGGTGTCTCCAGGATCACTCCCCAGGCCACAGGCGGCGCCAAACCGCTGCACCACTGGGGCTGCCCCAGTCCATTGTTTTCTACAGGTAGATTTCAAGAGGTGGAATCACTGGTTCAAAGTGTATGAGGAGCTTAAGGTTCTTCATGCATATTAACACCTTGCTTTCCAGAAAGATTATACCAATCACACTCATCATGAGCAGTCTCCATGAGAATGCTTTCTTCAACACACCCATGCTGCAATGAATGATAGTCCATTTTTATTTTTAATCCTTGCTGGTTTGAGAGGTGGAGAAAGAGTATCTCATTATTGTTCCATCTAAAACCAGATAGGTCTTTGTATGTTTACTGGCCTTGTGAAAATTTTTTCTAGTGAACTATTCATGTCCTTTGCCTCTTTTTCTCACTAGGCGTTAAGGTCTCTTCCTGACTTGTAGGAGCTCTTCTATGGCCTCCTTTGTTCTTCTGTAGAAATGTATTGGCAGTCCTTAGGCTTTGTGCTTCCAGGATCCACACATCATGTTGTCCCTAGAAAATGTGGACATTTTATACAGTTGCCTTTATGAAAAACTGTGTAATTTCGTTTTGAATTGCTTGACCTCTTGGCAATATTATATTTTCCTATTTGTTAATATGATTTATGTCTCTATCTATTTGGATCTTCCTTTATATTTTTTAGTAAAGTTTCAAAAAGTTCTCCATAAAATCCTGTACATCTTTTAGCTATGTGTAGTTTTTTTGTTATGGCAATAGCATCTTTTAAAGTTACATTTTCTTGGGCAACTGGGTGGCACAGCTGCTTAACCACACAACTCTTGATTTCACCTCAGGGCATGATCTCAGGTCGTGATCTCAGAGTGATGATCTCATGGTCCTGGGATCAAGCCCCACGTCAGGCTCCCTGCTCAATGTGGGGAGTCTGCTTCTCCCTCTCCCTCTGCCCCTCCCCCCATTCATTATTTCTCACTCTCTCTCAAATAAATAAATAAAATCTTTAATAAAGTTACATTTTCTTTATTGCAAGTATATAGAATATACACATAAATAGAAAGATGTGTGTATGTATATATGTGGGTGTGTATATGTTTATGCGCACATACACACACATACTATTACCTTTTGTATTTTGCTTCTATGTCCAGAAATACTTTCCAACTATCCTTATTTCAATGATTTGTCTGTAGATTTTTCTAGAGTTTTCTGTGGAGAAATCATGTCTATTCTCATTAGTGACTATTTGTTTCTTCATCGTATCCATTTATTCTTATTTTATAAAGATAACTAGAACATTCAGTACAACATTGAATAAAACTTAGGTTGGTAAGCATCATTGTCTTGGTCCTGATTTTAAGAGAAAATTCTTTTAATGATTAATAATTAGTTGGGATTAGGCTGGTGATACTTCCTTCCATCCCTGGTTTACTGATATTATTTACCATGGCTAGATATTGAATTTGATAGAATGCTCTTTCAGCATTTATTGTTATATAAAATAATTACTTGATTTAATATGTTAGCATGATGAGTTCACTAATATAACTAATATTCTAATACTAAACCGACTCTTCATTCCTGGAATAAACCTGACTTGGTCATGACACATATTAAACATTGCTGAATACTGTTCACTAATGATTTTTGCATTTATGTCATAAATGAGACTAGTCCCTTAATTATCCTTCTATTTTCCTTTTTTACATTTTAGAATGAAAAGTATATGTACTTTTTTAAATCAATGGGATAGCACTCTGTATTTTTTTTCTTTTGTAAGATTCAAATTATCTTTGGAAGTAGCCTGTGGCAGTGACTAAATCTGGCAATTTCCTCCTGTTAAAATTTTTAATTACTAGTTTTTCAATAGTCCCAGTTAATATTTTCATAGGAATTTGTGCATTTTGTCTAACTTTGTTATGTAGGCACATATGTGTTAATATTTTATTATCTTTCTAATTTATCTGTACTCAGTTTCCTTTTTTTCTTTTTTCATTATTAATGATGTTTATTTGCAACTTCTGTCTTTCTCATTTCTTGAATATTCTTGCCAGAGGTTTTTTAATTTTATTATTCACCTTTTCAGAGAAATAACCTTTGGCTTTGTTGATTTTGAATATTGCATTTTTAAAGATTCCTTCTATTCCCACTCTTTATTAATTTTCTTCTACTTTTTTTTAGTTTCTTTTTTTAAATTCTTAAGTGGGGTGCTAACCACATTAACTTTAAAGCTTTCTTTTTTCTAATGTAAATATTTATTTACTCTTCATTCTTTCTCTCCATAAGAGTGAGTATGGTTATCATTGATTTTTGAGTGTTTAATTTTGTGATTTTCATCATCATTTCTTCTTTGACCATAAGTTACCTAGAGCATGTGAGTGTGTATTTTATTTATCAGTGCATAGGAAAGTTTTATATTGCCTTCTTATTAGTGATTCCTAACTTAATTACACTATGAGCAGAGGAAATTCATCGACGTTTGTGTACACTACGTAGAGCCTTACACATGGCTGACTTTCTTAACTATTTTGTGTATTTTAACAACAGTGTTGAGTGCACTGTTCTCTATAGTCTTTAGATAAAGCTTTTTAAAAATTTTGGTGTTTAGAGTTTCTGTATACTAAACTAGCTTTTTGTCCATTTAATCTAACAGTTAGTGAAAGAGACATGTTAAAAGAGGTCATATATTTTCCAGCAAGTTATCAGGGAAAAACAAGTTTAGGATTGTCATCTCTTCCAGATGAATAGAACATTACATCATTAGGCTGCACTGCTATTTCTTTCATAATATTTTTATCTTATAGTTTATTTTGCCTAATTTCAATATAAATATGCCAATTTCCCTCTAATTAGTATTTTCCTATATATATTTTCAACCTCTCTATTTTAGTTGTCACTCATAGATGGATTTTATTATTTCAATGAAGTCTTACACTTTTACCTTTAAACTCTATTAATTTATTCCTTTGAACAGCTCTAATTTGTTGTGAATACTGATATATATGTGAATTCATTTCTATCACCTTATGTTTGTTCTCCTTTTTCTTCTTCTCTCCATTCACTCTTTTCTTTTTGCCTATTTTTAATTAATTATATTTTTGTCCTTCCGCTTTTTTTCCTCTACTAATCTGGAAATTGTATACTCTCTTTAGTTTTATCAGTCACTATAGAAATTTTAGCAATTTTACAATCTAAGATTAATTTAATTGCTTAACCTTATCCTCATAGATATCTTTCTTCCTGTCTAAATATCTCATCATAAGGAAATTCCTGACAATCCAGAATTCCTGGGATTTGTAGCATCTACAAGGTAGTATTTCTTTAATTTGCTCGTTCATGTATCAGCAGGTGTTTACTGTAGACCCTCAAAGCTAGGCCCTGCAATTAAAAAGATGACGAAATATTGGTTTCCATCCTTAAGACCATCTCTTTTTGTTTTCTCTTCTATGAGTACCTAGGAACCCACGCAAGGCTGCATAACTTTCTTATGTCCTAAAATCATGTTTTCCACCTGGTTGTCACATAGTTCCAGTGGTTGTAGGGTTGCAGTGTTGTTGGTAACAACGTCAGCCATGCCTCCCTTGAACCTGGGCCTCTGCTATCCTTTGCTGTCATGTATTTCTTCTTCCATTATTGGAAATGCTTTCTGCCAGAGCCAGTCACTGCATTTCTCTCATCTGAGACCAGACCCCTGACCTCTTTGCCTTCTGGTTTTGCTCCTTGCCTTTCCACATAGAACGTACATATGAAATGGAGTGAACACCCCTGATTTTCTTTTATCAGGAAAGTTCCAGATCTCTCCAGTCTTGATCATTTGTGTGAGCACCTTGCCAGCTCAGTTTTCCTCAATGGTCACAAGGGTTTTGGAAACTGGAGTTATATGTTCCACTCTTTGTGCTCAGTCACCTCTTCTCTTCTGCCTCCCGGGGCTCAACATTCATCTTCTTTCTCGGTGCTGCCCCACAGCCTGGCCCACAGCCAGGCCCACAGTCTCCCACTGCAGCTCCCAGTCCTCTACCTCTTCTTTCTACTTCTCAGGTCCTTGTCTAAAAACTTTCATGTCTAACAAGATCATCCCAGTGGAAACATATCCCCCGTTGTCAGAGGTTAGGGGGAACCAGGAGCTACAGCAGCAATAGCTAGTGGATGTGGGTCTGTCGTTTGTTGTGTTTGTAGTTCAAAGCTGCCTGAATTTAAGAACAATACAACTTGTACTGTAAGTCTGATGAGCAGAAAGGAGGAGAAAATGAAGCTGGATAAGTGATTTAAAATAAAAGGAAAAGTGCTTTGCTCAAGAGCCCTGTATGGTTTGCTCACTTTCCTCCTCCCTTCTGAAATTCCTCTGGATATTCTGTTAGCACATGGTCCTATAAATGTTTCGTTTCAGCACCCAGTGCTTACATGGTGGGGCAGCTGGCCTGCTCCCAACGGGCCTGCAACCATTGTCACTGTGCTCAGAGCACCGATGCTGGCTGCCATTGCTTATTGTCGGGCAGCTCCCTGCTTTGTTGGGGAGTAAATCTTTCACGAGTCTTCAGTGGTTTATGCTTTGTGTACAGTCTTGATGTCCAATTTCCTTGTCCAAATTTTTGTTTATAGCCTGGCACAGGTCTCATTAATATTATTGACCTCCTAACCATTTTAAAGAACATAGGGTAGGTTGGAGAACATGGAATTTGATCTATTTTGCACTAAATAAAAATTTTAAATTTATGTGTTTGAGTTCTAGCCACGATTACTGCTTTGGTCAGATAACTTTGGTGCTCTTAAAAAATGCCAGTATTTGACATCAGCATTCTCATAAAATAAATAAATGATTCTTCATAATTGATTTTCCAAAGCTTTTCCCATGTGATTTTTTTCAATAGTTTTCCCTCCAAAATTGTTTGAGTAGTGGCTGTCATGATTCTTATGAACTGGCAATTATGTCAAAACAATTTAATCAGTGCTTGAGCTGTGCTGGCATTGCTCGCGGAAGACCATTTTTCAGTATGACATTCCTCTAAGCATTTGTTAAATAATTAGACCTATAAACATTTTTCCCACAAGGACCCTCAGAAGTACCATTAGACATTCAGAGCCTTGGAGACAGATTCTGGATACCTCTGTAAGTGCCAGAACACCCTGTTAAGAAAGGTTAGAAAACTCAGAGCAAGGGTAGATGATAGTTTAGAAGTTCTCTGTCCTCAGGGAGCATTCCTGCAAGAGCTTGCATACATAACTAATCAAGGAAGAACACACTGGGATTTTGACTGACATCAGATGCCGTTCTAACATCTCATGTTGAAGGCTTACTAGTGGGGTCTCCCCTTAATTTATGGGACACGTGATTATCCTTCAGCCCACAATCATTGTGGAAAGCATGTTTTTTCTGCAGTTTGCAACTGGTAGAAGCTATAAGAGTGACTACATAAAAAATTAGTAGTAGATTTTAAAACTGTGATTAAATGGATAATACAAATCGGAGCATCCTCTTTCAGATATGTCCATTTGATTTATGAAGAGGTTAATAATAGGATTGTAATGGTTCCAAGAGTGTCTCTTGTGTTCAGACTTTTGCAGAAAAGCAAATATGAAAGCAGGTAGGTAGAGAAATGACTCTGATGTTTAGGCAAGGGATGAATGAAGGCAGAATGTCTTAAAATCTCAAGCCGTCTCCCAGCATCCTCTGGCATTGTGCTCTGGTTGCCATTGGTGCACCTCTTAAACCCTCCAACTCCTCATTTAGCGAAGGGGATTAATGTCTCCTTCAAAGGACTGTCGTGAGAATGGAATTTTGTGTACACACTTCAATGCATGCATAAATAGATTTTTTTTACTATGTTTCAAATTGGGTCCTTCCATTCTTTTTTTATATAAATTTATTTTTTATTGGTGTTCAATTTGCCAACATATAGAATAACACCCAGTGCTCATCCCGTCAAGTGCCCACCTCAGTGCCCGTCACCCAGTCACCCCCACCCCCTGCCCACCTCCCCTTCCACCACCCCTAGTTTGTTTCCCAGAGTTAGAAGTCTTTCATGTTCTGTCTCCCTTTCTGATATTTCCCACTCATATTTTCTCCTTTCCCCTTTATTCCCTTTCACTATTTTTTATATTCCCCAAATGAATGAGACCATATAATGTTTGTCCTTCTCCGATTGACGTATTTCACTCAGCATTCCATTCTTGGGTCACTGCGAGAGCTACCTGGTCACGATCTCTAATTGAATCAGTTATTACACCACCATCAGGCTTTGCTGTCTTGAATAATATTTCACCCACCGAAATATACATTCCCTTGTGCTTAGAAACCTCCAGTGTGGGGGATCCCTGGGTGGCGCAGCGGTTTGGCGCCTGCCTTTGGCCCAGGGCACGATCCTGGAGACCCGGGATCGAATCCCACGTTGGGCTCCCGGTGCATGGAACCTGCTTCTCTCTCTGCCTCTCTCTCTCTCTCTCTCTCTCTCTCTCTCTCTCTCTCTGTGGCTATCATAAAAAAAAAAAATTAAAAAAAAAAGAAACCTCCCGTGTGTGGGAGGTTATGACTGGGTGGTTATGACCTCCTATCAGTAAGCTTTGCTGCACCTCTCCATATAGCCTTTTGTTCTGTAGTAAAAATCTTTCACTCAGGTCAGATCATCCCCTCCCTCACCCTCACTCACTGTCATAGCTCCATCTTCGTAGCTGGCATTGCTTGCCTCTGCTTGGAACCCACTTCTGAATCCCTTCTCCCCTTCCATGTTCTTCCGGTTGGTTCTCCTAGGACCATCTCTGGACCATCTCTGTGAAGCCTTCCCTCACTCACCCATCAAGTCCTCATGGATCTCTCCTTTCTCCAAACCTTTACCACACGTGAGAGTCCGGGCCATGTAATTTGGCCTCTGTTTCCTGCTCTATCCTGTTTGCTGTTTCATGAGTGTTATAGCTGAGCTGTGTCTGCCCCAAGGATGAAGCCTTCTCTTCTTTGGTGTGTTTCCACAGTGTCTAGCACTCTGCATAGCACCTTGTATGCACAGTGGTTGAATAATTAGGGTAAGGAACTCTTTACAGAATTGTCCTATGGTATGTCAATGTAGGCCCGAGATGCTGAAGTTTAACAATCTAATCATTATAGTTTCATGGTTTTAAAAATTATTAGAACCAGGTAGTGGTGAACATCTTCATGGTGGTAAAACTAATCAACCCTTTTATCACAATAGCAACTAACATGACCTGAGCATCAACCGTGGGCCAGGCACTGGGCCAAGCATTTCCTCACATAGAACTCTTCACACCCTCCTCACTATGGACATGGGGAATCCAAAGCCTAAAGATTTCTGTCTCATACCTGTGTTGCAAAACTCATGAAAGGTGTGGAATTTGAACCCAGACAGCCGACTATAGAGCCCATGCCACCTTTTGGCTATAGCAAAGAAGTGAAATCTCCTTCACGGTCTCCTTCATACTCTGGACCTGTAAAATCTAAAAGGGTGGAGAAAATGAGACAGTTGTAAAAGGAGTTCTGTTTGCACCAGATATGCAGAATCCTCGGCAACCTTCTTTTAATTGTGAATGGCAGATCACAATTTCCTAAAATATAAACAAATAGCAGAAATGTTGGAAATTGTTTATTGACTACATGACTATAGAATGTTGATGTAAGAATTTTTATCTTGCAAACTGACCTTGCTCTATTTGTTCTATATGTATATTTTTCACTTTATTTGAAAGTGTTGAAAGTCAGACTTGAGTATAGACTTGCTCTAGTCAACACCCAAGAGGCACCACGGAAGAAAGCTAAAGAGAGGGAGGTGGGTTCATCCTCTGGTACTGGCCACCAATGGGTGCATGTCCCACCCAAAACACGGTAACGCTGTTTTCCAGTAAGGGAAGTAAGTATGATCAAGTGAAGGAACAGTAGAAAGAAGACTTTGAAATTATTTGTCAATGTTTGATATGTAGAAATAAACATATTTCAAAAGGCAATCTCCCAATGATACGAACTCTCAGAATCTTACTAGTTAAAATCCCCCAGCGTAAATGCAAAGCTTTAATTGATCAAGATTTGTAAAAGCTTGTTTTGTACACGTGTGTGCACTATGTGTGTGCATATGTGTTTTTGCATGTTTAAAGCTCTCTTGGCATGGCGAACTGGAAATATTCTACTGATTATCACAGGTGTGCTGCTGGAAGAGCTACAGCTTTTTTTTTTTTTTTTTGAGCTACAGCTTTTTAACTATTTTCTGTTTCTAGCACTGAAATGGCTTTTAAAGCATCCAGATAACAGTGATTCAAATGGAAAAACTAGTATATTTTGTGTGCCTATAATTTCACATGAGTAGGAAGAAAATAAAATATGAAAAGAAAATAACTATGTCAAAACATGAAGATGTCTGCAGGTGGAATTTTGGTTTCTCAATACAAAACATCTCATTTTGGCATTCTGAATGGATTGGACACACTATTTCCTTAGCTCTTTTTTGGCCAACATCTTACATCTGCTCGGGTCATACCCCATACACAATCTGAGAAACCATGGATCTAATGAAAAAGAAAGTCCTGGAATCTTTGTAAAGATAATATTTATACAGCAGCAGCCAGAGCTTCCTAAAAATGTTTATTTTGGGGAGCAGTGTAAAGCCAAACTACCTGCTATCTCCTGGGCTGAACTTTTGTCATATTTTACAGCAGCTAATTTCACGTGACTACACAGCTCTAACTAAGGATGTTGGAGGATAAAAAGGAAGAGCTGAAATGTACATCTTCAGTGTCCTTGCAGATCTGATAAACTGCTATCCTTCCCTCAGCTTATGCAAAACAGAAAGTGAAGAGGCCTATTGCAGAAAACTAAATTATACATCAAGTCATTAAACCTCAATCTTCACTTCTGATTGAGGGATGGCTGTAGTCGTCAGTGAGAGCAGAGGCAAAATGAAAAAATAAATAAATGAAAGACCTGATCACATCATACATTTCAGTGGAAATGTAATTGCTTATAAGTTCATTTGAAGTTCTTGGGTACACATAAAAAAGCCACTGAAAATAAGAAAGGGGCCATGCCGCACAGTGTCCTGGTGAACTCTGTGTACAGCCCGTGGACGTGATGGGCTCAGGGCTGGCCACTGGAGCTGCTGCTCAAACCTGTCTATCCTGATTAATCCCAGACCCTCCCATCTGCTGAGATGTTTGCTCACTTTCTTGACCTGGTTTTCTGCCCAGAGATGTGTTTATGTAGATAACATACACTGTTGACTCTTCTTTCAAAGGGTTTTTTTTTTATAAATGTGTCTACATAGACCAACTCTTTAGGAAAGTTGTGAAATTGCCTTTTTCAAAGATCATATATACAGGAAAATGTTCCCATCTGTCAAGGATGATCTAAATGTGAGCATTTTATAAGGATGGCCATGCAGTAATGACCTCTCTTGGGTCATCTTCTGCTACTAGGAATCTGAAGTGGAAAAGGCGGCACATGCAAGACTTCATAGCTTTGAGGCCCGACATGGCAGACAAAGCTGGAGAAAGAAGGAAGGCCCTTCTCTGACCCTTAATTAACTGCTAAGACCCTGCAGATTGCTGCTGGCTCTTCGGCATCCCCATGTAGTTCTTAATTAATTCTAGCTGCCAGAGTAGCCCACTGTATATCATTACAAAATAAGCCCTACCTGAGGAGTGAGTTAATAGCCATGGTAAGCCAACGGACCACATTGCCTTTCATTTGACGCTGTGTGTTGACGGCTGTGGCAGTAGGGTGTGTCTGCCTCTGTGAGTAGGTCTCTTTTAATCAACATGTCACAGTATTTTAGTATTGAGAAAGTATTGTTCCTTGCATGAACCATGGCTTGACTAAGAAATCAGTGATAACAACCACCTCCCCGCCCCCCCGCCAAGATTAAGACTACAAATGTTCACTATATGTTCACTATGAAGAGGATGTTCAGAGAAGGAGAAATTGCATGTGCATATCCAGCACTGAATGTCAGCCTGCAGAGGGAGAGCTGTGTCTGCCAGAACCAGGCATTCTCAGTTTCCTGCACTGAGGTGACTTATCTTCCCAAAACCTCCACTTGCTTTATTCCCACCCAGTGGGCACCAAACCAGCCTCAGCATGACAATTGGCTTTCTAGGTAGTGTGCCCCACTGCACATGGCACTGTGGGCATAAGAGACACTCAGAAAGAGAATATCCCCATTGTAAACTAGTACAGTGGCATTCTGGGTTACACATCGGAGTCACTTCAGTTAATATCTGTGCATCCATAACTGGGAACAGTTCATGTCTAAGTATGCTGAGTGTACTAGAATGTTAGGGCTGTCATCACAAAATACCACTGGCTTAAACAACAGATACTTATTTTCTCACAACTCTGAAAGCTGTAAGTCCAAGGTCAAGGTGCCAGAAGAGTTGGTTTCCTCTGAGGCATGCAAGTGGCCACCCTCTTGATGCCTCTTCATATGGCCATCCCTCAGTAAAAATGTCCTCTTATTCTAAGGACCCCAGTCATATTGAATCAGGACTCACCCATCTGACTTTATTTAAATTAACTACCTTTTTGTATTATAAGCAAAATAAGCCTGTCAGAGAGAGAAAATATATATATATATGATTTCATTCATATGCAGAATTTAAGAAACAAAATGGATGAACATTAGGGAGAGGGAGAAAAGAAAGAGAGGGAAACAAATCATGACTTTTCACTATAGAGAACAAACTGAGGGTTGATAGAGGGAGATGGGGGGATGGGCTAGATAGACGGATGATGGGCATTAAGGAGCACTTAATGATGCTTGATGATAATGAGCACTGGGTGTTAAATGTAAATGATGAACCACTACTCTACTCCTGAAACCAAAAGAGAACTGTATGTCAACTAACTAGAATTTAAACAAACAAATAAATAAAATAACTACCTCTTTAATGGCCCTGCCTCCAAATATAGTCACACTCAGAAGTGCTGGGAATTAGGGCTTCACATTTCTTATTCAGGAAATTTGAGAGATCTTGAAATGTGAGACCAATCCGAGGAGATTTCCCTGAGAGGTTGGACCAGGGAATCATCTGGCAAGTACTGGCCATCAACCCCATCGATCCCTATCACTTGAGCTGTCCAGTATGGTAACTACTAGCCACATGTAGCTATTTAAATCTAAATTAAATTAAGTTTAATTTAAAATTCATTTCCTCAGGCACCCTGGCCTCATTGCAAGTGCTCAATAACCATAAGTGGCTGGTGGTCCTTGTACTGAATAGCACAAACGTAGTACATTTCTATCATCACAGAACCACTGACCTTCTACATCTGTAAGTGCCATGCTCATTGGCTATAGTAGTCATTAAGGAAACCCTGCAACCAGCGTCCTACAGCCCCCTGCTTTGTACCCAGCTCTATGCTATGTGGGTTAAAAGTGAGGACATAGACCCTCTCTTCAGGCAACACATAATCTAACTGTGGCAACAAAACATTACATATCAAATCTATAAATAAAACTTAAATAGCACCTACTAATAGATGCAATAGAATTTTGGAGGGAAAAAAATGAACATCATTGAAGTCTGAGAAGAAAATCCTTCAAAGGAGTAGGTTTGAGCTGAGTGACAGCTCATCAACTTTTCAAGGCAAGGCAAGGAGAGCAAGCCCCCCGCCCAGAGCAACAGCGTGTCCCCCAGAATCGGAACGTTGGAAATGACAACAACTGTTAATATGCCCTTATCTTGGACCTACAGTAATGTTACTTTCAATATCTTCCTATTAAGTTAGCTGAGCTTCTTTGCTTCTCTTATTCCTTCCTCAGCCTTTCCTGTCATTCATTAGTACAACCTTGGGCTCTTGCATATCCTGCAGAGCCACAAAGATTTTCTTCATTCTCCCATCTGCCCCTAGAACTGCTCTGTCCTTCTCGCCCACAGTCGGATGTGTGCTGCAGGGATTGCAGTCATGACTGCCGCATCAATGGAGCACGGCCCCTCCTAGAAGGTCAGCACTCCGTGGCCACTAGCCATTTGTAGCATTGAGCACTCTCAGCATGGCTAGGGTAACTGAGGCCTGGGCGGCAAGGCTAGAACCACTTTGGGTTGATTAGGGAGTTTGGCTGAGCCATAATCCAAGAAATCAGCAATGTTTTAAGGAAGAGTGATATTATTATGGATAATAATAATAATGCATGAGAGGCTCTGGGTAAAGCACCTACAATAGTATTTAGAACGTAGCAAGTATGCTGCACTTGTTGTCTTATGCTATTATTAATGTCATCTGGTCTATTCCTACTATTATCTGTTGTTCTTATTGATACTATGGAATTGATAGTTTATTGTGATTTCATTAGAATTCTTACGTGATCAAAATCTTTTGAGCCGAAGAGTCTTCTTTATTCCACATCTTGGCAAAAATTCAGATCCCCTTTCAGGAATTTTCTTTGCTGAATCAACAGTCTCTGGATACTGTGTGAAAGTTCTGTTTTATGATGGAGCTGGAAAGAGGTCCTCCAAGGGCATTAGATCTTTGTTGTTTGCATTTCAAAACTGACCCTCAAATTTACTTTTATTTACTTTCGACCCTCTTGCCTTCTCTAAAATATTTGAAGGCAGTACTTCTAATTCAGGAAGCATATTATTCTCAGTTCAATCTCAAACCTTATAGGCCTAAATAAAAAAATTGAACTATGTGCCCCCAAGGTTTTAATCTAATATCTGGTTCCTTGAATTAGGGCCAACTCTTCATTTTTTTCAAGTGTCAGCAGATTGTAAATACAACTTTTGGCTACTTTCTTTTAGCATCTGACCTTGATTCACTTACACTAATTGTTGTCCTCTCAGCAGATTGTGATTCTTAAAAGCAACAACAACAAAAACTATGGTATAAAACATTAGAGGAATTTTTCAGAATTCTGAGTGCAGTGCCCTCCAGGTGAACTGTGCCTTCTCAGTATTACTCTTAATCATTGTTGTGCGGGGGCCAGTGGCCAATGGGATACGCAGAAAGTTGCACAGTCATGCTGGTCCACTCGCAGGTGGCCGATTGAATTACATTTTACCCTAAAGTATCCATTTGAACTGGCCTATCACTGAGCCGGGATTTCCGGGTAGGGTGTGCCCTGGGCTTGACTAGGGTGGGGTAGTGCCCTAAGCAATAAGCAGGTCAGCACAAGGTGGGTGCAGCACAAAATACTCAGTCCTGCTCTGCTTGTCCAGGGGTAGGGGATTTTGTTAAATTTCCTGGGTCCCACAATCATGATGGTGATTTATTTAAAATTAGATACGAGCATATAATTTTTAAAAAACTTTTTAAAGAACCAGCCTCAAAAATAATTAAACTCAAATTAATGATGTAGGACTCTTCCAATTTGTCATTGTCACCTTTGATTCATTAATAATTAGGCAGCTGCCCCTACCTGGTGGAGAGATGCTCAGTGCTGAGGATGTGTAGAGACTCAGTCTTCCCCAGTGGGGCTCATGGTCAGGTTAGAGACAGCCGACCATGCTCTGGTGCCCTGTGCATTTCTGTGAAAGTTCTACAAGTTACATGCATTATACTGATAACATGACAGTTGTACGGCACTTTATATGCATGAGCTCCTTACATGTTCTTTTAACCGAAATCCATTGGTTTTAATATTAAAACCCATCCTGTTAAATAATTTAAACTGTTAGAATATTCCTATTGTGTAAATTAAAAATCAAATTCAGTAGCTAACCTGTGGTCACATTAGGTATCAGTCAGAGCTGGGATTTCAACCCGTCTTCTTGTCCTAGATCCCATGCTCTCTCCTCTTCTGTTTCCTGTGTGGTGCACCAGGATTGCTGGTCAGTTCAGAGTTCTCCCCAAGCCTGAGATGCAAACAGCCAATGATGTACAATGTGACTTTCTAGGAGGCCTACTTTACAGCACCGAATTATAGGGTGGGCAAGTGATTACCTGTCCAGTTCGGTCTTTGGTCCTGATTCATCAGTGAGCTTTGATTTGGGGCTAGCATGTCTTCTGCATCATCTCATCTTCTTTGGTCCTGATTCATCAGTGAGCTTTGATTTGGGGTTAGCATGTCTTCTGCATCATCTCATCTTCTTTGGTCCTGATTCATCAGTGAGCTTTGATTTGGGCCTAGCATGTCTTCTGCATCTCTCACCCAAAGAAGACTCAGAACACATCTGAGCAGTATTGCCAGGCTGGAATTAACACCACTTGTTTTGTTTTCATTACTTACTTCTATTATCTTTACCTGCTTCAAGTGTCTTGGTTTTTTCCATTTGCCGTAATGATAGGAAGTTTAATTTCCAAATAAATGTATTAAATGTACAAGCATTAAATTTAAATCCTTAAATAAATTAGAGGAAAGACGGATGGGGTGAAGGAAGCAGTGAAGGTGGTACACAGAGACACAGATTGCTAAGAACTTGCAGATTGTGGCTGGTTCCTCCCCCAGCATCGCTTCCCTTCCAGATTCTTGTTTCATCTTTCCCTTCACCCACTTGCAACTTCATGAGATGATTAGTTAGTCCGGAGTACATTCAGATAAACAAAGCATCCCACCCAAGGTCTGTGGTAAGACAGTTGTAACCAATAACATTCTATCTCATTCTATCTGTTTTGAGTGATGAAGTAGTTCTTTCAGGATTCCCCATGGAGGCTCTGAGTGGCTCTGTCACTCAGGGCAGGGGATGAGGAGTGGTGGTCAGGAACTTGTAGAAATTTCTGCCATGCCAGGATTTCCGTTCTGTGCCTGGCAAGGGTCATTGTTTTAAACTTTGTTTGGAATCTTTTCCTCCTACCCATAGTAGTCTAGGGCTGAAAGCAAAGACTTGCCTCACAAGAAGTAGTCTGTGGACCTCTAAAGTGATGGTGTCTCCAGTCTTCAATAAGAAATGATGTTTGACGATTGACTTATTTACTATATGTTGTCAAAGAGAATTTAAATTTTTTTAAAAAAGTAAAAAAATAAAAAATAAAAAATAAAAACAAATGGTGTTTGGTGAAACATCAGCCAATAAAGGAAAACAGCTAGGACTCTAATTTCATAATGGGCTATAATTTTCCATAAAAATGTTTGCTTTTAAGAGTAGAAATTGAACTTTTGACAGTGCAAATTGAAATGCAATTATTCTTCCCTAAAATATTTGAAAAGTTAGTTCTAACCTTGATTTCCAAATTTCTAAATCCTCCCTTCTAAATTTTTTATCTTTAATCTTCATGACTTTAGATACTGCAGGAAGAGCCTGGGAATTGTGCTGATAGATTTTATAAATTAATAGATGTCAAAAGAGAGCCACAAACGTCTCATTAAAATTTCTTTTTTCTGCTACGCTTATTCATTTCCAAGCCTGTCATGTCTAAAAATGTATCCTTGGATTTTTAGTCACATTTGATGGAGTCTATGTGCTGTGATTTCTGAGGTGAGCACATTTTAAAACTCACAGCTTTCCAAGAAACTCCATGGGAAAGATGTTTGGCTTTTTTTTAAGACAGGGAGCAAGAACAAAGCAATAATCGCCCCACTTCTGTGCACATTATAGAATCAGTGGAGGAAAAATATAGACCCACTAGAGGGGAAAAAAATAGAAAGGATTATTGTCAGGGTGACAGTAACAAAAATGGCAGCAAAGTCAGTAAGAATTTATTGTCATCAAAGCCTGAAGCTTTAATATCAGAACCTGGGCAGTAGCAGCTAGTGCTCTGATTGAGCACTTACTGTGCACTAGATGTGTTGCACACACAGTGTCTCCCCCTTGTGACTGCTATGCTGTCAGTAGGGAGGCCTGGCTGGGTATTCACATAGGAGAGTGCCAGGTGCCCAGGTGTGTTTTTAAAAACTCACTCTGGAAGAAATGTATAAACAGGTCAGTGGTGAAGCACCCAGATAGGAACTTACTGCTGCAATAATACAGGCAAGAGATAAATAGAACTCAACTTTTCTATCTCAGAAACAAAGGAGCAGCTATATGACTAAAAAAGCATCTATTTGTTCTCTAGATGTTTTAAAGATTCCTTTTTCCCAAAAGGGACTCTTGCTCATCTCCGAAGATCAGGGTGCTTTTAGACCAGGCTCCCTGACAAATCATTCTTTCAAGGCAGGTGCAGAGGAAATTACAGCTCTGGAGAAGTATTAACATCTCAAACCCTGGCAAGATCTGCATCAGAGAGGAAATGAAAATTGCTCTCTCTGGACTATGGGTGGCAATCCTGGAGGAAGGACTCAAACCTAGAGTGATTTAAAGAAACTATGAAGCAGTTGAATCAGATGCTTTCACCTGCTTTTAAAATAAAGCTGTCCTCTTGTTGGTGTTGTTTGTGAAGGGCACTCACTGGCATCGCTCTTTTGATAACCCACCCAATGACTGTGGCATCCTCGGACTTGCTGGGGCACTGCTGTGAGGACAGGGCCAAGTCCCAGTTCCAGAGTCTTTGCAAAATTGATTAATCTCATGATCTCCCCCATGGTCAAGAAATAGGCAATGCCCAAAAGAAGTAAACTTTGACCAAGTTTTAGATACTGGAATAAACAGTGTTATGAACCCCTTATGGTACAGCCCTCCTGTCATGCCAGTCTCCACTGCATGTGCACAGCATAGGCCCTATCAGGACCATCTAGAAAATTCACCTGCAGAAGCAGCCTTGGAGTTTCAAACTAAGGAATGTCTTCTCACGGTCAGCTTAAGGCACAAGTGCCAGGGAACCAGAGACTCCCCAAAACTCTGAACACTCTCTGCAGTATCAGTGGGTAAGAGCTTCATCATGTGTGTAGAACAGGCATCTGTCCCTGAGGAGGCAACTGACATGCGGGAAAGGTGTCTGGGCCCTGCTGAGAATGCAGACCTTTGTCATTAAGTGCTCTTCCAGGGAACAAAGAGAAAAGGGATGCAGGCCATAAAGGGTTGAATATCCCTGAGCAGCTACACTCTGCCTCTTAAAATCAATGCAAGACCGGAATTCGCCCTAAATACATCAGAATAGCCTCCCTTTTATCTTATTTTATTTTTCCTTCCCTTCCTGAACTATGTTCATCTGTTTTGTTTCTTAAATTCCACATGAGTGAAATCATATGATATTTGTCTTTCTCCAACTGACTTATTTTGCTCAGCATAATACACACCAGTTCCATCCACATTGCTGCAGATAGCAAGATTTCATGCTTTTTGATGGCTGAGTAATATTCCACTGTTTGCATATATCACATCTTCCTTATCCAGGCTTCAGTTGATGGACATTTGAGCTTTTTCTGTAATTGGGCTATTGCTGATAACGCTGCTATAAATATTGGGGTGCATGTGCCTCTTCGAATCAGCACTTTTGCATCCTTTGGATAGACACCTGGTAGTGTAAGTGCTGGGTCATAGGGTAATTCTATTTTTAACTCTTTGTGGAAACTCCATACTGTTTTCCAGAGTGGCTGCACCAGTTTGCATTCCCACCTGCAGTGCAAGAGGGTTCCTCTTTCTCCATAATTCTGCTAACATCTGTTTTCTGAATTGTTGATTTAGCCATTCCGACTGGTATGAGGTGGTATAGATTTGTATTTCCCTGATGATGAGTGACTCTGAGCATTTTTTCATGTGTCTCTTAGCCAAAATAGCCCCCCTTTTAAAACCACCTGACTATGTGCCAGTCTCTATAGCACTATGGGATATTGGACCCATCCATGGAATGAATGTTCAGAAACAGCCAGTACTGCCCAGTTACCATTTTTACCACTTTTCCTCCATCACTCAGCTGAAGAGTATTTGTCTTTCTGGCCACTTGATCAGTGGTTTTCAGATTTTTTTTCTGCTTCAGTGCACTAGAGAGATGTGTCACATCATTAGTGGGAGCTTACTACTGCAGTATTCTGAAGGTGGAAAGAAAGGGAACTTTGAAATTGGGCACATTGAAAGAAAAGCAGGTAGATTGAGGGTCCCTCCAGAGTGTGCACAGCTTCACATTCCTGGGAACTCACTGTGCAGATAGGATGGAGCTGTGTGTAATCGAATGAACTTCTTCCATAAAAAAGTGGAAACTAGAAATGCTTGATGGCTTATGACCCACAGCCAGAGTGACTTCAGAAAGCTGAGTGCACGGGGCAACGCAGTGGGCACAGAGCCACGTGTTCTCCGCCAGCATTGTGGCCATGAGGGAGCAGCCCAGAGCTCAAAAGATGGTCTGGCATCCAGGCCCTAGTTTCTGTTTACCGATTACCTGATCTCAGGCAAGCCACATCATGCCTTTGATCCTAAATTCCTTCATCTATGCAATAGGAATATGAAGACTTACTTGAGAGATCTTCAAAAACCCCATAAGCATATATTTTTCAACAGGAAGTATATGACTGTGAAAAGTCACTCATTCAGAGCAATATTCAGCAGAATGAAAAACATGCTCTAAAACCCAACCAAATGTCAGAGGGGCAGGGAGGTTGTTTCTGGGCATGAAAACATATCATATAATATTTTCAGGCTGCATACCTCAATTCTGTTATCAAAAGAGAAAGAGATGTGAGGTAAATAAATACAATATGACTATTGGCAGGATCATCACACGCCTGGATCATCCTGCAAAATAGAAAAATTCTGCAAAATTGGGAATTGGACAAAGTTTTAGTAAAACATGGCCATTGGAAGTACTGAGATCGATTAGCAGCCTTCTTTAAAAATACCAAGAAATGTTCATATTTAGATTTCAGTCGGTTTAGACACAGTCTGTGCATCTGGATTCTGGCTTCTTCTGCCCTGCCCCCCACATCTTTTTCCCGTAAAGTGTCACACGCTCCCTCTGGCTGCCTCTGTCCAGGACACTGGCTAATGAAAGTCACCAAAGACCATGGGGGGCAGATCTTCGGGCCACCTTCCCATCAGCACTCCATTCTGGGGCCCATCAGGCAATTTTAGGTGTCTTCAGCTGCCTTAGTACAATAGCAATAAATAGTTTATATGGCCCTAATAAAATGCAATGCCTGGAAGAACCAGAAGAAGTATGTGCAGAAAACAAAGAAAGTTCAGAGACTTTGCAATGCCCCAGCGAGTTCATCTTCTGTCTTTCAGGGTGATGGCTTCAATCATCTTATGTACCCAGTTTTATTCATACGAGAAAGGGAGGAAAAATTCTATTTCAGAAGCTTCTAAAAAAACTTTGACCCTGCACTGCCTGAAAACATCCTGTACATTATGTACAGCCTTGACCTGAATCCTTTTCTTCCTGGCAGCTTTTCTGTTGAATAGGATTTTTTTTCTCTCCTTTTTAATATCTAGGAGCTGTGGCATTTGTAACAGACTGCATCATTTTGGAGTAACGTTCTCTCAAGGTGGGCAACCAAGATGGATAATTATATCCCGTGGAAAATGATAGTGGTGTGTGGGCTAGGGAAGGAGGTTATTGGATCACAAAAACATGTTTCCCATTCAGAAAAAAATGACTATATGTGGGATGTTCAATTTCCTTCTGCTCTGCGCCCATGGAGAGCCCAGCATCTTAAAGTGGAAAAGTCATTGGTATTCACTGGAGCTTGCCTGGTTTCATTTTTATTGTTTCCGAGACTTATTACTCTTTCAGAGTGGTTCCCAGGTTTGCTGCCTTTTCTCAGTATATATGAGCTAAAGTAGTCTGAGGAAACACTTTAATTACCTTTTAAGTAGAGTCAAAGCATAAGTATATTTATGAAAATTCTAACAGAAGGCGCAGTGAGACCATTAACTTAAATCCCCAAAATACATAAAGTGTTTTTTCATAATAAAAAGTCCAGCATTGGCATGTTAAATTGTATCTGCATATTAAAAATCCACACTAAGCATTAAATATTGCCTAAATGTCCATATTGTATTTTAAATTCCTCTTATAGAAAGTGTCCTGGGAGCATGGGCTGTCATTGTCTGTCTCCCAAGCTTGTCCTTATGTGGCTGCCCAAAGGATAGGAAGTCATTGGTTGCTACAGGATGATTTTAGCTGTGTTCTTCTTCCCTTGCCCATCACTTTATCTCTCATTGGACCTCTTTTGCAAAAGCATGCTTGTGCTTTGCTTGAACTTGATTTTAGCCAATCTGCTTATAACCATCAAGCAGAAACTATAAGATGAGAGATGAATGAGTTAAAGGTTGTACTTCAACTTGACTATAAGGGTTTGTCTCAGACAAACATTTCAGGGAAACGTGAGGGACAGTTAGCAGAGAACCCCCAAACAGATGCCAGACATTGACGTGTGCTTAGGAATCCTCTGGTTCCTTCAAGGATCAGAGTTCTTCTTTTTTTTTAAACCTATAATGTATTACTAATTTCAGAGGTAGAGTTCAGGGATTTATCAATTGCATATAACACCCAGTTCTCATTCCATCACATGCCCTCTTTAATGCCCATCACGAGTTACCCCTGTAGCCCTCAGTTTGTTTCCTGTAATTAGTAGTCTTTATGATTTGTCTCCCTCTCTGATTTCCTCTTATTTTATTTTTCCCTCACTTCCTATGATCCTCGGTTTTGTTTCTTAAATTCCATCTATAGGGGATCTCTGGGTGGCTCAGCTGGTTTGGCACCTGCCTTTGGCCTGGGACGCGATCCTGGAGTCCCGGGATCGAGTCCCGTGTCGGGCTCCCTGCGTGGAGCCTGCTTCTCCCTCTGCTTGTGTCTCTGCCTCTCTCTCTCTCTCTCTCTCTCTCTCTATCATGAATAAATAAATTAATCTTTAAAAAAAATTTTTTTAATTCCACCTATGAGTGAAATCACATGATAATTGTCTTTCTCTGATTGACTTATTTTGCTTAGCATAATATCTTCTAGTTCCATCCATGTCTTTGCAAATGGCAAGATTTCATTTTTTGATGGCTGAGTAATATTCCATTGTACATATGTACCACATCTTTTTTATTCATTCATCTGTCGATGGACATCTGGGCTCCTTCCACAGTTTGGTTATTGTGGACATTGCATATATGAACATTGGGATGCAGGTGCCCCTTCAGACCACTATGTTTGTAAGGGACCAGAGTTCTATTTTCTCAGCACTAAGAGAATTCAAAACTTCATGGGCTTTACTTTAAAAAAATCTGATAGAAACAGCCCTTCTCTAGGTACCACATAAAGTATATAGTGATTACTCACGTGCCAAAAAATTGGTTCAGAGTAGAATTCTTCTTAAAACATTCAGGCAATTTATATAATTTTTAAAGGCCACGTAAAACTTTTGACCTTCTTGAAGATTAAAAAAAAAAAAAAAAAAAGATAGCTAAAGAACCTTGTCCAAAGAAGAAAATCCACAGAAGAAAGGCACATAAAATGTGTGTTGATTTTCTTAATTTATTAAAAAATATTTAAGTACCTATATGAGTTGATGGATGCTAACTAAACTTGCATCAGTAATCATTTCACAAGATATGTAATTCAAACCATTATGCTGTACTCCTTAAACTTACATAATGCTGTATATCAAGTATATCTCAGTAAAACTGGAAAAAGAAAAAAATACTTAAAAGCCAAAAGTTATGTGAAATAGGACATAATAGAATGATTGCATAGTCAAATTACTTAATTTTCGTCAGATATGTTTCACTGATGGGCTTATCAGTGATCATCTGTCCATCTCGTAGTCTTCCAAAAAGGAAAGAAAGAGAGAGAAGTGGGTGACAGATAGTCAGAAAGTCTCAGTCTCTTGGGATAATGAGGAGTACAGGAAGCAAGTATATCTGCTGCCTCTGGAGTCACACAGCTGTGCCAGGCCTCCCTGTGGACCAGATAGCCTCAATGAACTGCCTTCCTGCCTTGGTGATTATTCTTGCTTAGAATTCCTAAACCAGGAAAGGAGGGGCTCACAGTGTGGCAGGCCAATGTAACATGTCACAGTTTCTGGGAATTCCCAATGGCTCTAGGGCTATAGATAAAATTTTATTTTCTAACTAGAAATTTAAACAGATAATGTATGCTGACAAAAAGCTCTAATATTTAAAACTGGGTCCATAATAGAAAATAATAATAATCACCATAACAAAAGGAAACAAAAGCCAAATTAGTCAGTCTAGAAAGCTCTTTTTTCCTCTCTCTGTGCTCCGCATAGGTACATTACGTATTTTCCAAGCCAAAGATAAGGACATGTGTTTCTAATAATTGCAAATGTATTCATGAGGAGTTGGCTATATATTAGAAGCAGAATTGTTCCAGAAAATGCAAGACCTGGTCACAATGTCCATAGGGAGTCAGGTAACTATGGATGGTACTCGTCATTTCATCTTTTCCTTGGAGCAACTCTTTTTGTTATGTTTTGTTTTGCTTTTAAGAAAAAATACAATCTGCCACTTAAAAGTAATTCACATAATTCCTGGATAGGGAATTGGGGAGGATTATGGCAAGGATACCCTCCCACTTCTGCTCTCCAGCTAATGCTTCCCTGCCACGATCACGTTATCCTATGAGATAAGAAAATTTCCTGTTTTGTAAAAGTAATTAACAGTTAAATGAAGTTTACTTGACATCTTTTATATTCTCTTGTTGTAATCCTTCATTTAGAGACAAGGAGATGTGATCAGGTGTGGAAAGCAATTGTTGGCCCCGTCTATTTAAGTAGGTTTAACACTGTTTCTCCTTGAAAGTCTTGGTCAGGGGAGGTGTAGTACAGAAGTGGATCAAGAGTCAAAAAAACATTGAGGTCTGACCCAGGCCCAGGTGTTAGGAGTTGGTTGCATTCTCTCTACATCTCATGTCCCTCTGCTTTTAGAGCAGGGAGGCATCCCTCCATGCCGGACCGACCAATCTCATGAGCTTTAGTTGAGACAGTGGACTTGTTCATTCAGAAAGCACTTAGTAAGTGCACTGCAGCAAGTGTTTGGAGTCGGATAGTGCTTGGGCCCCACCTTTGAAAACATGCCATGAGCTACAGTGCCTGAGCTCAGTGACAGGGGATCATTATTGTTTCATCGTTGGTTTCTGTCTGTTTCCTGGTCACCAGTTACATGGAAACAATGAGATTAAAATAAC
The DNA here is from genome assembly GCF_018345385.1 of Vulpes lagopus. Lineage (NCBI taxonomy): Eukaryota > Metazoa > Chordata > Mammalia > Carnivora > Canidae > Vulpes > Vulpes lagopus. Next base: position 111,483,873 of record NC_054824.1, on the reverse strand, counting down.
TGTTTGTAAAAGCAAGGGCTATCATGGAACATCTGGGGGTCTCAGTAGGTTGAGTGTCCAACTCTTGGTTCTGACTCAGGTCATGATCCCAGGGTCATGAGATAGAGCCCTGGGTCAGGCTCCACACTCAGCAGGATGTCTGCTGGAGCCTCTCTCTCTCTCTAAAAATAAATCAACAGATCTTTAAAAATAAATAAACATTTTAAATAAATAAAAATAAGTCAAAACAAGGGCTATCGTATTGGAAGACCTGAGGTTGTCATAAATGCTAAGAAACAGCTGTGATGTGCATACCATCTCCATAGGAGAGCATCTTCTCAGGAAGGGAAGAGATTCATGTGGCTTTGCCTCAGGTGACCTGGGAGCATTATCTTTACTAGTTGTACCAGTGCCTCTCCCCCTAGTCTACTGTTGATACTCCTCTTTCTCACACACATACCCATGCACACACAGACACACACACGCACATGAGCGTGTGTGTGCACACATACACATGTGCCCTGTGATCATGCTCACCAAGGGCCATAGATTCTCTTAGAAGACTTAAAGGTCCCCCACAGAGGCTATTCCCTTCTTCGTCTTCCTACAAAAAACAAAACCTGGAAACCTTTAGATGGGTAGAAAAGGCAGAGGGAATTGAAATTGGCAATTACATCACGACACACTCAAAGTGGAATTAAATTGTTATGAGGGCAGTCAGATAAAAGTTATTACTCAACTGTAAAATAATTGTCATTTATAGAGTAACAAAGACACTATTCAGAAAAAGAGTATGACTCTAAAAGCCCTGAAGCTATTTTTAAATGCATATTTCATAACAGAATAGAAGTTACATGTCTGAATAAATCCTTCATCATATGATGGTCTTGTTCTTGAGGGAATTAACTAGTGATTTTTACTGCTAGTATTTCTGTTGACTTAATTTATTAATAACCTGGAAATGTTTTTCCTTATATTTGCCCTGCATCGTGCAGTATTTACCCTTCAATTACCAATATGTGGTGTGACTCTATTAATAGAACTGTAGATATATAGTACATCTGATCTTGGTCTGCCACCACATTTTTTAGAAATGATAAATATAATGCACAAACTATTATGGTAATTAGGTGTCAAGGATGATTGTGACTCGGGTACCTTAAATTAAGACAGGCCATTTAAAACCGTAACACTTCTGGTCACAGTGTTATTTTTTTGCTCTCGTATGTCATAAAATGGGAGGTCCTCCTGCTTTCTTGCATGAAGGGACTGGTGCTGGGACAGGGTTCTCTTCCAGCCACTCTCCAATGGGCACTGAGCTATCCCTATACAGTAACAGCAGGATCAACACACATCAGATCATGGAAAAGGCATGGACTTCACAAACTGTAATAGGCAGATTGTCCAGGTATTTGAGCCCCTTGCACACTTGAGCTGTACAAGTAAAGCTTCATTTTGAGACCATCACCAAACACCGTGATGGCTCATTCACGTAATAACTAATTACTGGATTCCTCCCATGAGGCATAGGCTCTGCACAAACAACAGTGACAAGCACACAGTCCTCTATAGTCCCTGTAGAGTCTCAGGGACTGGTGGCAGAGACACTGAAATGAGCCGAGCACCATCCACAGCGTGGTCAGGTCTGTGCAGCATGCCAGCAGGGGATGCTCCCTTGTGGAGTCTGTAAACAGATGCTGTACTCACTGCTGCAGCAGCTGTGAGGTTTAACTAATAGGCCAAACTGGACCCATAGAAAAGGGATAATAAATAGGTTCTGTTAAACCTCAGACTAATCACTGAATATCAGTAATGGTCGGAAATGGCCAAGATGGCCCAACACTCCAAGAGAGACAGGAATTGGGAGCTTCGGTTAGAAAAGAATTTGAAATGCCATTCTGGGTGTGTTTGAGGGTGTGAGTTCCTACCACCATGTTCTCTGGCCCTGAAGCATCTCAGAATGGTGCTCTCTTCATCAGCTCTACCTTTATGTTTTCTTTCTCTTCCTCTCTTCTTTCCCAGTTGATACCAAGAAGTATAAGAGTAGCTGTGGCAAAGACAAGAAATCAGTTTGACTAACTGCTTCTTGCTTCCATCCTTCTTCCTGTTGCCTTTTATATGCTTGGCTACACAAGGATAGAAGGGAATGTGAACTAAAGTGGAAATAAAAGTCCCAGATTTTTTTTCACTTGTCAACTGATACCAAAGGACATTTTCATTTTAACTGAAACAGAAAAAATATATATCTGACTAATAACATGAAGATTAAAGATCCTGGGCATAATAACGCCAAATCCTTAAATAAATGGACATCTAAGCTCCATTAGAAATGAAGAGAAAACTCTGGCAGAAGTTATTACAGGATTTGAGCCTTGAAGGCATGAAGTCATAGTTTCCCCCACCTTCACAGTTTTAACCAAAAATAACATTCTTTTGGTTAGCGGTTGTGAGGAAAAAACAGTATCTTTGTATCTCTTAAGAGAATATTGAAAAATGGCAATATAATTAAGAAATTGAGAGACATGTTAATTTTTTCTGTATTAAATTAAAGTAGGATAGCATGAACACCACCATTTTAATGGATTGTATGATAAATTGTGGGCTCACTCTTCAGCCCCCATCTGTGTGTGTAATATATTAAGTAAAGAAAAACAAAAAGCAAAACAAGGTATTTAATCCATCCTCTCATTCCTGTGAACATCCTTCTCCCTTCTTGACCTTTGCTGTACATTTCTTAAAAACATCCTCCATCGTTAAGATCCTGTGTTTACCGCACCGAATTGTAATTCTTTGTGTCACTTTTCTCTTTCTTCCAGAGCTTCTTTGAAGGGCAGTCTGCACCATGGGACTCCGCCAAGAAAGATGAGAACAGAATGAAGAACAGATATGGGAATATCATTGCATGTAAGTGTTGACAGTGTAATTGTGCTGTGGTATAACTTTCTTTTCGCATCTGCTAAGATTGACCACCAGCCTCACACAGTGAGAATTTACAGTGCAATTACCACCTTCATCTTTCTGGAAAAGCCGGTGTTATGCTCATATTAAAGAAAGGGAAAACTACCTAAATACCCCCACTACGTCAATGTGTCTTGCTGCGGGGCTAGTTTTACTTTCAGATTTAAGGTTTGGGTAACACAGGTAATGCTAAAATGCTGAGAAAGAAAATGCATTTTAGGAGTAAACATAATAGTCCTAATGTTTCCCAGCTGCTACATGAGAATGAATAGAAATAATGATGTGCAACACTCCTTAATGCAAGGAGCTCAGAGTTCTCAGCAAGCATTAACAAATTAATCCTCCAGACACTTGGGTTAGGTAGGTCAGTAATAGCCCCATTTTAAAGACAGGAAACTGAAACTCAGAAGTTAAATGATAGTCCCCATATCACAACACTCATTAGCAAAAGAGTGAGGATTGTATCTCAGAAATTCCCAGTTCCTGTGAAGCTGAATGTTACCAATCCGTAATGCCTTGGACGGTTTTTAAATCGAGCCCAACCTCATTAATGTTCTGTAACAATGCTGAGACGCATGGTAGATTGATGAGCCTCCTTCTCCCAGGGCTGGAGCCATCCATCCCCTGCGCTAAACTGCTCCAAGTCACACAGGACTGCCCCAAGGTGCTGACAGGTACTAACAGAATTAATACCACTTCTGAAGATACATAAATTCAAACAAACAAACAACAATGCAGGAATAGAGCTGGAGAGCTTGTAGCTCATCATGTAGCTGTTGAGAGAACACACTGGAAATGTTGGGGTAGTCCAGGGAACGATGTATTAGCTTTATTGATTGTGAAAGTGCAGTGAAATTTTATTTGTCCAAGTTAACATTTCTTGGAAGGACAGCAGAGACTGCCAATAGAAGTTTCGGTGATTGTAGAAGTGTTCTGAGTCTACATTCTCTGAAACAGTAGCCACCTGCCACATGAGCACTTGAAATGTGGCTGATGCCACTGATGAACTGAGATTGAAATTGTATTTGACTATAATTATTTTGAATTTAAATAGTACCTGAGACTTGTGGCTCCCACTGTTGGACAGTGCAGATCAACAGTGTGTTTTATCGTGAAAAAAGGAGGGGGTGGGGTTTACACATAAAAGGAACGAACCATCCCCACTGAACATGAGCATGCCCTGTTCTCCCTCTGACCGCTCCTAAGTCCCCACCCCTGGTTTTGCAGGTGACAAGTTCTAGCTTCGAGTGTTTTTTCTGTTCAGTTACTTAGTGCTTTGAATGGTAATATCAGAGTCTCTGTTAGGCAGAAGATGCTTCCCTAAGATCTAAGGCTTCGTTGCTCCTGAGTGGATTCAGTCAACACTTACGGAGCACCCAGCACCAGGCCCACAGTGAGGATTCCAAGATGACAGGGATGGTGTGCTCACCTTCAGGACAGGGTGACGCAGGCAGGTAACAGAGCACTGTGACGCCGGTACCAGGAGATGACACAGTGCTGGGCTGGAGCTGCATGTGCAAAGCCATCAGATTAGGGAGGGGAAACGTGACTTCCTGCCAGAGAGTGGTCATGGGAAGAATGGGTTGACCGATATAGATCCTTCCAAGTTCCTTCATATTCTCTGGGAGCAGCTAAAGCTTTGCACTTAGAAGAATCCAGATTTCTCATAATGGCTTAAAGGGTTCCAGGAGCTCTCTTAGCACTGCAGCCAGCTCCAAGGGGGTTTCACAAGGTACAATGGAGAGTTCTCAATATGCCCTGGGCCTCCCTCCATGCCAGGTGGAAGGAGATGATGGTGGCCTTTGACCTGCAGTCCCCGTAATATCCCAGATGTGGGCCCCTGCTGTGCACACAGAAGGCAGTGTCAAAGAGTGTGATTACCATTCATTGTCCCCTTGCTCAGAATGGGTGCTGAGAGGAACAGGATGTCAGAGGACATTTAATTATAGTCCAGGTCCCCTGTTCTAGCCTAGGGGACCACTGGCTGGAGGGCAGGGGCTAGCACACTGGAACATAGAGTAGGCAGGGAAACAGAACAAAAGATAAGCGTGGACTAACCTACCTCCCAACATCATTGAAATAAAAATTTATGCTGTCTTTTTTTGGAAGGCATTGAAAAGTCACAAATCCTAAACAAATATAAAATATTTTAATTCTACTGTGTGCTGTTCTCCTTTTCAAATTGAGGCACAGAGAGACAAAATAATGTGCCTATGATCTCATGAAGAGGTAGTCATCCTTTTGTGATGTAAAAAAATATTTTTCTCTAATTTAATTGCTTAGGAAAGTTTGTTTTTATAGACCTAGGTAGAGGGATGGCCCCTCCAGGCACACACAAGAATGGCCTACATTGATTGCTTTCTTTCTGTGAAAAGTCTGTAGGCTGTCCGTGACATTCCAAGTAGATTCTCTCCTATAAAATTCTGTTCAGCTTCCAGAAGCCCCACCCACCTTGTCTCTACCTTGACCTTCTGGATATTGGGTGTGTAGCTGTTTTCCATAGAAGCGTTGAATCTCATTCCTCTACCTGATTTCTTCCCATGGCTGGACTGAGAATGTGTGGTCAGATAGACAAATAATTTATGCCTTCATTGAACAGATATTTACTGATCGCGTCCTATTTGTGAGACACCACACTAGGCACTGTTACAGAAGGATGATTAAACACAATCGGGCATGAAGAACAGATAGTGCTGGGACAGCTTCTCATTTCTACCACCCAGAGCACACTTCTACCACCACCATCATCATCTTCAGCCCTCAAGACCCCACACCTAGGACCGATGATTTTATACCCACCTGTGTAGACAGTGACTGTTCCAGGACGTTACAGTCTGGGGGCCAGAGCAGAGCAAGATATGCATGGACGGATTGGAAAAAGGTACACTAGTGAGGGGTGAGCTAAAGAGGAAAGACCTTTTGGACAAAAGAGAAGAACACAGGATTTGGAGCTAGCTGACAGAGTTGAGGTCTTGGCCTCACCATATACTAATTGAGTGACCTTGGGTCAGTCATGAACATTCTCAAAGTCAGTTTCAGAATTTCATCTATTATGGAAACAAACTTAAATGTGACATAAAAGAACACTGATTGTTGTCAGCTGAAAAAAAAAATCACATCTTCCCCATTTTTCCTGTGTTGTTCTTTACTCTTCAGCTTAGAAGATTCTGTAGGTTATCTAAAAATTCTTTTAAAAATCAGCATTTGGGGGGTGCCCAAATCGGTTAAGCATCTGCCTTCAGCTCAAGTCATGATCCCAGGATCCTGGGATCGAGTCCCCAAATCGGCTCCCTGCTCAGCAGAGGAGCCCACTTCTCCCTCTGCCTCTCCCCCGTGGCTTGGGTGCTCTCTCTCTCTCTCTCTCTCTCTCTCTCTCTCTCTCTCTCAAACAAATAAATAAATAAAATCTTTAAAAATTATTTTAAAAAATTTTTTAAATCAGCATTTGGAAACCTCAAGTTCCAGAGGATGAGCTGGTAGGTAATTGCAGGCCTCATCTTGCTCCCTGATTGTTAACTCGACACTGCACAGTGACCCGGCTCCTGACAGGCTGTGACTCTGGGCTCCATTTCTGGGTAGTTTGCCTGGCTATCACCTGGCTAATTTTCTGCCTCTCACCTGCCCTCCATCCTGTTCCCTCCCGTCTTTCAGTATTTCTTCATCCGGTTGCATTGTTTGTTCTTGGGCTTTTCTAAAGACAACATCAAGATGAAAACTCTGTCTACAGAAGTCTACACTATCATCCCGTCTCCTATTCTAACTTCTCGGTTTCTGTGGTATCTGGAAGCCTTTCCCTGTGTACATGTATCATCTTTTACGTGCAGAATTATTCTATTCTATTCTATTCTATTCTATTCTATTCTATTCTGTTTTTTATTGAAGTATAGCTGACACACAACGTTACATTAGTTCCAAGTGTACAACACAGCCATGAGACAAGTGTGTGTTCCTTATGCTGTGTTCACATGATGGTTTCACATACAGATACATAGGAAAGGATCACTATAATCAAGCTAGTTAACAGATCTTCTCACATAGTTGCCATTTGTGTGTGTGCAGTGAGAGCACGTGAAATCTACTCTCTTGGCATATTTCTAGTATTTAATACAGTCTCCTTTAATATAGTCATTATACATAAGATCTCTAGACTTATCCATACCTCATAATTGCATCTTTGTATCCTCTGGCCAACATCCCCCCATTTCCCCTGCCCACTCATGGAATCGCCCTTCTACTCTGTTTCTCTCTGTGTTCCACTGTTGTAGATTCCATATATAAGTGAAATCATGCAGTTTTTTTCTTTTTGTGCCCAGCTTATTTCACTTAGGACGAGGCCTCCAAGGCTCCTCTGCATTGTTGCAAATTGTCATCTTTTCACCTAGTTTTCTGTTGTTTTCTAAAATCCCTCTAGAACTGTCTGTGATTATTTATGTAATTCTGTACGATGCTCTGTGCTGGCATATCCTGAGATAGCAGGCCTTCTCCAGACAGACAATTATTAATGCTTTTTAAGTAGGGTATCCAAATCCTTAGAGACCACTGACAACTCACTCCAGCTAAGTAGGATAGTTTGATACCACCAGTGGCTTGCAGAAACACCACTGCTGTTGCCTTGAATCCCAGAACTGGGGATGCCTGGGTGGCTCAGCAGTTGAGCGCCTGCCTTTGGCTCAGGGCGTGGTCCTGGAGACCTGGTATCCAGTCTTGCATTGGGCTCCGTGGGTGGAGCCTGCTTCTCTCTCTGCCTGTGTTTTTGGCTCTCTCTGTGTGTCTCTCATAAATAAATAAATAAATAAATAAATAAATAAATAAATAAATAAAATCTTAAGAAAAAAAAAAAAAGAATCTCAGAACTGCCCTGGGCCAACCCTCACCCAGCCTCCAAGTCAGGCTTGCAGGCTGAGTGCTGTTTCGTTAGGGGAGTGGCCCCAGGTTGTTCTGAGGAATTGTTTCATATGGGAGCTGCTTCGTTTGAGACTCTATGCATCTTTAGTTACAGCAGTGAAAATAAGTCTTCAATATTTTAGAGTTTGTGGAAGGATTTGAGATAAAAAGAATAAAAATACTTACCCAAATCCCACTTACGTATGCACCCATCTCAGTTTCTTTATAGGCATGGGGAAAAGTATTACTATCCCCTTCCATCCTAAGAAATGGTGTAATTGTAAAAAAGTTGGTTTTGCTGCCAGAGAAGCCTGCTTCCCAGTACCTAGGCATCCAGAATGACCACCAACCAGGAGGAGGAACTAGGGGGTTCAGTCCATCTATCTTAGAAAATCTCTTTAGTGCTTTTCAGAGAACATTCCTGTTGGTAATGATCACATTCATTGTTTGGCAACATCATTTGCATATAAAATGGTTTTAATGGTGCTTAAAAACTGTTTATTGGTTTTTGCTCTTAGTGAATTAAACTTTTCCCTTATTTACATTATGAATTTGCTGAGCTGGTCCTTTCCAAATATAAACCACACCACAAAAACAGCCCTCCTGATTTTCTCTGTAGTTCCTAATTATAATTAACATTGAGCTTAAGATACACACCAAATTTCCTGGCTAACGGGAACCCCTTGGAGCCTGGGGTCCTCTTTTCTGGGGGCTGGCAGTTGAAGATAAGGAGCCAGAAATCTGCAGAACCTTCCCAGGCTCCTTCCCCACTCTGTGTAGTCCATTCAACAAAGACACATTGGTCTGCCGTGTGCCAGGCTCTGTGCCAAGCTAAAGGCATCCTTTCAACAGATATTATTGAGTGCCTATTAACATGCGAGGCACTATCCCAGGTGTCAGAGACAGAGCAGGGAATAGAACAAAATCTTTTGCCCATATAGCACTTGACATTCCCATGGGGGCAATAGAAAAGGTCACTAAGTACACCGCATAATATGTGTGTTAGGAAGTGAGGCAGGTGACAGGGAAAGGAATCACGTGGGGCAAAGGTTGCAGGTTTTTTTTTTTTTAAGATTTTATTTATTTATTCATGAGAGACAGAGAGAGTTAGAGAGAGAGGCAGAGACACAGGCAGAGAGATAAGCAGGCTCCATGCAGGGAGCCCAATGTGGGACTCTGTCCCGGGACTCCAGGATCACGCCCTGGGCCCAAGGCAGGAGCTCAACCGCTGAGCCACCCAGGGATCCCCAGGTTGCAAGTTTTAAATTGTGGTCAAGAAAGGCCTCCCTGAGAGATGCAAGCCAAGGCCTAACACAGGTGAGGAAGGGAGCCAGGGCCAGGCAGAGGCCGAAAGGGTGGGGCGACAGGCCTGTGTCAGCATGGGACACAGCAAGGAGACTGGCGACCCTGGAGCAGGGTGAGGGTGAGCAAGGGGAAAGGTGGAAATGTGAAGACCTGGGGTGACCATGGTGGCCCAAAATGGACATAGCCCCCATGTGTTCCAGGGAAGGAGCAGGGGAGGAGAGACTTACATAATTATACAAAGGAATTAAATAATTATTGAAATAAATAAAATAAAGTTAAGGGCCACAAAGAAGAGGCATGTGCTATGTGAGACTCTGTAATGTGGGGCTTGACTTCAAGAGGTATGGGAAGGCTTCCCTGAGGATGTGAAATGGAAGACCATTGAGTAAAAGGGTAGAGCAAGAGGGTGTTGCAGATAGGGGGTGCATCCTGTGAACACACCCTTCATATGAGAGAACCCCTTGAGGGTCTGAGGAACTAAAGGAAGACCAGGTAGCCAGAGGTGGAAGTGTGGAGGAGTAGGCCAGTGTGGAGAGGGGGAAGCAAGTGGAATCCAGGCCTACAGGGCTTGCTAGGGAAGGTTAAGGATTTTAGTGTTTGTTATAAAAACAAAGGGAAACCTCATCAAAAGGTTTTTTGGGGGGTGGGGGTGAGGGAGGGGGTTGGTCATCAAATTTGCATTTGGAAAATTTAATCTGATTGCAAAATGAAAAATGAATTGGAAAGGGTCACTAGTTTAAGAGATTCTTTCAATTGCCCAAGTGAGAAACAATGATAATATAGACTGGAAAGAAGAGAAATAGATGGATTCCAAAAAGAAATACTTGATTAAATTGAATAGATAGGATGTGAAGTAAGGAAGACAGAGGGGCAGAGATGCTTCTATGTTTCTGACTCTTAGGAGAATAGATGGATGGATGGATGAGTGGTACATGGATGGTGAATGTATACACAGAAGGATGGGCCACTTACTCCAATGGGGAACACTATAAGGGAGCCAGATTAGGTGGGGAGCTAAGGGATAGGCATGATGTTGGCAGTAGCAGGGAAAGCTTATAAATTGAATCTGGGGACACACCAAGATGCCTATGAAATATTCAAATGAGATATTCAATAGGCAGTTATATAGACTACTTTGAAGTCTAAAGGCAAGGGATCTGGGCCCAAATATAAACTACTGAATCTTGCACAGAATGGTAGTTGAAACCATTGGCATAATAATGGAGGAAGTGTAGATAGCCTAGTACCTAGCCTGGAGAGGCTTCAATGATGGGAAATACTGAGACAATAATGACTAACATGTACAAAGGAGCGTTGTCTCATGGGGAAAAGAGGGTGTCAATAGGATCTAGTGCAGTAAAGACTCTGATGTAACAACATGAGAATTATTCATGAAATTAGTAAACAGAGCTTTGGAGTGGACAGGGGTGAGGAGGCAATGAATGAGGACATGACAGGAGGACAGACAACTTTTTGAAGGGGAAAAGAAGGGGGTCCCTTCTGAGCTTTAGTTTTCATCCTCACTGTGGAACCCATACCATCCTACTCCATTTTCCCAGCTAATAGTGAGGTGTCTAAGAGGAGAGTGAAACCTTTAATCCAATCTATCCTACCTGATTCTTTTAATCAGTGACCCAATCTTGATGCTCATACTGAGGACCACTCTTCCAAGGTTTTGTTTCATAGCACTGTGCTTCCTCTACCAGTTGAGCCCCTCTAACAGTGTCACTTCTCAGGAATCTACTACAATCATGATCCAGTGAAGGAATAAAGGCAGGTGAAGGGAGGATGGTGGGAACAGGGTTAGCCGGATAAGTATGGGCTGGCAGGGAGAGCTTTTGGGATTATAAATCAGATGGATGAGAATAAGGGGGAAGCAAATCAACACAATATGTTTAGGAAAGCAAAGAAAAACATCTAGAAAGATTAGGCAAAATAAGAGTCATGGATCCTGCTAAGACACTGAAGATAAAAGAGTAAGGGTCTGTAATTGGAGGTCTAGGTGTAAACAAGAAACACAGCAAGACTAAGTAACACATAAAACAAATAGTAACACGGAGCCACCTACAACTAAACTTGAATATTCCGTATACGCTTGGTGCTCAGAACTGGCATGGCCTGAGCATCCAGGTGTTCCCAAGCAGGGACACTAGGCTGACACACAGGCCGTGCAGGGATAGGTCACTGAGCGCTTCCCATCCATTCCTAGTCTCTTCTGCATCTTGTACCTTGAAACCAGTGCAGCAGCAGTCCTTGGCAAGTATATAACCACAGGAGGAGCAAAGCCATTATTTGCAGAAATCAATTGTAATTAAAATTAATTTTGAGTCTCCTTTCAGAGGGCAAATGTTACTTAGATCATTGTGATTCCAATTTACCTTAAGCACGTCATCAATATTTAGCAGAAAGAGAAAACTGGTTAGAGGTGAAATATTATCAATGACACACTCCACTTCTACTGCTATAGTAATACCTAATTACATACAAGTGACAGTTGCAAGGCTATTGCCCATATCCATCATGTTTAAAATGAAAATGTTAAAATATTTGAGACTATTTAGAGGTGTTCTAAATATAATGTTATATGACAAAAAGGGCATAATTGACCCTTTTTAGAGACATAGAGTAAAGCATAGAGACCTGCTTTAAATGTCTGGTGACCCCACCTCTAGAGTATGAATGCACACATCCATAAACCCATGTGTTTACACATCCATAAAAACACACATGCACACACATAAATACGCACACATAAATACCCACGCACATTCACAGATAAATACATGCACACATGCGTATGTAAGTATACGCATGGTTTCCCATGCACCAGCAGATTATAATTTTTCTGTAGTAAGCAAAGGTTTTTTTATGCGTTTTATGTAAAGACCAGGTCTTTATGTGCCTGTTTCTTACCCAAACATATTATTTTGCCCTATTTCTTATAGTCCAAGATTTGTTGAAAGGAATGAGAGGAATAGCCAAGATCTCTAAAATAGATTTCCCAACATGTCAGAATTTGTTATCTTTTGTCATAGGCTAACATTGAATTGTGATTATAATATGAACATTATTTGGATTTTGATCATATTCCAGTCATCCATGGCTAAATTGGCAACTTTTTCCCCAATTATAAAAACAATTCATACACATTAAAGAAAAATTACACAGTAGCAAAAAGTTGGGGAAAATTGCTCAGAACTTCACCAACTAAATTCAAACCCTACTAAAGTTTTTTTTTGTTTGTTTCTTTCATCTCTTTCTATTCTCTGCCTTGAAGTTGTTGGCTTTATATTTTTAATTTAAATAGGTTTATTGTTTTATTTCTGATTATAAAGACAGTATAAACTGTGTAGACAAAGTAGTACACAAAATCAGAAAGATGAAAATCAGTATCACTCCAAATTTTCCCACCCAGCAGAAATCTCACTCTTTTACTTTTCCCACTATGCATTTCTACACACATACACAATTATTTCATATAAACAGACTCTTACAAGACATTCTTTATAACCTCCTCCTCTTCACTCCAAAATATGTCACAGAGATCTTCCCAGGTAAAGAAATTAAAGCTGTAGTGATACTTTCTGATGATTGTATCATATTTTTTTTATGAAACTTGGTTCACAACCCTCTTCGAGCTTCCTGGGGAAACCAGCTCCCAGACACAGAGGGAAGGGAGACACCAAAGAAAGAAGCAGGGCACTCCAGGATGGTAGTTGGGAATTTTAATAAATAAAGGGAACTTAGATACGAGGCTTGTCTTGGGCAGCAGCAAGACGAGTGGATCCCTGCGTCTGCCTGCCAAACTTAAAGGTTTATGAAGATATCTTAACTAGGTCCAATTACCTCTATTGTGCAAGTGTTCTCTATACCATATCACTCTCTCGAGACTATGTCCTTAGAATAGCCCCAGGGAGCAGGAAAAACAAACAGAACCCACATTCCAAGGATAATGGGGAATGGGCAAGGAACTTCAAATGTCCAGGTCAGCTCATGGGTCAACCACCAGTCACATCTTTTTGATGACCTTCTGCAACAGAGACTACTGTTGATGACTTCCTGTTAATATTCTTGAATGGTATGAACTCGATGGGGACACAGTAAGTTGTGTTTTAGAAAAGCAGCCCTCAGCATGAATTCAGTAGAGAAAGAAAAGTCTGAAAGCAAAAATGAAATAGTTCAGGGGATAAGTCACCAGGTCTTGAATTAAGTTATTGGCAATAATGATACAAAAAAAAAAAAAACCAACCAGCTCACTTGTGCTTAGTTCTTCCTATGTGCCACTTACCAATGCTTTACTTATATTAACTCCCTTAATCATCACAAAAACTCTTGAAGGTAGGCACTATTTTTATTTCCATTTTGCAATTAAAGAAACTAAATCAGGGCAGCCCGGGTGGCTCAGCGGTTTAGTGCCGCCTTCAGCCCAGGGTCTGATCCTGGAGACTTGGAATTAAGTCCCACGTCAGGCTCCCTGCATGGAGCCTGCTTCTTCCCCTGCCTGTGTCTCTGCCTCTTTCTCTCTCTCTCTCTCTCTTTCACGGATAAATAAAATCAAAAAAAAAAAAAAAAAGAAGAAAGAAGAAAGAAAGAAAGAAAGAAAGAAAGAAAGAAAGAAAGAAAGAAAGAAACTAAATCACAGAGAGGTTAAAAAACTTGTCCAAAGTCACATAACTAGGGCAGCCCTGGTGGCTCAGAGGTTTAGCACTGCCATCAGCCCAGGGTGTGATCCTGGAGACCCTGGATCGAGTCCCGCATCGGGCTCCCTGCATGGAGCCTGCTTTTCCCTCTGCCTGTGTCTCTGCTTCTCTCTCTCATGAATAAACAAATAAAATATTTTTTTAAAAAGTCACATAACTAGAAAGGGAAAGAATTGGGATTCAAACTCAGGGATTCACACTCCAAAGCCAGTGACCTTACCCCTATGTTACACTGTATAAGAATAAAGATGGTAAAAAAAAAAAAAAAAAAAAAGTTAATATCCCTGATGAACTTAAATGCAAAAATCCTCATGATATATTAACAAACCAAATTCAACAATACATTAGAAGAATCAATACATCATGATCAAGTGGGATTTATTCCAGGGATGCAGAGATGGTTCAATATCCACAGATCAATCAATGTGACACACCACATTAACAAAATGAAGGATAAAAATTATATTATCATCTCAATACATGCAGAAAAAGCATTTGACAAAGATCAACTACCATTTATGTTAAAAATTCTCAACAAAGTGGGTGTGGGGGCATGTACCACAACATAATAAGGGCCAGATATGACAAGCCCACAGCTAATATAATGGTGAAAAGCCCACCCAGTGGTGAAAAACTGAAAACTTTTCCTCTACGATCAGGAACAAGACAAGGATGCCTACCCACTCTTGCCACTTTTATCTAACAAAGTATTAGCAGTTTTAGCCATAGCAATTGCTTAATAAAAAGAAATAAAAAGCTTCCAAATTGGAAAGGAAAAAGTAAAATTATAGTTATTTATGAATAACATGATTTTATATATAGAAACCCCTAACGGCTATACACATACACAAACACACACAAAATTAAAACTAATAAACGAATTCAGTAAATTTTCAGGGTACAACATCAACATACAAAAATCTTTTGCTTTTCTATACACTAACAACAAACTATCAGAAAGAGAAATTAAGAAAGCAATCACATTTAGAATTTCATTAAAAACAGTAAAATATCTAGGAATAAATGTAACCAAGAAGGTGAAAGACCTATACTCCGTAAACAGTAAGACATTGATGAAATAATTGAAGAAGACACAAATACATGGAAAGATATTCTGTGCTCATGAATTGGAAGAATTAATATTGTTTAAATGTCTGTACTACCCAAAGCAATCTACAGATTCAATGCAATCTCTATCAAAATTACAATGGCATTTTTTACAGAAAAAGAACAAACATTCTAAGAATTTGTGTGGGACCACAAAAGACCTTGGACAGCCAAAGCAGTCTTGAGAAAAATAAAGCCACAGGCATCATTCTCCCTAATTTCAAACTACGTTACAAAGCTGTAGTAATCAAAACAGTATGGTATTGGCATAAAAACAGACATAGATCAATGAAGCAAAATAGGGATCTCAGAAATAAGCCCACACTTATATGGTCAATTAATTTATAACAGAAGAGGCAAGAATATCAATGGGAAAGGATAGTTTATTCAATAAATGGTGTTGAGAAACTGGGAAACCACATGTAAAAGAATGAAACTAGGCCTCTTTATTACACTATATATAAAGGTTAGCTCAAAATGAATTGAAGACTTGTATATAAGACTTTAACCCATAAAACTCCTAGAAGAAAACACAGGTGATAAGCTCCTTGTTGATGACTTTTTGGATCTGACTCCAAAAGCAAAGGCAACAAGCAAAAATAGATAAATGAGACTACACCAAAATAAAAATCTGCACAGTGAAGGAAACCATCAAAAAAATGAAAAGGCAACCTATTGAATGGGAGAAAATACTTGCAAATCATATATCTGATATGAGGTTAATATCCACATCATATAAATAACTCAGGTAATCTAGCAAAAAAAAAATCCAGTTTAAAAATGGACAGATCTGAATAAACATTTTTTTTTCTGAAGAAGATATGCAGATTGCCAACAAGCACATGAAAAATGTTCAACATCACTTCACTAGTCATCAGGGAAATGCAAATCAAAACCACAAAATGATATCACCTCACACTCGTGAGAGTGGCTGTTTTCAAAATGACAAGAAATAGCCAGTGTTGGCAAGCATATGGCAAAAAGGGGAGCCTCATGTCCTATTGGTGGGAATGTGAATTGGTGCAGCCACTGTGGAAACAGTATGAAGCTTCCTCAAAAAATTAAAAACAGAACTACCAGAAGATGCAGCAATCCCACTACTAGGTATTTATATTTAAAGAAAACAAGAACACTGATTTGAAAAGATACATGCACTCCTATGTTCACAGCAGCATTATTTACAATGGCCAAGATATGGAAACAACCTAAGTGGTCATCAATGTGTTGTGCCCAAGATTGCGAATCTGAGAAACCACCAAGGAGCTGACACCGATGCAAGTACATGAGGGTTTATTTACAAGCTCGAGCTTGGGTCCAAGTGTACTCCATACAGCAGAGCAGGGGCTTGGACCCCGAAGTGGGTTACAGCTGGGTTTTTTATGGGCTGGTCTAGGGGATCTTCAGAAGGGGTGAAGGAATTTTTTCCATTCCAATATGGGGGAAAGGATGGGGGAGTTTCTTAAGATCTGATACAGGATTCTCTGCCGAGGGCATTCTGAGCTTTATTGTCTTTCCAATATGGGATTCCCTGCCTAGGACATTCTGCAGTTTTTCCTGTAAAGTACAGCTCTTATTCCCAGGGACCTAAGATGGCTGTACTTGTGCTAATGCTAAACTTGAGGTGGAATGGCCTTAATTTTTCTCAGCCTCCACAAATGAATGAATAAAGATAAAGAAGATGTGAGATAGATAGATAGATAGATAGATAGATAGATAGATAGATGATAGATAGATAGATAGATAGATCTTTATAGATAGATAGATAGATATATAGATGTAGATGTATAGACATATACATACACATAGATATAAATAGATATACATATAGATAGGGAGATATAGATATATCTATATATAATAGAATACTATCCAGCCATAAAAAAGAATGAAACCTTGCCACTTGTGACAATACGGGTAGAACTAAAAGGTATTAGGCTAAGTGAACTAAGTCATGCAGAGAAAGATACTGTAGGATTTCACTTATATATGGAATCTAAAAAACAAAACAAAGCAAAACAAAACAAAAACAGACCCATAAATGTAGAGAACAAACTGTTATTCACCAGAAGAGAGGAGGTGAGGGGGAAGAACAAAATAGGTGAAGGGTATTAAGAGGTATAATCTTCAAGTTATAAAATAAATAAGACATGGGGATAAAAAAAATACAGCAAAGGGAGTATTATATCAGCTTTGTATGATGACAGATGGTAACTAGACTTACTATGGTGAGAATTTTGTAATGTACATAAATATTGAATCACTATGTTGAACACCTGAAACTAACACAATATTGTGGTTTCTAGAAGGTGAGGAGTTGAGGGGTAGGTGAAGGCAGTCAAGTGGTACAAAATCCCAACTATAAAATAATAAGGCATGGGAATGTAATGTAAGCATGGTGACTATAGTCAACAATATTGTAGTACATACTTGAAAGTTGCCAAGAGAGTAAATCCTAAAGTGTTCAATACAATAAAAAAAAAAAAATGTGTAACTTTGTCTAGTGACCTATTGTGGTGTGTATATATTTACAATATATACAAATATCAAATCATTGTGTTGTACACTTGAAACTAATTTAACGTTGTATGTCAATTATACTTTGATTTAAGAAAAAAATTTTAAGTAAAAAGACAAGTTCCTGAAAAGATGCCAGGGGCTTAAGATATAGGAGCTATTTGTTTCCAAACCTTTTTTCTGTTTCCTCTTTAAAACCAGCTCAAACTCATTTTTCCCAAAGATTGACTGCTTAAGGTATGCAGTTTTATCCTGCTCTGCTGACCTCCAAACAAGCATCTTTGTGGTTTGAATTGCTAAACAAGGATGGCACTTTTATTTACATAAGAGGGGTAATTCCTAATTAATGGAAACTCTCCCATATTCCATGTACTTGACATGTACTTCTCACTTGCAAGAGGATCTTCTCACATGCAAGATCCTCTGAAGGTAGTCCATCATCAGCCTCTTTTTACAGATGAAGCTCAGTGAAATTCAGAGTTTGTCTAAGTTCATAATCTGGGGGAGTAGTAGAGCCAGTATTCAAATCAGGGTCTCTGGGACACCAAAGCTAAACGCTACATAGTATCAACATGAAATGGTTTTGGAATAATCAAAAACACCCATACTGGAGGAGAAACAAGAATGGCAATTTATAATTCTAAAGCTCAAGTCTTTTTTTTAATTGTTATTTTTTATTTAAATTCAACTAATTAACATATAATGTATGATTGGTTTCAGAGGCAGGCATCAGTGATTCATCAGTCTCATATAACACTCAGTGCTCATTACATCATGTGCCCTCCTTAATGTCCATCACCCATTTGCCCCATCCAGTCTCTTCAACCTTACTATGCTGTGTCTCCTGGAAATACCAGGTCCATATAGTCTTGACCCTGTGACTTTCATGAACAATTGACCTATTGTTAGCCACAAATCTCATTGGATTTCCCATACTT
Source organism: Vulpes lagopus (assembly GCF_018345385.1). Lineage (NCBI taxonomy): Eukaryota > Metazoa > Chordata > Mammalia > Carnivora > Canidae > Vulpes > Vulpes lagopus. Next base: position 111,465,488 of record NC_054824.1, on the reverse strand, counting down.
TTATACCTGAACAGCTGAGTTCTCCAAACACCTTCCTCCTTTCAACCCAAGCCATAGCCCCTGGTATTGGGAAAGCCTCCAAAACAAAGTGGAAGGATAGAGATTTCAATCAATGGGCAGTGGCATTTCTGCGGATCCCTTGCCTGAGTGTCTCCCATATTTGCCAAATGCCAAAAATGTCCTCTAGGCATTTCCTCATAGTTGTTTGATACTATTTCACCTCCAGACTGCCCCAGGAGAAGGAGTTGAGCTTCCTGAAAGACTGTGTGATGTATGATGTATGATATATGATAGTCTTAATTGGCTTATGACTCAAGGTAAATGAGATTTCAAGAAAAGATGGTAGAGGGCCTACCTGTACTGACTTATTTGCTCCCCAATAGTCTATATTTATTGTTTTCATAACCAACTGAGCTTGATTTAAAAGAGGATGCCTCAGAATCCCAGTTTCTGTCACCGAGGCATTTTCAGATATGGAGCAGGAATTTAGGGAAAATTCTCCTGGCTGGAGGGACAGATCATCTTACTTCTTTTGTATTTATTTTCTCTGATTCAGCATGAGTGATTGTGAGACTTTTCCTTTTTATTTTACTGCTGTTGAGGAAAGATGGTGCTCTCATTGGTGTGCTAGAAGGCAGATAAGTACCTTGATAAGTACAGGCTAAATGCAGCCAAGAGGGCAATAGTGCAATGACCAGCCTCCTCTCACCAGGCACAATTCACATCCTTTTGCTCTCCTCCACAGCTGACTCCTTCCTCTGAGAGATTAAGCCCATTCTCACTGCTAAAATATCTCTCTCCCTGCCTTAAGATACACTGACTTATCAATAGTCACACATTTTATCGCTAGAAGAAAAAATACCTCCTAAGCCTCGTTTCAGTAATTCCTAAACCATCTCTGGAGTACACATTAATAATGCATGAGAGTTGTCCTTTAGTGGCAAACTCTAGAGTCATTGCCACCACTGACTTTAGTTTACTTCTTCATGGAAAGGGAAGTAGCAGGGGGAGTTCCCAAGGGCTCCAAGAATGTGAGTCCCTGACTTGCCCTTCCCACTTTTGAAAGTGCTATTTCTCAGGACATCCAGGCTTAGAGTGGAACTTGAGGAGGTATTCTACAAGGGAGGGCTAGAGAAAGTAAGTCCACTCCCAGTTTTTTAAAAATTGTAAAATAAACATAAGATGAGACTTAACCACGTGAACCTTGTGTAAGTGTCTGGTTCAGTGGCAGTAAGTTCATTTGCACTGTCATCAAGTTCATTGCAACCATCACCACTCATTGCCAGAACTTTTTCATCTTCCCAAACTGAAAATCTGTAGCTACTTAACAGTGACTCCCTGTCCTCCACCTCCCTTCAGCCTCTGGCAACCACATTCTTCTCTCTGTCTCTGTGAATTTGACTTCTCTGGGCATCTCTCATGTAAGTGGAATCATACAGTATTTGCCCTGTGTTGGGCTTGTTTCAAAGAGCATAATACCCTCATTTTTATTTTTAAATAGTGAAATATAGGTACAGAACAGGGTATAAAGCATCCAAATGTAGTTTAATAGATTTGTTGTAAAGCAAACACTCATAAAACCACTAAGCAAGTCCATGACAGGACCCTTACCAGCATCCCAGAAAGCCCCAGTGAACCTTGCCTGACCACAACTAGCCCCTTACTCCATTGAGACAGTGATGACCAAGACCTGGTGTCTGTTTGTGAGGTGAAGGGTTAAATGTGTTGTACTTACTTGCTATGTGTTGCGACCACTACATGTGGTTGTGTTGTGAAGAGAGGCCATGGGCTGGGCATTGGGTGAAAGGCGTTCATAGGGATATTCAGAATGGACACTATGTGGTCTCTCACCCCAAGAGGTTATAATCCAATGGAATCAACTTTAGAATAAGGAGAATATACTACCATGCTTATAAAAAGAAGTAAAACCAAGTTCAGTCTGCTTAGGAAATATGCCCTGCATATGTCTTGTGGGTTTCCCCATGAGGAGGATAGTGAAAAGATTAAATCTGGAGAAATGGCAGCCAAGTCAAAAAAAAAAAAAAAAAAGATGGAGGGAGAGAAGTAACCAAATGAACACTGGGAGATGATGGGGAAACTATTTCAAAGGCCCTGTTTATGGGAAATGAGAGTGCAGTCTTATCGGAGATGGAAGTGCCTTTGCAGAACATTCCAGAACAATCTGAGAAGCCCAACGGTGGTAAATTACAGGGAATGGGCTGCATTCATCCTGAACCTCTAAGAAAAATAAAGTGTGAAAGAGGGAGGATTCTGACAAGGAGGTACAATAGATCCTAAGACAACACTGCTTCTAAAGATTGGGAGGCTCTAATGTGATGCCTGCCTTTTAAAAAACTGCCCAGGGAAAGCCACAGAGTACAGGAAGGCAGACCTAATCTCCTTTCGGAAAAGCTGACTAAAAGCCTGATGTGTGTGGAATAGCCATGATTCAGGTCTATTGGAGCATCTTTCATTTGGGAGGCTCAAATGGCTTTACTGCTGGCATTGCTTTACCACCCTGCTCTGTAGCAGCTGTGTGTGTGCGCTGGCTCTCCTAACAAATACAAAAGCCTGAACAATCCACACGTCCCTGGCACCCCAATGACTCACCTCCCCCATGCCACCAGCAAAAATACGGATGGGGGGTCTCTGGTTTTAAGCACAATGTACTCTGAGAAACTAGATCTTAGAGCTAGCTTTCCACGAGGAAAGCTTCTGACTGCACATGGGCCCATTCTCGGGTTGCTACCCTCTGTATGGGCATCAGCTGTAGAGATAGTGAGAAGAACAGTCCTGCATGTCTGTCACATGGCATGTGACAGTGGCAACAGCCGACATTTATCCATCACTTACTGTATACCAGGCTCTCTTCTCATCTTCTTTTCTATTTTATTTTAATGCTTACAATAATCCAATGAGGTGGGCACTGTGAATCCCCAGTCTACAGATAGAAAAACTAAAGCCCAAAGAGAGAATCCCCCCAAACTCTGAGTGGCGGATTCTCACTTGCACACCTAACTCCCGATCCACCTAACTCTGGACCTCATACACATGATGCAGAGAGCATTCAGGGACAACCCAGGTTGGGTCCATGTCTGCACCTCCCAGGAGGCTGGGCCATGGTTTATAACCATCATTTGTCAAGGTGGATGTCATAGGCAGCTGTCAAAATCTCAGGTTTTGTATGTGATTTAGTGAAGTTTGCTACACATTCAATCCAAGAAATAATTCTGTTGTGATTCACAGGATTAAATGTGGAAGTTTCATACCTCTGCCAATGCTTCATGTCTGTAAATGATCAAAGAATAAGTTAATGAGATTTGCTGTAAAATGCAAATAATTATAAATCCTTCCTAGTTTTAAGAGCAAAATAGGAAATGTAGAAGGTGTGTAGTATTTAATTCTTTATCTTTAAAGCAACGTGGATGTGGAGGATCTCTGTGTGACATGCTTACATTCTGAGGCTCTGCACAGCCCAACAGATTGCTTTTAACCATTGTTTTCTTTTCTCTTTGCAGATGATCATTCGCGGGTGAGGCTGCAGACCATAGAAGGAGATACCAACTCAGACTATATCAATGGAAATTATATTGATGTATGTATTTTGAAACTGTCAGTAAGCCCAACTGTTGTGACACACTCCACTTCATGTATCTACTGTGATATTGGTGGGCACACATTGCTCCAGCTCCAGAGAAAACACATTCATGTCGCCCCACACCCTACAGAACTGTACAGTGAAGACATGGCCACTCCTTTTCTCAAGTCAGCCCATGGGCTGGTGAACTCCTCTGCAACCTTCTGTGCTTTCTTTGATGTCCTGTGCTCCTATGGACCAAGAAAATGTTATTTCCATTTTTGAGTCAACAACTTAGATTATTTGACACTTAAAAAAATCTGTTTACATATTAATAGGATAAAACTCTCTAATTCCTAATTCGATGATTTGCAATCTCTCGTCATTACTGCACTTTTAAGTTGCCTTCAAAGTAGTCTGCAGCTGTTAGTTAACCAGGACATCTAATGCACACAAGACATGTCATTAAATATGTAGGCTGTTTAATTATTGAAGATGGCTTCTTTGTTCATTCTGCATCATGTTAACTTAATGTCTTACATTAGAATAAGTTCCTGAGCAGACAGCATGTTTTCATTTGAAAGAATGAATGAAATCAAAAGTAGCCTGAAAATGAAGGGAAAGTCACTGTTACCTTCAAGACCCAGGTTCACATTAAACAGGCTTTAGCTCTCCTGCAGTTCCCAAGGCACTGTGCTGGGCCGTCACATTGTCTTCTGGTCTATCAATACTTCCATGGACAGGTTTTACCATATATATATGTCTATATATGTTCATATACATCTTGGTTGAATATAAATCAGATGCTACTAGAAGTAGCATCACAGTCTCTAAGGTTATCTAAAAATAACAAGAAGAAATGTTATTTTTAGTACAATTTGGAAGGATTTGACACATTGGTTATGGATCTGAGGGTGGGGCCTGTAGGATGACTGTTTGAAGAATAATTCAGATCCCATTCCTCAAATGAAGATCCCTACACTGCTACATTTCATAATGACCCAAAACATACCCAACCCAAGTTAGATTTTTTTCTACTAAAGCAAAATTTCTTCCTAAAGTACATTGCACTTCTTTTTTTATCCAGCAGATGTTTAGTGAGTACCTTGTGGGAGAATACAGAGGTGTCCAAGACCTGTTACCTTCTCCCCAAGACCTCACAGTTTAGAAGCTAAAGTAAGAAACGTTTTCTTCATAAAACTCTGTCCTTTGAGAGAGTCTAGGGAATACTGCTCATGCTCCAGTCCCAGCTTCTAGAGCCCTAGCAGAGTCCTTCAGCACAGGGTAGTATCCAACTCATCTGTGTATCTCCTGTACCTGGCACAGACCTGAAACCCTGAAATACTGAATACTGAAATACTGAATACTGTAAGCACTTAATAAGTGTTTGATGAATCTCTGCCAGAAGTCGTAAACATAATCAGATTAGGCTTTGTGGTAGAAGTGATTTTAACTAAGCTTTAAAGAATGGGCAGGTAGAGATGTAGAGGAGGAAAGACATAAAGTAATGAAAATACCAGATTAATTAGTTTTAATTTTAACAAAGAAAAGAGTCAATATTCAGGGCCCCTTTATTTACTTAGGTAGTAAGATTTTATTGAGCAGCCTATTATATTAGATGTCAGTTACTGTTATAGGTATTGGAGTTGTAATTGTGAATCATTCAGACCAAAAACAAAAGCAAACCTCTTGACTCAATGGAGCTGGTGCTTTAATCGGAGGAAACAGACAATAAATGAACTAAGCCAGTTAATTCTATATGGTATATTAGATAGTATTATATATGATGGAGAAAATGAAAGCCATAACAGAAGTACCAGTATGGAGGTGGATTGTAATTTCTTAATGCAGTGGCTGGTCAGCTCTACTGAAAAGGTAGTATTTGAGTGGAGAAAATAAAAGGTTGTCCCGTGTAGATAATCAAGGAAAGAGCATTCCAGACTGAGAAAAAGCCCATGAAAAGGCCTTGCTGTGGAGCATGCCTGACAATGTTGAAATGAAGTAAGCAGACAAGGGTTGGTGGAGTGGTATGAGGGAGTGGAGTCACAGGTGAGCAGGTGAAGAGATTGTGGGGCCAGATAATGTAAGCAGTCATGCAGACATGGGCTTTTACTATGAGATGGCGGCAGTCACCAGAAGATCTGAGCACAGGGCTGATATGATCCCAAAGTGGGTGAGAGCAGAAGCAGGGGACCTTCCAGGAGGCTAAAGGAGCAATGAGAGAGGGGGGCTGCTACCTCCTACCATTTCCCATCACATGCAGACCGTGGTGGCACTGGAAGATGAGAGATGGTAGGATCCCGCATTCATGATGAACACAGAGCCCTGGATTTGCTGACAGATTATCTACCGGGTGTATGAGCAAGAGAGGGGTCAGGGTGGCTTTGAGAAGCAGTTGCCATTATCTGGGAAGAAGACTGAGGGCAGAGCTGATTTGGGTGGGAGGGACAGAGGAAATAAGGAATTCACTTTTACATATGTTAATCCTTAAGTATATGTTAGATATCCAAGTGGAAGTGCTAAAGAGGAAATTGATACCACATGGGGATTTTGAGGGGAAAAACCCAGGCTGGAAGTGAGGATACAGAACCCATCAGTATACAGATGGCACTGGAGGCCACGGAGCCAGATGAGATCACCAAGGGAGTCCATAGTAGGTGACGAAAGAGTCCAAGAACTGAACACCCCAACATCAACATCAAGGCGAAGAGGAAGAGTGAGCAAATCAATGAGGGGGACAAACCAGGGAGGGAGAGGGAGACAACCAGGATCATATCCTAGAAGCCAAAGAAGAAAGTATTTCAATGGGGATTAATCATGGTAAGTAGGTGGAGATAGGTCACAGAGATGAAAACTGAAAAATGACCACTGCATTTAGCAGCACAGGTCATTCGTGGACTGTCTTGTAAATTGAGTTCCTCCTATCTCCTAGCCTTGCTAGGACTGACACATGGAGCTGTACGTCAGACAGGGTCTTGCTTTGTGGAGCTTGTCAGCTGGCAAGGAATGAGTGAGCATTTAATAATCCTATTTAATATCTGTCAAAGAGTCCATATTTGAGACCCACAGCAGGTCAGTTGCATAAAAGAATGTGTTTTCTTTTGCTATTCATTTCAATGACTTGTTCCTAAGAGAAAAAAAAATCTAGCATATGCATTTAAATTGTCTGAGAAATCTGTATTTCCTCTCCAAGTTTTTCCTGTTTCCCATCTAGCTTTGGGCACAGTATATTGGGTCATCTCAGGCGACAGAAATGGAAAGTATTAAGGTCCATGTTGATATTCTGTTACCTGCATGTAATTTTCTCTACATTGGTTTTCTCTTTCCCGGATATTGATCCTTCAGGGTTCTTTGTTCCTTTCTTTCTTTGGTCTCAGTTTTCTTCTTTCATTCTTTTCTTCTCACAGGGTCATGATAAAAGGAAGGAGCCTTGCAGAATTTCTGGCCATAGCTAGAGCAGCATGCCATGGAGTTAACAGTGTTTAAGAATGATGTTCAGTATTACTATTGATGGAACTGCCTATACCTGTAGAACAGAATATGTGTTAACGCCTTGGCATGTTGCCAGTGACATCCTAAACACAAATGAAATCCTATTGCACATCCCCAGCCTGTTCGCGATCTAATAAGAGTCGTGCTCATGTTATTTGAGAGAATCCATAAGCTGTTAGTATTTATTGCTCACCCATCATCTCATAGCCAGTCTATGATTAAGTTACTCCCACCACCTGTATAAGCAGCAAAACTGTGATGTTTGATGCACCGGTGCTTTTTACAAGGAATTCTGGTGCTGGGTCCGGTCATTTAAGTTCCCACTAATGCAATTGTTGGTATTTGTGCATTTATTGTGGCAGACTTAGTGTGTGACTTCTATGCTGCTTATCGATTTCGAGTTGGTCAAATATTCTTTCTCATTTATTTTTAGGGTTATCATCGACCCAATCACTATATTGCTACCCAAGGTAAGTCTATTACAGCTTTGATGTCTTTGTTTGGTTGTTTGCCCCCTCTCTATCACTTTGTCGTGTGTCACCCCCCCCCCCAGAATGATATTCCCCACTGTCACAGTCCTATTTATTGCCGTTCTTGTCATCAATACACTCCCGCCCGCCCCGCCCTCCCTCCCCCGCTTTGTTTTCCTGTTGGAAGGTCTGGTAATGCAATCATTTAGTTAGAACTTCGTGTTGTGATTGTTAGCAGAAGTGTATTCATCAATTCATTATTGAATTAAGTCTGTCTACCTTAGGAATTAAGCCTATATCCTCATAAATAGGTACATAGATATTCACTAAATAAATATATGCTGAGTGCTGTCTATACAAAGACCTGTGCTAGTTGCTGCCAGGTGTGCGGCTGAATCCATCAAGCACCCTCTCTCACATTGTGGTTTAGTGGGGAAGGTCCATTATTATAAACAACACTAACCAGTTAGAAATTTGTGGGAGAGGTGCAGAGAAAATGTTAGGAAAACTTGGAGAAAACACAAGTTGCTTTCAGATGGGATGATCCAAAAACTGCTTTGTGGCAGCGGTGGGCTTGGGTGGAGAACTTCTGAATGGCAGAGACATCACGAGCAAGATCCGAAAGCAGGATATTAGTGCTCCTGGGTGGAAAGTAGATGGTGGATTGCCTTGGCTAAAGGAGACGGGAAACCTAGAGGAACATGTAGGGGCCACAGCTTTTATAGCATCTTCCTGAGACACTGACTGTGAGGTGGGCCATCTAGGGAAAATGAGGACTATGAGAGGTCTGAGGTGTTGGGAAAAATTCATCATAAGGGATGTGTTTGTGCATCTGTTGGATGACCTGAAGAAATGCTGAGCAGCAGGGAGGACCCAGTTAGGGTTGAGAGCATGCATTCTCTTCATTATATTATTATACCATTGTTTCCAGTATTGCATGATACCCCAAAACCAGGAGCAGGGAAATCAAAAGGATATGAATTGCCAATGATTAGGGATTGACAGGGGAGCAAGGAGCAAGAAAATTAAGGATACCAAGAAAATCATGGCTAGAAAATGTAGGATTAGGGGCAGGATAGTTGGAGGTGTTTGATGGACCACGAGAAGAGAGAAGTAGCTAAAGGATCAAGGTCAGGTTCAGTTAATGAATCATAGGTTGTAGTCAGTGAGCAGAGTGCCAACACACAGAACATCACTATCCAGTAGAAATTTCTATAATGGTGGAAATCTTCCATATCTGTACTGAGCAATAAGGTAGCCACTAGTAGATACTAGTATCTACTGTGAATGAAGAACTGAATTTTAGATTTTAGTGTTGATTTTTAAATAGCTTCATTTGGCTACTCCCTACTGGTAGTTTTGGACAGCAGAGCCCTGCCATAGAAAAGCTCTAAGTATGGCTGGAATGAAGCCACTGTGGGGCTCTGTCCTCCCAACCCTAATAGCCTCAGCCAGAACCTGGGAGGCACCATACATAGAGTCCACAATCTCGTGTCACCATTTATGATTCTACACCTGGGTTTAGGTGACCTACTTAACCTCCAGTATGTTTCCCCAACTGAAATGAAGTCAGTAATGGCTCCTTCCAAGGTCACTTGGCTAGTCAGAAGAAAGGTCGCATGGAGCATGCCCTGCTTGAACCTGACAGGAAGCAAATCCTTAGAGGAGTTGCTAAGGTCTTCAGAGAGCAAGCATCTGGTGCAAACTCCTACCTGATGGGACAAAACAAGGACATGTGTCCAGGGCCTCTGAGTCCAATCCTTTTTGCCTTCTCCTATACCCTGCTGCTTCCAAACTGAATCAATCAATGCTTTTAAAGGATCTCTCTGAAAAAAAATAATAATAATAAATAAAGGATCTCTTTGTTAGTTCCTTAAAACCCTGCTAATGGATTTCAGAATACTCTACAGTAAGAGTCATAACAGATCTGATTTAGTAAATTTGATGATAATTTAGAATTAGCAGTTTTATAAGTATATGTGAAAATTTAAAGATAAAATACACAAAATACTAGTGAGTTCTTAATTATCAACCCATGTTTTTATTAATAACATGACTGTAGTTAAATCTTATTTGAATTTTCAAAATTGAGGACACCTCTAGATTAATGTGACTGAACAGCCAACCAAAGTAGAGATTAAAACCCCCAAAGGCCTATGTGCAAACTCTCACCTGGCATTCCATTGCTCTTCCTCTCTGCCCCTCTCTCCCAGAGGGAGATAATGCTTTGAAAACAAAACTGCCATTAGAGAAGTCACTTTCTGGTGTCTTCAGAATTCATCTGAATCATACTTAATTGCTCAGTAGTCCTCTCTGGGAGCATTCAACCTATCGAGTGTTAATGAGTAAATACATTTGTTGGCAGCTAAGAAATGGCAAATGTAATCACTTTGCAGTAGGCCACCCATGTGCCCTTAATGGAGAAGGATGCTATATAATGTCCTGTTTGCCAGAGCATGGCACCTTTCCCGGAGCGGGATTGCACTTCCAAAACTGGCAGTACTTACGTCACTGCTGTTGGTGCAGGCAGAGGGGCAGAAATGAGCATATTTTTGCTTATGATTTATGTATTTATTTTCTAGAGAGAGAAAGAGAGTGTGAGCGCAGAGGACAGAGGGAGAGGGAGAGAAGCAGACCCTCCACTAAGCATGGAGCCCCATGCGGGGCTCGATCCCAGGATGCTGAGATCATGACCTGAGCCGAAATCAAGAGTCAGATGCTCAACCAACTGAGCCACCCAGGCACCCCAGAAATGAGCAAATCTTTTTAGTATAACATTCAATCAGGACAGTACACATCATGTTAAGAGTAATGCATTCCGACCATGACGTCTGGGTTGAAAAGTTAGAATCTCTTTTCTAGTATATTACACAAACACAATGTACCTGATAGCCTTAGCCTGCCGGAGGACTTCTGATCCTATGCAGTAATTGGCCTTCGTAAAAAACAAAAAACAAAACAAAAAAACGAAAACAAAAACAAAAACACAAACATCTAAGAATTCAGCAAAATGGGTAATAAAGCAGGTGCAATTTTAAAATCTCTCCTTGCTCTTTTTCTTTCCTAGTGTGCACTGATCTAATTCTTTAAACCCTATTCATAGCAGGAACCCATGAAACTACATGAACAATCCAATTTACTGACAACCAGTTTTATCCCCAAGAGCTTAAAATACGTAGATTTTCACCAAGTCCCTTCAATCTAGAAGACATGTCATGAATTTATCTCTTCGATCTCTTCCTCCCTCACCTCAACTTTATTGATTTTTGTACCAGTAACTATTTTGACCTTTGAGGGTGACGGTAATGGTTCTACAGACTGAAGGGACTGCAATCAAGCCTGATCTGTGGCTTTTCTAGTATTTTCTTCCTGCCCCCCTCCCCTGCTCCATTTAATTGTTTTCCGTCTGCAGCTAATAGATCAGTGACCATACTCACTTCATCATATCTGCCTGACCAGCCGTTAATACAACTGTAGCATTCAGGATTTATGATTTGGCACACCAGGAATCAAAGAAGAGGAAGTCCTGTCTGTTAACTGCATGTCTGTACTCAGAGTGGGGATTTCAAAAGCAGGGCGCACAGTGAGGGGCAGATGAGTACGCAGGTGGGTAGGGTTGCCCAGAACCGATCGTATCTCACAATCAAAAGCTACCCCATGGAGACCACAGTGTGGGCCATGAGCTAGAGGAAGCTGCACACGTTTAGAACCGCTCCCCCAAAATGACTCAGGGAACACCTGCCAGCCACGTAGTATGCAAATGATGGGGGCCTGAAGAAATATTCTTTTTACTATTGTTTGGTTTTCTTTTTGAAATGGATTTCAGGGGACGCCAGAGTGGCTCCATAGCTGAGCATCTGCCTTTGGCTCAGGGCATGATCCTGGGGTCCTGGGATCAAGTCCCGCATCAGGCCCCCCGCAGGGAGCCTGCTTCTCCCTCTGCCTGTGTCTCCGCCTCTCTCTGTGTGTCTCTCATGAATAAATAAATAAAATCTTAAAAAAGAAAGAAAGAAAGAAACTGACTTCAGAAGTCCTGCTATAGAAAAGTCAGAAATGATGCCATCTGCTAGTTGAGGAAGGTCAGTCTGAGATGGACACAGCCTGCTTGGCACTCAGCCCCTCTTCCTCACAGTCCCACTCATCTGTGGGCTGGAGGTGCACCCAAATACAGGAGGGTCCTACGAGAGGAACTTGCCTGTCCTTCCTTCAGGGGAGCCCACAGGCATCAGGAAATCCAGAGGGCATGTCACAGCCATGTGGTGGTGTGCTAGCACTTGACTGCAATTTCTGGGAGCCAGGAAAGGGGTCAAGGGCATCAGTGGTGTGAGTGCAAACTGCAGGTCTTCAGCAAGCCTTGAAGGAGGGTTCCTGTGTCAGAGGATGGAGGATGGGATGAACAGGATGCCTGGCCAGGTCAGAGAAGAGCAAGGAGCCAAGGTAGAGGGGATAAGCAGGAAGGGTCTGAGATAGGAAGGGTCTTCACCTCCAAGGCATCTTGGGCCTTCTCAGTGGCTTGCTGATCTTCTCTCCGGAAAAACTCACACAGACACACAATTTGATATAGGCATTCAGGCATTCACAGACAATAAAATCTAGCCTGAAAAATCTCTATGCCCCAGGGGACACCTGGGTGGCTCAGTGGTTGAGCATCTGCCTTCGGCTCAGGTCGTGATCCTAGGATCCTGGGATCAAGTCCCACATCAGGCTCCCTGCATAGAGCCTGCTTCTCCCTCTGCCTGTGTCTCTGCCTCTCCCTGTGTGTCTCTCATAAATAAATAAATAAATAAAATCTTTAAAATATATATATATATATATATACCCTAGATTAAAAAAAAATAAAAGCCCTGAGTTACAGGGGTAAGAAAGCCTGATGGGGAAGGTGAGGACATTGGTATAAAGGCTGTGAGTTGAGTGTTATTTAATGAAAGGAAGAAGGGCAGCGATGGGAGAGGATGGGTGTTTCTGAGTGCTGGTGAAAACAGTATTTTAAGAAGATGAGTTAGTATGGAATTATCCTGCAGAGAAAACTGGAAACAAAGGTAACAGAGAGTAACCACAAACAAAAATCTGGGGTACACACAAATGATTCAGACAACAATAATGACAGCAAGGCAGTTGTCGCTTTTATCCAATAATCTAAGTTGCATACAACCAAAATCTGTTTTCTAATATTAAATATAGTATCAAAACGGTTGATTTTTAAGGATGTTCCTTCTCATGCAATAAAAAGCGATAAATATATTTTCTTTCTGTATTTGTAGTTTTGCCTGCTATAATATGCTTCTTTTTGAAACTCAGCATTTTAATTTGTCCATTGATTCAGTAAACATTAAGTGCCTGTTGAGTGCTAGACTTTCTAGTATAATTAATTTTCTTCTATCCTCTGACTAATTTGGGTATTACTCGTCTATTTCATAGATGGAAGAAAGAGGGCCCTGGGGAGAAACAGGGGTTGAAAACAAAACCAACATGTAGTTGAGTGTCTACAGTGCACCCACAAAGGTTCTAGATGCTTTTCCGCCTTTTCGTGTCTAGTGCTGCATGATTCCCTGTGATTCTCACCCTGGATAAGAGGCGCAGGGCTTGTGCTCTTTCTCCTGTACTGAAGCTCACCTTTCAAAATCCAGTCCCTTCCTTCTAAGTTATGATCCTGCTCCCCTCAAAAAACAAATTTTCTATGATATAGTCATATCTGAAAATACCTCTTATTTAAATTATCTTAGGTGTCCTAAAATATGACACTACGATTCCAGAGTCTCCCTCCCCAGCAGACCTTGGGCACCTGTTTAGAGACCCGCCAGTCTTGGGAGCTAATGCCGACAAGGCAGCAAGATCAAGGCTGAGGTCAGGATTCCAGTGGGGTAGCCTGGCCTGTCAAATTAGCTCAATACCTCCCCCCAAAATAAATGACAAAATCGATGTCAAGAGGCACCTGTCCTCAAGAAGAATTAAATATGTAGATTTCAACAATCTGAAGTTAGCACGTCCTCTGTTCACAGAAACTCTGGCTGCCCAGTGTCATGTTTCTGGATGCAGTCATACTGGGGCTGATAAAGAAAACCAACTACCAGATAGTTATTTACTATGAGAAATATCACTGTGTGCCAGGCAGGACTGCCTTCTGCCTGGCAAGGACACCCTGCGTTGTGGGCCAGCTAAAGAGGAAGATGCCTTGGCAGGTGACTTCATGTTCTGGCATCAGAAGGGCCCCAGAGTTCATTTACTAATTCAACAGGTCCGTACCCACTGCCTGTGGAGAGCTGGCACGAAGCAGATGCCCGGTGAGATTACAAGAATGAGTGAGTGAGGGAAGAAATGGATACATGAACGCATTGGGGTGACCGTTGTGCCAGACACCAGTTAGGCAATAGAACTTTCCAACCAAACATAAAGGACATCTCGTATTGGCCTGACACAGCATCTGCTCACCTGAGTGGATTTGGGGGTCATGATCTCCAACTTCTGCAACTATTTCTTTTCTGAGTTAAAGCTAGTCAACTCCTATTCTTATGAGCACTTTTTCTTCTAATGTGCCAGCCAATCAAGGCACTGGTTTTCGAGATAACCCATCCTGTTAAACGCTTTAGCTTATCTCTGCCCGGATCCTACTTGTGCATATTCCTCCTCCCCTATACACTGTATATAATCAATTTTATTTGTCCATAATTATTATTTATTGATAATTTGGAAAAGAGAAAAAGAGAAGCCTGAAAATAAATGTCCTCCAGAGATCTTGAGCCAGAAGCAAACTTTTAACATGAAAATAACAAAAACCTGGGCAGTGAAGTTTTATAGCACACACACCTCCCAACTGTCAGCTACAGCTGAAATTTTGCTAGAGTGACTTTCTTCCGTTTGCTCTTGATCTAGTTTCCTTCTTCATGTCTTCCACATATTCCCTGTGGTATGAACATTTTTCATAAGGATTTTCAGAAAGATAAATGTGGCTTATATTTTCTTAGCTCCAGATTCTCCCTCTGGCCTCTGAAGCAGTAAATAATGGTGCTTAGAATAGGTACACTTAACTCTCCTCGGCAAGTCACGCTTGGAGCAGAGACTTGTCAGTGTAAATGCAAGTTCTACATACTCTGTGAAGAAGCTTTTGTCTCCTGCATTCTGGCCCCCAGATGGAGATGAACCCTTGAAATTATTTCTCAGTAGAATTGGAAGAAAAAAAGTTTTAATCAAAAGCTAAGCCTTCAGTAAACAACTTTTGTTTTTATTCACTCGAATACCAGTGTGTACAAGTACAGTAGCTGACATTTCTTCCCACTTACATTGTCCTCATATTGCCAATGGATTGTAGACTATGTTTGGATTCACTTATTGTATCATCTTTGAGGTTAATTTAAACTCCTTGCCTGGTAAAGTGGAGTATTCTCTAGTTTTTAAATTTGAATAGGGAAGCTTTGAGGAAGTATCATTTACACCCAGCCAAACAGTGACCCCTCATGAAGTCCACATATTACATATGCCCAGTGCCAAACTCTCCATTACCTCTACCTGTACAGTTTTCCAGGAAGAATGAACAATTGCAATTAACAGCTTACCCACAAACTTACTTTGAAACCATAATTTTTCTTCACCAGATTAATTTCAACAGAGACTGGCCAATTAGCCAACAGGTCAGATCACAGACATTGCTCACCCTCTGCTCTTAATAAACCTGCTCATTAGTAGTGAGAATGTTTAAAGACAGGTTGCAAATTAAAAGATGAAACCAAAAATAGATTGCAGTAGGTGGCATCCACCCCTATTGTTATAGATGCCATTGCGGAAGCATGTCCCTCGAGTAATGGAATCTAAACCAACACAGAATAATTTGAAAACAAACAATGCTGCTGTCAAGCAGGCACCCGGTTTTAGATTGTTTTAAAATGCTTTTTGAATCTGTAAGAATAATTTACTGGTATTGCTCATTTGAAGTGGAAAATCCTAGAATCTTTTCAAACCGGTAGAAACTTTAAACGTCTTGAAGTCCAACTCCCCTGTTTTGTCATTGAAACAGTGGGAACTAAACTCACAAATTGATTTAAGTGACTTTCATCCATATAGTTCAAATGGGTCATGTATACAAAAGTATTTGCAAACTGTATGGATTAACATTCATGAATATTTTCAGAGATTGCATGCAGTGTCCAACCTAATGTGTTTCCAGTCTCCTGAGGGGTCTTTTGTCCAATCGAGGAAAAGTATGAGGTCACATCTTCCTTCTGGGTTTGGCCCTTTGAAAGAATAGAGAGCTGTAGCTGAATACCCAGAGCCACAGTCCCCGGTGCTGGCTTCTGGAACCTGCAACATAGTGGACTTTTTCAAAGCAAAGACATTGCTCTCAGACCTAATTCATCCAAAACTGAACAGATATTTCTGTGAACCTACCAGGTGTCTGGCTCAGACGGGGTTGGGAATACAGCACTTACCTCCGGAACTCTATGGTGCTGTTGTAGATATAAACAACCAGAACTAATTTGATTTTGCAGGAAGACCAGATCTGGGAACTACTATAGGCTATTTCTCTCCCTTGCTCATATTCCTTAGCAAGTGGAAAAGTGAGACCCAGGGCAGGTCCAGAGCCATTTTCCTGACTCTGGTGATCAGGTTCCTTTATCACACACTCAGTTTTCAACAAGTTTGCGGCAGACAAGTTAGGAAGTTTCTGGCCATTGGAAGTTACTTTTGTGCCTGGCCTTCTTACTCCAAAGCATGCTTGTGGAAATTCTCTGATGCAGTGCCCCATGCTGCCATTGAAAAATCGAGGTTGCCTACACTGAGGAATGTCTAGGGAATTAACTTATCTCTATTTTACTCATTTATTAGATTTATTCTCTTTTTTCCTAAATAAAAGAAGATCCCACTTGTATACTGAGAAAAGCTTAATTAAAGAATAGAGAGACTAATGGAAGCTTTTATTTCTCTGGCAGTGGCCCCTGAAGCATGTGAATATAGGTTTTTCCCTTTGCTTTATTTCTCCTTGACAGAAGACAGCCAGATCCTTTGGGTCACCAAACCCCTCCATTCTGAAGGCTGCCATTCTTCTTTTTTTCTCCTTGATTGCCTTCTCTCTGGTCCCCTCTTTACAGCATGAACAAGTACTCAAGATGAGTTTATGAGGGTTCTCTTTAGAGACAGGCCTGATGAATGCTCTGTGACTCAGCCAGCAAGAGGCTCTTGTGGTGTGAACATCTGTCATGTTCCTCCCATCTGAGGCTACAAACACTTTCTCATGTGCCTCTTCCCAGCTCTTCAAGCAATATTGCCATACAACCCCTCCCAGGGATCAAGGACCATAGGTCCCTCCAGTAGCAGGGCCTCTCTCTCCACAGGGTAGAGCAGATTATTGCCACACGCTACCTACCAACCCTTTCATTCTTTTCTATTCAAGAGTTTCTCTTTGGAGGCCTAATCTTTACCCCCATCACTCAAATCTGATTTGTCTGCCTTTATCATTCAGCTTTCCACATCAGAAATAATAGCAGCCTTTGCCTTCCCATTCACTGCAAGCTGAAAATGTTTATGTAACTGCTAGGGAGGCATGATTCTCGAGGAGGGTTGAATATAGTCCACAAATAGCAAAATCCAAATAATGGTTCATTGAGGTAGATGGGGTTTCCAGAAATGCTTTGGAACATTTCAGTTCCAAGTGCAGGTCATACTAAGTATCACCCCACTGCGTGTGGCAATAATCTGCTCTACCACACATACTGCTTTGCTTATGCAACATGGCCACGATCAAATCTTTGAAACTGGGGTCCCAAAATTCTTTCCATATAGAAATATTTTTTTTATGTCAGTGGCTAAGATAAGACTTCCCCTCCAAGTGGCAATGGAGAAGAAAGACTAAAGAGAGTGGATTCCAGAGTTAGACTGTTTCGGCTCAGATGCCAGCTCCACAGGCAATTACTCAATAAATATTAGCTGCAATTCTTATCATTATCCTCTATCATTATCCTCATGTGGATACCAAAAGATATACTTTTAGTAACACGTAGGCAGTTCAGGCTTTAATGCAGGTATAGTGTATATCCATATAGTTTTCACAAAAATTAATAATTCTACACTGTTCATGCTTCTTTCCAGAAGGATGTAGCAAAAGGAACCACTTACTTTTTCACCAATATCCTGCATCCTCCTCAAAGTATAAAGATTATCATCATTTTGAAACAAAGGACAGACGTGGGTTAGAAAGACAATAAGCTACATAACAAGCTTGGAGAAATCTATTTTTTCTTCCATTTTTGAAAGTCTTGCAGAAATTGAGCAGCTCTGATAGCAGCAAAGGGCACCAGTCTTGGTGTTCTGAAGGCTTCCCTGAAGCACACATGGGGTCAGATTACACGGAAGTAAAAACCACTAATTCCAAAGGCCAGACAAGTTTCTTCACAATAGGCTTTGTCCAGACCAATTTCTGAGATAAGAATATACAAGGATATCTTAGAGAGAAGTATTGGAAGGCTAAGAAGCCACTGGATAACAAACAGGGCTGAGAAATGATCTTGGAGGAAAGAGAATAATAATGACAGAGTTGCAGAGTGGGGAAACATGTGTGCTCTTGGTCTCCTTCAACCTACACGTGTTGGCTGGGGTTAATTAGGCAGGTACCAGGAACCACCTGCCACTCGGCTAGAGGTTGACCAGATGCCTGAAAGTGGTTAGTTATAACCTACTCCAAAGAGATAGTGGACAGTGTGGTGCTGAACCAAAAGAAATTCCTTCAGACCACTTCTGAAATCCATTCCACACAGCAGAGGCCCAGAAAATGCAGGTGTCCCCCAAGCACTGCATGTCAGATAAGGAAAAGGACCACAGTCAAGTCGGTGCACAATGAGTTTAAAAATTATTGTTCTTTTTAAAATTATGTAACCGTTTCATAACCAGTTATGTTCTTTAAAAAATATATATGCAGGGGATCCCTGGGTGGCTCAGTGGTTTGGCGCTTGCCAAACCTTCTACCTTCTCCTTCTGCCTGTGTCTCTGCCTCTCTCTCTCTCTCTCTCTCTCTCTCTCTCTCAATGTCTATCATGAAAAAATAAATTAATAAATCTTTAAAAAAATATTTAGATACCCCATGAACTATTTACATGTAGGCAAGAAAATGTAGACCCTACACTTGTGAGTAATTGTGCCCTTGGCTTTGAGTTGAAGGTGGCTGACCCACACCCAAAGCCTCACTACTCACACAGGGGAAAGCAAACAGAATATTAAAATTCTTCGCCAGTAATTTATTAACAAGTTTCCAAAACAAATTCCCTAGCGACAAAATCAGATCACCTCATTCTGTTTCTGTATGACAAATAGATTTTTTTCTAAATTTTCTTTTTTTTTAATTTTTTTTATTTTTATTTATTTATTTATGATAGTCACAGAGAGAGAGAGAGGCAGAGACATAAGCAGAGGGAGAAGCAGGCTCCATGCACCGGGAGCCCGACGTGGGATTCGATCCCGGGTCTCCAGGATCGCGCCCTGGGCCAAAGGCAGGCGCCAAACCGCTGCGCCACCCAGGGATCCCCTTTTCTAAATTTTCTTAACAGAAAATTTATACTACTTTCAAAAAACTTTTTAGTTTTGAGTTTGTGTGCCAACATTTTTATAGATAAAAATATGTTGGCATTTTTCTTTTAAACAAAACCTATGATTGTAATTTAAGTCATCATATGGCATATGTGGTTTGAGAGCCACCAGAGTTACTTTTTGAATGGCTTTTTATTTTTTCATCTTTATTTGTGATTTTATTTCTACACTAATATATCTAAACGGTTAAATATATGTGTTTCCATGTCAGCAATTACTTGTTTGAAGGCTCCCTTAGCTGATCTTACAGATTTTATTTTTAAATGCTTTATTTAAATTAACCTTAACACATGTAGCTTTTGTTTAAGGAGAAAGAAAACTTCTAAAAATATTATGACAAACTTAGGTCTCAGAGTCTCTATTTTCATTTCCTTGTTTAAAAGTCTTAAAATTCCTGGTAGGGGAAAGGAAGAAAGTACTCAGAATACTTGACTCATTTTGTTTTCAGTTTACTTTTTCTAAAAGATGCTCCTTTATTTTTGCTGTGACTTGAGACACAGTTAAGAGTGGTGTGAAGGGACGTCTGGGTGGTTCAGTGGTTGAGCTTCTACCTTAGGCTCAGGGTGTGATCCCAGAGGCCTGGGATCGAGTCATGCATCGGGCTCCCTGCATGGAGCCTGCTTCTCCCTCTGCCTGTGTCTCTGCCTGTCTCTCTCTCTCTCTCTCTGTCTCTGTCTCTCATGAATAAATAAACAAAATCTTTAATAATAAAAAAACAGTGGTGTGAAAATACAGGAACTTTATCTTAGCAAAGGTAAATTAGAGAAAACCAGAATAAAAAGGATGAAGGTATATAAAAATTTATAACAGAAAGGAATTATAATAATGACTTATCGAGGTTGGATGAACTCACATTGGAACTAAGGTACTAGACAATATGAATATGAAAAATGGGAAAGGAGAGATTAAAATTTTATTTTTTTAAAGATTTTATTTATTTATTCATGAGAGACAGAGAGAGAGAGGCAGAGACACAGGCAGAGGGAGAAGCAGGCTCCATGCAGGGAGCCCGACGCGGGACCTGATCCCCGGACCCCAGGACCACGCCCTGGGCCAAAGGCAGGTGCCAAACCGCCGAGCCACCCAGGGATCCCCAAGATTAAAATTTTAAAATACCAAGTGCCTTATATTTCTTAGGCAGAAAATAGGTATTGATTAAGTGTATCTTTATTAAGACATAGCAAAAGATGGGACGCTTGGGTGGCTCAGCGGTTGAGTGCTCGCCTTCCACTCAGGGTATAATTCTGGGATCGAGTCCCGCATCGGGCTCCCCCACATGGAGCCTGCTTCTCCCTCTGCCTGTGTCTCTGCCTCATTCTCTCTCTCTCTCTCTCTCTCTGTCTCTCATGAATAATCTTTTAAAAAAAAAAAAAGACATACCAAGGGAGTATCTATGAGATTATTCTTGATCATCTTTGTTTTTAAATATTTTCTAACTACTTTAATTGAATAACTGAATAAGACAAAAGACACATTATTAACAACAACAACAACAAAAAAAAATAATGTTTGAGGGGTTGTGACTCATGCCACAGAGAGAAGCTTCCCAGGCTGTTTTAGAATCTGTGTGCAGCTTGTGCATTAGTGTTTGGTTTGTACCAATATTCTCTTAATTAGATCTGACATGACCTTTTGGTATCCAATCAGGATTGCATATGTTCTAGTAATGCACCTGGAAACCAACATTCCCTGAAACTAATCATCTAGGGAAAGCCACGGATATTTGCACTGTCAATGTTGGCACACTTTGTTATTTCAGCCTGAAAGGACAATTTTAGGGAATGGTATGAGTGAAGTGTAAACATCAACATGTGGATTATGTGTTTGAGGGGAACTGTTACTCATGAATATGGCAGGAAGTGTGTGCCTGGTTTTAGGTTATAAGAAGAACACACACCTGTGAGCCAATTTAGAAGAAACAGGGTAATTGGCAAGTAGCTGATAACCTGAGTGGGCCGGGCAAAGGGAAGAGACTCACAGTGGGAAAGCCTACTCCCTGGTAAGAAGGGATTTATCTTTGTGTGCGAACCACTAAAATTATTAGCTGAAAACACTATTTAATGTCATTATTTAAGTCATTGCTTTTGACACTATTTTTAAATAGGTGTATTTTATTATAGCTCCAGTGCCTGTTTTCTCTTTTACTGTCACTAAATGAAAGTTCCAATAGACTAGTGAACATTCTGAACCCTGTAATTCTGGACGTAGAAGGTACATCACGTAAGAGCTATCCTTAGAAATCCTATTTTAACATGCTACTAGCTATATTTTTTAATTTAAGTTAAATAAAGTATTCCCAAGTTTTTCTCCCCATAAAACAATCCTCAGTGTTTGCTTCTAATTTCTTAGTTGATTTATATTGTTTCTTTTAAATGGTAATTTCGAGGGGGGGGGGCAGGTATTCTTAGCAGTTCAGGCAGATGAGCATATCACATCCCATGCACCCAGCCATCTCAACTTTGATTTCTATTTCTGCAGCTGAAACCAAAAATTACTCATAAAAATTCCATGATTTTAACAGAAGTAGCCTCAGGGGAGAGCAAATGCGCCTATTAAATAAGTGCTGTTAAGGATTATCAATGCAGAATTTGACTATTGTCTATGTCACCATTATCGCTTTTGTGACACGTGAGGCAGATTCAGTCCATAAAACATGGTGGCATATTTTACCTTTTACATTTCACTACTGCACAAATGAAAAGCTACTAAATGTAAAATTATAGACGTGTTATGGAAGTATCACATTGAGAAATCACATAAAGTTTTGTAATAAAAACTTATTCAGAACCCACTGAAGGGACATCTAATGCTCTGAACGTTGAATAACTAACATCTATAATACTTATTCTCGATTATTGCCAGCAGGAACAATAACAATAACGGATCAGAATTTAGGACCACTTTTATTTATGAACAAGAGCTTTAAAATAAATGCATAAATCCTAAGTTCATCTTTTTTCCACATTTGTATTCTTCCTTCAGTCGTCTTCAATCCTAGTGGGGTGAACTAGATGCTGAAGGACTTGACGATGCCCAAGCCAGGCCAGTGCCCAGAGCAAGGACTCCTGGGTTTTCTGCAGCTCCTTTGTGCCCTCAGTGTCCCCACTCCTTCCTTCTGTGCTGCCTCCATTCAATATGGTCCCCACACCACACACTGCCACCACCACCCCCGATCCCCGCACCCAGGACCAGTCCCAGCACAGTGGAGGACTGATTGATGTTCACTAACAAGCCTCACCCAGTCTGCTTAGGTCATTCTGAAAGTTAAAAAGTGCAACTGGATTGTTCTGGATTGTAAATCCCAGCCTCTAGGGCATTTATTCTCCTAAAACTGTTCCTCCTCTTAAAATGGAAATTTATACAGTTGCAGTGGCGAATAAATGGGAGGGTACACATAAAGCACATCTGACCCGAGGGGCTCATCACTGTGCCTCAGTTCATTGTTCACCATCCTTGTTGTTCCCTTTCCCGGATCCCCTTTCCAGCCCAGGGCCCTCGCTTGGCTCCTTTGCACCAAAGCAGCCAGAATCCTGCTCGGTTTCATCCAGAACTTCCCCCAGGGGAGCTCAGTCTCCCCAGTCTGACTGAGATGTGAGCCTCGTCTCTCCTCTAGGTGACCCTGAGTGTGTCAACTGTGTGAGGCCACCTGGAGGCCTGTCTCGCTGCCCACCACCGTTCTGACCTTCCCATCCTCATACTCCATATGCTGCTCACCTGGATCCACACTGCTACAATCTTTGGGATTCCAGACATTTCCACGCCTGGACATTTCCACTGTTGTCTCTGCCAGACACCCCCATGCCCAGAGAGCCATCTTTGGAATATTTTAACATTTCTTAATATATCTAGGGTAAAATATTCAGAATGTTTCCCTCTCATTAATCAATGTAGAGCACCATCACTTTATTTACTCTTTTTTACTATTTGTTATCAACATAGTCCTGATCCTTGGGAGTTTTTGTTTAATAAATAAAATAGGTCCCTCCACTATGGACACATACGTGTCTGTGTCCTACAGAAGAGCTCAGCGGCTCCCTCTGGACTTGCCCATTTGGTAGCTAGACTCACCTTTCCAGCCACTGGACCTACTTGTGAAAAGCAGATAAACAATAGTAAATATTTTCTAAGATAAAATGTAATTAGAATAAATATTTGATATGTGATAAACATATTTCAGCTGCTTTACAGATTGAAGCATATCTAACCTGAAAGAAAACACATGAAACTTTCAGCCATGGTTTTCATTCAGAAAAATTCAGTGGTCCAACAAAACATTCCACTTGCATTTATAAGAATAGGCATTACCAGGGCCACCTGGGTGACTTAGTCAGTAAAGCAACTGACTGTTGATTTCAGCTCAAGTCATGATCTCAGGGTGGTGAGATTGAGCCCATGTAAGGCTCCACAGTTGATGTGGACTCTGCTTAAAACTCTCTCTCCCTCTCTGTCCCTCCTCGACCCCCTAAAAAAAAAAGAAGTTGGGATGCCTGGGTGGCTCAGTGGTTGAGTGTCTGCCTTTGGCTCAGGGCATGATCCCCGGGCTCTGGGATCGAGTCCCACATCAGGCTCCCTGCATGGAGCCTCCTTCTGCCTCTGCCTGTGTCTCTGCCTCTTTCTGTGTGTCTCTCATGAATAAATAAATAAAATCTTTTTAAAAATAAAATAGAAATAAAAAAATAAAAAGCAGCAACAGCAGCTGCATTACTAGCCTCTACTGCTTCAGGTGTTCTGAATTCAGAGCATCTCAACATGAATCAGTCTCTAATATGATCAAGTACAGGCTTGAATGGCATTCTTTAACAAATAAAATTCTCCTAGTATTTAAAAAATATATGCCCCATTTCTAACATCAGATTTTACCTGTAATAGAAATATCTTTCAGACAAGGAAGGCAGGAAGCTCTGTGTGTTTTCAGAATCAATATATCAGTCAGTTGCTTTGTTTCAGACTTGTAGGTTGTATACCTGAGCAGTGCCCCTTAGTAGTATTTGAGGTGAGTGAGGGTTTTGTGAAGTGCAAGAAAGACTGCTGTGCATGGGGGCTCTTTCTCAGGGAGATGAGTTCTGGTAGCATCCATATAGAGTTAAATGTCTAGAAATGAATCATTTTAAAACTAGTCATGTGTCCCATGGAATATCTCCATGTGACTCCAGAGGTGTGCTAGCTCAGTTTGAAGTTCAAGTATCCTAGGATATTTACCGTACTGCCCTTTAAATGAGAGTGTAATATGTTCTTGACTTATCTCTACCTTATATAAGTACTCGCTTCTTGAGAGTAGGGGATGTGTTTCTATAACTCGCTTGGCGTCCCTTCTATACCTGAGAGTGCCTGGCACGAGCAAGCTGAATGCTCACCTGTAGTTACAGGCCACACACTCAAAGTCCCACCAAGGGCCAGCAAGGGGGTATGAACAAGGGAAACAAGCTAGGTATAACACCATTAGAAACGGAGAACCAATGACCTGAATGGGCAGGTCCACATTCACAGATCAACGAGGAAGACCTGCATTAAAAACACACTGGCATCACAACTGACTGTAAATGTTTGAAGAAATGGGGAGCCATGGCTCAGGTCTTGGAACACCTGCCTGACCAGCTGACCTTCAGTGGGCCAAGCTGAGATAGAGGGACTTGCAGGCTTGAACTGAAGCCTGTATAGGAGGGGAGTGATAACAATTGGAGGAGGGCTTCTGCTCTGGAAATGCTCCTGAGTGACTACAGCTCAAGACGTAGAGAGATTGGGATGTGGAGAAGGGGACTGGGGTTGGCCATGCTCATAAAATTGGATTTGATTCTGTGGCAATGGGACCCAGGGGAGGTTTAAAGGTAGGAAGCAACCTGATTTAAAAAAAAAAAAAGAACAACAGCCACATGTTTGAAGAGGTAGTTTCAGGTGGTTGACAAGAGTTTTCTTCTATTATCTTCTTGCCAGGATTACGCTGACTGCACACACACACCTGTCAGCTAGGACCCTTCTGAGATGCTTTTGACGTTGGCATAGAGGCAGCGTCACACAGTGAGTTGGACCTCCAACCCCAGCTCTACAGCCCACTAGCCACATGCCTGACTTCCCCAGGCCCCCTCTTCTTTCAGCAAAATGGGGGAGAACCATAGCCCCAATTACATAGGACTGCAATTTTTTAACTTAATGAGATAAGACCTATAAAATACTTCAAACAGGAAGAAGTCAGGTATTATTCTATTTATCATGAATCACAATGTGAATTTGTACTATCTTTCTTCCCTTCAAAAAACTCTAATATGCCACTGTGAGCTGAGGACCTTGACCTCTCGGCAGCTCTAGTTAACACAGAGCTGAATAGAGAAATTAGAATGTGAAAAGAAGAGACACAAGTCTTCTATCAAGATCTGAAATTGTGATTTTTAATATCTCTTACTTCCCATGAACTAGAAAACTCATCTGAACACAGTAGAGCCCATCCTTGAGTGTCTTTTCACTTATGTTTTTCATTGCCTTTAATTTTTTTTTTTATTTCACTCTAGTCCTCCCTGACCTTTTTCTCTGCTGTTCCTTCTGGGCTTGGGGGTGATCAGAATGACCCCCGAGCACATTTTCTTCTCAGCAGAGGCCCATGTAAGCCAGCTATTTTGAGGGAAATGGAATATATTATTGGCCTGATACCACTGAAATTTCGTTACCTTACCTTTCACAAGCGCTTTAGTCCTTCGAGGGGACGACTGCTGAGAATAACCTTTTGCCTGTTGTACAAACATCTGTAAATCCACAGCCATGGTAATCTCAGACTCCCACCCAGCCACAAACTGCAGGAATCAGACGGTGGGGTGTGGGTCACAGCTATTCGTCCCTGGAGTGAGGGAGGTTTTTCAGAGTCTATTGTCTGCTATTGTAGATTCCTCATCTTGGGAGCCCTTTGTCCAGCTTGGGAGCACTCCCCAGTAACCTTTTACTGTCCTCATGGGAAGGACATTTGCCACACCAGCTTTTGGGAGAGGGACATGAGAGGCAGAGGAATACTGACCCTGGCCTGGTGTTCCTCCCCAAATTTCAGCCCTGTGAGGGTGCAGGTCCCCAGGGGTAGCTGCCTTGTGTCCCAGGCCTGCTTCTGTAAGCTTATGCCGTGGGGTCTCTTAGACCCCACCAGGAGCTGCCAAAATCAAAGGGAGTGACTCTTGATATCAGTAAAGCCTACCTGGCCTCTGGCCTGCTTTATGATTTTGTTAGAAGACATATGTCTCCTGAGTCATAATTTCTCCATGTCTCAGGGAAATAATTTGAAATATATTATTCAGTAGAATCTGACTACTTTAAAAGAGAAAAGAAGACTAGGATTGACCAATTTTGCATTAGAAACCTTAAATTGAGGTGTCTTCGCATTTCTTTTCTTCCCCCTCAAATGAACAAAAACAAAAAACAAGATTTGAATAAGCATTCATGAAAATATCTTGACTCATTAGTCAAGAAGATGAGAATCTCTAGTGCTCGCCCCTGAGTAGTTTGGTTGGTGAACTACCAGTGACCAGGTCAGGGAGAAGGTCAAGCTGTGTGTCAGAAAGGGCTGCTCTCAAATATTCACAGGACATGTACCATGTGAAGTAAGGGAAGAAGAGATGAGGAAGACCAAAGGAAAAGCACACCAGGGGAGATGGGGACCCTCGCTTTGCATGGCCGTTTGTTTCCTTCTGGGATCGACTTAGAATAATCTTTGTGCTCAAATTCATTTTCAGACCTTAACTGTTTTGGTTTTTCTGGATACCTGTCCTAATTTTAGCATTGAAAAGAACAATGACCTACTTCATTTTTCTATTCTAATCTTTTCCTATGTAAACATTAAAAAACAAAACAAAACAACACCCAATTACCTAAACTGCCTCACCCCCTTAGTGAGATGGTACAGCCATGTTCCTCAATGATACTCTATGAGTGAAGTTCCTTCTAAATCAGAGAGAATTGGGATTCATTGATTCAAAATGCTGGTATACAAAGTAAGACAAATCAGTAGATTCAAAACAAACAAATCTTTGGTTCCACAGTTACATCTCCATATGACACCCCCTGATAGGTCAGAAGGTGGAGCCAAATATTCCTGATGCTATGGATCTATGGTTTTCCACCAGGAAAGATTTAGAAACACACCCAGACCTAACCTCACCCCAGACCAATTAAATCAGTCTTTGAGGTGAGGATCTCAAAACTTTTTAAATTTTATTTTATTTTATTTAAATTCAATTAATTAACATATAGTGTATTATTAGTTTCAGAGGTAGAGTTCAGTGATTCATCAGTTGCATATAACACAGTGCTCATTATATCATTTGCCCTCCTTAATACCTGTCACCCAGTTACTTCATCCCCCAATCACCACCCCTCCAGCAACCTTCAGTTTGTTTCCTAGAGTTAAGAGTCTCTTACAGTTTGTCACCTTTTTTTATTTTGTCTTCTCTTAGTTTCCTCTGTCTTCCCCTATGATCCTCTGTTTTGTTTCTGAACTTCCACATGTGAGTGAGATCATATGGTAGTTGTCTTTCTCTGACTGAAGTATTTCACTTAGCATATGCCAAGCTGGTGCAGCCACTCTGCAAAACACTATGCAGGTTCCTCAAAAAGTTAAAAATAGAGCTACTGTACGACCTAGCAATTGCACTACTAGGTATTTGCTAAAGGATACAAACATAGTGATTCGAAGGAGCACCTGCACCCCAATGTTTATAGCAGCAATGTCCACAATAGCCAAAATATGGTAAAAGCACAGATGTCCATCAGCAGATGAATGTATAAAGAAGATGTGATATGTATATATATATATATATATATACACACACACACACAATGGGGTATTACTCAACCATCAAAAAGAATGAAATCGGGATCCCTGGGTGGCGCAGCGGTTTGGCGCCTGCCTTTGGCCCGGGGCGCGATCCTGGAGACCTGGGATCGAATCCCACGTCGGGCTCCCGGTGCATAGAGCCTGCTTCTCCCTCTGCCTATGTCTCTGCTTCTCTCTCTCTCACTGTGTGCCTATCATAAATAAATAAAATTAAAAAAAAAATTAAAAAAAAAAAAGAATGAAATCTTGCCATTTGTAATGACATGGGTGGCACTAGAAGATCTCAGAATTTTTTAAAAGCTACATAGTAATTGTAATATGCAGCCACAGTTGAGAACCATGGCTCTCAGTAGAGAACAGTAACTGGAGGCCAGGATGGCACTCTAGTTACCTAAGAAATGGGCTGAGTTAAGTTGAGATACAGAACCTTGAGTCTGGGAAACAGGAGTGACTTGCTTATTGGCTGGGAGCAGTTCTATCACAGCACCCTGAGTCCTGTGTGATCATCACTCTCATTCTGAAGAGATCCTTGCAAAAGATGCCCCCCCCCCCTTCAATGAACTGGAAAGGAGTAAAGTCAATGTGCTTTCTAGCTTCTACAGATAATCTCTGAAATATCAGTCAGGGAGAGGATTTGAACAAATATATTAACATTATTTAATATTTATACATATTTTAATACATTTTAATAATAATAATAATACAGTTCATACATAGACATACAGACTGATTCACTTATTCATTGAGCTCCTGCTATGTCCCAGGTAGTCCATAAGGCACTAAGGATATTGTAGTAAAGCACAACAGCCATGTTTCCCTCCAGGGGGAGCTCGAATTAAGTAACCATATGGGAGTCTAAACCTAAGAAAGGGTAAGTAAACTGCACTTGGGAACTTGCCCCTAGCCTGGAATATTTCTGGGGTGACTGCTGTCAGGCACAGAAGGGAGAGGTAGCTTTTCTTCTGCAGGCACACGCCTTCCATGATGCTGGAACATCTGAGTCATCCACGACAGCCACTGTCATCAGAACTTTCTCTGGAACTTTCAGAGTAGGTGGCACAGGCCTGTGTATGTACTGAAGGAAGCAGGAAGTGTCGAGGCCACCCATTTGTTTGGGGGTCATGCTGGGAAAACTGTTTACACAAAGATAGACTCAGGGTATTTTTTTTCTTGTGAATAAGTGACAAGCTGTTCAGTACACAGTGAAAGTTCCTCTCCACCAGCTATGAAAGTAGCGATGGATAGCATCCAATGTTTACTTGTCCCCTCTTTAACCTTAGATTTGCGTCATTGAAATCTTCAGCCCGTGTATCAGGAGAATGACACACACATGCCAAGGGACATGGGCTGAAATGGCAGGTACAGCTTTGTGAGAGGTGGTATACATGGTCCTATAAAGGGACGAGCCTCAGAGACATCAGGAGGTGGAGTCAATTTTCACAGGAAGAGTGAGCATGTAGTCAGAGCAGCAAGGAAAAATGATAGAAGCCTGTGTTGTGGACAAAAGGGAAGGAGGTTTTGATGGTGAAGCAGGAGAAGAAAAATCACACAAGAACCAGCTGACAGTTGGTCAAGAGGAATGGGAGGCAATTGAAGGGGGCCTCCAGGTGTGCCACACACTGCACAGTGTTTAAGCCTTAGCCAAGGAAAGACCACTCATAAATATCTTTAAACACACCTTTTCTTTGTTCAGATGTTCTGCTCTTTATAAAATGCCTGAGTATGCATTAACTCCATGAATCCTCAAAATAACCCTGAGAAGTGTTATTGAAATCAGTATGTAGAAAAAGGAAAATGTTGACCTGAAGCTCACAGTGGCTAACTTGTCTAAAATCACACAACCAGTTAAAAGGCAGAGGCAAATCTCAAATTCAAATATTTGAACTTCAAATCTAGTAATCTGCAATGTCAAGATCCTACAGTAAGACTGGGTCCTGGTCCCAGCATGTGCCTGAACATTGGTATGATTGCACACATATCATGTGACTCTTGTGCCTTTGAAATTGTATTCCTCTCATTTCCTTGCATTTCTCCTTGTCTTGGGAAGATTTATACTGTGACACTTACCCCCTCAAATATGCATGAGCATAAGGTAGAGATTAGGGTTTTACAAATCTGGATTCAAAGAAATTTTATATTCCACCTCCTTGTACCTGCTAGTACCTATAGAAATGATATTTTGTCATGCCTGTCTCCCTTTTTTTCCCAGTCCATAAGAAAGAGCTTTTGAATACTCAGGTCCCAAGAGCTGAGCTGAGCCCAAGATGCTGATCATGTTCAGTGACAGGAAGTTCAACTGCCTTAAAAGTCTAACTTCTTTCTCACTTTTGGAAGTCAGGTGAAAAAAAATAAGGACTCATCTGATAGCACAGAATAAGAAAAATACTAGAAACAAGAAAAGGCCATTTTTCCTATAGAGGCTCATTTCATTCTATATACCATTTCCCTGGGATATCTGCCAATTGTTAGCAGGAAGAATAATGTTATCCACTTTTTAAAATTTCACTCTTGAGTATTATGGAGATAAATAGCTAAATGATGGAGAAGTAACTTTCACAGCAGTAGTTTAAGAAGGGTAAGTAAAAAGAGCTCAAATGCAGATACATTTGATGACATGAGCAAATTCAACCGTGAATGAAAAAGTCAGTATTTCTATAGGTGCTGTTTTAGAAGAGTCCTCATTTACATCAACACTAGAAAGGAGAGCCAAGTCCATCTATCAAAATGAGGATATTAACAGGTTTATTTGCAAGCCCCAGAAATCTTCTGGTTGCAAACTTACAAACATTTTTTTTAAGTCTTTTGTGTTCTGTTTCACTGCAGGACCAATGCAAGAGACCATCTATGACTTCTGGAGGATGGTGTGGCACGAAAACACTGCAAGCATCATAATGGTGACCAACCTGGTGGAAGTAGGAAGGGTAAGTGGGGTATCCACCTACATGGCCACTGTTCCTTGCTCAGTTGGTAACATGAAGTAAGGGAAGAGTAGGCTTTTGAAGTATGATGTGTACTCCAGAAAACATTAACTAATGTACCTCCTCCTATCGCTTGCTGCACTTGCTTATAAATTATCAGTAAACATAGACTGAATTGCTTTCATTTGTTGCGATAGCAACAGACAGGAAAGGCACTCAGGATTTAAAAGCAGTTGTTATCTGGCTATATTGAGCACACAAAAACACCTCTGAGCATGAACACTTGTTGTGGGGTGTCAAAACTCAATAGGTGCTGTATTCGACATGACTGCATTCCCTAACTCAGGAAAATTGACTCTGGATGCAATTCTTTATGTGGCATTCCTGCATCTCCTCTTGCTTAGATTTTACTTTCCTGGTCCTCTGTTTCTTAACCTGTAAAACAGAGATCATCACCTGCCCCCAAAGTCTTGTATTACTTTATCTGGAGGAACTGGTCATGAGAGCTATTTTATTTAACCAGGAAATGCTTGAGTAGTTATAACTTTAGTATGCTATAAGATTATTACAGAGTTGAATTTAAAAATGAGAAAAAACACAGGGTGCAATCACTTTGTTTTGTAGCAGGGTCAATTCCATGGCTCTGCTCAACTCAAGAACCCACTAATTCTTAGAGAAGGTCGTCATTGTGAGACTGACCCTCAGCAGTAAGGGTAGCCTAGAAGATTAGCCTAGGAGTGAAATACCGGGGCAGCAACCATAAAGGGGTGGTTTCTTAAGATTCTCAGTCAGCCTTAAAAAAGAAGGAAGTCCTGCCACATACAACATGGACGGACCTAGAGGACATTGTGCTAAATGAAATAAACCAGTCACAGAATACATGATTCTACTTATACAAATTATCCCAAATAGTCAAATTCATAGAAGCAAAGAATACCATGGTGGTTGCCAACAGCTGGAGGAGGAAGAAATTTGGAGTTGATGTTCAGTGGGCTTAAGGTTTCAGTTACACTAGATGAATAAATTCGAGAGATCCACTGTAGAAAATAGTGCTTATGTAGTTAGCAATACAATTTTGTGCACTTAATTTGTTAACAGCTTATGTCTCATGGTAAGTGTTCTTACAAAAATGAAACAACAAAGGGACACAGGAAACGTGGGGAGGTGCTGGTTATGTTTACTGCCTTGATCATGGTGATGCCATCAGGATGTACACATGTGTCAAAACTCAAGTTATACACATGAACCATTGTATATGGTCAATTATACATCAATTATACTTCAATAAAGCTGTTTCCAAAAAAAGAATTTTCAGAAGTATCAGGAGGTGCAAATCAAGAAGAGAGACATTAAGAAGTGGGAAAAACCTACAATTCTAGCAAAAATAGCAAACTAAGTAATCTCAAAACCCTCCTCCTACAAACATCTAGAAATTCTAGGTAAAATATGAGTATACATTTAAATGTGTGTATATAATGTATGTGTAAATCGTGTATAAATGTAAATATATATGCTAAAAATGTTTAACTTAGCTCCCAAAAATGGAAACTACTAGAAACCAGAAGAGTGGGACTGGAGACAAGAGTGGACACTGCCAGTGTTCTCCAGGGGCTGGGCAGGTGGTGTGGGTCAGTCTTGGAGGGAGGGTGGGGGGCCTCAGCCTCAATGATTTTGGGTCTTGGGTGTTAGAGGCTACTGTGAACAGGAGATAATGTCTTAGGCCTGTATAGCACTAGGAATTTGAACTGAGATTGCCACATGACACCTAAGCCCGCAAGAGGTAAACACTTAGAGAAAGGTCAGTCCAGGGGGAAGTGGAGGGAAGCAGAAGAGGGATTTGACAAGCAGGCAAATCAGTTCACTGAGGGTCTGGGCGAGAAAGCACTTCCACTAACTCATGGGTCAAAATAAAATGCTCTGATAGAAATCAGAACAGAGTTCAAACTGTGAATCATAAAGTACCAGAGTAGACTTGTAGGATGCAAAAAAACTAGGACTTAAAAGGGTGTATATGTTTTTAAATGCTGTTAGAAAATAAAAGAGACTGGGATGCATGGGTGGCTCAGTGGTTGAACATCTGCCTTCGGCTCAGGACATGATCCTGGGATTCTGGGATCGAGTTCTACATCGGGCTCCCCAAGGAGCCTGCTTCTCCCTCTGCCTATGTCTCTGCCCCTGCCTCTCTCTCTCTGTGTCTCATGAATAAATAAATAAAATCTTATGCAAAAAAAGAAGAGAGACTAAGCATATAATTCAAGGAGTTATGTGAAGAACAGAGTACAACTAAAGAAAAAAGGAAATAAATAGAAGAGCAGAAAAGCATTCAATATAAAGCACAGAAACAATAATAAAAAAATCAACAGAATCTAAATGGTTTTGTGAAAATATTCATGAAATAGACAGACATCTGGCAATCTAACATAAATAGAAAGCCAGAAGCTCTCAATATTTGGAATAGGATAAAGATTCTTTTATCATAATAGGTGATATGACTAACAATAAATTTGAAAATTGAGGTAAATTAAATAAGTTTCTTAACAAATTTGGTTTTCCCAAACTTACTCAAAAAATAACAGAAATTCTGAATAGGCCTTGGTTAAAAAGTGAATTATGGTTAAAAAGTGACCCATGGAAAAGCACCAGTTCCAGATGTATTTACAGGTGTGTTCTACTAAAAATTCAAGGCATAGATAATCTAATAAAAATTATTTGAAGAAAAGGCAAAACTGTTCTCTCACTTTATTTTAGAAGACTGGTATAACCTTGATATCAAAACCAGACAAGAACATAGGAAAACAGAAAATTATAGGTACCACAAAGAGAGAAATCTCCCAGATGTTGACTGTGGCCATATGTGGAGAAATCATGAGCTTTGCAATCAGATGAGTTGGGACATTTGATTGTTCATGTGGACAAAAAAGAAAAAAAAATCATAAAACACCCAAAAATGAATACCAAATAAAGACCAAAATATATAACTTTAAATTAAGCTTTAAAACCTAATTAAATTAAGCTTTCAGACTTAGAACAAAATATGAAGGAAAACATTTATGACCTTTTTTTTAAAAAAGAATGTTTCAAAGATATCAAAAGTGCAACATGATAAGAATGGGAAAATTTGACCACATTAAAATGGAAAACTTTCTGTATGATAAAAGATATAAAGTGATAAGACAATGGGTTGATAGTTAGGAGACCATTATGTAAAGTATAAAAACTTACAAAGCAATATTTTATGTACTGAAAAAACAAAACCTGTTTATTGTCTTTCAGTTCCCTCCACTGGGAGACAGAGCAGGGGAGCTGGCTTAGAGCCTGGGGTGGCAGGTGCTCACTGCATACCTGGCATAGAAGGGGCTGCCCAACCTCTCTGCCACCCACCTTTCACCTGGGCAATGGGGATGTCACAGCACCTGCTTCATGGGGTTCTTGTAAAGATTAAGGGAATTTCTGCATGTCAGGTGGTTAGAGAAGTTCCCAGCCCATTCTAAGGACTTAATAAATATAGGGATTAGTGTCACCCTTACCTAAGACTTACAGTGATGTCTATAATTTACCTTTCTCGTCCCATTCTCTTGCTATGAAAGCAGTAATGGCTACTGGGGAAAAAAAAAAAAAAACGAGCAGTGCCACCAGAATTTTTGGTCTCTGCCTTCTGGGACTCAGTAACTGCATAATGAAATGAATGAAGATTTCTTCCAACTTAGTGTCAGAGAGCTGTTAGCCTATGCTAGGTTAACGTGAAAGAGTTAAGCTAAAGATTGTCTCTGTTTTCATGTACTTGGGTTTCTTTCCCTGAAATGTATGTATGATGGATTCTGAATCCTTCATTCATTTCACAAATATCTGCTGACGGCCTGTGTATGATAAGGAGAGAGAAATCTGGAGACTACTGGTATAATGCCATATTTTCACCATCACCATAATCCTTAAAAGTTATTCACCACCTCAGATTTTACATATTTGCATCAGAGCTTACTGAACATAATCCCAAGATCAATTATTTGAGAAGTAGAGAATTTAAAAGTAACAGATACTACTGAATTAAAAATAAAATAAAGGCACACATGCTCTTTGCTTGCTTAATTGAAATTCCCAAGTATATACTCTCCAGACCCAGTAACTGAAGAAGTAAGCTATTTTCATATGATAAACCCATAAACTTTGGGGAAAGATGAGGACAGCATAGTTCTTTGGCTGCAAGATCAAAAGAAGATTGTGCTGGAAAATAACTGTAGTAAAAAAAAAAAAAAACTGATACGCTAAAGCCCACTGTCTCTTGGACATGGCATATGTGGCAGGGAGCCTATTTTCATTTCAAGTTACCTGGCTTTGGAAAAATAAAAAATAAAGTCCATGTGGTGGTGGTCTGTTCATTCCATCAGGCACTTGGACCCATCCTATCCAGGGTAGTCACTGTTGGTTTTTTGATGGAAACTATTCCTTCGGACAAGTAACCATGGAAGTCCCAGCTAAAAGTATGCAGCTGAAGGGGAGAGAGTGACTAGGTTTCAGGTTTACCCATAAATGGAAGCCCATAGGCTTAAAGAAACTCAGCAATTTAGGTCTGGTAAGCTTATTGAAAAAAAAAATCCTTACCAGGTTTGTGGGGATGTGGTCAACACTGAAGAACGCTCACCTCATTACCGTCAGCCCCGTGGATCTGCCTGTCTTCAATTAGTAATGAATTTAATGGCATCTGTCCTTGAAATGCCTGGCATGATTTGGGGGTTTTGACAAGAGGTCACATTCCCTCCGGAAAACGCACTACCCTTTTTCCAAGCCACTTCCCATTGTTAATCCTGCACATTTGTTTAGAGATTACTTCCCCATTTTCCATGCTTAAAAACAGCAACAGCAAACCACCGAAGAAATCAAAATGACATGGTTTTTAAGGGCAACAACTACCTACTTAACATGTTTACTGCACATGGTGTGTCCTTCATGAATTAGGCATGAGCTAGGCGGATGCCTGTTTGTTTACACAGACTTGCTGCTGATTCATTAAGTCAGAGCTGGGAACCCGCTTTCCCGATTTTTGCCCTGAAGCGCTCAGCATTAGGCGGCTGTAATTGCCGGTGCTGGAGCCACTGGGAAGCCCTCCCTGTCGCAGCACCTGGTGCAGAAGACACAGACGCTGCACTTCCCTCCAGCGGGGTCCTTGGTACATCTGCCAGGACCTGTCATTATCTAAGACTTCCTTGTCACCACTGTGCATCCCCTTTCAGCCCATGTGTTCTGGGAAGGGACCCTTGTCAGTTTCCCTGGCACCTGCCGACGGCTGCACACCTGGCATTTAAATTGCTCTGGAATGTGTTATGATTGTTTTCCCTCTTTAATGAACCCACCTGAGGGACATTTAGCTTTTTATCCAGTAGCCAGTTTCCCAGACATTCCCATTTACACCGTTTGTGTGGAGATTCAGAAACTCAGTTGGGTTGCTGTACTAATCCATCTGCCAAAAATCTTATAACCAAATCTGCGGACCTCCCAAAGGAGGTTTTTGCACTGGTAATTTAAGCTAATGATTTCTAAACACATTTAGTCAGTTTTATGAAGACCTCATTAGAATGTGACTGTTTATTAAA
Source organism: Vulpes lagopus (assembly GCF_018345385.1). Lineage (NCBI taxonomy): Eukaryota > Metazoa > Chordata > Mammalia > Carnivora > Canidae > Vulpes > Vulpes lagopus. Next base: position 111,429,069 of record NC_054824.1, on the reverse strand, counting down.
AATCCAAATGAGCTCTTATAGTCATATAGGACTCAAAATTATTTTTGAGTTATTCTAAAGAGTTCTGATAACAGGTGATAGTGTTTTGGAGCTAAGAGAAGTCAAGGCCAGAGATGTTAAACTCTATTAATGTAGAAGATGCATGAAACCATCAAAATGGATGCTTTAAAGGTTATTATCAACCCAAAGAGGTTGACTTATGATTGCTTTCACAACACTTGTTACTAAAAGAGTAACAAAGGAAAGAAGCTTCAGATGAACACTAAATGTCAGAGTTAACTTTCTAATTCACATGCAAGGAAGGTATATTAAGATTCCAAGTGCCCTTGTCACATACAACAGAGAACATCTGCTTCTCTCCAAAAGCCATCAGATCCAGGATCAATGGAAGAAGCAAAAGAGAGGCAAAGTTACCCCTTTATAAAATGTGGAAATAATGCTGAATCATAAGAATAACATAGGTAATACCTAACAGTACAAAATACCAATAATATTTGTACAAAATCTCTCAAGTTCTTCTAAGACATCAAACTCATACTTGAAAGAGAAGAGACAAATTCTTTTTATAGACATTCCCAAAATTTTTCTGTCTTGAACTCTCATTATTGCCTTTTATAGATCTTTTTTAATGAACTGGATATTTATGATTGATAATTTGTGACCTGGGTAATTATAGTATGAGCCTTTGATTAATCTATACTAATTCAATGACATTCCTCTCCATTTCAATCTACCATCAGCCATTTCAATGATCATATTAACGTAGCTGATTCAAACCTTATCTCCCTCCATAACTTTATCACAAAACTAGGGGGGAAAAGAGTAATTTGGCACTGTAGCCTGTGATGATTCCCACCCAGGTACTACCACACTTCATATCACCTTCCCCTAGTATATCACCCAGGAAGCAAGGCACTGGCTGGTACTGAGCTATCAGCAGCAGGAGAGAGGAGAGGGACCCTCTATGGACCCTCCATGCCAGCCAGCTCTTCCAGAAAGGATGATTCCCTAGCTGCCCTACTGGACCTTTGAGGTTTTCTCTGCCCAGAGGTTTTCTCAGTTCCCCTCTTTAAAATGTTTTAAAAAGAAAAACTAATGAAAGAGCCCAATTTGTCTTATTCACAAATTACCCTAAAAGTAGGCTTTCTACTTCCCTCTCAGCATAATGTCTCCAACATTTAATAATATACTTATTGTATCCATGGCACTAAGAAATACAAAAATGTTTATGATGCACTTGTCTTCAAGGAACATAAAAACGGTAATACATAACCATTTAAGCAATGAGCTATAATACATGTGAATCACAAGGATGACAGCACCAGTGCAGGCCAAATTCTGCCTGAGGGAACATAGAAGACATCATGAGAACACAGCAAGGAGCTGGGTCCATCTGGGCAAAACGAAGCAGCACCATTGTAGGAAAAACACAGAACAGGAATAAATGGCAAGATGGGAAAGAACAAGTGGTTTGATGCAAGTGTGAGAGAACTAATAGGAAAGGTCAGCTAACTGAGGCTGGAAGGCTAGCTATGGCCTTCCGAGGAGGAGGTAAAAGTAGACAAGGAGTGGGTAGTGTTGTTTTAATGGAAGACATCAAGGTGGTGAATCATATATGTTCTAACTAGTGTTGTTGAAACATAATTCTAGTATCCACTGCAGAAAGGGTTAGAAAGGTGACAGAAGACATAGAGACAAGTCAGGTTGGAGCAAAACTCACAGTGAGAGAGGACATGGACTTTGAGTTGTGGCAATGGCAATAGCACCCTCTCCTGATAACATTCGTTTTCTGGATCATGGTACCAGCAAGGCCATGGGCTAAAAGACTTGAGGAGATTAGGGAAATAGCTATTTAGGGAGGCCCAAGAGCTCAGGAGAAGGAGGTTGGCTTGATGTAGAACCTGACATGCTCCTGTCTTAGGAAGAAGGTAAGAATAGGGAAGGGAATAAGCAAGACTCGGTTGGCAGCAAGAAGGGCCAGGCTACTCAGGAATTCTGGGACAGCCAGGAGCCAGAGTCCTCGCAGAACCGACACACTAGGGCATTGTGGGCATTTCTCAGAGACTAAACCAACCGGTTCTCACTAGCATCCTTAGTTTATGCGTACTCGAAATGAAGGGAAATGGACCCAATGAACTCTAAAATCCTATGGTTATATGAAGAATATTTGTATGTTTATTGTTTATGTTCTGGCTCCAAGATCTATTTGAATAACAGATGCATCTGCAGCTGAGTTCTGTTTTAATGCCCATGGCCTTGGCACCTCCCTGGAACTCACTGTGTTGGCTCTGAACACCAGCAGCAGGAGGAAAGTATGGAGTCTGGATTTTCAAAGGGGAGTGATTCAGTAAAAAGACATGAGTGTCGCTTCCTCAGGAGAGAGCTGTCCACTCCTATTTCTTCCACACTCTTATACATGAATTGTGTAGATCTAGAGTGGAATATTGCAATGTGTGATTAGGTACCGATGGGACAAATTCTGTTGGTGTTCTATCTATATTTATTTTATGCAGACCGTAAAAGATGCTCAGTCTATAATTTATAAACTTTCTTTTCAAAATGATCCGATCTGACTACAGTAAATTATTATTTTGAGAGAAGATATTCTTTTCTAAAGTTCTCAGAATTGCCTATAACCATCCACAGGTTTGTCAATAGGCACAATCAAGCAGTCTTACCTTCCACGCACATTTCTTTTTCTTTTTCATTTCTTTTTTTTTAATGATAAATTTATTTTTTATTGGTGTTCAATTTGCCAACATACAGAATAACACCCAGTGCTCATCCCGTCAAGTGCCCCCCTCGGTGCCCGTCACCCATTCACTCCCACCCCCCACCCTCCTCCCCTTCCACCACCCCTAGTTCATTTCCCAGAGTTAGGAGTCTTTATGTTCTGTCTCCCTTTCTAATATTTCCTACCCATTTCTTCTCCCTTCCCTTCTATTCCCTTTCACTATTATTTATATTCCCCAAATGAATGAGAAACATATATAGAAAACCCAAAAGCCTCCACCCCAAGATTGCTAGAACTCATACAGCAATTTGGTAGCGTGGCAGGATACAAAATCAATGCCCAGAAATCAATGGCATTTCTATACACTAACAATGAGACTGAAGAAAGAGAAATTAAGGAGTCAATCCCATTTACAATTGCACCCAAAAGCATAAGGTACCTAGGAATAAACCTAACCAAAGAGGTAAAGGATCTATACCCTAAAAACTATAGAACACTTCTGAAAGAAATTGAGGAAGACACAAAGAGATGGAGAAATCTTCCATGCTCATGGATTGGCAGAATTAATATTGTGAAAATGTCAATGTTACCCAGGGCAATTTACACGTTTAATGCAATCCCTATCAAAATACCACGGACTTTCTTCAGAGAGTTGGAACAAATCATCTTAAGATTTGTGTGGAATCAGAAAGGACCCCGAATAGCCAGGGGAATTTTAAAAAAGAAAACCATAGCTGGGGGCATCACAATGCCAGATTTCAGGTTGTACTACAAAGCTGTGGATATCAAGACAGTGTGGTACTGGCACAAAAACAGACACATAGATCAATGGAACAGAATAGAGAATTCAGAAGTGGACCCTCAACTTTATGGTCAACTAATATTCGACAAAGGAGGAAAGACTATCCATTGGAAGAAAGTCTCTTCAATAAATGGTGCTGGGAAAATTGGACATCCACATGCAAAAGAATGAAACTAGACCACTCTCTTGCACCATCCATGCACATTTCTGATCAGTGGTACTGCCTCTGTCTCCTGCATGCAGCAGGAAAGGTATTTGGAGGAGAATATGATTCCTTTAGAGAACTCTTGCAATCATTTAATAAAGATATGTATGCACAACCCCGCTTTGTTCTGTGTAGCTGCAAGTGTGACTTTTGCATCTGGAAGACTGTCTCCTTGTGCATAGAAATAGTTATCTTACTCCCCCAAAATCCATTAGAGAATCATCTTTGTTACTTAATGTCCATCAATCCAATTTGGAGAGCAAATCTGTTTAATTGAAAGGTAAACTGTGGTATAAAGGACATGAAAACACAGATAGAATTGTAAAACAAATTCATCCCACTAAAAAACAGTTTATTGACCACTAAAATGGGTGACCATTCTGAAAAATGTGAGATGAAAGGAAAATAAATACTCTCAGAAGAAAGCAAGGAGAGGACCACATCGCTTTATTCTTCAGTCTTACTGAAAGCTTATTATGTGGGGGTTTTTGTTTTGTTTTTAGATTTTTTCATTTATTTATTCATGAGAGACAGAGACACAGGCAGAGGAAGAAGCAGGTTCCATGCAGGGAGCCCGATGCGGGACTCGATCCTGGGTCTCCAGGATCAGGCTCTGGGCTGAAGGCACGCGCTAAACTGCTGAGCCACCCGGGGCTGCCCTATGTGTTTTAAGTTAAATACTAACTGCTGCATTTTAAGCCTTAAAGTAATGAGACTTCTTTTTTTTTTTTTTTTTTTTTTTTTTTTTTTTTTTTTTTTTAGTAATGAGACTTCTTATGTAAAATTTGGTGCCTACAGTGTTAACCCTAATTTCTGGAAAATTTATTCCAATAGTGTTCCTGTAAATAAATATTTGTGTTTGTGTGAGAGAGTGAGTGTGTGTGCATCTGTGTGTGTGTGTGTCTGTACACACTTGCATTTTTTGAAAGCAAAATATTCCTGCCCCTCACATTTGCTCACATGGGTAACTAGACTAAACCTCTTTTACAACTTCCACAGTCCTTGCACCTGATAAAAGGTTCTTCCTAGATATATTCATCACACACACACACACACACACACACACACACACACACGCACACACATTCAGTCACACATCCTTACCTCAGTTTCAGAAATGCCCTCTGCCTTGTTGGGAACAGCCAACTGCCATCCATTGTAAGTGCAGACCACTGTGTCTTTCTTCTGCATTCGGTATGAACTGTCACAGTGAACTAATGAATTTCCTGAGGGCAAGACAGGATCTGGCTCATATCTTCTTCATGCATGTCCTGTTTCTTCACTGTTGTCCACATTAAAAACCTTAACCCCTTGGAGTTTTTGTTCAACTTGTTAACATATGGGTATCCAGTGACCTCTCAACCTGCTGTAGGTAAGGGCCAGAAAAATAAATGGGAGGATCCCGGCCTTTAAGACATTTACAATCCAATATTAGAGGCATGACATACAATTGTGCTCAAGAAGGAACATTGGGTACCATTTTGTCCCCCAGGCAACAGGTCCCTGTGAGCAAAGACTAGCTTATCTCATCTCACCTGTGAATCCTGAAAGGCTAGACACATAGAAAGTGTTAGAAAGTAGTCAATAAATGTTTTTGAAAAAGTGGAAGAAGGAATATATAAGATAGTGGAATTTCTGTTTCCTGCCCTCCTTCTCTTGCTGTCTTCCATGTTGAGAGAACAGGCTGAAATCTAAAGTCACACATGTATGTACAACTAGGTCATTATGTGTGTGAATGAAGTTCACCGCAGCTCTCTTTGTTATGACAGAAATAAATCTACATTTAGCCTACGTGATTAGCCCTTTTGTATTAATTCTTCACAGTTCAGCCTAATCCATCATGTCCGTGTAAAAAAAAAAAAGTGATTTTTTTTATCTGACGATGGATTATAAAGAAGGCTTTGGAGCCAATGCCTCACCTGCTATAAGGTATCTGATGCTTTCCTATCAGCCATCTCCAGTACTGCCACAGTGGCAGGATATTGCAGGATCAAAGCAAATTTGCAGGTCTGAATACCAGGTGTCTCTCAGAACATGCTCTCTGGGCTCCCTGGGTAACTGCATGCGTCGTGCAGTCCAGCTCTTTAACATTCTCTGGCCGAACCCATGGAGATGACTGGTGGGGGTGCTGGCTTTCATGGTCACCCCTCTCAAGCCCTGTCACTTGCTGTGTTGCCGCAACTGACTGGCCCTGGAATATCCTCACATTCGTCTGTGTCTGGGCTTCCTGAATAGTCACTGCTTTCCTGGCCTGGCCTTGGACCCTCTCTTGTCTCACTCTGTTACCACTAACTTTATCTGCAGTTGTCTTTGGGGTGCATGTAAGTGATCACCTGCCTTAGTGTCTGTAAAGCATTTAAGGGGATGGAGGGCTGGAATGTGCAGCAGATGGACAGCGCACCCGGGACTAGAGCATCCTAGCATGAGAGTTTTATAGCACAGCCCCGGTCACATTTGTACCTGCACGGGCAGCATACAGCTGTAGTTTCTTGGCAGTGTAATTGAATGCAGTATGGGATGATCTCAAGGCTGCAGTAGCCCTCCACCTTTGTTCTGCTCACATGAGCACTTGGAAATTGGTTTTTCCCCCAGTTTGCACACTGCTATTATATCCTATTCCTCAGTAATTTTTTGAAACCCACAGTAAGTGCTGTCGTATCTTGAATGCAAAATTTTTCCCCTTCTCTATTTTCTAGATAGGCTAACTTCATTCATCTTCTGAGGCCTTGCTCTGGCCTCCCCTAAAGGCCTGGGGTTATCTGCCTAAATAAATATGTGAGTAAATGCTGGGGGCCTCCCAGAGAAGAGGGCCAAAGAGGCAAAATAGTCCATTGAGTGGTTTTATCAATCTACACAATTTCTCTCTTTTTGAGTTTATATCTCTTAACTTCAGATTGTCTCCTTTGAGCTAGAAACAGACCCCTGATAACTTAAAATTCTCATCCATTGAGAGTTTCTTGGCATGGTGCATTCATCATCTCACCAAACATAGACTTTCTGATGTCATAGGGTAGAGAATCCAAAACCAAGAGTGAATTTGTGTGAGTTCCAATTCATTCAACTGGTTGAATCACATATTTCCCATACTCAGGATAATTTCTATGATGCTCAGTCAGGAATTAGGTCGGTCATCTATCCGTGTCCCTAAATTCTTCAAAGTCTCTTGCTCTGTTTAGCAACTCCTGTCATAACCTAAGGAAGAGGACAGAAGGACAGGTGAAGACACTGAAGTCCCAGGGAAACCAGGGACTCACATATGTTCCTCCTGAACCCCTAGAGCCATTTACCTTCCCGAAGAGATTCACTGGAACAGGTGCATATCCTCAGACTATCTCACAGGAATTTAGCCCAGATCTGTGTTTCTGAGATTAAAGCTCATTGTCTTCCCAATCCTGGCATCAACCATAGTATGCGAGCTGTGGTAACCAATAGAGCATGTGGCCAGGGCATGCTACACTGCGAGCTCTTCCCTTCTGAATCACAGAGGTGCTGGCAAATGGGAGAGGGGACACAACTGACAGCTACCACTAAGAGCTAGTGGACATTTCTCATATGCTAGCCAATGTGGTGGGTCTTTAGGCCCTCACCACGGCTCTGCAATGTAAGCATTATGCTACCCCCACCTCCCAGATAATCAAATGAAGATTTCAAACTTTAAGAAATTGGCCCAAAGTTTGAAAGCCAGCAACTGTCAGCTCACGATGAGAACCCCAAAACCATACTCTTGACCACTATGCTATATGGCTTCCAAAAAACCTCATTTTAGAGTCATGTAATTGGGATAATTCTCAGACCTGGGATAATATGAACAGTCATATGAGCTACTCTCCTCTTCTGCAAATAAGCAAAGTGAGGACCAGAATATTTCTGTGACTTGTACAAGGTCACATGGCTAGATTGTAATACAGCTAGAATTAGCCCCATGCTCTCCTGCATGCCAACCAGGCCCCTTTCCATCACACCAATGCTGTGTGTCATCATTAAATGTGATTTTCTAAAGAGGCTATAAAAGCTTTTTTATTGGTGGTCCTTCAAAATAAAATTTTATACCTCTGCCTAGAAAAATGTGTATGTGTATGTGTGTCTGTGTGTGCATGTCTGTGTGTATTGGGAGTAGTGTTTTCAAGAACATTTCTGGTCTGTAAATAAGCCAGAGAAGTCCTATCCTGGCAGCCTAGGAGAGGCAGGAGGCCAAGTCCCTGAGCTCACCTCTAGGAATCCTGAGGTGTATCCATTATGGTAATCACCCCATCTGGCTTCTGCAAGCAGCTGGCCACTATCTACTCAGCAGCTAGTGACAAAGATGCCTGACACATGGACCTGGGCAGTCACCTGCCCTGAGATCCCCCAAACCCAGCCCTGATTACTAGGGGCTACACACATTCTCACAAAGGGACTAGTACCCTCTAAAAATGTAAGTCCTGCAGGAATCCAGTTCCTGCATTTTCCTCCTCTTCTTCGATATACACCTTCTTATGCCAACACCATTTCTGCTATTTTAAAACATAGAACCAAAGTTCAACCAGGACAGTGTCAGAAGCAGCTGGGGATGGTGAAACGGAGACTGTTCCTACTACTCTGGGGCAGATCCCATCCTTCCAAGGCCCCCTCCCCATCACCACCCCAACTGGAACTCAGGACCTTGCAAGCTTCCTAGAGATGCCTCTGCAACTTTTTCCATTTAGAACCCCTCCCCTGTTCCATCCATCCATAGAACCAGAACTTCATCTTTCTGATCTCATTTGTAATGTGGGCTCCCTTGTGCAGCTTTGAATCTCTTCCTTTAGAATTAATATTCTTTCCTCTGACTTCCAATAGCAGTTTTCATTTTGTTAATTTTAGCAAACGTTTACTTATGCCAACCAAGCATGTTCTAAGAGCTTTGCAAGCAGGAATCTAGTTAGTCTTCACAAAGTTTTGTTATTATTATCCCATTGGACAAATGGGAAAATGGAACCACAGAGAGCTTAGGTAACATGCCCAAGGTCACACAGCTGAAAAATGAGGCCAAGCTTTGAACCCAAACAGTGTAGCTCTGGGTAATGTGCTCATGACTACTAACCTTGCCTCTCATTCTGCTCTGACTTAATTTGTTATTTATATACCTGTTTCTTCATGAGCATTAAAACCATAGTTCATTCTTCTCTTGTACTCCAGCAATGCCTGGACTAGGTTCTGCTCGTCATGGGCTTTTGGGGTTGTCTGAATGATTGGCGGGACAGCCTAGATACCACTGCCCTGAGCTCAGACATAGGCTTGGCCACATTGAAGGCACAATGTAGAGCCCTTAAATTTCCAAGTCTGTCTCTTAATCTCTCCGAGTTTCAGATTATGTGTTTAGAAAATAGAGATAATACTGTGACAACCCCCCCCAAATTAGGTGAAGTGGCATGCAATCAGATCCTTCTAGGACTTAGGATAATTACAACCTCCATATGGTCTAGTCAGAGCTATCTCATGACTTGCACAAAGCCAAAAGATTTAAAACTTCTATAAACCTGAAAACTCCTATGTAAATCTAAATTGTTACCTCCGTGAGAGAAAATATGGATCCTTTTTCTCAAAGATATATCAGATTTCACTCTAAAGAAATGTGCCCTCAGGGTTTGGCATCACCTTTGGCACAGGGCCTGATCCTGGAGACCCGGGATCAAGTCCCACATCAGGCTCCCTGCATGGAGCCTGCTTCTCCCTCTCTGCCTCTCTCTCTCTCTGTCTGTCATGAATAAATAACTAATCTTAAAAAAAAGAAATGTGCCCTCAGGAGATATATAGATATAAATATAGATGTAGGCAAAGATATAGACTCAGATATAAAGTTATCGCCTAAAAGATTTCTTAAACTCATCTTTCAGAATGATCTTTAGAGTACGTGACACATTCCTATTGTCCTCAGTGATGGAGGATCTTCCATGGCAGGAGGACTTAACTTAGGGAAATGGCTAAAAGTCAAAGCCAAATCTACTGGATAAGGTGGAAACAAAGAGTTTGGACATATGTGTTCCCTGGAAAAGCTGATGCTTTATGATATAGTTGGGTAGGATTCTTTTCATCCACATGAAGTGGAGAGAAAAATAACAAGACAGATTTCTCAGATGGTCTGTAAAAGTACTCTTACAATTCCCTATTAGTCCATCCATTTCATTGCAGTTGATGAAAACAAATGATAATGCATATGGGCAGGACCTTGTACCTTATTACAAGTATCATATATAATATTAATTAATGGGTGCAGTTGGAAAACCAGATAGAAAGCCAGGAACTTTGGGCAAGGGGATGTTCAATAGAAGCTTGAAGATGAGAAAGGGGGATTTCCTCTGGCCACTTTTCCCAACTTCAAATTATCCAGACCTCCAGAAGTTCCGGATTTAGTGCCAGTTTCAAATGGTTTTCAAGAATGTTGTCAGAAGGAGACCCTAGGGCCAAAGAAAACAGGTCTGGAACTAGGAACTATGAAACCTCTTAGAAGCCAAGTACTTATGCAAAGCCTTGATATATATTATGTCAGATACTCTTCCCAACCTTCCTATAAAATCAGTGCTATTATTGCAGAAGATGGCGGGAGTAAACTGAGACTCAGGGTATAAGTCACTGGCTGCAACACCACAAGCTAGCAAGGAAGAAAGCAAATGCTTGTCCATATGACATCATCACACAGACCTAAGCAACCTATATTTTCAGGGTATTTAAATGAATGAATGTTTTTATTGCTATGAGCACTGTAAACTTTTTTTTTGCTTATAATAAGTCTGTTCTCTTGGAAAGTTGGCTGGCAACTGCTCTTGGCTGGGGCTCTTTTTGGTAACTGTGCTTCTAGCAGTGTTCTAGCACTTGCTACCCTAGATCTCTATCGAAGCTATACTGGGCTAGCCCAGCACACAGCTATTAATATAACTGGGGTCACTATTTCTTTGGATGGCTCTTGTGAAAAAAAAGTCTGTTGAAAACCTCTTGACAATCACCTTAATTCCAAAACCAGACAAAGACCCCACCAAAAAGGAGAATTATAGACCAATATCCCTGATGAACATGGATGCAAAAATTCTCAACAAGATACTAGCCAATAGGATCCAACAATACATTAAGAAGATTATTCACCATGACCAAGTGGGATTTATCCCCGGGATGCAAGGCTGGTTCAACACTCATAAAACAATCAATGTGATTCATCATATCAGCAAGAGAAAAAACAAGAACCATATGATCCTCTCAAGAGATGCAGAGAAAGCATTTGACAAAATACAGCATCCATTCCTGATCAAAATTCTTCAGAGTGTGGGGATAGAGGGGACATTCCTCAGCATCTTAAAAATCATCTACAAAAAGCCCACAGCAAATATCATTCACAATGGGGAAGCACTGGGAGCCTTTCCCCTAAGATCAGGAACAAGACAGGGATGTCCACTCTCACCACTGCTATTCAACATAGTACTAGAAGTCCTAGCCTCAGCAATCAGACAACAAAAAGAAATAAAAGGCATTCAAATGGGCAAAGAAGTCAAACTCTCCCTCTTCACAGATGACATGATACCAAAAGACTCCACCCACCCCAAGATTGCTAGAACTCATACAGGAATTTGGCAGTGTGGCAGGATACAAAATCAATGCCCAGAAGTCAGTGGCATTTCTATACACTAACAATGAGACTGAAGAAAGAGAAATTAAGGAGTCAATCCCATTTACAATTGCACCCAAAAGCATAAGGTACCTAGAAATAAACCTAACCAAAGAGGTAAAGGATCTATACCCTAAAAACTATAGAACACTTCTGAAAGAAATTGAGGAAGACACAAAGAGATGGAGAAATCTTCCATGCTCATGGATTGGCAGAATTAATATTGTGAAAATGTCAATGTTACCCAGGGCAATTTACACGTTTAATGCAATCCCTATCAAAATACCACGGACTTTCTTCAGAGAGTTAGAACAAATCATCTTAAGATTTGTGTGGAATCAGAAAGGACCCCGAATAGCCAGGGGAATTTTAAAAAAGAAAACCATAGCTGGGGGCATCACAATGCCAGATTTCAGGTTGTACTACAAAGCTGTGGATATCAAGACAGTGTGGTACTGGCACAGAAACAGACACACAGATCAATGGAACAGAATAGAGAATCCAGAAGTGGACCCTCAACTTTATGGTCAACTAATATTCGACAAAGGAGGAAAGACTATCCACTGGAAAAAAGACAGTCTCTTCAATAAATGGTGCTGGGAAAATTGGACATCCACATGCAGAAGAATGAAACTAGACCATTCCCTTAGACCGGAGATAAACTCAAAATGGATGAAATATCTCAATGTGAGACAAGATTCCATCAAAATCCTAGAGCAGAACACAGGCAACACCCTTTTTGAAGTTGGCCACAGTAACTTCTTGCAAGATACATCCACGAAGGTAAGAGAAACAAAAGCAAAAAATGAACTATTGGGACTTCATCAAGATAAGAAGCTTCTGCACAGCGAAAGAAAGAGTCAACAAAACTAAAAGACAACCTACAGAATGGAAGAAGATATTTGCAAATGACCTATCAGATAAAGGGCTAGTATCCAAGATCTCTGAAGAACTTATTAAACTCAACAGCAAAGAAACAATCCAATCATGAAATGGGCAAAAGACAGGAACAGGAATCTCACAGAGGAAGACATAGACACGGCCAACAAGCACATGAGAAAATGCTCCGCATCACTTGCCATCAGGGAAATACAAAACCACACCAGTGAGAATGGGGAAAATTAACGAGACAGGAAACAATAAATGTGGGAGAGGATGTGGAGAAAGGGGAATCCTCTTACACTGTTGGTAGGAATGTGAACTGGTGCAGCCACTCTGGAAAACTGTGTGGAGGTTCCTCAAGGAGTTAAAAATAGATCTGCCCTAGGACCCAGCAATTGCACTGCTGGGGATTTACCCCAAAGATACAGATGCAGTGAAACGTTGGGACACCTGCAGCAATTTCCACAATAGCCAAACTGTGGAAGGAGCCTCCGTGTCCATCGAAAGATGAATGGATAAAGAAGATGTGGTTTATGTATACAATGGAATATTACTCAGCCATTAGAAATGACAAATACCCACCATTTGCTTCAATGTGGATGGAACTGGAGGGTATTATGCTGAGTGAAATAAGTCAATCGGAGAAGGACAAAGATTATATGATCTCATTCATTTGGTGAATATAAAAAGTAGTGAAAGGGAATAAAGGGGAAAGGAGAAAAAATGAGTGGGAAATATCAGAAAGGGAGACAGAACATGAGAGACTCCTAACTCTGGGAAACGAACAAGGGGTCATAGAAAGGGAGGTGGGCAGGGGGTGGGGGTGACTGGGTGATGGGCACTGAGGGGGGCACTTGATGGGATGAGCACTGGGTGTTATTCTAGATGTTGGCAAATTGAACACCAATAAAAAATAAATTAAAAAAAAAAAAGAAAACTTCTTGACGAATCAAACTTTTTACAGTTACTTTTTCCTTTTCCTCCCTTTTACCCCTTTACAATCATGTTTATTAGATCACACTATGGTGCCCCCAGTTTAAGAACTAACATTCAATCCCTTAAGCCTTCTTAATTATGAGTTTCTTAATAAAATGAGTCCTGGGACCCATGCACAGTGCACAGAAACAGACCTTCACGTTCTGCCCCAGGCACCTTCCTGGCAGCTGCTAGAGTTGGTGATACAGAAGACACCAGAAGAAAAGTAGCAATTCATGATCCCAGATCAAAATAAGCAATGGTTTCAATAGTGTGCTTCTGTTGCTCTCGCTGGCCCCCAGCGCCCGTCATGCCCTCTCTTGCTCCTAAAAAGGCAAGGTAGATAAAACTACTGCAAGGCTTCCCAGCTGGTATCAGTCCCTGAAGCCAGACCTGGCAAGACTGAAGGAAGTATAATCCATCTTGAGTTCCCTCCTCCCAGAGAGCCTTGGACCCAGGGCCCACAGTCCAGTCTCCAGCCTCTCCCTCACCCCAATCCAGCTCATTACCCGCAGCAAGTCACTTGCCCTCCCTGCGCCTCCCTTTATTCCCTTTCTTCATTTTAGGACACAAGCAATGGAAGGAACGAAGAGGACAGAACCAAGGCAGGCCCTGGCCCATGCCGGCTCTTTCTCTCCAGCCAACCACTCGCCCTCCCTGAGCCACTATGTGCAGCCACAGTCGGGAGAACACAGTGAAATCCAAGTGCTGAAATCCAAGTACAAAAGCCTTCTGTGTGACAGTTATAATGATCTTGAAAATGAGTGTTTGGAACCTGACTATCTCTGGGATTCCCTGCCAGCTCTGGTGAATAGCAATCTCCTCCCTGCAAATCATGGACACCATTTCCTAAACTCTGTTGAGAGTTCACCAAGCCACCCTAGTGGAAGAGTGGACTGCTCCCAAGTCTGCTGGATCCCCAGCATACCTTTTGCAGGAGGGAAGAGTGGAGGAAGCACTGGAGTTTCTATTTGTTTCTTTTCCCTTTAGAAACCAGGCACATATGTCAAAGCTTTTCCTTCTTCCTTCTCCCGACAATCCCTCCCTTTCCCCTCTCTAGAACCTTCGTGGACTTCTGGCTCTCTGAACTCCTGCGGTCACCTGTAGTCCAGATCACAAAATCAGCACTTAATAATACAAAGAAAAGAGGAATATCCCTTTGATATTCCCCTTTTTGATGAAACATCACTGGAGCAAATGTTTTAATTGCATTGTAGTGCTTAGTGCGGTGGTTCCCAGACTCTCTGCACTTCGGAGTCACCCCGGGGAGCTATAATATAAAGGAATAGTAATGCCTCTGCCTCACCCCCAGAAATAATGATCTGATTGGCACAGAGCGTGGCCTGGGCTTGGGAATTTAATAACCACCCTCCTGAGTGATTCAAATATGCAGGCAAATTTGGCAGCCCCTAACTATAATCTTAGAACTTCTGACAAAGGGACTAAAATCAGCCCCTCCCTGCAGATGAAAGTCAAAAGTTGAGCAAACTTGAGTGCCTTGCCTGACTCACATCCTCACATCGACCTTAATGAGACAGCCAGCCTCTGCAGTCAACTCATGTTGTCGAATCCTTGCTACTCAGTGTGTGGTCCACAGGCCAGCAGCATCACCTGGAAGTTTGTCTGAAATGCAAATTCTGGGGCCCCACACTGAATCAGAAACTGGGGTGGAGACTTGCTTGTTTTAACAAGCCCTCCAGGGGATTCTGATGCCTGCTGAAGTTTGAGAACCTGCTCAAGAGAAGTCAAGAGGCCCGGATGGTAATAGTAATGTGCTGCTGGCCAAAGGTGCAGAAAGCCCCTAGGGGTCCTGGGACCTCATTGTACCTGGGATCTTCTGGGCTGCTGGTTAAAAATGACCAACCTCGAAGAATGTTATTTTTTAGACTGCTAAAAATCCTGGAATTGTTATTTTCTGTGCTGTTTCACGTTTGTGAATTTTGAAGCCAACAAAGACTACCTCACACTTGGAGACAGGGATTTCCTCATGCACCCCCTGCAGCTTTCCCAGGTGATGGGCTGGCAGCCTTGCCCAGTGGAACCATCACCGAGGTATCCAGGTCATTAGATGAGCCTGATCAGAGCCTTGCTTTCCAGGATGGAAACTGTTACCTTAGGTAATTGGGATGCATGGGAGGCACAGCCTATCCTGGAAGCTGTGCAGGTAGCGCCAGGCTACAAAAGGCAGCCAAGCCTGGCAGACGATCAGAGGAAAGCAGCATCTGGTTCTGCGGTTCCTGGGCTCTAACAGGTGCCCCCAAACCACTGATCTTAACATCTCTGTATGCAGACCCTAGAGGCCAGCAGGTGACTTGGGCCAGATTCCCCAGGCACCACTTGTTTTGCCCCCAGGAAGAAGTCTGGCTCTAGAAAAGGATGCATTCCTCTTATTTTTTTAGCGAAATAGTAACTTGACACTAGTCCAAGTAGTTAAAAAGACACTAAAAGGAACCCAATTTAGAAAGGTTTTTAGTAGGCTAAAAACAGATGTGGCAAGCCATTTCAGGATATTCCGGGAGATGAGATGGAGAGGGCGGGCTTCGGAATGGCTCGTCCGCCTCTTCTGCGCCGCCCAGCCAGGTGCCTCTGCACGGAGAGGCTGGACCCATAAACACGTTCTGGAAGGAAGCAGCCCCAAGGCTTCCTTTCTGCTAATCACCGCTCCTGTGATGCATCCGGCCGGATCCGAGAGCGCCCCCGTCTCTCGCCGCTCACGCGCTTCCCTGGGAGGGCGGTGGCACCTGTCCGGCAGGGGCGGGGCTGTAGTTAGAGACCCTCGGCGACCCCCCCCCCGACCCCGCCCCCGCTTCCTGCAGCCGACGCGTGGGGGCGCCCCGCTGCACCTGGCCGGCGGGGCGCACAGGGGATGGGGCAGGGCCCGACAGGGTCGCCGTGCCCGCGGAACCCTAGCTCTCCCAAGGAGTTGGGAGAACGATCCCAAAATGGAACGCTAAGCCTTCAATACACTGCAAGGACTTCTGGTGTCCCTGACTCCAAGGCGTTGAAGCCGCTAGCACCCATATTTGTTGAAAATTTGGGATGGGGAGGGTAAGGAGTCTAAAATAGAAGGTGACCGGCTATATGTCCTACACTGATTGCATTCTAATAAGGTATCTTTATTAGATACGATGCACCCAGTACAGCATAGGATGCAGGTGTGGGTGTGTTTTGGTCTCTTGTAATTTTCTGAGAAATACATGGGTTTGGATTCTATATTCATTCTATTGAAAATTGGTTAACTGTAGGGACGCCTGGGAGGCTCAGCAGTTGAGCACCTGCCTTTGGCCCAGATCCTGGAGTCCCGGGATGAGTCCCACGTCGGGCTCCCTGCATGGGGCCTGCTTCTTCCTCTGCCTGTGTCTCTACCTCTATCCCTCTTTGTGTCTCTCATGAATAAATAAAACCTTTTTTAAATAAAAACCGTTTAACTTTAGAAACACACATTAAATACTCCCATTGTACCTATCCACTACCTTCTGCTTGCGTAACTGGAATCTCTAGGTAAAGGCAAATCTCCCAATATAGAAGGGACTCTAGTATATACAACCTAAGCATCTATACAACCTAAGCATCTCTGTTAATTAGCATTGTGAAAGTAATTAGGCATTCTATACGTGAAATTAGGGTTAGTATCAAGTTAGACATCATCGCAAATATGCATGATCTGCCCAGATTCACCTTATGCCAAGGAAAGGAACCAGAGAAATTCTCCTTCTCACACAGAGTATTTTAAATGCTGCAAAGGTATCCATAATGTAAATCTTCGAAACATTATATATAAGCCATAATACTTAAAAATATTTATACTCTGTAAAGTCACAGATAATGTTCCTATGAGGGGGGAAAAAAAAAGACTCCCAAAAAAGACTAAAAATTTAATGAGGACAGGGACTATCTTTGTCTTAGGTTCCACTGTATCCCCAAACCCTAATGTGTCTGGCTTATATCTTGCCAAGTAATGCTAATAAGGCTTAAGTAGAACTATACCGAATCAGCTGCCAAAAAGTTTCTTGAAGAAGCAGCTGAGATAATGACCAGCCACGTACCACACTGGAAACATTAGTGTACCAAGGTGTTTGGCATTCTGGAAGAGGTCATCTCTTTTTTTTATAAAAAAAAAAAAAAAAAAAAAAAAAAAGGATTTCTTTGGAAGGATTTCCTCGGAAAATGCCCACAAAACAAGTCAGAAATAAAATTCAGCACTCTCCCAATCTGGGATTTTACGTCCTATGCCAATTCTATGATTTTCTCCATGAGATCAATCCTGTATGGATCTACTGCATGTTTAGGTGTTGTGTACGGGACACAGTGGCAGATGTTGCATGGTTTACAGAAATAAGCAATACAGGACAGCCAGGTGGCTCAGCGGTTTAGCACCCAGGCACAGGACTTGAACCTGGAGTCCCGGGATCGAGTCCCACATCGGGCTCCCTGCGAGGAACCTGCTTCTCCCTCTGCCTCTCTCTCTCTCTCTCTCTCTCTCTCTCATGAACAAATAAATAAAATCTTTAAAAAAAAAAGCAATACACCACCCTTTTCACGCTGACAGGTAATAAGCAGAATCAAGCAGTGTAAGAAGGGATCCTATTAACAGGACAGGCATGTGTTATCAGAGGATCAGGGAGAGAGAGAGAGAGAGAGAGAGAGAGAGAGAGAGAGAAAGCTCTCATCTATAGAAGAAAGACTTTGAAGGGGTGTGGTATTTGAGATGTACTTTGAAGAATGAATAAAATCTTCAGCTGGAACAAGGTACGAGTTGGAAGAGAACAGTCCAAGCAGAAGGAATGGCATGAGTAGGAGTTTGGATCTGAGTGAGCCACTTATCTTTGAACATAAAATATATGTGGATAAAAAGGACAGTAGTAAAAGATATAGCAGAAAATGTTAGTTGTGGCCAAGTAAATAAAAGGTCCTTATATGCTGAGCCAAATTTAATTTCTCTTTAATTTCATGGGTTGTAGTTGGAAATAGAAGCTTCTTAAGCAGGGCAAGTGAATGCTCCTGGGATTACACTTTGGAAGGGTTCTTGGGTGGTATGGGGAGAATGCCCATGCAGGAAGTACCAGAACCTGAACTAATATTCTGACAGAGAATAACAAGTTGGAGAATGTTATTTGAGAAATAACTTGAAAATACTCTTAAAACTTGGCAGATGGTTTTGTAGAAGGAATCAGCAGATTTTGTGCCTGGGTAACTGCAGAAATCATGGTGTCATTGACCATGGGATTCAGATGGGGTGGGAGCATGAGGGACCAAGGATTCGGTTTTAGACGTACTGGCTTTGTACTTCGTCTTTGGAAAGATTTCCACAGAAAATGCCCACAAAACAAGTCAGAAATTAAATTCAGCACTTGGAGAAACAGGGCTGGAGGTAGAGCAGTCATCCACAGAGGAAGAGCAACAGGAGTGGATAAAGCTGTTAGGACTTCAGGACAGAAGAGCAGATGATGTGGGAGAGCTTGGTTCTTGTCTCCTGGAGCCAAAGAATGAATCTCAGAGACAACAGAGAGCAAACAATAGAGGTTCCTTAAGCAGAGACACAGAGGCAGCTCCCAGGAGTGAGGGGGGGTCCCCACAGAGTTGCCACTGAGGGCCTTTAGGGTCTGCCTTTTAGAGAAAACTGGCCAGGGAACTTGGTCCATTTCTTGTCAATATCAGGGTGGATATTTACAACAAACATGAACTTGTAACTGTCATAGCAACAAACAAGATTTTTTTTTTTTTAATAAATAACATGAGCCCAACCAAGGTATTCCCTTCTCTCAGGTTACTATCTCCTCGGTAACATTTCCTACATCTGAGGTTTCTGTGATTACTTAGTAGCCATTAAAGAGGGAGACTCCCTAACAATTGGAGCTAGAGAGCCTGGTTTGATTTTCCTGTTTTTACAATCTTATCTCTGTTTCCTGGGGATGGGTAGGAGCCTGGCTCTGGGGCCTTTCCCTTACTTTTCCCTGCCCAGCCCCGTCGCCTTTAATTCGTTCCTACATCACAGATGCTAAGGAGAGAGCACCCCACCCCCACCCCTATCAGCCACCTTGGCCCCCCCAGCCTCCCTCCTGCTCTTCCCTCCTTCCAGGCATTCACTGAGGTCTGGAAGAGCTACAGGACAAAAAATCAATTCGTTAGAAGGGGGCCAAGTTAACAAATTTCTTACACCTGAAAAATCTTTAGATTAGAGGCTTCTGGCAATGTGGAAAGACTACTGCTCATATTTTACCAAGTTTTGTATGTAGAATTTACTTAGATTAAAATGAAGGTGTAATTTTAACTTGGGAAAACCACATAGTGACTTCCCTCACCAGAAAAAAATCTCCCTCGCCAGAAAAAAATCTTCCCTTGCCAGAAAAAAATCTCAAAATTGTTTAGGCAACTTCTGTCCTAGAAGGAATTTTAAATTCAGAGGAGCTAAAATGTTGTAAACTACCTTTTATCGTTTATTTTTCCAAGCCCTTCCCTGAATAGAGATAAACAGGAAGTGAATGGTCATGGTAACTGGGATGTTTGCTATTTAAATACAACTTGTGAACTTTAGACAATTTTCTTAGGCTTCACTACCCTTATAATTCAAATTTTGTTTTCTTCTGAGGGTGAGAAAAGAAACACAGGTGATCTAAAAAATAAATAAACCTCATTCTGAAGTGTAGAGCTAAATTTCTGTTTTTGTGTGCAAATTTTATCCTGTAAATCGCACTGTGACCCATCATTTGGGTAGCTCCAAAAGAGAAAACAAAAAAAGAAAAAAAAAATCCCCTCTAAACCCTTCATTTCCTTTGTGTTTTCTAAAGGTCAAATGCTGCAAGTACTGGCCAGATGACACAGAGATATATAAAGACATTAAAGTTACCCTAATAGAAACAGAACTACTAGCAGAATATGTGATAAGAACATTTGCTGTTGAAAAGGTAAGTTTTCACACCACTTTGAAAAGTTATGGTCAGATGTTAGTGGTAGCAGCCTCATTAACTTCCTTTGGATAATTTATATGTGGTCACACCTAAATGCAGGGAGGCTTTGCCTAGTGATGTGTCAAGATTGCATCCTGCCTCCGATTCTATAATGGTTCGGTTCCATCTTCAAAGCAAATCATTCCCATTTCATAAGAATCTATATTATGCTACTAAATCAAAAGATAATGCCGATCTATTTCCCTTTTCTGTTTAACCTAGTTGATATTGTTCGGCCCATCTCTCTTTTTCTGTTCACACTTCGATAAATGTCCTTCATATTGTCCAGCCATATGGGTTTCCTAGTAGTGAGTTAGTGTCAGTGCTGAGACCCAGGTCCTACTTCCTTGAGGCTTTTCAGGCCTATGGCTCCATGAGGACTGGTGTATTTTTCCTGGTGGAAGTGACCTACCTGGAAACATAGGCAGATACAGGACACTCTTGCATGCACTAGTCCCTTCATTCATACTCATTCTCATACTGGTTTCAGCCTTTGTACTTGCTGGTGTTGGGTCATGAATGCTGTGCTGTGGCTCTACTTTGCCTCATCCCATGTGCATGGATGGGGCCTCTTCTCTGGGAAGCACACTGTAGGGCATAACAGGGAATTTCCTTATTCCCCCTCTTTCTGCTGACATAGGGAGGGGCCGGAGGTGAAGCAAACTGCAGTCCATCCAGAGAAGTGGCACAGGTAGGCTGTGGGGAGAGTGGAAGTGATGTGACTGAGAAACACTCTGCCTTCTGATCCTCATCTTGCCTTTGATGAAGGGGACACACAGTTTTGTCTCAGAGGTCCACAGCCTTTTCCATCAAGAGACGATTCCCCATAACTGAGCCCTGCCCTGGGCCTAACAATTTTGTCACAAATTGGTGCAGTAAAAGCCTACACTCATTCAATAGCAGCAGGTCGCCTTGGAGGACCTAGGTGATAAGTGCACTGCTGTGCCGTTGGCTCCTGACCTTCCTCTCTAATTTTCATCGCATCTAAATGCACTTTTTGGATTAACAACACCAGTTTGGGAAAATCAAGGAAATTGCAGCATCCATGTTTTGGCTAATTTACCCTGATGTTTTCAACTACATATCCCGGTTTTCAAATCCATATTTGTCATAGAATCACAAGGCTGAAAAGACTTTATTTTAATCTGTTTCTCATACTATTTAGCATTTTTTTTCCTTAGCCTGTCTTTTTTAATAAGTAGGCAGGAGGCTTGGAGACTTCAAAGAATGTGGAGTTCTGGTTGACTCAATTCTTCAAGTTCTGAACCTCACACTTTGATGTCTTTTTTTTTCTTCTTCTTCTTCTTCTTAGGCAGGATTGGAAAAAAAAATGTGGAGGATTTTTGTATGGCTCTTGGCAAGAGCGCTCATGAATAACTGCATTAAAACAGATAGTGATAAAAGACCCTCAATATTTTTTTCTTAAAAAAAAAAATCATCCGAAGCCATCACTTAAACATGGAGTTCTTTGAACAATAGTCAGCTCTCTAATAAGCTGAAAATGCATCTCTGTTGCTAGAGGAAGGGTTTGTTTGTTTCTTTGCTCTTTTTTTAACCTCTTATTGTGCTCTCCTACATTCCCAGCTGCACAGAAATGTTTCTGAAATATCCAGTTATTTTAGTCCTCAGACAACCAGCAAAAGTTGGTGGAAGGAAGAGAGTAAGGAGCCTATTAAGGATTTGGCGGAAATCAAAATGACATGTTAGTGATTTCCTAACTGGGCAATTGAAATCTTTAAGGCAAACAAATCATTAGTACTTCTGTGGATCACTTCTTGTAGATTTTAAACTTTCTCCTTAGAAGAGAAAGGAAAAAGAAAAAAAGAAAAACAGTCAAGTATATTCTTTGCGAGGCCTGCAATTCAGGTTCTATTTTGAGAGTATGTTGCACCAAGGGACTCAAGGTGAAAGATGGATTTGGGCTCTACCCCCCAAACACGCAGACAAGAAGACACATTGCAATTTGAAACTGCCGAGTTCTTGTTTTGCATGGGATTGTCATATTTCCTTTCTCCTGCAGTTGATGACTCAAAGCTAAATAGATTTTAAATAATAAAATTGTCATCGTGTCAGGAAGAAAACAGCTCAGAAGTCTCCATGAATCTAGGCAGCCTGGTGAATCTCTCGCTCACTGTCCTGCCAGAAAGGAAGTTGACGTTGGCCACCAAAATCTCTCTACTCAGGAGGTGCCTCAGAGATGGCAGTGGAAATATGATCCTGCGCGCTTAAGGGCAGAAAGGGTAGTTGGTGACTGATTCATTCCACAAGACTTATTTATTAAGCACCCACTTTGAGCGAGGCACTATTACGTCTTGGGTTCTTCCTTCCTATTGTATTTACTTGGCAAATGAAGTAAATGTCACTTTTTTATGTATCATTAATACTTGTTACAATGAAAAGTAAACAAAAAATATAATTGATATCAAGTTGGGATATCTGAGCTGCAATCAGCGATCACATTGATGATCTTTTCACCAAAATATGTTACAAAACAGCAAAAGGAGAAATTGCCACATCCACAAACAAGAATTGGCTCAGAAGCAGTTGCCTTTGCTAATCTTGTCAATAGTGAACATATTAGAGGGTAGAGGCTTATTTTAGGAAAACGGTCTCTGCATGCCAGAAACTGACATTTACCTTGCTCAGAAAATGAGTCTTAAGAGCTCAGTTCGGGGCCCTTCTCCTGGTGGCTGGGGTTCTGAACTTGGAGGATGCTGGGGCTGAAATCTACCAAAGCTAGGAAGTAAAGATCTCAAAAAATAAAAAATTTAAAACAAACAAACAAAAACAGTATATGGGAGAAACAAATGCCCTATGTACTCTTTGGAATAAATAAATATTTATTATAGGCTTTCCCACTTCATGGAACTACCCCTGCTCCAGGTGTCACATGTAAAGCTCAGAGGGGCTCTCCAGGGCTTTAGAAGGTGATACAGGCTCAACCGTTTGTCTTCTGGTGGAGATTTTGGGACTGGCCAAAATGTTACCATGGTTTCAGTGGTAAGAGATGAGGGCTCCTAACCACCCAGTAGTATTACTCTGGAGTCACAGAGCATATTTAGTAGATGACAGTATGGATTTGCATTTCTGAATCCCTGAATGATTTAATTCCTTAGTGCTTAAACTCCATTAAAGAATAGCATGATTTTCAAAGAGAAATAAAGCTTCAGCATTTGTGGGTTATTAAACTAAGACATATTAACACGTTGGCAGCATACAAGTCTTATCTTAAAATCTATAATTGTTTGCCTCTTCTAGTTTTTCCAAGCACATTAAAAATTCCAAATTTCTAAAAAACAAAAAAATTCTGAATTTCTTCCTAAGAATTACTTAGGAAGAAGAATTACTTGCTTCCTAAGAATATACTTGCTTGCTAAGTGTATGCAAACAATGACCAATGTGATAGTGAGCAGGGTAATGGGTATTTAATGTTAAGATAACAGTAAAACCAAATTCAGAGCCCAACACAGAGATGGTATTCAGTAAGTGCTCATCAAATAAGGGAAAAGAGAAGTCAAACTTGATCCCAGATTTACCATCTAGCCTTATTCTGGAAGTCATGTGTTTTTTGTTTTTTGTTTTTTTTTCAAAACAGATTTTTGTTTTGCAACACATCCTTAATATCTAGGTTGATAGTTTGAAAGAAAAAAACTGATGGATATAAATCAACTTTATTATTTTCAAAACAAGAGTAAATTAAAAAGAAAAAAACTCTGCAAGTCTTTTTCCTTCTGTCTTCACTTTACTTCACTGGGACGTAACCCTCCTTCTTCAATTTACTGATCTAACGTAGAATTCCAGCAAAAATGCCTCTTGATTTCCATGGTATACATTTGCTGCCCTGCCTGTCTGTCACAAGCCAGCTGTGTTGGCCACATGGAGACAGGAAACTCTGTCTCCATAGCTCTGTGACCCCAGCATCTGGAGTCATGCCTGAAGCATCGCATTCACTCAGATTGTTGGTGATTGGATGAGTGGATTAAACGTTTACCCAAATTAGAAAGAGAAACTTATGCGATGCCTGGGGGGCTCAGTGGTTGAGCCTCTGCCTTTGGCTTGAGGCATGATCCTGGGTCCAGGGATCGAGTCCCACGTCAGGCTCCCTGTGAGAGCCTGCTTCTCCCTCTGTCTCTCCTTCTGTCTGTGGGTCTCTCATGAATAAATAAATAGAATATCTAAAAGATAGATAGATAGATAGATAGATAGATAGATAGATAGATAGATAGAAGGAGAAACCTAACAAACCTGAGATGCACATGAACATGAGTTCTCTGGCCTATCTAGTTGGACACTGGTCCCCATTCACTTTTCCAGAGACATTCTCTGTGCATCCACAGTGTGTGCAAGAAGGTACCAGAACCCAGAAGAGCTAAAGAAGGCTCCTGCATTTCAGTCGCTGGTCTTGAGACCACAAATACCCTTGAAGACCATCAGGTCCCTGTTCTGTGCCTCTCTTTCTGTGGACTTGCACTTCACACCATGGGATCTAAGTGACACACACTGTTGATAGAGCCTACTTTAGAGGGAATTTCAAGGAAATCAGAGTGCATCCATTTGCTGCAATTGCACCTATAAATGGACATTTTCCCCCAACGTCACCTCCCTTTCACCCTCACGAATATCTTCCTACCTGGAATAAGGCTTCCCAAGTGTTTTTTTAAATCTAAGAATGACCTTCCTCCCAGCAATGCATAGCTTCCTAGCCCTAGGCTTACTGACTGCTTAGGGATACTTGACGCTCTTCTGGTTGCTCATCATTTATTTTCGTTTGTTCTCTTTCTTCCTTGCTGTGCTGATTGACTGATGGCAGAGAGGTGTTCACGAGATCCGAGAGATCAGACAGTTTCACTTCACCGGCTGGCCGGATCACGGGGTCCCCTATCATGCCACAGGGCTGCTGGGGTTCGTCCGGCAGGTCAAATCCAAGAGCCCGCCCAATGCAGGCCCATTGGTGGTACACTGCAGGTAAGCAGAGTGCCTAGAGCCTCTCAAAGGAAGTACGGTGGGCAGAAGATAAAGGGGCTCCTTTGGCGGTGATGGCAATGGTTTGGAATTTGATAGATGTATGGTTGGACAACCTCATGAAGGTGCTAAATGCCACTGGACTGTATACTTCAAAATGGTTATTTCATTTAGATGACTTTCACCATAGCAAACAGGTCAAAGAGGGAGAAGCACAGGGGTCCTCCTTTCTCCACTGACAGACCCCTCTTTTCCCTCAGTGCGGGTGCAGGGAGGACTGGCTGCTTCATCGTGATCGATATCATGTTGGACATGGCAGAAAGAGAAGGCGTGGTTGACATCTATAACTGCGTGCGGGAGCTGCGGTCGCGGAGAGTGAACATGGTGCAGACAGAGGTACTTGGGCTTCGTCCCTGGGCCCCCTGCACCCCACCTCCCAGAGCCAAGGGGGGAAGAAACACTGACAGTTCTCTCTTCAAAACTCCTCGGAAGAAAAAGGGATACACCTGGCAATCTCTTTCCCTCTTCTTCCCTCCCTCTCTCCTTTCATTAACAGAAAAGGCCAGGAGTCTCCCAGGTAGCAATCTGCAGTGAGCCTAAGTATGACCATGCTTCTGCATCAATGGCCCCAGTAGAAGCTCTACATTAAGCTTTCAGGGATTCAGTACTATTTTTTTTTTTTATTATGTCTTTTAAACTAGCTAGTAACCACAGTAAGATGACTCCTTGAGAATAGCCAGGCATTTGCCAAGTGGCTTAAGGGTAATCTCTGTACACTTTTTTCTTCTCCTATCCCTAAAAATTCTGCCCGGTGGCTTGGCATCATGGGAATTTGCACACATTGTGGAAGTACTCCGTACCGCCTAGTACTTCTATAAATTAGAATTCACGGTGTGTCAGGAATTTAAATGTTTGAGGAAAAGAATTACATCCTGCCCTGAGGAAATTCATATTTTTACTTAATATCTGCTTGATTTAAGGAGGCATTACACCCACCACCTGGAAAAAAATGATTCATAAGGCAGAAGGAAGAATAAGTAAGAATCCCTTCCATTCAGATTTTACATTAAAGTTTACAAAAGCCACTGGTTTCAAGTTTACAGGAACCTAATTCCATTTTCAAATAACCTAAATAAAAAATAGCAGGAACTCTAAAGGCTCTTGTCATCTTTTTTCTTTGTAATAGAGATTCTTTGCTTTGAAGATAATGATAATAATGTATTCTTTAGTGTATTTTACAGCTGCTCAAATGTTGCCACGTCCCCTTTCCCACGGGGCTCTCTGTTCCTGAGGTGTTGTTTAATAGGACTGGTCTGTTTTTGAGAATTAAGCATCCTAGTAATTTATAGAAATTAAAATAAAAAGTAATGAGACTCTTTTTGCATCTCCTGTAATTAAAGATCAATAATAAATATGGTGGAACTCTACTGATTAATTGTAGGGAAAGTCCGTGCCAATTCAGAATGAGAGGGCCCTTGTGTATACTGTGGACTGGTGCATACATACAAGAGCTCTGCTCTGGACACCTAAGGACTTTTGTCATTATCACATTAATGTTTCAAAATAAGTAGTTCTAAGTGCTGGAAACTATTTATTTTCATAGTGATGCCCAGTTTCTCTGGACATCCTTCACACTGTTGATTTGGTTAGCAAATTCCTCTTTCCATTTTGGACGGATAAGGTTCTGCTCCTTTCCTCACCTGAAATACTGAGTCTCAAACCCGTGGGATCAGAATTACAGAGGTGGTTAAGCCCCAGCCGGTGCAGCATGACAGTGCTTGCTCTGGGATTTATCAGTGTCTGAGTGGTTTTAATCAATCTGTTTCATGCTTCTGCATTGAGCCCATGTGTCTCTTCCTCCTGTTGCGCTGCACACGTGGCAGTCAGCATACACGCCAGCCATCCCACGTGGGCATCTGCACTACTCTGGTAGCGGGACCCCACCTCCCAGCGGTGAGGTCCTTACACCTGGTTTCGCTGTGGCTGGAATGAATTGTCCACGATGGACCGCTGTCCCTTTTTCCTGTCTGCAGGGGGCTGGCTGTCTTCCATTCTTCTCTAGTTCTCCCAACCCACCCTGGTTTCTAACTAGTCCCTTTTGCTTCTTTAGGAGCAGTACGTGTTTATCCATGATGCCATCCTGGAAGCCTGTCTTTGTGGAGACACCTCGGTCCCCGCTTCCCAAGTCAGGTCTCTGTATTATGACATGAACAAACTGGATCCGCAGACTAACTCCAGCCAGATCAAAGAGGAATTCCGGGTAAGTCCTGTGAAAGGGAGAGGCAACCGTGGGCTGTGGCTTTGCTCCTCCAGAAGTATCTCAGAGTCAGCTATGGAACCCCTGAGCCAACACAGAGCTTCTCAGCCTCAGCGTCACTGACATTTTGGGCTGGATAATTCTTGGCTGTGGGTGCTATCCTGTAGGATATTTGGCAGCACCCCTCGCTTCTCCTCCCTGGATGCCAGGAGACCTCCTCACGAGCCGTGACACAACCGCTGTGTAGAGACATTGCCAGTGGCCTGTGGGAGCCAGGTGACCTGGTTGAGAGCCAGTGGTGTAGCAGGGCTATTTCCCCGGGGGGTGTCGCCCCACCGAGCAGGGTGCGCTCCCAGTGCTCGCTGGGCAGGAGCTCCTCGCTGCAGGCCCATCGTGACGCCCGTCCCAGCGGAGGGGGCGCTAAGTCAATCATAGCCAGCCTCTCACTGCCCCCCCGGGGCGCAGCCCTAGGCCACAGGGCACGCCGTCCCCGGACCTCGGACCTCGGCGGTGGCCTTTCTATCTGATGGGCACCGGCTGCGGACAGAATCCAGGGGAAGGAAAGGGAAATAAGCGAGGGGCTGGGGGGGCGGCGTGGGGGAGCACCGGTGGCCAGCGGAGGGGCGCAGACCTCCCGCCGCGCAGCCTGGCCCGGCCGGAGACTGCGCGGGCCGGTGCGCCCGCAGCGGGCCCCTCCCCACGCCCGTGTGCTGCGCGCAGACCCTGAACATGGTGACGCCGACGCTGCGCGTGGAGGACTGCAGCATCGCGCTGCTGCCCCGCAACCACGAGAAGAACCGCTGCATGGACATCCTGCCCCCCGACCGCTGCCTGCCCTTCCTCATCACCATCGACGGGGAGAGCAGCAACTACATCAACGCGGCCCTCATGGACGTAAGCCCGCCCCGCCCTCAGGGACCCAAGCCCCGCCCTCAGGGACCCAAGCCCCGCCCTCAGGGACCCAAGCCCCGCCCCGCCCCGCGGACTCGGGCAGCCCGTCCCGGTCCTCCAGGGGATGCTCCACCGGGCGGCGGCCAAGCGGGGCCTGGGCTGCCTCCGCTCCCGGCCCTCGTCCTTGGTTGCCCAGACGCCAGCGAGCTTGCCCGCGAGGCCCACTTCGGATTCCACGTGCTCCTGCGGCGATGCCGCGGGTCTGGGTCCCTGGGAGACCACCTGCCGGGACCCCCTGGTCGGTGAGACACGTCCCAGCTACCGCCCGAGCGCTGAAAGCCTTAACCCGCCGGCCGCGGAGAGGCAGCCGTTAGGGCAGCGAGGCGGTGAAGGGGGTGATACGGATCGCAGCGTTGTTTCCTCCCCCACCCTCCCAGCTCAGGCAGCAATCAACGTGGGGAAATGGTCAGTCAGGACAGGTAGCGCACGACTCAGTCCTTCTGTCCCTACGCTTACTTCTAACCGAATGAACATTTGCCGTCCGATTGATGGGAAAAGTAAATGGGTATTTTCAGGGCTAATATGGAAACTCTATTGGTGTGATATCAGTGAAAAGGTACTTAAGTCTACCTGAGGGCTCTCCAGAGCCCTAAGAGGCGTGTGCATCCTTCTGCGGCAGGAATTAGTAATGCCGTCACCCATACAAATGACCCTTGAACAAATTTTAGGAAAAGCGGAAGTATTTTCATTGTACGTTTTTGGCAAATTAAATTACATTTTTCTCCGTTAAGACGCTTACCTATAGGGCCGATAACTGCCTTTCTAGCAGATACATCAAAAAATTTGTAAGAGCTACTTATTAAGGTCTCTGGGTGTCGATGTGAGAATACTTTATGATTAGTATTCTGCAGATAAGTCTATATTTAGTCTGTTTCGGTGTTGACAGTGCTGCTGGGATTCAGCAGTTGTTAAATGTGCCCAGAGTTCTGTGTCACAAGTTTCCATGTGCACAAGATAACTGAAGCCTTCCCCCCTTTTCTTTTTCCTGGGTATATCTGGATCTTTCTTGTTTGTGTTTGCAGAGCTATAAACAGCCTTCAGCTTTTATAGTCACCCAGCACCCTTTGCCAAACACAGTGAAAGACTTCTGGAGACTGGTCCTGGATTATCACTGCACGTCTGTGGTTATGCTAAATGATGTGGATCCTGCCCAGGTGAGGCTTGTGCCCAGAGTCAAATCTGGGTTTCTTCTGCTTGCACAATGAGAACATGGATCACAAATGCCAGGTGATGGGTGGGAGCTGGAGCGAAAGCACAAATGTGAAAAGCAGATGGAATTAGGGTTGGGGGTGAAATCTGAAACCCAAAAGATTAAGATCATAAAGTGACAGGCAAGACAGGGTCAGAAATTGGCTATTCCCAAAAGATGGAAATAGAAACCAGAGGGAGATACAGGGTCATGGGTGGAGTCAGAGCTGCGGGATAAGAATGTCACACACCTGCATCAAACAGAGCCAGCAAACCAGGGAGCCCCGAGGAAAGGACAGCAGCACCCAGCACAGAGCTTCTCCCATTCAAGGGCAGCAGTGGACTTCCTGGCATGGCTCACTGGAGCCTGCAGGTCGAGATGGTCACACTGGGGTGACAGTGGAGACCAGCAAGTGATTTTAAGGGACAACGATTACTTTTGTCAACTCTTTGGTAAAGATAGTAAAAAGAAATAAAACTGGGACTTGAACATAAAAGAAGCTCAGAATGATAAATGGGGCTTCCCCATAGCTGCTGTCCTTACACATAAAAAGAGAAAGAATAGGGCTGTATTGCCTAGGTACTAGTAATGGGGTTAGAAACATTCCCTTAAAGGGAATTGTCGGCAAGCATTGGCACAGTGGCCCTTTAGGAGCTGAATTTATTGCATTCGGGTACAGCTACACCGATTACACACTTAACCACCGTGTCAGAGGGTGTTATGGGAACTGTGGACTTCTTGTGTTTTAAGAATAAACTTGTTCTAAAAAAAAAAAAAAAAAAAAAAAAAGAATAAACTTGTTCTGAAACTGAATTAATTTTCTATCTGGTAGAGACAAGTTTAAAAAAGAAAAAAAAGAGGCCTGAAGAGTTTTAGCATCCAACTTGGACAGATTTTTCCTTCCTGAAATCCATTTTATTGTCATCAATCTGCCATAAGTTCCACGGACATTCACTTCAGTTCTTTAATGTTTTTAATTATGTTTGAGGCCCTACATGATATTGTTAAGGCTCTAGCCTGAAAGCTAGTGAATGAAATAATAATGATAATCCTTGTCCTCATCTAGTCCTTTCTACTTAAGAAGCTTAAATATTTTAGAAGTCTTCCACATTGATCCCCTCCAAAAGAGAGATTGCAGCCATTTTTAAAGACCAGCAGACACTACAATTCAGGGAACTTCAAAGGCCCAACTCAAAATAGCACCAGGGATCCTGATCTTCTAACTCACAGTGCCATGGGTTAAATTTCACTAATTCAAGATTCTTCAGTCAAAGACCATTAGGGGACAAGTGACTGTTTCCTCTTCAGAATCATCCCTTTTCCCCTAATGTGAATCCTGAAATGTAGTGATACAGTGCTTTTTTCATATCTGTGAATCAGGCATTAGTGACTTCCCCATGTTCTTTTAGAACGATAATGTTGGAATTCTAAAGCTGCATTCTAAACCCTAACTGTCTGGATTCAAACCAAGCCTTGGCCGACCCTGGTGGGAGAAGACAAAGAGTCCAATTCCACTCAACAGACAGAGCTGATTTTCAGAGTGAGAGAAAGAGGCTCCTGGGACACAGTCATTTAGAAAACACTAAACTGAGCATTTGAACTTAAAGTCTCTGCAGTTGTACAAGAATAGCACTCAACTATTTTAAGTATTTATAGGTCCAGTTCATGGACGTGTTATGCACCATTTAAGCCATTTTCTACACGGTTTACTTGGGCTGAGTGCAGAATGTAGCGTGCCAAGCACCACTTGCTGGCTCGGGCCATTCATATTTCTCCGGTGTAAGTGATAAGCTTTAATCAGGGCTTGAACTGAGAAAGCAAGCAGAAAACAGAGCCAGCTCAGTCTGGAGAAAAATGGGCAGAACAGTTCAGATGTGCATGTTAGGACTTCTGTTACCATCTCGACTTCCCATCATAATGCCTGTTAATTTTAACAGTGGGTACACTTGGTTAGGAAGGGAAAATAAACATCAATGTGCTGTCATTTGACAAGGCAGTCTTAGAACTTGTCACCAGGAAATGAAGGAAGTGAAATGTTTATGGAAGCCTTATTTTAAAATAAATAAATGTAACTTTTAAAATACTATAGACTTAGCTAACGTAAAAAGTACCCTTAGTTTACTCCGCCCTCATTCTTACGAAGGTTCAAACCTCCAACTTCTTTGTAATAGATTGCTGTTTCAGTTGACCCACTGTTAACTGAAAACTATCTTGCAATCCTGGGTGTAAATCAATCTTTACAACCTCTGTCAATAAGATTTTAGGTACCTTGGAAAATAAAAGTCATTCAACAAAAGGAAATTCAACATGTGAATTCTCCTTTTGTGGTAACATCATTCTGCTTAAAATGAGATAGATTTTTCATCTGCTCTTGGCCCAATAGAAACCATAGATAATGAAGTAATTCCCTCTTGCCTCCCATAAGCCACTCGTCCCTCTGGTAAATCAGAAAGATAAAAATTAAACTCTACTCCCAAAAGCATCATTGGATACCAAGTCCCAAAAGAAGTTTAATTTCAGGGCACCTGGGTGGCTCAGCAGTTGAGTGTCTGCCTTTGGCTCAGGGTGTGATCCTGGGGTCCGGGGATCAAGTCCCACATCGGGCTCCCTACAGGGAGCCAGCTTCTCCCTCTGCCTGTGTCTCTGCCTCTCTCTGTATGTCTCTCATAAATAAATAAATAAAATCTTTTAAAAAGTTTAATTTCAGACTTTAAAGGCTCTCAAGGCATCTCAAAGGTCTACGAGAGGGAAAAGTCGTGGGGGTTCTCCCCATCTCTCTGCAAGTTTAGTATTTCTGTGGGGTGGTAGCAAACTAAGATGCCTCTGTCATAAGCCACCCTTCCCAGCATCCCTTCTTCCACACTAAGGTGTGCATCACATTCACACAGTTTCAGTTACCTGGTGTCATCAATACCTGGTGTGTGAGACTCTAGGAAACTGTGATTTTCATTAAAACCACCTCCGGGTAAAACACAAAGGCCTTTGCTCTGATTATATCAGGTTTCCTAGATCTCAGCTGAGAGGGTTTGGACCAGATCATGAAAATATAACCCAACACTGTTACCAGTATCTTGTCACTGAATGGCCCTATTCCCAAAAGTGATTACAAAGTACAAAGCAAGCCCACATGGGGGAGGATGGAGATTTGGGTGCCAGCAGGTACATGCACCATCTCAAGTATCTTAACTCTTGTAATGGCAGCCAGTGCCATCTCCCCAGGGCCTGATAAAGGCATGCAGAAGGGATCTCACAATGGGATGCATTGAACAGCATCCAGATGGCCTCCTTGGAAAGCAGAATGGCTTGTGGCTTAAAGATGCTTTCTAAGAAAATGAAGAAAAAAGTAGAAGGACAGGTGGAGCTGAGGAATCAGCCAACAAGAAAGTCCTTAAATCTACTTGCCAGGAGGAAAAGAGGGAGGGAGAGGAAAGAAAATGAAGTGAATCAAGGAAGTATTAAGACTTACTGAATATCAAAAGTGACCTCCTCCAAGCTGTTAGGAGTCCTTTCATTCCTATAATTAACCTTGCGTTTCTGTGTTGTGAACTCAGTTGTGTCCGCAGTACTGGCCAGAGAACGGAGTTCACAGACATGGGCCCATCCAAGTGGAATTTGTTTCTGCTGACTTAGAAGAGGACATCATCAGCAGGATATTCCGTATTTATAACGCAGCCAGGGTAAGAATCAGCCAGCGTCACTTATGTCCGGGTTCATTATTTTCTCATTCACTGAACATTTAGAGTGCTTGCTCTGTGTCAGTCACTGGTTAGGAGTTTGGAATACATTCTAGGTGTTTGTGAACAAAACAAAGTTCCCTGACCTTATGGAGCTTACATTTCCAATGGGAGAAAACACAATAAATAATAGATATAACAGATATTATAATAGATACAATATGTTAGAAGCAATAAATGCTAGTGGGAAAAGATAGGAAGATAGAAAGCACTACGGCCATGAACAGAAGGGAGAACAAGTCCCTGTCTTAAATAGATGTGCCCTGTGAGCAAAGACCCAACCGACGTGAGGGAGCAGCCTCATGGCTCTCTGTGGAAACAACTTTATAGGCAGAAGCAATAGTCAGTGCAAAGGTCCTGAAGTAAGGCCTTATCTTTCCTCAGAAACAGTGAGGAGGCTGATGTGGCTAAAACGCAGTAAGCAAAGGTGAGAGTAGCTAATTGAGTTGTCCACGTAGAGGGAAAGTAGCCAGGAATTGGGGAGGTCTGGGGGACAGAGACCATGTAGCGCCTCACAGGCCACTGCTAGGATTTGGGTTTTTGCTGTGAAGGAAATGAGAAGTCAGTGCAGGATTTTGAGTAGAGAAGAATCCCATGATATAATTTACCTTTATAATGGAACACTCTAGCACCTGATGTGATGAGCACTGGGTGTTACAGTATATGTTGGCAAAATGAATTTAAATTTTAAAAAATAATAATAAATAGAGTATAAATAAATAGGAGTCCTCTAGCTTCTGGGTTGAGAACAGGTCAGGAGGCCATTATAAAATTCCAAGTGAGAAGCGACAACAGCAGGATGAAGTGGCAGCGGTTGGAGGTAATGAGATAGTGAGATCCTGATAGATTCTGATGGCAGAGCCAATGGGATTTGGGAATAGGCTGGATCCCAAGGGGTAGTGAGGTGTGTCTCAAGATTAGGGCCCTGAGAAATGACCCAATGGAAGTAACAATAACCTAGTTGGGGACAGCTGTGGGTATAACAGGACTCTCCTTCCCAGAGAGAAGGGTGGGAAGCAGACCAGGTTTGCAATGGCTCTTAGACACCTAGGTGGACATGTCAAGTAGGCCTGGATCTAGGAGGGGAAATTCAGAAGAGGCACCCTGGACATGTAAACTGATGGACATGTAAATTGATGACTTATTGGAGTCTTGAAAGCCATGAGACAGAGTGGGCTCATCAGGTGAGAGAGAGAGAAGACAAGGGGCCTGAGGACTGAACCTGGGCTTCCATCAGCAAGAGGTCAGGGAGAAAGGGGGCCGAGAAGAGGGCAGAGAGTGGAGAAAGACAGCTAGGTGAAGAAAGGCTCAGAGAGCGAGAACGATCACCCAGGTCAAAGGTGCCAAAGGCCGTGGGAGATGTAATCCAGTGATTTAGCTGCGGCCAGATGACAACCGTTGCCACGTTTCTAACACTTTCTTGGAATACTCCAATTCCATTGAGTTTTAAGTAAAGATTGACTATGGACATTGTAGCAAGATTCACACCAGTATGCAACACCATGTTGTGCTCAATCAACGCTGTGAAACCTCTGTCCCCCTAAGCTCACAGACATCTCCAGATTATAATTTTTTCCTTTACCCTTAAATTACCTACAATTAAAGTCAACCCATTTTACCCCTTACTGCACAACGGGGTCGGTGCCTCACATCGTGTGTTACTTGTCACTTGGCTTTTGCACAACCCTGTAAGCATTCTGCTTCACTTTTATTTGTCTGGTCTGTCACTTAAAACTCCTAGTTTTTTATAACAGCCCCAGATTAAAGCTCATACCCCTTCAGGCCAGTGGAAGCCTCCTGGGTTATTTATAGGCAGGCCTCTCCTCTACTAACGGGCTGCTTTCTGAGAAGTCTAAGCAGGTGGAATCAGCCTGCTGGAATTCCACACGTGAATGATGCCTTTTTTCTTTCCACTCCCTGCTTGTCGCCAAATCCCCTATAGCCCCAGGATGGATACCGGATGGTGCAGCAGTTCCAGTTCCTGGGCTGGCCCATGTACAGGGATACACCGGTGTCCAAGCGCTCCTTCTTGAAGCTCATTCGCCAAGTGGACAAGTGGCAGGAGGAATACAACGGTGGTGAAGGCCGCACAGTTGTGCACTGCTTGTAAGTGCTAAGAGGGGCTCTGCACCTCAGAGGGGCCCGGCCACGGTCTACTGTCCCCCTAGTTTACTATCCCTTGTGTCTCTATAAATGGAGAAGAAAATAAGTAGGTCTGGGTGAATGCAGATCATCTGTCTACTTGCTAAGGATTTGGTTTGCTTTGCAGAAAACGAGAGGCACATTCTGCATTGCATGAGGTATCACTGCTATAGAAGTAACCCCTGACCTTGTGTTGCCCTTCTCCCACCCCACCCTTCCCAAGAAACACCTGAGTGGGTTCACTGGGCTCCTACCAGCTCATGAGAGCCAAGTGTTAAGTTTAGGGGTATTTCCTGAGCTGATTATTAAACTGTTGGTAAGTTGAAATCATCCACAGTGGAAGTATTTACATCCTCTACATCAGCAAATGCTGCAAATCAGGGCCCCTGCCCCACCTGGCAAAGCTGGTGATAGCACAGCTGCCCTACCATCACACTAGTTGATAATACTCTAGGAAATCATGTCAGAAGTTTCAAAGGAACTGTCTTTCAAAGGAATTGTCTTCTGAGAGAATTTTGTTTGTGTCTTGTTTTTTGCCTGGGAATGTGTATATATGTGATTATGTATACATATTTGGTTAGAGCCGGTGTCTCCAAAGCATGGTCTCCAGGCCAGCAGATCTAGCAGGTGCTCAGAGGGAGAAACCCCTGCTACAGAGCAGTGATTTCCCAATTGTGGCTGCACTTTGAGGGTGTTTTAGGGAGATTTTTAAAAACTACAACAACAATAACAAAAAAGAAAAAAATAACTGTGCCCAGGCCACACCCAGAGCAATATGCTTTATCAGAATCCCTGAGGAGAGGCCCCAGACATCCATGTTTTTGCAGACTACTAGATTATCTCAACATGCGGCCAAGGTTGAGTCACTGAATAGAGACAGCCATGCTTTGTGGAGCACTTTCACCTGCAGTTTCTCATTGGTGATGATATGTAGCTAATCAGCCAGCTGGGATTGGCTTAATGGAGCAAGCAATTAGAAAGTCATGCAGTTAAGGAAAATGTTTAGAGAATTTGTTGAAACTTCAAGTATAGGCTTATGTCTCTTTTCAGCGGAGTGTCATTAGCACACAGTGAGATCTCTCCCAAATTGAAGGGAAAATGAGGTTTAACCCTGGGCAGACTAACCCTAGTTAAAATGATAAGCTTGCCTAAGGACATGGGTTACCCTCACCTTGAGGCCCATCCCTCATGCCCTGCCACCTGCCCAGGGGCCCAGGAGGGTCTGTGGTACCTCAGAACTGTGCCCTGCCTCTCAGGAGTCGAAAGGTGGCAGTATTTCTTCCTAAGAAACTGACAGTCCCTTGAGAAGAGTCTTCTGAACCCATTCACACTTAGCCTCAACCAGAGGCCCCAATCCTTTGTCCTCCCTGCTTACTGCTTTTCCCTTCCTTCTTATAGACCCAGTTCATTAAAAACATTTCTACCAAGAAAATGTCAAAGAGGATTGATTAGCAGCACACACCCCCATTTTTATTTCTCTAAGTGCAGATATAACTTCTGATCAGAATACAGTTGGTGGGGGGAGGGGGTCACCAGTGTGAATTGATAAAGACCCAGCAAGGAAAATTGCCATTTTAGTTAAGGTTTGTATTATATGTAAGGTCTTTTGAAAAACTAAAAACAGTCTGCAGATCCCCATATCTGTGTCTGGAGTGTGTCAGTGTCTGGAACTTGGAATGTAATGCATGCATGGTACCTCCTTTGATCAGCAGCTTTCTAACAAGGACCAGTGCTATAACCCAAAGGACTAGTCACACTGGGGGACATTGAGGCACTGGGACGGCCTGCGGGAAAGATACAGAGACCCCTTAAATTACTGCACCTTATAGACAACCACCGACTATACCCTCCCAAGACCCAGCTGTGACCCCAGAACTAAGCAATCACATTGCCATTCCACGTGATGTCTACAGCAGGCTGTTCTTTATCGTGTACAGTGGTGGGCGCCTGTCATTTATGTCCTCTTGCCAGCCCAGCACCCCACCCCTATTCTGATAGGAGAAATTGATCTTTCTTTGGGAAACATTTTCCCCAATTCTGAAGTCCCCATGGTTGCCACAGGGCTGCCTCTTGCTCTCTTGGCATCAGGGTGGACATGAGACCTATGCCTGGTAAGACTGTTTATGGCTGTTTAGATTTATAAATCTTTTAGTTGTGAGAAACAAAGTTAGGTTGAACTCGTATCCTCCAGTATAGGGTGGGAAAGAATGCTTTGAACCACGGAAGCTCTCTGCTGTTCATTTCTGAGGTAGGAACATTGTATTCAGCATAGCGTAGTGCCACCTAACGGTTGTGGGCAGAGCAGTCCCTGCCCCCAGACAGACCTCCAGGTGCTGTAATTGGGATGGTTCTTCGAGCCTCACATATACTCACGGTGAGCAAATAGGGGTGTTCTTTTTTTCTTTATACATCTCCCAGTTCATAAAACCAGAAGAAATAGATAGAAATAAGGGATTGCCATTTTGCAAAAATAATGGATGTAGACAGTGGTCCTGAACAGCTGCTGAAAGCATCAGGTGAAAAGCTGGTGGGGGAAAAGGAGTGTGGTATCAGTGCAGAGACAGAAAGTAGGCTAATGGAGCAGAAGAGAAAATCCTGGAATGGAGCCACACGTCACGATCACCTTATTACAGCAAAGACCCCACAGCAACATACCTACTGCAGGGCAGGAGCAAAAGACAGGTTGTGCACCTGGCCTCCCTCCTCATGCTACATATAGAAATCATTTCCAGATGGATCATGGACCAAAATGTGAAACTGAAAACAATGAAGCTTCCAGGAGAAAATCCTCATGACCATGAGGCAACCAAAGATGATGTTATCCAAGACACAGAACACTAGCTACAAAAGAAAATAGTGGAAAAATTGGATTCCATTAAATTTAAGCACTACTGTTTGTCAAAAGACACAAAGGAGAGTGAAAAATGCAAGACAGAGAGTGGACAAAGAGTCGAGTGATACATGCATCCGACAAAGGACTCACAGCCAGAATGCCTCACTACTGCAAGCCAATAAGAAAAGATCGACCCAATTGTTTGAGCAATAGACTTGACGAGAGATTCGTTTTATAAACAAAGAAGATGTACATAGCCAGTAATCACAGAAAAGGCACTCAGCATTATTCATTTTCAGGATAATACACACTAAAACCAGAATCAGGTGCCCCCTACACACTCACTAGAATGGGTGAAATAGGGCAGCCCTGGTGGCGCAGCGGTTTGGCGCAGTCTGCAGTCTGGGGTGTGATCCTGGAGACCCGGGATCGAGTCCCACATTGGGCTCCCTGCATAGAGAGCCTGCTTCTCCCTCTGCCTGTGTCTCTGCCCCTCTCTCTCTGTGCCTATGAATAAATAAATAAAATCTTTAATAAAAAATAGAATGGGTGAAATTGAAAAGACAAATAAATGAAAATACCAAGAGTTGGTGAAGCTGCAGAGTAACGGGAACTCCCATCCCCTGCTGGCAGGAAGTAAATATGGTACTGCCATTTTGGATGTGTTCGACAGCAATGCTGAAGGCTAAATATAAATATATTCTCTGAGCTCTTCCCCTCCTAGGTACGTGACTATGGAATTGAGTCATATATGCACCAGGAGACATTTTTATAGCAGATTTACTTAGAATACTGAAAACTAGAAACAGCCCAAACATTCCTCTGCTGATAGGTAAATAAATTATACAGTAGTGTATCTATTCAGTGGGATTTTTCTGAGCAATATAAAAGAACAAACCACTGATAAAAGGTGGATGATTCTCACATGGATAATATTAAGTAAAATAAGCCAGAAGCAAAATAGCAGGATTCCATTTATACAAAATTCAAAAACAGACCAAAGAAATTTATGATGCCCAAAATGAGAACAGAGGTCATCTTTGAGTTATTGATGATATTGATGAGAAAGAAGTCTGAGGGAGGCCTAGGAGGCTAATCGTGGTCTGCATCTTGATCTGAATGATGGTTAAGTGGCATATGCATTTGGAAATTAACTAAAATATATACTTACCACTTGTGGACTTAATTGTAGGTACATTATACTTTATTTAAAAAACTGATTTCGGACTTAATTATGAACTGATAAAGCTGGCATTCCAGCACAATGATCAATCCTAAAATCACAAAAACAAGGAACAACTTGATATTTTGTGCCTGCTTCCCAACGAAGTATACTTGTAAAGTATCCTTGTCTTAAAGAATATGTAATTCTTATGAAGCTGTGGAGCTTACTCTCAGTTTATAGGAAATGAGGGAGAGAAACATGTTAAATGATTCACAGAAATGCAATGAATGAGAACAACCCAGGACATGGGGTTCTCTACAGGAAAGATGACCCCATTTTCTCAACAAATAAATTGCCAAGAAAAAAAAAAGAGCAAAGAGGAACCTATAGATTAACATAAACTTGTAAGACATATCGACCAATTACAATGTGTGGACTTTACTTGGATGTGGATTTGAAAATGTCAGCTGTAAGAAAATGTCTGAAACAATCTGGGAAATTGGAACAGTGACTAGAAATTCAATTATATGAATATAGTAATATTTATTTTAGATATAATAATTATACTGTGTTTATTTTTTTAAAAAATCCCTTAGCTCCTTGAGAAATGGTTGATCTCAGAGCTGGTGCAGGGAAGGTACAAGATGAGTCTGGAACACCTTGTGGTTCCAGAAAGTAAGAAAGTACTCAAAAAAGAATGGAGGTCTGATGGAACTCCTAATGGCCAACACCAGAACAATTTCAGCAACAAAATAAAGATTGATACTATTGGATTTTAGATCATCGAATAAAATGAACATGTGTAAGTCTAAATGGACTTCTAAATAAATAATAAGATAAAAGAGGTAAGCAAATAAGTCAAATGCCAGAGAAAAGGCAGCTCTCTCTTACAGTAGAATGTTGGAGAGAGGGAAGTGGAAAATCAATTCGACAAACAGCACAGTAACCATTGTTGCAGGCAGAATCCACCAATAGATCCTAAAGCCAATGGGTGAAACTTTGAGGAGAGACAAGGCATTTGCAGTGTTCCAGAGTATCTCTCCCAAGATAGTGACTATAAGGAAAAGATAACTATTCAGTGAAAAAAAAATTGCAAGGCACCATCTTAAAAGGTGATCAAGGCCAACATGACCAGCAATAAGACAATTCAGCATCGTGAACCCCTACAGGGATGGACGGACAGTCCTTCTGTGGTTTTCTAGCCAAAATGCATAACCTCATTCTCAATTATGAGAAAGCATCAAACCCAAATGAAGGGACAGTCCACAATTTGTATTTTGTAATAACTTCTCAAACTGTGAATGGAGACCATGGCTACTGTCTACAGGTGCGTTCTATATTTTGTATTCTACAAAATAACTGACCAGTACTCTTCAAAAGTGTCAAGATTGGGGCACCTGCATGGCTCAGTCAGTTAAGCATCTGCTTTGGCTCAGCTCATGGTCTCAGGGTCACGTCCCATGTCTGGCTTACCCACTCAGTAGGGAATCTGCTTCTCTCTTACCCTCTGACTCTCCTCCTGCTCATGTTCTTTCTCCCTCTCTTTCTCTTTCTCTCTCAAATAAATATATAAAAATATTTTTTAAAAAAGTATCAAGGTAAAAAAAAAGGAAAGACTGAGGACCTGTCACAGACAAGGAGACTAAGGAGCCAAGACAAGTCAGTACAAGGCAAGGTCCGAGATTGGATCCTGGACCAGAAAAAGGACATTGGTGACATTTGACTGGTGACATTGGACTAGGCCTGTAGTTGAGTTAATAATACTGCCCCAGTGTTAATTTCCTGGTCCTGATCACATACTATGACTATGAGAGGTGTTTGTATCAGGGGAAGGTGAGTATGCTAGGGAACTCGCCGTGTTGTGTTTGCAATGATTCTGCACATCTAAAATTTGTTCAGAATGAAAAGTTTTATTCAGAGAGAACCCTTACA
Organism: Vulpes lagopus; assembly: GCF_018345385.1. NCBI lineage: Eukaryota > Metazoa > Chordata > Mammalia > Carnivora > Canidae > Vulpes > Vulpes lagopus. The sequence goes on along the minus strand of NC_054824.1, from coordinate 111,387,744 downwards.
TTTTAGAGATAAATAATGAAATACTCATGGATTGTTTTAAGGCCAAGTCCGTCTTTGTTTTTTTTTTTTTTTTTTTCCAAGTCCGTCTTTGAACATACCCAACACTCATCACGAGTTTTCATGGCCAATACTAGATGAGGTGTTTATTCCCTGAAAATTTTCAGCCCTGGGTCCTGAATAAAACTGATAGGGCGCCATATCAGATTATAGAATCCAGGGCAGAGGCGTAGCTAGGAGAGCAGAACGTGCCAGTTGATCATCGCCTCCAGTCAGGTGACCCGTGGGCCCAGTGCTTGGGCTCATTGACACCATTTGCTTTAATTAAAAGAATCCGCCCAGGTGGAGCATTCCCCTAGCCTCTGAGGCCCTCACCATTACCTGTTGCTTGGGCTTGGGCACCACGAGAGGTTGCAGTGTGAGGGCCAATGGGACCATCTGATTTCTCTTCCAACAGGAACGGAGGAGGCCGCAGTGGGACGTTCTGCGCCATCAGCATCGTCTGTGAGATGCTCCGGCACCAGAGGACGGTGGATGTCTTCCATGCGGTGAAGACACTGAGGAACAATAAGCCCAACATGGTGGACCTCCTGGTAGGACCCTCACTCTGGCCTGCTGAACCGGGTGTCTTCCCACTTGGCTGGCGTAGTTGGTGGTAAAACTGATTCCTGGGCGAGGAGACTCATCTGCAGAAGCATAGTAGAATCACTGTGCTTGCGAGGGCCTTCCTCCCTCCCCTCTCTCACTTGGCTTTTCACAGGGTGACTTCACCTCCACACACTGGCACTGTGGAAAGAGGCGAGACTCAAAAGTGAACACCCTTATTAATTTCCCTTCCTGGCAGTGCCTTCCACATGGCTAAGCGCTTAGTCTTCACGGGGAAGACATAATCACAGCACACCAAGTGCCAGATTTTCTTTTTTTTTTTTTTAGATTTTCAAATTATATATTTTATAAATAGCTTAATCATCTAATATTTATCAAAGCTGTGAATTTTAGTTTGACATTGAAATATTGCATTTAAGTCTAGTGGCCATATCCCAGATGAGGATGAAGGAGCCAAGAAAGAAAGGATTAGGGGCAATTATTAGAGTATTTCAGGAAATCTTTCTTGTGTGCAGCTATTTAAATGCCAACCGCCGCAACTTGCAAGCAGTAGAATAGCTTAAAGGGGGGGAGCTTTCAGATTCGGTGTTTGTACCTCTGTGTTGATGGAAGAAGGATCTGAAGGAAACGATGGGATGATCCCAAGGTCAGGAGAACAGCCTGGGGTAGGGAGAGGGAGGAAGACATGGCTGGTACCACAGGCCTGGAAAGCCTGTATGGCCTGGCCCTCAGCACTGGGTCAGTGGGCTTCAAATCTAACGTATAAGAAAGGGACTAAAGAGGGAATGGAGCTTCGAGCCAAAGTTGAGAAAGTCGCCGTGGTCCCAGTCATCACAGTGCCCCAGGCTGTGTAATGACAGTCACCATTGCCAACCCACTCCTGGGACACATCCTCCTTCGCCCAAGTCACTGTCCTGGGGCATTTGCTTCCCCCAGGTACACATGTCCTGCTTGATGGGTTATTCTGTTTCCAAGAAGCAGGGTGCTGCCCAGAGAATTTGGTGGAGGGGCTCTGTTTGGTCAGGTGCCAACTTCCAGAACCATCAGCAGTTAGTACCTTGGCTTCTGTGGAAAAGGACCATGCCCTCCAGACTGCTGACCTCTCCTCCCCGCCCTAGGGGATGCCCAGGAAAACCCAAAATCTACTCTCAGCTCTGCTACTCATTCAACTCAGGTGACCTCAGACAAAGTAACCTGGCAATTCACGTCTCCTTGAGCCAGTCACTTAGCTTTCCTGACCCCAAGTCCTGTAAACCAGGGATAACGTTGGCTGGTTGAAGTGATCCCGCTAGACAGTATGTGTGAGAGTGTTTTGGCAACTGCAAAGGTAAGAAAGTGGTTCTTGAGGGTGCAGGTGTTTACTGGGCATCCTGTAGCCAGCAGGTACATATGAGCTGGTTGGGTGAGGAGGATGAGGTGGCATGATGACAGCAAGCAGCTGTCATTCACATGGTGCTTAATATGTGCCAGGCCACACACTCAGTGGCTTTTACAGAGGCGCAGATTTCAAGTGAATAGGCTAAGGCTGGCTGGCGTGTCCCGTGTGCAGGCGTCCCTAGAGCCAGCCCCTCCCAGAGGCAGAGAACTGTCTCACTCCTTGGGATCACCCGTGAATTTGGAAGAGTTGTACCAGAATCCTCCGTCTTCGGGGCTGGGTGGGGGCAGTTGAGATAGGGCAGCTGGGCCATCAGAGGTGGCCTGAGTTTAAGACCGATAAGAAGGGTGGCTCAGTGGTTGAGCATCTGCCTTTGGCTCAGGGAGCCTGCTTCTCCCTCTGCCTGTGTCTCTGCCTCTGTCTGTGTGTCTCCCATAAATAAATAAATAAAATCTTAAAAAAAAAAAAAGATAAGAAGGTGGGCAGAAGATGGAAGCAAATACCTAAATTAAAATATTCTGACTTAAGTGGCATTTAACCTCTGGGATTCAGGGACCGATGTGTAGCTTCCAAACTTTGGTTGGTAGTTGGGCAAAGCTGACCTTGATGAAAAAAATATATGTATCATTTCCCTCTCACCGCAGCCGGAATTAAGCAGGTCATTAGTAATAGACCCTTCCGGGGCTTTCCACTAATGGCTCTGGCTGTAGCTTTCATCACTCACGAATTTTTATGTGCAGAAACAGTGCAGCTTTTTCCACATTGGTGGTACAGACTAAAGGATGGAGGTGATTCTTTGTGGACTGAATGGACATGCAGGTGGTGGGACCAGCAGAGAGCCCACTGTTCTATAATAATTTAGGAGTTTCTGTGATTAGGTTGCTCTAATAGAGAAAATAAGATCTTTGGATGCCCAAACTTCTGAGGGTCAATACCAGTTTTAGGATAAGGTCAGTACTGAAAAATATAAGGAAAGTATTTTCAATTTCCTGGAAGAATGTCTGATACATTTGTGACAGTGATTGTTAGCAAAATAATAGGTAAAATCTGGTGACCAGAGGAACAAATGTCACAGGGCTCTTTTCAGAGGGCTTGAAGCTTCCTGAATTGAATGAGGACTCCTGTCATTTGTTTGTTTTTTGCTTACAAGTACAATTTCTGTTACTTTGGTAGTCATATATGTGTACCTTGGCTGAGGGAATTAATTAATTCAGGTCCAGGTGATAAAACCCAATACAATTTCATTGGGCATAGAAGACCATCTGAAGCCCAAGCCTCTCCTAAGCACAAAATGTTGTACGAGCCACTGAAAAGCACAGGGTACTGAGTCTGCCTAGCTGCATCTTCTTAGAATGATGAAATGTGTTCCAGAAAGTCCTGGAGCGCACTTCTGTGCTGGCTGGTCGGGAGGCAGAGGGGATGGGGTGTGGAGGGCCAGGGACTGGGTCCCATAGGAGGCTCAGTCGCCACCCCCCCCACCCGCCACCTCCTCCTGGCCTGGTTAGATTCAGATGGAGTCCCCAGTGCCTGAGCGCCTTTGAAGTTTCTAGGGAAATGGGCTGCTTCAACAAACATCTCCTTTCTTTTTTTGTCCTCACTGGCTTTTAGGCGTTTCCAGAGCTCCGTTATGATTTTTTTGTTTTTTTTCCCCCCAGGGCTCTGTTTGAACAGAGAAACAGCCTTTGGGGGACAGATCTTTCCTAAAGAAACATTGTCCCCTGGAAGGTGGGGGAACTCTGGCCAACATGATGGGATTTGACATACATCTGCATTGTCGAAGGTTACCAAGATCAGGATAATTAACACATCCATCACCCCGCTTAGGCTACATACTGGACTCCTGTGAGTCTGTAGTGAGAATGCTTAAGATCTATTCTCAGCAACTTCCAAATACATAATACTGTATCACTAGTAACTGTAGTCACCCTGCCTGTACATTAGATCCCAAGAACTACTTATAACTGAAAATGTGTACCCTTGACCAACATCACCTCATTCCCCTACCCCAGCTCCTGGCAACCACCATTCTATTCTGTTTCTATAAATTGGCTTTTTTTTTTTTTTTTTTAATGAAAGCATTAAAGAATCCTAAGCTCTAGGCTCACCACAGTGGCCGTGATTCAGTTGATCTAGGGGCTGGCTGCAGCAGCCAGATGTTAAAAGCACCCCAGGTAATTCTAGTATGTGGTAGGGTTAAGAAGCTTAGTGCCCAGTCTAGAATGGCTCCAGCCAGGGCCATACGTCAGAATTACCTGAGGCACTGTCACAAAAGCCAAGGCCCCAGACCAAGTGTGGGTGCATGTGTATGTGTATGGGTGGATGTTGGGGGCTGTGTGTAGGTATGGGTGGGTGTGCATGTGTATGGATATTGGGGGTGCATGTATACATGTTTAGGAGTAGATTGTGGGGGTGTGTAGGGGGGGTACATGCCATGTGCAGGGGTGGATGTGAGTGTGTGTGTGTCAGTGTGTGTGTAGGCATGAATAGTGGTGTGGGGGGTGGGCGTGTGTATGTGAGCATATATATGGATGTGTGTGTGTGCATATGTAAGGATGGAGGGGGAAGTAGGTGTAGGGAGGTGGGTATGTGTGTGAGTATATATATGCGACGGGTATTGTATGTGTATACGTGTGTGTATGTGCATGCATAGGGGTGGGTATGTGTATGTGAGTATATGTATGTATGTGTACACGCGTGTGCACGCATACATAGAGGTAGATGGGGGAGTAGGTGTAGGTGTGGGTATGTGCGAGTGCTGAAGTGGAGGACATAGGCCCCAGACGGGGAGTCAGAGAGGCCCAGTGTGGCCCATCTCTGGAGACACTTGAGGACATTCCACTTCCCTTGGGCCTGGGCTTGGGCCTGGGCTTGACACACAGCCTCTGGGAAGCACCCATTCTCCCCGAGTCCTCCTGTGGAAGTCCAGGTGTAGTCTTCCTGCACCCTGCAGAAAGTAATCTCCAGTAAAGCCCTGTGCCCTTTCCCCCTGCCCCCCACTCCAGACTCTGACTTCCTTGAGTCAGGAACTGGCTCAGGCAGCAGAGCTACTGGCTTGGGGCAGGGGTCCAGGACACAGGCACTGAGGGACCCTCACCCATACAGAGCTTCCCCTCGCTGCCCTTGAACCTGGGGAGGCTGTGACCACACACTGATGAGTCTCAGTAGGAAACCAGGCACAAACTTCCCTTCCTTTGAGGGAAAAACATTCTCCCTACATTTTTCAAGGCAGAGATGAAAGTAATGATGCACTCTGTCTATTGTCAGAGACACACCGCTGTCTCATTGAGGGGTGTCCCTGGCTGGGAATGTCCTGGGAACATTGACACAGATGGCCCCACTCATGATTATTGGCACACTGGGGACCACTTGACCTTCTGGCCAGGGCCATTAGTCAGGGTTTTTTCCAGACTGTAGGACCTATCAGTCCAGGACCCAGGTGAAATTGTGAAATTTGTTTCAGGTTCAAAGAGCAGGCGCATTGGGGAGAGAAGGGTTACCCAGGTGAACTGTGCATACTGCTCTCTGAATCGTGTCAGAGATTCCCACTCACAGGCAGCATGGGAACTGCGAGTGCCCAGGGTGACCGCAGGACCCCTGGTTCCTCAGACACAAGGCAGCATGTGCTGAGACGGGCACAGCTCAAGCCCTTCAGGAAGCTCCCCAAAGCCACTTGCAGGCCTTGCAGCCTCGTGATGTACTCCCTGAGTGAACAGCGGTGTGGGGAGTTGGGGAGCTCTAAAACATAACCTCGCTTTTAGATGCCTCTTTATTTTTTATTTTTTTATATTTTTTTTTAAATTTTATTTATTTATGATAGTCATACAGAGAGAAAGAGAGAGAGGCAGAGACACAGGCAGAGGGAGAAGCAGGCTCCATGCGCCGGGAGCCCGATGTGGGATTCGATCCCGGGTCTCCAGGATCGCGCCCTGGGCCAAAGGCAGGCGCCAAACCGCTGCGCCACCCAGGGATCCCTATTTTTTATTTTTTAAAAGATTTTTAAATTTATTTATTCATGAGAAACACACACAGAGAGAGAGAGAGAGGCAGAGACATAGGCAGAGAGAGAAGCAGGCTCCATGCAAGGAGCCTGATGTGGAACTCGATCCCCCGTCTCCAGGATCACACCCTGGGCTGCAGGCAGCGCTAAACCGCTGCGCTAAACTGGGGCTGCCCTAGATGCCTCTTTAGATGTCACTTTGCCCTCTTCATGAGAACCAGAGGTGGGTCTGCCGTGAAGGTGGGTTTGGGGGCTTTAGAGGGGAATAGCTGGCCACCTTGGTTCCCACCTTATCCAAGGATGACCCATGCTCGTGTTTGGGCTTTGCATGCCCAAAGCCAGCTGATGTTGCCCAAATCAGGAGAATGTGGGATCCAGGCAGAAATGTTCTTTTTTTTCCCCTGGAACCACAGAGATAGCTCATGTGGCTTAATTATACCTTCCAAAGCAAGTGAGCTGAGAGAGGAAACTGCAGAAGACAGGCCTGTACCTGGTGATCAAGGGTAATCAGTTGCTTTCCAGCATTTCCTGGGGTGCTTGGGGGAGGCCACACAACAATTTATGGTCTTCCTTCTCCTTCCCTTTATTTTGCTGATTCAGAAACCAGTCATCACAGAATCTACTGGGATTGACAGTTTGCTTAGGAGGGATAAGATGATAGCAAATTCATTTTGAAAATTATAGTCGTGCCTGGGACAGGGCAGCTTCAGTGATTCTAACATAGCAACCCCTTCAGTGAAGCCCACAATCCTTTTAGGGGTTGTGGCTGGAGGCCAGTGGCTATATGACCCTCTAGATGCATGTTCATATATTACAAACCATCAAAAGGATGGTTTGTAGTAGTCACCAAAATTGCACAGTTAGGTTTATGCGAGACCATGTTTATGCAATAAGTAATTGTATCTCTCAGATTTCCATGAAAAACATTGTCTCTGTGAAGGAAACAGGAGAACAGGATTGACCACTTCATAGCCAACATTTCAGCCCAGTCATCTGACAACATGGCCTTTTAGAATTTTGAAATGTAAATGGTTTCTTTTAAATATTTTGAAAATAAAAGTATCAAATCCTGAAATATGGATCAGAAATCTTTGATAGATGCATGTTCAGTTCTCTTGGGCATATACCTAGGAGTGGAGTTGCCAGGTCATCAGCCAATTCTTCTGTTTAACCTTTTGATGACCTGTTGGATGATTTTCTTTTCTTTTTTTTTTCTTTTTTTCTTTTTATTTATTTAGTTTTATTGGAGTTCAATTTGCCAACATATAGAATAACACCCATTGCTCATCCCATCAAGTGCCCCCCTCAGTGCCCGTCACAGTCACCCCCACCCCCTGCCCACCTCCCTTTCTACCACCCCTTGTTCATTTCCTAGAGTTAGGAGTCTCTCATGTTCTGTCTCCCTTTCTGATGATATTTCCCACTCATTTTTTCTCCTTTCCTCTTTATTCCCTTTCACTATTTTTTATATTCCCCAAATGAATGAGGCCATATGATGTTTGTCCTTCTCCGACTGACTTATTTCACTTAGCATAATATCCTCCAGTTCCACTGTTGGATGATTTTCTGAAGTGGCTACACCTTTCACATTCCCACCAGCAGCGTATGAGGTTCCAGTTTCTCCTCGTCCTTACCAACACTTGTTACTGTCTTCTTAATCCTAGCCATCCTGGTGGATGCTACTGATATTTTCATCTTGTGGCACTTCTAATATGTTGAAATGGTCTGTTTGCTTCCTGTCTTCCCCTCCAGATCGTAAAGTCCCAAAGAACAAAAGCTGTATCTTAAAATCCCTGGTCTCCAGCCTTCAATATTTATTGGGTTGAATCAAATGCTGCTAAACCCATATTTTGTTATCATTTACATATACGGCCAACGTTTGACACTCCCAACTGTATGTCAGGTTCTGTGCTAAAGACTGGTGTATTACATGCAAAGGGATAAAATATGGCTCTTTGTCTTCAAATAAACAGATTGGACTAGTGGGACATTCAGAGAACAAAATGTAGGTGAAGACAAGAAGACTGCAATGACTAATTAAGAGGCACATATCCAAAAGATGGAAATTTAGTTTTAATTAATTTGGCAAACTCAAAGTAAGTGATCCATTTCCTTGGTTTTGGCCATTGTGTTGGGTAGTGAGACAGTGGTGCACACACTTAACAACTTGTGAAAGCTTATCTCTTATGGAGATGGGAAGAGAGCCTTCTAGATGCTGAGCCACTCTGTCTCAGCTGCCAGGCTGCTGCCAGGTGGCAAATAGAAGCATCCTCAGCTGCTGTGTCCCTCTGCTTGGCTCAGAGACCACACTAAGATGAGCGTGCCATTAGCACACCACACAAACACAAGTGCAAATGCCCTCTCCTACCACCTGAGATCCCACCAGGGCCAGAACCTCAGGCAGGTCTCCCTCAGGCCAAGGTCCATGATCTAAGAAAGCTGTGCTCAAGAAAAATGACTTTGCTGCCTGATTAACAACTGACATGTGGTTCCCAGAGGGAATCCAACACTTCCCCTCTGGGCCTTTCGTTACATGGTTCCTCTACCTGGAATGCCTGTAGGTACCTGCTGCCTCTTACAGGTCCTCCCTAGGAAGTTATGCTCCCTCCCCCTCTACGCCCAGGTTGGGGGACCATTCGGGGGCCCTGTTCCGTGCCGAGCCTTGTTATCATTGGGTAGTGGTCTTAGTCAGACCATGGAATTCTCAAAGTCAGGGACCAGGTCAAGTACTTGGTACTTAAGAGGTGCTTGTAAATTCTCACAAAATGGAAGACATCGGGGGTATAGCTGGGCCAGGAGTGACGCATTTATATGTTGAGGACCTTGTATGAGCGAATCACAAAATATTTCTCCCAGACTTTGGGGAAAGTCTTTTTTTTTTTTTTTCCCTTCTACTTCTTGATTGATTTTTCCCATACTCTGTATTCAGGATGTTGATGTACAGGTAAACATTTATGTGTGGACAAATCTATATATGTGTTCCAGTTGTCCAGAGCTTTCCAGGAATTCTAGAAGAGGTAGATGTCAAAATACCTTTCATCGGGAAACAACTTGTGGGGAATGTCTCCAGACAGCAGATGTTTGTGGCTCCCAACCGTGACTTTCTGATTCATTTCTGATTCAAATCCTTCTCAGTTTTATTTCTTCCAATTAAAACCCTAACCTGGCATAATTGCTCTAACAGCACCAGCATTTGGATATCACATAGCTGACATCTTCTCCCTTCCGCTTTCTAGGATCAGTACAAGTTCTGCTATGAGGTGGCCCTGGAATACTTGAATTCTGGCTGATGGCATAAACAGCGCTGCAAACCAACCCTTTCATCCCACAAAGCCAAGACGTTCCATGGTATTTGTGTAGATGAGATGAAGACTTCTCAATATGCTTATTTTGCTTTGCATAATTGGCTCTTTTTAAGAGCCCAAGAAAGCGTTTATGAAACTGCTTTGCACTGCCCAACTCCCAGCAATGCTGCTGCCTGACAGAAGCACACACACAGCACAGTCATCAAATACTGTCCTCCTCGGCATTGGCTTGTTAGAGCAGCGTAGACATCTGGTAAACCCAAGAGCACAATTATATTCTTATGAAGGAATTTGTACCTTTGGGGTATTATTTTGTGGCCCGTGAACCCTTTGTTATTGTTACGGCTGAGTGTACATTTTTGTTTTGTGGAGAATGCTACCTGGCATTATGATAATATATTATTTTAGTTAATATTTGTATTTTAACATGTTGCATAATATAAGCTTCTGTACCTTTCCAAGACTAACAGATAAACATATAACGAACAAAGATACGCTGTATGAGTTGTTGTTTCTATCAGATTTGTATTGTTTCCAAGGGAAAAAGCTTGGGAAGAAGTCAGTTCAAAAATGCAAAGCTCGATGATGAGATTCACAGATCCAAAGCTTCTCCCTTTGTTTATATTGTAAATATTTTTGATTCCATCAAATTATTTATTCATTAAAAGAAATTTTTGTGAAGCACAGTGAGTGACAATCATTTTTATGAAGCGCAGGAAATGATTGATTGTATGATGTGACCTTGTGTGAATTCTTCCTCAATAAATAAAGAGCGTGACCAGTCTTGCTGTATTCCTGGTGTCCCAGCGCCCCGGCGAGGGGGGCAGCTCCGGTCACCGCAGGCCCCTGGCAGACAGATGGGGTCTGTTGGCCTGGAGCAGGTAGGGTTGGGATTTTTGAGAGAGAACTTCTGTCCGTGAGACATCCTGGCCCATCCTGGGAGCCTCCCTGGTGGGGGAGGAGCTGCCTGCCCCCTGACCTGGTGGGCACAACTGTTGCAGAGTGCAAGAGGCCAGTCCCAGGGCCGTGACTTCCTGACCAGGACAACCTCTTCCTTTCGCTTTTTTGTCTTGGTCAGTGGGGTAACCTCTGTCCTCTCCAGGCTTCATTCAAACCTGAAACTTGCTAAGAGAACTGAGAGAACACTTTATAAGGGGTTAAAGGATCAGGACACAAATCTGTGTTTAAGCAGGACATAAAGCTGAACAAGACAGTCCCTGGCCGAGAGAACGATCATGCAGAGTGGCCTGCACCTCGCTCCTCAGGGCCTCTGGCTGATTCTGAGGGAGGAGGTGAGGCCATGCACTGACTATATGAGGTCAAACTGAGTTGCGGGTTATGTTAAGTGACTTCCAACCGACGATGAGTGTGAACTTTTACCAGACACCCAGTTCTGCATCCGAAACTATGCAGGGTGCTTTCCCAACAGGCAGCCATTCCCCCCTGCGACAGTGATGGAACCGTCTTACAGCCCGAGAGACTCAGGTTGGAAGACATCAAATACTTGTCCGAAGCCACCCCATCTGGTCAGTGCCAGGTGCCTCCAGGCCTGGGGAGGCAGAAGGATGGCAGCAGAAGCACAGGCACCCTTGATACAACACACAGTGAAAGGAAACTCCATTCCTGCTGAGACAGGGAGATACGGGACCCATCACCCCCTCCGGAAAATGGGGAGGCTTGACAGGAATTCCTGCCTGCTCTGAGGACCCTGGTGAGTAGGGACAACAAGAGTAGAGGTTGTCTGCCCAGGGGACTGAGGTTGACACCTGCACCTTAGGCCTGCAGTGCTTTGCTGAGCTGTGAGGACACGATCGCTATGCCCTGATGAGGGATTGCCCAGCGCCCCTGAAGGAGATGGGACACCACAACCAGGAGAGCAGGCCAGCACTGAGCTGGGCATCCAGACTAAATGCCTCACCGCTGGGCTCCTCCCATACACTGTCCTCTCACCATCCCCACGCAATTCTCTTCAATTAAACTCCTAAAATGTTAAAAACTGCTCTTTGCATACCTCTTCAAAATGGCTTCCCCCAGATACAGGACTAGGGATGACATGCGGAAAGCTGTACCCACTGTGGGCCAGCCAGCCTGTGACAGGTGGGGAAGCGTGATGCCCTCAGTTCTCTCCTACAGAGTCATGGCTTGGATCTTCATGCCCTAAGCCAAAAGATAAGCCACCTCCGCCTGGCGCAGAAGTGGCTTGAGATTTGGGAGTCTGACAATTCACCCCATTTTGTAGGGATCAAGCCCCATCTCATATTGAGGCCAGTAGTTTCCTCTAGACTTTTGAGTCTCTCAAATTTTCTTTCTTTCACTTGGTTTCACTTCTTAGCAGAAATAGTGATAGAAGAAAAGGGACATTGTGTGGCTTTTTCCGATTTCCCATGAGGCCTTGCAGCATGGTTGAGATTCTCATTTCTTTCAGCACACAGAGTAAGTCTCTGCCCCTTGCCAAGGAAAGAAGTATCCCTTGGCTCAGCGTCCCTTCTCTTTCTTCTCTCAGTACTCTGGGTTCTCCTCTACAGTGGCATCCTCAGCCGCCCAGACTATCGACACCTGCAAAGGCTGGAGACACAGGAAATCCTGCCCCCTAGCTTCCTGACATGGTCCTGCTCGGGAACTACTTAACAGAATTCAGTGTACAGGCTAAAGTGGCTTTGCAATATGTGGCTGCACTGAACTTATTTCCCAAATTCCCATTCTCTCTGTACTTCCAATTAGCTGAGCCCCAGGGGCCATTTTGTGCAAGATGCAGAAGCAGAAATGAGGCAGCAGCTGTATGGTTTTCACACTCAAAAGGTGGGAACAGCTGCAGCCACACCACTGCCATGTGCCAACAAGGTGAACCAGCTGGTAGTAACAGTGTGGATGAGCTGCCCACCAGCACTCTACTTGTTATCCTTCTGGCTTCTGCTTGTGGTCTGGATCCAAACTCATACCCTATTTTTAAGTTTTGTGAAGACATCCCAGTTCCAGGTACAAAAATCATCATTAGTTATCTACTGCTGAAAAACAAATGGTTCTAAAATGAAATGTTCAAAATACCAATAAATACTTAAGATCTCATGCATTTTCTATGGGTCAGAAATTCAGGAGTAGCCTATCTGGGTGATCCTGGCTCTAAGGTCACTCGCTAAGGGACTGTTCCAATGTTGGGTCAGGGCTGCAGTCTTCTGAGATCCTAAAGGGTGGAGGGGCCCGACTTCCAAGATGGCTCACTCACACACCTGGCAAGTTGATGCTGGCTGTTGTCCAGAGATTCAATTCCTTTCCATGTGAGCCCTCATACTTATGCAAGCTGTATAAGTGTCCCTGCAGCACGGGGGCCAGCCTCTCCCAGTGATCCAAGATGGAACAAGGCAGAACCCAACAGTTCTTTTATGACCTCACCTTGGAAGTCTCATTCTCTGCCATCTCCACAATATCCTATTGGTTATAAAGGTCAGCCCTATTTAGTACAGAAGGAAATGCATAAGGACACAAATCCCAGGATGTGAGAATCCTTGGAGGCCATCTGAGAGGTTGGCCACCACCTGCCATCTTATCTATCCTATAAAAGGTCAGTTTTAGAGAAATTCATCCAATACTTCTAATCCCAGACGAGCTAGAGTAACAAAGACCAGATTTACCCACCTACCCAACTAACTGGGAGAAAACATATTTAAAAAAAGAAAAATGCTTTCTTTACTTTTTTTTTTTTTTTTTAGAGAGAGAGAGAGAAAAAAGATCGTAAGTGTGGGGGGAGGGGCAGTGGGAGAAGGAGAGAGAAAATCTTAAGCAGGCTGCATGCTCAGCACAGGGCCTGGTATGGTGCTCAGTCTCACAACCCTGATACCATGACCTGAGCTGAAATCGAGAGTTGGATGCTTAGCCACCTGAGCCACCCAGGCACTCTTAAAACAATGCTTTTCAAGACACTGGACATCAACTAGTAAAGGAAAAACAGAAAGCAAGTTAAGTGGGCCCTAGAATTGCACCAGTTTATAGCCTGGAGAGACTTTCCAGACAATGGGGGCAGGCAGGGAAGCCAGGTATAGCCCAGTGGTTTCCCTTTGAAACAAGAGTTCTCTTATTTGATCTGACAGTTTCCAAAAATCAAAGTGGCTAGTTTTTAGAGCAGGGCAGCAGAGATGAGAGAGCTGTATAAAGAGTTCTGAACATCTGCAGAGATCCCCCATCGAGTCTTCCATTAAGAGCTGATAATATTAAGCATGGAAGAAAATTATCTGAGGCCAAAGAGAGAACCACACCAAAATTAGAGGGAACAACAATTAGAGTTCACACACAGCCAGATTAGCTCCTGTTCCCACTGGATAGAGCACCCAGAAAGATTTGGCCTCAGTAAGTGGCGCAAAATTATCTCTAGACTAAACACAGCTGTAATCCTGCCTAGCAAGGCAATAACTGAAAGGATCAAACTGTCTCCAAGTAACTTAACTGCATCGCAGAACAAAGCTCAAGAATATTTATTGAAATACAAAAATATCCAGTACCCAAGAAAGTAGAATTAACAGTGTCTAGCAAGCAATCCAAAATTACTAAGAACACAAAACAGGAAAGCTGGAAAACATGACACATTAAAAAAAAAGGGGGGGGGAATCAACCAGTCAAAACTCACCCAAAGAGAACAGGGATGATAGAATTAGTAGACCAGTACGTTAAAGCCCTAATTTTATAATATGATTCTACATGATCAAGAAACTAAAGACTTAGCAGATTTAAACTAAAACATGAAAGATATAAAAAAAGATATAAACCTAACTTCAAGAGATGAAAATCACAAAACCTGAGATAAAAAATGTATCAGTGGGATTAATAGCAGATTAGAATGTAGAAGAAATTAGTAGACTTGAAGACATTGATAGGAACCATTAAAAATAAAATACAGAGAGAAAAGATTGAACAAAATTGAACAAAGCATCAGTGAACTATTGAAGTCTCCCCAGAGCAGGGGAATAGAGGGACAGAAAAAATATTTGAAGAAAAGGGGCAAAATTTTCCAAATTTGATGGAGATCATAAATGCACAGATCCAAGAAGCTCAATAAATCTCAAGCATCAGAAACATAAAACTACACTGACATACATCATAATCAAATTGCTAAAAACCAATGACAAAAATAAAATCTGGAAAACAGCCAGAGAAAAAATATATTGCAAGTAGAGAAAGGCACAAACTTTAGCAGACTTCTTTTTGGACACAACAAAAGACAGGAAATAATAGAGCAACAATTTAAAGTACTGCATGGATTAAAAACTGTCAGCCTAGAATTCTATACCCAGTAAGACTATTTCCCAAAACAAAGGTAAAATAAAAATGCTTTCTGATGTATGGAAACTGAAAAAATTCATTGGAAGACTCATGAGTACAAGAAATGAGTCAAGAGTGGCTTCACCAGTTCACATTCCCACCAACAGTGCAGGAAGGTTCCCCTTTCTCCACATCCTCTCCAAAATTCATTGTTTCCTGCCTTGTTAATTTTCCCCATTCTCACTGGTGTGAGGTGGGATCTCATTGTGGTTTTGATTTGTATTTCCCTGATGGCAAGTGATGCGGAGCATTTTCTCATGTGCTTGTTGGCCATGTCTATGTCTTCCTCTGTGAGATTTCTGTTCATGTCTTTTGCCCCTTTCATGATTGGATTGTTTGTTTCTTTGCAGTTGAGTTTAATAAGTTCCTTACAAATCTTGGAAACTAGCCCTTTATCTGATACGTCATTTGCAAATATCTTCTCCCATTCTGTAGGTTGTCTTTGAATTTTGTTGACTATTACTTTTGATTTGCAAAAGCTTCTTATCTTGATGAAGTCCCAATAGTTCATTTTTGCTTTTGTTTCTCTTGCCTTCATGGATGAATCTTGCAAGAAGTTACTGTGGCCAAGTTCAAAAAGGGTGTTGCCTGTGTTCTCCTCTAGGATTCTGATGGAATCTTGTCTCACATTTAGATCTTTCATCCATTTTGAGTCTATCTTTGTGTCTGGTGCAAGAGAGTGGTCTAGTTTCATTCTTCTGCATGTGGATGTCCAATTTTCCCAACACCATTTATTGAAGAGACTTTTTTCCAGTGGATAGTCTTTCCTCCTTTGTCAAATATTAGTTGACCATAAAGTTGAGGGTCCACTTCTGGATTCTCTATTCTGTTCCATTGATCTACGTGTCTGTTTTTGTGCCAGTACCACACTGTCTTGATGACCACAGCTTTGTAGTACCACCTGAAATCTGGCATTGTGATGCCCCCAGATCTGGTTTTCTTTTTTAAAATTCCCCTGGCTATTAGGGGTCTTTTCTGATTCCACACAAATCTTAAAATAATTTGTTCTAACTCTCTGAAGAAAGTCCATGGTATTTTGATAGGGATTGCATTAAATGTGTAAATTGCCCTGGGTAACATTGACATTTTCACTATATTAATTCTTCCAATCCATGAGCATGGAATATTTTTCCATCTCTTTGTGTCTTTCTCAATTTATTTTCAGCAGTGTTCTATAGTTTTTAGGGTATAGATCTTTACCTCTTTGGTTAGGTTTATTCCTAGGTATCTTATGCTTTTGGGTGTAATTGTAAATGGGACTGACTCCTTAATTTCTCTTTCTTCAGTCTCATTGTTAGTGTATAGAAATGCCACTGATTTCTGGGCATTGATTTTGTATCCTGCCACACTGCCGAATTGCTGTATGAGTTCTAGCAATCTTGGGGTGGAGTACAGTATCATGTCATCTGCAAAGAGACTGACTTCTTCTTTGCCAATCTGAATGCCTTTTATTTCTTTTTGTTGTCTGATTGCTGAGCCTAGGACTTCTAGTACTATGTTGAATAGCAGTGGCGAGAGTGGACATCCCTGTCCTGTTCCTGATCTTAGGGGAAAGGATCCCAGTGCTCCCCCACTGAGAATGATATTTGCTGTGGGCTTTTCGTAGATGGCTTTTAAGATGTCGTTCCTCAAAGAGTTAAAAATAGATCTGCCCTACGACCCAGGAATTGCACTGCTGGGGATTTACCCCAAAGATACAGATGCAGTGAAACACTGGGACACCTGCAGCCTGATGTTTCTAGCAGCAATGTCCACAATGGCCAAACTGTGGAAGGAGCCTCGATGTCCATCGAAAGATGAATGGATAAAGAAGCTGTGGTCTATATATACAATGGAATATTACTCAGCCATTAGAAACGACAAATACCCACCATTTGCTTTGATGCGGATGGAACCAGAGGGTATTATGCTGAGTGAAA
The DNA here is from genome assembly GCF_018345385.1 of Vulpes lagopus. Classification (NCBI taxonomy): domain Eukaryota; kingdom Metazoa; phylum Chordata; class Mammalia; order Carnivora; family Canidae; genus Vulpes; species Vulpes lagopus. The sequence goes on along the minus strand of NC_054824.1, from coordinate 111,371,235 downwards.
TAAGTCAATAGGAGAAGGACAAACATTATATGGTCTCATTCATTTGGGGAATATAAAAAAAAGTTAAAGGGAATAAAGGGGAAAGGAGAAAAAATGAGTGGAAATATCAGAAAGGAAGGCAGAATATGAAAGACTCCTAACTCTGGGAAACAAGGGGTGGTGGAATGGGAGGTGGACAGGGGGTGGGGGTGACTGGGTGATGGGCACTGAGGTGGGCACTTGACGGGATAAGCACTGGGTGTTAATCTATATGTTGGCAAATTGAACACCAATAAAAAATAAATTTATAATAAAAAAGAAATGAGTCAAAAGTCTCCGGTAAAAATCAGCATCTATGCAAAGAAATTAAGAACACTGGAAAGAGTAACTAATGGCTAAATGCAAAAGGCCCTTTTTGTTATTATTTAAATATCTTTAAAAGATATTGGACTGTTTAAATTTTTAAAAATAATGACAATGTAGTGTGTGGTTTATAACATAGGTAGAAAGAGAGGGTATGATAACAATCATATAAAGGCAGAGAGGTGAGAAATGGAAATATACTCCGATAAGATTCTTCTAGAATACATGAAGAATGTCTATCTTCAAGAATCTTAAAGGTATTATAGTAAAGATACTATAAGCGCTGCAGCAACCACTAACATCACACAACAAGAGTTATGGCTACTAAACGAATGAAGGAGATAAAAATTGAATCATAAAAAAGACTCAATCCAAAAGAAAGCACAATATGACAAAGAAAAATGGAACCAAGAACAGATGGGACAAATAGAAAACAAAGAGCAAGATGGTAGATTTAAACTAGACTATATCAATAATCACATTAAAATGTAAATGGGCTAAATCCCCCAATTAAAAGCCAAAGATTGTCACAGACCCAACTATATGCTGCCTACAAGAAACCCACTTTGAACATGAAAGAAACCAATCCATCTGCTTCCTATAATATACCCAAGCTACTAAGGCTGGTAGGAAGAAAATCACACAATGGGCCTACTAGTGCTGCTGTAAATTCTTGGGATCCATCTTTTCCTACTAACTCTCCGTGGCAAATAGTTCAAGACTTTCTGCACTCAAGCTACCTAGGCGGCAACAACAATAGCTTTATAACCTAGTTCCCTGGAAAAATAAATGGTCCACTCTCACAGCTAAACATGCATTTATCTCCATGTCCATTCTCACTTCTTTTACCAAATTCAAAGAAAGAATCCTTCAAAAGACAGGTCCTGAGCACAGGAGCCATCATTGAAGTCCCGGGCTCAGGACCGTTCAACCGATGGACGGGTGGGAAGGAGGGGCAGGTTTCTTTCCTCTCTGTTCTAGGAGCTCCTGCTCACAGATACCCTGTTCCCCGGGGGGGTTAATCAGGAAGCCTGAGCTTGTCAGACCACCCCCTTAGTAGCTCTCCCCTCTGTCCTCTTCTCCACCCCACCAAGATCTCAATCTTTCTTGAGGCTTTTATTTTACCCACCCCCAAGATTGTACAAAATCCCCAGTCTTGTGTAGTTAGGATTTCCTCTGCCGCCTGTGCTCATGACAGCCAGGAAGGACTTGTCCAGCCCACATGATTATCAGGCCAGGTCAACCTGTATGAGCCACAGGACACAGGAAATCTGGGCAGCCAGGCATCGAGGGTCCTGTCTCTGGGAGCATCACACTGTCAGCCCCTCTGGGGTCTTGCCACCGCCTTGGGTTGCATAGCTTCCCCCACAGGCTCTCCAGGAATCCGCAGCTCTCTCTTCCCATGCAGTCCTGAGCCATCATTTCTCTCAATGTCCCTCTGCACCCCCCTACCACGCCCCCCAGGACACCCCTAACAACTGCTCCAGTGGGAGGGTCTCATGGGCAACTTCTGCTCTCCTCCTACCCACACAGACCTCCCAGGGCCAGGAATGGAGCTCCTCGGTCCCTGCTTCCATGAGGAAAGAGTAGTGGAAACCAACTAGAAGGTGACCCCAACTCTAAAAGTTATCCTGCTTCGTTCCAGAAAGCCTTCCTTGGCCCTGCAGGCTAGACTGCTCCTCCTCTTAGGACCTTCCCATCTCCTTTATAACCCTAACCCTGCATGCACCCTCTCTACCCATTTATGTGGTGTCCCCCCCAGACAGGAGCTCTGGGGGCGAGGAGTCTGACCCGGGGCACGCCACACGGTGGTGCTGGGACCTGCAGAAGGAACAGAGAGACAAGGGGCTCCGCGCTTGGGAAGGCACGGGCAAGTCCTGCAGGCCCAGAGACTCCGTCCTGGGGCTCACAAACTCCGAGACATCCCACAACAAAAATATGTGCTCTTACTTGAGAAACTGCTAGAAACTGCCAGCTCACCTGCGCTAAAGGGAAAGGAGACAACGGTATTGATCTTGGCCCTGACACAGGGAGAACAAGAAAGCCCAAAGGAGCACGAGTTCTAACCCAGGCAATTAGCAGACAGTGTCGTTTTCGCTCTGCTTCTGTTCCAGCTAATGGCATTTAAATGACGGCGGTGACTCAGCACGTCTCAGCCCAATGCCACACACCCGCCAGGAAATCCGAGGTGTGCGGGGACATCGGCACAGGCTGTGGCATCCCCCGCTCAGACTAACGACCCCAGTTTGCGTCCCTGGCTCTCCCGTGGACAGGGAGCTGCAGTGATTTTACAATTAGGCTCACAGAGCCTCTGACAGCCTCCCCGCAACAGGTGGCACCTGACTTCTCTTCTCCAGACGTGCTTCTCACAAATGGGATGAAGTGCAAGTGGAGGTGTGGTGTGATTTCTGAGATGAGGGCTTGAAAACGCACCATGGGGTCCTGGACCCCTCGTGGACCACTCATCGGGCAGGGCTGGGGGACAGCCAGATGGCCAGAGGAACACCTGTTTGGAGAGGCCCCTGCTGGCAAGGAGCTGAGGCTCCCAACCAACAGCCAGGGAGGGACTGAGTCCTCAGCCAATCATCTGTAGACTAAGTGGGAAGAGGATTTTCCGGCCCCGGGGAAGCCTTCCGATGACCCCACCCCAGCCTACACCTCATGAGGTATACTGAGCTGGAAACACCCACCTAAGCTGCCCCCAGAGTCCCCACCCACAGAAGCTCTGCAAGGTAAATATTTGTTATTTTTAGCTTAGATTTTGAAGGATAATTCAGTATCTCTGACTTGGGTTCCAATTTGGGTACCTAACAGGAGGTTCCAGAAAGAAGTATGTCTAGCTTAGAAATGTAAAGATGTAGGTCAATGTAGGCTTTATATCATCCCTTAGGTTCTGGAACCTTCTACGCAAGTGTTATATCTCAGGGGGCACCTGGGTGGCTCAGTGGTTGAACATCTACCTTTGGCCAAGGACATGATCCTGGGGTCCTGGTATCAAGTCCATCATCGGGCTCCCCACAGGGAGCCCGCTTCTCCCTCTGCCAGTGTCTCTGCCTCTCTGTGTGTCTCTCATGAGTAAATAAATAAAATCTTTTTAAAAAAGTGTTATATCCCAAAGTATAGCACATAGACCATAGCTGGTTCAGGAGATGATTGTAGCTGGCACAAAGATTAACATTTATTTTTTTAACATTTCTGAATTTATTTTACTGTGTATTAGAAAAGTACTGGTTTTCCATTTTCAGTGCTGATTGATTTCTTAGTGTCTGAGGGGCATTTGTGCGTGGAGACGAATATTCACTACTAATTGTAACTCAAGCGATGTTCCAACTATTAATCTTAGGAATTTATTAGACAATTAGCATACTTCTGGATACTAAACAACCAACATTGCCCTAAATATTTACAATTACTTAACACTAATAAATAAAAAAATTATAGATTTAACAAAATAAATGGTCCCAATCAATAAAAAAAAAAACCCTAGATTACAAACCTAACCCAGCACTTTTAGACATTTAATTAAAATCTTGCATCTAACGTATTAATTCCCCCTCAATATGCTAAGACTCTTTAAATGCCAAATGTTCACACAAGAAATGTGAAACTGATTAATGCCCTTACACCAGGAGAGGTTATGATGATACTGGTTCCGTGGCTTTAATTTGTTCATTTTATCCTTGCATATTCCCAGTATCACATGCTTTACATTGTCCTAGGATTTTGATAACACCATCAGTTCAATAACTGATATTTTACACCTTTCTAGGACCCTAGAAATTTACCAGACTCCAGAGTAAGAGGATATCACTTTGATGCCACTGGGAGATGGCAGGCCTTGTGCTGGCAACTTACTGATTGTCTGCTGGGACGTGGCTGGACAGACCAAGTTCATTCAAACCTTCAAACCTGAGCCATTGGTTATCAGGGTGAGTTTCTTGCAGATGCAAAGAAAGAAGCAGTAGGTATTATATTATGAGACATCTCACTTCCTTTCTTCCTTAGCAATGTTGACTTTGAGACTCGAAGTCTTTTCCAATAATGAACTGGTCTCTAGGTTTCATATGTGGCATCTACTTATCGTGCAATAACTGAGATTTGTTGGTCTGGTCTATCCCCATAATTGGAAGCTTGGGGACATAGGTCTTATTATCTCATGATAATTAGTGGAGTTATCCAGGGATTTTGTTCCTTGAGCAAAAAGGGAGTAAGTCTGCAGCTTGCTTTTTCTTCTTTTAAGGGCATTTGGCTAATTTGTTATCTATATTTGGGTATTCTTTAATTGTTACTGTGTGGGATCATGAGTGCTGGCCAACGGCTACTTCACTTCCCACTTGCTCTCTTGTTTGAGGTACAGTTCCCTTTTATACTGGGATTATTTTGGCTGAATCACCAGTTTGAAGTCACTGCATCCTGCGTATGCTGGTCCATATCTACAGCTGACAGAAAGACACATGGTCACCAAAGCAACATGGTACCTACAGATAGCATAGATGACACTTTCCATTATTAAAAATAACAAGGAGGAGGCCTATGACATTGAGCCCACCCTTTCTTGGAATAACTCCCTTTTTTTATACTTTAGATGTTTTTTATTCTTCTCCAAAACACTTATTCAACCCTCAATTTAGTCTTTTCATTTTAATTGGAGATGAGTGTTAGAAACCAAAATGTAGGGCAGCCCCAGTGGCGCAGTGGTTTAGAGTCACCTGCAGCCTAGGGTGTGATCCTGAGTCCTGGGATCGAGTCCCACGTCAGGCTCCCTCTGCCTGTGTCTCTGTGTCTCTGCCTCTCTCTCTCTCTCTCTCTCTCTCTCTCTCTCTCTCTCTCTCTCTCACTGTGTGTCTTTCATGAATAAATAAATAAAATCTTTAAAAAAAAAAAAGAAACCAAAATGTAGGCCCCACGATTGTGTGTGAGCTGCCAATGTTGGAAGCAATGCTATTTCTGTTGATGTTGTTGAGACACTTTTTCCAAAATAACTGTCAATGGTACTTCTTTTAAGTCCATGTATTTACATTGACATTCCAAATTTAATGCTTTGTCATATTACCTGATCTGTCTAATGACGTGATTCCATCAATCACCAAGACATTGTCTCCAGGATTGATGCACTACAGGTTATATAGCTTCCTTTGAAAAGATATTTAACACTAAAAAGTGAGGCAATTAAAACACTACGTTGTAAATAACATCACTGGGATGCAATCAACACCCTCACAGTGGATTACAAATGAGTGAAGCTCTGAACTTGCCCGCTGGTCTGTCCACATGTGAGCCCCCCGCCCCAGCACAGTGAATTAAGTTCCTCAAAGAAGCACCACAGAGAGGTGTCAAACATCAAAAATGTATTGTCTTGGGTCTAGAAGCAAGAAGTATGAAGTTAAGGTGTTGGCAGGGCCATACTCCCTTTGAAACCTGTAAGGAAGGGTTCTTCCTTGCTTCCTTGGCTTGTAGTTATAGCACTCCAATCTCTGTGTGTCACCACATGGCTGTCTTCTCTAGGGGATCTGTGTGTCTCTCTCTTCTTTTAAGGACACCACTCAGATTAAGGGTTCACCTTACTCCATCCAGTATGACTCCATCCTAACTAATTACATCTGGAGTGGCCCTATTTCCAAATAAGGTCACATTCACAGGTCCTAAGGGTTATGATTGAAACATATCTTTGGGGGGACACAGGTCAACTCATGACAACAGGCCTATCAGGAAGCATAGCTCAGCTGTGGCCTAAGGAACATTCTTGCCTGGCCTTCCACTCAAGGTGATCAAGAACAGAGGCTGGGAGTTAGAGGCTAGAGGCAGTGATACTTCAAAAGTAGAGGGCATATGGCCCCATGGGGGTCCAGGGTTCACCAAACAGATCTAAGACTTGCTCCTTCTGGTCAACAGTGTAGAATCTCAACCAGAGCAGGGTGGTGGTTGGTTGATCAGAATTAAAGTTGGTAGTGGGGAGGTAGTTTGGAAGAATGATCTTATTGATAACTTAAAGTTTCTTAAACGGTAAATTGAGGAGATTGGGCTAATTCAGGTGTTTTCCAATTTTGTTCCAAGGAGTTGGAAGAATGGTAGTTTGGAAGAATGAGCTTATTGATAACTTAAAGTTTCTTAAACTGTAAATTGAGGAGATTGGGCTAATTCAGGTGTTTTCCAATTTTGTTCCAGGGAGTTGTCCTTGGGCCCCTGTGCAGAAGGGTGAGCACCACATCCCACAACAGCACTGCTTTTGTTTCTTTTACCATTTGTATAACTGCCCGCTCTGTGCCCAAATCAAGGTTTGGTTTCTTATACATACTGTGTATTTCTTCTTTTTGCTGGTGAAATACATATAACATAAGCTTTACCATTTTAAGCATTTTTAAATGTATAGTTTAGCAGGAGTAAGTACATTCACATTGTCATATAACCATCACTTCCACGGGTGGGGGGTGGTTGAAATGGGTGAGGGAGGTCAAGAGAACAAATTTCCACTTATAAATAAGTCCTGAGGATGTGATACGTAGCATGGTGACTATAGTTAACAATACTATATTTTACATTCGAAAGATGCTAAGTCAGTAGATATTAAAAGTTCTCATAGTAAGAAAAAAATATATATATGTGACAATGGGTATCACTAAACTTACTGCAATGATCATTTTGCAATACATACAACATCGTGTTGTACACCTGCAACAAACACACGGTTTTATTTCAATCATATTGCAAGAAAAAATTTATCTGAATTTATGGAAGTTTTAAAAAAACCCAACCAGAAAAAAGATGCTTAAAATGATACATTTTTGCCATGGATAGTTTTACACAGTAATATGAAACAAAACAAAAACATGTCCTCCTTCCCTTCCAGGTGAAGTAAATGCGTGGAAGAGGCATCTTCCAGTCTGAGGAGTTTGCTGGGCTCCCATCCCGCCACTTGCACACATTGAACAATCCCTGTGGGCCTCTCTGTGTGCACTACTTGCCCCCACCCCCGCACCCAGTCCTAGTACCAATCACAACCTTTGCCTCTGCAGGTGCTCTAGGGTTCTCTGGCCTTGAATTTCCTCTCTGCATAGAGCTCCCATAGATTTTAGGTTTGCCTTTATAGGATTTCAAGTGGGAATCAGAGTGCTTTTTTTTTTTTTTCTGAACATCATGAAGCAACAAATGCAGGTGACTGGTAAGAACAGTGATGGGACATTTGCTTGTGGAAACCTCTAGACCCTCTTGACCAAATAATTCCAGCTCACCACAATCCACAGGATCCCTGTGGTCCCCACTTTGTCTCTCAGTAGGGTCTCATCCTTCAGGAAACTTCCATGACAGGCAGCATATGTGAATGTCAGCCCCAAACAGACTGGATAGTAGCTCCTGTGACAAATCCTCCCCATCTGCAAGGACTTCTGTTCCATGTATCTTTTCTACGAGACAGCTGTCTCTGACTCGGTGGCCTTGAACCTCCAGCTCTTGCTACTGTGATAGTGACGAGCTAGAACCTACTAAGTAAAAGATGCAACCTAACAGAGTCATTTCAATATGATTGGATAATCATGTGCTACTGGGGTAGAGTGGGGGGCATGTAACCATTTGACCCCCTCACCTTTTCCTGTAAGAGAAACTGTATGGCCAAACTCAATCCTACTGAGTTGTAAGAATCTGATCCACCATTTAAGTCATGGGTCATCCTAGAAACCCAATGTCATTGGATGTTTGTTGAGTATATTTGCAAAAAGAACAAGACAGGGACACCTGGGTAGCTCAGTTTTCTAAGCATCTGCCCTTGGCTCAGGTCATGATCCTGGGGTCCTAGGATTGAGCCCCATGTCAGGCTTCCTGCCCAGCGGGGAACCTACCTCTCCCTCTGCCTCTGCCCCTCCCCTCTGCTTGTGCTCTCTCTTTCTTTCTGTCAAATAAATAAATAAATAAATAAACAAACAAACAAAATCTTAAAAAAAAAAGACAGCGTTTCACTCCACTTTCTCTTCTCCCAAGAACAGAGACTATTCCAGAGCCCCTGATGCCCACTGCCAGATGGAAATGAAACAACCTGCCACTGCCACCACCTGCCACCCCCAGGAGGGCTGCCTGACCCCGGTGTTTCTAGCAGCAATGTCCACAATAGCCAAACTGTGGAAGGAGCCTTGGTGTCCATCGAAAGATGAATGGATAAAGAAGCTGTGGTCTATGTATACAATGGAATATTACTCAGCCATTAGAAACGACAAATACCCACCATTTGCTTTGATGCGGATGGAACCAGAGGGTATTATGCTGAGTGAAGTAAGTCAATCGGAGAAGGACAAACATTATATGGTCTCATTCATTTGGGGAATATAAAAAAAAGTTAAAGGGAATAAAGGGGAAAGGAGAAAAAATGAGTGGAAATATCAGAAAGGAAGACAGAACATGAAAGACTCCTAACTCTGGGAAACGAACTAGGGGTGGTGGAAGGGGAGGTGGGTGGTGGGTGGGGATGACTGGGTGACGGGCACTGAGGGGGGCAATTGATGGGATGAGCACTGGGTGTTATTCTATATGTTGGCAAATTGAACACCAATAAAAAATAAATTTATATATAAAAATACAACAGGTTCAGTATAACTTTTAATATAGAAAATTAAATATATTTCAAAAAGTGAAAAAAAAAAAAAAGGAGGGCTGCCTCGCCACCCACGTCCAGACCTCCATTCCCTGACCTGTGTGAAGGCAGGGTCTTCCCTCTCCTTCTCTCAAGGATGTGGCGTGGAACAAAATGAAATAGGAAGGTGTGGTAAACATGGAAAGAGTCCCAGGAATGCAAACCACAGCTGATATGAGTATCAGACCTAGGATCTACCCAAAGAATTTCTCACAGATAAAGGAAAAGTTGTGGTAAAGAAAATGATCATTAATGGAAGTAGCTACGATGGGTGGGCATGGGAAGAAATTGCTCTTCCCTGCAGCAGCTGGGCAGCAATGCCAGCGTGGACTCTGGGCTCTCCCAACTGTTTCCATGAATGAGATGGGCTCCTGGGCCTGGAGCTTAGTGAGCAGCCGGCTGGGCCCATAAGCAGAGATAAGACCACAACCAGGCTGCAGATGTGCTGCTTGGCGTCTGCAGACGCTTTCTCTTGGTTCATTAAAACAACATTAAGATGCCACTTTGTCCCTCTATGTTCATATAAATAATAGAATGAAAACGTAATTACCATAGCAACTTAATTAAGAATATCTCTGGAAGTTGCCCCTTGTTCCTGGTGTACAAAAGACCAGACTTGGAGCTCTTTGTCTGCACCAGCTCTGTGGCAGACAGCACCTCTAGTCCCCCAGAATGTCCCCAGGAAGCTGCTTTTATCAGCCCCATTTTACAGGCGCAGAAACTGATCCTGTGGTTTCCCTGAAGTTGCACCAGTGCCAAGGGGTTGTGGCAGGACTTGAACTCAGGCCAGCTGTACCCATGTGTCCCCCGGGCCCTCCCTGGAGGGCCTGGGCTCTGGAGCCAGCCTGCTAGGTTCAAGTCATGGCCACTCGGCTCCTTGGCTGTTTGATCTTGTGCAGTTTAATCTCTCTGTCTCAATTTCCGCATCTAGACAATTCAATCAGGTGCTTCTTGGCAACTGGCATGTTTTAAGAAGATACGTGGGTTCTTTTCCACCCTTCCTTCCCCCTTTGTTGAAAGTGAACCACTGTCTCGCCACTAGTACAGCCTTGGCAGGCTCACCCCAGACCATTTCCACAGAGGCGTCTCTTTTCACTTGCTCCCATGTGGGACACAGTGGATTTGCAGCTAATTCTTAGGATGAAGAAAAAGGCAGCTCAGATCAGCGAGCCTGTGAGCACATGACGAATGCCAGGGAAAAAGCTTTCACTGCAGCCTAAGTCAAAGAGTGGCTCTGGAAAGCAGGCCAGACGCACACTGCCTGGAGGCACTGGCACTGGGGGCCTGGAAGGCCCACGCCCTGGAACACTACGACGACAGAAGCGCCCTGAGCAGGAGCAGAGTTCAGAGCTCACCCTGGGCTTCTCATGCCAGCTCAGACCTTGGCATGCACGCTAGGCACTCCTGAGCCTCTGACTTCTACAGAGTCCCCTGGCCACCTGAGTGTTGCAAAGACACTCTGACCCTCTGCTTTGCTCTCAGGCCAGAGTGGGGCAGCACAGAGGGGCCCCTTTGGACTTGAAAGGCTGATGATTGGCAGCTTCACCTCCTGCACCTGGCAGGCCCTGGTTTCTCACTGCACCCCCCTGTGCCAGCACCCATTCCTCGTTCCTCCCTGACCTTGGCAAAGGATGGAGAAGTGGTGGTCCTGCCAGGAATGCTGGCAGTGAGGCCTCCTCCAGTGGGGAGGCAAAGGGGGGCCTCTCCCCTTACGGGTTTCTGCGGCTGAGCTAGTGCATTGGCCTGCACGCCTGCTCCTTTGGAGGAAGCCCAGGGGATGCGGGGTTGGATCCATCAGCCACAGGCCAGGGCGATGCAGCTCCTGTAAGGCAGAGAATCCCTGCCCTGGCCTCGGCTGCGGCACCTGAGGACGAGTTTCTCGACAGAGCGGTCTTCCCTCGAGCACTGAATCGGGACAGTGGGTTTAGCCTAGAGGTGGGGCTGCAGGAATCATCTCTTAGGTGGACAGGCAAGGGACTGTCCTAAGAGTCCAGGCCCAGAGCGCAGCTGGCATGAGGGAGCACCCTGGCATCCCTGGACCACTGCTGCTCCCAGATGGCATTGGGGGCCTCCTAGGCAGCCCCAGAGAGTATGGGCTGGTGACACAAGACATCAGCCTAGACCTCCCCCTAGGGGTGACTCCAGTAGGGACAATACAGGACTGGCCCCCCCAGGTGGGCGTCTAGCCTGCAGAACTTCTGTGCTGAAGCCAGGCCAGCAGGGACAGCTGTGCTTCCCAGGGGGGCGGCTGCGGCCCTGGGGAGACAATGCACAACTCGTGCTGTGTGCGGGCTTCTGCATCCTTCCAGGGCCTGTCAGATCCCGGATCATCAGACCTGACCGCCCCTCATTGGGTTCAAAGTGGGGAGGAGCTAGTTAGTACTTCCTCCCCCAGGCTGCAGAGAGGTTTTCCTGGGGTGGGAAACCTATTGGATCTGGGGTTTTGCAACCCACGCATTGGCTGTCCCTCCCTGACCCAAGGCAGAGCACGGAGGGAACACACTGCTGCTTTCACGAGGGAAGGTACCGGCCTGCCCAAGTCTTCGCGTCTTCCAGACACTCTCCCAGCATCTCCATCTATTTCATAGAACACCAATTTATTGGATATTACGCTCATTTTAAATTATATATATCCATTTAAACATAACTCACCTTCTCTTTCCAATCCCATTAGCTTATAAAAGCATTAGCAAATTGTCACACGTTTAAATGACCGTGTAATGGGTATTGGTTTTAATTGTCAGTACTTAAGTGGCCATTATAACAAAGTGTTTTGCTTCATAAGTCAGGTAAGCCCCTCACTCTCCAAGGAAAAATGCTTGATACGTGGCTGCTGGGAAGCTTAGAGCCCCATCTGCAATCTACTGGTAACACACCAATAGGATGCTGGCATTTTGACATTGGCCTCAAGAGTCTTTTTATTTCTTTTCATTTTTTTTTATTGTGGTAGAATGTATGTAACGTAAAATTAATCATTCTAACCATTTTAAGTTCACTTCTGTGACACTAAGTACGTTCACATTATGTGCAACCATCACCATTATCCCCCTTCAGAATTTTTTCATCCCAAATCGAAGCTCTGCACCCATTAGTGGCTCCCCTGCCTCCCTCCCCCCGGCCCCCAGTAGACACCACTCCACATACTCTGTAGATTTGACTACGCTAAGTAACTCAGAGAAGTGGAATCATACAGAATTTGTTCTTTTGTGACTGGATTGTTCCACTTAGTGAATGTCTTCAGGGTTCCTGCATGTGTAGCCCGGGTCATAATCTCCTTCTGAAGGCTGAATAATACCCTCTCGTACATGCAGACCACATTTTGTTGATGGACATTGGGTTGTTCCCACCTCTTAGCCATTGTAGCTAATGCTGTTATCAGCCTTAGGGGTCTTAGTTGTATGCTCCAGTTATGTGTTTTTCTTTTTCTTCCTCATCCATGTTTACTTTATGCTTCCCTGTGACTAACACTGGACCGCATCATGGCCCCTCAATAAACTGGGTTAAACTGCCAAAGCAACATGAGTTCTAACATCAATGTCAGAGGTAAGATCCCAAAGTCAAATGAGCCTTTCTATGTACAGAAGACTTCTTTACCGTTTTGGAGATCACCAACCCATTTGAGAATCTAAAAAGTTTTGAGGGGCACCTGGGTAGCTCAGTGGTTGAGCATCTGCCTTTGGCTCAGGTTGTGATACCAGAGTCCTGGGATCTAGTCCCACATCGGGCTCCCTGCATGGAGTCTGCTTCTCCCTCTGCCTGTGTCTCTGCCTTTCTTTCTGTGTCTCTCATGAATAAATAAATTAAATCTTAAAAAAAATTAAAATAAAATATAAAAAGTTTTGAACACTCTCCCAATCAAAAAACAAAATTGCACACTCCCACAAACATTACATTTTTCATGTCAGTGGACACCCTGAAGCCCATTCTTACTTAGACCATAGGTTTATTTCTGCTATAATTAATTTCTTCCCCCAAAAGTCGTAAATCAGATTTATATGGCCGAAATGCTGAAGAAAGCAAATAATCGCTTCTGGCTTGACAATTACATAAAGCCGAATGTCTGTATTTGGAACTTCGCTAACACTGAATTCCACAGCAGAAAGATGACCGTGGGGATTTACAAGGCCTCTGCAGAGGAAGAACCTGGGAGGTTAGAAGCAGAACACATGGTTCCCATCCCCGACACAGAGGTCAGTGACAGCAGGTGGAACAAAGAAGTGCTTGAGAGGAGAGCTTGCCCTTCACACATTCTCACCGGGGTCTTTCCCATGCCTGCCTCTCCCCTTCTGATCACTGGTAGCTCTGGCCACAGGGCCCCACGTTGATCCTCATTTAAACACAAGCATTTTCCCATTTCCCCAGGGATTAGTCAGGGAGTCAGAGACCCTAGTTTCCTTTTTTTTTTTTTAATATTGTATTTATTTATTCATGAGAGACACAGAGTTGAGGGGGCGTGCAGAGACACAGGCAGAGAGAGAAGCAGGATCCATGCAGGGAGCCCGACGTGGGACTCGATCCAGGGTCTCCAGGATCACACCCTGGGCTGAGGGCGACGCTAAACCGCTGAGCCACCCGGGCTGCCCAAGACCCTAGTTTCCAATCTAACTCTTCTAGTTTCCGTGCCCCAGAAGGGCTTCAGCAGGCACAGAACATAATTCCATCTAAGAGCAGAGCCAGTTGAACGGACCAAGGCTGCAGCTACTACCCAGCTTGGGCTGCAAGAGTGCTGTGACCAGCCAGGGTCTCATCTGAGACAGGAGGGTTCCTATAGATCTGCCATATCTGAGCAGAAAATGCAAGGTCCTCCTAGATTTAACAGAGAGCTGGGGGCTGGGGCAGTGCCAATGCAACGTGTGCTGGAGGATCTGTGCCCTGACGGTCAGGCATCTTTGTGGACAGTGATTTGCACATGAGAAATGGGTCCTCAGGTGTGCATACCTGGGGGCAGAGCCAAGTGTGCATATGAGTGTGTGTAGGTTGGGGGAAGGGGTAAAGTGGAAAGAAGACCACACAAATGTCTTGTGTCTGGTCCCCCATGGAGGGCAGGGCCACAAAACAGAACCTAAAGACCTCTGGTCCTGGATCATTTGTGGTGCTCCTCCAGGTGCTCCACAGAGCAAGTGACAGGGACAATCTGCCTTTTCCCTTGGGCAGAGAATCCTGAGGGGTACGGCTGCATGCACCCTTGGAGGTTTTGTGCTTTGGTAGAGATTGGCCACAGTATTGGGGCGGGGATGAAGCCAGCTCTTGGGAGCCCACTCAGGCAGCAGGGGCAGCCCTGATAGGAGCCACTCTCCTCCTTTCCCAGAAACCTTAGAACCTCATGGTCAACTGACATGGATCCCTGGCAGCACATCGACGTCCCTGGGGACCTTCTAAACCCTTCCGATGCAGGGAGCCCCATTCTAGACCTATTATGTATATGTATAGAAGAATTCTGGATATATGGCCTGGGCATAGGTCATTTTTAAAAGTCCCCAGGTGATTCTAATGTGGAAGCTAGACCCACTGACAGCCCTCTCACTCCCATCTCCGTAGGCGCTCTCCCACCTTTGGTAATACATGCTTACGTGACTACCGAGTCAATTCTAAGATGTATTATTGGATTCAGAGAAGGACGTTTCTCACAAGACAAGTGACAGGCAAGACAACCTCCATCCTGCGGTCATCACTTTGAGTTATTGGCGTTACTGCTACGGCCCCCAGTGAGTTTAATTGCTATTTTAAAATATTCTCAAAAATATTATACTAGGACTCGGCCTCGAAATGAGAAAATACCACGCGTGTGATGAGCATGGGCACAGAGCAGTGGGGTGTGAAACTGATGTTAGCGAAGCAAATATTTATTTTCTTTTCTTTTCTTTTTTAATAATAAATTTATTTTTTATTGGTGTTCAATTTGCCAACATACAGAATAACACCCAGTGCTCGTCCCGTCAAGTGCCCCCCTCAGTGCCCGTCACCCATTCACTCCCACCCCCCACCCTCCTCCCCTTCCATCACCCCTAGTTCGTTTCCCAGTTAGGAGTCTTTATGTTCTGTCTCCCTTTCTGATATTTCCCACACATTTCTTCTCCCTTCCCTTCTATTCCCTTTCACTATTATTTATATTCCCCAAATGAATGAATGGATAAAGAAGCTGTGGTCTATGTATACAATGGAATATTACTCAGCCATTAGAAACAACAAATACCCACCATGTGCTTCAACGTGGATAGACCTGGAGGGTATTATGCTGAGTGAAGTAAGTCAGTTGGAGAAGGACAAACATTCTATGGTCTCATTCATTTGCGAAGCAAATATTTCACAATGCAATTCCACGTTCTCTTGCAAGGCATCCGCCAAGTGACTTAACAAAGGAAGGTGCTCTCAGAGAAAGGACTGCCTATCTCCATTAGAAATGCAGCCAAAGGGCAGGAAATCAGCAAACCCTGAAAAGATCTTTATAAGAAATGTCACACTCTCCTGCCCTGATGGCCCAGTCACCGTGGGAAACACAGGCCTGTACCCTGAACCCAAAGCAGATCCCATGTAGTTGGAGGTTGATGCTGAATGGGGAGACGTTTTAGAAATACCCCAACTGATGTATTTCAGTGATTAGCCCAATTTTATGTAAGCACAAGAGTGACATATGATAAAAATCCATGTCCATGAAGCCCAAACAAGCTCTTTGAAGAAATCTAAAACTATGCAGTGCTAAAAAAGCAGTACGCCAGTGTCAGTGGCAGTGTTATTCAGTGGTCCACAAAGCAGGTATATAGAATCGATGGTTAGGACATTTCACCCCCAAGTATACGTTCCCAGGCCTCGCACTCCCCCTGCCCACTGCTCAGTCACAGGGACTGTGCTGTGGCCCCGTCCCTCCTCCCCAGGCCTGCACCTGCTCCGAAGCCACTCCCCACTCTCAGGTTCTTGCGACCTCCGGGCCCCCCACCCTGGTCACACCCTTCTCCCACCTCCTGCTGCTGCTCTCCCCGAGTGCCCCTTTCCGAGTCTCTCCAGCCTGTTTCCACCACGGGGCCACGCACCTAACCTTGTCTCTAAAACGGGAGACAAGAAGATGCGGAGACTGCAAGCATAAGCTGGGGGGTCACTGACATGGATTCAGTCCAAGCTCTTCCCTTACAAACCAGTCTTCTCGCCCAGGGAGAGACTCAAGAGAGCTTGAGTCTTGTCTCCTGGAGCCGAAGAATGAATCTCAGGGACAATAGAGGTTCATTAAGCAGAGACACAGAGGCAGCTCCCAGGAGTGAGGGGGTCCCCACAGGGTTGCCACTGAGGGCCTTTAGGGTCTGCCTTTTAGAGAAAACTGGCCAGGGAACTTGGTCCATTTCTTGTCAATATCAGGGTGGATATTTACAACAAACGTGGACTTGTAATTGTCATAGCAACAAACAAGATTTTTCTTTTTCTTTTTTTTGTAAATGACAGGAGCCCAACCAAGGTATTCCCTTCTCTCAGGTTACTATCTCTTCGGTAACATTTCCTACATCTGGGATTTCTGTGATTACTTAGTAGCCATTAAAGGGGGAGACTCCCTAACAATTGGAGCTAGGGAGCCAGGTTTGATTTTCCTGTTTTTACTGTCTTATCTCTGTTTCCTGGGGATGGGTAGGGGCCTGGCTCTGGGGCCTTTCCCTTCCTTTCCCTGCCCAGCCACGTCTGCCCCTAACTTGTTCCTACATTAGTACTTTACTTCGCCCGTCAGCCCGAGTGTCTTCGTCTGTAAAAGAGGAAAACTAATAACCACGCCATGGTGCTGATGGGAGGATTCAATGAGATCGTGTGCACACTGTAGGCCCCCTTCACGACAGTTGCCCCCCGGCATCCTTTTAAAGGGTCAACCAAGTCGTTGGGCACCGTTGACCGTGTCCGGACTGATTGGCCCAATCCCAGGCATGTGACCCAGGACATGTGGCCTAGGATGGTCTAATCAGAGCGAAGCTCAGGACTTGGAAGGTTTGGAGAAGAGACCTCTACTTTGGTCCTGATGTATAGAGTCTGTGAGTCCAGTAAGCCAGGGAGGCCGGCCTGGAGAGGAGGCCCACCATGGGGGTGGCGGGGTGGGGGGGGTGAGGGGGGGTGTGGGAAGGGGGGAGGGAGGAAGAACCCAGCTAAGCCACATCTGACCCCAGTACTATTTTGGTTATGTGAGCCATAACGTTCCTTTGATTCCAACAAGCTTCAAGTGTGTTTTGTCATTTGCAACCCAAAACACTCAGATTGAGTATGAAAAGCACCTAAAAAGTACTTAATAAATTGTAGCTACGGTTATCAGCTCAACAGTTTAAAATGCATCCTGTGAATGAGGGTGAGTCTCCTCCACTCCTTTCCTCTCCCTTGTCCTCTTTTCTGAGACTTTTGGAGCAATGTGGCTCTTACTCAAAGCAAAGCTTCTGTGCAGTGGCAGCAGGTGAGCCTGTGAGCCTGCTCTGGATCCTTTGGGCACATCATCGCCGCTGCCCAGAGCTTCCACTCTGCCACCCAGCACACTCGAAGTCAGTGACTCAGCACACCCCTTTCCTGAGAGGAGGTTGAGGGAAGAAAGGCCTCCAGCGGGTCTAGTGCCCATACAAATCCTGCCCACCACTCAAGGTGCACAGGTGTCCCACCTCCTCCAGGAAGCCCTTCGGCCTGCTGTGGCCATCACACTGGCTCCTCGCAACTCAGAGCACATGCTCCTTGGCAGGTAGCTCCACATTTGCCTGCGTGTTGCTTGCACATCACCGGTGTCACCACCTGGCTGTCCATATGCCTTGTGGGTTCTCCTTAAAGTTGGGAGCATACTGACCTCATTTTTTTTTACTTCCTGCAGAGCCTATAGGACACATAATGCATAACCAGCACCCAATGTCTTGTGGATAATTGATAGTGAGTCTCATTAAATGAGCCTCTTTATATTACTCTCTACATTAGATATGTAGATATATTAGATAAACAGCTAATATCTCTCTCTGTAGATCTATTTATATTTCTACAGTAATATAAAGTATTGGCTCCAAACCTCATCTCTCCTCTAAACTGAACGCAGGAAATAGGAATCTTTCTGCTCCTCCATGAAGCTCCATTGCACCCAGGCTCCCCACAGACCCTGAACTAGACACCCCGATCCTCACTGGGGCCCTCATGTTGCAGTACAAGAAAGTGTTGGGTCTTCTTGGGGAAGCATGGATTCCAGACCTACTTCCCAAGTGATTCATGGCTGGCCTGGAGTCTACCAGCCTTGGAAAGAGAGAACAGCCCGCAAGCTTCCTCTTTTCACACTCCGCTGGGCCCTCATGCTCCCTGCGAGGGGGCCAAGCCAAGCTACAGAGGCAAAGGACTGTGTACCTCTAAACAGACCAGGTCTTCAGGGCACCAGGACATTCCCACAGTGGCAGCCAATGCCTTCCAGCCCAGGCTGCCATCCTGGGAGTGACACATGGGTGGCCCTGTCCTCAGCCATAAAATTGTCTGCCTTGAGAGACTAATTACAGCAGCACACTCATGTCACCAGTTGTCACAACACCACTGATGTGATTTGAAATCCAGTTCCTCGAGCTTGGACACAGCTCTGGCTGGCAAGAGCAGGAGCCCAGCTGACTGGAGTAGCAACCATGCAGGACAAGTTGCCGGTCCATCAGTGAAGCGTGCTCATAACTTGACCATCGTACCCAAAGCTCCGCTCGCTACCATTCTTGCCTTCCTTGGGGTTAATGACATTTTAGCCTACTGACGCCACATAGCACACTTCATCCATCCAGAGGGAGGCTCCTCTGCCCAGAACTTGAAAGCCAATTTGTAAATACAGAGTGACGGATTTTGTTAGTAAGTTTACATCAGAATGAGGCAATAACTTTCCCACACAAATTAATGTATCTAAGCAGATGTTTAATTTTTGAATGCCGTTTAGAATATATATTACCAAAACAAACAAACAAACAAAAAAAGAATATATATTACCTGATAAGTATATATACTGAAAGTATTTTTTTAATTTCTACTCATTAAATCTCAATCAAACCAGTAAACTTCCCAAACTACAGAGCCACAGAAATTCTGCTTCCCTTTTCATCAAGTAACAGCAGTTTATTGCGGTATAAAATAAATGAGCTGCTAATACAATTTAAAAATAACAACAATAACAAAGCCAAAGTCATCACGTCCCCCAGCATGGAGTGCTGCCATAGATGGAGGCATGGGGACAGGGCCAGGCTTGAATTCTAACCCTGCCGCTTCCTGAGGGACTGTATGTAACCAGTTACATCCCCTCTGGGCCTCCACTTATCCCTCTGCAGAATGGGAATAATCATCACACAACTTACAGGGCTGTGCAGGGGACTCGATGAATGAATACCTGTATTTTGAACTCTATCTGGCCTTACGTATTTGCTCTTATTGTTATATTTTAAATGACACCAAGGGAAGAGGAAGCAAGGAAAACACTTCTGCAGGGACAGGCTTGGGTGTCAGGAAGGCCAACACCCGTTTCTGGCCTTCTGTTCCTTTTGTGTGACTCCTAAGAAAGTAGAGCCTCCCCAAGTGCAGGCTCGGACACACAACCTCACACACCTGTCCTCAAGCCATCTCCCACTCCAGCCTGGGGATCCCTCCACCGACCATGGAGATGGACTGGGACGGACTGGGGGATGGGCTGAGAGGCCCTTTCAAGCCGACCTTTGAGTGCCTACTATGTGCCAGGCACGGTGTAAGCTGCCCTGATGCAAGACGACGTGGAATCCTGCCATCGTCCCCAGGTAGCAGTGACAACAGCTGATGCCGAGTGGGGGCCTGCTATGTGCTGTGTGTCCCAATTCTTTACTGCACTAACTAACTTCACAAACCACACTACATAGGCCCTGTTATTATCTTCACTCTGTAGGTGAGGAAACGGAGCCTAGAAAGGCTGAGTAATGTGCCCAGCTGGCACAGGTAGCCAATGACCACAGAGCCCGAGTCCAGTTTCAGGCAGTCAGAGCCAGATCATGCCCACTCAGCCCCCCTGGAGCCAATGGTATGATTTCTCTTCTTGGTTGACACATTAGGAAACCGAAGTTCAGGGAGGCTGAGTTAACTTACCAGGTCACAGAGCTAAGTGTCAGGTCTCCACCCAGGCGTGTCTGAATGTCAAGCCCATGCTGTGACCGCTAAATCTCTGATTCAAGTTAGCCACAGGCTGTACCTCCTCTACACCCAGGCAAGCTGAAGCCCGGCCCCAGGCTGGCTCTGTGGGAGGCTTGTCTGCCCTCCTGCCATTCCTCCCTGTGGAATGACTTTCTAAAAATTCCGTTTCTGATAATACTACACTACGTACTTGAAATTTGCTTAAACGGTCTCACCACACACAGACACACACACACACACACACACACACACACACACACACCCCTGTGTGAGGGGATAGAAATGTTAAATAGCTCGATTGTGGTAATCATTTCATGATGTATATGTATAGCAGAACATCACATTGTACACGGTAAATATAGACAATTTTTATTTGTCAATCATACCTCAATCAAGCTGGAAAAAATAAATTAGGTAGTTGAAATTAGAAGCTTGAAAAAAGAATTTCCGTCTCTCTGCTGTGCCCAGGACTAACCGAGGCCGACAGGTGGTCTGGGCCGGGCTCCCTGAACCTGTGCTCGGGTGGTCCTGCGAGGGTCTAAGTACCTACCTAGAAACTGTCTAAGCCCCCCTGATGGGCGCAGCCAGCTGAGGCCATCAGCACCCTGTAGCGGGCAGGCACCCAAAATGGATTCCGCAAGGACCCTGTCACCAGCCAAACCTCCCTGGAGATTGCCTAAATCACATCCGGTGCCTGGGTCCAGCCAAGGGCAGCAGCACCGTCCAGGCAGGATGCCCAAGCCCCGCCGGGACCCCATCTCCACTTCCCTTTCTGGGTACTCTCTGACCCTCTCTCCTATGCAAGGGTTCACCAGATGCCCCAAGGAGCTCTAGAACTGGAGCCTACGGGGTTGTCCCAGGCCCCAGGGCTGGACCCCCTGGACCAGAAGTGCCTTTCACAACTCCTGCTGGCCTGGAGTTACTTTTGTGTGGGATTGTGTAAATGGGCTGCCAGCTGGTGCTCACACACTAGTTATGAGGGACTCTCTCGCATAGGACGCAGGAAAAGTTCAAGTTCTAGGTTAGAGACCGCCTACCTCCTGTCCTCGGGCCTGAACTTTGCCTTGAACTTTATTCCTGCTCCCTCTGGATTACAGCAGCAAAGGGGGCAGCAGCAAAGTGGCCGCAAGCATCCTTCACCATATCGTCCACCACCACCATTGGCATCCAGGTGGGTGCTCCCCACTACCACCGAGGGGGCCTCTGGGTGCCCACACCCTCCCCCCAGCCCTTCAGAGGCCATCATCCTGCAACCCATGGGCCCTTCTGATCTGTATCCTCTCCTTCCCCCATCAATGTAGTGACATCTTGCCCTCCTGCTTGGTCTTGAGCTGTGTGTGCCACAAGGGGGACAAGCATTCCTCGTAGGATGGGACTGATTCCCTTGCTCCACTGGGCCCCTGGTTAACATCCCTGATACAGTTGTTATGGACTATTTGTTTCCCCCCCAAACTCATATATTGAAATCCTAACCCACAAGGCAGAGTTAGGAGATGGGGCCTTTGGGAGGTGATGAGGTCAGGATGGTGGAGCCCTCATGGATGGGATTAGTGTCCTTATAAATGAGACCCCAGAGCTCTCTCAGTCCTCTTGCTACCACGTGAGGACACACTGAGAAGTCAGCAGAGGGGCCCTCACCAGAACCCAGCCATGCTGACACCCTGCTCTCAGACTTCCAGCCTCCAGAACCATGAGAACCAATGTCTGCTGTTTATAAGCCACCCAGTCTGCAGTACTTTGTTATAACAGACCAAAAGGACTAAGAACTAAGGTAGGAGTCAACATTGGCAGAGATCCCATTCTAGGGAGGCAGCACTCTGCCTGAGTAGGTCAGGAGAGATGTGGTTGGAAGCCAGTATGAATCACTTCGAGCTACTGTAATGAAATACCACAGGCTAAGGGCTCAAATGGTGGAAGTTTTTGATCTTATAGTTCTTGAGACTGGAAGTCCAGGACCAAGGTGCTCCTTCTAAGGGTTTTGAGAGAAACCCCTATTCCAGGCCTTTCTCCCGGGCTCATCAAGGGCCATCTTCATGTTTACATGGCATTCTTTTTGTATGCGAATCTTACTCCACATTTCCCCTTTGTCACAAGGACACCAGTCATAGTGCAGTAGAGCCTGCCCTGGTAGCTTCATTTTAACTTGGTAAATACCATATCTCCAAATAAAGTTACATTCTGAGGTGCTGGGGTGAGGCCTTCAGCACAGGAATTTGGGGGGGACACGATTCAGTCCATAGCACACTAGCAGTGAGAGGACATTGCAGCCCCTGAGTGGTGTTGCAGCAGCATCACAGAAATGATCTTTGGGGGCCACAGAGCAAAGAGGTTTCCATTGTGCCACCAAACAGGTGCCCAGAGCCATGGCACTGAGACTTTGGGATGTGTGGCTACGTTTTCTCAAAATGAGCTATTACATTAACCAGGAATGGGGATATGACAAGAGAGAACATGAGGAAACGGTGCCGGCATATTACAAGGCATCCTAGCACACATTGACCAGGCCACGCACAGGGAGGTATTTCCTCCCACCCATTATTCTAAATGTCCAACAGTCCCTGGGCCTGAGTTTCTACTATGTTTTAATTAGAAGTATTGATATAGGCAGAAACCCCATAAAAACTATTTTCCCAGGACCCTCCCACCCAAGGAGTGGTTATTTCTGGGACCTATCCTGTGCCTGGGAAAGACTGTTGCTGGCCTCTGCTCTTGGTTCTGGTGACCACCTCCCTGTGTCCCCTCTCCTGACAGGCATGTGGTTCTCATTCACCATCAGTGAGATCGCATTACAGGGTTACTACTGTCCAGCTTAGTAGGGCATCCGGCTCTCCCCCAGGGTTCCCTCCATGCTCCCTCAGGAAAGAATCTTAGCCTCTGCAGAAGGTTGGCCTCCACAGGGGGTGCCCAGATCCCCATTTGCAACCACCCTTGTGTGTGCAATTCAGGGGTCCTTTGACATATTACCCAGGAGCTAATTCTGCGTCTTGCACCCCAGGGGTTCCCCTGCAGCTCTGTGCACTATGGCATACATCTCAGCCCTGAGCCTCCTGCCCAAACTTCTCAGAGCATCCCCTTACTCCAAAGAATGGGGACAGAGCTGCTATTGCTGGAGGACTTGCTCAGTGCCCAGTGCCTTTGCATGTGCTCCCTTGTGGGGTCCTCACAGGAACCTGCCCTTTATAGATGAGAACTTGCTCTGGGCAGTGCAGACACAGGAGTTGCCCTAGCATCACTGGTGCAGTGTCTAATCATGGAGGGAGTGCTCAAGAAAGGTTTGGAAGTCATAAGTGAACCTAGGTGTTTGGAGACATGAAGCTTATACAATTTGGAGAGTCTACTTGAAGGAAAAGAATGAAACTTACAGACACAAAAAAACCCAGGGCTTTGGAAGGGCCCTAGGTAAGCAAGAAACCCTGAGATTTCAACTTCAATAGCTTCACAGTAAATCTGCCACTGAGTCAATAAATAATGAATAAATGAATGGGTAAATGAAGTGCAAACATATATACTTGCAGAGCTAATCGGACCTAAAAAAGTATCTAGCCTCAGCTCCTTTGTTGATAGTTGTAAAAACCAAAGCCCAGAGGAGTAACTTCCCCAAGAACACACAACTAGTCAGTCTCATCGAGGTAAACTGAGGCTACCCTCTGTCATCACAACTGTGGCCTGGTGTTGTTCAACCCAGATGGATCACCTTGACTCGGCCACTAACTCTGTCCCTACCTTAGGAATCATTGGTCCTCATCTGGCAACATGACCTACTTCTCCAAATTAGGACTGCCAAGCTGTACATCAAGGGGCCATTTCCCATGAAGTCTTCGTGAATGGACTCCCTGGAGTTATGGGTACTTAGGCTAGGTGGCCCTACAGAGCAGCCCTGATCCCGTTCCTGATCATGACCTGCTCTTCAGGTGCTGGCTCCTGGAAGAGAGGAGGAAGGAAAAGTATCTCTGCCTTTCCCATACCTCGCTCTTCTTGACCAGTGATCAATTATTGCCTCTCAGTTCCAAACTCAAAATTTATTGTCTGCTCTGAACAAATGGAGCTGGGCCCTGCAAATATCTTTCTGGGGTTGGCTGATATACTCCTTGCCAGTGGGGGGCGCTGGAGGGATGAGGAACATGGAAGGTGTCTTCTCTCTGTGTCTGTGCGCATCTCTCACAGGGGTTGTGATAGCAGTTCCTCCAGGACAGGGCCTCTGAGGACAGCTGCTAGAGCATAGCCTTGCAATGACTTCTGAGATGCAGGCCCTCCTTGCAGAAGCTCCCCCAATTTCCCAGAGGGCAGATTCCCACCCAGTTCTGCTGGGACAGCACCTCTGTCACATCTCTGCCTCCCCCTGAGCCGCGACCATGCCCTCCACCTCCAGTGAGGTCTGCATCTCAGCCCCGGGGGTGGGGCCTCCTCCTGGGGTGTTCTTTCTCAGCTTCCTTCTCACTGCTTCCTTGTCTGTGATCTTTGGTCTTTGTCCTCTTCACCTCTTACCAGCCAATCTCCTGTTACACCAGTCCCCTGTAATACTTCATGATTCTTTCCATTAAGCTTTCAAATTTCTGTTTCTTTCCTGTCTCCAGGTGGGATCCACCCTGACTATTTTTATGAGGGTGGCTGAGTTCTGAAGCCAACAGCCTTTGGGGCCTGGTCTTCCAAAGCCAGCTCCATCAGCTCTGGAGAGCTGCAGGCTTAGCCGGCCCAGCTGAACTGCTTAGACCAATACCTGCCTACTGCTGTGCTGCCCCAGACTAACATGACACAACGAGACAGTCAGGACAAGAGCCTGCATGCTAACCACCACCAAGCATAGTACAGATTGACTGTATCACACATATATGACGTGTGTTTATATCATCCAGAGGGGAAAAGGGATATGCTGAAAACACATGTACAGATGGGCTCTGCACAACCAAGTGTAAGGATTAAACTCACCATTAAGTCTGTCATGAAGTCTTAATCTCTCCAAAACATGTGTTTGGCACAGGCAGTGGGCAGCTCAAAGCCAGAGTGAACAAGCCATGAATATCAGAGCTGGAAGTCACCTCAGAGATCCACGTCAGCCTCTCCATGTTTGTGGTCAGAATCTTGGTATGGGCCCCAAAGATGTTTACCTGTTTGCTCACAAAGGAGGAATAAGAAAGATCTTCTAAATGGGTAGGAGGACAAGGAGGGGGTGATGCTGTAGGAAAGAGCCGACCCTCTGGTTGTGCCCACAGACAGACAGGATGAAGAGGGCAGGGGCCTGACACTTCATCCAGACGTCGACATCACAGGTTTTTAAAGGTCATGCAAGTCTTGGACTTTTTACTTTCACTCTCTCTCCACTCATTTTACAGATGAGGAAACCGAGGCCTCAAAGTGTAAAGCAGCTTGAGTGAAATCCAACTGTAGTCCCACAGGGTAGACCTGAAGAGGTGGGCAGCATTGCTCAAAATGGTTGTAAAGACCCAAGACTAAGAGACCTTTGAACCATCATAAAACACGGG
Source organism: Vulpes lagopus (assembly GCF_018345385.1). NCBI lineage: Eukaryota > Metazoa > Chordata > Mammalia > Carnivora > Canidae > Vulpes > Vulpes lagopus. The sequence goes on along the minus strand of NC_054824.1, from coordinate 111,345,693 downwards.
CATCCCTTATCCTAGAGTACATGTTCCTATTGACCCAACTGCAAAATAAATAAAAATCAAAACATAGTTTTGAAAAATTCTTAAATATAACAATCACATTTTAGCTGGCCCCTTTACAACAGATAGAGAGCTATTTAAACCAGCTTTCTAAAGGTGAAGAAATGGTGCTTGGGATTTCCCTGAGTTGTTTTCCAAAATGGCAGCCTTAGGGACGCCTGGGTGGCTCAGCGGTTGAGCGTCTGCCTTTGGCTCAGGGTGTGATCACCAGGGTCTAGGATCGAGTCCCACATCAGGCTCCCTGCATGGAGCCTGTGTCTCTGCCTCTCTCTCTCTCTCTGTCTCTCATGAATAAATAAATAAATAAATTTTTTAAAAAATGGCAGCCTTGGCACAGGAGCATTCCCATCCCAGGCCAACTCAGGTCACTCTGAGGGGCCAAGGCCAGGCAGCTTGAAGAAGCCACCCGCTTCAATGCCTCCAGAGTCCCCTGTGTGTGTGGGGGGAGGGGGGGCGCAGTGTGAGGAACAGTGGGGAGGCAAGGAAGGAGTGGAGGAAAGTCAAATTCTGAATTTTAAAATACTTTATGTTTAAAAGAGATTAATCCAAAAAAAATAAAAAAATAAAAGAGATTAATCCAAACAATTTTTTAAAGATTTTATTTATTTATTTATTTATTCATGAGAGACACAGAGAGAGAGGCAGAGGGAGCCCGATGTGGGACTTGATCCCGGGACCCCTGGATCACACCCTGAGCTGAAGCCAGACGCTCAACCACTGAGCCACCCTAGGGCGCCAATCCAAACAAATTTACTGAGCTCGGCACTGTTTCTTGGTAAATAGTTGTAGACGACTCCCCATTTTCTCACCTCTCCTGTGCAGAAAGTTCAGAGAGAAATAGAACATTAAAAAGATGCTGAGGGAACTATGGAGTGGAAGGAGAGGAGGTCTGGGGGAAGCCACAGGCGGGGCCTACGGCACTAACCATCACTACCGTGTTGGAACTCTGTGCTTATTCCCTAAACACATCAATCTTGTCAAGGACAACTATAATCAGTTGGGTTTATCTTTCCCTTTCAGGAGAGCCAACATTTGTGCATCTGTTAGCTCTGGCCTTGGGTTACATATTAGCATAGGGGCAACTAGAGGTGGAACTGAGCATGGAACAGAGTAGGAGAAATCTGACATTTTCACCCCTCCAACTAGAAAGGTCAGGGAAACTGAGGGCAGGCAATCTGGATGGGAACTTCTTCCTGGGGAGGTGACAGTAACTGTGCCCAGCCACCCTGCACCATCCTCTCCTTCCATCCCCTTGTGTGTCAGCATGGTAGGGGGCTCACTCCAGGACAGGGGCACACCCCCTCTTTGTCTTCATCTGCAAAGTGAAGGGACTAATCCTGACTCCCAGTCTGAGATCCTCGGTCCTCCTGAAATCACCCCACGTTCAGATTTTACAGTCACATTAGAACACCTGGCATTTAGGAACAGTGAGCCCCAACAGTGCTCAACGTATGTCAAGGCCCTGTGGCAGCTCAGTGGCGGTCAAAGGCTTTGACTGGTACTTTGGTAAATTTTGTATAGTTCCAGAATAATTTCTTTGAAAAAACAAACAACAAAAGAGCTTCAGACTTAGAGGAAAGTTGCAAGAATGAGAACTTTCATATGTCTTAACCCGTATGCCCCAAATGCTAACATGTTACTACCTTTTCCTCATCACCTTACCTCTCTGTGTCTCTGGCTCTCCCTGTCTCATTCTTCACACAGGTGGAAGCAACCTGCTGTTTGGTGAGCAGCCCTACATGACACGGTGAGGAATGAAACCCTTGGCCTACTAGCTTAGGAGAAATGGAAGCCCATCAACAACCACATTCATAAACTTGGAGGTAAATCCTTCAGCCCCACGGTCTGGCCAACAGAATGTGTCCTCACACGTCCCTAGTCTGCTCAGGACACCGTCACAAAATACCGCAAGCTGGGTGGCTTATGAAGAACAATTGATTTCTCACAGTTCTGGATGCTGGAAGTCCGAGATTGAATACCTGCCTGCTGGGTGAGAGCCCCATTAGGGTGGCAGACTTCTTGCTGTGTCCTCACAGAGGAGGCAGGAGAGGGAGCTCTCTGGGGTCTCTATTCTAAGGGCACTAACCCCAATCATGCGGGCTCCATCTTCATGACCTAATCACCCCCAGAGGCCCCACCTCCTGAGACCATCAGTTGGGGGATGGTTTTCAACATTTGAATTTTGGACCATAGCACACTTTAGCTTTGCCAATCTGATAGGTGAGAAATAGTATACTTTAATTCATTTTAATTTGCCCTCCTGTTATTAAGAACTACTTTAAACTCTTTCATACATTTAAGGAACAGTATTATATATTTTTGTGACTGTTTGAATCCTTGCCTATTTTTGCTATCATATGTATATATCATATCAGCCCTTCATCTGTGGTATGTGCTGCAAATATTTTCTCCCAGATTTTTATATTCTTTCGAGACACAAAAGTTCTTTTTATTTTTATGTAGTTGAACTTAACCAACCTTTTCTTTTAGTTTATTCAGCTTTTGAGTGATAGACACACAGCTTTTCCCTTTACCAAGGTTATAGGTTATGGAGAAATTCATCCATGTCTTCCTCTTGTTATTATGAGATTTCGCTGTCTACATTTGGACCCCTTGCCCCATCTCTTTTTCTGGATGGCATGAAATATGATCTCCTTTTTTTACCTTTTTCCAAATGTTAACCAGTTGTTCCAGCACCATTTACCAGTAAGTCTGTCTTTGCCCCAGTGATTTAAGTGCCACCTTTATCACAGATTAGATTTTTCACACGTAGTTAGGTCTACTTCTGATCTATTCCACAGCTGCTTTTGTCTACTCATGCACCAGTATAACCATTTAAATTATAAAGGTTACACAGAAATATTTTAATGTCCGAGAGGGCTAGTTCTCTTCATATCTTTTTTTAAAAAATATTTTGGCTATCCCTGTATGTTTATTTTTTCATATAAGCTGTAGTATCAACTTGGCTGGGTTTTAAAAGCTTGTAGTTATTTTGTTGGGATTGTATTGAATTTATAAGTTAAAACCGAACTTACGGTCTTTATATTGCCGAGTTGCCTTAGCCCAGAACAAGGGATATCTTAATATTTGTTCTGGAGGCAGAAGTCTGGGTTTGATCTCAACTCTTTTATATTATCTTAGGTTAAAATCACATTATGTTGCAGGTGCTATGTTTCTTTTTCCATGTGATGTTCTTTTCCTTTGTTCTTGCAGTTTTTAATTTTCTTCTGGTATTTAGTGTGGGACCCAGGAAATTTAACAAAAATCCCCTACCCTTGGACAAGCAGAGCAGGACTAACTCCGTTTTGTGCTGCACCTGCCACCTCCTGTATGACCCCCACATGACCTGCTTATTGCTTAAGGCGCTGCCCCACCCTAGTCAAGCCGCTGGGCACACCCTAATCGGAAATGGGCTCATAACAATGTAACCCCGCCTTGTGCCCGCCAAAACTGCGCCGATTCTGACCAAAGTAATAGGCCAGCTCACATGGATACTATAGGGTAAGATGTAATTCAATCGGCCACCTCGTGTGGACGGACGTGACTGTGCAACTTTCTGCGTATGTTACAATCCCATTGGCCACTGGCCCCTATAAAGCTGCTACGCCTCGTAGTCTCGGGGTCCAAGTCCCTGCTCCACTGTGTCCAGTTCACTGGGACCCAAGCTCCAGCTTGTAATAAACCCTCGCGTGTTTGCATCGGTGTCAGCTCCTTGGTGGTTTCTCGGATTCGCAATCTTGGGCACAACATTTAGGACGGGTCAACGTTTGTTCTAGTGGGTACCTCTTGCACTCACACCTGTTTAACTGCCACTAGTCTCTATGTATTTTATTTTATTTTGTTCCCTACTGATTGCCTCCTTGACAATCAGTGAGCTTATTCTGCTTTCTTTTCTGCTCCCTTCTCCACTGTTGGTTGGATTATTTCTCTTTGGTGAGAATACAGAGCACATAACACAACCTACAGCATGCAGACCACTACCCTCCAGCCCTCATTCTGACTTACCAGACTTCTGGACCTACAGTTACACGGATGAAGCACTCGCTGCAAGTCCCCTCCTTTCAATCGTCCCCTTCAGTCTCCCAGGCAGGGGGAGGGGGCGGAGGGGTGCTTTAATTTGGTACTTCGGAAGTCAGAATCCTTAAAGCACCTGCCAGCGGGAGAAATGGAAGCGGGCCTGGGTGGTGGCAGAGGGGAGGTGATGGAAGGAGCAAAGGAAGGACTGTTCGCCACAGCTGTGGGCAGCAAGGTCGCAGGCAGGAGATGTCACGGCAGACCCGGCCTCTGCAAAGCCACCATCAGGGACACTGGTGCCCAGGCACCCAAACTGGAGACTAAGCCAAAACCAAAGACCAACTGCAACTTCACCATCTTGTAAACAGGGGAAAAGCGTTTCCCAGGTTCCCGTTTCAAGGGATGTAAACACCCTGCGGTGATTTTTGCCAGTTCAATCTTGCTTTCAAAGTCAGGCTGGCGAAAATGAGCAAGCGGCGGCTGTGGGCGGACCTCCTGAGCAGGTGTCTGGAGGCAGCCCCCAGGCCTCGTCGTCCCCAGAGGCCGGAGGCCGCGTGAGCACGGCCTCTTGGCTCCTGAGCCCCATCTCGCTGCTCTCCTCCCCATGCTCCTGGAACAGTCACCCCCCCCCCACCTTACACTTGGTGTATGCATCGCAGCTGCCATACATTGAGACTGAGGGGTGTGGGGAGGCAAATCCTTGGGTGCTCCGGGCCTGTGAGTGTCCTTCCGGGCTGTCCTCGGGCCCTTCCCTTTTTGGAAGGTGCGCCCTTCTCCGAGGAGTCTTGCAGCTTCGGCATGGCCATCTGCCAGCAGACGGGGTGTCGGGGATGAAGTTCCAGGGCAGCCTGGAACCGTGGGGTCTGGGCCGTGGGGCTGGTCCTGGGGAAGCCGCTGGGGGGAAGGAAGCAGGTCAGTGATGGAGCTGCCCCCCTCTCCCAGCAGAGGGGCCACCTGCGGCACCTGCCCCTCGAGACAGACCCGACTCCCTCCCAGCTCAAGGCAAAGGAAGGAGCTGGGGCAGAGCCGAGGGAAAGGTTGGGGGGCAGTCCCTACTCCCCACATCTGGGTGGCCACCACCCCTCCAGAATTTCTCCCTTCCCTTCCTGCCTGGATGACGCTCCTGGCTCAGGGCTTGCGCAAGAAGGCCCCACAGACGGAGGATCCTCTACCTTCTTGTTTGCTTGAAACATTTTCCGGGCCATTCACGCTTAAAGAATAGTTTGGTTTGATGGAACATCTTTCATTCATATTTTCCAGGACTTTTTTTGTTTTAAATACAGCTTGATCGTTGCCTTCCTTGTCTTTTTGGGGAACTCTGAAGCATGTCTCATTCTCCTGCTGGTGTAAATGATGTTCTTTTTCTCGGAAACCTTGATTTTTAAAAATCTTTAAATTTGAATAATTTCTCTAGGATAGTGTCTCAGAGTTGACTGTTCTTGGTCCCTCCCGCCTCATACTCAGTGGGTCCTTTCAACACCCAGATTCAAGATTCCGTTTTACTTGGCATTTTTTCTTGTTTTATCAGTTTAGATGTTAGTTTTTGTTGTTTTGTTTCTCTTCCTCGTGGTCTCCAATTATGTCTGTTGTGTTTTGTCTGCCTTTCTCACACTCTGGTTTCTTTCTCTCTGAGCCTTTTGACTTTTTTCTTTATATCATTATCATTCTCCCAGCTACTTTCCTACTTTTCTTCAGCGCTCTTGATTAAATTTTCATTTGAGCCTCTTCTCCCTGACATGCCTTACAACTCCTTTTTTCATTTCTGAGATCATTTCATCTTTTTCTTCCTTTTCTTCTCTGAGATCAATCACTTTTCACTTCTCCCTATTTTTTTGTCTGTTTTTAGGTGTGGCATTTGAATTTCTGCTTCAAGGCAGGACTTTGGATTCTAAAATGCTTGTTTGATGACATTTAATTCAATTTGAGTGCTGTTACAGTTAACTCCTGCTTGGTGATTTTTTGAGGGAGGTAGATTTGGCTTCCCTCTTGCCCTCTTGCCCTTTTCTCCTTTTGCCTTCTTTTTTTTTTTTTTTTTTTATATTTCATTTACTTACTCATTCATGAGAGAGAGGCAGAGACATAGGTGGAGGGAGAAGAAGGTTCCCTGCTGGGATCCCGATGTGGGACTCGATCCCAGGAGCCCAGGATCATGCCCTGAGCTGATGTTAGATGCTCAACCACTGAGCCAGCCAGGTGCTCTTCTCCCTCTGCCTTCTTTCCTCCATGCCACCCATCCTCCAAAGGGTGCATCTCCCTTCCTTTATAGCTTCCCTACCCCACCCCAAAGCAACACCTCCTGAAGACTGCCCCCTCTGGTCATGCTCGCTCACCAGGCATTTTTGCTCTTCAGGAAGACTCTCTTTTAGCAGTTTAGGTCAACCTTACTCCTACCAATAGGCTCCCTCTTCTCTCTTCCATGCTTTTTTTCCCAGAGTACCCTTGTCTCCCACCATCTTGAGGTAGGAACCTGAAAAATAGCTTGCTGAAGTTTGGCGTTTGCTTTTCTTCTCAAAGCCGCCAGCATTCTCTGTCCTCCTGTTCTGCTAAGAGCTGGGTTTCATTGCTCTTCTGGATGCTCTCAGCTGACTTTTGGAGGATATGTTGGGAAATTCAGATTTATGCAGCTGCTATTACTTCAACTACCCAGAATCCTTGGTATTTTTTAATTAACATAAAAGAAAACATTTACTTTATTTTTTTAAATTTAAATTTAAAAGCCTATCAGTAAAATGAGATGCATTATGATTTTCAACTTTTTGGAGGCTCCAGGGTGTCCCCAGTTCCAACAAAACTGTGCAATTTGATAAACAAAATCTTTCAAAATGTGATATCCTTGTGTAGAGAAAGGGGAAACCTTCTTGCACTAATGGTGGGAATGCAAGCTGGTGCAGCTGTGCTGGAAAACAGTATGGAGGGTCCTCAAAAAGTTAAAAATAGATCTACCCTATGATCCAGCAATTGCATTACTGGGTACTTACTCAAAGGATACAAAAATACTAATTCAAAGGATACATGTGGGCAGCCCTGGTGGCTCAGCGGTTTAGCGTGAGATCACTGGAGACCGGGGATCAAGTCCCATGTCGGGCTCCCTGCATAGAGCCTGCTTTACCTCTGCCTGTGTCTCTGCCTCTCTCTCTCTCTCTCTCTCTCTCTCTCTCTTTGTGTGTCTCTCATGAATAAATAAATAAAATCTTTAAAAAAAAAAAAAAGGATACATGCACCCCAATGTTTATTGCAGCATTATTTATAATAACCAAATTATGGAAATAACCCAAGTGTACATCAATGGATGAATGGATAAAGAAGATGGTGTGTGTGTGTGTGTGTACAGACATAGCCATAAATATAGATATAGATATAGATGCATAATGGAATAAAACTCAGCCATAAAAAAGAATGTGCCCCCCCACCCCAATATCTGTTAATTACAGCCCCCTCTGGTATCTGGCTGGGGTATTTCTGCTCACATAGGCACCAAATTATAATTCACCCACATCCTTGCATTTGTCTCAACCAAAGAATAAGAAGGCTGATTCAGCAACCAAGTATAGCAAACAAATGTGTGATTTCTTCACCACTTTTTCTCCTCACCACTAACCAGATTTACAACCAGCCAGACAATGGGCAGAAAGACATGCACACAGAACACAGATATAGGGGTACGCTGAGCTCCAGCAGAGCAGCAATGCAGCCAGCTCTCCCTTCAGCACCCCCTCAAGGGCAGTGAGACCCGGGATCAGATAGTCCTTATCAAAGGAAGTGACTGGCAGTAGTAAACACCTTTTTGCCCCCATGGCTAAGCTCCAGCTACTGGAACTACACAAAAGCCAGGTTCTCAGGACCATGCTCTGTGCATCTATGAGCCAACCTACCCTCCAGGGGCCTGGGTCACTATTTATGGGAGAACACTGGTACTCACAGAGAGTCATCCTGTACTAATGAAGGGAGCATGAGGTGGAATATTAAGCTCTATAAACATTCCATATTGGGAATAAGTGGTGACCATTAGGGGAAGAGCATGGGGGTGGCTCTTGATGAGCAGCAACCTGGCCTCCTCTCTGTCTCCTCTCTGTGGGCCTGACCTCAACTGCACCCCTTTCTTATTTCCTATAAGCAGCTGCAAAGAGGTTTCCAAAAGCACGGGGAAAAAGAGAAGAAAATTACAATACAGAAGACCTTTCTCTCTTTTCTGAGTCTTTCCTGCAGTTCCAAAGATTTCTTTTGTACAAAAACAAAAAAAAAAAAAGTCTTCTGTCTGCCAAGATTTTTACTTATCACGTATGAAGGGATATCATCTTCTACACATTTTGAAATGCCTTAAAAACGGGTATCAAAGAGTCCGAGGCCCATTAATCTAAATAGCTGTAACACTTAGAGAAGAATAAAAGGCACTTTCTAAAATCTGCAAATGAGTGTAACCTACAAAATTACAGATTAAATGCTGGGAGAAAAAAGAAGCCTTAAGTTGTCAGCTTGGAACAAGTATCTTTAAAGGGAAAGAGAAATATTACTTCAATATTTTAAAATCATGTTTTGAAATAGAAGAGAACAAGAAAGATATGTACTTAGACACAATGGAAAAATACAGGGGAAAAAAATTCGAGTCCGGCTCAGATTGGTCGTCATTAAATTTCATTCAATAACATTTCCCAAGGAAGGATCAGCTCCATAGACAGGCTATTTTTACCACATTTGCAGAAAGCCTTGTATGTGAATCTGAACTGCCAAGTCATTTCTTCCCTGTGGAAAAAAGATACAGTTCTCAAAGCTTAGACCCGAATTCTCAACAGATACAATTGGGAGGAAAGAGGTCATCTTAGTTTCCAGTTTGTGCCATTTAAATTTATTATCCAGTACTCTAATAGTAAAAATAGAATGAAGTACCTATAATATTTGATAGTCTTGATTTTGCAGCCCCAGCCAGGATGAGAAAGCCATAATAATGTAATAACACCTTAAATTTACATCCTGCATATTTCTATAGAATTAATGGAGCTTTACCAGGCATTTTTAAAATCTAATTAATCCCATCATCATCTCTGACGGGTAAGTTCCTTAGAGGACAGGGGTTCTGCAAGGCCCTCCCCACTCACCAGGTGATGACGAGTCGTGGAGGAGGAAGACCAAGATTTATTGCATGCCTACTATGTACCAGGCTCTGCACTCAGCCTTTTGCATCTTGTCTGCTATTTAATTCTTGTGTCACCACTATGTGGTTAACATTTGGGGATAGATGATAAAGACTCCCACAATTTTTGACCCTTCCTATACAAAAGCAGAGTCCAGTTCCTCACCCCATGAATCTGGTTGGCCATGTTACTTACCTGGGTGAATGGAATGTTAGTAAAAACTGAGGCTTCAAACAGGCATAGGTAATGAGGCTTCTTAGAACATTATCACCAGGTAAAGAAACCCTGATTGATCTGAGAAGCATATGGTCTCATTACCTCTTCCACAGTTGACCACCACACTTGAGTGAGGCCACCTTGGACCAGCCAGCAACAGCCAGCCTGTCAACTGACCTCACACACATGTACAAGCCCAGTTAAGAGGGTCCAGCTCAGCCTACACAAGAAGAACCCATAAACCTAAATAAATGATTTTTCCCCCATGACACTTGAAACAATAAATAATTAATACAGCCTTACTATCCCCATTTTACAAAACAGAAAACATGGACTCAGAAAGATTTAGTAATTTGTTCAAGGTCTCCAATCAGGACTGTCTAGTTGCAATGCCCATAACAGAGTCCATACTACAGGAAGAAAAGTTGAGAAAACTGCATGTGTTAAGCTTGAAAATGAAAATTATTTAAACATTATAGCTGTTCTAAACAGTTGAAAAGAAGACAAAGCAGGCCTATACTTTGGGTTGATTCAGTAGGGCCAAGGAATAGAAAGTTTCAAAAAACTTAAGTCAAACAATTTAATGTTTAACAAAACATAAATTTTAAGTCAAAAAGAGAAAAAAACATGATAACGTTAATTCAGAGTGATTTACAATAGAATATTTGACCAGAGAGGAAATCCTTTAGAGGCTCAATGCCAACCTCAGAGCAGGAATTTCCTCTTTGGGGCTGATGTTGGCCTAGGGACAAGAGAGTCCTTTCCCTAGGGTTCCTGAAAGACATGATACCTCAGACCTCTGGGCCTCTGAAAAGTCCAAAGTCATTGTGCATAAAGCCCCTGGGACTTGAAATGTAATTTGGCCAAAATGACAATGCACATCACACTTGATGTAGTTGTTTGCCCAGAATGGCTTGTCACCTGGTTCCTTTGGTCTTCCTGCACTGGTGACTCCGATATTGCAGTTGACACCTGGCCACATGTCAAACGAAAATTTGGGCCGAAGTCTTGGTCCTTGCCATCATAGGAAAACCTTGTAAAATCTGCCCCCACCCCCACCCCCACTAGTTGCAGGCAGAAATGTGGTTCCTGCCATCATAGGGTGGTGCTACACCGTTCAGCTCCATCCCCCACTTTCCTTCCTCTATACCCATTCACCATAGGTTTCTGCACATCAGTAGTCTCCGGACTTACTGTGGTAGGGATGGATTTGGGCTTGTCCCTCAGGAAAAGGGTAGTGGTCGGCCTGACCTTCCAACTGTGGCTCTCTGCTTTTCATAAAAGGCCGCCCAAACACCTCTATGCAGTACTTAATCAACACTCTTCAGTGACTGGGTGATCTACAGATCTTTTAAGTTTGCTTCTGTTACTATGTTCTAATGGAATTCTGTGTTATATCCAAGTGTTACTTTCTGGTAAGGAAGAATTATACAATGATTCAAAAGAATTAAAATTGTTGAGCATAAGCATAATGATATACAAAATGTAAATAAAGCACATCTCTGGTCTGTGTTGATATTTTGAAAAAAAGCAACATAACTACAAATCAGGTCTCAATCAATACCAAAAGATTGAGATTGTCCCCTGCATATTTTTTTCTCAAGTGCACATGGAACTTTCTCCAGAATAGACCACATACTGGGACACAAACCAAGTCTCAACCGATACCAAAAGATTGGGATTGTCTCCTGCATATTTTCAGACCACAATGCTTTGAAACTAGAACTCAATCACAAGAAGAAATTTGGAAGAAACTCAAACACTTTGAGGTTAAAGAGCATCCTACTAAAAGATGAATGCATGAACCAGGATATTAGAGAAGAATTAAAAAGATTCATGGAAAGTAATGAAAATGAAGATACAACCGTTCAAAATCTTTGGGATACAGCAGAAGCGGTCCTAAGAGGGAAATACATCACAATACAAACATCCCTCAAAAAATTGGAAAAAAAAAACCTCAAATACACAAGCTAACCTCCCACCTAACAGAACTGGAGAAAGAACAGCAAATAAAACCTACACCAGTAGAAGAAGAGAGATAATAAAGATCAGAGCAGAACTCAATGAAACAGAGACCAGAAGAACTGTGGAACAGATCAACAAAACCAGGAGGTTCTTTGAAAGAATTAAGATAGAAAAGCCCCTAGCCAGCCTTATTAAAAAGAAAAAAGATTCAAATTAATAAAATCATGAATGAAAGAGAGATCACAACCAATCCCAAGGAAATACAAGCAATTTTAAAAATGTATTATGAGCAGCTATATGCCAATAAATTAGGCAATCTAGAAGAAATGGATGCATTTCTGGAAAACCACAAATTACGAAAGCTAGAAAAGGAAGAAATAGAAAACCTTAACAGGCCAATAACCAGCGAGAAAATTGAAGCAGTCATCAAAAACCTCCCAAGACACAAAAATCCAGGTCCAGATGGCTTCCCAGGGTCATTCTACCAAATATTTAAAGAAGAAACAATAGCTATTCTATTAAAGTTGTTCCAAAGGATAGAAAGGGATGGAATACTTCCAAACTCACTCTATGAGGCCAGTATCACCTTGTTCCAAAACTAGACAAAGACCCCACCAAAAAGGAGAATTATAGACCAATATCCCTGATGAACACAGATGCAAAAATTCTCACCAAGATACTAGCCAAGAGGATCCCTGGGTGGCGCAGCGGTTTGGCGCCTGCCTTTGGCCCAGGGCGGGATCCTGGAGACCTGGGATCGAATCCCACACCGGGCTCCCGGTGCATGGAGCCTGCTTCTCCCTCTGCCTGTGTCTCTGCCCCTCTCTCTCTCTCTCTGTGACTATCATAAATTTAAAAAAAAAAGATACTAGCCAAGAGGATCCAACAGTACATAAAGAAGATTATTCACCATGACCAAGTGGGATTTATCCCTGGGATGCAAGGGTAGTTATACACTTGTAAAACAATCAACGTGATAGATCACATCAACAAGAGAAAAAAAATAAAAAGAACCATATGATCCTCTCAATAGATGCAGAGAAAGCATTTGACAAAATACAGCATCCATTCCTGATCAAAAACTCTTCAGACTGTAGGGATAGAGGGAACATTCCTCAATATCTTAAAAATCATCTATGAATAGCCCACAGCAAATATTCTCAATGGGGAAACACTGAGAGCCTTTCCCCCTAAGATCAGGAACACGACAAGGGTGTCCACTCTCACTACTGCTATTCAACATAGTACTAGAAGTCCTAGCCTCAGCAATCAGGCAACAAAAAAGAAATAAAAAGCATTCAAATTGGCCAAGAGGTCAAACTTGCCCTCTTTGTGGATGACATGATATTGTACATAGAAACTCTGAGATTACTAGAATTCATACAGCAATTCGGCAATGTGGCAGGATACAAAGTCAATGACCAGAAATCAGTAGAATTTCTATGCACTAACAATGAGACTGAAGAAAGAGAAATTAAGGGGTCAATCCCATTTACAGTTGCACCCAAAAGCAAAAGATACCCAGGAATAAACCTAACCAAAGAGGTGAAGGATATATTCTCTAAAAACTGCAGAACACTTCTGAAAGAAATTGAGGAAGACACAAAGAAATGGAAAAATATTCCATGCTCATGGATTGAAGGAATTAATATTGTGAAAATGTCTACACAACTCAGGGCAATTTACACATTTAATGCCATCCTTATTAAAATACCATGGACTTTCTTCAGAGAGTTGGAACAAATTATCTTAAGATTTGTGTGGAATCAGAAAAGACCCCGAATAGCCAGGGGAATATTTAAAAAGGAAACCAGGGATCCCTGGGTGGCTCAGCCGTTTGGCGCCTGCCTTTGGCCCAGGGTGCAATCCTAGAGTACCGGGATCGAGTCCCACGTCGGGCTCCCGGCATGGAGCCTGCTTCTCCCTCTGCCTGTGTCTCTGCCTCTCTCTCTCCCTCTCTATGTCTATCGTGAATAAATGAATAAAATCTTAAAAAAAAAAAAAAGAAAAAAAAAGAAAACCATAGCTGGGGGCATCACAATGCCAGATTTCAGATTGTACTACAAAGCTATGGTCATCAAGACAATGTGGTACTGGCACAAAAACAGACACATAGATCAATGGAACAGAATAGAGAACCCAGAAATGGGCCCTCAACTCTATGGTCAACTATTATTTGACAAGCAGGAAAGACCATCCACTGGAAAAAGGACAGTCTCTTCAATAAATGGTGCTGGGAAAATTGGACAGCCGCATGCAGAAGAATGAAACTAGACCATTCTCTTATACCAGACACAAAAATACACTCAAAATATATGAAAGATCTAAATGTGAGACAAAAATCCATCAAAATCCCAGAGGAGAACACAGGCAACACCCTTTTTGAACTTGGCCACAGCAACTTCTTGCAAGATACATCCATGAAGGCAAGGGAAACAAAAACAAAAATGAATTATTGGGACTTCATCAAGATAAAAAGCTTCTGCACAGCAAAAGAAACAGTCAACAAACCTAAAAGACAACCTACAGAATGGGAGAAGATATTTGCAAATGACGTATCAGATAAAGGGCTAGTAATCAAGATCAGTTAAGAACCTATTAAGCTCAACACCCAAGAAAAAATCCAATCATGAAATGGGCAAAAGACATGAACAGACATTTCACCAAAGAAGACATACACGTGGCAACAAGCACATCAGAAAATGTTCCGCATCCCTTGTCATCAGGGAAATACAAATTAAAACCACAATGAGATCCCACCTCACACCAGTGAGAATGGTGCAAATTAACAAGACAGGAAACAACAAATGTGGGAGAGGGTGTGGAGAAAAGGGAACCATCTTGCACTGTTGGTGGGAATGTAAACTGGTACAGCCACTCTGGAAAACTGTGTGGAGGTTCCTCAAAGAGTTAAAAATAGACCTGCCCTACGACTCAGCAATTGCACTGCTGGGGATTTACCCCAAAGATACAGATGCAGTGAAATGCTGGGACACCTGCACCCCAATGTTTACAGCAGCAATGTCCACAACAGCCAAACTGTGGAAGGAGCCTTGGTGTCCATCAACAGATGAATGGATAAAGAAGCTGTGGTCTCTATGTACAATGGAATATTACTCAGCCATTAGGAAGGACAAATACCCACCATTTGCTTTGACGTGGATGGAACTGGAGGGTATTATGCTGAATGAAGTAAGTCAGTCGGAGAAGGAGAAACATTATATGGTTTCACTCATACAGGGAATATTAAAAAATAGTGAAAGGGATTATAGGGGAAAGGAAAGAAAATGAGTGGGAAAAATCAGAGAGGAAGACAAACATGAGAGAATCCTAACTCTGGGGAACGAACAAGGGGTAGTGGAAGGGGAGATAGAGGGGACGGGATGACTGGGTGACAGTCACTGAGGGAGGTACTTGATGGGATGAGCACTGAGTATTATACTATATGTTGGCAAATCGAAATCCAATAAAAAAATATATAAAAAAGTAAATTATGGAACAAAAGCATAACCCTAACAATTTTCTGTACTGTTTTTAGCTGCCCGTGGCAGTAAAATAGCCGCCACCACTCTTAGATCCTTGTCAGTGTCTCAGAGGCATATCTCTCACATTCAGGTATGATAGCAGCAGGGTTTGCACTCTCGTTTCTGTTTATTTCTGATGGTTTTTAATACCAGGAAGAAGCTGCTACTGAGTTCCTCCTCTAAGTGACTGGCACTTAGACCTGGTGCTCATGATGTCTCCATTTTCCCTGCTCTTCTTCCAAGCCAGAGAGAGTCTCTCCACCAGTGGTTCTTCTCCCAAAGCCAGCACCCCCCATACCATCCTCCTTATCCTTCTTCTCAGGCTCAAGTAGAGACCTGCACCCTTCATGCTATGGCATCTGTATTTTTCCCAAGAGAGATGTGGGCTGGTCCAGCTCCCAGGCCAGGAGCAGCAGATGAGGGGGAAGAGGGGGAGGAAGGCATTCAGATACAACGTCAACAAGTAGATCTAACTTAGAAGGAGAAGGTGATAAACATGACAAATAGGTGATAAAGATGTGTGACAAGAAGTGAAAATGAGTGTCTGTCTCAGCGATTTCTTTTTTTTTAATAATAAATTTATTTTTTATTGGTGTTCAATTTGCCAACATACAGAATAACACCCAGTGCTCATCCTGTCAAGTGCCCCCCTCAGTGCCCGTCACCCATTCACCCCCACCCCCCGCCCTCCTCCCCTTCCACCACCCCTAGTTCGTTTCCCAGAGTTAGGGAAGAAACTAACTCTTCATGTTCTGTCTCCCTTTCTGATATTTCCTACCCATTTCTTCTCCCTTCCCTTCTATTCCTTTTCACTATTATTTATATTCCCCAAATGAATAAGAACATATAATGTTTGTCCTTCTCCGATTGACTTATTTCACTCAGCATAATACCCTCCGGTTGTCTCAGCGATTTCTTGATTCCAAAAGAAAGTGAGAGAAATTCCCTATGCACGTTGTCCTTAGCTCAGCACTCAGTTAAGGGAAAGAGTTGTTGCAATGTAAAGATCAGAGGAAAGGTTTCCTAGAAAGAGACTCTCCACCATTGGGACACAGAGGAGTACTTTCTCAAATCTAGTTAGTAGCTTTCATGAAGAAGCCTCCAGAAAGCTTTATCTCGGGGCTGCCTTGTGTGCTTATGCAGGTCGACCCTGTACGGGGACATCTGGTCAATAGGTAAGTGGGGATTGAAATCAAGACCTGTCTCCTCACCAAGCCTGGCACATCCTGCTATGGGAGCTACATCTCTCAGAAGGAAAGACTTCTTCTCAAATGCCACTCCCACACATGCCCACATGGTGCGCGCACACACACACACACTCACACTCACACTCACCTGGAACTAAAGACCTATAGGAAGAGGTGGCCTGGGAGCTACTTGCCCATGATCAGGTCCAGATCAAGAGGTAAACCTGACATGGATAATTACTGGCCTGTGGTCAGCTTGAACTCCCCAAGAGCATGCTCTGGAGGGTTGGGGAGGTCCTGAAGAAGAAGGCTGGATGCAGCCACTGGGTGCCCAGAAACAAGGAGAGCTTTTCAAGGACACACAGGGGAAAAACGTAAAATTGCCTTCGAATGTATGTTTCCAACAGTTCTGTTCGACAACAGTGGGCTGTGACGACACACAGTGTCCATCATCACGTAAAGAAGCAGGAAAGCAGGATGGTACAGTATTTTTCATCACATTAGCAAATATTCCAAAAACAGTAGTATTCAAAGCTTGTGAGGGCAAGGTGCAATCCTTGCATGTATAGAAAGAAAAAATTTTAATGACCCAAATGTCTAACATTAAGACTAAAAAAAAATAATTTCTGCTATTCCAGTTGAGCATTTACAGGCATTAAGATTATGTTTATAAAAAGCCCTTTTAAGGCCTAAAACAATATTAAGTGACAAGAGGTAAAGTTCTAACAATGAATAGGAAAAAAGACCAGAAGAAAATACAGCAAAGTATAAAGAAAGGATGATTCTCCCCGGGGGATGGGATTACGTGGGGCTTTCTCTCCTTTATACTGTCGCTGTCCTACAATAGACATATCTTACTCTTCATATTAAATGAAGAAGAAAATGCATCAGTGTGAAAGCTTCATAGCCCAGTGGCCGGTGGCCTGCTGGCTTAGTTAGCTGATGCAGGTGCCAAGGGGGCTGTGGTGGGAGAGGCACGGGGCTAAGCATACATGTGATCCTCTTGGACCCAGTTTTACCCGACAGGGAGGCTTAGTTCTGAGCAGTGTGGGTGCTGGGAGAAATCCATCTTGGCTGACACAGGGTCAAGGCTGTAGGTAGGCCGACAAGGGACAAGGCCATGGGTGGGCCAAGACACAGTGGAGGGCTGCCACACCTCAGGTTTCAGCTGTTCCCACCTTAAATGCTCAAGGCTGTCATTCTTATCTGAAACAGTCCTCGAGAGCAGACCACTCGCCAGGGAATTTTGTTAAAATGCAGACTCTTGACGCAGAATATCTGGGGCAGAGTCTAAGATTTTGAATTTTTCTCAAGCTTCTAGGTTAACACAGATGCTACCCAAGTGAGGACCATCTCCAAGTGGCATGGCTCTAAGGCACTTTCTCAAACTTCAGGGCACACGGAACTCCCTGGGACAGTTTGTTAGATGCATAGAGCTGGGCCCACACCCAGACGTTCCAGCTCTGTAGGTCTGGGCATGGCTGGGTAATCCGCATTTCTGACAAGCCCTCAGGGGTGCTGTGATCCACAGGCCATACTTCAAGGAGCACCCTGCAATCCTCACTCCTCTGACACCTAGCTCCTCAAAAAGTATCCAAGAACCAGGAGCAGCAGCATCACTTGGAAGCCTTTAGGAACTGCAGATTACCAGACCCACAGAATTACAGTTTGCATTTTTACAAGACTTGGTGATTTTATGCACCTTAGAGTTCAGGACGCTCTGACCTGGAGAGGAGTCCCAGAACTGAGTGAGTCCAGCTGAGACAATGATCAGCTGGGTCCTGCCCCTCCCAGCCTCCACTCTCTGGGTGAACCAGGCACCCCTCCAGGACAGGCTGAGCCACTTGCTGTTCCCCATCATGGTCACACAGCTGATGACCTGCCCACAAGGAATAGCTTCTGCATTCAGCTCATTTCCTTGAGCGATGCGGACTGTGTCCCTCAGGAGATGAACATCTCAGTCACCATGGAATCTTTAAATCAATCCCTTAAATTAGAACTCCTTGCCTCGAGGCAAGTGACCAGCGGAAAGGATGTTTCAGGTAGGGGAGACGGCACACGAACGAACGAATGCAACAAGGAACTCTGGAAGCAGCTAGAAACTTAACCTATCAATTTCTGGAAGATTGCTAAGATTCTTGATTGTGAGACTTCAGGACTGAGAGTGAGGAGTGCAGTTCTTATGTTTAGGTGACTTCCACGCAGTGCTGTGCTGTAAAGAACTGTGGCATTTCACTGGAATGATATCCCTTGAAAAATATCCTGGCCTTATTTCTTTGTAATGTACTCCAACTTTTGGGGGGAAATCCCCTTTCCCAAGGAGGTTGACTATTGGAAAAGGAAGGAAAATGTTTTATTTATAGGAGACATTTATTTGCTAAGGTACTTTCCTTAGCCCTGGGCAGAATAAAATATACAGTCTAGATTTTTCTCTTTGCTTGAATTTAAATTCAGGGTATGTTGTCATATTTCCTACTAGTTGAAGGTGTTTTTCTGTTTTTTGTTTTATTTTTAATCTGACAGGAGGATGGGGAGGAAAGCTATTCACCAGTGGCTATTTGAAGTTTAGCGATTGCCCAGAAAGGAGAAAAAAAAAAAAAAAACTTTAATGTTATTTTTGAGCAGTGAATATTTTTCACTCTGTGAAGAAATTACTGCAATTTGACACAAGAAATCTAAGGCATAGATAAGTGTGATCTTGAAAAATTGTCTTTTGTTGGCTTGATGGTAACAAAAAATAATCATGTCAATGCTAGAGGCATTTCCCCATGGTTTAGTGAGAATTCATCCTGTGAAGCAGAAAACCGTACACCACTTTCTGTGCACTGTTATAACAGGAAAATGGGGCTAACTGCTAGAAATGATGGGGGTGGCCAACCTGCCCATCAGGCAAGGCAAGTCATGGTTGTCACTTCCTGAAAGAAAATTATTTCAAATGACTTTAAATTTTAAGATGAATTACAATAATAATAATATATAATATATTATTATATTATAATATATTATTGATATATAATCAATAATATATAATATATAACCATATATTATATAGTTATTCAAATATGTTCAATATTAGAGGGTTATATTTTTATATTTGAACATATTTGAATAACTATATATAATTATATTATATGTTATATATATTATACATTATATATAGTATATATTATATACATGTATGTATATATTAATATATTATAGTATATATAGTATATATATATAATTATATATTATATTATATATATTTGAATAACTATATATATTATATATATGTTTTCACTTACCAAAAGAAATACAGCACAAAAAAAAATTTAAAAAAAAAAAGAAATATGGCACAAATCTCTGAATTAACTTCAGCCTTTGATAACTATCCCCTGCAAATTACTGGTGTTCAGGGTCACTGTATAAGCTGGCATTCTCCAACGGTGACATAATAATGATTTTTGTTCCTGCACCCCTGGATCTCAGAGCAGACATGAATCATGAGGAACAAGCTTTGAAGATAGTCTCTATGCTTCTTGGATATGAAGGTAAAGGACACAATGTCCCCTTTCAGAGTTTGAGACCTTTGATAGAGAACAATATGTGTGAGTGTGGTGGGAAGGGTCATTTCTATCTAGTTTGTTTTCCCATTACTATGAAATTCAATTTTATTTTTAGTTTTTTTTTATCGTAGTCGACACACAGTGCTACATTAGTTTCAGGTGTACAACATAGTGGTCCAACTTCTATACATTTGCTGTGCTCACCACATGTGTCACTACTGTCTGTCCCCATACAGCACTATTACAACATCATTGACCACACTCCCTACGCTTCGCCATGTATTCCTGTGACTTCTTCATCCCATCACTGGAAGCCTGTACCTCCCATTCCTCTTCACCCGTTTTGCCTAACCCCTCAATCCACTCCCCTATGGCAACTATCAGTTTGTTCTCTGTATTTACAGACCTGATTCTGTTTTTGTTTGTTAATTCATTTGTTTTGTTGTTGTGATTCCACATATGGCAACCTAGGTGGCCACTGATAGGCAAATGGATGAGAAATATGTGATACACACACACACACACACACACACACACACACACAAACACACACAATGGAATATTACATAGCCATAAAAAGGGTAAGTTCTTGCCATGTGTGACTGTGCATGGACTTAGAGGGTATTATGCTGAATGAAGTAAGTCAGACTGAGAAAGATAAAGTTTTGTCTAGTTTTTCCATGTAGAGTCAGTTCTTGGGAAAGTAATCTCCCTACAGTGCTAGAACCTGGCTCAGTGAGAAAAAAAGCAATAAATGGGTATTTTCATGTAACACAATCCTGAGAAACAGGCAGCTGAATCCTTCCCTGGCTCCTTGAGCAGTGATCTAAACTCCTAATGGCCCTAACACCTGAATGAGGATATCTCACATGCTGCTCACCTGTTCTTTGTTGTATTATCAACTCCATAACTTTTGGAAATAATGTCTGAGAAAATCTCAAGCCTTTCCACTATTTAGCAGATATACTTAGTAAGTGTCCCTTTGTAATTGAAGAAACAGTCTCCAGAAAGCTGCTGACTCATGGGTAGAGACCCCATCAGAGGCCACATAATGCCTCTATGATGATGGGGCATTATGGAGTTGTTGGGTTTTGTTTTCTGGGACAGAAAGAGGAATAAAAATATTCCATTCAACTTTTGTAACTTTAGAAAAATATGTAAAACAAATAAAGCAAAATGTTTTAATACATTTCATATTTATATTGTGATCATGGAAGAGGACAGTAATGAGAGGAGAACAAAAAGAAAAGAAGTGAACACAGATGTGGAGAAAGGCTCAGACCTGGATAGGGAAAGATGAAGGCAGATGCACATAAAAGTGGCAGTGCAGGAATTCACTGCACAAAAAAACAAAAACTGGTTTCATTTAGGCCTGACATTGAAAGCAGAGATGTAAGAGTCTTCTCTCTCCATCACTACAACAAAGAAAGGACTCTAACCGGGTGTTTGCAGAGTTGGCACCACCAGCTCTCTGGCATCCTCTAGAACCCAGTCAGAGTGTCCATCAGCCACAAGACAGTTGGTGCCAGAATGTATAAGCTGCTGAAAGTTTGAACCAGTTATCAAAAAGCAATTGTTAATGTGTTTAGATAAGAAGAGAGCTTCGACATTGACACAGCACCAGTACACACATGTAATGACAATTTGGCAACAGGAAGATATTTCATCCTTTCAAGTGGCCCCTACACTTTTTTTCTGGAGGGATCCAGAGTTTCCAGTTTCTGGGAACAGGTTAAGAAAACATACATGCCCTGATTTGCCTAGAACTCAAGTCAAGATATTTCAGGCACGGATTACCTCAAAAAGGAATTTCAATAGTTCACCTGTGCTAAGAGTGCTTTTACCTCCTGTAAAAGCATTTCCAGGACCAGGATCTGTTGGGCATGGTCTTTCCCAGGTGCCTTGAAGGCCCAGGGCTTCCAAGTGTTCCCAGGGCTGATGTGCCTCTGGTCCTCCCGTTAACCAGCCCACAGCACCAGTCTGCTCTTCCACATTCAAAATAGAATAGAACCTCTGGTGGCTCAGTCATGATCTCAGGGACTTGGGATCAAGCCCTGCATCAGGCTCTGCACTCAGCAAGGAGTCCATTTAAAGATTCTTTCTCTCCCTCTGCCTCTCCCCCTGTTCTCTTTCTCTCCCTCTCTCTGTTTCTCTCTCTCTAAAATAAATAAATCTTAAAAAAAAAAAAAAGAACTTCTGGCTTTTCTTTTTCCTATGATGCCTTCTCCCCTTAAAGATCCAGAATGGGGGCAGCCCCGGTGACTTAGCAGTTTAGCGCCACCTCCAGCCCAGGGTATGATACTGGAGTCCCAGGATCGAGGTCCCACATCGGGCTCCCTGCGTGGAGCCTGCTTCTCCCTCTGCCTGTGTCTCTGCCTCTCTCTCTCTCTCTCCTCTCTGTGTTTCTCATGAATAAATAAATAAAATCTTAAAAAAAAAAAAAAAGATCCATAATGTTCTCATTGGGAGATGGTTTTCTTCAGGTTAGACTTGAACTCCTTTTCAATTGCAGCCAACCAGGGAGGAAGGGAACTCTCTGAGAACAGAATGTGGGAGAGAGCCGGCAGGGGAGGTGTGAGGACACCTGGGTCACAGGTCTCCTCTGCTTGCATTTTGCCCGTTTCCGTTTTCTACTGCGACTCGCACTTGGGTCCATCCTTCTCAAGGAGCAGGGACAGAGTGGCTGTGTTCCTGAGCAGGCCCACAAGCAATGAAAACTGGCTGGCCTCCTTGGTCAAGATGGGAAAGACCTGCCTACTGCTATAGGAAAAGGAACTTTCAGAGACCCAGATGGCTCATCAAAAAGCAGTGACTCTGCAGGCTTGTATGTGACAGGTGGGGCAGGGGTGGGGACAAAAGGAGGTATGAGAGGCCCAGGAGCCCTGAGGAGGATCCAGGAAGAAGCAATGGTAAGGTCGGTTAGCAGGGCAAGCAGCCCAGGAGAGCCTTCAGCAGCTTCTTGGGGAGACCCAGCTGGAATATACAGGGTGGAGGAACACATTTGCTTCTGTGGCTGTCTCCCCACTGCTGGCTGGGTGGGGATGTCACCTCACCTCTCAGCGTCTGTACTCAGTACTCTATAAAATGGGGATAACCATCCAGCCACCCAGCCACCCAGCCACCCAGCCACCCAGCCACCCAGCCACCGGGGGTCACACAGAGCTCTAAAATCGCCAAGGGCAATGTTCGAAGTACCAACCAACTGAGATGCTTCTGTGGTAGTGATAGCTCTGAGAGAGGAGCTGGCTTCAAAACTGAAGTGGGATGTTTCCAGGCTGAGAGCGGGACTTTCTGGGCTGCAGTGGGATATAACTCAGGGTTGGGATGGAGTGCAGGGGAGGTGTGGGGGGAGCCCAGTAGAACTGGAGTCCTGAGGTGGTGCAGCTGTTTGTTGCATTTCTGTCCTGATTAGCATTCTAATGCGCTTGTGTTAACGGTGGCCCAGGGGGTCAGATTAATCAAAGAGGAAAGCAGTTCTCTTTCAATTGCAATTACAACCATTATTTATGTTATTGAAATTAATCAATCACTATTGATGGCCTTTACTATTTTTATACCACTTTGGGGGGCCCAGACAATCTCCAGTCCTTCTCAGGGCTGGGAGGTGGGAATGTTGCCCCCACAATGTAATGGAAGAAGGAGGGTTGTGTGGTTATTAAATTTTTAACATGCAATTTCTGTGTAAAGCAACATGTGATTTATGTTCTTCTATTTTCTTGGCCAAGAGCTTAGGCATTTTTTAATAGACCTGTATCCTAGACATCAGTCACCCACATTGGCACTAGATTGGAGTGTGCCAAAGGACACTTGCTAGTATGATGTGACTGTTCTGCTCATGGGGCGGGGGTGGGGGGGGTGTATAGGAACTATGGAAAGGCCACGGTTTCCAATCCCACTACAGAAGTCTGCATATAAATTACAAGTACCCACACTGGTCTCTACTAGTTTGAATGTATAGCACTTTTTTCCTTATCACAACAGAAAATGGATAAGCTTAACAATGTGGTGAAAATCATACTCATGTTCTGAGCAAGACAACTCCATGACAGGGAATTTCAAATACCTTCTAACGTATAAGACTTTCTAAACACATGTTTACTTCTAACATCCTGTTTTATTCTTTTTACTCTCATAGCTAGGCCAGGTAGTTGTTAGGAAGCTGCCTAATAGGGTAGAAAGAGCAGAACTTTGGGCATCAGGATAAGGAGCATTTGAATATTTGGTGGGCCACCGTCTCTGCTATATGGAACAAGGGACATCAAGTTGGGCTTTGTGGCAAGAGTCCACAGGGTGGAGAGGTAGGGCAACCAAGTCATTCCGATGAGCCTGGGGCTTTTTCAGTGTTGGCACTGAGAGTCCTTTGCCCAGGTCACACTGCCAAGCCAGGGAAAGCAAAGAGGGCTGGTCATCCCACAAATGGTGGGGAGGGGAGGACATCCCAGGAAGAGCAGTGGATGAACGTGCAGCCTACGCCTGCCCGTTCCAAAGCCTACCAGCATGAGGAGCCCTGGGGAGCAGCTGGTCGGTGGCAGGTGGTGGAAGAGTGGAGAACATATCTGGAAGGCCCACACTTACCCGGGTGGGCCATGGTCACTGGGGAGAGGGACAGGGCAGTTGTGCGTGTTGGCGCTTCCCTCTGGGCGAGTGTGCAGGGTGCACGGGGAGGCCGGGCTGGTTCAGGTAAGTCAGGTAAGTCATGAAGCTCTGAAAGGCTCAGTGAGAGAAAGATGACTTCCATCAGAATGCTTTGAGGACACAAACAGGAGTCCCCTGGAATCAGCTTCAACCACAGCTGGGATTGGATTGATGGACCCAAATTGGGGAAAATGCTGCTGATGGAGGCTCTGGCTTCGCCCCGCCTGTGAGGTCCTCCTGGTTTCCGTCCATCCTGCCTCGACCTCCCGATGACTAAGCAGGGGGGACAACGCTACAGGGGCTCCAGCCTCAGGCCCTCCGCCCCAGCCCCAGGGGGCATGAACACCCCTGCAGTGGCTCACTCTGAAGAGCAAGGACAAATTCTCCCCCTCAGGGCCTCTGAGAACTTCCCCTTGAGTCTCCACCGTTCCTGAACCAATGCCAGCGTCTGCATTCCTGGCCGCCCTTTGGTCATCTAGGGAGCTCGCCCTGAGGCCTTTGGGGCTGAGGTTTGCATTGCAGCTGTCTCTGCAGGAAACCCCTCCAGAGAGAAAACAGAAGGAAGGCACCTGGACCAGGACCACTGAGAAGTGTGTCCTTCTGCCAACCACTTCACACACAGGGTGCTTAGACTCTACTCACGCAACCCACACAAGGCCCACCTGAGGCCAGAAAGGCAAAAGAGGGAGACCTGGGAATCCCTGCATATTTTATAAAGACTTAAAGGCAAACCGCCTCTAAAGTTCTGCATGGGGCCCTTCAGCCTATAAAACAGTTCACTTGTAGTCCCAAGGTGGAAGGTTCCTATGGGAAAGAAGACAGACTCCTTGTAGCATAATGGGGATCTCCTCTACATGTGTTGACTTTGTCCCCCTGCAGATTTCTCCAGAAATCTCTCACTCAGCCCCCAGACCCTAGATCCCACCCATGAAAGTCCGTTTCCAAAAGCCTCCACTCCTGGCTCCACCAACTGCTGTAAACAGGTGGCAGTGTTGAGTCTCTGCCACCAGCAGGAGGTGCCACTGGACCAGCTGGACCAAACCCACCCAGTAAACAACCTTCCCAGCCCGTGGCTGGAAATCTTTGTGGGTCAAGACCAAGCCTCAGCTCAGGACTCCACTCCAGCCAGGAGGCTCTCTAGTCCCCAGAGTGGGATGAGGGCTGACAGAGCCCTTTGTGCATACTGCCATGGTATTTCTCATTACCTTGAAATTATGTTTCAGCGTCTGTCTAGCCTTCTCATCAACTGGGAGTTTTCAAGGACCAATCTTGGCACAGCACCGTGGCTGAAATTTAGCAGATTCTCAATGTGTTGAACCGAACTATCCAGAGAAATCAAATAATGTGTTCACAAAGGTTAACCCTATCATCTACTCACTTGGTTCCCTAGCTTTCTTTCAGTTAAGAATATGAATGATCACTGAAAATTAGATCAACAGCAAGATCGATGATAGCCTCATGAAACAATTTATCCCTTGTCCATCCACAGATGCCCAGACACCGTGGGACTTTGAGCCTTAGCCTCAGATTCAGTTTATTAACCATACAGATAAAGGGATTTCTTGGCTCCCGGCTGCTATGCGACTCTTAAAGCTCCTACGAGGATTCCTAGCAGAGCAAAATACATTTTTCTGCTTTTTTTCTTGGAACATGGCATTTCTGCTGGGAAGCCAAGAGCTTCCTTGAGATTGTTGATCTTGTGCTGACACCTGTAAGCATTTCTCTGCTGCCCATTCAGAACATGGTAGCAAGAACCAAAACCCCTGTGCTGGATAAATTCGCTTCCCATCCTTGCATTAGCTCTGCTCTAAAACTCGACAGTTCACGGAATAGCATTGTCTAAAGTCTCCGAAATCTGGTGCATCTGCCATCACAATTGCAAGCAATTCTGCCCTAATTGCTCTAACCTAGATGACCATGCTTTTTGCTGTACAGGGAGAAGCTAATGAGATGGAGAGCTTTCTCGGATGTGAACCTGCTGGCCCACTGCCTAATGCGCCATGCCAGGGACCTCTGGGAGCCCACCTCCCAGATTGCCGATGTGCCTGGTTGCAGCAGAACATGCTGATGTGTCTATCGATTGGAATAGGATGGAAGTGGACTGTAAAATAGAGCAGCAGGTGAACAGAGGCCCTGCAGGGAAGCAACGAAATGGTTCCTCCCAGCACATTCAATATCAGCACATCGCTAGAATAGCCTCTTCTCAATAACAGGCCAGTTCTCTGACCTGAGTGTACATTAGGAATACGGTGCCACGGAACCAGGCGGGGAGAGTGACAGTCACTGGTCTGGGATGACGCAGCTTTCTGCTCATGGCACCAGAAGCAAAGCTTTGGGCTTGGGAACCTGTGTCAGGGAGCAGAGTTATGATTTACCCTTAGAAATGATTCACTTCACGGCAGCTGGTTACATGGTCGTTAATGTTGTTAAGGTGAGTCCACATTGTGGGAGGAGCTGGTGGCAAGTCCTTCATTGAACTTTCCCTTTGTAGTTCAAAGAGGAGGGGATCAAATAGACGGGAAACAAGACACTGGTGATTTGTCTCTCTGTGAGATCCAAAGACTGACAAAAGGAAAGAAGGAATAACAAGAGCTTGGAAGATAGTCTGAGGGGTCTCCAGAAAGGATTAGAAGCTTCTAGAAGCAAACAGTCATCTGGCTGCCCTGAAAGAGCCAGGCAGGATACTGAGCCTAATAGTGGGTCACAGTCATGATATGTGATGGAATCAGAGCCATGTTTTCCTTGCTCCCAGACTTGGCATGTCTTCTTATCCAGCCTAGTTCTCTGTGGGGATCAGAGCTAACAACGTTACATGAAGTAAACAGGAGGGGAAAAATGCTCTGCATTGCCCTGCATCTTTCCTAAGAATAGAGCCACCAAAACCCCTTTCTCCATCCTATTTGCTGAATTCCCATGGCACTCAATGTGAATGCAAACCTAACGCTTGTCTTTCTCTCCTTTCTGTCTGCTGGGTTATGAGCCAAATAAATTACCTGGAGAAAGAGGAACCACGACCGCATCTGTGGCCAGGCTCTAACCCAAAGTTCCATCACTCTTACTTGGCAAGAGAGCCCACTCGGTATGTTGGCAACTGACTTGCCCAAAAGTTCTCCTGGAGAGACAAGCCTTTCACCTCCATATGCTTGGCTCCATCCTTTTGGCCACCACTCTGGAAGCTGTCACCAGAACAAAATAGGCTCAGCCTTGTCATCTGAGAAGAAGGACTGTGATACTCTGACAAGACACAAAAGAAATCAACCCCACAATATGAAACCGAGGCTCTGCTGCAGAAACAGAGATGACAGTGCTTGAGTCGGCACTGAGGTTTGCATCCCTTTTCCCGGGCTCTCGTCTGGGCAAGGGGCAGGACTCCTGCCATGATCTCTATGGAGACCAGCTGCAGGCACTTGTGTTTTGGAACAGCGGGTGCCCACCTTGACACGAAGCTCATCTAGCAGTTGGCAGCCGATCTGGGGAGCTCTGTGCTCCCCCTAGCTTTTTGGTCCTCATTATACCAGCCTTCTAACAAGTTCCAGAGTTGGAACTGCTTTCCACTGTTGTGACGAGGGGGTACAATAGTCCCCCTTTACCCACGGTTTTACTCTCTGTGGTTGTAGTTACTCACAATCAACCTCTGTCCAGAAGCAGATGAGTCTCCTGAAAGATCACCAGGAGGTCAACAGTAGCCTAACACTACATCACAGGCTAATGGTTGCCCTCGCTTGACCCCATTTTATCATCTCACAGCATCATAATAAGAAGAGTGAGTACAGTGCAATAAGGTATTTTGAAAGGAAGACCACATTCACACAGCTTTTGTGGGTTTCCATGGCACAAATATCCCTTTTCTGGCCAGTTTTTATAATGTATTGTTTCTTATAATGTATCGTTACAATTGCTCTATTATTGTGTTGTTAATGTCTTACTGTGCCTAGTTTATAAATTAAACCTTATCACGGGTACATATGTATAGGAAAAAACATAGTATATAGAGGATTCTTTATACTCTGCAGGCATCCACTGAGAGTTCCCACCCCCCCAAAGATAAGGGGGGACAACTCTGACTCTGATCGGGGACTGACTGTTGCTCTGCTGGGTAGTTTCCAGGGAAGGACATCTGAGTTCCAAGAGCCAGGCTGGACACAGGAATTGCAAACACTGGTCAGGTCACCTCAACCCAAGCTCTCTTATGGTCATTTTTCACTGTGACCTGTTTCGAATCATGATAGGGACAAGTTTTTCTGTGCATGATGGTTCTTAGCTGGAAAATCGAGACCAACACAAAACCTGTCTGGGGCATCATCAAAACAAAACACATTTATGGAAATACGTATACACTTTGATGGGACCTTAACTGGTTTTTGAGCCTGTACTTTGTGCAAGATGCTGAGCTGGGTACTCAGTGGGCTGACTCTCTGAGTCTGCTGAGGAACTTAGGATTGGATAGAAGACTAAGCTGTCAGCACTGGCGGATGACGCTAACAGGGTAACGTAGAAAATAACACCTGGATGGCCAGATGGCAGGTGGTAGTCAAGGCACGGAGCATGGAATCCACCCTTCTCGGTGCGTTTCCTCTGCTCCCCTGTGCTCTGCAGCCCCCAGCAACACAGCTGCCCATGGGGTGCCCTCCACGAGGCAGTAAAATCTGTCACTCTTGCATCCGACAAAATCCTTTTACAGGAAATAAAATCCTATTGGCCTCGGTTATCCTGTGAACCGGCAGAAACAATAAATGTTTGTTGTAGGAATTAGAGAATCATTAATCCTTCGCTCCTACATCTAGTGGGGAGCTGCTCCGAATACTGGCCTTGCCCTCACAGAACCCACGTATACCTACGTCAAGGCAATATGGTAAGATGTGGGGTCCAGGGATTATTCGGAAGTGCCTTCAAGCAGCAGTCAGAGCCATGCTGGAGTGAGCTCCATCAGCTTGGGAGAGCTGCGAGTTAAATACGCATGAGTTTTGTGAGCCAGTGGTAAACTGGTTGTACCTTGAAACTGGCCAGAAAGGGGATATTTTTGTGCCATGGAAACCCACAAAAGCTGCACATCAGAGTGGTCTTATCTCAGAACAATATTTTTGTGTGCCAGTTTATCAGCACGTCATTGGTCTAGCCACTTAGTTTCTCAAAGCCTGTTTCCTCATCTGTTAACCTAGGTAACAACGCTGGCTCCACAGGTTGGCTGGGAAGGTTAACTGAGAAAATGCACGTCAAATATGTACACTAAACTGTAACCTGTTCGTCTATGTACATGAAGGGGCCCACCCTTTCCCACAGTCTAAAGACTGCCCCAGAGCATAGTGATTTTCAAACCCCCTATTCTCCCCAGAAGGAAAAATACCACTATTCTAGTGGATCTGTGCCATCTTCTGGGACTTGCCAAGCTTGGGAAGTCTTCCCATCTCGGAACAGACCACATGGATAATTCCCATGACCAGGACTGGCAGCTAAGGAGTTCCCACCAGCAGAACTGAAGGATCAAATGAGTCACTACGTGCTTTGAAGTCTTAGGAAGCCCAGCCGCTACTGATTCTCTCACTGATCAACAGGAAAAACTACAGTGTGCCCTTTTATGAAAATGTGGGCTAGTCTTTGCTCAGCTGATACTCTTCTCTGACACAGCGTGTCCATGCCCCTTTACTGCCTTTGCCTCCAGCGTCAGCCACTTCAACGCAGTGTTTCCAGCACATAAACCACCACTGTGCTGCCAGGTGCTGCTAGTAGACAAAATGTATGAGCTAATTTTAAGATTCTTGGAGGGGACATTCATGTTCATTATCAAAGTAGTGTATCTGGTCTGCTTTGGTATATCAGGGAAATTTTTTTAAAAGATTTTATTTATTTATTTATTTGAGAGAGAGTGTGTGTGTATGTATAGGGGAGGGGAAGAGGGAGAAGCAGATTCCTGCTGATCGGGGAGCTCGAACCAGGGCTTGATCCCTGGATCCCAAGATCATGACCTGAGCCAAAGGTAGATGCTTAACCGATTGAACGACCCAGGTGCCCCAGGAACTATTTTTATTCTGTGTTTTGCATTAAAAATGACTTTTTTTTACTAATACAAAATTCACAGTCTTCTCTAGAAAATTAGGAAATTGGCCTTCATTTTAGGATAAATTATATTTGTACTTTGAGTTTGTTCAAATATGTCAAGATAGCTCTATTTCAGATGTAGAATAAGTAGGAGAGAAAGAGGCTAGGGCCAGTTACTGCTGTCCAGAGGCATTTTTAAGATAGGGAAGGAATAAACTGGTAAATTTAGGGGCGCATATTTTGAGGATGAGGCTATGTATTGAATTTTTTTCTAGCACCTTGGATGACAAAAACTGGTATCAGGCCACTTAAACCTTTTAAACCTCTTTTCTTCATTGGTGAATTATTCAGCAGATGCAGCTTTCCTCAATGGACACCCTATTTCCAGAAGGTAATGAAAACCTGACCATCCTTTGTACTCAGGAATACATTTTCCTTCAGAGTCATCAGAAGACTGGATTCATTAAGCTAATCAGAGACTGAAGGCGGGGATATTATATCTTCAAATATGCAAGTTAGTCATCTAAGGTAACCTAGTTTCGATTATTTGCATCTTCAACCCTACTGTCATCATCTTGGAAAAAACAGGTTGAGTCTTTTGAGAGCAAGAGCCATACCTCTTCTTGACTAAACAAAGGTATGTTATTTACACATTTTCCCAGAATTTCCCTTATACTACCGTCTCCCTGTCCCTTCCTCTCCCTCCTCTTCCCTTCTCATTCAGACATGTGGCAAAGCCATTTTCTCCTCCTTCCCCTTAATGTCCTGATAAACAGATCCTCACTCACGGAATCTAGATTACACCCCCATCAATAACAATGCTTACTGAGTTTCAGCTACTAGTTAATCATGGGACAAGCATGAACTCAGTTAAAATCACCATCTCTGGGCAGCTTGGGTGGCTCAGCGGTTTAGCGCCACCTTCAGCCCAGGGCCTGATCCTGGAGACCCGGGATCAAGTCCCAAGTTGTGATCCCTGCATGGAGCCTGCTTCTCTCTCTGCCTCTCTCTCTCTCTGTGTGTGTGTGTGTGTGTGTGTGTGTGTGTGTGTGTGTGTCTCATGAATAAATAAATAAAATCTTAAAAAAAAAATCACCATCTCCTTTTATGGAAATGAAAACCAAGATCACTCAACTGCGAAGTTGCAGACCCAGGCTAATGCAATACTCCCATCTGGCCTTCAAACCCCTTTGGGTAGAGTATGGTCATTTGTGAATCAAACATTTGTTGAGCTCCTGCCAGTACTAAGATCTGTATTGGGCACTGGGGTTGCAGAATCCCCAAGGACCTCAAGAGCCTCCCAGCCTCTATGAGGGGTAAGAGACAGAGGAGGAGGGAACATACAATGTAGCATTTTAAGCAATATGCCAGACCCGCACACCTGGTGCCAGGAGAATACATAAGGAAGCACCCAGCCCAGTCACGATGGGGCCCTGAGGCCTTCAGAGAGGAAATGATGGTAAACGGAGTCTTTAGGCTCCATGGAAAAAGCCAGACTGGGCAGGGCCAACCCCATGAACAAAGCAGGCAGGTGCAAACAGCTTGGCCTCTGGGTGAGCCATGGGGGTCCTGTTTCCTAGGGTATGAAGGCTCAAGTGGAGTTGGCTGGAGAAGAGGTCACAGCCAGTCAGATGGAAGGTCATGAGGCCTCAGGTCCCATCCTACACTGGGTGGAGGGGACAGGGCAGCACTGAAGCATTTCCTCCCTTGTTGGGATTGATGGTGGGACTGCAGGGAAGGTGAGAGCTGAAGACAGTAAGGTCAATTTTGGTCTTAGATTGAAATGCCTGTGGGACACCGAGGCATGGTAGCCCATGGTAGCAGAACGTGCAGTCCTGGCACTACAAAGTACCTGCTGGGAGGGAGACAGAGAGTCCCATCGGTGGCTTCAGGCCATGGGAGAGGCTGCACTCCAGTGGGGAAAGGTGCAGAGTGGGAAAAGGAGGGGACACCAGCTCTTAGGAGGCAGAGAGAGGGAAGGGAGGCTTCAAAAAGGTCAGAGAAAGAGTAGTCAAGCAGTCCTCAAAAGGAAAACCAGAGAAGGAAATAAATTGAGTCGACTATTACAAGCACATCAGTTTGGTCTATAATGTCAAATGCTGAAGACCCAGTAGGTCAGATAAGGGCTGAAAAATGAGCACTAAATTTAGCTACCAACGGGCCAGTGGTGGCCTTGGTGAGAACACCTTCCCCAGGATGGTTGGGGCTGCAGGCAGGGTGCAGGGTGAAGAGGGTATGGACGGAGGTAAGGACGTGGGACCAGCAAGTGTAGACACAGTGCACTTAGGCAGGCTGGGAGCACAGAAGATGGACAGCCTAGTAAAGGAGTGTTTTTCAGATTTTTTTTTCTCAGAGGAAAAAGGCATAAATTATATACATATACTTCTCTATATTCATATAAAAATATTTTATATTCATACAAAAATATCATGTAAATATATTTTAACTATATCTTATAAATAGCTAAAATAAATAACATAAATAAATAACATAAATCAATCTAAATATGTGTCAATGCTGTAGAAAGAGAACCTTATAGAGAGGGAGAGGTTGAAGAATCATTTGGTGTGGGACCCAGGAAATTTAACAAAAATCCCCTACCCCTGGACAAGCAGAGCAGGACTAACTCCGTTTTGTGCTGCACCCGCCACCTCCTGTATGACCCCCACATGACCTGCTTATTGCTTAAGGTGCTGCCCCACCCTAGTCAAGCCACTGGGCACACCCTAATGGGAAGTCGGCTCATAACAATGTAACCCCACCTTGTGCCCGCCAAAACTGGGCGCAGATTCTGACCAAAGTAATAGGCCAGCTCACATGGATACTATAGGGTAAATTGTAATTCAATTGGCCACCTGCGTGTGGACTGACATGACTGTGCAACTTTCTGCGTATGTTACAATCCCATTGGCCACTGGCCCCTATAAAGCTGCTACGCCTCTTAGTCTGGGGGTCCAAGTCCGTGCTCCGCTGTGTCGGGTACACTTGGACCCAAGCTTGAGCTTGTACTAAACCCTTGTGTGTTTGCATCGGTGTCGGCTCCTTGGTGGTTTCTCAGATTCGCAATCTTGGGCACAATGTTGGGAGCAGAGACGACTGGTAGAACTTTGTCCCTGGGGAAGTTAGAGGGTACAAGATCCAGGGCACAGATGGACCAATTAGCCTTGGAGGGGTACCAGGAAATGTGACTTTGACCGGGGCTTGGGGAAAATCATCATGCCCCTGCGTCCCTCGCCTCTCTATTTGTAACCAGCTGAGTGAGAGACACCAGAGACTCATGCCTGATTTATTATACTAAGAAAGCATGGTTTATATCGGGGCTGGGCCTTTCCCCGCACTGTGCTCTCCACCCCACCCAGCATGCACCCAAGAGGCCCTATGTTGTTCTCCATCAAGATATAGGATAAGGGCAGCCTGGGTGGCTCAGCTGTTTAGTGCCTGTCTGAAGCCCAGGGCGTGATCCCGGAGACCAGGGATCAAGTCCCATGTCAGGCTCCCTGCATGGAGGCTGCTTCTCCCTCTGCCTGTATCTCTGCCTCTCTCTCTCTGTGTCTCTCATGAATAAATAAATAAAATCTTTAAAAAAAAAAAAAAAAAGAGAGAGAGAGAGAGAGATAGGATAAGCTGCAGATCATAGCATCCTGTGTCAGAGAAAGCTGCTTGCTCTGTGTGGCCAAGGAGGAGATATCTGACTTCCCAGCAATAGCCACTCCGGAGAGAGAAAGAAATGCACATGGCCCCCTGGACTCATGCATTTTCCACTAGTCGGAGCATGTGAGGAGGTGGAGACAAAGGCAGAGAGGCTCTTCCTCACTTCTGAGTCTTTCCAGAAGGCTAATGTTTCTAAATTAATTGACATAGGCAGGAAGGACAAGAGGAGATAATGACATTGAGATAGTAAAAATTTGGAAGTAGGCCAACAGCAGACTGAAAGGTTCATGGCCATTTACACAGTTGGTGATGGGACCACCTTCTGAGAGGAAACAACCACCATAACCTGACAATAACTGCATCGTGGTGGGTTCCTCATACGCCTGGCACTGTGTCACTGTCGCTAATCCTAAGAACATCCTCTGTTGGGCAGTTATTATTGCCCTTTGACAGAATAACCAAAGCTCAGAGTTTCCACGGCCTGGTAGATGCCAGTGGTTGAGGCTTGCAGAGCCTGGAGAAGGAAAATGCTGTTGCAGAACCTGGAGGGGACAGCTGACAGGGGACCCATCGAAGGACTGCTGAGCAGCCTGTAGTACCCAACGGAGAGTGGAAACTCCACACTTGTAATGGACCAAATCCGAGTGATTGCATGTGCTCAACAGCCCAGGGTTAGAAGTGGAAACAGCAGACTGTTGGACTGAGCCAGGATTGCAATTCAGCTGGGCAAGTCAAGCACCGAGGAAGCAGACGTGGGGTCGAGATACTTAGAGCAGTCAATCTCCATCCTGACACCACCTCAGAATCAGCTGGGGAGTTTTGAAAAACACAGGAATGGGGACGCCTGGATGGCTCAGCAGTTTAGCGCCTGCCTTCAGCCCAAGGCATGATCCTGGAGTCCCACGATTGAGTCCCACATCATGCTCCCTGCATGGAGCCTGCTTCTCCCTCTGCCTGTGTCTCTGCCTTTCTCTCTATGTCTCTCATGAATAAATAAATGAAATAAGAAAGAAAGAAAGAAAGAAAGAAAGAAAGAAAGAAAGAAAGAAGAAAGAAAGAAAGAAAGAAAGAAAGAAAGAAAGAAAGAAAGAAAGAAGAAAGAAAGAAAGAAAGAAAGAAAGACAGACACAGGAATGCCCTGTCTCTAAAGATTCTGGTTTAATTAGCCTAGGTGGCACCAGGGCAGAGCTGGCTTGTAACCCTCCCCAGGTGATTGGAATATGAGGTCAGGTCTGAGCACCCACCGAGCAGTGCTTCTCCAGGGTGGCCCAGCAGCAGGACAATGAGCATCACCGGGCTCTTTCTCAGAAATGCAAATTCACAGGCTCCACCCCAGAGCTGCTGAATCAGAACCTTTGAGGATGGGGCCCAGTCAGCTGGGTTTCAAATCTTCCTCTGGGAGATTCTGATGTACCCTAAAGTTTGCTAACCACTGCCTTAGAGGACCTGAGAAAAAAGAGTGGAGTTGGAGTCACCTCACCAGGTTAGAAAGGTCCAAGATGTGGGTGGCTGACATGGAATCCAGACTCAGGTCACTGGTGTTCAGGGCGTGGACCCTGGGGAGCTGGACTGTCACTATGGGACAGCAAGCTCGCTCAGGTGATGGGGAACTTTTGATAGCATGTAGGAGCCTCAGTACACAAGGGGCTTAGGCAAGCAAAAAGACACAATATCTCTGCTCACAATATTTGTGAGCAGAGATTTTTTTGAATGGCGTGTGTGTATAATTCCTTAGAAATAGCTTGGGGAGCAGGCGAATGCTGACCCTGCTTCTGAGCCCAAGCTGGCAAAACCTCTCATATCACACCCACTTCAAGAGAGAACCACCCACCTGCCCAGTCTGGAAGCCCCTGGGTTTGGGCTTCATGTTCACCTAACTCTCCTGAACCAAGTGAACGTGTGTTAGACCTCATTACAGCCACTGGGGGAGAAGGTAACTTTGCCAAGAACAGCCCACACAAATGTGACTCTAAGGTTAGCTCAGCACTGCACTTAGATTTTTCAGGAAAACACTGTTTTCCACAGAGAAAATGCAGAGCTACAGGAGCCCCCAGAAATTGCCTTTGCCCTTGAGACTTTGACTTATGTGCTTCGCAGTTGAATTGGGCCCTAAGAACGGTGTGCTTTTTGCCTATTTATATCAGAAACCGACTCATTTTGAAAATTGCAGTGAGGGATTTATAGGACAGAGATTGTTCAAAGTAAGCTTTGTTCAAAGACTGCTTTAAGTACAGCTTGTTTTTCCCCCATTTAAACAATATTTTTAAGAAAAAAAAATGGTGGTGCCTGGATGAACATATATACAATACTTGTACGTGATGTGCTTTCACAGAGCATTGGAATCCAGTTGGACACATTCAAGTTCCTAGTAACAAATTAAGAAACCATCAAAGAAAAAAGAAAAAGCACCACCTCTCTAGAACTGACCCAGGATGGAGAGGAGCTATCATGACTACCTACAGCGCCCCTCGAAGTCCCGGCGAGGCCTTGCCTCCTGCGGAAGAATCCCTGATAGGGACCAGGGTTTGGGGCATCAGCAAAAGCTTTGCTGTAACTATAGAGCCATCTTGTGGTCCTGCGTGGTATTTGTCACAAGGAAATGCACTGCACCGGCGTTTCTCAGCCCCTCAGCACTGCCCAGATGCAACTGGGCCGAATCTGTGTTTATAATCAGTGAAATTCATTCCTTCACCTAACACGACTACGTAGGCCTTGGTAGAGGCCTTCTGAGTAGGGGAATGAGAATAATCTGGAAAGGCCAGGTAAAAAGAGCTCTGGGAAATCTCTCAGGTCTTAGGAATAACACGCTCCTCTATCCATGTCCCTGCGCAGCCAATTTCTGGCAAGGCCAAGGAGAAAAAGCCATGTAGCCTTTTCTGTGTGACAACAAAACAGTAGCAACAGATGGGAGGCATTTCAGCCTGGCTACCTTTGGGAAAGGAAATTTTCAGTAGAAGGTGTCAGATCTCTCTGTGTTTTAATGTTTCTGTCAAGTAGTAGGTCAATGTCAGTGCTCTGGGATGCAAAATGTACAGGCTCCCTCTTGCCTGGCATTCTCTTGCTTACAGAGAGACGTGCACAGCACTGCCTGCGAACATGCTCTGTGGCCTTTGGATTTGATGTATTCCAGTCTGAATGACAGCTGGGTTTGTTAATTATGACCACTATGGAGACTGGAGAAAAACTAATAAAGATCTTTATCACATCATTTAAAAAGTAACTTCTTGAACCACTTGGAATAAGCTTGCGACCTCTAAGCAGAGAAGATGAAGAATAACTTGCGATCCACAATAACTCTGTAGATAGGAAGATATGATGATGACTGAATTTTTTTATTAACTTTTCAAAATTCAGTAAGTGTTTACAAATGAAAGCTCAATATATTAGAAGGGACTTCGAATCTTGGCATATTTTTGAAGAAGTGGTTTGTTACCTGATTCCAACGATAGAAATCTATCAGAGCCATAGGAGCTTTGTCCAGCAAGCATTTTTTACACTTTCCACTAAAAAAGCAATACATGTTCATTATATAAACTTGAAAAAGAGCACAAATAAAAAAGGAAATCAACTTATATTCCTTTTGCTGTTAATATTTCATTGTATTGCTTCCAGGTTTTTATGTCCTCTTACGTATTTTTAAACAAAGGTTGTGATCACTGTTTAATTTTCCTGCTAACATCATGACATAGTGTCTCCATATCACCAAATTCCTCACTAACATCATTTTAATAACAGCTCAATACAGAGTTATGCACAGACATATATTGACACAGTTACTAAAAATACAAAAAATTCACATAATATGTAAACCAGAATTGTTTCTTATTCTTTGCCATTATAAATAACACTGCAGTGTCCTTGTACAAAACTCTGTACATATGATGCTTCTGCAACCACTACCTGAGAGTATTTATCTTACCCATAAGCCTTGCACCAGATGCATGATGTTGGGAAAGTACTCAGGATCCACCTCCATCCACATTCTAGCAGGTTCGGGGGCCGGTCCTGAGCTTGAATCAGCAGGCTCTTCCCAACAGGTATCTCTGATCCCCTTCCCCCACCCCTACCCCCTCAATAAGCAAACAGACATCATTTCCAACTTTGTTCCTGTCTGCACCACAACCCTCTGCCCTGGTGAGTCCCATTGCTTCCCTGAGCTCCTCCAATTCTGGGTCAGCTCCATTCCCCCCTCACTCGCTCTGTGCCAGGCTCTCGGGATCAGGAGTTGAACAAGACAATACTTAAACTGCAGAGTTCTCTCGCCTTCTGAAGTAACCTGCCTTCTTTGATCTGGCTATCCACATTCTGCCCGGTTCCACTTGTGATTTGCAAGGTGCGGGGTCATCTCAGATTATGTGGCTCCCACACGTACCCCCCAGTTATCCATTAGGGGCCCTGATTCATTTCTATGGGCTAAAGTGTAAATGAATTTTCTTGTCACCTTTAAAATGCACATGCTCTTGAAGACTATAACACATTAAACTGTTATGGATCATAATTACCTTAATATGAACTCATTTATCAGGTCCTTTCCTCTTCCCTCCCTTCTGAGCAAAGTTTTGTGTCTGTAAGCACTCTAAAAAGTCAAAGTTTTGTGACAAAGAAAGAGAAGTCCCCTTCTCCAGCCTTCCCCGACTCCTTAGAGAGCAACCTCTTTTAGCTTTTTCTTTGCTTCTTGCTTCTGTATTTCTAAATAAATTGTGAGTACTGAGATTTCTTTATTTTTCTTTTAACTTTTAGATAGTACTTATTCATTTCCATTATAGAAGATTGAGATCCAGCTTTTTTACTCCAACCCACCTACACACACACAGGCTTACATTCTTATGATAATTAAATATTACTATTTGTATGTATACACTAGTTCAATTTCTCTTCTTTTACAACTTACTTTGGTGTGGTTTTTGTCTGAGTTCCCCTTGTTAATTGATCTCAAATTCTCTATCATTTATATAATCTCCTCTCGGTAGGTTGAAATATATCAGACCATCTTACCAATTTCATCCTTTTTTATAAGACTTCCTTCTTGGAGCACCCCTTGTCTTGTTCTAAACTGGGTGCCTCCCTGACACCTGCCAATCTGTGGCTCTCCTCTGATAAACTGCCTGCCTGGGCCCTGGGGCTTCCTCCTCTAGACTCACTCCCTTCTTCTGTTGAAGGATGTCTTCCAGTAGCTTTCTGAGAAAGAATACATGGACAGTAAAATTGGAAACCTTACACATCTTAAATCCCTCTCTTCCACCCATATTCTTGACTAACAATCTGACTAGATAATAGAATTCGAGGTTGAGATTTATTGTCCCTCTGAATCTTTTTTAAAACATCTTTAAAATTTATTTGACAGAGAGAGCACAAGCAGGGGAAGTAGCAGACAGAGAGGGAGAAGCAGACTCAATACAGAAGCAGAGAGCCCGATGTGGGGCTCCATCCCAGGACCCCAGGATCTTGACCTGAGCTGAAGGCAAAGGCTTAACGAACTGAGCCAAGCAGGTGCCCCTTCCCTCTGAATTTCAAGGCATCCAGTCCTACTGGGAAGTCTCTTGCCACTCTGATTCCTGATTCTTTTTCTATTACTTGGTTGGGTTTTTTTTTTCTATAAATTTATTTTTTATTGGTGTTCAATTTGCCAACATACAGAATAACACCCAGTGCTCATCCTCAAGTGCCCCCCTCAGTGCCCATCACCCATTCACCCCCACCCCCCGCCCTCCTCCCCTTCCACTACCCCTAGTTCGTTTCCCAGAGTTAGGAGTCTCTATGTTCTGTCTCCCTTTCTGATATTTCCCACACATTTCTTCTCCCTTCCCTTATATTCCCTTTCACTATTATTTATATTCCCCAAATGAATGAGAACATATAATGTTTGTCTGTTTTTAAATTGGAAGATTTAAGACTCAATTTTTTCCCCTAGTGTTCTGAAAGTTTACGCTAATGCACCTTCATGCAGATCTTTTCCCCTAAAATGTGTTGAATACTCAACCAACCCTTTCAAACTGAACACACTTGGCAATTTCTCCATTCTCATAAGTCTTTAACCACTTGTGTGAGCATTTTCTTTCCCACATTTTCTCCATTCTACATTTCTGGAATGCCTATTATTGGTTTGTTGTACCTTCTGAAATGATCATTAAATTTTCTCATTATTTTCCTCCTGTATTGCTTCTTTTCTTGCTATTCTACATTCCTGAAGATTTATTATCATTTTATCACTCAATTTCTCTTTTCAATTTTTCATTTCTGCATTCAGAGTTTTAATATCTCCTGATGGGGGTGGTGGACCTACTGTTCTTGTTTTGTGAAACTACAAATATATGAATTATAATTATTATTTTTTTTTACTCTGTTCTCTATGTTGTCACTGTCTCCTCTGACTTCTTTATTTTCTTTGTTTCAGTTTGTGTCTTTTATGTTGAGGGTGTCTGGTGATCTTTGGCTGCCTTCTTTAAGGGCAAGACACTCCAAAAGTTTATTAGAATTTATGTAGACTCAGGATGGGGGGTGGATTATTGACTGACCACTGGGCTTCACTGTGCAAGGCGATGGGTTGGCCACTGCATGTGAGCCCCTCACCCCTCTGTGGCCAGCATCTTTAAGTCTTTTCTCTTGGTATAGTCAGGCTCTCCTTGGAGGGATCAGGGAAGTGCGAGTCTGGCTGTGACCTCCTTGGAGCCACGTGGGGGGGAAGGGAGCTTAGGTTTACATCAATCAGCATGTACTCTTTCCTCCAACCAGCCTCTTCCCAGTGCTATAGCTCTGAGTTCAGCTATGACTGGCATCCCAAGGCCAGATATCTCTAGTTCAACTTTTCCTCAGGTAAAACTCTGGTATTCAGCTGCAGTTGGTGAAAGGGAGTCCCTCAGCTGCGTGGAACAGAGACAGCATGTGGGGCTCATTGTTTCCTAAAGGATTTGCAAATAGCCCTGCTGTTGGCTCCACCTAGACCTCTATTTTCCAAGGTCCCTGGCATTTACAATTCCTGAGACTTTCCTTATTTTGTTTTTATTTCATTGTCTAAGTCAGAGGCTCATGCACATCACCCACTCTCATGTAGTTTTCTACTTTCTGCAGCCTGCTAAATCACTAAGCACTTTTCCTTCTGTTCTCCACCTTCCAAAGCGTTGTCACCTGACTTCTGATTTACTTTTTTTCCTTGTAGATCTCTGCCGGGGTCTGGGCAGACGGTAGTTGTTGGTTTGTTCATACTCTGTACAGAAAATGGAAGAGTCAGGTCCTTTTCATGATGAAGAGTCAGAGTTTTAATGGAAGCAAGGGGAAAGGAGAAGTTCACAGCATTTGTTCTTGCTCACATGGGGCACAGGGAGGAGTATCAGAAATCAGGGAAGCCCTTGACAGCCAAGCAGCAGCCTGAGCACCAGTATCACTGAGAATAGAGGCTGCCAGAGGGAAGAGAACAGGAAAGAAGGAAGGTCAGAGAGTGTCAGAGAAAAACTGTTACTTTAAAAGTTTTGGGGGGGGGGGCGGCGGCGCCAAGGTATGTTAAGTGGCCCACTGTTGATTTTGGCTCAGGTCTTGATCTCAGGGTGGTGTGATCAAGTTCTGTGTTGGGCTCCATGCTCATGGGGGAGTCTGATTGAGTTGCTCTCTCTCTCTCTTTCTCTCTCTCCCTCTGCCCCTCCTCCCTGTTCTTTGTCTCTCTCTAAAACAAATACAACTTTTAAAAAAAAAAGTATGCAGTAGGCCAGCAAGGGCCTCAGTAACATTAAGACATTAATTCACAAATGTTCTGGCTGCCAGGAAGCACCCTAGGTGAAAAATGCTGTGTGAGCCCCAGCTCCAGCCCCACCTTGATCACAGACTGACAGACAGACAGAGCTGGAAGGAACCCTAGGGATCCTTCATCCAGCCCTTACATTGCCAGGCTCAGGGGCTCAGGGCTATGTCCAGGTTCTCATAAGTAGTGACACAGTGGTGACTGGAGCCTAGACAGGCATGATGACTAGCCATGCCTGGCATTGTCACCCCCAGTGGAAAGAAAACACTACTGCCACAGTGTTCTCTGGCACCACATGGCTTCAGACAGG
This sequence comes from Vulpes lagopus, assembly GCF_018345385.1. Classification (NCBI taxonomy): domain Eukaryota; kingdom Metazoa; phylum Chordata; class Mammalia; order Carnivora; family Canidae; genus Vulpes; species Vulpes lagopus. The sequence goes on along the minus strand of NC_054824.1, from coordinate 111,303,692 downwards.
GGAAAGCTGGTTAAACCCTACATATCCGCCCCCCACCCCTGCTTCCACTGAGACCCTGTGCCCCATCAGCAACTACAGTCTACCCACCAGCTCCTTGGCGCCCCTCGGTTCTTCAGAGATGCCATCATGTTTGTACTCTGAGCCTCTGAGATCATTCACTCAGGTGCTTTTTGGTTCCGAGTTAACATTTTAACATGGTCACCTTGTGGCTTCTTGGTGAATGGGTTGGAATCAGCCAAGAATGTAAGGAAGCTGCTGCGGTGGCACAGGCAGATGACAGTGGCCTGGACAGAGTAGAGATGGTGGCCAGAGAGAGAAGTGGACAAACACAAGCTGCTTTTCCCTGAGACCCAACAGGACTGGCAGGTGGATTAGTAATGAAAGTGAGGAATTCAGTAGGATTCTTACTTTCCAGCTCAAGTAACTGGGAGAATGTTGGTGCCATTTACTGTCATAGGAATAGCTGGGGAGTGGGGAGCTGGTTTTGGATGAGAAATCAGATATTTTAAAGACATGCTGATTTTGCAATGTTTCAGACAAATATAACTGGAATTTCTCTGAAAATGTCAAGTAGACATAACCCTGAAGCCTTCCTGGTCTCAGGTTCCTCCTCTGTGAAATGAAAAGAGTAAATAAAATCATCTCCATTGCCATCCCTGACACCCAGACAGCCTTCATTCCAACACTGCAGTCTGTGATGGTGCCTGTCTGCAGAAGCTAGAAGCTAGACCTGTCAGTTTCCATCTCAGAGGAAAAGTCTAGAAAAAAGACATGCATGTGGAACACGGTGGTATAAAAATGGTCCTTATAGTCCAAGGAACTCTGTGCTCCTCTGGGAAGAAGGTGTGGGAAGAAAAAAGAAGATGGTTTGGGTTGCCTGAGCCCCAAGGAACTTTAAGTGGCCGGGGAGATCATTTCCGTTTTTTCAGCATTTCTGAAAAAAAGTGGACAAAGCAACACCTTTGAAAACATAAATGACTCACCTTTTCCCTCTAGTTGCAAAGTAGCAACAAAGAGCACAACTACTAGCTGAAACCGTAAATGCAACCACGAAATTACTTTATCTGTGAAAACAGTGACCCAGTGGAATCCAGAGAGCCTCCAAACCCCAAGGAAAGGAGTTTTTAAGGAAAGACCCTTTTTGTGAAAACCACTGGAAATTGAGCATATGACTTAAAATGGTTTGACAGGTGGTTCCATGGTGGAGTGTGTTCATGAAGCATAAGTAAATAGGTAATGATAGAAGATGTGATCGTTTCTGAAGGAGAGAATTACAGAAGGCTACTTGGGTCTTAATACTCTTCAGGAAGCACCAAACATAGGCTAAGGGTGAATTGGCCCACATGCAGGGGAAAGTGGGAAGCATGAATAAAAATAGTCAACCCAAACAACAGTGAGCACAGGTCCAAATTAAGTAATTCCTACACAAAGCAATTTACTGTCATTTTTTAATGTAAAATTGGGCAGCTTCCCCAGCATCTTTATTTTTCTCATCAAGATAAGTAAGTTTTCTGCCCCATTGAATATCAGGCTAATTTCCAGCTCCTTTGTATATTAAAAGTAAATTTAGAAACTACAATAGGATTAAAAAGAAGACATGGTGCTTACTCACACACTTTCATCTTAAACAATTTAATTTCCGAAACTGCCACCTAAACTAAAATGAACAAGATCATTTTAATTTTCAAATTACATGTTTCTTAAAAAGCAACCCAGTAGCTTCCAGCTCAGGAAAATCTTGCTATGTGTCTCAACTAACCATTTGTGACTATGAAAAATAAAACTTTAAAGTTGTGATTTTTGGGGGGTCCAGACTCTACAAAGTACTGCTACATTCAAAAACAACCTCAGGACTTGAGAGGGCCAGACAGTGGAGGAGTGGATCCCCAAGTCACCTGTCCCCACCAACTTACCTCGATAGCTTTCAAATCATCCTGAAAACCTACGAATTCGACCTGAGATTTATTTATTTTTTAAAAGATTTTATTTATTTATTCATTCATGAGAGACACAGAGAGAGAGAGAGGCAGAGACACAGGCAGAGGGAGAAGCAGGCTCCATGCAGGGAGTCTGACGTGGGACTTGATCCCGGGACCCCAAGATCACACCCTGGGCCAAAGGCAGGTGCTAAACCACTGAGCCACCCAGGGATCCCTCGACCTGAGATTTAAAGAGAGAACAGCTGGAATGCTACAGAGAGAATGATTTGCACTTCTAACAAGGTAGGAAAGCAGAAAAAAAATAAAAAAAAAGAATCCAGTGGGGGAGGGGCCCCACGAGGAGCCGGGCTAAAGGGGGCAGTGGGAGCCTGCGGGACAGGAGAGCCCGGCCCCAGAGAAGCAGAGACTAAAAATCCACACCGGATTCTTCTTGGAGGGAAAGGTGCTCACAGGGAACTTGGGCAGGCGCTCCACAGGAGGGACAGTGGAGCCCCCAGGTTGCCAGGGTCACTAACAGAGGAGGGGCACCCGGGGGAGAGCTCACCCCACACCTCTGAGCGTGGTAAAGAGCTGGAGCGCACGCCCGGTGGGGCCCGGGGAGCAGCCCAGGTGGCTGCTCTGCGCAGAGAAGGCTGCGCGGTTGGAGCGTGATTCCAGTGGCTCAGGTCCCAGAGCCCAGGGCACAGGGGACACAGCCCAGGATCCTGGACTCCCCCCGGGATAGACGAAGGTGGGGAGGGCACAGGACAGTGAGGACACTTCTGTCACTGGGTGCCCCGAGCTGTGCAGGTCAGCGCCCTCTGCCCCCGGAGCATCCAGACCAGTGCAGACTGGTAGCTGTGGTGGTTACTGCGGGACCTGACTCCAGGGCTGTGGGGCTGGACACTGCCAGTGGGGTTGTTCCTCCTGATGTCACCCTGTGCCTGGGATGTAGCGCCGCCACCAGGGAACAGAGGTCTCATGGGGTATACAGCTCCTGCTGAGCCGTGCACCTGGCAGGGGGCGGGGCAGCTCCCCCAGGTGCACACACCTGAGAATCAGCACAGCAGCCTCTCCCCCAGAGACCAGTTGGAAGGACCTGGGAAGAGGCAGTTCTTGGCCGAGCAGCACTGGAAAGCTCCACGGGGATCGAGGGACTTACAGTATATTGAACCAGAGGGTACCCCTCCAGTTTTTTTTCTTCCTTTTTCCAGTACAACTTCGTTTTTATATCAGACTGTAAATTTCCATTTTTTTCTCTTTTCCAACCTTGACTACAATATCTTACCACCTCTTCATTTTTAAGATTCTTCCATTTTGACTTTCATATTTCTATAATTACAGGTCCTATTTTCCACTTCTAGATTCCCTTCAACATACTCCACTTAACTTTGGGAGATATACAAGATGTTTTTTTGTTGTTGTTTTGTGTTTTTTGTTTACTCTGCCTCATTTTGTTCTACAATGGAAGAAGTTAATACCTTCTAAAACATGACCAGCATGCACCCAGAAGCAAGTGGAATACCGTGCTGGTTCATTCTGTGAGATTCCTCATTCCCATTCTGCCCCCCTCTTTTATCTCATTTATGTTTTGGTGGTCAGTGTTGGGGCTTTCTTTTTTTTAAGATTTATTCATTTATTTATTCATGATAGAGAAAGAGAAAGAGAGAGAGAGAGAGAGAAGCAGGCAGAGACACAGGAAGAGGGAGAAGCAGGCTCCATGCCAGGAGCCCAGCGCGGGACTCCATCCCGGGACTCCAGGATCATGCCTTGGGCCAAAGGCAGGTGCTAAACCACTGAGCCACCCAGGGATCCCAGTTTTGGGGCTTTCTACAAGTATTTCTGGTTTATATAAATTTAGGACTGAGCATCTTCTAACAGTCAGAACTTAATATACTCAGAAACAAGAGGATCACCTTATAGAACTTCTCAGGTAGACTACATTCTCCCTCCAATACAACTTAGTCACCACCACCATGTCCCAGTCCCCCACTTTTTTCCTCCTTTTTAAATTCTTTTTTCTTTTTTTCTTTTCTTCTATGGGATTCTTGGCCATTTATTTTTTACTGCTTTGTTTTAAAATTTGTTTTTCACTTTAGTGATCCTTTTGTTTTATTTCATTCTGACCTTTGTTTTCAATTTCTGGTATCTGACCTCGGGAGAATCATATAGGGTGAAATTTACTTAGGTGGTGGTTGATATTCTTGACTCAGCCCGCTCAAACAACCACTCTACACTGAGCAAAAATGACTAGAAAGAAGAACTCACCACAAAAGAAAGAATCAGAAACAGTACTCTCTGCCACAGAGTTACAGAATTGGATTACAATTTACAATTCGATGTCAGAAAGCCAATTCAGAAGCACAATTATAAAGCTACTGGTGGCTCTGGAAAAAAGCCTAAAGTATTCAAGAGACTTTGTGACTGCAGAATTTAGATCTAATCAGGCTGAAATTAAAAATCAATTAAATGAGATGCAATCCAAGCTGGAGGTCCTAACGATAAGGGTTAATGAGGTAGAAGAAAGAGTAAGTGACATAGAAGACAAGTTGATGGCAAGGAAGGAAGCTGAGGAAAAAAGAGAAAAACAACTAAAAGACCATGAGAAAAGGTCAAGAAAAATAAATGACAGACTCTGAAGGAAAAATCTACATATAATTGGGGTTCCAGAGGGCACCAAGAGGGCCAGAGGGCCAGAAAGGATATTTGAACAAATCATAGCTGAGAACTTCCCTAATTTGGGGAGGGAAACAAGCATTCAGATACAGGAAATAGAGAGGTTCTCCCCCCACCCCAACCAAAATCAATAAAAACCGTTCAATACCTCGACATTTAATAGTGAAACTTGCAAATTCCAAAGATAAAGAGAAAATCCTTAAAGCATCAAGAGACAAGAGATCTCTAATTTATATGGGGAGAAATATCAGATTACAGCAGACCTCTCCACAGAGACCTGGCAGGCCAGAAAGGGCTGGCAGGATATATTCAGGGTCCTAAATGAGAAGAACATGCAGCCAAGAATACTTTATCCAGCAAGGCTCTCATTCAGAATAGAAGGAGAGATAAAGAGCTTCCAAGACAGGCAGAAACTGAAAGAATATGTGACGACCAAACCAGCTCTGCAACAAATATTAAGGGGGACCCTCTAAAAGAAAGAGGAAGCCCAAAGAAATAATCCACAAAAACAGGGACCAAATAGGTATTACGATGACACTAAATCCATATCTTTCAATAGTAATTCTGAATGTGAATGGGCTAAATGATCCCATCAAAAGACGCAGGGTTTCAGACTGGATAAAAAAGTAAGACCCATCTATTTGCTGTCTACAAGAGACTCATTTGAGACCTAAGGACACCTGCAACCTGAAAATGAATGGGTGGAGAACCATTTACCATTCAAATGGTCCTCAAGAGAAAGTAGGGTTAGCAATCCTCATATCAGATAAATTAAAGTCTATCCCAAAGACTGTAGTAAGAGACGAAGAGGAACACTGTATCATATCATACTTAAAGGGTCTATCCCACAAGAAGACCTAACAATCATGAATACTTATGGCCCTAATGTGGGAGCTGCCAAGTCTATCAATCAATTAATAACCAAAGTAAAGACATACTTAGATAATAGTACGATAATAGTAGGAGACTTCAACACGGCGCTTTCTGCAAATGACAGATTTTCTAAGCACAACATCTCCAAAGAAACAAAGGCTTTAAATGATACACTGGATGAGATGGATTTCACAGATATATACAGAACTTTGCATCTGAACACAACTGAATACACATTCTTCTCAAGTGCACATGGAACTTTCTCCAGGATAGACCACATACTGGGTCACAAATCAGGTCTCAACCAATACCAAAAGATTGGGCTTATCCCCTGCATATTTTCAGACCATAATGCTTTGAAACTAGATCAATCACAAGGAGAAATTTGGAAGAAACTCAAACACGTGGAGGTTAAAGAGCATCCTACTAAAAAATGAATGGGCCAACCAAGAAATTAGAGAAGAATTAAAAAGATTCATGGATTAATGAAAATGAAGATACAAAAAAAATGAAGATACAACCATTCAAAATCTTTGGGATACAGCAAAAGCGGTCCTAAGAGGGAAATACATCACAAAACAAGCAACCCTCAAAAAATTGGGAAAAACTCAAATATACAAGCTAACCTCGCACCTCGCTGTGATCATCAAGACAGTGTGGTACTACCACAAAAACAGACACATAGATCAATGGAACAGAATAGAGAACCCTCAACTCTATGGTCAACTAATATTTGACAAAGCAGGAAAGACTATCCACTGGAAAAAGGACAGTCTCTTCAATAAATGGTCCTAGGAAAATTGGACAGCCATGTGCAGAAGAATGAAACTAGACCATTCGCTTACACCATACACAAAGATACACTCAAAATGGATGAAAGATCTAAATGTGAGACAAAAATCCATCAAAATCCTAGAGGAGAACACAGACAACACCCTTTTTAAACTTAGCCACAGTAACTTCTTGCAAGATACATCTATGAAAGCAAGAGAAACAAAAGCAAAAATGAACTATTGGGACTTCATCAAGATAAGAAGCTTCTGCACAGCAAAAGTAATAGTCAACAAAACTAAAAGACAACCTACAGAATGGGAGAAGATATTTGCAAATGACCTATCAGATAAAGGGCTAGTATCCAAGATCTATATAGAACTTCTTAAACTCAACACCCAAGAAACAAATAATACAATCATGAAATAAGCAGAAGACATGAACAGACATTTCTCCAAAGAAGACCTACACATGGCAACAAGCACATGAGAAAATGCTCTGCATCCCTTGCCATCAGGGAAACACAAATCAAAACCACAATGAGATCCCACCTGACACCAGTGAGAATGGTGAAAATTAACAAGACAGGAAACAACAAATGTGGGAAAAGATGTGGAGAAAGGGGAACCGTCTTGCACTGTTGGTGGGAATGTGAACTGGTGCAGCCACTTTGGAAAACTGTGTGGAGGTTCCTCAAAGAGTTAGAAATAGAGCTACCCCACGACCCAGCAATTGTACTACTGGGGATTTACCCCAAAGATACAGATGCAGTGAAACGCCAGGAAACCTGCACCCCACTGTTTATAGCAGCAATGTCCACAATAACCAAACTGTGAGAGAAGCCTCAGTGCCCATCAACAGATGAATGGATAAAGAAGCTGTGGTCTATGCATACAATGGAATATTACTCAGCCATTAGAAATGACAAATACCCACCATTTGTTTCAACGTGGATGGAACTGGAGGGTATTATGCTGAGTGAAGTAAGTCAATCAGAGAAGGACAAACATTATATGGTTTCATTCATTCAGGGAATGTAAAAAATAGTGAAAGGATTTTAGGGGAAAGGAGAGAAAATGAGTGGGAAAAATCAGAGGGGGTGACAAACCATGAGAGACTCCTAACTCTGGGAAACAAACAAGGGGTAGTGGAAGGGGAAGTGGGCAAGGGGGATAGGGTGACTGGGTGACAGTCACTGAGGGGGGCACTTGATGGGATGAGTGCTGGGTGTTATATTATATGTTGGCAAATCGAACTCCAATAAAAAAATATGCAAAAATGCTTTTAAAAATTAAAAAACTGCCTCAGCAGTGTTAAGTTCATCTGAATAATGCAGAGTTTCTCTCTCCAAAATGAAGATGATCAGTCCTGCCACCATTATATCAGAAGCCAGTATAGAGTTTAGTTTTAATGCAAATAATTGAGATGTCTTTTTAAAGAATTAATATCCAGTTTTTGTGGCATACCATTTTTCTAGCTTGTTTTGGCTTGTGGCAAACTAGAATAGCCTAAGTTCTATAAAAATTAGTAGTATAATAGAAAGTAATTTGGATAGCTTTACTATTTGTAGGAAAGGATGTATTACATGTTCACTGTAAAATAAAACATTGACAATACAGAAAAGTACAAAAGGAAGTACAGATCATTGAAACTGTATAATCTAGAGATAGCTATGGTTGACATTTTTTGTGCATACTTCCAACTTTTTCCTCTGTGGGTACTTGTGCACTCCACACCACATGCATACTCCTTCCCATACACATAAAATTAAGATTATATTGTCAATACTGCCTTTTGACATTTTTTCCTTAACATATCATGACCAACATCCTTTATGATTTAATAGTTAGCTCATGATTTTTAATATCTACATGGTATTTCATCATATAGCTATAACAACATTTACTTAACATTCCCAGATTATTGAACATTGGGTGTGTATTTTTCCAGTTATAAATAATGGTGCAATGAGTCATCTCTACATGTATTGTTTGCATCTTTGATGACTTCCTTAGAATAAATTTCTAGAAGTAGAATGATTGCATCAGGGAGCATGTTATACACATTAATGATTTTTTTTTTTATTAAAAGACTATTTTTAGGACAGGTTTAGGATCACAGCAACTTGAGAGGAAGGTACAAAGAGTTCCCACATTTCCCCTGTCCTCAACATGCACAGCCTTCCCTATTATCAATATCCTGGTGCCAGAATGGTACATTTGTAACAAATGTATACACTGACACATCATGATCACCAAAGTCCATAGTTTGCATTACAGTTTACTCTTGGTGATGTACATTCAGTGAGTTTGTACAAATGTATAATAACATGTACCCATTTTTATGGATCATACAAAGTGGTCTTACTGCCTAAAAATCTTCAGGTTACGCACATGTTAAAGACAATTTAAATATTATCTAACAATGGACCAATTGATACTCTATCAGTCCGTATCCCTGACGCCTTGCAACATTCAGATTATAAGGGGAAAAAAAGTCCTTGCAATGTGATAGATGAATGATGCTATCTCATTTTTATTTTTTAGTGAGTTTTAGTAGGCTATGTAGTTATTGCTTATTTAAATTCTGTGTCTGTTCATGCCCTTTGCCTATTTTAAAGCTGAATATTATCTTTTTTATTGCTTTAAAAGAAATATTTATAGACCCATTTTCATGTGTAGCTATTTTTTTCTCATTTAAAGATGACCTTTTACTCTCTGTATTTGGTGGTGATATTTTATTTTCTTTTAATATATAAAATCTTTAATTCTTATGTAGTCAATATATGGAAAAACAGTTCTGAATATTTGAAGCTAGAGTTTCTAAGGTTTTAAAAAAATACAGATTGCAAACACACATGAAAGATGCATACTCTCACAACAAAGAAATTCAAACATAAAATAGTAATGTGCAATTTTTAATCTATCATATTAGCAAAGATTAAAAGCCTTAATAATATGACTTGGGCAGCCCCGGTGGCTCAGCGGTTTAGCGCTGCCTTCAGCTCAGGGCCTGATCCTGGAGACCCGGGATCGAGTCCCGCATCAGGCTCCCTGATTGGAGCCTGCTTCTCCCTCTACGTGTGTCTCTGCCTCTCTCTCTCTCTCTGTGTGTCATGAATAAACAAATAAAATCTTTAAAAATAAATAAATAAATAAAGTCTTAATAATATGACCTTTAGTAAAATGGTAGGAAACTAAGCTCTCTTATATGCTATTGGTAGACATGCAAGTCCAGCAACTTTTTTTGGAGTGCAATTTGTCAAATGCATCTTGTCAATACCCATTCTATTTAAAATGTCTATACCCTTTGACCCAGCAATTTCTCTTTTAGTCATTTAACCTACATTTATTTTGGAGAGTGCAAACATATATGTACAAGAGGTTTGTTGAATCATTACTTACAATTTAAGATAGTGGAAAGACCTGTATTTTATTTATTTATTCAACAGACATTTATATAGTGCTTTCTATGTGCTAAACACCATTCTAAGCACTTTTAAAAAAATGAACTAATTAAATCCTCTTAACAACCCTGTATCAGAATACATGAGTTTCAGATGCTATAATTCCACTAACTTAAGAAAATAGGAAGGTTAGTCTCTCACATAATTGTGAATCCAGAGGTGAGAAGCCCAGATACAGTATGTGGAGGAACTAAAATATGTCATCAAGAATCAGGATCTTTCCTCACTCAGCTCTGCCATTTCTTGGGTCAGCTGATACTTCTCCTGTTTGCAAGATGGACACATACTTCCTTATGCCAACCCAAAAGAGAAAGAACACAAAGGGAAGAGCATAATCCCTCTCCCCCAAGCATGGTCTCTAAGCCCTAACCTTCAATCTTATTGATTAATTTAGGTTATATGTACATTTCTGGACCAATAACTGTCACTAGGATAAAGCCAAGTTTTAATGGGCTTAGGTTAATCAGTAGTTTTTCTAGAGCAGTGAAGGGGATAAGTAACTGAAGAGATTTGGGAGTATGTTAGGATGGAGAGTGTTGTTAGGAAAGCAGCCAGCAGTGCCCACTATGAAACCTAAACATCAATAAGAGATAGATCAAACATATTCATGGCACATCCATGGAGCGGAGACATGTATATCTGTCAAGAAGAAAGGAATAGGGAAAGATGGCAGAATAAGAACTACCAGGAATCTGTTGCTCCATCTAGACAACAATTTTACTAGCAGAATCTGTTACAAGCGGAATAGCTTGCACACAATGTGTGAAAATAAAGGTGAGCAAAAGGGAACACTATCTTCTAAATATCAGGGATTTGTGTTCTCACTGCTTATTAGTGCTTCTGATCATAGAGGTATGGACAAAGAAGTGGGCAGCCGTTGTTTCACTACTCTCTTGTTTTGCAAGGCCCTCTCCCTCCAGCTGATGCAATTTCCAGGGGACTTTAAAAGTTAGCATCCTTTATACCTCTTTATTTTTCTCTTTTTCTCCTTTTGGGAACTAAACATTAAAGACTAAAGCACTCAAAAACAACTATATATATAGAAAAAAAGAAAGAGATTACACACACCCAGGGGAAAGCACAGAGAAGACCCAGCAGAACCTGACATTTACACCTCAGGCTGACCCTAAGCAGAGATACAGCCTATAATAATAATTAAAAAAAAAAAAAACAGAAACAAACAACAAATACAAAAATAATTGCTTAAAAACCTGCAAGCCCTGAGGAAAGGAGAGAACCCAATTTCCAGATTAACAACATTATTAGACTCAAATGTCCATTTTTCAACAAAAGTCACAAGGCATATATGAAGAATCAGGGGAAAAAAAACAACAGAAACTATCCCCGAAAAAACCTGATGGCAGATATACTAGGCAAAGATTTTAAAAACAATTGTCATAAAGGAACTCAAAGAACTAAAGGAAGATGTAAAGAAGGTCAACTAAATGATGAATGAACAAAATGGAAATACCAATAAAGAGATGAAAACCCTAAAAAGAAACTAGAAAGAAATTCTGGAGCTGAAAATACAATAACTGAAATGAAAATTTCACTAGGGGGATTCAAAGGCAAATTTAAGCAGGCAGAGAAGGATTCAGCAAACTTGAAAATAGGACAGTGTAAACTGTAAACTATTGAGTTGGAGGAAGAGAAAAATATGATTAAAGAAAAGGGAACAGAGGAGACTTGTGGGACACCATCAAAAGGATCAACATGCTCATTGTGGGCATCCAAGAATACAGAGAGAAGCAATAAGAAAATTTGAAGAAATGATACCTGAAAACTTACCAAATTTGAAGAAAGGTATGAATATAAACATCCAAGAAGTTCAATTAACTTCAACTAAATAAACTTAAATAGACTTACACCAAGACACATTATAATCAAACACCCAAAGGCCAAAGATAAAGAGCTTGAAAACAGCAAGAGAAAATCTAATCATTGCATACGGGGATCCTCAACAAGATTATAAGCAGACTTCTCATCAGAAACTTTGGAAGCCAGAAGACAGTAGGCTGGCATATTCAAAGTGCTAAAAATGAAACAAAACAAAACAAAACAAAAGCCTGTCAATCTAGAATCCTACATCAGGCAAAACTGTCCTTAAAAGTGAGGGAGAATCCTGAACACCTACAAATCCGACCTGAGATTTATTTATTTATTTTTAAAGATTTTATTTATTTATTCATGAGAGACAGAAAGAGGCAGAGACACAGGCAGAGGGAGAGAAGCAGGCTCCCTGCAGGGAGCCCAGTGTGGGACTCGATCCCAGGCCCCTGGGATCACAACCTGAGCTGAAGGCAGAGGCTCAACCACTGAGTCACCCAGGCGTCCCTCGACCTGAGGTTTAAAGAGAGAGAGCCGGGGATCCCTAGGTGGCGCAGGGGTTTGGCGCCTACCTTTGGCCCAGGGCGCGATCCTGGAGACCCGGGATCGAATCCCACGTCGGGCTCCCGGTGCATGGAGCCTGCTTCTCCCTCTGCCTGTGTCTCTGGCTCTGTCTCTGCCTATGTCTCTGGCTCTGTCTCTCCTTCTATCTCTCAAGAATAAATAAATAAAATCTTTAAAAAAAAAAAAGAGAGAGAGAGAGAGAGAGAGAGAGAGAGCCGGAAGCTACAGAAAGAAAAGTTTTTGCTTCTAACAAGGTAGGAAGGCAGAAAATAAATAAATAAATAAATAAATAAATAAATAAATAAATAAATAAATAAAGTGGGGGAGAGACCCTGTGAGAAGCTGGGCTAAAGCAGAGCAGCGAGAGCCTCCAGGACAGGAAGGCCCAGCCGCGGAGAAGCGGGAACTTTAAAAAATGCACACCGGATTTTTCCCAGATGGAAAAGTGCTTAACAGGGAAATCGGGTAGAATCGCAGGAGGGGCAGTGAAGCATCAAAATTCCCGGAGTCACTACGAGAGGAGGGGCGCCCGAGGGAAAGCTCACCTCAAACCAAGGTCTGATATCGGTAAAGACTGAAGCGCCACAGCCCTCAAGGCATTTGGGAGAAGACAGTCGGTTAGGCAAGGGGCTCTAGACAGGTGACTGTGCCCTGTTTCCTTCAAGAGAGGCAGCCCCCAGGAGCACAGTTCCAGCAGCACAGGGCCCTGGATGCCAGGACACCCAAGCGGACAAAGCCGGGGATCCTGCATTCCCCCAGGTCAGGCGGAAGCAGGGAGGGCACAGGACAGCAAGGACTCTCCTGCCACTAGGGGCTCCCAAGCTGTGCATATCAGCGCACCCGCACCACCCCAGGAACATCTAGGCCAGTGCAGACTGGGAGACTGCGGGTAGTTACCCACGGGAAGCTGACTCCAGAGCTGGAGACCTGGCCACCGCCAGTGTTGTTGTTCCTCCTTGTGTCACTTGTGTGCCTGGGATTGGTGGGGCCACCAGGGAACAGAGGCCTCACCGGATAAACAGCTCACACTGAGCCCGGCACCAGCAGGGGGAGGAGCATCTCCCCCAGGTACCCACACCTGAGAGTCAGCATAGCAGGCCCCTCCCCCAGAAGACCAGCTGGAAGAACAAGAGAAGAGAAAGTTCTTGACCAAGAGGCACTGGAAAGCTCCAGAACTGAGGGAAAATAGTATATAGATCTAGAGGGTCCCCCTTTTTTCCCCCTTTTTCCTTTTTCCATTACACCTGATTTATATATATATCAGACTAAAAATATCCAATATTTTTTCTCTTTTCCCACCTTAACTACAATATTTTACCAGCTCTTCATTTTTGAGTTTTTTTTTCCTTTTTGACTTTCATATTTCTACAATTACACGTCTTCGATATATTTTGCATTTCGGGATTTCCTTCAATGTATTCAATTTAATTTTGGGAGATATATGAGATATGGATATCTGTTTTTGTTATTTTTTCTGCATTTTGTTCTACAATGGCAGAAGTTAATACCTTTTAAAACATGACCAGCATACATCTAGAACCAAGGGGAACACCATGCTGGTTCATTCTGTGAGCGTATATGCTCTCTTCCTTCCCATTCTTCCCCACTCTTTTATCTTGTTCATGTTTTTGTGGTCAGTGTTGGGGCTTTCTATAAGTATTGCTGGTTTATATAAATTTGGGATTGAGCATCTTCTAACAAATGGAACAAAATACACTCAGAACCAAGAGGATCACCCTCTAGGACCCCTCAGGTAGACTACATTCTCTCTCCATTATCACTTCCTCACCATCACCATCCCCCCAACACCCTCTTTTTCTCTTTTTCCTCTTTATTTTTTTTCTTTTTCTTTTTTCTTCTCCTTTGGGGATTTTTGCCTTTTATTTTTTACTACTTTGTTTTAAAATTTGTTTTTCAATTTAACGGTCCTTTTGTTTTCTTTCGTTCTGATCTTCTGACCTTCTTCTTCATTTACTGGTCTCTGAGGGAGAGTTTGACTTCTTCTTTGCCAATTTGAATGCCTTTTATTTCTTTTTGTTGTCTGATTGCTGAGGCTAGGACTTCTAGTACTACGTTGAATAGCAGTGGTGAGAGTGGACATCCCTGTCTTGTTCCTGATCTTAGGGGAAAGGCTCTCAGTGTTTCTCCATTGAGAATGATATTTGCTGTGGGCTTTTCATAAGAAGGAAGACATAACAAGATGGAAAAACATTCCATACTCATGGATTGGAAGAATAAATATTGTGAAAATGTGTATGCTACCCAGGACAATTTTCACATTCAATGCATCTCTATCAAAATACCATGGACTTTCTTCACAGAATCGGTTAAAATAATCTTAAGATTTGTGTAGAATCAGAAAAGACCCCAGATAGCCAGGGGAATACTGAAAAAGAAAAACCAATGCCAGGAGCATCACAATGCCGCATTTCAAGTTGTACTACAAAGCTGTGATCATCAAGACAGTGTGGTACTGCCACAAAAACAGACACATAGATCTATGGAGCAGAATAGAGAATCTAGGAATGGGCCCTCAACTCTGTGGTCAACTAATATTCGACAAAGCAAGAAAGACTATCCACTGGAAAAAGGACAGTCTCTTCAATAAACAGTATTGGGAAAATTGGGTAGCCATGTGCAGAAGAACGAAACTAGACCAGACACAAAGATACACTCAAAATGGATGAAAGATCTAAATGTGAGACAAAAATCCATCAAAATCCTAGAGGAGAACACAGGCAACACCCTTTTAGAACTTTGCCACGGTAACTTCTTGTAAGATACATCTATGAAGGCAAAGGAAACAAAAGCAAAAATGAATTATTGGGACATCATCAAGATAAGAAGCTTCTGCACAACAAAAGAAACAGTCAACAAAACTCAAAGACAACTTACAGAATGGGAGAAGATATTTGCAAATGACCTATCAGATAAAGGGCTAGTATCCAAGTTCTATATAGAACTTATTAAACTCAACACCCAAGAAACAAACAATCCAATCATGAAATGGGCAAAAGACATGAACAGAAATTTCACCAAAGAAGACCTACACATGGCCAACTAGCACATGAGAAAATGCTCTGGATCCCTTGCTATCAGGGAAACACAAATCAAAACCACAATGAGATCCCATCTCACACCAGTGAGAATGGTGAAAATTAACAATACAGGAAACAACCAATGTTGGAGAGGATGTGGAGAACACATCCTCTTGCACGGGGAACCCTCTTGCACTGTTGATGGGAACTGGTACAGCCACTCTGGAAAACTGTGTGGAGATTCCTCAAAGATGTAAAAATAGAGCTACCTACAACCCAGCAATTGCATTACTAGGTATTTACCCAAAGATACAGATGCAGTGAAACGCCAGGACACCTGCACCCCAATGTTTATAGCAGCAATGTCCACAATAGCCAAACTGTGGAAGGAGCCACAATGTCCTTTAGATAGATGAATGGATAAAGATGTGGTCTATATTTACAATGGAATATTACTCAGCCATGAGAAAGGATGAATACCCACCATTTGCTTTGACATGGATGGAACTGTAGGGTATTATGGTGAGTAAAGTAAGTCAATAGGAGAAGGACAATCATCATATGGTTTCCCTCATACACGGAATATAAGAAATAATGAAAGGGATTATAAGGGAAAGAAGGGAAACTGAGTGGGAAAAGACAAACTATGAGAGACTCCTAACTCTGGGAAACAAACAAAGGGTTGTGGAAGGGGAGGTGGGTGGAGGGATGGGGTAACTGGGTGACGGGCACTTCATGGGATGAGCACTGGGTGTTATACCATAAGTTGGCAAATCAAACTTCAATTAAAAAAAAAGCTAAGGGAGTTCATTACCACTAGACCTGCCTTGCAAATGCCCAAATGACTTCTTCAAAGTGAAAGGACAGTAGACAGTAACTCAAAACCAGATAAAGAATTAAAGATCTCAGTAAAGGTGAATACATGGGCAATTATAAAAGCAAGTATTGTTGCAGTCATAATTTGTAGCTGCAAGGTTTTGTTTTCTATATGATTAAAAAGATGAATACATTTGAAGAAAAAATTATTAGTCTAAAAACTAGTGTTATTGTAACTTTGCTTTGTAATTCTGAATCTTATTTTCCACATAATGTGAGAATAATGCATTTAAGAGAATAAATTAATTTATGGTCTGGGGCGCACAATATATAATTTGTGACTTTAACAACCAAAGGAGTGGGGGTGGAGCTATGAAGAAGCAGAGTTTTTGTATATTAAGAAATTAAGCTTCTATAAATTCAAATTAGAGAGTTATGACTTTAGGATGTTAAATGTAATCCCCATGGTAACCACAAGGAAAATAGCTATAGATTATATACAAAAAGGAATGAGGATAGAATTTAAACATTTCATTATAAAAAAATGAACTAAACACAAAAGAAGATAGTAATGTAAGAAATGAAGGACAAAAAAAGGTATAAGACATATAGAAAACAAAAAGCAAAATGAAAACAATAAGTCCCTCCTCACCAGTAATTACTTAAGATATGATACATACATAAAATAAATATTATTCATCCTTTAAAAGGAAAGAAATTCTGACACATGCTGCAACATGGATGAACTTTGAGGAAATTGGGCTACATAAAATAAGCCTGCCACAAAAAGACAAATATTGTATGATTCCATTTATCTGAGGTACTTAGAGTAGTCCAAATCATAGAAACAGAAAGTAGAGTGGTGGTTGCCAGAGGCTGGAGGTTACAGAGGAAATAGAGAATTATTGTTTAATGGATACAGAGTTTTCATTTTACAACATGAAAAAAGTTATGGGGGTGGAGAGTGGTGATGGTTGCACAACATTATAAACGCATTTAATGCCACTAAACTATGCATTTAAAGTTATTAAGGTGGTAAATTTCATGTTAGGGCTATTTTGCCAGTCAAAAATAACTTTTTTAGAAAGAGGTCCTCCTCTTAGGAGGACCCTGTGGTGACACTAGACCCACCTAGGTAAACCAGGATAATCTCGCCATGTTGAGAGCCTTCATGAAATCACATTTACAAAGTCCCTTGCCATAGAAAGTAACATGTGTGGAACTTTGTAACAGCAGCAATAGGAAACTGAATTTTTCTTCCTCTGCTGAATTTCCTTTCTTTTTTCAAAAAATTTTATTTTATTTAAATTCAGTTAATTAGCATATAGCCGATTATTAGTTTCAGAGATAGAGTCCAGTGATTCATCATATCACATGCCCTCCTTAATGTTCGTCACCCAGTTACTCCATCCTCACCCCCTTTCCTCCAGCAACCCTCAGTTTGTTTCCTAGATAAGAGTCTCTTATGGTTTGTTCTCCTCTGTGATTTAATTTTCAATGGAAAATATAGTGCAGTTTTTCAAAGGGCCTTGAGAAAATATATTACTCACCTTTGAATTCTTGCTATCAAATACACATAAAACACTTACTAGTCATGTAGAACAAATGATCTGCATGCTGCTTTGTCTTAGGTATGCACAATAGTCGCTGTTGGAATATAAGGGCTTTGGACTTAGCATCTGACTCTGACTTCAGCACTGTCTCTCTGTGACCTTGGGCAGGTTACTCGTCCTCTTATTTACACAATGGTCTAATAATGCTTCCTCTACAAGACCAGTGAATTTATTTCTATTCTACTTTTAACATTTGAGTTACATGGCATGTTTAATATATATGAATAAAGTCTATTTATTGAGTGCTGGCTGTTTGTAGCAGGCAGTGAAGAGAATGCAGAGCTGTAAGGGAAATTAAAACCACACCTGCCCTAAAAACTTTAAAACTATAGTAGGGGTATAAGAAGCATGTCCTACAATAGAAGTGAGAATGTGATAAATAGCACAATCATACAAGGAGAGACCAGAAGGGAAAGAGAGAAGGCATAACCGACTTCAAGGGTGGGTCAGAATTACCCATTTCCTTATATTCTGATGTGAAATTAAATCGAAAGTGAGCCTCCATCTGCCCAGACTAACAGGAAATTTTATTCCAAACATTATTCCTTTCCCGGCTTTTCCTATCTCAGTAAATGACGTCCTACCCACATAGTTGCTTAAATTTAAACTCAAACTATGTTCCTTGACGCCTATCTCTCCCTCCCCCTCCCACATCATGGGATTATTGTAAATTTGATCCTCCAAAGCCAACCCAGTGGGGCTGCATTCCCCACCTGGTCCAGCACCTTCACCTGCCTAGACCACTTTATTGACTGGTGTCTCTGGCTTCTCTCTTTCTCCATCTGCTCCCCCAAAGCAACCAGAGAGCATCCAGAATGATCTTTTAAAAAAGTATCTTGGGACATGCCATATTCCTACTCAAATTTAAAGGCTTGCTCAGCAGAAGCCCCTCAAATGGTCCTAGGAGGCTTGTTTATTATATCTTTAGTGTCCAAGCAGCTTCTCATTTTTCCTCTGAGAAAATCCTTGAGGCAGAGGATTGAAATACACAAAGGATAAGGGAAAGTTTTGAGCAAACATGAATTATCCTGCCATGTAACTCAGAGTGAAAACTACTGAGTACAGAATTATGTAAAGTAACTAATTATAATGCTCTCTAATGCGTAGAAAAACCCTAGACAAAGTAAAATAAAATATTATCAATGGTTATTTGGGAGAAGGAAAGGTTACTATGGATAATACTGACTTTTTTCTTTTTTTCAACTTTTCTGTATTTTCTACATCATATGTAATGAGAATGTTGCTTTCCTATTGTTTTTATAAAGTTTTTTAAACTATATTTTTAAAAAAATATATTTTAAAGATTTTATTTATTTATTCATGAGAGACAGAGAGACAGAGAGAGAGAGAGGCAGAGACACAGGCAGAGGGAGAAGCAGGCTCCATGCAGGGAGCCTGATGTGGGACTCAATCCCGGGTCTCCAGGATCCCACCCTGGGCTGATGGTGGCGCTAAACCACTGGGCCACTGGGGCTGCCCTTAAAAATATTTTTTAAACCCAGAATTCCTCACCTGGTAACTTAGTATCTGAAAATAATCATGAATGTGCATTTAGATCTTTTAACAGAATCTTCACTGAAAATTTTCCATAATAGTGAAAAAGTTAGAAACAATTTGAACATTCAGAAATAAGATTATTTATAATGGCCAAATACAGACAGGCCTCAAAGTTTATGCTGTAGAACTTGTTATAGAAAAAATGTACACTACGTAGATAGGTTTAAAAAGAAGACTGCAAAACATAACATGAGCCCATTTTTGCAAGCATATACATATATATACTTAGGGGGAAAATCACTTCCAAGTATAAAGGCAAAGCTAAGCTTTCATGACTGCTCAGCTGTAGATATGAAAGGAGGTCCTCGTTTTCTTATTTGTGCTTACCTTTTTCTTTTTTCCTTTTTTTAAAAAAAGAACATTCTTGGAGTGCCTGGGTGGCTCAGTTAAGCATCTGACTCTTGGTTTCAGCTCAGGTGGTGGCCTCAGGGTTGTGAGATCCAGCCCCGCATGGGACTCCATGCTCAGCACAGAGTCTCCTGGGCATTTTCTCTCTCCCTCTGCCCCTTCTTCACACTCTGTCTGTCTGCCTGTATTAAATAAATAAATAAATAAATAAATAAATAAATAAATAAATAAATAAAATATTTTTTAAAAAAGAATACTCTGTATTACTTTTCCAGTAAGGAAAAAGAGAGCAACAGAGGTGATAGATAGATGATACGTAGATGATAGATGATAGATAGATAGATAGATCGATCTATATATTTTTTAAAGATCCTCAGAACTGTCCATTGATATGTGGGAGAGCTGATGTCCTGGGTGAGGATCCTCCAGGAGCCTCTGCTAGAGTGGAAATGGTAGGGGGCAGGAGGGGAAACTCCAGAGGACCCAGCCAGGACTAGGTGGGTACTGATGGCTTCCTGGTACCTAGTGAGAAGTAGCTGTAACAGTAGTTAGAACTCTTAGAACTTCTTCCAGTTCATCTGTTTGGATGCATTGGGGGAGGGTGGGTGGTCATTAAGTCTAAGAAGTGTTTATTAAGCAGCTACTCTGTACCGAGCCCTGCCTCTGGACTTCAGGCAGGTGCCAAATGGCCTCAGCCACAGAACGATATGAGCCACTAGTGTTGACTGGCCTCCCAAGGTGAGCAGTAGAGCCCACAGTGACAAAGGCTGGTATCAAAGCAGAAAACCAGATAGCAATTCTCAGGACAGGGACAAGAATTGATTTAGGATCTCGGTACTTCCATCAATATCATGATGAAGTGAAACACATGACTGTGTCCCTGTCTGTGAGCAGTTGGAAGCAAAGGTATTGCACACAGGGACCTGAGCTCACTACTACTCTTATTCTCTCTGAGACTCAGACACATTGCTTCACCTCTGTGTGTTCTCAGTTTCTGCTTCCCTAAAATGGAGCGACAGTAAGTACTTCAGAGATGTCTCAGTATGGGCATTAGATGAGGCAGCTTATGGGATGTGCTTGCCCCTTTATCACTTATCATTACAAGATGATGGTGATGCCCAGAAACCCAGCTCTAACCAGAGGTCAGTGATGGCACAGGGGCCGGTCAGCTCCAGTTTTGGTTTAGGGCCCAGTATCCTCATCCAGCCAGGAGCCAAGAAGGTCCATTTGGCCTTAGTCTTAGAGATCCCCTTACATGCAGACTCCTGGAGGGAGGGCACACAGTAGGGCTGGGGGACAGAATAAGAAACGCCGCCCTTCCCCTGGCTTGGCTGAAGGCACTTGCTGGCCTGTTGACATGCTGGTGTTGGTCTGTCCTGCTTTCTGTTCTGGAGTTCTCATTTCTTCCGTGAGTTCCTGGGCCCTGGACATAAGGGCCTGTGGTTGTCACCAGCTCTTCCTGCCTCTGTGCAGATTCACTATGGGGACTTGCCTGGCACAGAAGTGCCCCTCTGTGGGTTCCCCCGGACACCCAATGGCCTCTCGGGACACCCACCCTTCTCCTGCCTCTTTGTGCCTCAGGCTACTCACCTGGTGACAAGCTTCACTATGTAAGGGTGTGTGTGTGTTTGCACATGCTCATGTGCACATTAATGTATTTCACATATCACTACCCAGGATCCTCTGCCAAATCACATTCTGTCAATACTTTTTCTACCTTGTTTACCATTTTCTGTACTTTCCTGAGCTGCATTTGACCATAGTTTCAATGTGTGGTGTCATGGGAAGAACACAAGCTAGATTGGAACCCAGGCCTGGCTGTGTGACCCAAGGTGAGAAGGGAATCACTTAACTCCCACACCTCAGGTCCTACCCTGCCAAGGAGTAGAATACTACCTGCCATAGGAGCTCTAAGAGGATTAAATGAAGCATATGGGCACTCCTAATGTGGTACCTGGCATACAGAGGGTGTGTAATAAATACTCTGTACTTTAGTTAGCTGTACAAGACCCTCGTGAAGTTTCTACCTAAGATTTTACCTTGGGCTGTCATCCAACAGCATATCAAGAAAAGTCTATTTTCCTCATGAGAGAGAGAGCAGTAGTACAAGAGAAATGAGTAGGCGTAGCCCAGTGCCTGGAGGAAGCTGGGCTGAGGGAGTGCCTTCCTCTCTTCCTGTCTCCTCCCTGTGGGGGCGGGTAGGGTACCTCACATATGTCCAGGAACTGCTGGCTTTGGTGGCACAGACAGACACAATCTGGTGAAGCATTCATGCAGTCTCCATTCTTTGCACTCACTGAGCTGAATAATCCCCTCTGGTTACATGGATGGCAATGCAGAGAAAGCAATTTTGGGGACCCAGACAGAACAATTAAAATGATCTTAAGCAGCCGCCTGTCAACTGAAGAGATTTCTACTAAACGTTCGATTAGTGTTTACTAAAGTGTGTTCCAAAGAACTTTAGACAGAAGGACGTAAATGAGAGCTCTGGAGGGAGGAAGGGTACCAGTGAAACACATTTAGGATAATCTGGGGAAGAACAGGCAAAGTGGGTGTCTTTGCCATGTGCCTTCTCAGAATTTTATCTTCTCAGGCACCTTGGTAAACCTCTCAACAGGAAATACCTACAAATACCTACAGTGCTTCCCAAACACAAGTGAGTGGAGAACTTTTTTTTTTTTTTTAGATTTTATTTATTTATTCATGAGAGACAAAGAGAGAAGTAGAGAGGCAGAGGGAGAAGCAGGCTCCATGCAGGGAGCCTGATGCGGGACTCGATCCTGGGACTCTGGAATCACACCTTGAGCCAAAGGCAGGCAGACGCTCAACCGCTGAGCCACCTAGGCA
Source organism: Vulpes lagopus (assembly GCF_018345385.1). Lineage (NCBI taxonomy): Eukaryota > Metazoa > Chordata > Mammalia > Carnivora > Canidae > Vulpes > Vulpes lagopus. The sequence goes on along the minus strand of NC_054824.1, from coordinate 111,281,377 downwards.
TTCTTTTTTGAGGAACTCTTATTAACGTTTTGTAGAACTAGGATTCTTCTGTGAGCTATTTCAAGAAACATTGCTGATTTTTCACAGCCTTATTAAACATATTTTACATATCATTCACTCGCTTCAAGTGTACAAATCAATGATTTTCAGGAAATTTGCCAAGTTGTATAATCCTTACCATAAATCTGTTTTAGAACATTTCCATCACCCCCAATGACATTCTGGTGCCCTTTGACTGTTAATCCCTATTCTCACCCCGCTGCCCAGTCAACCACTAATCTACCACCTATGTCTATAGTTTTGAAAATTGCTGCTTTTTTTATTGTGGTAAAATGACATGACAAAATTCGCCATTTTAAATTCGCCATTTAGTAAGTACATAACATTCACAATGTTATGTAACTGTCATCACCATCCATCTCTAGAACTTGTCATCTTCAGAACAGAAAGTCTGTACCCATCAAACACTAACTCCCCATTTCTCCTCCCCCAACCCCTGGTGACCACCATTCTGTTTTCTATTGATAGACTTGAGTTGCTTTCACGGCTCAGCCATTGTCAATAATGCTGCTATAAACATGGGTGTACATATATGTGTTCAAGTTCTTGCTTTTAATTCTTTTGAGTATATACCTAGAATTAACATTGCTGGATCATATGGTTATGCTATTTTTAACTTTTGAAGACCTACTATATTGTTTTCCACAGCAGCTGCATTGTTTTATATTCCCACCAGCAATAGACAGTGTTCCAATTTCTCCACATCCTCACCAATACTTGCTATTTTCTTTCTGTTTCTGTTTGTTTGTTGTTGTTGTTGGCTTTGCTTTTTTATAATATAATAGGCATCCTAATGGGTGTGGAAGTGATATCTCATTGTGGTTTTGGTTTTCATTTCCCTAAAGATCAGTGATGTTGAACATCTTTTCATGTGCTTGTTGGACATGTGTATGTACTCTTTGCAGAAATGTCTTTTCAAGTCCTTTGCCTATTTTGAATTGCATTGTTTGATTTTTGTTGTTGTTGTTGTTAAATCGTAGTTCTTTTTGTATATTGGATATTAATCCCTTGTCAGATATATGATTTGCCAATATTTTCTCTCAGTGTGTAGTTTGCCTTTTCATTTTCTTGATAACATCCCATAAAGGCAAAGAATTTTAATTTCGATGAAGTCCAACTCATCTACTTTTTCTTTTGCTGCCTGTGCGTTTGGTGGGAGAAACATTGGTTTTTACTTGTTAAAATTCACACAGAAAAAAAGAGCTTACCTGTGAAAATCAAACAGCAAAAAATCCTCCTATGATCATAAAAGGCATTCTTATTTTTCTTGTAAAAATAATTGGGGGTTTTTTGGAATAAGAACTCTCCCAAATTTAGCTGTTTCAACCATAGTGAGTGGGCATACAGTTAAACAACAGTTGCCATCATGACTGAGTATCTGTTAGACACCAACAACTTATCAAATACAATCACAGCAGGAGATAAAGCAGATGGCATTTCTGGAGCTGTTTGTCCTCTGCAGGATGAGAGGCATATTTATTAGTAAAAACTCTTTCCATTTTAAGTGACAGAAAACCAGTTTAAAATAGTTTGGATAAACTGAAGAAATACTTTGATAATAATACACTTATACTTGGTGACTTCAATCTAGCTCTCTCTATACTCGATAGGTCTTCTAAGCACAACATCTCCAAAGAAACGAGAGCTTTAAATGATACACTGGACCAGATGGATTCACAGATATCTACAGAACTTTACATCCAAACTCAACTGAATACACATTCTTCTCAAGTGCACATGGAACTTTCTCCAGAATAGACCACATACTGGGTCACAAATCGGGTCTGAACTGATACCAAAAGATCGGGATAGTCCCCTGTATATTCTCAGACCATAATGCCTTGAAATTAGAACTTAATCACAACAAGAAATTTGGAAGGACCACAAACACATGGAGGTTAAGGACCATCCTGCTAAAAGATGAAAAGGTCAACCAGGAAATTAAGGAAGAATTAAAAAGATTCATGGAAACTAATGAGAATGAAGATACAACCGTTCAAAATCTTTGGGATGCAGCAAAAGCAGTCCTGAGGGGGAAATACATCGCAATACAATCATCCATTCAAAAACTGGAAAGAACTCAAATTCAAAAGCTCACCTTACACATAAAGGAACTAGAGAAAAAGCAACAAATAGACCCCACCCCCAGCAGAAGAAGACAGTTAATTAAAATTCGAGCAGAACTCAATGATATCGAGACCAAAAGAACTGTGGAACAGATCAACAGAACCAGGAGTTGGTTCTTTGAACGAATTAATAAGATAGATAAACCATTAGCCAACCTTATTAAAAAGAAGAGAGAGAAGAAGCAAATTAATAAAATCATGAATGAGAAAGGAGAGATCACTACCAACACCAAGGAAATACAAACGATTTTAAAAACATATTATGAACAGCTGTACGCCAATAAATTAGGAAATCTAGAAGAAATGGACGCATTCCTGGAAAGCCACAGACTACCAAAACTGGAGCAAGAAGAAATAGAAAACCTGAACAGGCCAATAACCAGGGAGGAAATTGAAGCAGTCATCAAAAACCTCCCAAGACACAAGAGTCCAGGGCCAGATGGCTTCCCAGGGGAATTCTATCAAACATTTAAAGAAGAAACCATACCTATTCTACTAAAGCTGTTTGGAAAGATAGAAAGAGATGGAGTACTTCCAAATTTGTTCTATGAGACCAGCATCACCTTAATTCCGAAACCAGACAAAGACCCCACCAAAAAGGAGAATTACAGACCAATATCCCTGATGAACATGGATGCAAAAATTCTCAACAAGATACTAGCCAATAGGATCCAACAACACATCAAGAAAATTATTCACCATGACCAAGTAGGATTTATCCCCGGGACACAAGGCTGGTTCAACAGTCGTAAAACCATCAATGTGATTCATCATATCAGCAAGAGAAAAACCAAGAACCATATGATACTCTCATTAGATGCAGAGAAAGCATTTGACAAAATACAGCATCCATTCCTGATCAAAACCCTTCAGAGTGTTGGGATAGAGGGAACTTTCCTCGACATCTTAAAAGCCATTTACGAAAAGCCCACAGCAAATATCATTCTCAATGGGGAAGCACTGGGAGCCTTTCCCCTAAGATCAGGAACAAGACAGGGATGTCAACTCTCACCACTGCTGTTCAACATAGTTCTGGAAGTCCTCGCCTCAGCAATCAGACAACAAAAAGACATTAAAGGCATTCAAATTGGCAAAGAAGAAGTCAAACTCTCTCTCTTCGCCGATGACATGATACTCTACATAGAAAACCCAAAAGCCTCCACCCCAAGATTGCAAGAACTCATACAGCAATTTGGTAGCGTGGCAGGATACAAAATCAATGCCCAGAAATCAATGGCATTTCTATACACTAACAATGAGACTGAAGAAAGAGAAATTAAGGAGTCAATCCCATTTACAATGGCACCCAAAAGCATAAGATACCTAGGAATAAACCTAACCAAAGAGGTAAAAGATCTATACCCTAAAAACTATAGAACACTTCTGAAAGAAATTGAGGAAGACACAAAGAGATGGAAAAATATTCCATGCTCAAGGATTGGCAGAATTAATATTGTAAAAATGTCAATGTTACCCAGGGCAATTTACACGTTTAATGCAATCCCTATCAAAATACCATGGACTTTCTTCAGAGAGTTAGAACAAATTATTTTAAGATTTGTGTGGAATCAGAAAAGACCCCGAATAGCCAGGGGAATTTTAAAAAAGAAAACCAGATCTGGGGGCATCACAATGCCAGATTTCAGGTTGTACTACAAAGCTGTGGTCATCAAGACAGTGTGGTACTGGCACAAAAACAGACACATAGATCAATGGATCAGAATAGAGAACCCAGAAGTGGATCCTGAAATGTATGGTCATCTAATATTCGATAAAGGAGGAAAGATTATCCATTGGAAGAAAGACAGTCTCTTCAATAAATGGTGCTGGGAAAATTGGACATCCACATGCAGAAGAATGAAACTGGACCACTCTCTTTCACCATACACAAAGATAAACTCAAAATGGATGAGAGATCTAAATGTGAGACAAGAGTCCATCAAAATCATAGAAGAGAACACAGGCAACACCCTTTTTGAACTCGGCCACAGTAACTTCTTGCAAGATACATCCACGAAGGCAAAAGAAACAAAAGCAAAAATGAACTATTGGGACTTCATCAAGATAAGAAGCTTTTGCACAGCAAAGGATACAGTCAACAAAACTAAAAGACAACCTACAGAATGGGAGAAGATATTTGCAAATGACCTATCAGATAAAGGGCTAGTTTCCAAAATCTATAAAGAACTTATTAAACTCAACACCAAAGAAACAAACAATCCAATCATGAAATGGGCAAAAGACATGAAGAGAAATCTCACAGAGGAAGACATGGACATGGCCAACACGCACATGAGAAAATGCTCTGCATCACTGGCCATCAGGGAAATACAAATCAAAACCACAATGAGATACCACCTCACACCAGTGAGAATGGGGAACATTAACAAGGCAGGAAACAACAAATGTTGGAGAGGATGTGGAGAAAAGGGAACCCTCTTGCCCTGTTGGTGGGAATGTGAACTGGTGCAGCCACTCTGGAAAACTGTGTGGAGGTTCCTCAAAGAGTTAAAAATAGACCTGCCCTACGACCCAGCAATTGCACTGTTGGGGATTTACCCCAAAGATTCAGATGCAATGAAACGTCAGGACACCTGCACCCCGATGTTTCTATCAGCAATGGCCACAATAGCCAAACTGTGGAAGGAGCCTCGGTGTCCATCGAAAGATGAATGGATAAAGAAGATGTGGTTTATGTATACAATGGAATATTACTCAGCCATTAGAAATGATAAATACCCACCATTTGCTTCAACGTGGATGGAGCTGGAGGGTATTATGCTGAGTGAAATAAGTCAATCGGAGAAGGACATCAGGAAATATCAGGAAGGGAGACAGAACATAAAGACTCCTAACTCGGGGAAACGAACTAGGGGTGGTGGAAGGGGAGGAGGGCGGGTGTTGGAGGGGAATGGGTGACGGGCACTGAGGTGGACACTTGACGGGATGAGCACTGGGTGTTTTTCTGTATGTTGGTAAATTGAACACCAATAAAAATTAATTTAAAAAAAATAGTTTGGATAGAAAGAGGAAGTCACCAGAAGAAATCCTTTCTGAGGAAAGGCTTTAACTATAATGTTTCATATCTTTAAAAAATAATGATCTGAAGTGAACATGACAAAATGTTAACACATGTGTTAATCTAAGTATTGAGTAAATGGACATCTGTTTTTTTAAAAAATACTTATACATTTAAGTTAACTTTCTCCCTTTACTGGGAAACTACCTGATGAGTATCTGTTTGGTTTTCTTAATATTTTAATGCCACCACTCACGAAATTTTAAAATTAGGAAGTTAGGAAAGAATGATTTTTAAAATACTTTTCTTTTCCAGGCAAATGAACAGAACTGGCAGAAGGAGGAGGGGGATGAGGAGGAGGGAGGAAAAGAAAAGAAAGAGAAAAGAAAAAAGAGAGAATTCACTGGGTATAACCAAGATGTTGACAAGTATAATGGTTTTAGCTAGATCCAGAGGCTATATATCTTAATTCCCTCCCACCTTCCCTCCCCAGGCTCCTCTCCATTGCCTCTCTCAATTTCTTGGCTCTGTTTTCAGCTTCCTTTTACCATCAGCCTCTTTCCCTCCTACTGTATATAATTGCCTTGGGGAGGGTAATAATGGCATATATTGCCTTAGTGTACAATCGCAGTAATGGAAATATTAAATCCCAGTAAATACACTGAAAGAGCCTCTTTGGGTCATGTGTCCATCTCTGAACCAATCACTGTGGCCACGGATTCTGGATTGGTTAGCCTTGGTCAAGTGCCCAAACCTGAGGGTTGCAGCTTGGGAGCTTAGGGGCAATAGTAGATGCAGGATTTCAGGAAGGAGGGATCCATGCAATGAATCTACATCAGTACACTGGAGCACACCTGCCAGATATTGTTCAAGTATTTACTTACTATTTGCCTTGTTTCCTTTTAGTAATCTCTGTCTCCTAATTTTTCTTGTTTAGTAGGATTTTTGCAGGTATGACCGGGAATATTATGGCTATATAAAACTGGGAAATATCCCATGATCCAAGAAAGTTACAAGTAGAAGAAACATGAGGAGGCTCTTTAGAGGTGGAAAAATGCATGCATAAGCAGTATCACTGAATGAACACAGCATACTAGACTGAGAAGCTAAGGTGGGAAGGCTGAGTGTTGATGACTAATCTTTCAGAAAGCAAGGTGATTGAGAAAGACAACAAACGTGGCTATTAGAAGAATCTCAGGATATTTGTCATTGAAAGTAATGGTAAACTACTTTGGTCTAACTGGCTTAGTCCAAAGAAGGCAGTGTTCAATTCATATAACTGAAGAATCCAGGGATAAAGTGATTTCAGGCAGAGCTTGATCTAAGGCTCACACAGTGTCTGCAAGAACCATCTCTGAGCTCCACATCCACTGACTGGACACCTTCTCAGGTTTTCTGTGAACCCCCAGTATAGCTACAGGTCCTCCCCTTATGGCACGGCATCCCTAAGTCTCCCATCCTCATGCTATTGAGCCTGGAAATAGAAAATACAGGTACCTGGATTCCCAGAAGTGGGCCTGAGTTTCTCTATGAACAGACGAGCTGAGATCAAAGGCTCACTCCTGGATGAGTCACCATGGCCAGAGGGACCTACTGGGTCTCTCCCTGAACTACATCCCAGTTACTATAGCTAGGAGACAGGAATATGCTAATTGATCCCTAGACTTGAAGGTGGGGTGCATCCCACCCAAGCCACATGGCTAATAATGAAGAAAGGGATGGCTTTAAAATAACAAAACAAAAACTTGATATTCTTGTCCAGAAGGGACTGGAAGTGTTTTGACAGCAAACTGGTGTTCATCATAAGGACAATTAATTCGATTATTCAAGATGACAATAGATGATAGTATTCACAGTAGCAGTGGAATAAATAAAATCTAAAAAAAAAAAAAGGGAGTGGGGATCCCTGGTGGCTCAATGGTTCAGTGCCTGCCTTTGGCCCAGGGCGTGATCCTGGAGTCCTGGGATTGAGTCCCACGTTGGGCTCCCAGCCTGGAGCCTGTTTCTCCCTCTGCCTGTGTCTCTGCCTCTCTCTCTCTTTCTCTATGTCTATCATGAATAAATAAATAAAATCTAAACAAACAAACAAACAAACAAAAAAACAAAGTAGCAGTGGAAGATAAAAATAAATGACCACCAGGTCAGTGTTGAGTAACAAAGTGCCACCTGAGGCGAATTGCAAAGTCATCCAAAGTTTTCAGTGCTTAAAAATGCTGTCTTATGCTCACAGACACTTGCTAACTGGCTTGTGCCCCTTGAGGCTGACTTAACCCAGACAACTTTTCATGAGCCCCTACAGTGTCATGACTATGGAATCAAATGCTGTCATCCTGCCCTTGGAAACTCCCAGATAAACCCACATATGAGCACAAACTCTCCAGGACAGATTCCTCAGGACAGCAGCCTCAACACTACACTCTTCAGACCATGGATCTGGGTTCAGAAACTGATTTTCTGAAATTCTAAAGGGTCTCACTGACACAAGCTAAATGGCAGATGAGAAAACCGATGTGCAAGCACAGAGAATTAATTGCTGCGTGGGGAGGAGTCTTCCCAGAGGGGATAAGATTCCATCAGGCTTCCGAAGAAGGGAGGAATGGGGGGTTCTGGGCAGAGAAGGGAAGGAAGAAAGGCATGTTCAGGAGGGAACTGGTATTTGTCCGACAGAGCAGGGCAAGTGCTAGGAGAGCCACAGGAGACAAGAACACAGAGGGGGATAGGGCAGCATGAGCAGAGCGCAAAGACCTGATGGAAGTGGGTGACAGGAACCTTACTGGGGCTTTTGGACATAGGAAGGACACATGATTGGTAGCACTTGATTTTGGGTAACAGAAAAAGACTTGAAGGTGCATTGACCATTTTGTAGCAAAGGGGAGAGAGTTCTGGAGCCTGAATGAGGGCAGAGGGGGAGGAATGGAGAAGAGAGAATTCTGAAGGATAACCAACGTGCTTGGAATTTAGCAACTGAGAGACCAAGTGGTGTAAAAGTAAAACTAACAAGCATGTACTCATAAATGCCTATGATTGAACATTTTTTCTGCTGGTTTCTCTGCAGGGAAGTTCCAGCTGATTGCAGAATCTGTTCCATTTGAAATCAGGGAAAATATAGTCCACTCTGTCCCAATTGCTCAAAGCCACACAACCTATAAAAGCCCTTCCTACTTCCAGAACCTGGTTCCCAACTCTACAACAGAGTTTCCTATGGTACATAGGAAAAGAGAAAAGTTGTCTTTAATTGGCTTTTAAAAGGTCAAGGGAAGAGATTTCTAAGCTCTCCCAAGATCCCAAGGAAGAAGCTCCCACTGAGTCTGCTCCCACCCATAGGCAGCTAGGGCTACTTCCAGGCATGCTAGAATGGCCAATTCTGTCCCATGGACCATTGAGAGGTAGAGCCACTGCAGGAAGGAAGGTCAAGACTGCAGTGGTGGTGGGGCATTGCTTAGTGAGTCTAGCTCCCTTGTTCCAGAACACTTCAGTGGTCATCTAATTTTGCTCCCCTATTTCTCAGTGATGGCACTTTGGCTGGATGAGTAAGGTGAGGGTCTGGAGCAGTGGGAGGGGATGCTGCCCTATAGCAGGCATGACGAAGTCTCTGCATAAGGAACTTCTAACACACCATCCAGCTGGAGCACCCACCTGGGCATCTTGCTAATTGATTGATAGAGGTTCTTCAGAAATAGCTGCAGAGATCCCATGTCCAAAAATCAGTCATCTCTCTGCCGACTCCACATCTTGATTTAAGAAGAATTGTTAATGGGCAGTGGCTCAGTAAGTTAAGAGTCTGGGTGGCTCAGTAGGTTAAGAGTCTGCCTTTGGCTCAGGCCATGATCTCAGGATCCTAGGAGCAAGCCCCACATTGGGTTTCCTGTTCAGCAGGAATCTGCTTCTCCCTCTCCCTCTGCCCCTCCCCTGCTTGTGCTTTCTCTCTCTCTTTTTCTCTCAAATAAATAAATATAATCTTTAAGAAAAAAAAAGAATTGCATATTAGATGCCAAAAACATATTCCTAGCACATTTTTCCTAAAGAATATGATTTATTCAATTATTTTAAAAATCCAGTCCACCTCATCATCTATTATATTTTTGTCATCATATATATTTAAACACATTCCTTTAGTGGATATAAAATGCTTTTATTTTATTCCCTTAATAAATATTCATTTCAAGGTGACAGCCAGAAGAGCTTTAGGCAGAAAAAAAATAGTCTATCCTTTGAGCAAATTTATTATTGGTGCATTTTCTTATACACTGTCATAAAGGCCAGTATCTCACCACACATTAATTTTATGACTTTATTTGTACTACACATGAATGCCAAACTCCAGTTCACTTTTCTATCTGCTCACAGACTGGATCATTTTATTCTCCTTTTCAGAAAAGAAATATTATATTATATTAGGCATGAATTTATAGCAGGCTTAAAATTCAGCTTGCTGGAAGATCTCTTCCAGGAGGCAATGTTTGTTAAAACAAAACAAAAAAAAAACTAATTCAGCTTCATAGCAGGACAAGAGTATTATTATTCTCAATCGTTGAATTTCTAGTAGAAGCTTTGCTTTGATTTGTTGTGATTTTGATTATTGGCTGTATTCAGACTAACTATGATACCACATAACCCCTGATACTCACTTCATCAAGTCTCGATAGCTCATGTCCATTTCCCATGCTTGTTCTGCTCCATCTTTTGAGTAATGATGTCCAGCAGTGACATGGCAGAGGGATTCATCAGTGGCACCACAGTTCCAAGGAGACCTCAGGGGGAGGAGTGTACACCAGCTGTACACTGCTGCTTTATATGCACCATTGATGACTATAGAAATGTCTCTCTGAGCAGGGGCATGATCTCAAACTGAATTTCACTTCTTCTTCCTAATATAATCTTGCTGAACAGATTCATCTTTCATTTGTTCTCCAGCCTCAGATGGTTCCATCATATGGGCTGCAATAATTTGTAGTAAGAAGAATGAATACAATTTATTATTAAAAACAGCATGCCAGATGAGTGACATTGACAGATAAAGCACACCATGCATTTGAACCAGTCTTTAAATCTTGGGTTAGATGATTGGCATGGTGTGAGAGAGGGCCAAAGGGCACACTGAAAACCTTAAAGTCTACAAAACTGTTCTTGAGGTGTGTCAGCTGAACCTCCTCTCATCAAAGGCAGACCTCCAACTCTGCTTCTCCTGTTTGGGCTACTGACATGATCTGATTCTTGAAGAAAGGAAGGAGGTAGCCTGCAAAGCCCTGTTCCTGCCCTCCCTGCATCCCCTCCCTCCCCCTCCAAAAACTCAAACCTCCAATTTCCACTGAGTTTTTCTGAATGTGAGGAAAAAGGAAAGATATGGATGAACAGAGTGAGCTAGTTGGTGTCTGGGGACTTAAGAGGGTTTGGGTCAGGACGTAAAATGAGGACAGAATATAAGAAGGGATGGGAAGAGTTGGAACTGAGCCCTTCCACAGGTGGATCTCAGGGACAGCTCCTTTTTGAGAGAGTTGCTATTACTCAAATTAAAGATGAGGCTGAAAGAGCAAATGGAGAGGGTCCTCTGTCAGTGGCCAAGGTTGAGGCTGGGGAACATATGGACTTCAGGCAAAGGTTCTGTTTGGTGAGACACCAGTCTCCAGTTGGGGTCTGACAGGAGATATAGCAACCAACTGGCTACAACTAGTCCAGGAAGCAGGACAGGCTGACACTAGAAAAGCAGCTAAGAGATTGAGGATCTAAGATCCACCAGAGGAGGGCCATGCCTAGGGCTCAACCTGCTTGGTCACATCCATTGTGGAGGCTGCCATGTCCTTTATTCAAAATCCTCACTCTGGATTCAACTGGATGGCTCTACAGTTCTTTCCACAAGACCAGGCCTTGCCTCTTTTGGGTGCTAACCGCCTCTCTGAGGATACTCCTCAGTCCTTTCTCATTTGTAACTGCAGTCTGAGCAGTAACTGCCTTCTCTAGCAGTTTAAATGACCATGCATTTTGATACAGCACCCAAATACTGGTCATTAGTAGACAATGAGCCTCTGCTGATTTTAGATCCATGAAAAAGAACTGTGTTAGACGCCAAAAACATATTCCTAAGCCACATGTGATCACAGGAAACCTTTCATTTGAGGGCACCCTAGAACTTCACTCATGCTAGTAAACATTTGAGTGTTTAGAGATTCCAGATTTGAAATGTGTACTTCTATATCTTCTGGGAAAAATGTTTTGAGTTGACATAAACAATAGTTTAGTTTTTTTAAGCTTAAAATAATTTGGGTACTACTCTCACATCCCTGATTTCACTTGATTTTTTTAAATTTTTTAATTTTTTAAAATTTTTTGTATCTTTTTTATTGGAGTTCGATTTGCTAACATATAGTATAACACCCAGTTATACTATGGGTATACCCATAGTATACACCCAGATGGGTGCACTCATCTCATCAAGTGCACCCAAAAAAAGAGTGGGAAAAATCAGAGAGGGTGATAGAACATGAGAGACTCCTAACTGGAGAAGGAACAAGGGGTTGTGGAAGGGGAGGTGGGTGAGGGGATGATGGGGTGACTGGGTGATTTTTCTTTTAAGATTTTACTTATTTATTAATGACAGACAGAGAGAAAGAGAGGCAGAGACACAGGCAGAGGGAGAAAGCAGGCTCCCCACAAGGAGCCCGATGTGGGACTTGATCCTGCGATTCAAGGATCATGCCCTGAGCCAAAGGCAGACTCAACTGCTGAGTCACCCAGGCATCCCTCATTTGATCTTAACAACTACTAGTGAGGTGGGCCAAAATGCAACTATTTAACAGACAAGACAATAAGTGCCTTTATTAGTTAAATGACTTGCCAGAGGCTTTGTAGCTGGAAAGTGGCAGATCTGATCATTGACATTCATGGGCCAAGCTTTCTCATCCTGGAGATTTTGGTCTCTCCAAACTGGTCTTCATTCCCCACTGTGTCCCTTCAACTTATTTGTTTGTTTGTTTATTTGTTTTTCCCAGTGGCTCAACCGTCTCCCAAAAATCATGGAGCCAGTCTGAAATAGCCCATATCCATTGGATGGTATCTCTTTTTTTTTTCTTTTTTTCTTTTTTTTAAATAATAAATTTATTTTTTATTGGTGTTCAATTTGCCAACATACAGAATAACACCCAGTGCTCATCCCGTCAAGTGCCCCCCTCAGTGCCCGTCACCCAGTCACCCCCACCCCCCCTGCCCTCCTCCCCTTCCACCACCCCTAGATCGTTTCCCAGAGTTAGGAGTCTTTATGTTCTGTCTCCCTTTCTGATATTTCCCACACATTTCTTCTCCCTTCCCTTATATTCCCTTTCACTATTATTTATATTCCCCAAATGAATGAGAACATATAATGTTTGTCCTTCTCCGATTGACTTACTTCACTCAGCATAATACCCTCCAGTTCCATCCACGTTGAAGCAAATTTTATTTCGAAGTTGATACTCTGAGTTTTATTAAGGAAATTCTCACTTCTCAACTTCTTGGGTTCTCTAGCAGTTTAAGTGAGCATGCTGAGATACTCCTAAAATCTTTGGTAGTGAGAAGTATTGATCTTGGGATAGCAATTGCACCAAAAGTTATTTGTAGTACATGAGCATACATTGGAATCCCTTAAAAAGAATGGGCTTCAACTTTGATTTTCAGGAATCAATTGAATTTAGTGAGATTCCAATGTTTTGCTTGACAGTAAGTCCTCCTCCCCAGCTGCAGTGGGAATTACAGCAGCCCACTAGGTCTCATTGTGTTCCTAAATGCTCTGGAAGATGTAAGGGCATGAGTCAGTCTGTATTCTTTAGATGCACAGCTAAGAGAGAATTATTGCCTCTCCTGGCCATAAAAATGACATATACAGTAAAACTCCCTGTTAATAATTCTAAAATTTTAATTTTTTAATGGAAACCTAAAAAGGAAAGAGCAGGGATGATGGACCAGCTGCTCCTTGTGCTGCTTGTATTCATTCTTTTTATCACTTGCCTAAAGCCATTTTCCATTTAGAATTCTTGACGCTTAAATGACCATGTTAGGATACTCCTAAAACCATAGGCTTAGCAATGCATTGTGATTTTCATCTTCATAGAGAATTTAAGCAAGAGAAATCTCTGCTGCCACATTCACACTCTGATTAACTCTTCCTCAGTTCTCCAGAAGATGCAGTAGAAGTGCGTGTCAAGGACTAAGTTTTTATCATGTGTCTGCACCTTCCTGTCTTAGCCTCCAGCAAATCACTTAACCATCTCTGCAAGATGTATTCCACTTCCATTCCAGTTGCACTCACCTCTTCTTTACCCTACTCTGTGCCCTCGAAGCTGACCTGGGAGGCTGGCATCAACCAGCCTCTCTTCTCTTCTCGCTGTCTGGCTTCTGATTAATGTCAGCCAAGAAGGGGATGTGGGGGAAGTCACCGTAGGTCAGAGACCAAAGAGAGGGAGAACAGAATATGTATCCCTGAACAAATTGCTGTGGTTGGCTGAGTTCTTTTACCCAAAGCTCTGGTTGGGCAGCCTCCTCCCAAACCATATACTCTAGGTTCTGCTAACTGCTTCCCTTTACACCTTCAGACAAAGGGAGAGGAGCTGCTCCCAGATGTTGCTTCCCCTCTACCCTGCCCATCCATGTACAGTCTCTTTTTTAAACTTTCTTCAAATTACCTATTTTTAGAGTGCCATCTGATTCCTCCAAGAGCTACCCAATCCTTGATTTTCCTACCTGTAGAATGGGGATGGTAATAGTTCCCCAATGGCCTCAACAAATAGTGGAGGATCAATGAAGACTATAGATGGAAGAGTTGTATGGGCTGTACAAGCTCTAGCTTTGCAGCGTAAGGGCGTTATTATGGTCCAACTGAGAATATTTGTTCTGTCTAGAAAGAATACTCTGGAGCCCTATGTCCTTTAGAAAGAGTGCTGTTCCCAGTACCTCCTACTTAGCTTTCAGTACTCACTAAAAGAAGATACAGCAAAGGGGGAATCATTAAATAATCTTGTTGATAAGTTATATAATTTTGAAGTCTCATGAAATTTTCTAATAGTTTACAGTTCCTGATTATCTTCTATGTGCTGTAATATGTGAATTAAAAATTAACTTATTTGTCGATGCTTCTTTTCAAGTTGACTCCATTCCTGAAGACCTCATACTAATTATCCCCTCAGCACCGCTTCCTTAGGTAAACCTAGATTGCCCTCCCTTCCTATTTAGATGCACATGTCACTGACATGCCCTTTAAAACCATGATGAAAGAGACAAATATACAGTATGGAAAAAAGTAAATTCCCACACAAAATTAAAATGGAGACCATGGTACTTCCAAAGAACAAAGAGGTCACAAGCAAGCCCCTTCTATTTAGTGTGGGCAACTCCTAACCATCCTCAGGACTCAGGAGGCAACAAGTTCATGGTCATGGAGATTTCACTGGCAAAAAAAAAAAAAAAAAAGGTGGCATTTTCTTATCCCATGTTCCCATCAAGGCAAATTCTTTAGGAAAGACCAGGACTTTAACTCAGTTTCTGATGTAGCTGTGGCTTTGCAGAAGTGTACCCCTCCTCCAGACATTACACTTAACCACATGAAGCCATCTATATCATACATTGCCAAGGAACACTTCCTCATGCTAATGAAGGTTGTCATTTCTGCTGAAATTCAAGGTAAGCTATGCAAAGATGAAGTCCTAAAATGCCAGAATATTGCCACCAAAGCTACAGTCAAACTTCCTCTGTTTGTAGAAGACCTCCTTGAACTGGCTGATGATGCTGGAGCAGGGAAACTGCTGGATCTGTAGAAAGTCAGAACAATCCCATGCCATATCAGGGTGATGCATCCAGATCCTTCCATGGCCAGAGATTCTCTCTATGGAGCTGAGCAACTGAGAGCTGAAATTGTCATCATTAAACATTGCCTCATAGCCAAAGACACAGCTGTCTCAGAAGACATATCCTCAGATTTTTCAGAAGACATATGTTCAGACTTGTCAGAAGATGCATTTGAAATCTACATTGAGTAGATAAGCCCAGCTGGTGGTTGAAGAATGCTTGCTTCTGCATGAGAGGCTTCAGGAATGTACCTGGCCTGACTTGGGAGCATAGGACAGATAACTGAGGCAGACCATTAGTAATCACGTGATTGTCCTTTGTCCATTGCCACACATTCCAAAGCCCAAAAGTCTTAAGGTGGAAAATGTGACCATAAGCCAAGGAATAATGTGCATCTGCACATTGAGCCCAGCCTTTGAGACCCACCTCATGAAGGGATGTCCTTGCTGGCCTTCCTGGAGCCTTTGTCTCCATCAGTAGATTTTCCAAGGCTGCTGAAGAATTTGATCAAAACCAGAGGTGTGAGGGCATCTGAGTGTCTTACTGGTGGAGCATCTGCCTTTGGCTCAGGTCGTGATCCCAGGTTCCCAGAATCAAGTCCCACATTAGGCTCCCTGTGGGGAGCCTGCTTCTCCCTCTGCCTATGTGTCTGCCTCTCTCTGTGTGTCTCTCATGAATAAATAAAGTCTATAAGAAAAAAACAGGTGTAGAGCCACGATGTCCTTTGACAGATGAATGGAAAAAGATGAATGGAAAATATATATATATATATATATATATCACCTTCTTTTTCCATTCATCTGTCATATGAATATACATATACATATATAATATGTATATAATATAATGAGATATATACATATATATATAATGAAATATTGCCCATCAGAAAGGATGAATACCTACCATTTACTTCAGCATGGATGGAAGTGGAAGGTATTTTGCTGAGTGAAATAAGTCAATCGGAGAAAGACTATTATCATATGGTTTCACTCATATGTGGAATATAAGATATAGTGAAAGGGACCATAAGAGAAAGGAGGGAAACTGAATGGGGAAAAATTAGAGAAGACAAACTATAAGAGACTCCTAACTCTGGGAAACAAACAAAGGGTTGCAGAAGGGGAAGTGGGTGGGGGGACGGGATGACTGGGTGACGGGCACTAAGGAAGGCACTTGGGATGAGCACTGGGTGTTATACTATATGTTGGCAAATTGAATTTAAATAAAATATATTAAAAAATAAAATGTCATGTCAATAAAAAAACAGAGGTGTTTAAAATTACTTGTCATTTTCTTCACTGATGTATCTTTGCAAAAGGTTGTCATGATATGATAGATTTTTTAATTTTCTTTGACATGTTTGTAAAGCAGGGATGTAATAATGTTTTCATCATAGTCACAGTATTCTGCTTTCACTTAAAGCTAAACTACGTTTATTAAGCAGAAGGATGTTGTTTTAGACTCCTCGGTCACCAGACACAATTCTTCATCCCATATTTCCCCAGACTTGAAACCATACTTTTCCAGCTGCCCTTACTCTAAACAGTACATTTATTGGATGTATTCATTTATTGGATGACTGGGGAAAATGCACCCTTTGTTTTCTAGAATTTATGTTGATGACTTCTGTCTTCCTACCTACTCCTGACTCTTCCTCTCCTGGGAAAGATACCATTATCCCAGTTTCTAGGGTTCTTCATGAGCCAATTTCTAGCCTATGACTTCTCCTCTCATCTCCAATGTTTCTCTAGCACTCAGCTCCAGCCAGCTAAAACTCTTTCTGCTTCCTCCAACATGCCTTTGAATCTTAGGATATAATATAGCCTTGAGTGCTCTCTATCTCCCTCCCCAGCTTCAGGGCAGAAACCCAAGCATCAGTTTCAAGTCCCTTTCCCTTACCACCTGCAATCAATCAATCATCATGTCCTACCTGTTCCATAAACCCCTCCCACACTGTTCACCTTTTCTCAGTCGCTGCTGACATTCTCAGCGTTGACAGCACCATCTTTCCTTACCTGGAAAGCTACAACAGCCTTCTAACTGACACCCCTACCTCCAGTCCTGCACCTTTCCAGTCCACTTTCCATGCTCACCAAGAGCTATCTGGCAAACAAAACTGAAAGAAAGAAATCCTTATTCTTCCAATCCTTTCAAAAACTCTCTGTTGTCTTAGAATAAAGTCCAGAATCCTTAAGAGTTTCTAGGGCTCTTCATGAGCCAAGTTCTAGCCTACTTTTCCTCTCACCCCCAATATGTTTCTCTAGCACTCTGCTCCAGCCAGCTAAAACTCTTTCTGCTGCCTCCAACATACCTTTGAATCTTAGGATACAATACAGCGTTGAGTGCTCTCTACCTCCCTCCCCAGAGATAACTTCTGTTCCTTCCTCAGACAGCAGCATATGGATCACTTTCTTCAGATTGCCTTCTCTAAGCCCCCAGCCCAGCTCAGGCTCTCTCCCACATGCCACAGAATCATCATAGCATGGCAGTTAGCAGAAGAGTTGTTGCAGCTAGACAAGCTGGCCCCTTAACCTCTCTGCAACCTCATGTTTCCTTCCTGTAAAATGTGGGTGGGTCTAATTATTGTTGTAAGAATCAAATGAGATTACCTATTAAACAAATTAGAACACTGTCTGCAATAGAAGTAGAGACTTGATAAATTCATATTCAACAAGCGAGTCCCAGCTGCTTGAGTCACTTTCTCTTTTGGTCTGTTTCCAGGGGTGGGGGGCTGGATTAGTTATTGGAGCCTCTCCTGTTGAGCATTTGGGGCTCATCTCTTTGCTCATGCTGTACTCTATGAAGTGCTTCTCTTCCTAAGCCCATCAACCCAAACCCTGGTCATTTTTCAGGGTCCTACCCTACCCATTTCTACCTCTCCCATGAGCTGGCCTTTACTCGTGAGCTTTCCATTGTGAATTCCTAGAACATTATTTGTCCATTAATGACAGCAGTTACTTCTAATCACTGAGCCCCTGCTGTGTGCCCTTCACTATAATGCATGATTAATGTTTGATATCAATTTCATTCTCCCAGAGCCCCATAAAGAATGAGCTGTGATCATCCTCTCTTCAGGTGAGGAGACGAGGCTTAAGAAAGTTCTTATAGGGGATCCCTGGGTGGCTCAGTGGTTTGGCACCTGCCTTTGGCCCAGGGTGCGATCCTGGAGTCCTGGGATCAAGTCCCACATCAGGCTCCCTGCATGGAATCCGCTTCTCCCTCTGCCTGTGTCTCTGCCTCTCTCTCTCTCTCTCTCTCTCTCTCTCTGTGTGTGTGTGTGTATGTGTGTGTGTGTGTGTGTGTGTCTATCATTAATAAATAAATCTTAAAAAAAAAAAAAAAGAAAGTTCTTGTAAATTCTCCCTGACTTCTGTGCCCTACTACACATCCAGGTGATCTCACTGGGCATAATTGTGGGTTTACTCTTCTTCCTTCCCCAGCAGAAGGAAAGCACTATGGTATCAGAGAAGGATCATCTTATTCACTGAAGTATCCTTGAGGAAATGGAATACAGAGTGGAGAGGTTTGGCAGCTGGGCACATGGGATGAGCAGGAGAAGCACAGGGTGGCCTAGAAAAAGTGCCGGGAAGGCAGACGGGGAGGGCCAGTATCTCCTTCTCTGCAGTTCTATGGTCTGTAACTTTGGGTAAAGGTGGAGGAGGAGAAAATCCAATTTACAAGTTTAGGAAGAGGTCTAAGAACAGAGCTAGACCCTGAGAGGGATTTGAGTCAAACTGCTTATTTGAAAGGTGATTCCAGGGGAGTAGGAATAGTGAGGTAAGGAAGGAAAGGAAGCCAATAGAAGTAATTGACGTTCCATCTCACTGGAGGCCCCGGCAAGACTGTTTAGAACTAGGATCAGCAAACTATGGTTGAATCTAGCCCCACTAACTGCTTTTATCTGGCCCATAAGCTAATGGTCTTGACATTTTTAATGGTTGAAAGATAATGAATTTTGCTCAAAGTAGGCTCTGACACTGGAAGCTTCTATACATCAATGACCTATGGCAGAGCAAATGTTGGCCACCTGGATGATTCTCCATGTGTTTGTGAGTGCTGTGGCAGCCCTACTAGACTCTCATAATACAGAAGGCCCTCGGCTCTTGACTAGATGCCTTAGGCTTCCAAAGAGTCAGAGCATGCCCACAGTTGTCAGAAAACTCTGTCACTTGTTATCTGATTGATGACAAGAGCCTTATGTAGACAACATGGAAGTATCAGATGCAATTGAGATTTGCAAGATGGTGCCGTGAGTTCTGTGCTGGCTTTCTAGGTCCCCAGTACTTATACTAGAGTGTTTATGACTCTCTTCAGTCAATCATACCTGAATTCTAGCTTTATAGAAAAATAAGCTTAGAAGTAACATTTACTTTCTCTAGATATATGCTTTTTAGATTATAAAAGTAAAGCATCTTTAAAACTTCTGTTATAACAAAATATACACTAAAACAAAATTGACGACAAATCAGATGAAATATTTAAAACAATTATGACAGATAAATATTAATACTGAGAATATGTAAAGAACTCTCTCTAGGCAGCCAGAAAAAGACAATCTCATAGGGGAAAAAATAAACAAAGGAAAGAAAAAGAAAAATCAGAGAAAATGAAGTGCAAATGGCCAATAAATATATTCAATAATGCTTACCTTCATTAGGAGTCATGGAAATGAAAACTTTAAAAGATGAAATACCATTCTCACCCATTGTAATGAAAACATTTTTTGTTTTCTGGTGTTAATGGTTGGTGAAGATCTGCTGGAGGGGAAGGATATTCTCATCATTGCTGCTGGAAATGAACATTTACATGACTTTGTTGGAGGATAATTTGGAACTTCTTTTTTTTAAGATTTTATTTATTTATTTATTTATTTATTATTATTTATTTATTTATGACAGAGAGAGAGAGAGAGAGAGAGAGAGAGAGATAGGCAGAGGGAGAAGCAGGCTCCATGCAAGGAGCCTGATGTGGGCCTCGATTCCGGGTCTTCCAGGATCACACCCCGGGCTGAAGGTGGCACTAAACCGCTGGGCCACCGGGGCTGCCCATAATTTGGCACTTCTACAATTAAAATGAGCCCATCTTTATAGCCCAGCCAGTCTGCCCTGAGAATTCACCCTAAAGAAACACTTATGGTGACAGAGGTTACCAGTCCCTATTTCCTTTCCTTCCCCCTCTAACCATTGTGCAGGATGGATTTTCAAGATTGTTGCCCTCAGAAGGAGGAAACATTGAGTCAGTTAAGCTGGGAAAAGACAAATATCCAGGAGCTAGGAACTTTTTCTTTGCTATTCCAAATAACCTCATATATGTGTATGTGTCTGTCTGTAGTCTGTAAGCATGAGCACCTACATTTTAATCATATCTGTGTCTGCAAATTGACATATGTGTCTATACCAGGCCCATCACAACCACTCCTTAAAAAAAATAAATGAACAGGTATAAAAGATACAAGCATAGCTTCAGAGAGATCAGGGATGGGAGGGAGCAATTTTAATCTCCCCAAACTCTTTCTTTCCCTGTTGTAATGTGCCAGAGCATAGGTGGGCTTGGTATCAACACATGTATGTGTGCAGTGCCATCCTACCTGTGGCAGATGTGATTTTTAGATGTAGGACCTATTCAGAAATGGAAGAAATCTTGGTCAGCTGCCACACGGGTATTCTAGAGCCAGTGACTTCACCCAGTGCTGTAAACATTTTGGAAACTGCATGTTGGGAGTTAGCAGCTCAGGTGTCAGAGTGCCCACTGATGAGAGGCTCATAGGCAGGTGGAAGAAATAAGTTTTGGAGAGTGGACTGCACTTTCTGCTCTAGCAGCTAGATATCCCAACCACCCATAGTTCTTACCCTTTTTCTTTCCTTTGTTTTTTTCTCATCCTTTTGGGACCCTGCCAAAATGAGAATGAAGATGGAGCTCTTGTTCGTCACCACTCAGTGTTGAGAAGTTGGAACCGTGTCTATGTTTTCAGCTCCCTTTTTCCATGCACCTGGGAGGAGTTTCTAATTTTGAATCCTGGGTCAACATTCTCTTCAGGATGGGAGCTCTGACTGGCATGTGTCAGAGAGGACATTCATATCCCTAGGCTTCCTGCCTCTTCTCACAGGAAAGTGTATGATGATCCCCTAATTAGGGGACAGAAGGTAGGTTGGGTTTTGGTGTTTGACAGCAGGAAGTAGTAAGGTGAAGATGCAAGAAGCCATCTTTTTAAACAAACTCTCCTGGCAAGACAGCAAGTTGCGTTTCTCAGCCAGAGCTATTGCTCTAGAACATGGTCCCTAGCTTTCCTCTCTCCCTTCAGTGTGCCTCAGTCATTTATTATTGATTTCACAAAGCAAAACAGAGATGGGTTACTAAAAAGGGTGAGGGTAGGGGGACAACTGTTGTTTTTGCAACAATTTTTTTAAAACATTAAAGTTAGAAGGTTTTTTTAGTACATATTTAAAATGTATTCACTTTTTGTCTTGAACCTTCAAAATAGCAATACAGTGAACACACGTAAAATCCAGCAGTGGCTGACACCTTGCCAAGCCCGCTTCACCTCTTCCTGTGCACGCTCACCTCCCTCTTGCCAAACCTCCAGAAAGTAGAATGCACGTGGTGATGCTTCAACCACAACACATCTACCACCCCTAAAAAACAATGTAATTCAACTAAATAATCTAACACCACTTCCCCAGTTGTCCCAGTGATGTCCTTTATATTCTTTTTCATTTTAACTTGGAATGTAGACAAGGTTCACATGCTTGCATTGAGTATTATGTCTTGTTATTCTCCTCTAATATAGAGCAATTGCGTCACCTCTCTCTGTTCTTCACGACAGTGAGTCCTCTGAAGAGTCCCTGTCAGGGATCCTACATTCTATATTTGACTCTTTTCTTCTGATAACAGGTCAAACATTGCTACATTCCTGGCAAGAACTTTATTAGGTGAATTTATGAACTTCTCACTACTTCTCATCAGTAACACATGATTTTGTTGGTATTTAAAGCCATAGCCTCAAATCTGATGCACAGCGTTCTTGCATACTTTTCCCCATTGCACTTCTTCCACGGTGAAATTTTCCCAAAACATGAATGTGTTTACTCATGCACTCTAATTTATAATTCACACCCAAAGAATTTTAGGTTTAAGATTCCAACACCATTTTAAAAAATCCATACAATATCAAGGTTATAATTTCTTTGCCTCTCTCTCTCTCTCTCTCTCTCTCTCTCTCTCATCCTTAAAATATATCCCCCTGAGGATTTACTGTCAGCGTATTATTTTTGCTACTCTAGTTAATTAATTATTTTGTATCTGTTTTGGGAATTACAGATAATATTAAAGAACTATATATAAGGGCAGCCCGGGTGGCTCAGCGGTTTAGTGCCGCCTTAGATCCAGGACATGATCCTGGAGACCCCGGATAGAGTCCCACGTCGGGCTCCCTGCATGGAGCCTGCTTCTCCCTCTGCCTGTGTCTCTGCCTCTCTCTCTCTCTCTGAATAAATAAATAAAAATTTTTTAAAAAGAACTATATATAATTAATACATATTCGGTTAAAATAATATATAAAAATGTTAAATAGTACCATTTTCTAGTAAATTAGAGAAATTAAAAAAGGAAATGCAAGCAGAACCAAGAAATTCCAAAGTATTGGAAGAGAAATGGTAACCGATCTGGCAGAGGAGAGGAAGCCACATCTGAAGGTGTGTGCCCAGGAGTCAAGAGGCAGGAAAGAAGCTGGCTCATCCCACCCTTCCTTGAACAGCTGGAGCACCGGGGGCAGAAGATGCAATGGAATGTTGGCTGAGGCATGGAGAACAGAAGTGGGGATTAGAGAAGATTCTTCATCCACAACAACTGCCTCCCAGCCTCGTGTCTCACCTTGTTTGCAGAATTCCTGGCAGCCAGCTACTCACCCTGAGAAGGCTATCAGAGGACTCACTCCCTTCTGGGAGACATTGAGCTGTGCCCTAGAGAAATGATCTCTGCAGGATGTTCTCTTGGTCCTTCAGATCTACTCTATCCTTCTCTCCTGTGTTCTGTGTTCCAGGAGGCAAATCATGACACACTGTGTCACACAGGTTCTCTTGCCTGCTAGCTTGCACTGGCATGAATCTGGAAGACTGGAAGAGAGAGATGGTTGGAGTATTTGTTCTGTTCCTTCATGACAGGCTAGAGTTTGGCATGCTGCATTCCCCCACCTATAGTAATGGTTCCTGTTGAGAAGCCCCTCTCCCATAGCTTTTAAGCTTTGCTAGATTCCAGAAACTTCTAATATCCCTGGTCTCTTCAAATCTCTAGTGGTAATAGCTCCCCAGTCACTAGGTCTTCACAATCCATTATTGGTTCTTTAAACTCCACTAATAGCTCCATTGTTAAATTCCCTCCCAGTCCTCTTCTCAAATGCCATTCTATTTCCTGATGGGACTCTGACTGATACAACCTCCATAGACTAATTCTTGGTCCCCAGATAAGAGATCTTCTACCCACTTAAAAGAGAAGCCTACTCATCAACTTCCAATCTGCTCTTAAGTGACTCACTCTTAAATCTGAATAGGCCACCAAGGATCACAATATATACGAGGAAAGTCCACCTTACGAAGGCAGATAAAAACAAATAAATGGAAAAAGAAAGGAGTCAGGGGAAACAAATTTTCAGGCAAAAGCTTTAAAATATCAATCAAAATGTAAATAATATCCTCAGAGAGGTTCAAGATGATATTAAACCCATAAATCAAGTAATTTGATGAATCAGAAAACAGAATACAATCTTGCTATTTGAAAAGTGTGACGTGTGGTTGAATATATTTATATTATTATCTACAATATTCATTTCTCCTCTTGAAAGAGGATTGTACTTTCCTAATCTACAAATGGCAGATTTAGTCATGTGACATGCTTTGGCCACTGAAACATGAACAGAAGGGTCTGTCCATATAGAAGTTTTAGGAGTTAATGTGTGATTTGCATGTGGTCCTTTTTTTATTTTTGTTAGGAGACCACCAATGTTCCAGGGGTGAATTGGGCCATCGGTTTGTGTCTCAGCATGACAATAATACAGAGAAGAGCCATGCTGACCCTCAAGGTCTGTGTAGCTTGAACTAGAAAGAAACCTTTGTTGTTTGTTGTTGTTGAAATTCTGGTGTCAATACCACAGCATATATGAACCTATCCTGGTTGATACAACATTTAAACATTCAACATTTTAAAATTCATCAAAATTGTTGAGAGAAAAAGTCAAGAAAATCTCCTGGGAAGTATAATACACAAGAGGATGAAAAATAAACAAGATAAGAAAATTAGAGATTCATTCCCCAAAAGTCAAATATCCTAATAATAGGTGCTCTAAAATGAGAGAACAAGGGAAATTATTGGAACTAATCTACCCAATAAATAAAAAATATGAACTTTAATTGAAGGATATAAGTCTCTAAAATTACTGGGTGTATCAACAGCCAAATATGATAAATAAAAAGACCAACCTTAAGGCATATTTTCAAGAAGTTTCTTATCACTGGAAAGAAACAATTCTAAATACTTCCAGAGAAGAGAAAAGAAAAAAACCCAGCTACAATAAAAAAAAAAAAAACCCGCAATAATCAGAATAGCATCAAGCCTCTTAAATAATAACACCAAAATTTAGAAGATAATGCGATATTTTCCTTAAAATTCTGAAAGAAAAATATTTGCAAATTATAATTCTATACCCAGCCAAACTATCAATAATACATAGGAACAGAATAGAATCCTATCAAAAATGCAAAAACCTGTAATACCACTTTGTAAGCTGTTTTTGTAAGAAAACTCCTAGAGAATGCTCTCCTATAAAATAAGAGTGTAAACCAAAAAAGATTAAGACATAGGACCCAGGAAACGAGGGATCCAACTTATGATTGGTTTAAAGACAAGATCCAGAATGCTCTCTACATATGACTGAAAAGCAACTAGTCCATGTTAAAATAGGGCTCCAAAGGGGAAATTATGACTGCTACTAATTGATACTGAATGATGTACTAGAAAAGTCTGACAATACATTTTCATTAGTGACTGGATGGCAAAACTAAGGCCACATTTGTCTTTCTCAGACATCTCTAGATCTTCCCTAGAGAAGGTAGCATGAATAAAAAGGTTTGCATTCTTTGGCAACTATAAAACTCTAAGTTGGGGGTGGGGGAATGCGGCGTCTGGTGACTTAGTATAGCATAAGACTCACAGTTCTGGGATCTTGAGTTTGATCCCCATGTTGGGGATAAATGTTATTTTAAAAAATTCTGAGTTGTAGATAAATATCTACTGATGTCTGAATGTTTATGGTTATCTATTCAGTAGCTCTTAAAAAGAATGAGGCAGATATGTGTGTACTCATAAAGAGTAATCCATAAGATATATCATTAAATAATAAAATCAAGACAGAATAGCATTCAATATGCTACCATTTATGTGGGAAAATGAATATATTTATACTTGTACATACATACAAATGTTTGTATATGCAAAAAAATACTGTATTTGAGGTAAGCTGTCAGATTTAAAATACAAGATGCTCAGTTAAATTTTGATTTCAGGGCGCCTGGGTGGCTCAGTCAGTTGAACATCTAGATCTTGATTTCAGCTCAGATCATGATCTCAGGGTCATAGCATTGAGCCCCACGTCAGGCTCCATGTCAGCAGGGAATCTGCTTGAGATTCTCTCCCTCTACCACTCCCTCTGCTCAATCTCTCTCTATATATCCTTAAATAAATACATAAATACATTTTTAAGTTTGATTCAAATAATCAATGAATAATTTTATGTCTATGCAATATTTGAAGTAAGCAATTATGTATTGTTCATCTGAAATTCACATTTAATTCAGCAATCTGAATTTATATTTGCTAAATATGGCAACCCTAATTGAAACTGATAAGGTATATGCAGTTTCATACCTATTGTCAAATGTTTAACCTGATAGGATAAGCACACACAGAAAAGGAAACCAACAGCCCCTTTCAAAACCACATTCCTGCATTGAATATAATTTTTACAGTGTTGTCCTGGGTTTTGAGATGTAAGACCCTGGTCCTAGAACAGAAAGTGGAATTGCTAAGGCAGTCCCACTGGTGAAGGCAATTCATGGCCAGGAAATCACTGGCCCTTGCAGTAAAGCAGACTGTATCTGTTCTCCAGGCACCAATATTGTGATTCCAGACCTTGTGTGTGGTTCAGATGCTCAGTATTTTTCTCCTGGTCTGACTTCTAGAAGAGCCACACCAAGAAGCTGCAATCAGCCAGTTTCTTCCAGCAATACATTCTCCCACTCCTCCACCCCAAGCCATCATTGTTCAGATGCCCACATAAATTAATGCTTATCTATTGTTTGGCAGCTGGATCCAGATTTCACTTGAAAGATTTAACAAAAAATGTTATACTCCTTTTGAAGCTAGTTATAATTATTTATTTTGTAAATTTTGTTTAGATTCATTCCAGTGGTGACTGCTGACTGCTGAATGCATGTGAGTGGCAAATTCCACAAAGGACAAAGAAATCATTGAAGGTGGTTCTCCTTCTTCTCCTTCAGGATGAAAGCAATACTTTCCCTAGGGCACAAGGGCAATGAATGCTCCCTCCATCCTTTTTTCAAAATCTCTACTTAAGCCAAGAGAATTTTTTCCCTGCCAGCAGCTGGGCTGCTGAAATCCTGTCCTTCCAGTATCATTTCTAAGCACCACCACCCCCCACCCCCCGCCAAGAATATGGCAGTCAGAACAATGCTGATTTCTGCAGAGGCAAGCAGTCCCTGCTGAAGGGACCCACAAGACTATCTAATCCACTCACCCCTTGTGGTTGAGGATTCTAATGGAGATACCAGGTGGTTTGCCCATGGTCACGAGACTGGCTAGCAGCTCATCTAGGACTGGACTGCCTGCCATATTGAACATAGACCCTGTATAGCTTCGTTTCTTCTTTCTCTTTTGGTCCACATGACCCCCTACCCCTAGCCCCCCGCTGACTTGCTTTTCCTCTTCTAGGCTTTAATAAAATGTCATACCATAAAGATCTGATGTCCTAAATCAGCAGTGAGTGAGCAAGTAAAGGAGGAGTATAAGCTACCATGAGAGGTCTGATCTTGTCAGGGCTGAAAGAAGCAACTCATGAGATGGAACCTAAGGAATAAGTGCAATTAGGTGGGTGAGTTTCCCCATCTCAAAACACTCCATACTTTGGAGAATAATTCTCTGTAGTGGGCTGTCCTGTGCATCACAGGATATTTAGCAGCATCCCAGGCCTCTGCCTGCTAGATGTCATGCCCCAAGTCATGACAGCTAAAAACATCTAGGCACTGCCACATGTCCCTTGTAGGAAGGAGCAAAAATGACCCCCATTTGAGATCCACTGAACCACCAAGACAGATGAAGCAGGAGGATGGGGCAGAGAGGGCCTTCCTAGAAGCAGCAGCAGCCTTTGTGATCATTTCTTGACCTCTCCATATTGACCTCCATGCCTAAACAACCTTGAAATGTCTTTTCCATTTGGAAAACTCCTATAGGTCCTTAAATATCTAAATATTCCCTCTTTTCTTTTCTTTTTTTATTTGAGAGAGAGTGGGGGGGGGGGCATAAGCAGCAGGGGAAAAGCAAACTCCCGACTGAATGGGAGCCTGACATGGGACTCGATCCCAGGACCTTGAGATCATGACCTAAGCCAAAGACAGATACTTAACTGACTAAGCAACCTAGGTGCCCTAAATGTCCCCTCTTTTTGGCTTTCCTAGACTCATTTCTTCAGCACTCATGATACTCTAGATACCAAAAGGAAATACTCTAGACTTTAGAAGATAATCTGTTTCTTGCCTCTTCCAGCTTCTGGAATCCAGCTTCTCCCCACAGTCTTTGGTCTATGGCCATATTGTTCTAACCCTTCACAGTCTTCTCTTGGCCTAGTATTCTAAATGTAACAAATCTCCCTCTGCTTCCCTCATATAAGGACACATGTGATTGCACTTAGGGCCCACCTGGATAATCCAGGACACTCTCCCTATCCAAAGTCCTTAACTCAATCACAACTGCAAAGACTGTTTCCAAATAAGATAATATTCAATTCACAGTTTCTAGGGACTGGGACAAATATATCTTGGGGCACTGGGGGGTGCATTTTTCACCACACTGTAACAGCCTTAAGATTAAGAGGCAGTACTCAGCTTCCCATCAGCCCCCTGAAGTTATTGTTGATGTTGTCTGTGTTCCAGTACCTTCTGTAAGTGCTATTAGGAGGTGACATCAAGATAAATATAAAAGAAGTCCTTGAACCTCACACATCTCTAGATACTTCAAGATACTCATAATGTAGATTTTTATTTATAAAAAAATATTGGGTCAATAAAATATTGAGTCAATACTCAAAATATTGAGTCAATTTTTCTAGATGAACAAATCATCTGTCTGAAATGATTCCCTCTATAGGACACTACTTACTTTGCCTGACATAGTCATCATTGTTCATAATTCACAGTATATAAGACTTCATTTGCTGGCCTTTTCCATAATTTTAATGGTTTAAGGTAAGCTGTGTCATGCCTCCTTCTCAGATGGCCCAGCAAATGCTCCTAACCTCAGCATGAATGGAGGACAGTGGGGCAAGAAAGACCTTGTGATGTCTGGCTCACAGGCCAAGGGATGTGTAGTTAGTACAAAGCTAATACGAGGGGCATAGATGAGGAGCATGACTCATTCCAGCTTATTAAGACAGTGTGAAATGCTGGATCACAATTCTATCAAAGCAGAAAGCCATCAGGTTGGTGCGACCAGGAGACAACAGCCATGCAACTGGTTTGGGAAGGAACATCTGAGTTCCCAGCTCTTCATGGACTTGTCTGATTTTGTCTTCAAAACATGTGTGCACTCCCACACTTCCTTTCTCCTCCCCTGTCTTCCAAAGACATCCGGGCCCTGACATGCCTCTCATGAAACTGGTCTCGTGGCTGGCAAGTGTCTTCCTGCCCAGAGCTGGTGTTGCTGTGCTCATGTCTACAAACTCTGATGGTTCTCTCCTCCCTGAGCTGTGCCCACCTGCTTTGCTCCTGCTTCCTGTGGCTGCTGCTCTGTCATGTGGTACACACTTTGCTTGTCCATGATTGGTAGCAATGACCACTGCAGGGGACAATGGTCAAAGGAACAAAGGGACAGAGAATTTTAGTGGTCTGCGAGTGAGAGGGAACTAAAATATAATGTTCAGAAGCTCGAATGTTGGAATTTCAGAAGAGGGGCTGAAATCTGAACTATGGGAAAAAAAATTTGCCTGTTATAACCTGCAGGGGGACAGGACAGAAACTGGCCTCGTCTAACAGTGCCAGGGACACATACGCATTCACTCTGGATGCCATCATCTTGGCTCTAGTGTTCAGGCCAACTATTTCTGGTGCCTGGTATCTCACAGTATCTGACCAGATTCTTTAATTCCATTTGCAGGGGACACTGTTGGTGACCCTGCAAATAATCCACCTAAACCAACAGAAGTATGGGAAGAAGTGATGGCTGTTCTCTATCTACACTCTCATGTCCACTGCAGCAACAGGATGCACAGCCCTACTCTTGCAAACTTTTACCTGGAAACTGTGGCCTCACACCAGGATGAGCAAACTGGGAGTGGTCAGAGAGGATATGATGAGAGACAGGGTGGATCATGGCAGAACAAGGGGTGAACTTGTGGTGGTTATATCTCTTCAGGACATGTCTCCTCAAATGCCTCTTCATTGGATGCCCAGACCTGTGACTCTTCCTCAGAGGACTCCCCCCGCCCCCACCACACTACTCAAGCTGGAAGCATTGGGACTTCATATCCTGCTAGGCAGCTCTTAGCCAATAATTGAAGATCCAAGGATTTAAGCCCAGCTCCTTTGCCCTGCACACAGAACCAAAGCTGCCCTTTGAGACTTGCTGCAACCACACCCCTGCTTGGCTTCCACCAGTCTTCTGACTGCTTTCCCCACCTGCTTACCAGTGTCTCCTCAGAGCACGTCCTCAGTAAATCGCTTAGTCAGAAATTCCCATCTCGGTAACATCTTCTGGGAACCCCAACCTGAGATCACTTTTTTTAAAGTACTGAGCACTTATAACCTCCCGGTCCTCCTTCCTGTCTTATTTCCCTCGTGCCATTTGTCTCTATACAAATGATTCTATTCTCTGTACTCTTGTCCTCCCAGAAGAACAAAAGTTCAGTAAGGGAAAGGACTCCTGTCACTTTTATTCAATGTAGATTCCTCAGCATTTGGACAGCGCCTGCCACACAGTGGAGCACGGTGTCTACGGAAAGAAGAATTGTGCCAAGGACTGGGCTGTGCACCATAACCAAACAATGAGCACAAGAGTCATGTCCTCAAGCCCCAAAAGCTTTCAGTCTAAAGGGAAAATGCCTCATAAAGTAATATGGAATCTCCTATTTCTTCTTATCTTTAGAAATTCCCAACTGCCTTGCTCCATATTATTGTACCTTGGGGTAGCCCTTCATTATTATAACCTTGGGTCCTTGTGTTCTCAGGTGACTCCAATATACTTTGCTTGTGGCGTCTGTTCACACCAAGGATGGATACGCCTGACCCTGCAGTGCTCTTCAAACATCATATTTTCTCAGCATCCATGTTTTCTCCCACCATTCAGGTTGTTTCTTTTTAAAAAAAAATATTTTATTTATTTATTCATGAGAGACACACAGAGAGAGGCAGAGACATAGGTAGAGGGAGAACAAGATCCCTGTGGGGAGCCCGATGTAGGACTCAAACCAAGGACCCCAGGACCACGACCTGAGCCAAAGGCAGACACTCAACCACTGAACCACCCAGGCACCCCTCAGGTTGTTTCTTCAGAAACTAGAGCTGACCATTGCCTATCCCTACTCTCACAGTCATGCCAGGCACACATCAGGGTATCTATAACATGTAGCAACATCTAATCCTAATTGATAGGACCCCAGGTGAAAGTGAATTTCTCATATTTCCTATGCAAGATCACAGTGGCTCACAGATATTGCTGCTTAACTGCATCATGCTCTTCCTTCTATGGGCTACAGTTGCCACTTACCTTGCCTTCAAACTTGCCCTCCCATGAAGTGGCCACTGGTGGTTTTTTCTTAACTTAAACATTTGACAAATGATTAAAATCCATCAGAAGTCCTGAATCCAGAAAGTCTCACACTCCACAGCACCTGGCTGGTGCATTCTGGCCTTGGATAGTGTCCTTGTGGCAGAACTAAGCCTAGACTCAGTCACCAGGAGTCTGCATGGGGAGCAAGGAGGACAAGTATGGATGGTCAGCCCAGGCAAACTTAGGGACAAGCTCCAATTTAAAAAGACCAAAGAAAGGGGTGTCTGGGTGGCTCAGTGAGCTAAGCATCCAACTCTTGGTTCTGGCTCTGGTCATAATCTCAGGATGGTGGGATCAAGCTCCAAGTTGGGTTCTGCACTCAGCAGAGTCTGCTTGGGATCCTCTCTCTCCCTCTCCCTTCCCCTCTCCCCCTCCCCCAAATAAATAAATAAATATAATGTTTAAAAATAATAAAATTAAAAGACCAGGGAAAGAGGAAGTGTCTGTTAAATGAATAAAAACAGTGATGCAGGGGATCCCTGGGTGGCGCAGCGGTTTGGCGCCTGCCTTTGGCCCAGGGCGCGATCCTGGAGACCCGGGATCGAATCCCACATCAGGCTCCCGGTGCATGGAGCCTGCTTCTCCCTCCGCCTGTGTCTCTGCCTCTCTCTCTCTCTCTGTGACTATCATAAATAAATAAAAAATTGAAAAAAAAAAATTTAAAAAAAAAAAAAAAAAAAAAAAAAAACAGTGATGCATGGAATGGAAGGTGGGCGGGGGGTGGGGGTGACTGGGTGACGGGCATTGAGGTAGACACTTGACAGGATGAGCACTGGGTGTTATTCTATATGTTGGCAAATTGAACACCAATAAAAAATAAATTTATAAAAAAAAAGACAGGAAACAACAGATGTTGTGGAGGAAGTGGAGAAGGGGGAACCCTCTCACACTGTTGGTGGGAATGCAAGCTCGTAGAGCCACTCTGGAAAACTGTGTGGAGGTTCCTCAAAGAGTTAAAAAAAAGGGCTACCCTACAACACAGCAATTGCACTGCTTGGTATTTACCCCAAATATACAGATGCAGTGAAACACCAGGAAACCTGCGCCCCAATTTGATAGCAGCAATGTCCACAATAGCCAAACTGTGGAAGGAGTCATGATGTCCTTTGAAGGATGACTGGATAAAGAAGATGTGTGTGTATATATACAATGGAATAGTACTCAGCCCTCAGAAAGGACGACGATCCACCATTTGCTTCGAGGTGGATGGAATCGAAGGGTATTAGGGTGACTGAAGTAAGTCCATTAGACAAGGAGAATCATCATATGGTTTCACTTTTATGAGGAATATAAGAAATAGTGAAAGGGATTTTAAGGAAAAGGAGGGGAAGTGAGTGGGAAAAATTAAAGAGGGAGACAAACCATGAAAAAAAAAAAAACAGTGATGCAAGTGAACCCCTTTTCCTGTCTGATTCCTCAGGCTGTGCTCTTTTAGGACCAGAACACAGACCTCTACCCTATTATTTTTAAACAATGGATTAAGGTGAAAAAATTTAGTCTGTTCATAAGGTAATTGAGTGGCTGATTTTTTTTCTGAATGAACTCAATCAATCAGCTGTAAAATATCATACACACAACCTCTACATTTACAAAATAAGTCCCATGAAGTCAAAGTAGCCAACTTCTCTACTGAATAATCACAGAAAGGACCCTCAATGACAGCCACTTGCTCATCAAGTATGTCAATGTGTCATTCCAGGACAGTGACTTTTGAAAATTCATATTTAATGACTTTTATTAGATATAATAACTCTGTTAGAGAAAGTAATAAAAGAGGGAAATACCTCTTCCGATCTTGTTAATTAGGCTAATTTAACCTTTTGGTCAATTATAAAATTCTTTGGTTATTTTAATAAAATGGAAATGAAGATGACCTAGCTATGCAAAACTAAGCAGAGTTGCAATATTGTGTTTCAAATGTAATGTATCAAAAAATTATGCATTTGATACCAGAGTAAAAGCTTATTATCACAAACATAATTAGCTATGCTTAGGTGGCTTTTGCAGGCAGTTGAAATGGCTTAAAGGTACTGCTTATTTGCAACAATTCCTAAATGGAATTACTATCTACTGCCCTTCATAGCTTGCTATGGGAGTATCCTGCTGTCTAATTTGTGGCTTCTTCATTGAGATCAATTCTCTTCCTTTGCTCAGGGCAGGGTAATCCATCTCCAAGAAACTGCTAAGATCAAAGGTGGTGTAAATTCACACAAATCACCACACTGCCTGCTTTCCAACACTATAGTACAATTTGCTGACCTAAATTAAGATGTCTTTTTCAAAAGAAGAGGACAAATACTTTATGTTTGGAAGAAACACCTATTTTTCTGCTTTTTCGTTTCTTTAGCAGAATTTTGCATCAGCATTTTTAACTTATTTCTAGAAATAATCCCATCTGCTTAAAGATCATTATTTGAGTACAGAAGTCTTTTATTTTTTTAATATGGCTTGTAACATGTAATTTTTTTTTATTTTTTTAGTTTCAAGTTTTTATTTAAATTCCAGTTAGTTAGCAGAGTGTAATTAGTTTCAGGTGTAGAACTTAATGATTCATCAGTTACATACAATGCCAAGTGCTTATCACAAGTGCCCTCCTTAATCCCTATGACCCATTTTACCATCCCCTCACCCACCTCCCTTCCAGCAACTCTCAGTTTGTTCTCTATAGTTTTATAGTTTGCCTCTCTCTCTTCTTTTCCCCTACATTCATCCATTTTGTTTCTTAAATTCCACATATGAATAAAATCATATGGTATATGTCATTCTCTGACTTATTTTGCTCAGCAAAATATATTCTAGCTCCATCCACATCACTGAAAATGACAAGACTTCATTCTTTTTTATGGCTAAGTGATATTCCATTGTTGATATATATACCATCTCTTCTTTATTCATTTATTAATCAATGGTAATTTGAGCTCTTTCCATAATTTGGCTATCATTGATAATGCTGCTATAAACAGTAGAGTGCATGTATCCCTTTGAGTCAGTATTTTTGTATCCTTTGGGTAAAAACCCAGTAATGTAATTGCTGGGTCATAGGGTAGCTATATTTGTCACTTTTTGAGGAAACTCCATACTGTGTTCCAGAGTGGCTGCACCAGTTTGCATTCCCACCAACAGTACAAGAAGATTCTCCTTTCTCTGCATTCTCATCAGTATCTGTTGTTTCCTGTGTTAATTTTAGTCATTCTGACAGATGTGAAGTGGTATCTCATTGTGATTTTGATTTATATTTCTCTGATGATGACTGATGTTGAGCATCTTTTCATTATCTGTTAGCTATATCTTTGTCAGAAAAATATCTATTCATGTCTTCTGCCCATTTTTTAACTGGATTATTTGTCTTTTGGGGGTTGAGTTTGATAAGGCCTTTATAGATTTAGGAACTAACCCTTTATCAGATATGTCATTTGCAAATATCTTTTCCCTTTCCAAAGGTTGCCTTTTAGTTTTGTTGATTGTTTCCTTTGCTGTGCTTTTTATCTTGATGGAGACCAAATAGTTCGTTTTTGCTTTTGTTTCCTTTGCCTTGGGAGACATATTTAGTAAGAAGTTCTATGGCTGATGTCAAAGAAGTTACTGCCTGTTTTCCTCTAGACTTTTGATGGTTTCCTGTCTCATACTTAGGTCTTTCATCCATTTTGAAGTTATTTTTGGGTATGGTGTAAGAAAGTGGTCCAGTTTCATTCTTTTGTATGTTGCTGTCCAGGTTTCCCACACCATGTATTGAAAAACTGTCTTTTTTCCACTGGAAAGGATTAATTAACGATATAGTTGGGGTCCATTTCTGGTTTTTCTATGCTGTTCCATTGATCTATGTGCCTGTGTTTGTGCCAGTACCATGCTGTTTTTTACTGCTTTGTAATATAACTTGAAGTCTGGAATTGTGATGCCACCAGCTTTGCTTTTCTTTTTCAAGATTACTTTGGCTATCTGGGATCTTTCATGATTCCATAAAAATTTTAGGATTGTTTATTCTAGCTCTGTGAAAAATGCTGATAGTATTTTGATAGGCATTGCATTAAATGTACAGATTGCTTTGGGTAGCATAGACATTTTAACAATACTTGTTCTTCCAACCCATGATCATGGAATTTTTTCCCATTTCCTTATATCATCTTCAATTTCTTTCATAAGTGTTCTATAAATTTCAGAGTACAGATCTTTTACTACTTTGGTTAGGTTTATTCCTAGATATCTTACAGTTTTTGGTACAATTGTAAATAGGAACTATTCCTTAATTCCTCTTTCTGCTGCTTCACTATTGGGATGTAGAAATGAACAGATTTCTGTATATTAATTTTGCATCCTGTGACTTTACTGAATTTATGTATTTATGTACAGAACAATTTCTCTGATTATGAAGAATAAAAAACCAACAAAAAAGTATGATGGCTACACCTCGTGTCCACTGGTGACTGGCTACAACCGTGTGATTCTTGTGGAATTCGACTACAATGCTCAGCCGCTGGAAACCTTCCCCTTTGACCAGAGCAGGGAGCGACTTACCATGTACCTCATGAAGGCTGACCTGATGCCTTTCCTGTACTGGAATATGATGCTAAGGGGTTACTGGGGAGGACCAGCATTTCTGCGCAAGTTGTTCCATCTGGGGATGAGTTAAGGATGGTTTCTGAACCCCAGTCACAGTTGCTGATTGATCAAGAGCAGCATGAAGAACTTAAAACCTAACCCCGCTCGAAGAATTTACTGCTGGATCATGGTGACCAAATGGCTCCCTTTTCAGTGCTCTGGATAGCCACCATGTGGTCTCCCCAGGATGAGTTTGATTCTTTGGAAATATTCAAATGAAACAATAGATTTCTATTTTTTAAATAAAAGCTTGCCATTGATTGAGAAAAAAAAAATTTTTTTTTTTTGGTGGAATCTTTTGGGTTTTCTACATAGCGTATCATGTGCAAATAGTGAGAGTTTGACTTCTTCCTTGTTAATTTGTTTTTTTTTTTATTTTATTTATTTATTCATGAGAAACACACAGAGAGACAGAGACAGAGACAGAGACAGAGACAGAGAGACAGGCTCCATGCAGGGAGCCTGACGTGGGACTCAATCCCAGTCTCCAGGATCATGCCCTGGGCCGAAGGCAGCGCTAAACCGCTGAGCCAGCAGGATGCCCTTCCTTGCTAATTTGGATACCTTTTTCCTCTTTTTGTTGTCTGATTGCTGAGACTGGGACTTCTAGCACTATGGGTTTTTGTTTTTGTTTTGTTTTTTGTTTTTTTACTTTTTTAAAATTTTTATTTATTTATGATAGTCACAGAGAGAGAAAGAGAGAGAGAGAGAGAGAGAGGCAGAGACACAGGCAGAGGGAGAAGCAGGCTCCATGCACCGGGAGTCCGACGTGGGATTCGATCCTGGGTCTCCAGGATCGCGCCCTGGGCCAAAGGCAGGCGCCAAACCGCTGCGCCACCCAGGGATCCCTAGCACTATGTTAATTAACAGTGATGAGGGTGGACAACTCTGTCTTGTTCCTTATTATGGAGGAAAAGCTCTCAGTTTTTCCCCATTGACGATTATATGAATGTATTTCATATATGTCCTTTATGATGTTGAGATATGTTCCCTCTATCCTGACTTTGTTGAGGGTTTTTATCAAGAATGAGTGCTGTACTTTGTCAAATGCTTTTTCTGCATCTCTTGAGAGGATCATATTGTTCTTATCCTTTCTTTTATTAATGTGGTGTATCACAGTGATTGCTTTGTGAATATCGAACCACCCTTGCAACCAAGGAATAAACCTCACTTGATTGTGGGGAATGATTCTTTTAATATACTGTTGGATTTCATTTGCTAGGATTTTCTTGATAATTTTTGCATCCACATTCATCAGAAATTTTAAGCCCCAAAGTCTTTAAAAATCTATTAATATCTAAACAATATTGTTAGAAATATGGTGAGCACAGAGTGATGTATGGGACTATTGAATTACTATATTTTAATCTGAAACCAACATTAACACTATATGTTAATCTTCTGGAATTAAAATAAAAACTTATAAAAGCAATACTGTTAGGAATAAAATTATGAATTATTAGTGTTAACTAAATTTTTTCCCTGTTGTTGATTTCTTTCAAAGTTACACTTAGGGTTCAAAAGTTCTATAGATGTTGTTTAATACAAAGTTAAATTTTTGAAGATATTTTAAAAATATAATGCAAATAGAATAGCAGCCCTTTGGGGATGTAACTGAATTATGATCATACTTATCAAATAAAAGTCTGGCTTAGTGGACAATGCAGTAGCTTCAGCTAAGAGAACTGGGTTTCTGGTTCTAGCACTCATTATAATGAATGCCAATCCATCTTTAGGCTAATCACTTCCCCCAAACTGAACCAAATGTCACTTTATCTTTGTGGATAATGCCCCTGCCATGAGCCACAGAGCCCTATTGTGGGCATTACTTAAGATACTTGGAGAAACTAGAAACAGACCCCTCAAATGTTTTTTTTTTTTTATTCAAAAGTACCTGATCCAAGAAGTCACAAGTTTTTGTTTGCTTGTTTCTTTGAAGAAGAATCTTTAAGCAGATAAAAAGCTATAGATACAAGTGATTCTGAGAAGACAAAGTCTTATGTTATCCATTATCTCTTGTTTTGAAAGAGAGACGGTTAAGAAGGATTCATGTGCAAGTAACAAAATATAAATGAAATCTATATGGATTTTGTATCTTGTCATCACAAAGTTGAGTTTTTGTATGTTTACCTAAAACAGCAAAGAGCTTTCCTCTTTTATTGAAAGATTTGTTGAAACAGTTGCAGGGAATATTGATGTAGGACCTTGAGACTATGGGTATTTGTTATAGGAAACTACACTTGTTGTAAGCTTTTGATATATACGGGTGCATTTGCTTACTTAAAGTTGAATATGCTTAGGACCTTGGAGATACCCTGCCAACAATGATCTTACAGATCTTGTTATGATTAATACAATAAGAATCACTGATTGTGCAGATTGTCTTCAATCCTGGATATATCTAATGCACATCTCCGCCCTTAAAAAAAAAAAAAAGCAAAATAGGTATCTGCCTGACGTAGAGCGAGTAAGATGTGTTGTCCTCAAAGCCAGAGCCCCAAGAAGGTGAGCATGTCTCCCACAGGGGACTGACTTGGCTTGGGGTATCAGAGCTGATAGAATGAGAAGTCTTGCCTTTGGGGGGGCCAGCCTGGTGTAGGGTGGGGAGAGCATCTATACAGGTATGCAGGTGGGGTTGGAGACAGCAATTCAAGATTGAGTACAGCTGGGAAACTGACCAAATGAGTAACGATGCTGAGGATAATGGGAGCCAGATTTCTTGGCATTGGAGAAATGGAAAGGGAGGAAACCTAGCATGAGCATTGTTACTTGATTGGAATTGGAGGTTTTTAGGACATAAAGATAGATACCAAAATAAATACAGATGAAAATGTATACATGTGTTTGTGCATGTGCACATATACCTACATACAAACATATATACAAACTTACATACATTCCTTAGCTCTGTGCACTGACAGAGCTGGGAACACCAAGTACATGAATAGCAATGAGCACATTTAGTGCCCACATCTTGGTTTCTATATACCATTTTCCACACTAAAGGAACTTTGGGGTTCCTTTATTTTCCATACCACGTCAGCTTGGAGAAGTGGCTGATTCCAGCAACTGATGCAAGGAAAGTTCAAGATGACCCTAAAATCTTTTATTGTGCCAGGAAGTATGACAGTACTCAAAGAATGAGAGAAGCTACAAATGGACACAGATGCCAGCTTGAAGGGGCTCCCACTGACCCGATCTGGTACATTTTTCAGCATACAAATAGATAATAATAGTGACAGATTATAACCCATTGAATAGAAGTGTAACCCAGGGGTCCTTGTTGACATAAATAAGAAAATAAGTAATTTAAAAGTTTCATGAGGAATAGGATGTTTACATAGAGCCAGGAAAATCTTCCTCCAAAGTACTACTTATTTACTAAGGGAAAGAAAGAATAACTTTACAGGGGGAAGCTGACAAATACCATCTTAATAAATGATCCCAGTAAAAACCACTAGTAACGAGAGAAACTGAAATGTGCCACATGAAAGGCTGTGATGAAACCATAATATCACTTCTATGATATTCCTGCAAAGATGCGTGGTTAATCGGAATTTAACCATGAGAGAACATCAGGTCAATCCAAATTGAAGGATATTCTACTAAATAACAAACCTGTAATCTTCAGGGTGATGGAAACCAAGGAAAGACTGAAATTATTCAAGAATGAAGGAAACTAAAGAGATAAAAAACTGCATGCAATGTGAAACTTAGATTGGATCCTTTTGCTATTTAGGACATTATTAGGACAACTTGTGAAATTTAAAGGGGTTTTAAGGGTTAAATGACAACAACGTGTCATATTAATTAACCATAGTGTGGTTATCCATATATTGTTGTGCAAATGCATCTGGGGGAGTCAGAACATTATGTGGGCAAATGGTGTAGGAAAAAATAGTTCTGTACTGTACTTAGAACTTTCCTCTAAGTTTGAAATTATTTCAGATTTTTTTAATTATAGGAGAAATCTATTAGGAAAGATAGAAATCTGGCCCACTTTAAAACAATGGGATAAATAAGCAGGTCAAAGTTATCTATGACAGTCAAAAGCTAATCTTTTCAGATGCATCAGTTGGCATAGTTTAAAGGATGTCTCCTTTTGGAAAAGGAACTGAGACAATTAATATTTTACATAGTTCCAAATGGGGAATTAAAGAAGTAGGGGATATCATATTTGTCTTATTACATAGAATAATCCAAAGGGAAGGGAAGCAATTCTACAAAAGAAGTGAAACAATGAAGAGAAAAGGGAAAAGTTAAAAATCAGTTATTTTTCATAAGGGTAAAACCATCTAGAAAGGCACAGGAAATGGAGTCATTGTTAATCGCCAGTATCAAGGGGAGGGATAACCTACTGCATAAAGAAAGGAAAAGCGCTCAGGATTTATGAGCCATTTCTATACACTCAGGAAAGACTCTACAGGCCAGCCTGAGTTTGAGGTTGGGGGAGGAAGTGATGCAAGGGGGAGAAAAACCAGGGAGAGTAATCTGGCAAGACTGCAGGCTGGTTTGCATTCTTGGGACTATAGAAGAGAGCTAAACCCTGAGCAGACACAACTGGAGTTTGACCCAACGAAACACAGTGAGTCAGAGTCTAAACCGAACCTGTTCTATCCCCAGCTGCCTGGCTACAGAACCTCTCATTATGTTAATAGGCTGAAAGGAGCAGAGCCACAGAAATGGAAGTAAACAATAATTATAGGCAGGCCCACGCATGATCTGGTCGCTCGCTCCTCCGGTGGAGAATGGGGAATGTCTGGGAAGGAGCTCAGTGGTCATTTGTCTCTTAGGCCAAGGAGAAAGGGGGAAGGCTTTGATTCACTGCAACTGTGTGCTTGAAAGAGCTGCAGGTTCTGCTGATCTGCTTTTTACAGACTCTGATGTGCTAGCTCCAGGGTGTAAATGGTCCTCCCTGTCCTAATCCCTGGGCTCACCATCTCAAGAGAAGCCTGGTCTGGAATAAAGCCAAAGTGCATATTCCTGGGGCCTAGCTGAAATCATCCAGGATTCAGAGCAATGCAGGTAACCATTGCTTACCTTGTTTCCCTCTCTCCGACGACCCCAAAGGCTGGCCCAGTAGAAAGGGGGTTGGCCCCAACCCTCTAAAAAGTGGAAGCAGCTCCAATTTTTTCACTTTTCTTTTTTTTTTCAATTTTTTCACTTTTCTAATCATATCCTTTTCCTTTAACTATATGTAGAGCCCAGTAAACTCACCCTCTATTCATAGCTCTAATTTGACAGTGCATAAATTCTCTGAACTCTGAGTTCTCAGATTATGATGTTTTCAGGCAGGCATTTGAATGACTTCTAAAGTAGGTAAGTCTTCCATTCTCAAGCAGGAAAAGCTATTCACTGTTTCTCCTAAATTATAAAACTATTTACATCTCATTTATGGTGCAATAGGAGATCCCACAAAGCAAAGCAATTTTCTGCTAAATGTTATTTACCATTTTCTGTGAAATTTCTGACATGTTGGGATAAGCACAATTCAAATTTATTCAGAGATCACATTTCAAAACTAAGCAAATTGAAAACATCTAAAAAGATCTCTTGAATATTTCTCTTTTCTGTCAACATTTTCAACCTGGAATTTCAAGCATTTATATTTGGTTTTGTGTAACTGATAGATTCAAAGCACACTTGGCAATCGTGTGATTTGCTTTTTCTATCTATACCAATACCGGCATGGAATGGTCAGGATTCCCTACACATCCACATCCAGTCTTTATTAGATGTTAAGAGCATTTATGCACAGCCTTTTAATAGATAGGGAGAAGATGGTTTTGAAAGCATTCAAAAAGTTATATTCTTTACACACACACACGCACACACACACACTACAGCACGTTAGAACTGATAAATTCAGCAAAGTTGCAGGATATGAAATCAACATTCAAAAATCAATTGTGTTTCTACACACTAATAATGTACAATCTGAAAAGGAAATTTAAAAAGCAAGTCCTTTTACAATAACATCAAATAAGAATAAAATACTTAGGAATTAATTTAATCAAGGAAATGAAAGACTCGTACACTGAACACCACAAAACATTGCTGAAAGAAATTTAAAAAGACATAAATAAAGACACCCCGCACACTCATGGACTGGAAGACTTGATACTGTTAACTTATCACACTACATAAAGTGACCTACAGATCCAACACAACCCTATCAAAATCCCAATGATGCCCTTTGCAGACATAGAAAAATTCACCCTGAGATTCATATGGAATCTCAAGGGATCCCAAATAGCCAAAACGATCTTTAAAAAGGAAGAACAAAGCTGAGGTCTTGTTTCCTAATATCAAAACTTACTACAAAGTGACAGCAATCAAAGTGATGTGGTACTAGAATAAAGACAGATATATAGGCCAATGGACTATAACAGAGAGCCCAGAAACAAACTCTTACACAAAGGATCAAATGATTTTTGACAAGGGTGCCAAGATCATTTAATGGGGAAAAGATAGACTTTTCTCATGCACTGT
Source organism: Vulpes lagopus (assembly GCF_018345385.1). Classification (NCBI taxonomy): domain Eukaryota; kingdom Metazoa; phylum Chordata; class Mammalia; order Carnivora; family Canidae; genus Vulpes; species Vulpes lagopus. The sequence goes on along the minus strand of NC_054824.1, from coordinate 111,239,167 downwards.
TGGTGGGAATGTAAATTGGTGTAGCCATTACAGGAAACAGTATGGAGGTTCCTAAAGAAATTAAAAATAGAATTACCATATGACCTAGCCATTCTATTTCTGGGTATTTTTCCAAAGGAAATGAAATCATTATCTTGAAAAGATATCGGTACTCCAGTATTCACTGAGGCATTTATTCACAATAAGCAAATTGATGGACCTGCATGTCTGTCAATAGATGAATGAATAAAGAAAATATAGTATATTTCAAGCTCTATTACAAAGCTGTAATCATCAAGACAGCATAGTACTGGCACAAAAACAGCCAATATAGATCTATGGAACAGAATAGAGAGCCCAGGAATGGACCCTCAACTCTATGGGCAACTCGTCTACAACAAAGGAAGAAAGAATATCCAATGGAAGAAATTTCTTCAACAAATGGTGTTGAGAAAATTGGACAGCCACATGCAAAATAGTGAAACTGGACCATTTCCTCACACCATACACAAAAATAAACTCAAAATGGATAAAAGGCCTAAATGTGAAACAGGAATCCATCAAAATCCTAGAGGAGAACACAGGCAGCAATTTTATTGACCTCAGCCACAGCAACTTTAATTAGACACATCTCCAAAGACAAGGGAAACAAAAGCAAAAATGAACTATTGGGACCTCATCAAGATAAAAAACCTTTGCACAGCAAAGGAAACAGTTGACAAAACCAAAGGGCAATCTACAGAATGGGAGAAGATATTTGCAAATGACACACAAGACAAAGGTTTAGTATCCAAAATCTATAAAGAATTTCTCAAACTCATCACCCCAAAATAAATAATCCAATCAAGAAATGGCTAGAAAACATGAACAGACATTTCTCCAAAGAAGACATACAGATGGCCAACAGACACATGAAAAAATGCTCCACATCTCTCAGCATCAGGGAAATACAAATCAAAACCAAAATGAGATACCGCCTCACACCAGTCAGAATGGCTAAAATTAACAAGTCAGGAAACGACAGTTGTTGATGAGGATTGTTGACAGTTGTTTAGAGAAAGGGCAACCCTCTTACACTGTTGGTGGGAATGCAAATAGGTGCAGCCACTCTGGAAAACAGTATGGAGATTCCTCAAAAAGTTGAAAATAGAGCTACCCTATGATCCAGCAATTGCACTACTGGGTATTTACCCTAAAGATACAAATGTAGTGATCTGTACCCCAATGTTTATAGCAGTAATGTCCACAACAGCCAAACTATGGAAAGAGATCAGATGTCCATTGACAGATGAGTAGATAAAGAAGATGTGGTCTTATATATAATGGACTACTATTCGGCTATCAAAAATACTGAAATCTTGCCATTTGTAATGACATGGATGGAACTAGAGGATATTACACTAAGTGAAATAAGTCAATCACCGAAAGATAATTATCATATGATCTCATTCATATGTGGAATTTAAGAAACAAAATAGAGTATCATATGGGAAGAGAGGAAAAAAGTAAAACAAGACAAAATCAGAGAAGGAGACAAACCATAAGAGACTTTTAATTATAGGAAATAAACTGAGTTCACTGGAGGGGAAGGAGGTAAGGGGATGGAGTAACTAGGTGATGGGTATTAAGGAAAACATGAAATGTAATGAGCATTGGGTATGATAGAAGACTGATGAATCACAATCATTGACCTCTACCTCTGAAACCAATAATACATAATATGTTAATTAAATGAATTTAAAATGTTTAAAAAAGAAAATGTATATATATATATATATATATATATATATATATATACACACACACACACACACAATGGAATATTATTCCACTTAAAAAGAAGGAAATTTTCATTTCCTTCAAAAAATGGAGGAAATCCTGCTCTTTGTGACAACATGGATGATACTGAGGGCATGAAATGAAATAAGTCAGAGAGAGAAAGACAAATACTATGTGATATTACTTATAAGTAGACTTTTAAAAAAAAGTCAAACTTTAGAAACAGAGTAGAATGGTGATTGCCAAGGGCTGGGAAAGTGGGGAAAATAGGGAGAGGTAGGTAAAAGGTATAGATTCTGTTATAAAATGAATAAAGTCTGAGGATCTAAGGCATAACATGAACACCGTACCGTATAATTGAAATTTGCTATGAGAGTAGAACTTAAGCCTAAACAAAAAAAAAGAAGTAAATAAGTGAAGTGATGGATGTGTTCATTAACTCAATGATGGAAATCTTTTCATAATGTGTACATTTACCAAATCATCACATTATATACTTGAAGTATCTTATAACTTTATTGTCAATTATGCCTCAATAAAGTTTTTTAAAATTATCTTAAACCCTGGTGGCTCAGCGGTTTAGCACTGCCTTCAGCCCAGGGCCTGATCCTGGAGACACAGGATCGAGTCCCACGTCAGGCTCTCTGCATGGAGCCTGCTTCTCCCTCTGCTTGTGTCTCTGCCTCTCTCTCTCTCTCTCTCTCTCTTTCTCTCCCTGTGTCTCTCATGAATAAATAAAATGTTTTTAAAAAATTAAAAATTAAAAGGAAAGTAATTCTACAATAGGCTACATGGATGAACCCCAAAGCCATGATGCTAAGCGAAATAAGCTGGTCACAAAAGGACAAATACTGCATGCTTCCATTTATAGGAAGGACCTAGAATGGTTGCATTCATAGAGATTAAAAGTAGAATATTGGGTGCCAGGGGCTGCGGGAGGAGGGAATGGGCAATTGTTGTTTAATGGGGACAGAGTTTCAGTTTTGCAAAATGAAAGAGTCCTGGAGATGGACAGTGGTCGTGTTGCACAACAATGTGGATCTGCCTAATGCCACTAAACTATGCAATTAAGTATAGTTGTAGTATTTATGGTACCTATATATAGTATATATACTATAGTAACTAGTATATATGCCATAGTAAGTAGTTAAGATAACTTTTATGTCATTTGTATTTCATCACAATTAAAAATGAATTTTAAAGTGGTGCCTGGGTTGTTCAGTCAGTTGAATGTCTGCCTTGGGCTCTGGTCATGATCCTGGGGTCCTAAGATCGATCCCAGTTAGGCTCCCTGTACAGTGGGGAGTCTGCTTCTCCTTCCCCCTCTGCCCCTCTCCACCCTGCTTGTGCTCTGTGTGTGTGTGTGTGTGTGTGTGTGTGTGAAATAAACAAATAATCACTTCCAAAAAATAAAAAGTTAAAAAAATAAAATTTAAAAAGATATATTCCTTCCAAGTCAGAGCTTCTTAATTTGATTTTATCTAAGGTCGTGTTAATAATAAAACCAATCAATAATAGCACAACACAATATGCCGGTTGTCATCCTTAGATTGCAGATACATAGGCTGACCAACTAGTATTTCTACATTTCTGCACTTTGGAAGCTACAGAAAAGCAAATTTTTGACTCAGTGAGATCATTGACATAACAACCACCACAAAAAGTCAAATCAAATGCTAGAAGTACGAGGGATAAGATGTACCAAAACAAGGTGAATTAATGCAAGTCACTTTTAAAGTCTTAGAATTCTAAAAGTGCAAAGGCAGAGGGCCAGGAGTAGTGGATAAACCAGGCATGGGGATGTTGCCAATGTTTCCATAGCACTTGGCCTGAGTCTCCAGAAATGAGAGACACCCAGAGAGATTCCTGGCCAGGAGCATGTGTCTGTCACCCTCGATATGAGACCCAGAGCCGCTTCCTCCATTGGACCAGGACACTAACTGAATCATCAGGAAGATGATAGCCATGGGTACCATTTCCTGAACTCTGCTGTGTTAGGAGCCTGCTGGGCTCTCACCACAGCTCAGCAGCTCACAGTAGGGCTGGCACAGAGCAGCTGCTCGAAAAATAGTGGTTAGAGGTAAATGTTACTATGAGGTAAATGTTACTATTATTATCACCAATTTATGGATACAACTCTGAGACTCAGAGAGGTTAAGCTACATGTCAAGGTCATCCAGCAGTACAGCCATTGTTCCAGCTCCCAAATCCAGCTCCGTATTTCCAAGGCTTCCCCAAAACTTCTGTTTTCCCATTCAACAGTCCGAGGGATTCTATAAGGATGGAAATCAGATCGAGTAACTCCCTTGCCCCCCATTGGCCAAGGTTTCCCATCCCACCCACTTGCTGTAAATGAAATGCAAAGTTCTGTCCCTAGCTAGGAGGCCATGCATGGATACACAGATCTCCTGGCTTCCACCCCCACCCAGCCCAAGACCAGCCTCACCCCTGCACTCCACCCTTCAGCCAGCCCACAGTGCCCTCTAGAGGCCAGGGCACTTCACCCTCTGCCAGAGTGCTCTTCCAGAAGTCCCTGTGGCTCCGGCCTCCACTTAGTCAGGATGCTGTTCTAATTTCACCTCCTCAGAGACGGCTTTCCTACCCACCTTATCTAAAGAGGCATCACAAACACTCTATGCCCCTTTCTGCCCCCAAACCATGTTATATAATAACTTGTTTATTGGGTATGACACCCTCCAGAATAGAAGCTCTAAGTGTTAATTCTCATATTTTAGTTACTGAATCCCCAGAATCAGTAAATGTTTGCTGAATGAATGACAAGTGCATTCATTCCACTGTTTGATTTTGAGTACAGTAGTTGACTCCACCCCAGGTCAACTTCCTATAGCCACAAAGCTTGTGTAGTCCTCCTCTGAGCACAGAAAATCATGTAATATCACAGGCTTATTGAGTATGGGATCCCCTCCTCTGCACACATATATATCGTACCACACCATATACCATATATCACATATCACGCCATACACCAGTATACCACTTGGTATACCATATACCACTTGCCGTATCATATGCTATGTACTATATATACTATATACCATAAACCATATACCATCTATAGACCATTATATATACCATATACCACATACCACATACCATGTACTGTCCAATATACCATATATCATACCATACCATGTACCATATACCACATGCCACATATCACATACCATAACATATACCATAGGCCATATACCTGTCATTTTATACATACACAGCCCAGACTCCCAGACTTTCCACTCTTGGGTAGGTACTAGCTGACCAGCTAACTGACCAATCCCAAGGAAAGAGGCTCTCACAGCTCAGGAACCCAGGAGATGTCCTCAGGGCAGAGGTCAGGGGAGAGAGGAAGGGGAAGCTCAAAGGATTGTGGGTCTCTCTCCTTCACTTCACATTTCTTCTGGACTCAGGATTATCTAAAAATAAGATACACTTCTCATTCTCACCATTGTTGCTTTTAGCTAAACATAAGGAAAGGTGTGTCACTAATCAGAACTCCTCAAGTGGAATGGGCTACCAGGGAGAGTTGGGGATCTCTGTCACAGGAAGCCATGAGGCAAGGCAGGACCAGCTAGGCCTGGTGGCAAAGGCAGGTTGGAGTAGATGTGCTTTACAGAAGAGCAGTAATGAGGGAGTCCTGGGGCTGGAGCTAGATAGATTTTACTTTGATATAGAGCAGCATTTCTCAGCATGTGACTCTCTGATTGCTGACAGCCCCTGGTGGCCCATCAGTTCCTTCACGGGCAGCCAGGCAGTTTGGGATAACAAAACAGAAGAAAAAATGCTTTATATACTTTTGAATTTTGAATGTAAAATTAATTACAATTTTCAAAGAAATTTCACCTATTCTAAAAAAGAAAAAGAAAAAATGACTTGGCCTACAAAGACTGTTGGCCAGGTCATCTCAACCATCACCTTAGAAGCTCATCATGCTAATGGAGTCTGATGTTATTTTGGTCATTTCTGTTCATTAAATTGGCACTTCTTTCAATTTTGTATCTTACACTTTACAGTTCACAAACCTGGAGGAGTGGTTGAAAAGTGGTTCACCAAGTATAGTATTGAAAATAATAATGCTAATACAACTCAGAATAATGCTGCAAAAACGTGTCTTGAGCACGACTTCAGTGAGAATAGGAAATGTGCATTAGTGTGTGCTACAGCTGGGGAATCTCCACCTGTGATGATTTTGCTTAGGAGACCAACACTGGAAGGTGCTAATGGGTGGTGTGCTGTCTGGTGTCAACTCTGTCAAAGAAAAGTATGAACTCTGTCAAAGAAAATGAAGCTGTCGCATCATTTTTAATACTCTGTCATCCCTTTGGTAGAACTAAATGAGTTCTCCTGGAAAAAGCCCAACATAATGATTTCCAGTTTAAAAAAAAAAAGGTTTTTATTGCAAAAAAGAAAAACAACAAAACAAGTTGCACTCCCCGTAGCAAAAGCATGTGTGAACCACAGGATTCCTGAGAAGATTGAGAGAAGTCATGCTAAAGTTAAGGACAAATGTTACACCCAGAAGGAAAAAGAAAAACTAGCTGAAAAACCCTTTGTAGAAAGGATGCAGCAGGGTGTAATATAGTGTCAATGGCACATAACACGGAAAAGCAATCGCTGTTCCATGTCCCTACTGGAAGGTACTTGACACTTGACACTTGACAGCTGGACAAACATGAGCAGTGAATCTGTGCTTGGCTATACAGACGTGATGCATCTGAGGGCCACTTGTCTGGTGGCATTTTATTCTGTTTATCATGGATCACTCGTGCAGCAAGAGCAGGTATCTTTGTTCAGATTAACAGTTGTTGATATAGACTGGAAAATACGCATCAAGATCTCAACTGGTGGAACCCTGCCAGGCTTTGCTCTGCAGGCAGCAGGTAGGGGCAGTGGTCAGGGAGCAGGGGGCAGGGGACAGGGGCAGGGGCAGCGGACGGGGTGATCCAGGCCCAGGAGCAACTGCAATCAGCAGTCTGTCCCCTCCTGTTACCCCGAGGAATATATTCACATCATAGGTGCTGAAACAAACACTGTCTACTCTTCCATCTGGACTTGGCTGCCAGTTGGAAAAAAAAGGAATGAGATTTTCAAAAAAGTTTCCTCATAAACTGGTAGTGTCGGTGAGGCCAGTTCTGTGACTTCAAGCAGTTTACTCAATAGATACAGCTGAACAACAGAAACAGAATCTTAAATATTCTGAACTTTCCACTTTAGAGCAGGATATTATGATTTCTAATGTGGAGGGTAAAAAAGAAGGCTCTTTAAGATGAACATTTAGTATGTTTGTATACTTGGTCAAAGACTATTTGGATTTGTTGGTAAATAAGGTTCTTTGATTGCAGGAGAAAGAATTGAAGGTTGATGCCTGAGTGGATTTAAAAACCACAGCCAGACACCGTAACAATATCTAAAGAAATAGCTCCCAGAGAGAGTCCACTGAATACTAGAAAAATGAATGCAAGAAAGACCCCCAACCAAGTGTGATGACCTCGAAGATTTCAGGGCTGATCGAGGAAAGGATAGAACCTGTGGAAGCAGTGACACCGAAGACCATAGGTAGGTTAATTTCAGAAAATTCAACTAGTATAATTTTAACCAAAAAAATGCAGGATAATGAGGAAGGGAAAAAGCAGGGAGAGTGTTAGAACATGAAAACTGGCTTCCATGACTGACAGTTAATGGATCGTGTCTGCTGCAGATAAATCCAGAAACACTAAATAATAAATCAGTCTCTCTTCCCATCTCTGTCTCCCTCTCATGTCCGCCTTCCTCCCCCCACTTCTCTCTCTCTTTCTCTCTCTCTCTGAGTTGTCACTTTGAATATTCGTTCCATTAATGAAGAATAATAAAAAAAATATATTGTATTTGTTACAATTTTTTACTGATTAAAAATAATAAAAGCTGGGTCACCTGGGTGGCTCAGTGGTTGAGCATCTGCCTTCTGCTCAGGTCGTGATCCCGGAGTTCCGGGATCGAGTCCCACATCGGGCTCCCTGCAGAGAGCCTGCTTCTCCCTCTGCCTCTCTGCCTCTCTCTGTGCGTCTCTCATGAATAAATAAAAAAAAAATCTTTAAAAATAATGAGATGCATAAATGAGAAAGGAGAGAAAGGGGGTAAGGAGAATTTCAAGGCTCCAACTGTAGAGCCTGACCTACAGGTGAGACCTTGAGACCTTGGGACTAATGTAGATCCTGAGGCCATTTGTGTAACAAAGGTACCTCCTTTCTTCCAAGGGGCCGCTGGTTCATTTCTCTGTATGTTTGACCACTGATACAGCCTGGAAATATGCTCCTTTGACAAAGTGTGTCTCTTTTCCTTTTACTATCTTACTTCTAATTTATTCAGCACACTTTTGTCAAAGCCGGGTGCTGGGGATCTACTTGGCCAAGATGTGATCTGTAGGACCTCAAGGTTGTTTGATTTCATTGTTCCTTCGGCTGGGCACTGCACCAGCTCTGCGAGTGGCCTGTGTCCACATATCCTTATGCCATGGGTCCTTAAATGTGTGTAGGTCAGGAGCACAGTTATCCAGCCAGCCATACACTTAGGAAGCTCCTACCATCTTGCCAGCACCACCTAGGAGGGCCTGGAGGGGCCGTTCCAGTACTGTGAGGCTTCCTCTCCCAAAGCATGAGACCACCTCAAACGTAGAACATTGATGGATTTATTATTTGTGTGTGTGTGTGTGTGTATTTATTTGACAGAGAACTAGAAAGAGCATAAACAGGGAGAGTTGTAGGCAGAAGGAGAGGGAGAAGCATGTTCCCCTGTGCCCCAGGTGAGACTAGATCCCAGAACCCTGGGATCATAACCTTGAGCCAAAGGCTCAACTGACTGAGCCACCCAGGCACCCTAGAATGTTAATAGATTTAAATCAACCAGTACAAACTTCCTGATTTGCTTACTAGAATTACTCTTTTAATTTGCCATCAATTCTGAAAATATTAAGAGATCTCAGCAATTCATCCTGGCCTATAAATGTATCTAAAAAGTAAAACCTTCAAGTCACACTGTCCATAGTTGCAAAATTTTCATGGGCACCACCCAAGTCAGGGCCACAGTGACCATAACAAAGACTTGAGGAACAGGGTAGCTGCAGCCAAAAAAGGAGGGTGGAAGTTAATGCCTTCATTCTGGGTCAGGTGGAAGTTCATAACTGGTTTGCAATAATTATTACTTTCCCAGAGCATGACTTCCTTTCACCTAATTTCTCTGGGCCTGGAGCCCATGGCCCTCTGGTAATCAAGGTTGTATTTGGGCCTTTTGATATCGGGATGTTTCAATCTGTCCTGCTGTATGCTGTCTCATGTTTTGATCTTTGATCCACTCAATACAGATTTCAGTAGATTTTTCTCTATTTCAGAATTACCATGCATGTTCCCAAAAGTTTCCTTCATTGGATTTCTAAAATGTTTTGTATTGCCGAAACCTGTTCACTACAGAAATTGTTAGAAGCTAGCGGTATTGGGACACCTGGGTGGCTCAGTGGTTGAGCATCTACCTTTGGCTCAGACTGTGATCCCCAGGTCCTGGGATTGAGTCCCTCATCAGGCCCCCCTCAGGGAGCCTGCTTCTGCCTCTGCCTGTATCTCTGCTTCTCTTTTTGTGTCTCTCATGAATAAATAAATAAAATCTTAAAAAAAAAAAAAAAAGAAGAAGCTGGAAGTGTTGCTTCACAATTTCTAAGATGAGAATATACTTATCTTACTTCTAGTATAGGAATAAAAACATTTAGGGATTTAGGTCAGCTTATGTCTGTGCTTTAAAATTAAAGGCCTTGAAGTTGTGGGGCGGGGGAAAGGAAAAGAATTTTCTAAGCAAAGGGATCAGCATTGTGAAGGCTCAGAGGCAAAAGAGTGAGGAAGAAAGATAAGGCTTGAGAAGTAGGTAGCACCCCAGTGCTGAGGGGCTTGAAAACCAAGGACATTAACTTGTGAAGCCACAGCAGAAATTTAGCAAGTCAATATATGTGTAGAACAGCCCGAGGCAAGGCTGGGGGCAGGATAGATAACAGACAAATTTACCAATGAGAAGGCCAGCAGAGTCCCGCACACTCAAGTTCCTCTCTAGGTGAGTCTCTGACTTTCTTCCTCAGAATCACACCGTTAAACAAGGAAGGTGTCCGGGAAAACCATATGACTGGCCCCAGAAGATTAACTAAGAGCAAGATGGACAGTTGTTCAAGTTGTGCACTGTATAAGGACACCACGTTCAAGGTGGGAACTATTCACATGAGAAACAGCTTTATTATTGTAGATGGTCTGTGTTTGTACTATATTTTGTACACTTCAAAGATGAGCAATTTGTATAATTATTATGACAGTTTTCCAGGAGATGGCAGTAATGCATCTTATTTTAACAAAATCAGTATATATGGATAAGTTTTGATAGATAAAAGGAAAGTGGCTTATTCTAAGAGTGTAAAATACATATGTGATACTTCATTAACTTCTAGGCAATTAGTCAATAATCAAAGGCCTAATCATCTAGCCCATCTAAATAAATGTGTGCTTTTAAACAAGGAGCTTTTTTTCAGTCTGATGTCCTAAACTGGGAGAGTCTTTTCAATAAAATTTTTTAAACTCCTTGTTGGTATTAGTGCAGTGACTAAATTTTGTGTTTTATGTTGCAGTTTTAGTCATCTGCTGATTAGAGACTCTTCCAGAATAGTAGAACAGAGTTCCCAATTTAAATCTACAATACCTCCGTTATGATACACATCTCTAAGGAAAAAGCCTTCCTTATAATTAATAATATAATCCACAAATTAATAATCCACAAATGATCTGTTTCAATATTGCAATTGTGTAATTTGCTGTTGTGAAAATGTTGTCAGTAAAGAAGTTATTACTGTTAAAACTGAGAGTCTTATTAAATACATGTTATTTTTTAAAGTTCTAAGTTCTAAGATAAAAATACTAAATTATTATGTTGTTTCTTTCTGAGGTGACAGGAAAAATTTTTTTAATCATTAAGATCACAACACAAATAATTAAATCATTTTGTTCATTAAGTAAATCTTTGAAAAAAGTAAGTAAAAAATGTGAGAATAAAATAAAACAACTCTAAAGAAGACTGTAACACAGCTGTATTGCTGACATCAACCATTACTGATGCATTTCAAGAAAAACTGCAAGTGTTTTTTTTTTTTTTAAGAGAATGCATTAAACCAAATATATTTCTACTCGTCCAAGTAGATGGCCATATGATTTGAACATTACATACTGGCTCTCGTTGAACACTCTTCTTGGAAACTATCCACCTCAAGAGATTTTTACCCTTCTAAAATTAGTGAAAGCAGAAAGATTAGAAACTTACTACACGCAGATTCTTCCCAAATGGAGAAAAGAAGTCACCAGATCCTTGATACTTTATTTTATCTCGAAAACTCAGTTTATTGTCAAAATTGGCAAGGTTGGCAGCAATTGTCACATGTTCTTGCTAAACATGAAATAAGTGAAATGTACATCTTCACTGTACTACTGTACTTTAAATACAGTAGTATTTAAAAATATAAACTGATTTGAAAAAAAATGTACCTGTCCAAGCAACAGGATCGAAACTATATGAAAATAAGGGGATCCCTGAGTGGCTCAGTGGTTTAGTGCCTGCCTTCGGCTCAGGGTGTGATCCTGGAGTCCCAGGATGGAGTCCCACATTGGGCTCCCTGCACGGAGCCTGCTTCTCTCTCTGCCTGTGTCTCTGCCTCTCTTTCTCTGTGTGTGTGTGTGTCTCTCTCACGAATAAATAAATAAAATCTTTAACAAAAAAAAAGAAACTATATGAAAATGAAAAAAGAAATTATGGACACAGTGAACGAATAATATGGTGATACAGCTTTTCTGTAGGACAATGTTTCGTGTTCAAAGGATGATCTAAAAACATTTATGAATGTGATGGGGGTAATTTTCTCCACTTTGCAAAATCCATGACAAGATTTGAAAACATTATAACAGGACATTTACACAAAATACAAGGATCAATGTAAAATATTATGCATTATTTGGGGAATAAAATGCAAAACTCCATAGAAGTACAATAGATGTGGTGAACAAAATCATTTTCAATAAGGTAAGAAATGCAAAATATTACCCAGCTGTTTCAGATAAAAGCCCAGATGAAAAACAGATAATTATTGATTTCTAGATTTTCAAGATGCAAATACTCTGTGCAAAGCTTCTGTGGAATTTTACCCAATAGATGACATGGTTGATAAGGATTTATGCATATTCTTAAAAGAGTAATACCAAATTCAAATGTAGAGAGAAATACTTGACAGGCCATAGATATCCCTAGAAAACAGAATGGAAGGCAAGAGCAGGGCCCCAGGAAAAAAACTCTAGGGCATCCAGTATTCCTTGTTTTGCACATTTTCAAATATGTCAGTGAATGTTGCAGCAAAAACTTTTGATAACACTGGAGTTTTGTTAATATCTGAGAACTGTATAACTACTTTGCTGCTTCAGTAAATATTGGTTGTATTAAGAACACATTTGGGGATCCCTGGGTGGCGCAGCGGTTTAGCGCCTGCCTTTGGCCCAGGGCACGATCCTGGAGACCCGGAATCGAATCCCACGTCGGGCTCCTGGTGCATGGAGCCTGCTTCTCCCTCTGCCTATGTCTCTGCCTCTCTCTCTCTGTGTGTGACTATCATAAATAAATAAAAATTAAAAAAAAAAAGAATAGATAACCACTTGAAAAAAAAAAAAAAAAAAGAACACATTTGCCAAGCACAAATTTGAAACCATTAAGTCTGCAATGAGAAGGCAGGTGGATGCCATCAGGCCTCAGATAAACCCACTTAGAAATTCTTGAAAATTAAAAAAGATACATCCTATAATGCAAGCCAAGGTTATGATATTTTAAATTGCTATTTTCAACTGTATTTACCCTGTACTCATTTGAAATAGTGCTTAAAGTAAAATTAGCAATATAAGCAAAGTGATACAGTAACAAAAATGTAATGTACTAATGCCCATGAAAGCATCAAAAGGATTTGGAATTCTTTGAAGAAAAAGGCAATATTTATTTCTTTTAATGTTATTTAGGTGAAACAAATTGCAATCTTCTGACACTGAAATCAACTTCCAAACTATAGAATATACTAAAAAAGGAACAATACTCATTTTTACTATAGATCTTATCATTTAGGACCCAAAATGAAATTTCAAAATTAATTCTTCCTTTCCCCATATTACATACAACAATAATTTTAGAAGAAAGTTTTATATAATTGAAAATATATCATAACACCTTTCACTGTTTGGAAGACATACATAATTTGAAGAATATAACAAACATAAATTCCTATAACTATGTTAAGTTTACACTTGAAATTGGCTGATACACATGGCAAGGAAAGGTAAATTAATGGGATGTCAATATGAAGAACGAAAGAACTTGGATGATTTTCTAAAAACTAATATGACACTGTTTAAGAATTATACTGTGTTTGCAGCAACCATTTACCAAACACATTTTGAGTATTTCTGAAGTTCCTAACATACGTCAAACTCTGCCATTTTCAGTTGCCTGTGGAGAATATAGCTTCTCAAAATTACACTTAAAAAAAATTACTCAAGATCTAAACTTTAAAAAAATTATTCAAGATCTACAATGTCACTGGAACATCTAATACGGTTTCTGGAAAAGGATATCCTGGAACAATTATGCATTGGAATTTCATACAGAGATTTTCATACCAATGAAAATCCTCATTACAGCCCAATGATTCAATGTTTCTAATTATTGTTTTTGAGCATTTAAATTCTGTTTTTATGTTCCTTTCTTGATTTGTATAAAATTGAAATCATTGCTTATTGGATTTTGACGAGAAGTATGTAAAATACTAAAGTTTTACTTGAGGGAGGGATATCTTTTCTGTGGGCAGGTGGGTTAGCATGGCCTGGACTCAGGAAGCTGCCTAAACATTGTGTATATTCACCTTGCTTTTGATTTGGGATTTGTACCCAGATTTCATTAGCCAGGGAGAAGTAAAGTAAGGCCTGGCTAGCTAAAAGGAGGTGGTTAATGTTTCCTGGAAGAGTCACCCAGGCCAAAAGAATGAATGATCCAGAGTTCTTTGTCATGAATTTCTTCATCAGAGGCCTCAAGAACCCCAAGGCCCTGATCCATGAAGAAGCCACCAGAAGCCCTTCCACTAACCCATACACTGGAGAAAGGAGGGAAATAGGGGCAGGTGGAGGAAAGCACTGAGTCTGGGCATGTTACAAAGAACAGCTAAACATTTCCAAGGCAGACTGGGCCAAACTGAATAAAGTTTAGGCACCCTCTCCTGTGCAGAAAGGCCAGACCAGTAAAAATAAAATAAACAATATTTTTATTATAAACATCCAAATTTTGGTCTAAACAAATGTGCAATCTCTCTATACTTCCAAAAAAGAGAGAGAGAGAGAGAGAGAGAGAGAGAAATTTTACTTCCTCTGAACACCCTAGGGGAGGGTCCTCCTGAGGTTGACCAGAATCCACGCCAAACACCATAATTGAAAGGTCTGTGTGATTCTGGTGCAGTTCTTCTGGCACACAGCTCGAGGCCCGTGTTAAGGCTTTCTTTTATGTGGGGACTAAATGAGAAACTAAGAAGACAGTAATGACAGAAAATTCTATTGAAAATGGATATAATCATTTGTTCTCATGCAGTTCTCCATTCTGTTCACCATAAGAAACTGAGTCAGATTTTGATTCTTTCCTAACTTATTTTAAAAACATTTGTCTAAACATTTATTCAGAGTTAGGGAATATATATATATATATATATATATATATATATACACACACATATATATATAATATATTACATATGTGGTATATAGTATAGACCATACATTTTATATATATATATATATATATATATATATATATATATAGAGAGAGAGAGAGAGAGAGAGAGAGAGAGAGAGAGAGGGATTCTCTTCCTCTTGAAATCCCACTAAGATAATGAGAAAGTGTTAGGTTTTTCTTTGTTGTTTTTTTGTTTTTTTTTTTAGTAATAATCAATCTCTCAAGGATAAATGAGAGACAATAAAATTTGGTCTCTAGAAGCAAATGGAAGAGTGATAAATTACTCAGTAAATCCAAGGAAATTGAATCTTATGCCAGCAGCAGAGAAAGCTGAGAAGCAACATGATATGCACCAAAGAATCTTCCTAAGGACTCAGGAATTGAAGCATAGGTGAGGACAATTGGTTGTATGCTTAACCAAAAAAAAAAAAAAAAAAAACAAAAAAAACAAAACAAAACAAAACTCCCAACTGCCTTCGTAATTCTATGCAATGGAAATTTCTTTCTCCTATCTGACAGAAAACAGACTTATTCTCTGAGCAGGTAAAACGGGGGGTCTCTGGAACAGAATAGAGTGTCTTGAAAAAAGAGACATGGATGTTTGAACTTATGACAGAGAGGGCACTGCACTACAAGTTCACTTTTGTGCATCTGATTGGTGTGTGGCTTAATTTACGTTTCACTGGTTAAGGGAGTAGACCATCTTTTTGTAAGATCATTGACATTTGCAATACCTCTTCGAAAGATATTTAAGTTTTTTGTCCATTTTCCTGTTGGATACTCTTTTTCTTACTCATTTACAATAGTTCTTTAGATATCCTGAAAGTGCAGAAATCATTCATTTTAAATGTTGTCAAAGTATTGATCTTTTTCTGTCTACATAGAGCTCTTTGTGTTCTGCACAAGAAGTCTTTCCTCTCCGAGATCATGAAGATTTTTCTCCCAAGTGAACTTGTTAAGTCACATACAGTTTCATCTTCCCATTTGAGTCCCTGATCTACCTGGAATTTGTCTTGAGAGATGTGTGAAGTAGGGCCTAATTTCATTTTGTAGCCATGTGGGTGCCCAACTGTTCTAGGTCTGGTGCTTGAAAACACACTGTCCTATGGTGCCCCTGTGTCATAAATTGAATGTCCATATGCGTGTTTCCAGAATCTTTTTTTCTGTCCTTGTCTGTCTATCCCCATACCAGTACTACCCTGTTTTAATTACTCTTATTTTATAATAATAAATATGTTATTTGCATAGATCTTGACAAATTTGAATGAACCCCAGTTTTCCTGGACACTTTGGATTCATCAAGTTCCTCAGACAGCCCCATCGTCTCTCTATTTGGTCGTATCAAACGCAGGATGCTAATCCTTGCCCAGTTACTTATGTGGCAAACTTCCTAAGCTAATGTGGTCACTCAGGACCTTCGGTTGCTTGTTAGCAAGTGATGGGAGCCACCCAAAATGGTTGAGGTGGGTGAAAGTTACCAACAACATTGCTGATAGAATATAATGAACACGTCTCAAAACAGACATATAAACAAATATAAATATTGAATAAACAAATATTTATTAGTAAGAAGACACAAAGCGGTTTATGAAATCTCTTCTGTAAGCCCTATGAAATCCCAAGGCAATTTCCACCCTACAGGGAAAAAGTTTGCATAAGGCAGACGTAACAACTTTTCAGCAGCAGAAATCTGTTACCCTGACAGTAGGTTTTAAGCAGCCACGTTTTCTGCTAACAGGAGGCTTTGACACAGGGCTGTTTACGGATCGAGCTCTGGATCTCATCTCTAAGTGGATAGGTCATACACCTCCCTAGTTGTAGCATTACCTTCTAAGCTTATAACATGGTAGAGCTGATAGTACCAGTTCATGATGGTCAGCTCTGGTCTAAGACACTTGGTAACTCTGGTTAGCAAGCAGGTCAGTCTCCACTAGGACCCAATAGCACATTTGTTTTTCTTTTTTATTTATTTTTTTTTATTTTTTTATTTTTTTATTTTTTGCACATTTGTTTTTCAAATGGCAAGTGGTTCTCTGCTGCAGAATGGCATCACTTCAGAAGTAGAAGAACTGACCATCCAGTGTCCTTATCTGCCATAGATACCTCTACTAGCATCAGCTCTGCTGGGTAAAATGGCCTGATGGAAAGCTAGCCTGGACCTTCTACAGAGCTATCCTACTTAAAACTGGTAGCCTTCTGAGCTGTACAATAAATGAGTCAGAGCAGTACTCCCAAGTATGGTACGTGCTATGTCTCCAAAATCCAAAAAGTCTCACCAAAGGCCTTGTCTTTTTGGTGGTTTTTGTTTTTTCTCATAGGAGATGCAAAGGGCAACCACTTCTTTTTCCTTAAAGGGGACTTCCCTTCTTCCCCCAAACCATTAGATCCCTAAAATCTTTCCCAAAGTGGCAGATGCTCACATCTTTATGGCATGTATCTCTAACCCTCAGTCACATTTAAATTTTACAAAGACTTGTAGAGTTCTTCAGGTGTATGCTCACCAGATCCAGTTAGCATGATATTACCAATAAAGCGACCCAGCATGGTGGTTTGTGAAGTGTCAAGATAATCAATGTTCCTATAGATTATATTATGACGAAGAATAGAAGAGCTCAGGAAACTACTGGTATACTTTCTGATGAAAGTAAACTGCTTTTGATGCTTCTTTGAGAAAAATTCATTTGCCAGATCAAGAGCTGCATGCCAAGTGCCAGAAGAGGAGCTAAACTGCTCCAATAAAGATATTGTTCATGTATTAGAGCCACTGCTTTTGGCTGCCATTTGTTTAACTTGCAGTAACCCACTGACATCTGCCATGATACCACTAGATTGTACAGGAACCAAACAGGATTGAATGGATATGATGAAGCTCAAATCCCTACATCTTCTGTCCTTGGTGGTAGTGCTAATCGGTGCACTAACTTCCAAGATGTAGTACTTACTGCTTCCAGATTACTATATTGGCCAAGCAGTGAAAGGAAAAAACTCTTGTCACCCATTGGCCAAGGGGACTCCATTGGGGTTAACTTCTGAATGTCCCAGGTGTTTGTGGAGGGACCCAAGCTGGCATCCAAAGAAGCCTTGTGGTAGGAAGTGAGAGACTGTTGACACAAACCCATTGAGATGCAAGACACTGTCAGGTGGCCCCTTCCCAAAGCTATTCAGAGCCTGTACCTTGCAGGTGGCTTCAGGGTAGTTGGGACACCATGTGAGGTCGGGAGGATTTGAAGAGGCTCCAGAGGTGTTTGCTACACTGAATATGTAGAGTAGTAAACAGATACAGAGGAGACACATGTTTTTCTACTGCACAGTGAGTTTTCTCAAGGCAGGAATCAGCTAACACAGGAGTGCTAGGTCGACCCACTCGTTAATGTTTGTTTGTTGCCTAAACTACTACGTTAAATTAGATGATAAAGCAACATGGGCTGGGAAGATCCAGGTCACATTCACAGGTGTGGCCGCCCTGAAAGGGAAAGTGCTGCTGAAAAGTCAAGCTGCCTTGAGCGTGCCTGGGTGCAGATTCGAGGGAGTCACAGCAACAGTGGCACCTGTTGCGATGCGGGCTAAGGAAGACAGTACAGTCCCCTGAGCCCTGACTCCCAGGACTAAGAGTCTTTATAGGCCCTTATTACTGCTAGAGAAACCCATTTTCTCTCACCCTGGTGCTTAAATATGTAGTCAGACCTAAGAAATTGAAGTCATCAGGAGAAAAAGACCAAGGTTAGCCTACTTCCTCAAAGAGGCTGGTGGCTTTCTGCGGTGAGGGACCACAGCTGGACACGTGGGTGAGACTGCACCGGGAGGAAGGACCATTGGAAGAGGAGCCAGACCTTAGTTTCTGGCCACCAGGGTTTTTAGCCTCCTCTCTGCCTTCGGGGAGAAAACAGAGGCTCAGTCACCAAGGCAAATTCTAGGATGCACATCTTCAGCTGGACTAAAGTTGGAATGGGTGGTTCATGTAGAGAACAAAATAGAAAGGGGGGGAAGGAGAGGAAAGAGGAGGAAAAAGAGAAGAAGGTGAGGGTTTTTTTTTTTTTTTAAATTGGCACTTTTTTGTGTGGCAGAAAGCCACAGCTCCACCATTAAAAGACATTCTTCCAAATAAAATGATTAGTCCCAGTGAGGGGTAGTAGTAACTTCAGACTTTGGAAATGCAATTAAAGCAGCAGTAAAAGAAATGTGTATTGTCCGCATAACAGAGAGGCCTGGCCCCCCATCTTCTCGCAAACACCTTGTGTGGGACAGCCTCCCTTGGCCTCAGGATCACAGATGAAGGCCATCCTTCATCCTTGAAAGACAGCATCGCCTGGGGAGGGCCCCATCATGCCGTTAATACCATTGAACATGGTTATTAAAGTACAGCATCGTTGAGTTTAATCTTCAAATTTGAATGCCTCCTTTTGAGGAAAAATAAAAAAAATATGATTTTTTTAACAGTATGACCATCACTGAGGAAATTTAGAAGAATATTTGAAACATACAGTAAAACTGTAATCTCCAGGTGGCTGGCTGGCTCAGCCGGTAGAGTGTACAACTCTTAATCTCAGGGTTATGAGTTCGAGCCCCATGTTAGGTGTAGAGATTTTTAAAAGTAAAAAATCTTCAAAAAAATCCCTGTAATTGGGCACCTGGGTGGCTCAGTCAGTTGAGCATCTGCCTTCAGCTCAGGTCATGAATCTGGAGTTCTGGGATCGAGCCCCATTGGGCTCCCTACTCAGTTGGGAGTTGGCTTGTCCCTCTCACTCTTCCTCTGCCCCTCCCCTTGTTTGTCCTCTCTCTCTAAAATAAATAAATAAAATCTTTAAAAAAAATTTTTAAATAAAAATAAATTAAAAAGTTAAAAACTCTGT
The DNA here is from genome assembly GCF_018345385.1 of Vulpes lagopus. Classification (NCBI taxonomy): domain Eukaryota; kingdom Metazoa; phylum Chordata; class Mammalia; order Carnivora; family Canidae; genus Vulpes; species Vulpes lagopus. The sequence continues at coordinate 111,219,743 of NC_054824.1, read as the reverse complement.
AATCTTGACTAAGGTGCAAATCTTCCAGTTTTAAAATCCTTTACTTGGGAAAAATTAGAGAGGGAGATAAACCATGAAAGACTCCTAACTCTGGGAAACAAAGGGTTGTGGAAGGGGAGGAACGTGGAGGGATGGGGTACCTGGGTAACAGGCACTGAGGAAGGCACTTGATGGGATGAGCACTGGGTGTTATACTATATGTTGGCAAATTGAATTTCAATTTTAAAAATGTAAAAAAAATAAAATAAAATAAAGATGTGAAAGGAAAAAAAATAAAATCCTTTATGTAATTTCTTGCTTACTTCAGGGTTGAGGTAGACACAAAGCAATACGTTATTCATGGCTCTTTTTTCTAGGTTCTTCTGTGTCTAATTCTGAATAATTGAGTGCAGAAACAAGCAATTTGGAAGCCCTCTTTTTCAACCAACTCACTAGAAAGGTATTACCATTTCTAGTGTGGACTCTAAAGCCCAGCACCACATAACCTCTCAGATGTGAGATGTTTAAGAATGGATGCAGAGAGAACAGAGCACAGTTGCAATTTTAACTTTTCCAAACAAAAAACAGCTTTCAAGGATGATTTATTTATTTATTTATTTATTTATGAATTCTTTTATTCATTCACTTAAAATTAATGTGAGGGGGCATTTTTTAACATATGAAAGAACACAAAAATGCAACTTTTTGCTGAGACTCTGACATCATAGGAGGATCATAGGCCAAACTGAGCTTCCAAATAAGGATGTTAACTCTTAAGGTAAGTGGTGAGGAACTGCAATCCTGACCTACATCAAAGATCAGGATGTGAGGAGACCAGGGGGATTTATCCAGAGGATTTTTAGAGAGACTATTGATGGGCTCTATTGAGACACTTGATCTCAACTCAGACTGCTGAGAGAGGTATAAGGGGGACATGTGGAGAGCCTGGCTGGAGTTCCATGCCATGGCAGCCCCAGAAATGGGTCTCTGATTCCCACTTGAGAAATCTAAAGAATGAGAGATGTTATGCTCTGCCAATGGCCCCAGGGGCGGGATGGCAGCTGTGTGGGAAGCTTGCACCCCAAGATGATATAGCAAATGGGCATGAATGCTTCCAACATAAGAAAGCCATTGCAGGTCAGTTCTTAGCCAAGACAGCCACCTGGAGGTGCAAGGAGTGGCAAGTATAGCTCTGGGCGAAATGCAAACAGTGAACCAGGGGGGAAAAAAATGACCCCCAACTCCCTAACTGCAAATGGGAGGTGCCCGCTCGGGTGGGTGGCTGGAGGAAGGCCTCGGAGGCACCCACACAAAGACTCATGAGACAGAACCTGCCAGCACCAGAAAGCAAGAGGCCAGCTCATGACAGCATTAGCGTAATACAGACCATTCTTTCTCTTGCCTTCCCATCGTCCCCCGGTAATGCCCAATCCTGCAGGTGTCAGAAATCATGGTTAGCACACAGATGGGGTTTGGGGAAAAATGGAATAGAACATTGGATATTCTTCAGCTACAGGGCTCCCACCTGGTAGAGGAGAGACACCTCAATCAAATCAAGTTTGAGGTTAGGAAATTGTTGGGGACTGGAAATCCTCATTTCTGTGTTGAGACAATTTGTATTATTTGAGAGGGACCTGAAAGCCATCGAGCTGCCTGAGTTTTTATCCAGATATGGAGAAAAGCTTGTCCCACTGAACAAATATAAAAGAGCAGTGATAGATAAGATAAAATTATGTCATGATGGCACCCCATGAATCAAAAATGCTCAATGTACAGATTACAAGTGTTCAGAAAACAGAAAACTTCAAAAACTTGATGTGTCCAGAAATACTTCTCTTATTGCTTCTAAAATATAAGGTTTTTTCAAATGATAAAAGTGGATTCATATGAGAACTTACAAAATACATAAAAATATTAGGAAAACTTAAAAACACCCACATGATCTTACTACTGCTTCTATCTTAAAGTGTGGATAGACAATGTGTTTTCTCAGGGAAAACAACAGTGTCCCAATATCCCAACTATTACCTCTGAATGATGTTATTATAAGTCTTCTCCCCTTTTTTACCTGCTTGTGGAAGCAGACAGCTATAATTTTGTCTCCCCAGCTCACAGCCCACGTCATCTCCTCCACCCGCTGGTACTTCTCTGGAATTGGCTTCCCCTGCCCATGAACCTGATTACATCAAGCTGTCCTGTTCTTAGGTGATGTCTGCTTTCTTTGCCACTCTTTGTTGGTCTAAAAGTGGAGCATCAACCCAAGCCAGGACAACCAGAGGCCTTCCCAATGAGTTTGGAAATATAAAAAGAGTGGGAAGTATATACTTTTTCTTTCTAGGAGCTGCAGGTAATAGTCTTTTCCTCTTTTTGCATCTGGGAAGCAGAGGAAGATCACAAGAGATAACCGATCGAACTGAAACCCCAAGAAACATGGATGGAAGGTGAGGAAAGTCCTGATGGCCCTGGGGTTTCTGCCTCCCCTTCAGTCCCTGGGTCCATTTGCATTTCTCTCTGTGGTTTCTATGTGCTGTGCCCATAGCATAAAAATTTATTTTCCATTTTTGCTAAAACTTGTCACTGTTCAATTTCTATATTCTGAAACCAAGCAAATCATTGTTATCTTTAAATTTTCTAATTTTCCTTTTTTGAGAAAAGGGATGTATACTTGCTTAGCTAAAATTTTCCAGGGACACAGGACTATCTTGATTGAGATGTAACATCTCTATCTACTCTTACAATCCACACACATAAAAAAAAAAAAAACATGCACACACTGGCTGTTTCATTTCCACTCTGCTCCCATGTGTGTGCTTTTGTCTGTGTTTAAAATAAAAGAACAATATTAAAGAGGGAAGGAAAATCCCAAAACAACAGCTGAGGAGTGTATGCATGTCTGTATGTAGGTACGTGTATGTGCATTTGTGTGTATGTAAGAGAGAGAGAAGCAGACTGTGTTATATAAGCTACTACTGGGATGTTTAAATTCTCCATCTTTTTGACATCACCCACACCCACACATATTCCAAGGACTTTATTAAGCAGCATAAGTTGCACTAATACATTATGTCATTAAATAATACAATGGAGATAAGCATATTACTCCAGTTGAGCCATTTCACACAGGTAAAAGTGCTCAGGTCAAATGAAGGACAGTATCTAAAATATTCAACTGGAAATATTTTCATGTGGGGAAAATTAACACACTGATAAGGCATAATAAAATGAGCAGATGGCATGTCATTAAGAGAGATGTAGTTGACCCGCAGTAGTCCAACAGGGATGGAACTTGAAGAAAAAAACTTACCCTCACTCTCTCCCCACTTCTCATCTCCTACTACTGCCTCAATTGGGCCAAAGCCAACTGGAAGCCTGAAGGTGAGGGGCCTGTCCTGGCAGCTAAAACAGGTCACCTCCTGAGCTTGGAACAGAGTGGAGAAGGTCAGAGAGTGGCCCTGGGAATGTCCATCATGGAGACTGTGTCCTCTTGTCCAGGATTATGCCCCCAGGGCCTAGCACACAGCAGGTGATTGATTTAAGCATGTTGAATAAATGAGTTAATTAATCTGCTCCAATTGTGTGTCTCTTCTTCCAAAATTCCTGACCCCTCACTGGTCCCAGAACATGTGGGAAGCATTTGTATCTCTCTATCTTTGTCTAGGCCTTATTTTCCAGCCCAGGGTATTCTTTGCCTTTCCCTACCTTACAAGTAGGGCTGTGCAGCCAGAAACATAGGACTGACAGAGTGGAGGCTGGAGCAAAGGGAAAACAAAGCAGTCATGCAGGCAGAGCTTCTCACTAGACCAGCTGGCTGGGGTGAAATCACAGACAGGTGGGCTTCTAAGCATGGAAGAAGAGCAGCCAGGATGCTGCTGGGTTTGAGGCTGATGCTTACAGCAGGAACTGTTGGATGCCGACCCAACATCCCTTTCCACCTTCTTCCTTGCTAGCCAAGCTCTGATTTCACTCGTGTCCAGCCCTCTCCCAGTAATTCATGGAGACTGACCACAGGTAACCCTTGATGATGGACTCATTTCCTTTGCCAGCACCTGGCTTCAAAGTATATGACCTCATTCTGGCCAATGAGAGATGTGGATAATCTTCCCAAATTCTCAAAGTTCTTTGTAGAGGAACCACAGGACCTCGACATGGAAAAGCCATGAGTTGGAAGAGGCCATTAGGGAGCTTGTCTGCCAGCTGTATTTGCATAGCACTCGATAGAACATCAAGAAAAATGTCAAATGAGCATTTGTCAAAACTGTAAAGAGGCAGTAGCCCATAAAGTAGGGGGTGGGGGCAGACACTGATCCTCACAAGTTGCGTTGGCCGTGCCCTTACCTCTACTGTCCTACAGTCAGTCTCCTTCCCTGGACCTACTGTGTCCACCAGCGCAGGCTTCCTGGGGTGGAGGGTACCGCTGTCATCTAGCGGCAGATAGGGGTCCAGCCAGATTGCTTCCTGTGATTCCACGGCAGTAACAGGCTTAACCCCAGAACTGAGTCCTAAAAGTAGAACATGGACTAGTGTCGTGGTAACAACAGTCCATCACTGAAACAATACCAGGGGCAGAGAGAAAAGAATTTCAGTTCTGAGTATCACAAAGGGAAGACCAAGCTTGTACCCAGGGCATCAGGAAACCAGAGGCAGCCAGAGAGATGGACAAGGAGGCAGAGCTTTAGAAAAGAATTTCATATTTCTAAAAGAAAAAAAAAGCACTGAAATAATTAATCATGACCCAAAATATCAGAATTCCTTGGCCCTTCGTATTACAGTTGACCCTTGAACAACATAATTTGAACTGAGCATACACACATATGTGTTACTTGCATAACATGAGGTTCTTTCAATAAAGACAGTTCAGTAAATCTATCTTCTCTTCCTTATGATTTTCTGGGTAACATTGTCTTTTCTCTGTCTTATTTTATTGTAAGAAAACAGTAGGTAATACATAGAGCATGCAAAATATGTGTTAATCTACTGTTTATGTTATCAGTAAGGCCTCTAGATCAGTAGCAGGGCGTGGAAGTAGTCAAGATTTTGGGGAGTCAAAAGTTACACATGGATTTTCAACTGCATGGGACGGGCATCAGCACCACTAACCCTCACAGTGTTCAAGGCTCAACTATAGCTTGCTAGGGCTCCTGAAGCCAAGGACCATAAATGGGGTGGTTTAGATCAATATAAACTTATTCTCTCCCAGTTCTGGAGGTCAGAAGTGAGAAATTAGGTGGGGCCATGCTGGCTCTGAAGTCTGCAGGGGTGATTCCTTCCCTGCTTCGTTCAGCTTCTGGTGTCTTGCCAGCAATCTTGGCTTTTCCCTGGCTCACAGCTTTAGCACTTCACTCTCTGCCTCTATCATCACATGCCAATCCCCTCACGTGTGCGCACCTCATCTCTTCTTCATATGAAGACACCAGCCATTTTGGATTGTGTCCTTATCTTAATTTAACTAATTACATTTATAACAACCCTATTTTCAAATGAGGTCACATTCTAAGGCACCGGGGGTTAGGATTTCAATGTAACATTTCAGAACACACATTTCAACCCCTAACACTTAAGTTTATATTTCATTTCGTCTGCTTTGTCCTTTGCATTACACACAGAGAAGGCACTGGTGGACGCCATACTCTCCAGAGCTTAGGGCTTCCAAAGGTCTTGATATGGCCTTGGACTTCATAGAAACAATAGCATAATGATGGTTATGAGGCTCTGAGCATCCTAGGCATGCTTTTCTTCCCTCTTGCTTGCAAAAGCATTGATCACCATCCACCAACCCCCTTCTCTGAGGCAAAGGGCAGCACTCAGTCTCCCATTTCTTCCAGGGTTTGGATCTATCGATTATTCCCACATTAGATTTCAAACTCTTTCTTGTCAACAAGTTCTTATACAGAATCCCCAAATATGAAACAGATGTCCTTTTTCAAGTGTAAATATATTTTATACATTCATATTTGAGACGTTTATTCATCTTGAGTAACAAGGAGGAAAAGGTTATTGATTTTGGTTAATATATAAGCATGGAGTTGAGGGTTAGGCAGCTGTGGATTTATCACAAATGATGAAGCTTAAGCTTAAGGACCTTTTGTTTGCAGAAGCTTGGGAGGGATCCAAGCACTGTGTTCTCATAACCAAGTGTCTGTGAAGTTTAGAGGAAAATAACTTTAGTGCAATTTGTCAAGGCTGCTGCCTCTTCCCATACCGTCTCTCCTTCCATCACATTTCCACCTTTGTCAGGTGGTGTTTGAGTGGCCATACCTTATGGGGACATTGAACTGGGCATAATTTTTAGTTTAGGCTTAATGGAATATATTGTGTGGTTCACAGTCACTTGTATGTACAATCAAATTACTCATAATTCCAGGTAGGAATTAGCTTTTTGACCACTGTGCCAACTAACATGGGTTGTGACACAAAGGTTCATGTTCGGAAGTCATATTGCAATTAGAACATTGTCCTACTAGCTGGCACCAAAAATACATGGACACTGGTGGGGAAATGACAGGTGCAGCCAGAAGTTCACCTGAGGCGTATTATTTCAATAATCAGAAGCACAAAATTCTAAGTAGAAAATTCAGTCCTCATCAGTGCCCAAGCAGAGTGGAATTCTTTCCAGTATGGGATGCACTTAATAGTGAAGTGTAGATGGGGCTCCTGGGTGGTTCAGTCAGTTAAGTGACCAACTCCTGATTTCGGTTCAGGTCATGATCTCAGGGTGTGGGATTGAGCCCTGAGTCAAGATGGGACTCTGCACTCAGCAGGGAGTCAGCTTGGGATTCTCTCTCTCCTTCTTCCTCTGCCCCTTTCCCACCTCCCCCTCTAAAATCAATCAATCAATCTTTTTTTTAATAGTGAAGTATAGACAATTGTAAACACATGATACATTTTGCTTTCTTTTTGAATAAAAACAGTGTTGATCAGAATCCCTGTGTTTGTAGGACAAAAGCCTATAGCAGAACTGTGAACAGAGAATATGTCTGGATATGCAGTCACATGTATTTTAACGTGTCCCAACTACCAATAACAAGAAGTTAAAAATTCCAGTCAACCATGCTAGAGTAAAGACTACATTTCCATTCTCTATATAAAAGATATTACAAAATTATTTCATATAATCAAATGTATGCAGCCAACAAATGTAGTAAGAAAGATTATAGACATGATTCAGGCAATTCATTAATGAAAATACCAAGCTTTAAAATTTTGTTCAGAGCAGGTATCAGCTCTTTTAAATTTGTGAATTGTCATTTATTTTATCATTTGTAAAAAATATTTACTTTTAACCTAATTTTTGTTGGGAGATAATTTTCCATGAGTCTCTTGTGCTTCTGCACATCTTGCAAACAGGGGCACTGACGACTTATGTTTCTGACGATCTTTCCTGGGATGCTTGTAGAGCAAATGACCTTGGAAGAATGAGATCCCAACTCTCTTCAAAACAGAGGGAGGATTTATCTGCTGACCAGTGTAGTAAAAACAATGACTCCCTCCTGGCAAAGGTTGGGCAGGTTTGCTTGCAGCCCTGTTAAAGACTGGGGCTCCCAGCTATCATGCAAACCCCACCCTGTGTAGCATCCACCTGGACACAGTCCCACAGCAGCTGTGGGACTTGGGGACAAAGGGAACTGAGGTGAATATGATGCCCATATTGCTCGCTGCGCTGGAAGCAATAAAGTGATAAGGTCAACTAATAAAATATGACCTGCTGTTGGTGGGAATGTAAATGGATGTGGCCACTTTGGAAAACAGTATGGAGGTTCTTCAAAAAATTGAAAATGGAACTACCATCTGGTCCAGTTCCATTTTTTGGTCCAATTCCACTTCTAGGTATTTCTCCAAAAAAAGAAAGTCACTGTCTCTCTCTCTCTTTTTTTTTAAAGATTTATTTATTTATTCATGAGAGACCAGAGAGAGGCAGAGACACAGGCAGAGGGAGAAGCAGGCTCTGTGCAGGAAGCCCTATGTGGGACACGATCCCTGATCCTGGGATCACACCCCGAGCGGAAGGTAGACGTTCAGCCACTGAACCACCCAGGCGTCCCAGAAAAATCACTATCTCAAAAAGACATCTGCACCCTGTGTTCATTGCAGCATGGTTTATAATAGCCAAGACATAGAAACAAGCGAAGTGTCCATCAACGGATGAATGGATAGGGAAACGTGATAAATGCACATACACACAATGGAATATAATTCAGCTTTTAAAAAGAAGGAAATTCTTGAGACGCCCGGCTAGCTCAGTGACCAGCAGCATGGAGACTGTAGTTAAAAACACTGTGTTGTATATTTGAAAGCTGCTGGAAAATTAAAAAAAAAAAAAAAAAAACCACCACACACACACACACACACACACACACACACACACAAATTTTAAGTCTGTGAATTGATGGATGTTAACTAAACTTGTTGCATTGATCATTTCACAATATATGCAAGTACTCAATCATTCTGTTTTACACTTTGGATTAAAACAATGTTATATGTCAGTTACATCTCAGTAAAACCTGGGGTGCCTTAGCAGGAGCAAGATTAGACTTGCTTGCCTCTCCAGGGTCCGGGCCTTTAACCCAGAGCCTCCTGTCCTCTGCCACCTGTGAAACTGTGGTGAGCTAACTTGTTAGCTTGCAAGTTGTGTAACATCTCAGACCCTAAGCAGTTCTTGATGGTTTTGCATTTGTAATTTTGAAATTTTTTTCTTTCCTTAAAAAGTGACCCCCCCAAAATATAAAAATAAATAAATAATAAATAATAAATAAATAAATAAAGTGACCCCAAAATTGTCAAGCCTCACAAAACCTGGATCCACTCTGAGTTTTAGATGATGCTTTTTTATATCAGTCTCTGTGTCCAACAATGTTACCTTGGCTTCCAGTTTGGGGAAATATATTGAATTTGATATTCTTCTCGAGCTACTCCCACCTGTTGCCTTTCCTTCATAGCTAGGACACCGCCCAGTTCCAAATAGGAGGACCGTGAAACACTTGTGTGTTGTGATCAGTTGTCAGGCACATCACAGGTAATTTGTGACTGATAAAGTACATTCTTTAAAAAAAGATTAGGACTGATTCAAGCTTACCTGTATAATGTCATGCGTAAGCACACATTTCCCACACTTGTTAGGATTCTTTCAGCTACAAATATGAAAAAACCTAACTCAAAAGATTTAAACAACAAGGGAATCTATTCTCTTGCATGGTGAGATGTCCCTAGATGGGGCGGGGGTGGGGTTGTCTCTATTGTTGGTTAATTCAGTGTCTTCACAATCACATCTAGGATTTTTTTTTTTTTCTGTCCACTCTACCATCTACAACTTGTCAACTAGCTGTCCTCAAGATAGCAAGATAGCAGAAACTCCTATAAACATTACATTTTTCACACAAAAGGTCAAAGAAGAAGAAGGTCTCTCTCTTCCTTGGGCCTGTTTTTGTTTTTTGTTTGTTGTTTTTCCTCTCTAGGGTCTTTTTCAAAGAGCTTCAAACCTTTTACCAGAATCTCTGTCCTCCCAAGGATTTCCCTGCATGTCTCATTGACCAGACTTTGGTCATATGCCATCTTCTGAGCCACTTATTGGCAAGAATAGAATCTGAGTGATTGACTGAGACAAAACAACATTCTCCTCCTGGTTCTGACGCTTGGGCGAGCTTTACCTGAACCACATGACTTCACAGAGCAGCGTGAGCATCTGGACAAGACTCAAGAGTTCTGTTAGCAAAGAATGATGCAATCTGACTCCCACCCTCATTATAATGAATGCTTTTTCGGTACAGACAGTACTTTCTTTGCAGGCTCCGATAAACAGAAATTTCAGTTACCACAATTTAGTTAAATAACACCATTTCCCCAACCGGTTAAAATTTCCCTTACCCCAGTATATTAACTATGAGTAATTGCAGGGAGCACAAACTTCACAGCTAGTTCTTCCGCCCACAGATCACTACAAAAATACCAGGTATGCATTGTAATCAGTGACCAACATGCCCCTCACGGGACACGTTGAAGAACAGGATGGACTCCCACCAAAGTCTGGTATGTATGTCAAGACTGATGACGCCATGTGTATGTGAACAGGGATGTGCTTGCTTACTGTCATTGCTAAATGGCAAGAGAGATTACTACTCTCATTCCTATAGAGGAGGAAAGGAATCAACAGTTGAGAGTGGTTCCTTGCTTGTAAATGATGGATGGAGTTGTGTTTAAAATTATAGAGATCCAATCATATTTTAAATATTTTAAGAACTAGCAAAAAAAAAAGGAAAAACTATTGATGATTGCTTTTGGAAAGTTAAGGACTCCTGTACAAATGTAAACTTCCAATTAATTTGTGGGCAGTACAAGATTTTTACAAAACAGGTTTGTAGAGTAACATCCACATGTACTATGCATTACCAAACCCAGTTCTAAATAAAGCTGAAATTCGGTGGATTACGTGATCATTCTCAGCAAATGTGCCAGCTCCTATCATATTTAGAACCCTGTGTTCTGAGGTGCTCAAATTCACACTGAGGAATTTGCTAAACAAATCCCTGGCGAGGAATCACAGCAGTGATTTTCTGTATCCTTAAATCCTTTCAACTAGAAGAGGCAAAACACGTGCCTGAGTCCACAACTCCTAAATTCTTGGAGTGTCAGTTTTGGAGTTTCTCACTACTGTTGGAGCTTTAAGTCACTCGCTCACCCAGAGCAGCCTGCCATTTATTTATATTAAAGCGAAACGGAATAGAAACTTCTGTACTCTGAATGAGGCAGAAGCCAGGGCTAGAAACAAGTGATTTCGTGTGTTCCTAGGAAGACAGGCCGGGGAGGCAGAAAGGAGGCTACCTCCCCGGGGAGCAGGTGCGGGCGTCGCCTGATTGGGTCTGAACAGGCGCCCCCGGGGGCAGGGTGTGACGGAGAAGGCCTGGCTCGGGGGCCTGCGACCCTCCCAGCAACATTTTGAGTTTGCAACAGTGAGTTGCGAGATTGTGATCTTGAGCGATGATGTAACAGGTTTGGGGGAGCGATGGGTCATACACTGTAGTGGTGCTTGGGGGCTGCGCTTAGTGAAAGAGGGCAAAAGAGGAGTGAAGAAGGAAAAGGCGGGAGGGTGAAGAGGGAAGAGAAGTTACAGGAGCCGACAGAAAGAAAAGACGGGGAAGAGGGGCCCACGGAGCGGCGGCAAGAGGGCAAGGACGAGGTGCGTGCACAGACGCCGGCGCTGCGGACCGGGAGCGCGGGGCGCGCGGTCCTCCCGCCGGCAGGGGGCGCGCGAGCACCGGCCGCCCGCCCCGCGCGCCTCCCGCGGCCCCGCCCGCCCCGCCCGCCCCGCGCCTGCGCTTCCTGCCCCTCCTCGTCCGGGATGCTGCTGCCGCTGCTGCGAAGTAGCTGCTTCCCTTCCTCCTCTCCCGGCGGCGGCGGCAGCGGCGGCGGCGGCGGCGGGGACGCGGGCGCGGGGAGCCGGCCGGAGGCGCAGCCTCAGCGCGGAGCCCCCGGGCCGCCGGGGCCGCTCGAGCGGGCGGACGCCGAGCCCGGGGCCGACCCCCGGCGCGCGGCGGAGGCCGAGGGGGCGCCGGGGCCCGGGGCGCGCGGCCCGGGAGCGGGCGGCGGCGGGCGGCGGGCCGAGCGGGAGCCGTATGCGTGCATGGATCCGGGCGCCGCGCTGCAGAGGCGGGCGGGGGGCGGCGGCGGCCTGGGCGCGGGCTCCCCGGCGCTGTCGGGCGGCCAGGCTCGCCGGAGGAAGCAGCCCCCCAGGCCGGCCGACTTCAAGCTGCAGGTCATCATCATCGGCTCCCGAGGCGTGGGCAAGACCAGCCTGATGGAGCGCTTCACCGACGACACCTTCTGCGAGGCCTGCAAGTCCACCGTGGGTAAGGGCAAGGGCGCCGGGGCCGGGCCGGACCCGACCCAACCCCCCCCCCCCCCCGCCGCCGGCGCTGCCCTCCCGCGGTGCCCGTGCCCCGCCGGCGGTGCCCGGGGCCGCTGCCCTCCCGCGGTGTCCGGGGCCGCTGCCCTCCTGCGGTGCCCTGGGCCGTGCCCTCCCGCGGTGCCCGGGGCCGTGCCCTCCCGCGGTGCCCGGGGCCGTGCCCTCCCGCGGTGTCTGGGGCCGGCGGTGCCCTGGGCCGTGCCCTCCCGCGGTGTCCGGGGCCGGCGGTGCCCTGGGCCGTGCCCTCCCGCGGTGTCCGGGGCCGGCGGTGCCCTGGGCCGTGCCCTCCCGCGGTGTCCGGGGCCGGCGGTGCCCTGGGCCGTGCCCTCCCGCGGTGCCCTGGGCCGTGCCCTCCCGCGGTGCCCGGGGCCGTGCCCTCCCGCGGTGTCTGGGGCCGGCGGTGCCCTGGGCCGTGCCCTCCCGCGGTGTCCGGGGCCGGCGGTGCCCTGGGCCGTGCCCTCCCGCGGTGCCCGGGGCCGCTGCCCTCCCGCGGTGCCCTGGGCCGTGCCCTCCCGCGGTGTCCGGGGCCGGCGGTGCCCTGGGCCGTGCCCTCCCGCGGTGTCCGGGGCCGGCGGTGCCCTGGGCCGTGCCCTCCCGCGGTGCCCGGGGCCGCTGCCCCGGCTCTGCCGGCCTCGGTCGTCTCCTCGCCTGTGAGCCTCCCCCCGCCCCCCTGCCGGGTGGCCTTGCGTTCGGCGGTTGGGCCTCTCCGTGAATTTTAGGGGGAGCGGCGGCCCCAGGGGACGTCCCTGATCCTCTCCTAAAGCCAGACCGAGATGTTCGTGTGGTCCCCACGCAGACTTGTCCCTGGGGCCTCCCGGCCTCTGTCCTCCGCGGCACGACCCCTCGCGCCCCTCCCGCGTCCCTGACCCCAGCTGGGTGTCGAGCCTGCGTCCGCTTTCGCCCCGTGCAAGGGCGGTCATGAGATGAGGGTGATGCATTGGTCCCGTTCAGCTTTCGGGGACGGTGTGAGAGGCCACGGAAAGCTCCTGGGCTTCACGTTCTCACCCAAGAGAAGGGGTGATGCGAGGTGGGAAGCAGGCGGGCGGTGTAGTGAAGTTGCGGCTGTGCGCCCGGCTGGATGGCCAAAGTGGGTCATGCGGAGAGAGTTCCGGTGCTCGGGAACCAGGGCTTATTTTGCTAATTTTGGACTCACTTTTCCGATGCGCTGAAATAATGAAGTTTGAAATTCCCTGTGGAGGATCTATGGAGAGTATTAAGACTAAAACTACACTAAATTCCTTGTTTTAACTGTCAGTGAGGGTCAGAGGGACTGCAGCTGTATTTGTCCATGACCTCAAATAACCCTGGACTTGCTGAAATGGGGGGAGGAGTCTTCCAGAATCACCTGGATGGGTGAAGTTCGGCAGTGAAGTAAATACAGTAACTCTCCAGGTCAGAAAGCATTTTGTCCTCAGGATCTAAAATTGAAACTACAGGGGAAGTTTTTTTTTAATGAAGTCAGATTTCAGGACTTGGAATTGAGGTTTGTCACGTTGGTGTGGGTCATAGTTTTTTCAGTGGAAAACCCCTTAAAGCTGTCAGAACTAGGGGAACCACATAGATGAGGTAGGTCTTCAAAGTAAAGAGCAGTCACCTTCAGTGATGGTCAATAAAGGATTTCCCCAGGGAGGTCCAAGAAACCTTGAGTAGTATTTAAATTTGAAATACAGAATTAAAAGTATCTTACCATGTACTTGTACACATATTTAGCACTGTAACCAGTGGTAGTCAAGGCAGTACAATTTGGGAAAGAATTGATTTTTATTTTTATTTTTTTTAAGATTTTATTTGTTTATTCATGAGAGACACACAGAGGGGCAGAGACATAGGCAGAGGGAGAAGCAGGCTCCATGCAGGGAGCCCGACGTGGGACTCGATCCCGGGTCTCCAGGATCACGCCCTGGGCCACCTGGGCTGCCCAAGAATTGGTTTTTAAACGTCATGTAACAGATCAGTATACATTTCCATTGTCTCGTTGGAAAATTAAACCCTGATTTCATATTGTCTTTTTTGTTTTGCCATTGAGAAGTGTTTCCCTTGGTCCTTTTTTTGGAATAGACTATTTGGGACATACTTGCGTTCTCTGTATCCTTCGTTTTTAAAGTGATGCCCTTGGGACCATGCTATCATAATTGAGTAGCATACCTATACCTGTTTTAATATCCAGTCTTGGATCATATAGAGGATAGGGAGTTACTAACGATCAAATGAGGTTTACCAAAAAAAAAAAAAAAAAAAAAAAAAAAAACGAGGTTTACATTGTAGTTTTTAGTACCTGATGTAAGTAGAGTTAAAAGCAATTCAGAAGTATCAGTTTTATAGCTGCACACTTAATATATTATAAAAATGAGGGATAATATAGTTGTACTGCATGATAAGAATTAGCACAAGCACTGATAGGTAAAGAAATGAGAGGTTAGGTGGGCGGAGGGGGTTAGGAGGTGGGCAAAGATGTACTTTAGAGTGGGAAAGAACAGGTGAAGAAGGGCTTTCTAAGCAGACTCTAAGAGGTCAGTTGTACGGAACTACTCCTACCCGCCGCTCCCCCTTCAGAGCCAATAGCAACTGCAGGTTTTCACTTGTGCTTCTGATTGACCTGCTGTAGATCAGAGGTTCCCACAAACCACCTCCTTAGGTTTGATTAATTTGTCAGAACAGTTGGCAGAACTCAGAGAAATCTACTTACTAGATTACCAGGTAATTATAAACGGATGTAATTCAGGAAGGGGCCCAGTGTTTCCATGATCTCCGAGCATGATGCTCTCCCCAAATACTGCGTGTTCACCAGCCCCTGAGCTCTAAACTTGCCCTTTGGGATTTTATAGAGGCTTCATTACATAGGCATGGTTAAACCATTGGCCATTTGTGATAAGAATCAGTGTCCGACCCCTTTACCCTCCTTGGGGCAGGGGACAAAAATTCAGACCCTCCAATCACTTAGTTGGTTCTTCTGTTGACAAGGCCCCATCTTTTGGTGATCTGGGGCATTCCAAAAGTCACCTTTATAATTTTCTCCCTAGAAAATTCCAAAGGTTCTAGGAGCTCTGGGACTGGAATGGGGACAAAGTCCAAATATATATATATTTTTAGTATAAATCTCAATCTCATAGCCACATTCTGGGAAAGACTCATTAGTAGACATTGGGAATAAGGCTTTAAGACCTTGACTGCCGTGCTAAGGAGCATGGACCTTATCCATAGCAACTGGATCTGGAAAGGCCTCTGAATATAGCATTGGCATGGAGACAGTGAAGCTAATTTGGCAGGATTACATAGGATATTTATTTGGGAATGATGAAGAAACAGGAGGCAAGGAGACCAGGCAGTTTGGTTCTCTGTCCTTTTGGCAAACATAAATATATACACTTCACATATCTCCCACACTGCCACCACTGTGGGGTTCCTTGTGATTGGGTTTTTGCCTTGCTCATTTTTGTTTCTTCCAGGCATAGCCTATAGTACTTGGCTGGTAAGTGTTTATTAATTGTGGGACGTTCAGAGAAAGTTGATCACCTCTGGTCTGATCCACAGTAATAAGACCCTTCAGGAAACCTAAGTAGTCAGTCCCCCTTCCATCTCTGCCTCACAATTGCTTTTCCTTCTAGCTGTCAGAGCATTTATTGAGCACCTACGGGGTGTGAGGTACTATGCTATCCACCAAAGATTCAGTGGTAAAGAACATGTGGTCTCTGTCCAGAAGTGGCTCAGAGCCTGTGGGGAGCAGGATGACCTATGTTGGTAAGAGCAGTGTTGGAGATGTGTATGGAATTTTTGAGGAATGCAGTGGAAGCCCCTCCAATGGGGGGAGTAGGAAGAGGGCTTGTTGTCTGGAAGGCTCCCTCCTAATTGGAATGCTGTAAAGATGAATTCATTCCCCAAGTTCCTTTATAAAAATGGTATTTAAATGCAGTGTTGGGTGTGGTATAGGATTGGAGTTGCCTCACCTGAATGCCTACCGGCTGAGCAGTTAGCTCAGGCTGATTGTCCTCCTGAGGCCAGTTTTTCAGGTAGTACAGTTGGATCCACATAGAGAAAGATTCTCTTCCACAGCGGACTTTGCCTTTCCCTGTCTGGGCTTGCAGATGTGTGCTGCTCAGGCCAGCAGAGTCTGGAAAGGACCCCAGGCCCCCAGAGCGTGGCAGGGAGGAATCTGAGTATGTGCCAACCCAGGTGGGTCACTGAAGTGACGGCCTCATGTAATTCAGAGGTTAGAAGAGTGGCTCCAGCGAGTGCTTTTTTGTAGAGGATCAGACTCACTTGAACTTTCTCTAAAAGATTATAGTGGAAACTTAAAGAGATTTGAGATAAAGAACTTTGTGAAATTATAAATGAGCAAAATGTTGATTTTTTTTTGTTTTTTATCAAATTAGAAATTGATTTGATTTAAAACACAAAATTCACCAGGATATGAAAAGCTAAAAAGACTGTATTTACTTAAAAAAAATTTTTTTAAGTAAAATTTTTTTAAAAGACTATTCACTAATTGACCTATGTAATGGAAATTGTCTAGATGGGGTATTATTTTCAAGTGGGATTTTGTATCCATGGAATTGAATAGCCTGATATAATTAGCATAATTTGACAGGTCCTTTGAAAAGTACAAGGGCAAGCTCGCCTGGCTGGCTCAGTTTAAGAGTGTATGACTCTTGATCTCAGGGTCATGAGTTTGAGCCTCACACTGGGTATATATATTACTTAAAAAAAAAAAAAAGTACTGGAGCAGTTTTTAGAAGTTTAAGAAATGGAAACAAATTAGTTATGCTATAGAACTTTACAACTATCTAACATACAAGAAAACTTACAAAATTTACATTTCTCAGCCTCCTTTATTTCTAGCTGTTAACTTTGTTTGAATTAAAATGGTTTTACCAGGTAGCACCAACTTTCACCCCCACACCGGCAGCATTACATTCTAGAAAAAGCACTAGAGTGAGAGGAGGAACTGGGGCTTGTGATTTAGGCTCTGTCACCAACTGGCTTGTGTCTTTAGAGAAGTATTTTAGTGGTCTGTGCATACAAATGTAACATTCTTTTAGCAGTAGCTACTATTTATTGAATATTTAAAATGTGCCAGCAAAAGGGACACTGATCCTCATAGCAATCCTGAAAATTATTCCTGTTTTACAGATGAGTAAGTGAAGGTTCAGAGAAGTAAGCAGCTTACCCGCTGTGACACAGCTGGTCAGCTAGTGGTCAGGGCCAGGGCTACAAGTGAGTTGTTTCTGTTTGTTCCTTAGCTTACTCTGAGATTTAAAGTTACTTTGCTTTGTGAAAATTCTGACTCAGAATCAAACACCACAGAGTCCTTCACAACCTAATGGAATCTAGTCCCCCTGCAGGCCTGTGATGTCATTGATCTACAGTGTCAGTGAAATTGACTTCTTTATGCCACTGTCATCACTCATCGCTTGCCTTCTGGGATTTCAAAATATGCTCTAAGAACTGGATTTCTTACCTAAATAGCCATTTTAAAGCATCTTCGGCCTTCACAGCATATTCATTAAAATTATCCAAAATTCTACATATATGAATAAGGAAAAGTAGGAGGAAGGCAGTCTAGACTAGAATTCTGATTTTCCTGGGCAGTAAAATTTCCCCCAGCACTAGGATCCCAACCTAGGATTGCCAGTTTATTTTATTTTGCAACTAAAGTCATTTTTGAAAGTCTGTCACCAACTTTTCAAAAAAAGTAGACAAAAAAAAAAAAAAGGGAAAGACTGACTACCTTACCATTCTTCATTTTTATCATTGTGCATCAATGCATTAGACTCTACAAGCTGGCCCTTGAGTGTCTGGTCATGGGTGATGGTTCTTTACTGAAGCCCTGTCTTCACCGAGGTGCTGGCATAGTCCTTGTGTTCTCTTTGCTGGACTCATCCCTTTTGAGTCCAGAGTTAAGCTGAAGGCACACTGAGGACCCCTGTGCCATGGGCAGGGAACTTAGTGGTGCAGGTAGGTGACTGTATTTCAGTCACAGCTGAATGTCAGTCCCCCGCAGAAACGGTTTTCTGTGGGTCTGGCCTTGAGTATTAGGGGCCATGCTGGATGAAATGCAGCCCACAAGTCTGGTCAGCTTTACCTGAAAGCAGTGGAACCGCTGTCAGGGGAAGCCAACTGCTTGTGCTTCGTTCTGAAAACAGGTCAGACATTTTTGCTGGAAAACCCAGAAGGAGCATCTAATTCTGGATGAAAATACTAAATTGTGTATTTTATTTTGCTCTTGTTTGCTCCTATGCAGTCTTCCATGCCATGGCTAATCTGCCTAAGTGTTTCACTTAAAAGAGAATTAGGGAGAGTAGTCCAGAATTCCCACCCCAAGAGCCCAGTGCCGAACCTCTCCAGTGCTGTCTCACTCCCCTGCCAGAATGATGTAACACGATGACTCAGGGAGATGTGAGTGTGAAAGGAACAGATGCAAATGGTTAACATTTCGTTTTTAAAACAGCAGATGCTATGTATTGTCATTAGCTTGATTTATTTAATGAACTTGGTGCAAACGGATAGGCTTGTGCAGAGCACGTCTCTTCTTGTGGAATAGTCAGCTTTCAAAGAAAGTATGGAAATGTAGTTGCCGTCTGGTTGTTTAAGTTGAATAAAAATCTATTTAAAGACCTGGCTTAAGTGCATTCAGCCTTTCTGTCACTGTGCTGCACGGAAGAAGAAAGGTTTCATTATGCATGATAAAGATCCAGATTCTTAGAGATTGCCTCTCTCCCTCCAGCTCCCAGGAATCCGCCAGGAGCAATCTGCTAGCAGATCTTAGAACTGGCTTCAGAAGGCAGAGTAGGCTCCTCTGAGAACTGCTAAGTCCAAATTATTCTGCAGCCTCGAGTGCCAGATACATTGTTCTCATTAAGCATTTGTTGGCATTTGTAAAGAAAGTGTAGCTTTATATAGTGAGTCCTTCCTGCAGGTATTATCAGACTGTTGTATTTATGTAAGATACCATTCCACTAGCCATCTCATAGGGCACAAAGCTAACACCTCCTTACCGGGCTTGTCCTTTTCAGAAGGGCAAGGGAGGGAGTCATGGAGATGGCCACAATAAAATGTTAGAAAAGAGGTAAAATGCTATATTGCTATAGTGAGCAGAGGAAGAAATTGATTTTTCTCCTTTTGTCCTTTTGTTGCACATCTTTTACATTTGGAAAAACCAAACCTACAGACCTAAAATAGTGCCCTTAGTTGAATGTGATTATGTTTTTCAAAAACTCCTTATCCTTCAAAACCCAAAAACACAGTGCAGCCCTAACAGAACACTATATTCCATTGAAAACCTCTTCCCCAAAAAATCCGACAGCCTCCGTTGTTTGGTTTCTGGTGCTTACGAAATGCCTTCTGAGTTAACAAAACCAAATAATGGCCTGCAACTCTACACCAGGCAGGCCTATGGTGGAAGTAGCTGACGAATAAAATTCTCCTAGCTTTCCCAACCATATTTTAGCATTCAGGACCCCAGTGAAGGGACTGGCTTCTGTGAAGAGCCTTGGTGTTCACCTTGCTTCCTCTCCCTCCCCAGGCCTGACTGTTAAGGAACCACACCTACAACCAAATTTTCACTTCTAAAGCAAAGCACTGTGCCTTCTCCCTGGCCACTCCTCCTCCTAGATGCCCTTCTGCCCTCACCCCCAGCCGTGTGACAAGTGGAAGGAATGAATTTCAGAGGTAGATGCAGGGTCCCTGGATCTGCCCTACCACGACGTGTGGGTGTGTCTTTAAGAGAGCAGCTTAATTTCATTTTCCTCATTCATGGAAAGAAAGAAGTAGGGGGCTTCCATGCTTTTCGTATCTCAGGCTACAAGAATAAATGGGGATGAAATATCTTAGGTACCTGGCCTGAAAGAGAAAATTATAAACGTCAATTGTGTTCTCTCCTCATTCATACCATAGATGCAAAAACTCTGGAACGCTCCAAAATGAATCTTTATCCTTTAGAGATACATAGTGGAATATATAGGTGAATGTGAAAATGGAACCGTAGGGGCACCTGGGTAGCTCAGTCAGTTAAGCATTCGACTCTTGGTTTCAGCTCAGGTCATGATCTCAGGGTCATGGGCTCGAGCCCCACATGGGGCCCCATGTTTTGCAGGGAGCCTGCTTAAGATTCTTGTCCTCTCCTTCTGCCCTCCCCGCACACGCACACGTGCTCACTCTAAAACAAATAAGCAGATCTTTAAAAGGGAAATGTAAACACATGACCTGGGTAAAGTGCAAAATACTTTTGACAGTCCCTGCACTTTTATGAACCCAATATTAGTAGTCAAGTTAATGTTTTTTGCATAAGAAGAAAATATTACTGATATTTTCTGTAATATTTTCTGTCGATCATCTAAGTTTTGGGGTTTCTTCCCCCAGATTCTCCTCCCCTCACTCAATATGCTTTTCCTCTTGTGACCAAAGGGAAGTTAACTCTGCCTTTTCAGAGAGGGGTCTGTCTGCCTGTAACCAGGAAGCAGAGGAAGGCTTGCTGGTGCAGGAACTGTCTGTCCAAGAAGCCGTGAACTTCACTCTTACTTGTTTTTTTAAGATTTTATTTATTTATTTGAGAGAGCAAGGAGAGGGAGAAGCAGGCTCCTCGCCGAGCAGAGCCCAACGTGGGGTTCAATCCCAGGACCCCAGGATCATTAACTGTCTGAGCCACCCAGGTGCCCCCCTCTTACTTTTTAAAAATATTTCTCTAACTATGCAAAACTAATATTAAAATGATGTTTATAACCTTCCAGCTGTCCCCTCCTTTTCTCATCATCAGAGGAGGCTGCCCAGTGGGGCTGGAGGAGCACAGCCTGGCACCATTCACTGGGTTCAAATTCATGCCCTAACACTTACAGCTTCGTGACTCTGGGCAGGTAGTAGCCCCTGACCTCAGTGTTTTCATCTGTAGAATGGGACAACAATACCTACCTCATAAAATTGTTAAGAGGATACACTGCAGTGAATTAATGGACGTAAAGCCCTTAGAATAGTGCCTGAAGCATAGTAAACAGCATAAAAGAGTTGTTAATCTTTTTATTATGAAGGGGACACCCCCCCCCATGAAATTCTTCCCTAAGTGTATATACTTCATGAAAACGCAGCTGCCTGCCCATCCTGATGGGCTCTGTGGGGCCCACTTGCTTCCCCTCCCTGCCCGTCTTTCGAAGTCAGTCACCTCAGACTCCTCCCTGCTTCGTGGTGTTTATGGTACCCCTGTCTTTGTCCAGTCGAGTGTGAGGCTATTTCCATGTGCTGTGTGTGTCAGGGATGGGGAGACACCGGTGGTCTCTACTTGATGGTGGCCTGTCCAGCTTGGGATGAAAGAGGCAGATCTTACTGATAAGATAGAGATTTCATGTCCTCAGGCCTGATGAGTGGTTTTTTTTCTTTTTCTTTTTTTAAGATTTTATTTATTCATGAGAGGCAGAGAGAGAGGCAGAGGGAGAAGCAGGCTCTCCACAGGGAGCCCCATGCAGGACTTGTTCCCAGGACCCCGGGATCACCCTGAGCCACCCTGGCATCCCCTGATGAGCATTTATAATGTCATAGCATCTCTTTCAGGCCAGGTACCGTCATATTTTAATAATAGTACCTACCACTGAATATTTTGCAATCAGAGCACTTGGTTTCTGTTGCGTTGACTTCTTTATATGGTGCTTTCCTGTGGGACTTCTGTTGTACTCTGTCTTCTGGTAGGTGGCATTTAAGCAGAAGACTGGCCCCACATTTGAGTGACTCGTTTTCCAATGTTAACCTCTATGTGACTTTGACTCTTTTCTTAATTTATTTTCTTACTCTCAACTCAGTGAAAATGCCGGAAATCTTCTCCCTTAGTAGAAATATCATGTCTAAAATTGGATGACTCCATATAAAATCTATATCCTTGGAAGAAAAGCCACTGTATTAACTTAAGATAGTTATTATAAAGTGGCAGTAACATCACAACCATTTTTGAATTGAAACAATTTATTTAAAAGACTATGAAATCTTTCAACCTCCTAAAAGTATGAAGTAAAAGAAAATCAGATCTTGCGGGTATAGGGGAGATAGGCAAAGAAGAAAAAAGGGAGAAGACCATTGGGCTGTAATCATAGGTGTGGATCATGGTGTTAATCTTGCTTTTATTTGTTTAGCTTTTTGCTGGAAAGGAATGTGAAGAAAGAAGCTTCTGTTTATTTTTGCCACTTCCATTTTTGTAACTTCTTATGGCCTGGCAGAAAGAAATATGGTAATGTTTTAGAAATGTTTTGCCTTAAGGGGAACTTAGAAATCTTATCAGCACTAAGTATGCCAATTCTTTATGCCATTGCAAAGATTTATGAAAGATAAATACAAAGAAGGCCAAGTGCAAAGTTCAGCTTTGTTCTTTAACAGCTCGATTAGGGTGGTTCTGGGTCATTTACAGAACATTTCACACCTTTCCCTTTTTTCCATGCATATGACTCTTATTATAACCAGTTTTCATTGCAGCCAGTGTTATAAATTTGAATCTGGGTCTGGCACTCAGCCAGCATGTGATATAACCTTAAAGCAGATACCTTGTCCTCTGCCTACACTGGTGTCTCCCTCTGTAAAATGAGGATACTAATGCCCACCTCATTGGGCTGCTATAGGATCCCGAGTCAGCACGGAGGGCTTGACAGATGTCCGCCATCATTGTTATTAAAGAAAAGTAAGATCAGGAACACGTGGTAACTCAAACAGAACTATCTGTGCCCATTGATACAGGAATTTTAGCCCTGTGAATTGTGTCCTTTCTGATTAAAATATTTTTTGAAAGACTTTCATAGCCTTAGTAAGCTTAAAGAAGGTAAGCTTCTGTTGCCAGAATGATTCACTTAGTGGACCACTTCCCATCTACATGACTGAATGAACTATTACCATAATACTACCCCGGGATGAGCGAATGCAGGGAGAGGATATGAGTATATTATTAGGACTGCCCTATCCTTTAAGGATTTACCTTAAAGGGAATTGTAGGGGAAATGAAATATTCCATTTCTAGGGCGACATCTATGTGCCCGGCACCTGTCACTCAGAACATCTGCCTTTCCTTTCTACTAAAGTGTTTTGTGTGAGTTTTGTTGTCTTGTTTTGTTTTTATGAATCAGTCCTGAATTCCTTAATTTTTCCAAAAATAGCATTTTCCTTACATGTCCAGGATTTGAAGAGGGGGTGTCTTTCATTGATCAGATTTACTAAGTTGCTAGTGTGTACCAGGCAGTGTCCTGGGCTATAGGGAGTCAGAGATGACCGTCCTCAGGGGAGACACCAAGCAACAAAGAAGGAATGATGTGATAGGAGATACGAGAGAGTGCAGGTCTGAGACCAGAGTGCACAGATAGGACTGTGGGGCAGGCAGAAAGGTTCAGATGGGGAATCACGTGGGATGTAAAAGGTTTCTGGGCAGATAAGGAGGTTCTCTAAGAAGAGAGACCAGCAAAGAAAGACACTTCTTTGCCAATTGCATGGGGTGTTGATTTAGGTCAGTATGACTAAGCCCTTTAAGGGCAGGGATTGTCCCCATCAACTCATGGTAGGGCTGACTGCCTCCACTGGTCACATTACCTGGAGAAAACTGGGTTTTCAGTTTTTCAACAAGGGCGGGAAGTAGAGATGCCACTCTTTCTGCCCCTTACCTGTTCGTAGACATTGATCCTAGCAGCTCCTTCTCCGGGCCAGCTCTGTGCTGACTTTTCCTAAAAGGGATCCACTGAATATCTGAGGTTATTGAGGACTTTCTACCTTCTATTAAGGATCGTTGTAACTTTTATGACCTGCTAATTCTTAAAATAGACAACATCGAGAGATTTTATTATTATTATTTCATGTAAGAAGGTTTTTAGAAATATTTAGTTGTAGACTGTTACAAGCCAGTGTTTGCAAGCCATTAATTGGAGTCAGTTTCTAGTCCTTATAAGCCACTGAGTGGTGGTTCAATGTGGGAAGAGATACTGCATTCAAGAGAGAGAGCTATCTTAATGGGTTCTTTTCTTTTGTGAAATTTTAGATTTCACCACTGGGTATTTTTCTGTTGTTAGTAAAGATGTAATGAATCTCACTGAAACCAGACAGTCTTCATCTTGGCTCCCCAGATTCTTAATCTTTGTTTTGTTTTCCTGTTAAAATTAGTAACGTATTTACAATCAAAAGGTGATAACATTACCTCTTGTTTCCTGATTTTGAACACTAACACTCTTAGCTGTTACTTTTTATTCATTAGATTTTGTGGTTACAAAAGAGTCCTGGTATAGGATCCTTAAAAGCTGCAGAAGTTGTTCAAGTAGATTGAAAAAGAGCGTCTGACGTATTCAGGCTCAGAACAATTCTTTTTTTTTTTTTTTAATTGGAGTTCAATTTGCCAACATTTAGCGTAACACCCAGTGCTCATCCCTCCAAGTGCCCCCCTCAGTGCCCATCACCCAGTCACCCCCACCCACCTCCCTTTCCACTACCCCTTGTTCATTTCCCAGAGTTAGGAGTCTCTCATGTTTTGTCACCCTCACCGATATTTTCAGTCCTTTCCCTTTATTCCCTTTCACTGTTTTTTATATTCCCTGAATGAATGAAACCATATAATGTTTGTCCTTCTCTGACTGACTTACTTCACTCAGCATAATACCCTCCAGTTCCATCCACATCAAAGCAAATGGTGAGTATTTGTCGTTTCTAATGGCTAAGAGCAGCCCGGGTGGCTCAGCAGTCTAGCGCCGCCTTCAGCCCAGGGCCTGATCCTGGAGATGGAGACCTGGGATCGAGTCCCACATCAGGCTCCCTGCATGGAGCCTGCTTCTCCCTCTGCCTCTGTCTGCCTCTCTCTCTCTCTCTCTCTGTGTCTCTCATGAATAAATAAATAAAAATCTTTAAAAATAATAATAATAATAATGGCTGAGTAATATTCCATTGTATACATAGACCACATCTTTATCCATTCATCTTTTGATGGACACCGAGGCTCCTTCCACAGTTTGGCTATTGTGGACATTGCTGCTATAAACATCGGGGTGCAGGTGTCCTGCCGTTTCACTGCATCTCTATCTTTGGGGTAAATCCCCAGCAGTGCAATTGCTGGGTTGTAGGGTAGTTCTACTTTTAACTCTTTGAGGAACCTCCACACAGTTTTCCAGAGTACCAGTTCACATTCCCATCAGCAGTGTAAGAGGGTTCCCCTTTCTCCACATCCTCTCCAACATTTGTTGTTTCCTGTCTTGTTAATTTGCACCATTCTCACTGGTGTGAGGTGGTATCTCATTGTGGTTTTGATTTGTATTTCCCTGATGACCAGAGATGCGGGGCATTTTCTCATGTGTTTGTTGGCCGTGTCTGTGTCTTCCTCTGTGAAAATTCTCTTCATGTCTTTTGCCCATTTCATGATTGGATTGTTTCTTTGCTGTTGAGTTTAATAAATTCTTTATAGGAATCCCTGGGTGGCGCAGCGGTTTGGCGCCTGCCTTTGGCCCAGGGCGCGATCCTGGAGACCCGGTATCGAATCCCACGTCGGGCTCCCGGTGCATGGAGCCTGCTTCTCCCTCTGCCTGTGTCTCTGCCTCTCTCTCTCTCTCTCTCTCTCTCTGTGTGTGACTATCATAAATAAATAAAAATTTTAAAAAAATTTTTTTTAAAAACAAATTCTTTATAGCTCTTGGATACTAGCCCTTTATCTGATATGTCATTTGCAAATATCTTCTCCCATTCTGTAGGTTGTCTTGTAGTTTTGTTGACTGTTTCTTCTGCTGTGCAGAAGCTTCTTATCTTGATGAAGTCCCAATAATTCATTTTTGCTTTTGTTTCTCTTGCCTTCATGGATGTATCTTGCAAGAAGTTGCTGTGGCCAAGTTCAAAAAGGGTGTTGCCTGTGTTCTGCTCTAGGATTTTGATGGAATCTTATCTCACATTTAGATCTTTCATCCATTTTGAGTCTATCTTTATGTCTGGTGTAAGAAAATGGTCATTCTTCATGTGGCTGTCCAATTTTCCCAGGACCATTTATTGAAGAGACTGTCTTTTTTCCAGTGGATAGTGTTTCCTGCTTTATCGAATATTAGTTGACCATAAAGTTGAGGGCCCATTTCTGTATTCTCTATTCTGTTCCATTGACCTATGTGTCTGTTTTTGTGCCAGTACCACACTGTCTTGATGACCACAGCTTTGTAGTACAACCTGAAATCTGGCATTGTGATGCCCCCAGCTGTGTTTTTCTTTTTTAATATTCCCCTAGCTATTTGGGGTCTTTTTTTTTGATTCCACACAAATCTTAAGATGATTTGTTCCAACTCTGTGAAGAAAGTCCATGGTATTTTGGTAGGGATTGCATTAAATGTGTAAATTGCCCTGGGTAACATCACAATATTGTGAAAATGTCAATGTTACCCAGGGCTCAGAACAATTCTTGAGAGAAAACAATGTAAACAAAACTTTTGGCACTGCCTGCTTCAGGGGATTCCTCTAGTTGACCCTGAGCAGAGCTCACAAAAGAGGGATCACCTGCCAGTTCTTTTTAACAGTAGCAGCCACTGTGACAAATTTTACAAAAGTTACAGCCCCCTTTACTGAAACCTAAAAACAAAAAAGCCTCAGAGTAACAGAAACAAAATAGTAGTCCTGACAAAAATAGGAATTTGATTTGTAGTTTGCCCTCGCAGAGCAACAGGGGGAAGCCCTAACTTCAGCTAATATCAGAAGGACCGCATTTGGTCTTTAAGCTGTGCCTGTTTTTTGTTTGTTTGTTTGTTTGTTTTGTTTTGTTTTTTTTTAGCTGTGCCTGTTTAAAATCAAGATATGGGCAGCCCGGGTGGCTCAGAGGTTTAGCGCTGCCTTCAGCCCAGGGTGTGATCCTGGAGACCCTGGATCGAGTCCCATGTTAGGCTCCCCGCATGGAGCCTGCTTCTCCCTCTGTCTGTGTCTCTGCCTCTCTCTCTCTGTGTCACTCATGAATAAATAAGATCTTTAAAAAATAATAAAAATAAGTAAAATAAAATAAAATAAAGATGTAACAAATCTCTCCAGGCTGTTTTTTGTGCCTTGTAGAATATCACTTTAAGTTATGTGCTTCCCTATGATTGAGTCATTCGGGAACTCTGAGGATATTGGTAGCCCACAGACGCTTCCTTTTTCAAGGCTGGTTTAGAGTGTCATTTGACTTTGAAGAGCAGATCCTTTCCAGAACTGAAAGTGAAATTGAATTAACCAGCTTTCGTTCAGTGACATTTGAAATTATGCCTGGTGTAAGAGATTAAGAATTAAAACATAGGGTACTCTCTAGCTTTGTTCTCCTGTGACCGTTTCCATTCCTGCAACTTCTCTGTGTTGTACAGGCCAAGAGCTGGCGGCCGCCCCCCTGTCCTGCTGCCCCGAGTTGTAAACACGTCTTTCGGTGTTGCAGTGGTGTCTGCGGTGTGTTGCTAATTATAAAAGTCACATGTCTTTCGCTTCCCCTCAAGAACATCCTCTGGCTTTGCAGTGCTGCCTCAGATGCCGAGATGGAGAACCAGAGAGCAGGGTCCTTACCCGCTGGGTGGCGCACAGCGCTCACCGACAGACTCGGGCCCTGCCTGCCAGAGGTGCCTAGCAGAGGCCCGGCAGTATTGTGACCCTTGGTCCCAAGGAGCAGGCCCAAGTGCTTCCCGTAGGGAATGTCTCTAACTCTCAAATTCAGTCAGCATCCCTTTGGTTTGTTGCGAAAATTGTGTGAAAAACATTGTTTTGAAATCTACAAGCTTTCTATAATCGAGACCCATATAAGGTAACATACACAAATGGAAATTTGGTTTAAGAAATTCTCTGAAGGGGGATCCCTGGGCTCAGGGGTTTGGCGCCTGCCTTCAGCCTGCGGCATGATCCTGGAGTTCCGGGATCGGGTCCCGCGTCAGGGTCCCTGCATAGAGCCTGCTTCTCCCTCTGCCTGTGTCTCTGCCTCTCTCTCTGTGTGTGTCTATCATAAATAAATCTTAAAAAAAAAAAAAAATTCTCTGAAGACTTAAGGGCTTGATTAGGAAGGGACAGTGAGTGATACATGATGGTTTGCTCAGTGTTAAAATGAATAAAAAGTAAAATTGGTTAGGTTAACTTGTGTAAGGTTTTTAGGAATAATTCTTGTTCCACGCTATTGACAATGTAATAAAGAAGTCATGTTTATATATTAACTAAATTTTTTGTGGATGCTATAGAATTTAATACAGTAATTTCTAAATTCAGACTAAGGCTGTCTGAAACCAAGATTAAGTTTCCAGCATTTTTTGTAAGAATTTTCCCCAATATATCATTCTTTTAAAGCCATTCCATTTTTAATGTAATTATCAAACGCAATTTTTAAATGGCTTTTATGTTAAACTTGTGGTAGCAATAAATTATATTACGATTAGCAAATGCTACATAGGTAGTTTGGGGTAAAATATAACCTAGGTTGACTTCATAGAGTTCTGTGTGGAAGTATAGACCACGTTACAGGTATTGGTGGACTTCTGCTTTTCCTTTTGGGACTTAGTGATACCACGTTTTTTGTTTTTCTGTTGATGATACAAAACGTACAGATAGGATTTTTTTTTATAGCAAATTGCATCTTTTTTGCTTCACTTTCATTTGCTTTATTTGCAGGTGTTGACTTTAAAATCAAGACTGTAGAGCTAAGAGGAAAGAAAATCAGATTACAGATCTGGTAAGTGGGGGATCTACACGCAGTAACCACCATGTATGTTCACAGTCTGTATGCCTGTCTGATAAAATTAACTGTTCAAGCTGGCTTGCCTCTCCTACCTTTCCTCTCCTTTGCTCATCTTTAAGTAAAATAAACAGTGAGAAAATTTAGGAAGTCTACCTGTTTCATACTTCATTTGCACGTGGGGAGTGGTGAAAGGAGAATGTCACTTTAATAATTTGGAGCCTTGATGCCTCTTTTCAAATCATTTTGACATACTAGCAAAATTGTCATCACTAAGATGATTGCTCAAATGCTTGTCTTCACATTTTTAAAGTGATTTTTGTTGGCTAGTATGCAAAAAAAAAAAAAAAAAAAAAAAATTCCATCACGTTCCAAACAAGATCTGTGCAGTTTCGAGGCAGATCACCCAGAGACAGTGGGGGCTGCCCAGGGGGGCTGCAGTGGCAGTATCACTGTGGGATGCGCATGCTCCCGCTGGACGCATGGCTCGTGCCACATGATGTAAGCCCCACTTGTACCAACTGGGAATGAATCAATCCAGGGCCGCTTTCTGAAGAGAAGCGCCCTTCTCACGTCATGACCAAGAGCAGCTAAACCAGCCATGTGGTAGCTGTGTGGCACCAGGAGCTTTCTGTGGGCTCCCAGTGGCCCGCCAGGGGCATGGGAAACGACCTGCGGGGTGCAGAGCAGATGCGGTGCTGGTTTAACCGTAGCACCACCGAGGGGCTCAGAGAATGCCCTCTGTTCTTCACCTCCCCGCTACTGTGTACTCAGCCTACTAACTCCTCTGCAGGTCCACCTCAGCTCTGAGTGTCTGTCCACCATGTGTGTGTTTGCTTTCATCTGCGTTACTTGCTGCCTCATCTGTGGCATCATCGGTCACCTAATGCTTGAGTGTTAGTGCCATGCCTTCATTCTTCACCCGTGCCCCCGTGTGGGGCACAGCTGCAGCCCAGCCAGCATTGCTGCCTCCCGGAGGTGTCTGAGGTAATGTCTTCATTTGGTCACCTGCGACTGTATAACCCACTATGAAGACTTTTGGGGTTGGGAGTTTGGGCTTTTGGTTTGATTATGAAACATTAACAGTCTTGCCCAAATACATGATGGCCAAAAAAAATGGGTGTTCATTTTATTAGCCCTTAATTGGAAAGCCCACAAACTTTGGTATTGCTGCCCATTGTTTTTGAACTCTGGAAGTGATGACAAAGTATCTCTCACATGAGCTGTTGTTTCTGATTATAAGCTCTCTAAGGTAAAGACAGTCTTTAAAAGGATCATCTGGGAGATGCCTGGGTGACTCAGCAGTTGAGTATCTACCTTTGGCTTGGGTTGTGGTCCTGGAGTTCCGGGATCAAGTCCCGCATCGGGCTCCCTGCAGGGAGCCTGCTTCTCCCGCTGCCTATGTCTCTGCCTATGTCTCTGCCTCTCTCTCTGTGTCTTTCATGAATAAATAAATAAATCTTTTAAAAATAAATAAAAGGATCATCTGAGGTACTTCACCTCTGTCTAGCACCTGTGGGTGAGATACTCTCTGAAGGAGATTATTGAACACAGGGGGATAGAGCTAGTATTAGAACGCCTGTGGAACTTGCTTAGTGAGTGACAGCAGTGTCTAAGTGATGACATCATGGCCTGTCTAAGCAGACATACCTTAATTACTGTCTTCATACTTCAGGTTTCATCTCAGGCAGCAGTAATCCAACCTATAAAAAGTCTGTCCAGATGTCCTGTGGCTCCCTGGAACTCAGCCCATTAATGTCTGGGCCAGTGACATTGGATACTTCTGGAATCTCAGGACAGAGCCTTTGAATCTTATCTGAAAGGGCTCACCTGTGAATCCCACCCTGTGGGGAAAAGTGTGCTGGTACAGTTCCAGGAAATACACAGGACACTCCGATACCATATTTCTCTTGGATGTAAACACATTCCCCACCTAACTCCTCCTCCTAACTCCCCTCCTTGACTCTTCCAAAGAACACAACTGAGGGAGAAAAACGAGATTCAGTGAATGTATTGAAAGGTTGATGACACGTTTTCCACAGGGAGCATCCCAGTGATTCAGTGAGAAAGGAGGGACTGAAGTTTTCCCAAAGGTGTTTTCAACAGTGAATAACATGTCCCCAAAATGCCCACCACTTGTTAATCACACAATACTCAAAGTAAGATTGGTGCCATCCAAGGTGCTTTATGTAAAGGAATAAATTTCCTTCATTTATTGTTACATAGTAGATAGCAAGTATGGGAATCACAGTTCACTATTTAATACATGACTCCTTTCAGAGTCAGAAGCCACGCCTGTGCTGTTGCTGTCATGGTCTGCTTTGTTGGGGGTGTGTTGTCACCACTTTGCCATCACAGTTGAGGGCCCAGGAGGAGCCTGTGTAGTTGGAGAGGGTTCTTCAAAGAGCCTCAGCGGCCTTGCTCTGCTAATAATAGCTGTGCTCTGATTTTCTAGAATGTCAGTCCATGAACATTCCCAGTTGGCTTTCACAGAGATCTGATTAGAAGAAATGCATTTTTTTTTCTTGATGATTTCTGGATATAGCCAATATGAGAAAATATTAACCAGAGGTTCCTGAAGTTTAAGATACCATAAGCTGTAGATGGCATTGTCACACTTTTATGCTACATTTTATATCATTGCCACATTTTTTTTTTCAGTCCCTGGATTATCTGTGGTCAGAAAAAGAGGACCACTTTCTCATCTCTGTACTTAAAAGTGTATCTTCACGTATGTGTGTAAGGCCTTTATGTAAGTGTAGCTAAAACAAAGTGTGTCAACTAGAATATAGCTTCATGAAATGACATTCAGATGCGGTCCTACAGATTAAACACAGGGAATTAACGTGTCATATATTGTCCCGTCCACCATGCCAGTCTTCCCTGTAGGGGATTTGGTTCTTATGCCAACATCAGGCTTATTTTCCATTCTCTGCTTGGATGAGGTGAGACATTTCATACACAGAAAATTAATAATGACATCTTTAAGTGGATATATTAAATGCAAGGAAGAATCTTTGAATTTTCAAAGCACGGTCATATTACAAAACTGGGGAAACAGGATTGCAGGAATTTTTCAATTTGCAAATTTTTCAAATTTTTCAAAATTTTTCAAAAAGCAGAGAGAGAAATAATCACCTCTTATTCCAGCTGCAGCAAATGACAGTTTAGCTGCCATTACTACCCTACAAATCTCTAGGAGTGGTCTCTTTATCATGACAGTGAAAACTCATATTTATGGAGATAAAGAAGGGAAATAATAGGATTCTGCATCTTCCCAGAAAGAAGCATCATCAGTGCATTGGTGTCTTCTTAGCATCTCATTTTTTGAGAAGTAGGAACTTGGTGGCACTTTTATGCTGCTGACACATAGGAGATCTGTAATAAGTACTTGTTGAACTGTGTCTGCATTTCATTTCCCTGTTCTTTGTATGTAGTAGCAGATTATTTATTAGGGGAAATAAATCAAGGAAAGGAGCTTCAGAGGACTAGACAGCATATTTGCACAACTCACATATTTTGGAAATAAGGAATAGTCCGTTTCTTAAAGGAAGATGCTTTCCTATCCCAAGCCTTCAGAGCCAGACACCAAAAGGTGGAATTTAAGGAATGACTTGACATGGGAGTGGCAAACTGGTTAATGTTTCCTTAACTGGCTGGTTAATGTTTTTGTAAACTGAACTTGCTGGCTTATTTGTGTTAGAATCCCTCAGATTTGCCTTTTGAGGTCTTGTTGTCTTCTGTTGTCTGAGTGAAAGCCAGCAGAGACAGCTGAT
Source organism: Vulpes lagopus (assembly GCF_018345385.1). Classification (NCBI taxonomy): domain Eukaryota; kingdom Metazoa; phylum Chordata; class Mammalia; order Carnivora; family Canidae; genus Vulpes; species Vulpes lagopus. The sequence continues at coordinate 111,187,462 of NC_054824.1, read as the reverse complement.
TTCTTAATGTTTCTAAGATTCCTGGCTGTGCCACCCAGGCAACAGGTGTTTTTAACTCCATCAGAAATGCCCTTTACTCTCCCTGTTCTTCAACTGTTGGCTTTTTAACACTTTTGAAATCTGCTGTAAGACATTGTGCCTTACATAACAATACTCTGTTACATCCAAAACTCTGTTAAAGATTTCATGGCAGGTCTTCATACCACATTTAAATAAATAAAAGCATTTAAAAATAAAAATAAGAAACCGTTATCTCTAATCTCACTATGTTGGAACCCGCAGTGTCTAGATTCTAATTCTTTGAATATGTGCAAATTAATGTCAGTTGAGTTATGCTAAATAGCCAGATTAAAGTTGCTTAGAATAAAGGCTTATTCTATTAAACTATTAAAGTATTGTGCTCACCAAAGATTTCAGAGTAGTAAAATGTAGTTTTTTTTCCTTTTTAAAGAAATGAGATATTGTTTCTTAACAGTATCAAAACAGCACAGCATATTTTTAAGACATTAAAAATATTTGATCAGATCCTAATTTGATCAAGCCGTAACTTGTGATAGAGTGGGAAACCATGCTCTGAAAGATTTAACTCTTTATTGATGCAAAAGTAATTATAGGGGCACCTGGTTGGCTAAGTCATTTAAGTGTCCGACTCTTGATTTCAGCTCAGGTCATGATCTCAGGGTTGTGGGATCAAGCCCAGCATCAAGTTCCATGCTGGACATGGAGCCTGCTTTAAAATCTGTCTTCCCTCGCCCTCTGCCTCTCTCCATCTCCCCAAAAAAAGTATTAGTTACACTCCTGTATGCCTAGGATTCCAGAAACAATTTTATCCATTGATTCCTTGTGTAAATGAAGTGGTATCTGCATCAGTTCCTTCTCACTAACCTTGAAGGTGCGATGCCCATTAGTGTGGTCTTTGAGGTTTTTAAGGAATCTTGAAGAATTCAGTTCCCATCTATCTAGATGGCATTTCTAGATCAAAAAATAGTTTATTTTGCCTTAAAGTGGCATCAACTGCCATATTTTAAACATGTAAACTTTTGTTCAGGACATGCTTAATGGCAGCACGCTGTGGGCTGGGCACCCTGCTGGACCCTGCTGGACAGAAACAGACTGGTCTCAGCCCTTTTGGGTGTTATAGTCAAAAGCAGCAGGGGATCCTTATATCCAAATGGCTTTGCTTTATGTGAAAATGAATTTGCCAACAAGCTTTTGTGTTTATTTGGCATAACAACAGGCATCACTAATGTGAACTAATTTGGTGGCAAGCTCAGTGATACCATCATTGCTGAAGGGAAGAGTATTTTAGGGATACAGTCCCACAAAGTGCACCTCAAGAGAAGTAGTCTTTGGTCAAATGCATTTGGGAAAAGCTACGCATTCTGTCCACTCCGCGGAAACCCACATGCCCCCATCATTGGAAGCCCTGACTGGCCTTTCAGGAAGAACCCTATCTGTTCACCGCATTGCCCCCTGGCAATGTTCCTGCCTGCTTGACCCACCTGTCTCACGTGGCCCTAGGGGGAGCATGCTGTTGAGTTCGGGTTCTGTGGGAAGAGCTAAATTACGGATCATCTTTAAAGAAATTTGTCTACAGATAAGAAGCCCTGCTCCATTGAGCTCATTCATAAATACATGATGGGTTTCAGCAGTTTCTTGGCTTATTAGATGGAGAAAATATGTCTTAGCCAGCTGCTGTACACTATTAGTATAAGCTTACATCATTCTTCACGTTGAAATGATCGACTTCAGCCTGGAGAATAAATACAGCTTCTGGCTTTTAAAGTAGTCAGATAATATTGAACTTCATCGTATTTGCAAAACTATCTGGTCTGTCCTACCTTCCCCTTTGACCCCTCTTCTGTTTTAGAAAGACTTAAGAAAATAATGAGACTGATTTTATAGTATTTTTCATTAGCAAGCGAGTCTTGGTCATCATCTCAAAAAATCAGATATAACCATTGATGTCGGTTAGAAGAGAGTTTGTAGGGCGCCTGGCTGTCTCAGTTGATAAGACATGTGACTCGATCTCAGGATTGTGAGTTTGAGCCCCACATGGGACATAGAGGTTACTTTAAAAAAAAAAAAAAGTTTGTAAGTTTGTAGATGGTGTTAAATTTCATCATTCTACACATTATTCTCTTATTTTCAAAATCTTGAGAGAAATTGGGACTGTTTTTGTCTGAATGTAACTCAGAAAAACTACCTCTCACCCCCCTACCCCCACTAATACTGATGCATATGCATGGATGTGACTAGAATCAGCCTGCAGGGGGGCAGGGCGGGGCCTCCACTCCTGTTCACATTGGAAGGTGGAGTTGCCCCCTCTGGTTCTTATTCGGGAGCTGATTTTTGCTGCTATTTCGTAGGGACACAGCAGGTCAGGAGAGATTCAACAGCATTACCTCAGCTTATTACAGAAGTGCCAAGGGGATCATACTAGTATATGATATCACTAAGAAGGAGACTTTTGATGATTTGCCAAAATGGATGAAGATGATTGATAAGGTAGGTGTTGCCTTTTCCTGTGAGACCTATATTAATCTCATAGATAGAAAGGCCTCAAGCATCAGGGCCCCATTAGGTACTCAGTTTGTGAATCTGCTGAGGTCTTGAGATCAAATGCTCTCCCCTTTTCATACTTGACTCTTGCTTTTTACCTTTTTGTGAGTTTCTCGAGTACTTGCCCTGCCCAGTCCACACCAGGCCTCATCAGGCGGGCACTGTTCTGCTCCCCACGTGCCACACTGAGAAAGAGACCGAGACCCCTGAGTACTTGGCCAAGGTCATACTGTCCAGGTGTCTTTTCTGCAGCCTGTCTCAAGTAGTTGTTTAGAATACCCCCAAAAATTCAATGAGTTATTCAAGAGAGTTTATTTAGTCTTTTTAAAGAGAGATCCTACTGTATCTATATGTTTTTTTAGAACTTAGAAACCTAGCTTTTTTCTGATCATAAGATTAATGATAATCTTGTCATGATAGAAAAATTTGGAAAATCAAGCACAAAAATAAATTTAAAAATGTATCGTTCTGCCATTCTGAAAAACTGAATTGAATCCATATACCATGTAGTTCTGCAGCCTGCTTGTTTCACTGAATATCCTATCATGCTATTAATGTTCTTCCAAGCATAGGTGGTTTGGGTTTATCTGAATGGCTGCATTCTTTTTATGTACCGTAACTTATTTCATTCTCCATCTATTCTGTTGGACTTTCTTCAGTTGATGGCCATTTTAAGTACAGGGCTTTGCCTGTCTTGTGAATCGTTTGCTCTGGAAGATTCTTAGAAATTATCATCAGAGGCTCAGAGTGTTGTGGTTCATAATGCCTGCTAGCACATCACTTTCTAAAGCCCTAAGCCCCATGAGGACAGTCTCCGACCCCACCTGAGTCGATCCCACCTGGGACAGGGCCGGGGACAGGGCCACTGCTCAGAGACTGGGGGAGTGGATGAACGCACAATGATCGCAAAGCAGCAGACGTGTTTACGTTTTCTGTCAGTATATGACACTGCCCACCTTTGAAATGCAGCTTCTTTTAAAATTCCACAGTATGCTTCAGAAGATGCAGAACTTCTCTTAGTTGGAAATAAGTTGGACTGTGAAACTGACCGAGAGATCACCAGGCAGCAAGGTGAAAAGGTGAGAGAAATGGGGAGAAGGGACATCACTGCCCACACGTTGTGCGGTTAGCAGGTGGTAGATTTTTTTCTTTAAGTAAATGGTTTTTTTAATTGCCAAATAATTATACAGTCACATCCTTCTCATTTGTTTGGATTTAAAGGAGCAGGGAGTTTTAAAGATCATTTCGAGATTGGGGGGGGGGGGGGGCACAGTGTCTGCATCAGTATATACTACATTGTTCTCTAACCCAACATTTTCTACAGAGAAACGTTCTTTAATCCATAAAATTGCTTTCATGACTTGCGCTCTGGTATTGCACCCTTCCGTGGAGAATTGAACTCCTTGAGCGTAAACGGGGCTTTGAAAACCTGGCGCCCTCCTCCCATAAAGCCAGAGCGCAGAACGCTGTGATTCCCCCAGTCACAGGCCACCTGGCCGCACGCACCACTGCATGGCAGGCCACATGGAAAATGTGAATCTGTGTTCTCAGTTCGCGCAGCAGATAACCGGGATGCGGTTCTGTGAAGCCAGTGCCAAGGATAACTTCAATGTGGACGAGATCTTTCTGAAGCTTGTCGATGACATTCTGAAAAAGGTAAAACAATTACAGCAGTCAGCTGTCTCATCTGAAACCTTTTGTTCCCTTCATGATGCTTTGGTTGATAATGTTTTCCTTAGAAAGAGAAGCAAGGTACTCACTCAGCAGTGAAGAAGCAGGTGAGATGGTTACGGTGGCCGGAGGCTTCCAGCTGTGGTGGCCACCGTGTCCCACCCAGGGCGTCTCCGTGTCCACAGTTGGTGTCCAGTAGATTTGCTGAGCCCTAAAGATGGTTGCAGGAAGTGACTGGAGCAGGTATAACAACAGGCCGTGTTTGTTTGACATTTGCTTTTGGTTTTTTTCCCCATTTTCCCACAATAATTAAGATACAGACCGTGGGGACCTGGGGGGAGCCCCTGCCTCACCCTCAGTGCGGTGCTCCCTGCAGGGCCTGATTCCATTCCCTAGGCCTTTCCAGGACACGAAGTTGCAGGAAAATTGCTAGACAGCATCGTCGAACAGCAGTTTCTTCAAGCATCTATAGGCTTAAATTCAAAGATTTTTTAAAAAGAACTTTCCTTGGGTTTATGTTGTTACTACATATAATCTGCTAATCCAAACATAATTCAGAAGCTCCTAATAAAAGGATTGTTTAGGGGATTCCTGGGCGGCTCAGCGGTTGAGCACCTGCCTTCCGCCCAGGGTGTGATCCCAGAGTTCCAGGATCGAGTCCCACGTCGGGCTCCCTGCATGGAGCCTGCTTCTCCCTCTGCCTGTGTCTCTGCCTCTCTCTCTGTGTCTCTCATGAATAAATAAATAAAATCTCTTAAAAATAAATAAATAAATAAAAGGATTGTTTATCTAATTGTTAAGAGAAGTTATTTCTTCCCTTAGTAATGCTACCCCTGAGGGTGCAGAACCATTTTTTCCCTGTATTAATAATACATTAGATTTCCATTATCACAAAGTTCTATGAAAATACACGTTTATGAGGTAGATCCATCCGGTTTCTTTTACCATGCAGTATGTCGAGGACTGGCCAGTGTTTGTGCGTGACACACAATACCCTGAATCTGGTTTTAATTTTTGTGGCTTCATATTTGAGCGTCTAGTTCAACATCGATGATTGGAGATCTTTATGTGAAACTCCTTTGCTCCCATGTGACTGTGTGGTCTGCAGAGCACTTACACCTACAACGCGTGGTTAAATAAATGTGTTTGTCTTTTTTCCTTTGTCCTTAAGATGCCTCTGGATATTTTAAGGAATGAGTTGTCCAATAGTATCCTCTCGTTACAACCAGAACCCGAGATTCCACCAGAACTGCCTCCACCAAGACCACACGTTCGATGCTGTTAATTTGCTACTTTGGAGACAAAGTGGAAATGATTCCTGGAAAGGGGAAAATGTTCTCTTCTGCACTACAATACAATCATTTTGACGATTTCCTTTCGCACTTTGTAATCCAAGTCAGAGCTCTACACTAACTTGTAAATATGCAAATATGCAATCCTGGGTAAGTTTTGGTTATAAATTCCATATTTCCCTCCAAATTATATTTCATTCATTATCCCAGCATCTGTTGTACATACACTGGGAAACATAGTACTTCTAATATGAAGAATGGGAGAAATGAAAGGTATAATGTTTCTTGAAATAAATAATTGTCCTCGTTAATTATAGTATGAGGACCGAAGACATTCTGATAAGAAAGAAAGTGGTGCTTTGCTTACCGTTTTAAAGAAAATTTGTAAAACTAAAGACTTTTTGGGAAAAAAAATAAAGCTGTCATAAGTGCTTTTTCTTTATTTACAAGACATTTCCCCCAGACGTAGCATCTCTGAAGTATGGGAGTATTTCTGCCACAAAGCAAAGCTCCATTCACAGCCGTATTTGAAGGTTATTTATTAATGTCAGTGTCACCGTAGAGTACTGCTAGTTAGAGGGTTGGGGTTTGACTTGGTCCTAAGGCCGCAGAATCTCTCTCATGGTTTCCTGTTGGACATAACCCTGTGCTTTTAAGAACTGCAAAGATTCAATAAAGAAAGAAGTGTTTTTGAGACTATAGAAGAAGATTTTAAAACAACGCTGCTGTCCTAAACAAATCCTGTTTAAAGGAATTTTAAAGAGATACATTTTACTATATCAAAGAACATACGTATTTACCTAAACATTCTATACCTTTGTAATGATAAAACTTCTCCCCTTTACGGTGAAGCTTATTCCTATTAAGCCTAGACTGTGTTCAAAAGAATTTTTTTTTTTTGGTCTGATAATGAATTTGTGAACTCTATCTTTGGTATATCTTTTATTAAACTGCACTGTTTTGTTTAGTCAAGGTAAATAAGTAATTATGTATTTGAATAACTTGGCGTGTCTTGAGTGTTGTGATATGAAAAGCATTGTGGTCTTTCTACACTAATGAAGTGCAAATAAAATTTTGTATTTATGAATGACAGTTGAGTTGCCACATTTCTTTGTGGAGTTGCAGATTGTACACCAGACAGTATTTTTCAAAAGCTTCGCATCTTAATCTTTGGAGCATTTTAGAGAAGAAAAATATAGTATCCTCCACTATGGAGGATACAGGCTGCTTCTCAAAAGTTAAACCTAAAACTATAATATGATCTGGAAATTCCACCTCTAGGTACATACCAAAATAAAAACAGAAAGCAGGGGCCCAAAAAGACTCTTAACACACCAGTGTTCAGTGTTCATAGCATTATTCACAATAGCTAGAAGAGGGAAACACACCAACCAGATGCCCATCAACAGGTCAGTGGGTAAGCCTAAGTGGGCTACACGTGCAGTGGAGTATTGTTCACCCTTAAAGAGGAAGGACATTCTGACCCCGCAGCACAGCATGGACCAACCTTGGGGACATTCTGCTAAATGCAAGAAGGCCAGGCATGGAAGGACAGGATTCCATTTATATGAGGGACCTAGAGTAGTCAAATTCATGGACCAAGTGGAATAGTTGTTGGCAGGGGCTGGGGGAGGGGGGATGAGGAGTTAGTGTTTAATTGGGAGCAACTTTAGTTTGGGAAGATGAAAATGTTCTGGCAATGAGTGGTGGTGGTGATTACACACAGTGTGAATGTGCTTAGTGCCTTTGAACTGAACACTAAAACACGTATATACTGTCCTCGAGAAAATGTTCTTGTTAATGTTTGTACCTTTTACCATTCAACTGTCAGATGTAGATCATGGGGATTAGTTACCTATTACTGCCACCCTCGTGGCTGTGCTCTGTGGTGCGGCGCTGGGACTCTAGAACATTCACCAGACCCTCCTCTTTGGGTCTGGGTGGGAGAGCTTGACGGACTAGGAAGGAGAACAGGAGGGATTTGCTTATCATTTTTTCATTCCAGTCAGCTCCCTAGAGGAATAGCCCAGGCCGGGCATCCAGCCACCAGCGTCCTCTCCCTTCACCACACACTGGGCAGACTGGGGCAAGTCCGTGTCCTGCCTGCCTGGCCCCAGCCCCAACCATCCAGCGCCTGCTGACTCCCTCTTCAGATGTTTATCTGCCCAGCGGGTCCTGCCCCTGCTCGGCATCAGCACCTGCCAGGCTGGCAGCGCCCCCAGGGCTCAGGCCGGGCCTGTCTGAGCTCCAAAGTTTGGGTAATGCCCCATCTTCCGATCTGCTGCCCCCAGTACTGGCAGCCATTGTAGCTTCCTTCAGTTGTCTTATCAGCGGATTGCCCTAGCGTTCCCTCTGTGGGTCAGCATGTTAACAGTGATGTGCCTAGGACGCCTGGGTGGCTCAGCAGTTGAGTGTCTGCCTGTGGCTCAGGGTGTGATCCCGGGGTCCCGGGATCGAGTCCTGCATCAGTTTCCCCATGGGGAGCCTGCTTCTCCCTCTGCCTGTGTCTCTGTCTCTCTCTGTGTCTCTCATGAATAAATAAAATCTTTAAAAGAAAAAAACACAATGATGTGCCTACTATAGATAAGAGGCTCTTATGATTTGTCTACCTCTCTGATTTTGTCTTATTTTTTTCTCTCTTCCCCTATGATCCTGTTTTGTTTCTTAAATTCCACATATAAGTGAGATCATAAAACTGTCTTTCTCCAATTAACTGATTTCCCTTAGCATAGTACCTTCTAGTTTCATCCACCTTATTGCAAATGGTAAGATTTTTTGATGGCTGAGTAGTATTCCATCGTATATCTGTACCACCTCTTTATCCATTCATGGAGGGAAGGTGGGTGCAGGGGTCGGGTAACTGGGGGACAGGCATTTAAGAAGGGCGCCTGATGGAATGAGTACTGGGTGTTATATGCAACTGATGAATCACTGACCTCTACCTCTGGAACTAATAATACACTATATAATAATTGAATTTAACTTAAAAAAATAAAAGTTGAGCATTAAATTAAAAAAAATTGTCGGGATCCCTGGGTGGCGCAGTGGTTTAGCGCCTGCCTTTGGCCCAGGGCGCGATCCTGGAGACCCGGGATCGAGTCCCACGTCGGGCTCCAGTGCATGGAGCCTGCTTCTCCCTCTGCCTATGTCTCTGCCTCTCTCTCTCTCTCTCTCTCTCTCTCTGTGTGACTATCATAAATAAATAAAAAATTAAAAAATAAAAAATAGTCTTAAAAAGTTTGAAAAAAGGCAAAACCCCACAATAATCTGGCTAGTTTCCTATAGCTAATCCCTCTTTAAAAATGCCTGATTTCCACCTGTTTTCCTGGCCACTGGGGGACGTGGTATTGGGAGGGGTCTCAGGAAACCTGCTCGAAAGAGTTTAAGGAAAGAAAAGTTCTCTTGCCGTGGGCATTTGCGGCTACCTCAGTGATCTGTGGCCTTTCATATTTACAACTAAATCTTTGCTCCTGCATCTATGTCTGTCTGCTGTAGTATCAGCAGAAGCACCCTTGTTTTCAGTGAGGTAGTTTTGGGGTTAAAGGTAGGACTTTGGGATGCCTGGGTGGCTCAGCAGTTTAGCGCCTGCCTTTGGCCCAGAATGTGATCCAGGAGACCTGGGATTGAGTCCCACATCGGGCTCCCTGCATGGAGCCTGCTTTTCCCTCTGCCTGTGTCCCTCCCTCCCTCTCTCTCTCTCTCTCTCTCTCTCTCTCTCTCATCTCTCATGAATAAATAAAAATCTTAAAAAAAATAAAAAAAAAAATAAAGGTAGGACTTTGCAAAGTGTCTTAGTGTGGTTTACAGCTCTTGCCTTTCATTAAATTTTTATTCTCTAGGTTTCTACTATGTGTTTAGGGTTCTTCTCCAATCAGTAGGATTGTAAACAGTGTGACTAGGACGTTTCAGGGTCCTCTACTATAACCCTCCATAATTCTTTAGGGCTGGTTATTCATTGTCAACTCTGTGACAGTCCATCAAGTGAGAAACTGAAACTCAATGTCATCCCTCTTGATTTTTAGAAGGGACTCTCAGTCCATGAAGGAACTACTTGAAGCACAAAATATTCCAGACAGTTTTGGAAATGTATGTCCAGAAGCGAAGCCAGTTTGACACTTAGCCTGTGGTTATATAATACAGCAGAATTCTACGGAAAACACATGGTATAAAATGGTAAAAATTCAAACTGTCAAGCAGGTGCAAAGAAATGCTGACTTCATTGAGTTAGACTACACCACTCTACTTCCTGACATTGCATCTCAGGAGATTATTCCTTGGCAAATGCAAGTTCTCTGGCATCCTCAATATGGTAATAAAGTCAAACATAATGGCCATCTGCCAAAGGAAGCACAACCGGAATAAATGAAGCCTCTAACACTGAAGTGTCAACATGCTTATTAATGATGTGTGTGCCGGTGTTCATGGTTACTTATATGAGGACATGCAAATCCCAAAGTGTCACTTTGTATAAATGTCTTCATTACAGTATGGAACTATATGGATTCCACAATAGAGAGTATCATGATGTAAAAGGGTCCCAACACTAACAGTATATGTATATCCCATAATAAACTTTAATAACAAAACAAAACAAACAAAAACCGCTGTTTTTATAGCTCATTGTCCTAGATGAGTGCTCATTGGATTCTCAGAAACTGAGATGAGTAGAGAGACTGGTGTAAAATGAATTTGTAATTGTCCGTGTAGACGGAGAAGAACAAAGCCCGTGGATTTCCTATAATAATCCCGGCATGCAGCAAATACTTAGTAATTAGCTATTACTGCGTAGCTTTTTTTTTTTTTTAAGATTTTATTTATTCACGATTGACACACAGAGGCAGAGACACAGGCAGAGGGAGAAGCAGACTCCCTGCAGGGAGCCCAACGTGAGACTCCACCCACCCTGAGATCACGCCCTGAGCGGGAGGCAGACACTCAACCACCACCGAGCCACCCGGGTGCCCACTGCTGTAGCTTTTTAAAACCCTTTATTTTTTCATATTTTTAGACTGACAGGAAATTGCAAAAAATAGTACAGAGTCACCACATACCCTTTCCCTAGTTTTCCCTGATGACATCTTCTAGAACTATAGCACAATTATCAAAACTGGGACATTGACATTAGCACAGCACTATTAACCAAACTACAGACCTTATTCCAAATTTACCAGTTAATTTTTGTTTTTAATCACCATATTATCTTTCCAGAATCTCTTCTTCTTTCTTGGATTCTGTGGCCCCTAATGTCAGTGTCCTCAGAATATGTCTTAGCATCTCCCTTGGTTTGTGTTGTAGGCATTATGCTCCCCAGCAAGTGGCAGGCCTTTGGGCTTCTATCCAATGGTCATTTCTTCACCTCTTTCATTTTGTTCAGGTATTGAATGGTCCTGTGCTTCTGGGAGCAGCCATGAAGGGGGGTGTGTGTGTGTGAATCTTAACCAGTGTACACTCACCATAACTCCCTCACTTCCCTGAGGATTGTTTAGGGATGGGCAAGTGACTACATTGAGTTCAAGCCCACTGGTGGTTTCTCTTTTACCTTAAAAAAGGACTCTCACACAGATTGTCTGGTGCCTCTGGAATTAGTCATCCTCAGGATTGCTTGGAACTGCAGCAGCCATCTTGGACCATAAAGAAAATCTCCCAAAGAACAGTCAAAATACCAGAGAAAATAGATGAGGAAAAGAAATGACACAGGCCCTTCAGTTTAAGCGCCACTGAGTTAATTGTATCATCTTGCTATGTAAGATAAAAGCAGCTTATACCACTTTTAGTTTGAATGTTCCTTACTAACAGCTGAAAGCCTCCCCACTAATAGCCCAGGCATCTAGCCTCAGCCCACTTTTCAGTGTATACATTCACCCATGCCTATGGTTCCAGCCCCCACCTGTATGCCAACGGCTTCTACGTCTCTAGCCCAGATCCCTCATAAATCGGGCTACCTACAGACACCTCCACCCTAGTTCGCCAGACCCCTCAAACTCAACTGACATGAATTAAAAACTGATATCACCTTCTATTGATGAGCCAGCCCCCTAACCTGTCCTGTATTCTGTGTCTCAATGAAAGAACTACTATTTACCAAATTTCCCAAATATGAAACTTGAAAGTGGCCCTAGACCTCTCCCTTTTCTATCCTCTGTATCCAAATGGCCTCCAAGCTCCATTGAATGGAGTCTTCTCTCTAGCCTGAATTATCTGAAGCTTCATGGTTCCTTGTTTGCATTCTTACAACAGTCACTGATTTGTATATATATTGTAATTATTCTCCCTGTCTAGAAAAACAAAAACAAAAACCTCTCAAGTCAAATATGACTATTTATTAGATTCCCTTTTATTGCCCAAACACATTCAGAATTCCCATTTTCTCTAGAGTATTCTAAGTGGAGAGATTTTTTTCCCACAGATCTACCCAAGATTCAGAGAGTACCTCCAATCATTTGTAGCATTATTTCCTCCATTTGAGCTTCAATGAGATTAGGTGCTTGTCCAGATCTGCAGAACTAGCAAGAGGTAGAGCTAAGACCTTGCAAGCCCCAAGTCTTTAGACTTCTTGCTGCCTTCTCTCACACTCTTTGAAAAGACTTAGTAACACTTTGGGTTAAATATATATGTAAGCATGCCTTACCTATTTGTATTAACCACTCATTGGGCAATTGATTTCCTGCAAAGGGAAAGATGGTCCAAAAAGTTTGTGTTCTTATAGCCATTATAGTTTCCTAAAGTCAGTGTGATTACAGCACAAGCACTGCCTTTAAATATCTTTCTAAAGCAAACATAAATAGAAAACAACTATCAAGATGGTGAAATTTATTCCACCCATATTAATAATTATATTAACTGTGGACAGTCTAAATCTATACAATAAAAGATAGAGATTGGGGCAGCCTGGGTGGCTCAATGGTTGAGCATCTGCCTTCAGCCCAGGACGTGATCCTGGGGACCCAGGATCGAGTCCCACATTGGGCTCCCTGCATGGAGCCTGCTTCTCCCTCTGCCTGTGTCTCTGCCTCTCTCTCTCTCTGTGTGTCTCTCATGAATAAATAAATAAAATATTTTTTAAAAATAAAATAAAAGATAGAGATTGTCCTCTAAAAAAAACAAGACCTAACTATATACTGTGTACAACAAATGCATTTATAAATATGACAAAGATAAGTTATAAGTCAAAAGATGGTGAGATGTCATGAAAACACTAATCAAAAGAAAGCTGGATTGTTTATATTAATATCAGAAAAAATAGATTTCAGAACAATAAGTATTACCAGGAAAAAAAAGAGGAGCATTGTATCATGATAAAGGAATCAATTCACCAAGAAGACAACAATCTTCAACTTGAATGCACCTAACAACACAGCTTCAAAATACATGAGGCAAAAATTGGTAAAACTGAAAGGAGGAAAAACACAGATCCACAATTGTAGTTAGATTTCAATGTTCCTTTCTCTATAATCAATAGGACAAGCAGACAGAAAATCGGTGAGGCTATCAAAAACCTGAACAACAGGTTAACCTAACTCAACCCCATCCAAGAACAGAATATATGTTCTTTTCAAATACACATGAAAGATTTATCAACATAGATCCTATTCTGGGCCATAAAACAAACTTTAACAAATTGAAAAGAAAGGAAATCAAAGGTAGTTTGCTGGCTCAATTAGAAGAGCATGTATCTCTTGATCTTGAGATCATGAGTTTAAGCCCCAAGTTGGGCACAGAGATTACTTAAATAAACAGTTTTTTTCAACAAACTGTTATTTTTAAATAATCGCTATACCCAACTTGGGACTTGAACTCATAATCCTGAGATCAAGACTCGCGTATTCCAACTGAGCCAGCCAGGCATCCCAAAATTTAAACTTTTTTTACACACACAATATGTTCTCTGACCATAACTGAATTAAACTAGAATAATAGAAAATGTCTGTAAAGTCTCTAAATAGTTGGAAAATAAACAATACACTTTTAAACAACCCATTTGTCAAAAAGAAATCAAAAGGGAAATGTAAAAACATTTTAAATTGAATGAAAATGCAAATACAATGCATCAAAATTTGTAGGAGGTAGCTAAAATAGTATACAGAAGAAAATTTAAAGCATTAAGGGCTTATATTAGAAAAGAAAGAAGATCTTGGATAACTGATCTAAGTTTCACTTTAAGAAACTAGTGGAGGGGGGATCCCTGGGTGGCGCAGTGGTTTGGCGCCTGCCTTTGGCCCAGGGCGCGATCCTGGAGACCCGGGATCGAATCCCACATCAGGCTCCCGGTGCATGGAGCCTGCTTCTCCCTCTGCCTGCTTCTCCCTCTGCCTGTGTCTCTGCCTCTCTCTCTCTCTCTGTGACTATCATAAATAAATAAAAATTAAAAAAAAATAAAAATTCTTCATTAAAAAAAAAGAAACTAGTGGAGGAAAAGCAAATTAAACTCAATGCAAAAAGAAGCAAATAATAAAGATGAAACATAAATCAATGAAATCAAGAACACAAAAATAATAGAAAAAAATCAATAAACTAAAAACTGAATCCATACAACTCAACACAACAAAAATCAAACAACCCAATTTTTTTAATGAAAAAAAATAATCATTAGGAAAGTCCAACACAAACTTACAATGAGATACCACTTCACATTCATTAAAATTGCTGTTATCAAAAAACCAAAATAACAAAAGCTGGCTAGAATGTGGAGGAAAATTGCAACTTTTATGCACTCCTAGTGAGAATATAAAATGATTCAGCCTCTCTGGAAAGTGGTATGGTGATTCCTCAAAATATTAAATATAGAACTGCCACATGATCCAACAGTTCTACTTCTGGGTTCATGCCCAAAGAAGGGAAAGGGACTGAAACAAACATTTGTACATCCGTGTTTATAGCAGTATTATTGAAAATAGTCAAAAGGTGGGAGTAACCCACACAGTGCCCACTGATGGATAAATGAATAAACAAGATGTGGTATGTGATAGGTACATAAAATGGAATGTGATTCAGCCTTAAAAAGGAAGGAAATTCTGACACACGTTACAACATAGATGAACCCTGAAGACATTACCCTAAGTGAAATAAGCCAGTCACAAAGGACAAATACTGACAAATTATTCCATTTATATGAAGTACCTAGAGTAGTCAAATTCTTAGAGACGGAAAGTACAATGAGGGTTACCCAGGGCTGGGGGAAGGGGACAGGGAGTTAATGCTTAGTGAGTACAGAATTTCAGTTGGGGAGGGAGGATGAAAAAGTTCTGGAATTGGATAGTGGTGATGGCCGCACAACAATGTGAATGTACTTGATGCCACTAAACTGTATCCTTAAAAATAGTTAAAATGGGAGGCACCTGCATCAGTTAAGCTTCCAACCCTTGATTTTGGCTCAGGTCATAATCTCACGGTTGTGGGATTGAGTCCCACATGGGACTGCCTGTTCAGTGCAGAGTCTGTTTGGGATTCTCTCTCTCTCTCTCTCTCTCTCTCTCCCTCCCTCCCTCTCCCTCTGCCCTTCCCCCCAACTTGTGTTTAAAATAAACAGTGGCTCAGTGGTTGAGCGGCTGCCTTTGGCTCAGGTCGTGTGATCCCAAGGTCCTGGGATCAAGTCCCACAGTCGGGCTCCCCACAGGGAGCCTGCTTCTCCCTCTGCCTGTGTCTCTGCCTCTCTCTCTCTGGGTATCTCTCATGAATAAATAAATAAAATCTTTTAAAAATTGTTTAATAAGTTAATCTTTTAAAAATAGCTGAAATGTAAATTTATATTATATATATATATTATCACAATAAAAGTTTTAAAGAAATGAGGGGTAAATATCTTTGAAAAGATCAGCAAATTGATAAACCTCTAGCCAAATTCATCAAGAAATACAGAGAAAAGGGACAAGTTATCCATATCTATACTCAAAGAGAAGACATCAATACAGACATTAAAGACATTAAATAGGTTTCATTAAATGAAACCTCCTAAATTATTCTATGCCCATAAATGTGACAACTTAAATTAAAGTGAATGGATTTCTTGAAAACACAAACTGCCAAAAGTCATTCAAAAGAAATAGGGAACTTTCTCAACTTGCTAAAGGTTACCTACAAAAAAACAACAGAGAACTTCATACTTGATGGTGAAATATCGATTGCTTTCCCCCTAAAATTAGGGACAAGCCAAAGATGTTTGTTCTTTAATTAGTAGCATACTAGATGTCCTAGCCTGCAATAAGGCAAGAAAAAGGAATAAAAGGAAATGCATACAAACAAAATTGTCTCTATTCACATATGGCACAATTGTCTACATAGAAATTCACCGAGAATTTATAACAAATTTATGAGAACCAATAATAGACTTTAGCTAGGTCACAAGAAACAAGGTCAATATACAAAAATCAACAGTATTTGTATTTGCTAGCAATAAACATTTTGAGATTGAATTTTATACCATTTAAATAGCACCCCTCCCCAAAAAGAGCCAAGAAATTCTTAGGGACAAATCTTTTTTTTTTTTTCCTTAGGGACAAATCTAACAACATATATGCAAAATCTATATCCTAAAAACTATAAAATCTTGATTTAAGAAAAAAGATCTAAATAAATGGAGAGATTGCTGCTTTTATGGATTAGAAGTCTCAATATGTCAAGACATCCACTCCCCAGACTTGTCTATGGATTCATTGTCAATCTGATCAAAATCCCTACAGGAGTTTTTGTAGAAATCAACAAGCTAATTCTAAATTTCATATGTAAAAGCAAATGAACTGGAGTAGTCAAAGCAATTTTGAAGAAGAACAAATCTAGAAGACTCACATTATTTAAGACTTAATATTTCTAAATCTTAACTATAAATCTACAGTAATAAGACATGGCAGAGAAGAAAGGATAGACACATAGATGAGTGGAACAGAATTAAGTCAAGAAATAGACCCACAGATATAAGGTGAATTCATTTTTATGTTTTTTTATTTTTGAATTCATTTTTAACAAATGTGGGAAGAGGCAACTCAATAGAAAAAAGATAGGTTTTTTTTTTTCAATTAATGGTGCTGGAACAATTAGACATCCAGATGCAACAAATGAACCTCAATCTATCCCCCTCACCCTATGCAAAAACTAACTCAAAAAGGATCGCAGATCTAACTATGACACTTGAAACTACAAATATTCTGGAAGAAAACAGAAAAGTCACTTCCTTCTCCATCTCCCCCATGGCTGATCCGAAAATACCTTACCACAGCCTATTTTTAGAAAAGCCAGTAGAAGGATTCAGTAATTGTGCATAAACTGAATACCAAGAATGATGCTATATGGCCATCCGTTTCATCTAGCATTTTCATTAGGCTTTTTATTTTCCACCAAAAATCAAGACAGTCTTCCCATCTGCTTGGTGATTTAAAAACATATGGATTGCTCTTAATCAGCTCTGCAAATTACACACACTCCAAGCTGCTGAAATTGAACACAAGCTTCAAATATCTGCTGCTCAACTTTATAAAAAATTTTGTGATGCAGAGTTCAAAAGTCACACTCTCTATTCCTTTCTTTCCAGAAAGAAAAGGAATTCTATTCCTTTCTCTCCAGATCAAGGCAGCTCATAGGAGAGCTGGGTGTAGAAACCCATCGTCTTGACTCTGGGGATTGTCTCTATGCTTTGAAGTCATGCCTTCAACTAAATTGGAACAACTGTGGGAAACTTCTTTGGAATCCATTATTACCTTGAGTGAAGGGACGTTGTTGAGGACATTGTAAGCCTGAATTTCTTTTTCCCCCCCACTATATTGTAGTGTGTATATTAATTAGGCCACCTCAAACCCCTAGGGAAACTACTTGGACCATAAAATAATGAAATATCTTAGGGGTCCTGGAATAATCTTTGAAGTGCTTCTGCAATCATGCAAACTGTCCATTAGGAGGAGCCAGAGCACTAATGATTTTTTTTTAAAGACCCTGCCGGTTTAAAAAACATTTATGAATAGTACCATTATTTCTAAATTGGAGTCTTTGTTATTTTAATGTTTTCTACCATACATAAAAGGCATCATTTTGCTATACTGTATAACTTAGAAAAGGAAAGTAAATCTTTAAAACCATGCCCTACATTTTAGCAGTGATTTGAACCGACTAGTGAATTCAATTTGCACTCAGGAATTTTTCTAAATCTAAAGCTGAAGATCTTTATTCATAAAGAAGTGTTGGAGGTAGAGGCACCTTGGTGGCTCAGTGGCTGAGCATCTGCCTTCGGCTCAGGTCATGATCCCAGGGTCCTGGGATGGAGTCCCACATTGGGCTTCCCGCATGGAGCCTGCTTCTCCCTCTGCCTGTGTCTCTGCCTCTCATGAATAAACAAGTAAAATCTTTAAAAACAAAAACAAAAACAAAAAAGAAGTGTTAGGTAGAGTATGATAGTTTTCAAGATAATTCTTTTCATAAACTTTATTGTTTGCTTTTTATCTAGGTTTCGTTTAAGGAAAACAAAAACCTGTATTTTATTCTTTAAATCGACTTGACATTTGCTTTGGAAATTCTGGCTGTGGACAGCACTCAGATGTGACTCCTGGCTGTGGCATTTATGGCAGGAGCAGTTGAGAACAGGGCAGGGGACATAAGGGGTGGGTGGGTAAGGAATTCAAGCAGCAGGACAGGGATAGCCAAGGGATTGATTTCCACAAGGCAGGACAGCCCCTGCAGACTGGGAAAGAACTTTAGAGAGGACGCAACGTCAGGTACAGCATGAGGAACAGAGAAGCTGGAAGTATAAACTCCTCTGAGAAGGAGAGAAAGAGAGGGAGAATTTGAGTGGACACTCTAGCGAGTCATCTAAGTAGGTACCCTTGGCAAGGGTACCTCAAAGAGTCATGATCTAGCTTATACCACTTGGAAATAAAGGATGATTTCTCTTGCTCTATGATGGTGTTAGGTAATGAGTAGGTTTAGGATGTAAGAAAAGGGTACTAGCTCCTCTCTCCTTGGCAACTGGGGTCAGGCAGAGAGAGTGACTGGCGAGGCCATTGCGAGGTAAACAAAAGAAAGAGAGAAACAGGAGATGAGGAGAGAAAGATAGTTCTCTCTGGGCCTCTGAGAAGTTAGGGGAACTTCAAGAGGTGGCCAGCAGTAGGTACCAGAGGGACGACAGTCCCGTGGACTGGACAGACCAGCACTTCTCAGGGGCAGGCTCTCCTGGAGGTTTTTACTTTGGTTCTTTTTTGTCTTCATCATCTTTTATTTACTTTATCTATCTATCTATCTATCTATCTATCTATCTATCTATCATCTATCATCTATTGTCAGATTTTATTTATTTATTTGACACAGAGAGAGGCAGGGAAGGCAGAAGGCAGATGGAGAAACAGGCTCCCTCACTGAGAAGGGAGCCCAATGTGGGGCTCCATCCCAGGACCCCGGGATCAGGACCTGAGCCAAAGGCAGACACTCAACTGACTGAGCCACCCAGGCGCTCCATCATTTTTTTAAAAGATTTATTTATTTATTTTAAAGAAAGAGTGAGTGGGGAAAGGGCAGCGAGAGAGGGAGAGAGTCTTAAGCAGACTCCTTGCTGAGTGCAGAGTGTAATGCTCTTAAGCTCCTGACCCTGAGATTACGACCTGAGGCAAAACCTAGAGTTGGACACTTAACTGACTGAGCCCCCGGGGACTCCCAACTTCATCATTTTTATCGTAGAATAACATACATAAATCATTAGTTGTACAGCTGATAGACTTTTCTTGAAGTAAAGAAAGGATGGGACCAAAGTCTCAGAAGTACCCTCTTATACACTATCCTAACTTCTAACTCCATAGACTGGTTTGCTGGGTTTTGAACTTTCTTCAAATGGCTCATTCATAAGATGCTCTCTCATGCTACTGTGAGATTTATCTGTGTTGTCACAGTGAGTCATGGTGTGTCCATCCTCATTGTGTTATCCATTGTATGACTGAACTGTGATTTATCCATCCTATGTAAGTGGACATTTGGATAACTTGGGGTTATTAAAAATGGGGCTGATATGAACATTCCCGTTCATTCTTTTGGTGAACATAGGTATGCATTTCTGCTGTGTGTACCTAGGAGTGGAATTACCGGGTCATAGAGTGTGTATATTAGGCTTTAATGGATACTGGCAAAGATGTTCCCCATAGTATTGGTACCAATTTTCAGTGTGCATGTTTACCAGCAGCTCTATAATTAAGCTGCCCTATTTAATATTACTAAAAATAACAATTTATTATTTTATAACAAAATACTATAATTATTCAGTCACATAAATATAACTAGTAGTTATAACTACATTAATATAAATAACTTCTCAGCAACTTGAAATTGCCTATTTTTTTTTCATTTTCTCCATTCTGATGGCTATATAATGGTATTTCATTATGGTTTTAATGTTTTTTTCCCCATCTTTAGCCCTTTTTTCCTATCCATTGTCTGCATTTTACATATTGATTTGTAAAAGCTCTTTTTATATACTGGATACACACCTGAAACATTTTTATAGATATGTGAATGCACCAGCCAGAGCCCCAGGGAGAAAATACAAAAGGGTGAGCCCTCACTTGGTAGCAGTGGGGCTTCCTGGGACTGTGGTTTGGAGAGCAGCAGAGGCCAACACCATCTTGCTTGGATGAATTCCAGGAAAAGGGCTTAAGTTAAACTCAATACAAGGATATGTGACTTTGTGTTTTAATGGACAACTTCTCTGGCATATCTTCCAAAGAAAGTCACAAAATGTTTGCGGTTGGGGGTGAGCCATTCCTTCACATTGTGGTCCACATGATTTGTTGGCAAAGGGAGGAAGTTTCATATGTGGCTAATGAAACCCTTTAGTATGAGCCCATCCTGGCACTTAAGAGAGCCTTAGCATCGTTTCAGTGTTCTGGAAACAATAACATTCAGGTTCATTCGGATGAATTGATAAAGTGAATATCGTCCATTGTCGGTCAGGAGTTAGGGCTTTTCAGGTTAGCCTGTTGGGATAGTCAGGAAGGCTGAAGATTTTCTCAGCGATGACCCCGACTCAAGTTTTAATCCCACGCCTGCAGCAAACCAGCAGGCTGCCCCTAGCGTCCTCCTACTTCAACATCCAGAGCCAACTACTCACCCCAACCGGACCCCGGCATAGCTTGGGTCTCTGCAGGTGGATAAGAGTGGTCACACGGAGGAGAACGGATTTGACAAAACACACGAACACTTGCTGGTTTGGCCTTACCTGACAATAACTATCCTGGCTTTTTTTTTTTTTTTTCATTTTGTGCCTGGTATCATTGGTGACGACTACTCGAAACTGCCACTTAAATTCATTTCACATTACAAGAAAGGTCTGATTTCATAGGAAGAAATACTTTAAATTCAAGGCAGTGCAAAATCTCTAGCCATCTGCCAGCCCTGATAGAAAACTCTCGGTGTGCTCCTGGCTGAGGGCGGCTGCAGCTCTTCCATCGCTAACACAAGCCTGGCTTTGTCATTGCCAAGGTCGCTCCCAGCCCCTGCCTGTCACTCACTGCCCCAGGCTGCAGGCTGAGGGAGTTGCCTCCGATACTTTCATATACTCTCTCCCTTAGTTCAAAAGATGCAGGTTGTTCCCTTTTTTCTCTGCCTTTTGTCCTTGGGTGGGATTTTAATCTCCACCACGATACTGTTTTCTCAGGATTCCATGCCCTCACGTTTAAGGCCCAGCCTCCGGTCCCTTTCAGGCGTTCTGGTGCTTTTCTCTGCCATTTGTGTAACTTTCTTCATCAACGTTTTATAATTTTCTTTTTTAAATCTCTGATTTATATATATATTTTATTATTTTTTTTATTGGAGTTCAATTTGCCAACATACAGCATATCACCCAGTGCTCAATGATTTCCCCCTTAATTAGGGAGAGAATGCTACAAGTCCTACACTCACTCTAAGGCCGCCGGCACCCCCCGCCCCCCCAGCCTCCGGGAGAGCTGTCAGGTTGCCGTGGCAACCAGCCACCTGCCGAGTCAGCTGGTCGGGGCGGTGCGGCGCTGAGGCTGCGGCCGGCGTGGGGGGGCGGCCCACGGGCCCCCCTCTGCGCTGGAGGGAACCCCCCCCCGGTGCCCTGCGAGTCCTGGCAGGATCCTGCCGGCTCCCTGAGCTCGCCCGTCTCGGCAGGTCCTTGTGAGGGTGAGGCTCCCGCGCGGGGAGGCCCCCAGGGCTCTAGCACTTCTCGGCAGGGACTTCAGCCGTCGCTCAGTCCTCAGAGATGGTTCCTTCAAGAGGCCGGCCCGGAGGCCTTCAGCTTGAGAGGATGGTGCCCCCCTGGTCTTGGTGTCTTACCCTGGACCCTGGCTGGGGGCAGGGAGAGGAGATGGACTCTAAGAAACGGGGGCAGTGGGAATCCGGGCAGATGTTGTCTCCTTTGCGGTTTTTACTGCATTTCCAACGTCCCGCTGCTGTAAACCGCGGGAGTGGCTGGTCTTGCTGGAGAAGGGCTCCCAGGGGCCCCGCGGGGCTTCTGCCTCAGAGGCTTCCTCGGAAACCGGCGGGCGCACCCGGGATGTACCCACAGTCATCTACAAAGCGCTTTGTGACAAAAGAGGCCAATGGCTCCGGGACAGACAACCCGCAGAGAGGGGCAGCCCGGGGGGGGGGGGGGGGCGGGGAGGAGGGAGGGGGAGGGGCGAGGAGGAGGGGAGGAGGCGAGGAGGGGCGAGGGGGAGGAGAGGAGGCGAGGAGGGGCGAGGGGGAGGGGAGGGGAGGAGGGGAGGGGGAGGGGAGGGGGAGGGGAGGAGGGGCGAGGGGAGGAGGGCGAGGGGGAGGGGAGGAGGGGGGAGGGGGAGGGGAGGGGAGGGGGAAGGCGAGGGGGAGGGGAGGAGGGGGGAAGGGAGGAGGGGCGAGGGGAGGAGGGCGAGGGGGAGGGGAGGAGGGGCGAGGGGAGGAGGGGGAGGGGGAGGGGGAGGGGAGGGGCCCGCGCGGCCTCCGCAGCCTCCGCAGCCGGCCGCCGGCAGCCTGACCGCGGGATGGAAGGGCCTGTTGACCCGCCGGCAGTCTGGGCGCTCGGAGACCACGAAGGTACAAAGGGGCTTACTCTGCCCCCTGTGCCAGCTGCTACGACGCCGACGTTCATAACCGCCTCAAGCCGAGAGGCAGTTTCCTCCCGGGCTGCAGTAAAAGCAGCAGCGGCGGGAGCCGGGGAGGCCGCTGTCGCCGCCGCGCGCCCGCCGACCCCGCCCGAGCCGGCTCAGCTCCGAGCTCCGAGCTCCGAGCGTCAGGCACGGCCGGGCCGGCCCCAGGGCGGACGCGCTCCGACTCCCGCTTGGGGCTGGCGGCTGGCGGCTGGCGCCCGCGGCCCCGGGAACCGCGCCGGACTGCTGCGGCCTCCGTCTCACCGCATCGACAGAGATTGGGAGGGGGCTAAGGCACCTGCGTCCAGGCCCCGACACGGGCCCTGGCCGGGGCGGGGGGGGCGCCCTGGGAGCCAGGCGGGTCTGCGGAGAGGCTGGAGCGCCCCGCCAGCTGGCTGCCCCGCAGACCCCCGGGGCTGCCCCACCCCCGGCGCCCCGCCTTCCCGGCCCCACCCCCTCACCGGAGACTGGAGGAGGCCCTTGGCTTCCAAGGATTTCTTACTGGCTATTTGGAAGCTCCTCAGAGCTGACTCCAAAGCATCCAAAGGGCTGTGCCAGCGATTCTGCGGAGGCCACGAGAGCCCCCAGCGCGCCCGCCCAGTGCTCCCGAGGGGTCCCCGCACCCGCCCTGGACGGCATCCTGCGGCCTGGCCCTCCCCTGTCTCAGATGCTGCGTGGCTTCCTGGAGGCTTCTGGGGCATATGGAAACTGTGTACTCGAAGAAAAATCCGTACGGGAAAATCCAAGTGAAACGAAGTCGGTGAATCGGGGTCATTACAAAATGACGGCAATTTCCTTGCTTTGCAAAATGATTCACTGTCAGATTGCCTTTTTTTTTTTTTTTTTAAGATTTAAATTCAACCAGCCAACTTAGAGTACATCATTAGTTTCAGATGCAGCTTTCAATAATTCATTAGTTGTGTGTAACACCCAGCGCTCATCCCATCACGTGCCCCCTGTTAATGCCCGTCACCCAGTTACCCCCCCACCCACCCCCCAGTCAGATCGCTTTAAATAGTAAGCTCCCTCTCTGAATTTTAAAACGTGTGATCTCAAATAAACTGAACCACTTTTCAGGAACATATTCATGCCTCTATCAAGACATACCTGATTCGACCCTATTTATGTTTTCATTCATCCATTCATTTGTCCCCTTGTCCTGCCTTAGCTGTGCGCTGCTGGGGAGGGGAGCAAAACGCGGTGGGGAGCCAGGCTCGCCTGGAGGTGGAGGCCAGGACAGGAATTGGGGATTGTGAACGTCAAGGTGACTTTCTTGACTCCACAGGCTGGTGGAAGCAGCTTGACATTCGGGTTATAATGATGCCTTTTTATGCCTGTGTCCCCAACTGGATTGTGAAAGGAAGGCAGGGGACATTTCAGTCTTTGTAAAATGAGTGTCTGACCCAAAGCAAACATTCAGTGAATGTGTGCTGACAGTAAATATATCTGGCAAGAAAAAGAGAGAGAAAGGAGTAAGAAAGGGAAGCAAAGATGCAAGGAACGATGGAAGGCAGGCAGGCAAGCAGGCCGTGTAACTGTGTACAGCGTAGTATTTCTGTGTAGGTACATGGATGGATATGGGGATACATTTAAGCCACAACCTCACAGAGTCATTGAAGAATTGCTATTTCTCTATAATTCTGAGACCAAGAAAGAGAAATCTTTATTCTCACACAAGCCTCCTTGTCCTATCGTAACTTGACGGTTTAGCATTAATCGCTACACAGAACACAAATGTAACTCACTTGGGAAAACACCAATTGTGGTTGTGCTTCTTTTTTTTTTTACCTATTCATACAAATTGAATAATAAACTGGTGAGCAATCAAACCTGCCATTGATGGTATCGATTGGAAGAAGGATTAGGGAAGTAGAACATGTTAAAATACATTCCACAGTTCCCAGTGATTGCTGGAGGTCAGCTTTTATTGGTTAAAAGGATTAGTTCATTGCTCAGGTTAATTTTTACTAATTTTGACTTCCTTCCCCTCCCTGTGAATTTACCCAGGAAAACAGCACCACCTGTCACCTAGGAAACCGGTTCACACTGGCTGATATTGAAGAGGGCACCCTTTCTCATTACAAATTTGCACTTGCAGCTGGGCTCCCGGTGACCTTGCCCAGGGCCTGAAAGCTAATCCGATGAGCGTGAATGAAGGTGCTGGGGTCCTGCACCCCCCACCTGACATCCTGAGGACTGAGCCCCTGGGCCCCAGCAGATCTGCCTCTGCTGCCCCTCCGGAGCCTGCGGAAGCTGTTAAACATGCCCATTTCTTTAAGAAGGAGGCTGCAAAGTGTTTTGTTTGGAAAATGGTTTCAAAATAATAATAATGCTCTCTGAGTTGTAACTCGGCAAGGCCGGGTGGTTTCGAACCTTGACCATCGTTGTTTTTCACCAAGTTCCCAGAGCCTGGAGGTTAGCATTGCACTTGAGGCCTTGAGAGGAGGACAAAGGCCTTAGATTCCCAGTTTAGGCTTAATTTAAAATGGGGGGAGGGGGCGGTGTGCCCGGACAAAAGGAATCCCGTGGCACTTGTCTGCGGGCTAAGTCTTTATTCTGAAGCTTTGGCAACCGTGGCTCCTTTCTCTGCCCCGCGTGTGCCAGTTGGCTCAGGGACTTCTGTCAAGAGAGTCTGTGCGCCAGCTGTATGCAAAGTGCGGGCGGGCGGCGCTGCGGAGAGAGGCAGCTGCGTGTGTTCTTTCTCTGCCACTGGTTTCTCCCCAGCCCTCCTCCTGCTCCCTTTTGTGTAATAACAACAGCTGACCAACACCTTTAGCCACGGGTCCCATCCTAAGCACATCATATGTATGAAATGATTTCATTCTTACAACAGCCTGCGAGCTGGGCACCTTTGTATTCGGATTTCAGACATGGGCTCACAGACACACAGGTCTTGGCGTTTTGGGGGCAGGCGCTGGCTCTGAGACCCTCAGCGCTGTGCCTCCCAACCCCACTCACTTGCAGCTGGTGTGAGAGGTTCCGCCCAGGACTTGGACGGGAGTGCGAGGGGCAAAGCTCAGGTCTGCAGGTTCAGGGGCCCAGACTGAGGTCAGCCAGGCTAGCTGTTCCCCAGCTCTGGTTCCCACTCTGTCTCCTGGAAGAAAAACTGCCACCCCCTCCCCATCCGTGGCTCCTAATCCTGAATTGTCCCCCTCCGAAGCACAGCCTGGCTTCACCCCGCCGCCACTGCGGGCAGCACCCTGCAGGACAGTAGGGATCCAAGGGAGAAGGTGCTTCAGACTTGTCCAAAGGGAGGCTACATGTACGTCTTATGCCCAGGAAAACAACTACCTAGCTAATGATTTTAAAGGCCATTTTATGGGCAGCCCGGTGGCTCAGCAGTTTAGCTCTGCCTTTGGCCCAGGGCCTGATCCTAGAGACTCAGGATTGAGTCCCACATCGGGCTCCCTGCATGGAGCCTGCTTCTCCCTCTGCCTGTGTCTCTGCCTCTCTCTCTCTCTCTCTCTCATGTGTTTCTCATGAATAAATAAATAAAATATATTTTTTAAAGGCATTTTATGAGCACCTACCAGTGCCCAGCTGTACTGTGGTGGGGGTGTATATGGGGAGGTGCCGTGATGCTCTTTGGAGGCAGTGGGGGGTCCGTGCCTCATGTGCTGACCTTCCGAGAGCAGTGAGCAGACCAAGGAGATACCAAGAGCATGAGGGAAAGCCAAGGTGGCCACAGGATAGAGTGAGGGCAGAGTGAAGGAAAGTCTTAGGTAGAGTGCTCAGAGAACTGCTCTAGGGACAGGTACTGGGATATGCTTTGGAGCAGGAATGAACCAGATGTGCTGGGCAAGTGGAGGACACAGGCAAGGGGCTAGGCAAATGGCCACGCAAGACCCCTCAAGCCTAGAAGAGGGATCTGCCTTCATTCTAGTTGCAGTTGTTCCCCTAAGAGTAAGGAAGGCACTTGGACTGGTGAAGGATCTGCTGTGCAGTTTGTCCAGCAGGTAAGGAGATTTTGCATAAACATTGCTGGCACAAGGAGTAGATGAAAAAAGCAGCGCTTCCTGTGAGTCAAGACCTTATCTGTGTCATCCCACTATGCCCACTTGTGTGCTTGGCTCAGAGACAGGACCTTCCCCAGACCTACCCAATAGTCAGTGATCTCCTCTACCCCGCACTTACTGTTTTGGTGGGTGTTCATCAACTGTTCCTAGTGGACCAGGCATTGCTAAGGGGCGGGGGGGGGGGGGGTAAATCAAATACGAGTGATTTGGAGGGTACAATATTTGAATTCGGATTGGACTTATAAAATCATTCTGATATATATGATTGATCTTATGCAGTCCCTTTTAAACAAGGGATGTGTGTATATGTTTCCTAATATTTGAATGTGCTTACAATATTACAACACCATAAATGAGTGGAGAAAAAAGGAGAATAAACAAAAGGTAAGGGTTTTGAGAGAAAGAGAACTGAAGATGGAAAAGAACATATTCAGCAGATTAAGAGATCATCAGGATTTTATTCTCTTTTTGCCTCAAAGGACAGTTAATTTGTTACTTTTTGTTACTTGTCTCAAAAGATAATGAGCCCAAGTTCCCACACTAAAATCTAAGACAGTAGTCAAAAATCTAAAACATTTTTCATTTGGTAATAGATACTTGAGTCCTCGATTCAGATGGAATTTCCAGAATCTCCTGGACCCCCTACCTCACACCAGGCACAACAATTAACTCAAAATGGACCACACACTTAAATCTAAGAGCTAAAACTACAAAACTCTTATTTTTTTAATATTTATTTATTCATGAGAGACACACAGAGAGAGGTAGAGACACAGGCAGAGGGAGAAGCAGGCTCCATACAGGGAGCCTGTTGCAGGACTCAATCCCAGGACCCCAGGATCACCCCCTGAGCCAAAAGCAGACGCTCAGCCACGGAGCCACCCAGGTGTCCCTACAAAACTCTTAGAATATGACTTAGGAGTAAATCCTCATGACCTTCAGTAATGGCTTTGGATAGGGCACCAAAAGCATAATTTTTATTTAGACTTCATCAAAATTAAAAAAATTTGAGCTGCAAACAATGCCATCAAGAAAGTGAAAAAACATCCATATATATATATATCCATAAAATGAAGTGTGACTGTATCGAAATATTTGCAAATAATATCTGATAAAATATTTATATCCAGAATATATAAAGAATTCTTACAATTCAACAATGAAAAGACAAATAACCCAATTTACAATAGGGGAAGGATTTGAATAGACATTTAACCAAAGAAAATATACAGTTGACCAATACATATATGAATAAATGCTCAACATCATTGGTCATTAGGGAAAAATGGATAAAAATGAAATGAAAAGCCACTTTACATCCACATGGATGGCTATCATCAAAAAGACACACACAACACCAAGTGTTGGCTGGGATATGGAGAAATTGGAACCCTCGTGCAATGATGGTAGCAATGTCAAATGGTGCTGCTCCTTGGAAAAAATGTTTGTCAGCTCCTCAAAAAGTTAAGTTAAGCTATGATCCAGCAATTCTATTCTCTTGGATACATACCCAAGAGAAATGAAAACATGTCCACACAAAAACTTGTCCATGGATGTTCACATCAGTATTACTGATAATAGCTCCAAACCAGAAACAACCCAAATGTCCCTGAATTGGTGAACAAATAAACAAAATATGATCTACCCTTACAAAGGAATATTAGTCAGCCGTAAAAGAAATTCATGCTGCAACATGCCTGAGCCTTGAAAACATTCCACTAAGGGAAAGAAGCCAGCCACAAAAGACCTACATACTGTGTAATTCCACTCCTATGAAATGTCCACAGTAGGCAAATCTGTAGAAACAGAAAGGAGATCCATGGTTGCCAGAGACTGGGAGTGAGGGTGGAAAATGGGGAATGAGTGCTGACTACATGAGCTTTTCTTTGGCGGCAATGAAAGTGTCCTAAACTTAAGGTTTAGCAATGGTTGCACGACTCTGTAATACACTTAAAGATGCTGATTTGTATATTTTAGATGGGTAAATTCTTTGTATGTGAATTATAGTTCAATAAAGCTGGGTTTTTTGTTTTTAATGGACTGTCCTAGAGAAAGCAAGCTTGATTGGAACTGAAGTTTCTCCAAGGCCAGGTCATCACAGGCAGGCTTCTTATCTCTGTAAATAAACTTCCCCATTTCTGGAAGGATGTTCATCTCTGATCTCATGTCCTTGGACTCACCGTCGCACTGGCATCCTCTCCACTCCTCAAACTCAGGGCCATGCCATTTCCTGTGACTGCCTTCTTTTCCTGTTCCCTTAGACAGAAAATTCCCACACATCCTTCAAAGCCTCTGCTCCACCAGCAGGCGTGCTGGTCTCCCTCTGCTTTCCCCTAGCAGCGATGATTCTAAGAGGACACATAGCTCAGTTTAAATAGATCACAAATAAATAGAAAAATCTAGGTCTCATTAGAGCAGAAGGTGTTCACAGAAAGTGCTAAGCCCTCATGCAGAACGTGCACACATGATGGCAGAGAGGAGGCCGTCTTCATAGGTATAAGTGGAGATTACAAAGATCCAGAGGAAAGAAATGGGTGAGCAGATGGAGGATAGTGATGCCCTCTGCTCCATGCCCTGTGCTATGACTTTACTCATGTATCTCTACAACCCTGCTAGGGTTCGACATGCTGGTATTTGTAAAGCGTCTACAACAGTATCTGGCCCATCCTACATGTGAAATGCTTACTTGTTAAAACAATAGGCACATAAATAGAAAAGAGGTAAGTACCATTATTATCCTCATTTTAAGTGGAAGAACCCAGGCACGATGGCACTGAAAGTCTCAGTAACTTGTCCGAAGGTTGTCCTGCTAGTAAGAAGCAGACACCCTCATTCAGCCCAATCCTGTAACTGAAGAAAATGGGAGAAAAGAAGGAAAATAAGAAAGTGAGATACTGAGAACTTGAAAGAGCAAAAAGCTTTTTAGGTTCAAATCAACCCTGTGGTCTTGTTATCTGTGGTTCTGAACAGAGATTTAATACATTGAGGAGAGGGTCTTCTCTGTGGCTTCCTAGTAAAGAAAGAATGTTTTATTTTATTTTATCTTTTAGGAAAGCATGTCTTTTTTAAGACTTTATTTTATTCTAAAAATTTTATTTATTTATTTGAGAGAGAGGGAGCAGAGCTAAGAGCAGAGGCAGAGAGAGAAGCAGAGTCCCCGCTGAGCAGGGAGCCCAACACGGGGCTCTATCTCAGGACCCTGAGACCATGACCCAAGCTGAAGCCAGACACCCAACTGACTGAGCCACCCAGGCACCCCTAGGAAAGAATGTTTTAAAATAAAGCGGTTTGGCGCTTGCCTTTGGCCCAGGGCGCGATCCTGGAGACCCGGGATCGAATCCCACGTCGGGCTTCTGGTGCATGGAGCCTGCTTCTCCCTCTGCTTGTGTCTCTGCCTCTCTCTCTCTCTCTCTCTCTCTCTCTCTCTCTCTGTGACTATCATAAATAAATAAAAATTAAAAAATAAATAAATAAAATAAAATAATGCTAAAAAGTAAGTGCAAGGTTAAGTATTTTCAAGTTACATTATATAATAGGCAGGAAAGCTATTGTTATTGTTAGAATTTAAGGGAAAAAGCAGAAAATTAAATTAATATAGTATAATAATGACTAAACTTGACAAAAAAGGCAAGAGTCACATGGACAGAGAAAACATTGAAGAGGACTACATCTCTTTCAGGAACTTTTAATTTAATTTGTAATTTTAAATTATACAGAGTAATGCACAAAGGGTTGCTCTCTGTTGAGTATGCATTATCTTGACAAAAATGTTAACCCTAAGGTTTTAATTTTTAAGAAGAAAAAACAACAAGCCAATGGGAGGGTGAAGACCTCAGTTTTTTCTCTGTTCTTGGCTAAAGGGTAGTCTGGAGCTGCTCCAAGTACTCTGAATTTAATGGACCACTGCAGATGAATCTTCTCTAAGTTTTCCAGAAATATTTTTCATTCCCTCTTCCATTTCACACCAAAATGGTTCTTATATACATATGGATAAAATATCTTTTATATAGCTTGCCTCTCCACAGCCCTTGACCTCGTGGTTCTCAACTTTCTCTGAGTGTCAGAATTACCCTAGGAAACTTGGAAGATGCACCAATGCCTGGCCTCTGCCCTGAGACATGGATTTAACTTGACTAGGATGGGGCCAGGCATCAGAGTTCTGGGGGATTCTAATGAGAAAGGATGCCTGGGACTTGGCACCATTTGACATAGTTGACATATTTTTCTCCTGGAAATGTGGAGATTGGGGAGTAATGTTTCTGTCTTGGAAAGTGGAGGTGAGGAAGAGAGACAGAGTCGGGGGGGTGGGGGTAGGCAGAGTCAGGGTGGGGCACGTTGGATGTGTGAGCGGGCATGATGGGCTACCCCACCTGAAAGAGTGCAGGCAGCAGGTTGGTGAAGAGCAAAGGGTGTTAAGAGATCATGTGCAAGGCAGAAGGAGCCCAGCTCTCACGGCCCTCCTGCTCCCAAAGCAAGTGTGCTCAAGAGAGGTGGACCCTGATCTCTTTGAAATGAGCTGTGACTCCTTCAAAGTAGGAAGTTGCAACTTTTCTCTGCTGGAAATAAGGGAGGAGGGGATGAAAAAGTAGGAAATAAGACTTGGAAGATCTCTTGAGAGCAGTTACTCTGCTAATGTCAGTGCTTTATAAGGGAGTCCTTGATCTGGAAGTCAGGAACTGAAGGGCTCCTGGGGGTTGGAGTCTCCTCAGAAGTTCAGGTTGAATTTTCTGGGCATTTGTGCATAAATGCATTTTAGAGAGAAGAAGGACTTTAAGTTTTATTCTCAAAGGAGTCCACGACCTCATAATTTAAAACAACGACCCAATAGAACATTTCAATGACATCTGTCCTTCCAAACCTAGGAATTTAAATATCTTTAAAACACATGAGAGAGAGAGAGAGAAAGAGAGAGAGAGAGAGAGAGAGAGAGAGAGATCAGTAAGTTCAGAGCAAATTTATTTTATTTTATTTTATTTTTTTCAAGATTTTATTTATTTATTCATGAGACACACGGAGAGAGAGGCAGACACATGGAGAGGGAGAAGCAGGCTGCCTGTGGGGAGACTCAGGACTCGATTCCAGGACCACAGATCATGCCCTGAGCCACAGGAGGCACTCAACCACTGAGCCACTCAGGTGCCCCACTCGGGCTGGTTTTAAAATGTAAATGGAAGAAAAATGCCATATGTTGGAGGGACAGAAACACTCATGCACTTTGATGGGTGTATGATTCAGTACAGCCATTCTAGAACCTTTTCTGCATTATTTTGTAAAATCACAGCCACCAGAACTGCATGTAACATGTGCAGCAAAGAATGTTCACAACACTGTTATTCTTAATAGTTACAAATGTAAATGACTAAAGTGACCACAAACAGTGGAAAAAATAAACAGATTGTGGCAGTCCAAAAATGGAATTCTATGTAGCAATGAAAGTGAATGCAATAGAGTTACATAGAACGATTTGTTATGTGGAACTCATAAGCATTAACATGAACCAAAGAAACGGGATATAGAAGGAAACACACCGAATGGCACCATATATATAAGGTTCAAAACAGGTCCACTAATCTATGGCGTTAGGAGTCAAGAGAGGGGCCACTTCTATGTAGCAGGTGCTCGGTAGCGCTCTGGGCTAATGGTCTATTTCTTGGACGGTGCTTAGATATATTTACTTTGTGATAATTCACCAAGATATGCACTTAGGATTTGTGTGGTTTTATCTCTAAATACTCTACTCTAAAAAAAACATTTCTGCTTGTGTATCTACAAACAACCCTATGGCATAACATTTAAATGACAAAGGTCTTGGACACATAGTATAAGAAGAATTGCTACAAACATAAAACACAGAAAGTTGGCAAAATAAATAATGAGCAGTTTCATAACGGAGTGATGAGCAGACATATAGTTCTGAAACGGTGATACAGCAGGAGTGTGGGGACTTGTCACCCTGCCGTGGTCTTGGCCGGAAAGAAGGTAACCATTTCATGAATTTAGACAATCTATCTCTCCAGGCACAGCACACAGCATGAGCTTCTTGTTGGAACTGGTTCTCTTACCCAGCTAAGCGTGGGGCTAAGCAATAGGGGACACACAGGGCACCCGTGT
The DNA here is from genome assembly GCF_018345385.1 of Vulpes lagopus. Classification (NCBI taxonomy): domain Eukaryota; kingdom Metazoa; phylum Chordata; class Mammalia; order Carnivora; family Canidae; genus Vulpes; species Vulpes lagopus. The sequence continues at coordinate 111,154,765 of NC_054824.1, read as the reverse complement.
CAGAGCTGGGGAACCCTTGAGCCTAGCGGCCCTCCAATCTTAGTGGCTGCTGGCAAACCTGCCCATTCTCCCCTCTAGAGCAAGAGGCAGTTTCTTTGTTATCCTGAAGTGTAAGCAAATCTCTGGGGAGAATTTTTGTTCTCTGTTTTTAATTTAAACATAAATGATGACATTTTTTTGTCTAATCAAACCAAATAAAGCCATTTTTACTTATGTCTTCCTCAACTGACTTTTATTCTATGTTTGTAATTCGTGGCAGAAAGAGATGACCTTTCTTACACTACTGTCTCCCATTTCTGGTCTGAAGAAATTTGTAGCGCTGTAAATATCCACTGGCTATTTAATTGGTACCCATTTGGCTGGTTATAGTTTTAGTTCAGAGGTGTTAGTGATAAAGTTCTCAACATCAATCAGGCTGAGATAGCGGGGCTGAGTTTTGGCACTTATACCTGAAACTATGTGTGTTATCAGTTTCTCCAGCCGATTTAAAAGAGGATGTGAAATAATTCCTGAAATTAGTAATCGACTAAACTTCATTTCGTTGAGAAAATATTTAACTTAGGAGGTTTTGTATTCTTCAGTTGCCCAATTGCCTTTTTCCTGGGTAAAAGGGGATGGGAAATTTACACAAACTGTTTCAATTCTGGAGGCCAAAACTATGGTTTTCATTATCCCTTGAAACTCTCACCCAGGATTACAGAGCCTGATGTGGCAAAGGCCGTGGGGACTCAGTAGATAATATTTCCCCTTTTCTTCAGGAATTTCTCAGACCTTGGAAAAGAGGATTCCTTAATTCGAGGCTGAACTTGTATTTATAAATAAATGGGAGATGGCAAGACATGGGAAGTTAATTGCATAGGGATGAGGAGGCTTGTGGAGAAGTTTAGGAATGATTAAGCTCTCTCTTCATCTTTAAAATATAGGCAGCTCAATATGGTATATAAATTCTGTCACTTTTTTCTACAGTTTAACGACAGTGTTTGTAAACTATTGCAAGGTCAATTGCAAGGGCATGCTGCCTGCTTTTTATCTAGATCAGCAGGTCCCAATGCATGGCCCCGGAGGAACAGCAGCAGCCAACAGCAGAGACACCTCGGGGGTGTTAGAAATGCAAGTTCTCTCCATTCCTGTGGAAGCAGAAACTCTGGGATTGGGCTCCAGCTATCACTGCATAAACAAACCTTCTGGACAATTCTGATACATGTTAAGGTTTGAGAACCATGGCCCCATAGTTCCAAGGAAAAGATTATTTTCAAATTAACAAGACATCTTCAGATGCCAGTTCAAAGCAGGAAAACAAAACATAGAAGGGAGGAATGTTGGCTAAAAGCTTTTCTTCCTAAAATAAATGAGCAGACAAATGGAGAGGGGAGGTCACTGCAAGTGCACAGAGGTTCATTATAACTACTGGATACAACATTATTTTTCATAATTTGGTCAAGCAATTTGAAAAATTGTAACCAACCCGAAAGAGAAAGGGCTACTTTTTCAGTTAGAACTTCTGGTTTTGCAGTTGCCTTGTCTAAATTCTTTTAGGAATCACTGGTGTGAATAGGAGAAATTCTCTGATAAGAGTAAATATAGTGAAATATATTTTCAATGTTTTCTTTCCTGCCACCATAAAAATGATTAAAAACAATAGAATTCCCAGAGGAGATAGATAGATAATTTCAATATGTTCTTATGGTGCCTCATCAGTCAATGGTTGATTCAACATGTGGCAAATGAGAGTAGTTTGCTTATAGCTAAAATATCTGAGAAAGAAGAATTTTCCTTTTTACCTTCCAGAAATGATGAATGCTAAACGGATGTGTGGGTTGCTGTGCTACAGGTAGAAATGCAAGTACTTTGAAATTAAAATAACCAGGGAACCCCCTGCTGTGGGGAATAGACCCCCGGGTACAACGTGAAGACAGGAGGAACTCCTGGGGTGCTGTCCATCCCCCTGGTCCCAGTCTTACACCAGACCCCCAGGGAAGGCTGTGAGCACGGAGTAGGACCAGAGTATCCTGACGAAACTTTTACTGTGGTTCTGGATTCCCACCTTGCCTTTTGGTATAAGGTTGTGATGAGTCAAAACTCTCCCGGTAAAAACACCACTTCTACTGCCAGAAAGTCCTAGGAATATTGGTAAAATTCAAATTTAAAAACAAACAAAAGAAGGAAGGAGGCAAAGGGAGCAGAGGAAAGGTAAGAAATCTCCTTGAATTGAAACTGCCTAAACAAGGACTTGAATTAAAAGTCACGCATGCTAATATTAGAGGCCATTGTCTTTTGGGGATTACAAAAGGGTTTTTTGCCCCATAAATTGGCACAAAATAATACATGTGCTATTAAATCCACATATTCATTCAAGCATTTGGATTACAGTTAAGCATATGGTTTAGACCCTTGAGATCAAGGTACAATTTTACACATTGTTAAGAAAAGAAACAAGAGGTTCAAAATAGAGTCACTTGTGCTGAGCCCCATGCCAGCAAAAGCAAGACTTAATACCTGTCCTAATTGCAGTTTCAGCCTCTCCCTAGAGGGGAATTTAAACCAATAAGCCTGGAACTACTTGATGAGCACTGGTGGCCTGATAGACCTCTACCCCCCCCCCCAAAGGAAGGGGACATGGACTGAAACAATCCTTTCTTTTGTTTGACTTCCTTGCCTCTGCCTCCCCCCCACCCCGTAAATCTTCTGTTTTGTACAGCTCCTCAGAGCTCCTTCCTATTTGCTAGATGGGATGCTGCCCAATTTGTGAATCATTGAATAAAGCAAATTATAATCTTCAAATGTACTCTGTTGCATCTTGTTTTTTTAACAACATCCATAATTTTTCTGTCACCTTTCCTGCGAAAAGAAAATCTCTGACGAATAGTCACACTGTTCTGAAGTGTGAAGAAAGAGAGGTGTGTGACTATTCCCCAGTGTCCTGAGTGAGCAGACCTAAAGATTTTGTCTCTCCTGTGGAGCCCAGGGACTGAGAACATGACCATGCCCTGAGATGACACTAGTTGTGCAGCCAGCTTGGGGGTGGATCAAGGGTTCAGAAGACCTTCCCACCTATGCCGTCCTCCTGGATGCAGTTAATCAGATTCCTTTACCCCATTCCCTGAATTCCTGATTAATTTTCTGGAAGAAGAATGAGATGGAAAAGAAACTAATCCATTCCGAGTATCTAGCTAGGTACTTTATGCACCTAGTGCCTTGTATATACAAAGATGTGAGGTAGGATGTATACGGCCCACTTCGCAGGCATCCATCATTGCTTCCCCACCAAGACTCCCCTTTCTTTTGGGGATGCTGGGCTGGCCATCGGCCTCATAGCTGACAGCTGGATCAGGGCAGATCCCTGGCTCAAGTTGGGGTCAATCAGATTTTCTCTCCAAAGAGTTCTGGAACACAGGTAAGAGAAAAGGAGTCAGTTAGCTGCGGGGACAGAGCTGCAACCTCCTGTGTGGTCACAGCCAAAGCTATCACAGACTAAAACTAGACACAGTGAAAGCACCAAGTGAGCCAAGACAGCCAGCTTGCAGAGAGAAGGGCAGATAAGAAACTCTACTGCTGTGCAGAAGGCAGGAACTCTGATTCTCTAGTGTATGATGTGATGCCATTTCCCTTCTTAGAAGCCTGAGGGAGTAGCTACTGAATCCTCGATAAAACCACCTTCTATTTATGTTAAGTAAGTGCCTTGTGTTCCTGCTGTAAAAGAATATATGTCCAAACCCAGTCTGGAAAGGAATTTAATTCTGTATACTGTAATTCCCAATTTTCTTCTGGAAAGAAATTAGTGTTCTTCAAAAAAAATCAAAGCAATTTATGATAAATGTAATTTTTTTAAAAAGACTTCATTTACTTATTTATGTGTGTGTATGTACGTGCGTGCATGTGTGTGTGTGTGTGTGTGCGTGTGTGTGTGTGTGTGTGTGTGTGTGAGAGAGAGAGAGAGAGAGAGAGAGAGAGAGTGTGCATGAGCAGGGGGAGGGGCAGAGGGAGACGCAGACTCCCTGCTGAGCTCAAAGCCTGATGCTGGGCTTGCTCCCAGGACCCTGAGATATGACCTGAGCCAAAACCAAGAGTCAGAACTGAACCACCCAGGTGCCCCATATGATAAACTTCAATGAAGACTGGTTTGGGGGAGAGGGGTGGGGCACCTGGGTGGCTCAGTCAGGTATCTGCCTTCATCTCAGGTCATGATCCCAGGGTCTTGGGATCAAGTTCCGAATTGGGCTCCCTGCTCAGTGGAGAGCCTGCTTTTCCCTCTCCTCCCTGCTTATACTCTCTCAAATAAATAAATAAATAAATAAATAAATAAATAAATAAAATGTTTAAAAAAAAAGAAGACTGGTTCTGGGAAACCGGTCACCCACCCACTCAGTCAAGTGAGACAGAGGTGGTCTTTAATTGAACATCCTTTTCTTATTTTACCTGGTCTAACCATGTAATATTACACTAAGTGTCATACTTAAATTGAAAAGTTTGCTTTATCAAGAGCAATCAGTCATGCTCTGAGGCAGTGGTCAAAACTTGGTCTCACCTGGGAACTTGCTAGAAATGCAAATCTCAAGTGCAACCCAGACCTCCCAGGAAAATTTGAGGGCGGGGAAATTTGAGGGCAGGTGCTGCTGATAGGCGAATTTAAGAACCATTGCCCTGAGGGCTCTGAAACTGGGAAAGGTAGTTCTTGGTTGCTGTTAAGAACCACCTTCAGGGGGCAGGGCCTGATCCTAGGGACCCGGGATCAGAGTCCCACGTCAGGCTCCCTGCATGGAGCCTGCTTCTCCCTCTGCCTATGTCTCTGCCTCTCTCTGTGGGTCTCATGAATGAATTAATAAATAAAAAGTTAAAATAAAAGAAGAACCACCTTCAGGATGGATTGTATGAGTGGAGAGAACCTAACCACAAACCACCTTTCCACATTCTTCTTGGTTCTAAGTGGCCTCATTTCAAAGAATCAATTATCCTAAAGATGGGGGGCTTTCAAAGTGACCTAGTGAAAAGCCCACCTACTGTTTACAGTGTAAACAGTGGGGCTTTGTTTGGGGAACATGACAGTTGCCCTTCCCCTGGCCATAGGAACTCCTAGCTGCTGGCTGCTGGTGAGCCCCGGCTTCCCCACGGAGGAGGTAGATGAGCAGGCCTGGCTGAGCTCCCCTTACACAGGACGTGCCCAAACAAGCCAGCAAAACTCTGATTTGCTTGCAGCTATTAGCCATGCAGATCTCCCTGTGACACATCCAGCTTGGGGATAATGTCATGTCCCCAAACAGGACTTAATCTTGACAGATAGCAAGAGCTACTATCTTCCTTGAAAATGAGGAGCAGGAGAGGACCTTCATAATTAGGGGAACACAGATTTGGGAAAGACAAAAATGGTCACCTCCTTTTGAGACTATTCCTCACCAGCCCTCTCCTATTTCACCCGCAGGGGGCTGCTTATTCTTTCCTTTGTGCCCCACAGCAGCACCCATCTCCCCTCACACATCATAATACATCATCCTTGCTTATATATTGGCTCCTTAACAAGACTCTTTGAGGGCCAGAGCAATGATTAGTCATTTTTGTGTTCTCTGTGTTTGGCAAAATGTTTGTGCTAAATGAATGAGCCTTAACTAGGGCTGACTCAGATGTTTGGGTGGGAAACGGAATCAACCAGCAGATTCTAAGACTCAGTCAGACAAACCTTTCTGACTGTAGAGATTTCTGCTGGATGCACACTTCTGATCCCCTCCCCCGACATAAAGACACATCTTGATGGTGATTGCAGGTCAGTTAAACTTTCCTTTCAGCTTAAAAATGCTTCAGGAGCTGTCACTGCTAATTGCAAATAGAATTAGCTTCCAAACAATGCTCTTAAAGGAAGGTGTGTAGTATGCATTTTTTTTAAAGATTTTTAAAAATGTATTTATTCAGAGAGAGAGAGAGAGAGAGAGAGAGAGGGGCAGAGACACAGACAGAGGCAGAAGCAGGCACCATGCAGAGAGCCTGACGTGGGACTCGATCCAGATCCAGATCCTGGGTCTCCAGGATCACACCCTAGGCTGCAGGCGGCGCTAAACCGCTGCACCACCGGGGCTGCCCTGTAGTATGCATTTGTAAGGTCATTTCCATTCCCATCACTCAACCAAAGAAAAATCTTAAGAATTCAAACTGCATTTTTCCCCAACCTTGTCAGTTCCTTAGGGGCTGCTCAGAAGTGTACCTTTTGTGTTCTTAGTGAACAAGGGTTTGCTAAGGAAAGGAGGAGTGTCAATAAGATTAGACACTGTTTTCTTAACTGAGTGCACTGGCACCATTCAGGGAGTTGGGGTGCCATTTACATATAAACAGTGTAATTGCAGTGATAGCGGGGGGCTGGCACAAATGAGGCTGGTGCTTGATATGCTAATTACAATTCTCTATAATCCAAGGAGGCTGTTTGGGAAGAGAATTTAGAATTGGAGAGAATTGAAACTGGTGAGGTTAAGTGACTTGCCAGAAGGTCACATGGCTAATTAAATGGAACTTGTCTGTGTGTTTTGAATGTACAAAAGGTTTGACACACAATATCTCATTTAATCCTCACAACAACTCTTGGGGGAGTATTTTATCACTATTATTGTCATGCTGCTGGTGGACAAAGGAAGCTACATGGAGAGAAGTTAAGCCATGATTTGACCAGATTCACTCAGCTAGCAAGATCCCCTGTGGTCTATTGAGATTTTGGCTGAGGTCAGTCTGGTCCTAAATCAGGACATTTGCAGGTTATTCTTTGCTTGCCAGGGGCAGAACAAGATTGGGTGTCCCAATTCTTAAATCAACAGTGAACAGATGCTACCTACTTCCCATTATTATCATACATTAAAGTCTGGTTTCCTAAATCAGAAAAAAAAAAAACCTATAAATTTTCTACAATTTAAATTAGACTTTGGGGCACCTGGCTGGCTCAATCAGTGGAGCATGCAACTCTTGATTTCAGGGTGGTGAGTTCAAGCCCTGACGTTAGGCATCGAGCCTACTTAAAACAATAAAAATAAAAAATAAATGATTAGTCTTCCCTGTAGTTCTCAACCAAATTCACTATTACCAAGATTTTTATATTTCATCCTATTCACAAGCTGTCTAAATAGCAATAAAGATTTTAACATTGTGAATCAGGAGAAAAAAAACATATAAAATTTTCTTTGCCATTTCCCCCCTCATTTAAGATTTGTAATGTATCTAGCAGTAATTGATGTGGTATATTCTCTGCCCTCACTTTTAAAAATTAAAAAAGGAAACATTCATGTTCACGTATTTGAAGGGGAGTACTTATGCTTTTGCACAGCAGAAGTAATGGATAGATGGATGGATGGATGAATTCATTTCCCCTTTTCTTTAAGATTTTATTTGTCGGGATCCCTGGGTGGCGCAGCGGTTTGGCGCCTGCCTTTGGCCCAGGGCGCGATCCTGGAGACCCGGGATCGAATCCCACATCGGGCTCCCCATGCATGGAGCCTGCTTCTCCCTCTGCCTATGTCTCTGCCTCTCTCTCTCTCTGTGACTATCATAAATAAAAAAATAAATTAAAAAAATGTTTTATTTGTCCATTCATGAGAGATACACAGAGAGAAGCAGAGACACAGGCAGAGGGAGAAGCAGGTTCTCTACAGGGAACCCGATGTGGGAGTTGATCCCGGGGCCAGGATCATGCCCTGAGCCGAAGGCAGACGCTCAACTACTGAGCCACCCTGGTGCCCCTCATTTCTCCTTTATTCAAGAAATTTCTTAGCGATTGGCAGGGCATCTCTCAGACTGAAATGTGTATACAACCTGGTCCTGGTTGTTTGTGCAGGATAAATATGGAAATGTTGAAATCATATGCCATAAGTTCAGTTTAGGCATTCTGCTCCCGTGCTGTGCCCTGAAGCTGGCCAAGCTTGCAACGACAGGAAATGGGGGTCAGTCATTACCCAGAGGACTTCAGAGAGCTTGGACAGTGTGCAGGGTAGAGGTCAGGGGCTGAGGTAGGGGCATCATGAAGGGCATGGGTGATGGCTGTGTCCTGCATATAGAAAATGCTCAAGGAGAACCTAAGTCTCTGAATTAATTGGCTTAGAAGTCTTTGGGGAACCTAGAGAGAGAGAAGAAAGATGGACCTTCCGGAGCCCAGAACCAACTTAAAGGGTCAGGAAAGGATAAAAAAGTATCTTCTCTTCTTGCAAGCATCAGCTCCCTCCTCTGTCCTCTGAAAGTGCCTTCCAAGTAGAGTTTCAGGGGAAGACCCTTGGCTATCCTTTTACCTCCTTAGATCAACCCTCAGACAGCACATAGCTCCAGTGAAACCTCAACGTCCTCCAAAGTAGACAAACAGGGATGGGACTGTGGCAACTCTCTCCCTAGTTATTAATGTGGGAAAGACTGCCATGGGAGACAAGGAGCTAAAAACATCCAAATTTGTGGCCTAAGAAGCTAAGTCAATTCCACACACATATGCAAAATCATCAGTGACATCATGTACACCAGTGACATGTTTTATTTTCTTTAAAAAAAAAAAAAAGATTATTTATTTATTTATTTATTTATTTATTTATTTATTTAAGAGAGAGAGATGGAGAAGGGAGGGGGAGGGAGGACGAGAATCTCAAGCAGACTCCCCACTGAGCAAGGAGCCTGAGATCATGACCTGAGCTGAAATCAAGAGTTGGATGCTCAGCCAACTGAGCCACCCAGGTGTCCACATGATTTTCACATCTATGATGCTATTACTATTATCAAGGGCTTTCCTAAGCCATTTTATTAAATCAGCATTGAATCTGACCACATTATCTCTGTGCTCAAATAAACATCTGAAATTGAGATACTTACTGTTTTTGAAGGTATGGATCAAAATTTATTTATTTATCCAATAGCAAGGAAATGCAACCCAACAGTATTCTTGGTAGGCTGGCACTTGTCCATTGTGTATTCCACGATGTAGCACAAAGAGAAACAGGTCCAAACACAGCAGTGTTGTCAAATGGACATGGGAAAAGTCACAAGTCATTTCCTTCATGCCTCTGTTTTCCAAAGAATCTAATTGCTTCTTCCTTTGCACCTCTCAAACAACACACTCCAAGACCACACTTTAAACTTCTGGAGGAACCTAAAGACAGCCAGTTTGTTTCAGGTGCTCAAGGTCAGTCTTTCCCTAGGTCACCATACAGGGATCATGCTGCTCATCACCCAATGGCCCTAGTCATATTTTTAATTAAAAAATTGCTTCCCAGGCAGCCCCGGTGGCTCAGCGGTTTAGCGCTGCCTTCAGCCCAGGGCATGATCCCAGAGTTCCGGGATCGAGTCCCACATTGGGCTCCCTGCATAGAGCCTGTTTCTCCCTCTGCCTGTGTCTCTGCCTCTCTCTCTCTCTATCTCTCTCTCTGTGTGTCTTTCATGAATAAGTAAATAAAATTTATTTTAAAAAAACTGCTTCCCCACCTTTTCCAATTTTAACTTATATAGAATTATTTTGTGCAGAACTCATTTCTTCGTGTATGGACTCTGTACTCCCAAATACCTCTGATTCCTGCTAAATATGAAACTCTCCTTCCACCATCATCTCACTGATGAATGGAAATAAAGAAATGCTCCTGGATTTCTGAACCCAGAGAATAGACATCTAGCATTAAATTTCCCATGAAGGGGTAGCCTGGGTGGCTCAGGGGTTTAGAGCTGCCTTCAGCCCAGATCCTGATCCTGGAGATCCGGGATCCCCACGTTGGGCATCCTGCATGGAGCCTGCTTCTCCCTCTGCCTGTGTCTCTGCCTCTCTCTCTCTCTCTCTCTCTCTCTCTCTGTGTCTCTCATTAATAAATAAATAAAATATTTAAATAAATAAAAAATAAAAAAATAAATTTCCCATGAAGAAGCAAGACATCCATGGCTATTACCTGCCTGATGATGGCTAGTTCTTTCCTTCTACTTGCCTCTCTAGCATATCTGTCCTCTGTGCATCCTGTGAAGTCAGCCTCCTGTCATCCCTAGGCAAGGTCCATATGCCATGCTGGAGTCGCCCACCTGCAGGGAAGGCAGCAGCATATGCTGGGAGGTAGTTCAGGGGTATGGCAATTGGTGTGCACTGATAGAGCACATCTGCGTGCAAAGTCTGGTTCTGCCACTAACTGGTGGTGGGGGGCTTGTTGAATTACTTTTCTTTGTGGCTTGGTTTCTCCATCTGTAACACTGAGAGAACAAGCATATCTAGGACCCATTATTCCATTTGATAAGCCTCATTTGCTACCTCCACCATAAAGCCTGGCCAGACTTAATTACTTCCCTCTGCATGTTTTCTTCCTTTTTTTTTTTAATTTGCCAATTGGAATACCTACTCATAATTTTCCAGTGAGAAATGGACTATCAAGCACATTCTTTGCCTGTAAGCGGATTTAAATAGGAAGCTGAATTATCATCAGGAAGTTGGTTGGTGGGCACAGACTCAGAGATGCTGGTATCATGAATCAATGATACATTGCTTCAGGGACACCTGGGTGGCTCAGTGGTTTAGTGTCTGCCTTTGACTCAGGTCATGATCCCGGAGTCCTGGGATCCAGTCCTGAATCGGGGTCCCCAGGGGGAGCCTGCGTCTCCCTCTCGCCTATGTCTCCACCTCTCTGTGTCTCTTGTGAATAAATAAATAAAATCTTTTTTTAAAAAGTGATATGTTGTTTCATACCTTAATCTTCACTAGCAATAGCTAATCTTCATTCAGGTCTTGCTGGATGCTGAGTAATATGATTTTCAATATCTGTGTGAATTAAAATGTAATCCTCAGGGGCGCCTGGGTGGTAGAGTCGGTTAAGAGTCTGACTCTTGATTTCCAGTTCAAGTCCTGTGAGATTGACCCCTGCATCAGGCTCTGTGCTCAACACTCTCTCCCGGGCAGCCCAGGTGGCTCAGTGGTTTGGCGCTTGCCTTTGGCCCGGGGTGTGATCCTGGAGTCCGGGGATCGAGTCCCATGTCGGACTTCTTGTGTGGAGCCTGCTTCTCCCCCTGCCTGTTTCTCTGCCTGTCTCTGTGTCTCTCATGAATAAATAAATAAAATTAAAAAAAAAAAAAGATTCTCTCTCCCTCTCCTTCTGCCCCTAACCTTGTGCTCAGTCTCTCTCTCTCTCTCAAAATTAAATGAATAAATCTTTTTTAAAAAATGTAATCCTCACACCAACCCTATGAGTTAGGCACCATAATCATCACCATTTTATAAGAGAACTGAAACACAGAGAGTAGGTGACTTACCCGAGGATACAAGTTGGCAATGCTGGGGTCTTGCATTGGGGTCTAGCTCTCAGGTACTGGCTTGTGCTTTCTTAGAGTAACTGGGCAAGCCCTCAGGCTGCTGTTCACTGTACCCCGCATGATGCACGCTGCCCCAAACGAATTTAGCTCTTTTGGTTTTGCTCCTTGATATTTGCACATTTTTCGCCACACTCGTAACCTTTGGCTTAGGGGGAGCAGGGAAGGAGGAAGGGGTTGCTGATCTTCTCTTTTTACTTTATGTCATATGTCATAATTTTCAGTGGGAATGCCAACAAAGGAAGTAGCAAGAATAGAAAATAATAGGATAGAGGTCCTAGATCATTTGTGCTTCTTTGAAGTACCAAGCAAGTCCTGGTTGGTGCAGGTCCTGATTTGAAAGGAAAGCCTCCCAGTGCCACCAGCGCCCTTGCTCACTCAGTCATGGATCCAGACCTCTCAAAATTCCCAGGAGCCCTCAGCTGCTCCCAGCAGCTCCTGAATCAACAAATTCTTTTTTAAAAAAATATTTTATTTATTTATTCATGAGAGACACAGAATGAGAGAGGCAGAGACATAGGCAGAGAGAGAGGCAGGCTCCACGCAGGGAGCCCAATGTGGGACTTGATCCCAGGACCCCAGGATCATGCCCTGAGCCAAAGGCAGATACTCAACCGCTGAGCCAACCAGGCGTCCCTTAACACATTCTTTAAAGGGTGTGAATCTGCCTTTTTTAAAGTGTAATTCACTTAAAAAATCCCAGGCATCTAGGAGGTATTAAATGTTGATGCTTTTCATCTTGATTTTCCCACCTCTTTAACTAAGATTAAAATGAATTTCTATTTGAAATGCTATAGGATAACCATACTTTGCTCCCACCTTCTTGCCCTGCAAGTACCTGTAGACGTAGTCTAAAGAAAAGCTTTGGCCTCCATCATTTTCAGTGAATAAAGCAAAAATGAAAGCCAGGATGTTCTCCTTGATAGAATGTTGTCTAAGGTTCTAGAATCTCGCAGAGTGAATAGATGGAAGGCCAACATCCCTGAAGAGGCGAGAGCCTGAAACAGACAGACAATTCTTCTAAGTTATAAGTAACAAGTCCCTTGACCTTGATGATACATTTGTAGAAACTTTGAAGAGTGGGAGCACAGAAAGAGATAGGCAACTTTTATGATGACATAAAATCCTGATATGTGTGGAATGTTCTCAGTGTGTACAATATTCAAGACACCGACAACAACGAAGATATTACTCTTGTCTTCTCAAGGAACAAAGACCAGAAGGAAAGCCATAGTAATGGCAGTAGCTCTTGTTGCTTTCCAGCTATGCACATTCCGAGCTGTCTTCCTTCTCGACCCCCTCTTGCTCCAGTGGTTAGAAAACACTATCTACTATGTGCAGATTTCTGTACTGCCCTGTGGCTCTGTACTCGACAAGGTTATACTCTATGGAAGACAGCCAAGAATACATCTCCAAAGTTGTAAAAGAACCTGGGTACAGATAACAACCTTCTCTGTAGCATTTTCTGAAACACAGCCTTCAGCCTGGGCAACACTTATTCTGAGAACTTGCAATTGTACTTTTAAAGAAGACAGCTTAAAAAAAAAAAAAAAGACAGCTCATTCCATTCTATTTCACTTATCTTTTTAGGGATGAAAACAATTAAATCCTTCAAATACTGTCCTTCATTCCTTTGAAATGCTGAATAGGCAATGAAGTTTTATTTTCGGTATCTCCTCTTTCTATGCTTCTCTGTTATTTCATTTTTCAGTCCTTGATACGTTTCCAAACTCCTTGATGATATTTGAGAAGCACCGTACAGAGAAGATAGAAATAAGTAAACAAATCAAGATGCATGGCTGAAAGGAATTGGGAGTTCATGAAATCACTGAATGCTATATCCTGGATTATAAAATGATGTTATGTTGGTGCAAAAAATAAGATCCTCATGTCACTATAGAACAAAAGCAATTCGTGGAGCTGAAGGGACTATCTATCAGCATCATCTCCAGAGTAAGCTTTGATCTGGGCAGCTATTGAGAAGGTTTAGCTGCCCAGAGACTTAGTCTTTAAATATATAATGATTTCTCAATATTTATACAGTCTTTTTTCAAGGACAGACAAGAACCATTAAAGCATAAAGACTGTGTTTCACATATTCATATATTTGTAGAACAAGAGAATGGTTGCTAGATTCTGTTTCAGCTGGATTCCTTGCCTTATGCTGACTGTCCTAATTACCGAGTCACCAGAAGCAACACCCCTGCGGCTGAATAAGTTGGGATTATTGCTCAAGGCAGCGAGGGAGAAAGGAGGACACCGAGCCTTTGGTAGGAGGATATTAAAGAGAGCAAGGATTTGGACTTGGGGGATTTGGGGGAGGGCTTAATGACGTGGGACTCTGCTATAGTTTGGATGCTGTCAGGAAGTGGGGGTCATTCTGATTGGGTATCTCAATGAATCTTACAGAAGGAGGAACAATGCAGCAAGGCTGAAACTATAATGGGTAAGAAGCTGCAGTCACTCCAATTAGGGATTAAAGAGGGATGTCTAAGCATTTGTGTGGTTTAGGGAATGTTCATGTTTCGTCTACATTCAGATATGATTACTGAGAGAGTTCTTAGGTTTCAGTCTTGACCCATCATGGTCCCAGAGTGGCCTTGTCTGATGCTGAGGCTCTGTGACATTGTTTATGTTTAACAGGAGAACACCAGGGAGATCCGGGCCAGATCCTAGGAATATGAAGGCCTAGGTGATAGTGGAGGCCAGGTCCAGATGTCAGGGGCACCTTTCTCTTAAAATATTCTCCGTAGGAGATTATGAGCCCCGTAAAGGCGGATGCCATTCTTTTCATCCCTGCTATTCCCAGTATCTGTATGTAGCCTAGCATTTTCGAAGGTGTTCAACGAACAATCTTTGAAAGAATATGTGTATAAACGAGTAAGTGGATGGACAGGCGACAAAGCTTCTTTAACAGTCTTCTTTCCACAGGACGCCTGGGTGGCTCAGTGGTTGAGCGTCTGCCTTTGGCTCAGGACATGATCCTGGAGTCCTGGGATTGAGTCTCTCTGCCCATGTCTCTGCCTCTCTCTGTGTCTCTTATGAAAAAAATAAATAAAATCTGGAAAAAAATAACCAGTCTTCTATCCAATTATATATAAGAGAGTAGAAAAAAGAGAGTTCATGTCTCCTTAGTTACATGGACATAAAGATGAGTCAGTCTGATCCAATTTGGAGACATTCTTACCTTGAGGAATGTGCTTTAGTCATAGGGTGACCTGGGCTGCCTGTTCAGGTCCAGTTCATGCCTGTTGTCTCATATCATTATTAATAGTGCCCCTTCATTCTCATATATTCTATAGTCTGATTATGATCACCCTAATTATGGATTGGAGGACTTAATTATAGGAGGACTACTTCAGAATAACAACCAGTGGGTTTCCTGGGGTTTCCTAGATAGGGGCTGACAAAAGAACAGGATGGCAAGCTTTCCAATGCCTCATTCTGCATTCAAATTCTCAGATTAATCACTTTTCAGCCTTTTGGCTAAGATCAAGTGCAAATTCTCAGATCAGATAGTATTTAAAAAGACAAATGTGAAATGTACTTATTCTAAGTAATAATACTGAGGGCCACTTAGAAAGCATGATTAACTTTTAGGGCACCTGGGTGGCTCAGTTGGTTGAGCATCTGACTCTTGGTTTCAGCTCAGGTCATAATCTCAGGGTCATGAGATGGAGCCCCTCATTGGGCTCCATGCTCAGTGTGGAATCTGCTTGAGATTCTCTCCCTCTCCTGCTGTCCCTTTCCCCTGCTCACTCTCTCTCTAAAATAAAATAAATGAAATCTTTAAAAAATTAACTCTCAATGGTTTGCCCCAATAGGATAATCAGGAATATGCACAACTAACATTTGTCATATTTATTCCATCATATTAACCTTCTTAATTATACTGTTCTTCTATTAAAATTGGTTTCTAGGGGATCCCTGGGCGGCGCAGCGGTTTGGTGCCTGCCTTTGGCCCAGGGCACAATCCTGGAGACCCAGGATTGAATCCCACGTCGGGCTCCCGGTGCATGGGAGCCTGCTTCTCCCTCTGCCTGTGTCTCTGCCTCTCTCTCTCTCTCTCTGTGTGACTATCATAAATAAATAAAAATTAAAAATAAATAAATAAATAAATAAATTAAATTAAATTGGTTTCTATTTCCTGGTACATTTTGTCTGAGAATGAAGAGACGTGGCCTACAATTTGCTACAGATAATCCCATGTTGATAATTAAAATAACACGAACAAATTCACCTCAACCACAAGATTCATGAAGCTGGGATATACATTGAAGCTTATTTAAGTTCTACTTCCTGATTTTATTTTATTTTTAAAAAGATTTTATTTATTTATTTGAGAGAGAAAGAGGGACCGGCAGAGGGGGAGGGAGAAGCAGACTCCCTGCTGAGCAGGGAGTCCGATGTGGGGCTTGATCCCAGCACCCCTGAGATCATGACCTGAGTTGAAGACAGATGCTTAATTGACTTAACCACCCAGGTGCCCCAACTCCCTAATTTTATAGATGAGGCCTCAAAAGCCCAGGAAGACTGAGTTATTTTGTCCAAGGTAAGTGAACAAATCATTGTGATCAGACACAGAACCTGCATTGTTCTATTGCCTTATTGGTAAACTTAGCTTGACAGTAATTTTACATAGATATAGTAATTAAAATGTATTTATATGCATGATCTTTTGTAGTGTTGTATTTCCTGAATTATTTGGGAAACATTTCATAAGTACTATGTGCTATGGAATCTTCTATAAATCCATTGATCTATTTTTGCTTTCTGCATAAACCTACTCTTTTACTTATTAATTTTATTTTTTAAGACTTTATTCATTTATTCATGAGAGACACAGAGAGAGAGAGAGGCAGAGACATAGCAGAGAGAGAAGCAGAGAGAGAAGCAGAGAGAGAAGCAGGCTCCACGCAGGGAGTCTGATGTGGGACTCGATCCTGGGACTCTAGGATCACACCCTGGGCCAAAGGCAGGCGCTCAACCTCTGAGCCACCCAGGCGTCCCCCTGCTCTTATCTTATATGGAAAGAATTGCTCTGTAGTTGGTTTAGTTGGAAGCTAAGCAGTGAGATGAAGTGATTACTGACATCTTCTATTTCACATCATTTCTGTTTTGAAAGGTAGTAACTGTGTGGGTAGAGATATAAATAATAGTAAATTACAATAAAAGCAAACACACGTGTACATTTCGGAAGCTGCATAATGAAATCTGTAATGTTCTAAATTAAGGGGATGTCAACATAACACATTAATTTCCCATAGTTTTTTTGGAGTATACGTGCTGCTGACGGGAAAGGTAGAGAATTTTGATCAGTTTTCCTTATTTAACAATGTATTTTCCATGTGCATCAAACTTAGAATCCCAAAATGACATAATTTTAGCAGTAATGTTATTAGAAGAAGGGAGCTCAAATTTCTAATTGTAAAGTTAGCAAACATGTCTAAACCTTTTGTAAGGAATACCGCCCTGTTTAATGAGAGGAAGTCTCTTAGAATCACCAACACTTGCAGACTCATTTTCTCCCGTGCTGGGGAAGGGATGCCATCACAACACCCACCACTAGGGGACATCCTCCAACACAGCTTAGCTGTCCCCGCAGGAGCTGTGGCTCTCCACCACATCAGAGCATAGCACCCTCTTTTCTTACAGGAGCCCTTACTGTCCTGAAATGAGATTCATTATGTGTGCATCACTCCACTAAACATATCTTTAAATATCAATATAATGCTCTATTGATAATATAAAAGAGAAAAAATAAGAAAGCAATTTATAATAAAATATTATGTATTTCCACATTAAAGCTTAGGTACAAATACACCAGAAAATACATATAGTTTAGTAGTCAGATTCTATACATAGAGGCAATTGCTAAAATGCAGGCAAATACAGGTGCATTACGGTGAGGACTCAAATACTTTGAGTGGCATTGCCATCAGTGACAAAATGACTGAAGATGAAGTCATTGTAAATCTCCACCACACCGAGCTAATCATTTCCCAAACACCCTACCTCCTGAGACCATCACATTGGGCATTAGGATTTCACATGAATTGGGGGATGAGAGGGACACAAACATCGACAGCACTATTTACACATAAACACAATACTTTTACACATAAAGCAGAATTTTTAGGGTTGTTTTCATAGATACTGGGGTTTGGGGGGGTTTGAGAGGGGGGGGGATCCCTGGTGGAGCTTTCATGAATGGAATTAGTGCTGGTATAAACGAGACCCCATTTGTTTTTATTTAAGTTCAATTTGCCCACATATAGTATAACACCCAGTACTCATCCCATCAAGTGCCGTCCTCAGTGCCCGTCACCCAGTTACCCCATCCCCCTGCCCACCTCCTCTTCCGCAACCCCTTGTTTGTTTCCCACAGTTAGGAGTCTCTCAGGGTTTGTCTCCCTCTCTAATTTTTCCCACTCAGTTCCCCTCCCCAGAGGGAGAACACCAGACACATGTCCCCACATGGGGACAGAAGAAAACGGCAGTCTGCAGTCAGGGAAAAAGCTCTCACCCTTGACCATGCAGGCACCCCTGAGCTCAGACTCCAGACTCCAGAGCTGTGAGAAATAAATTTAGGTTGTTTAGAAGCCACCCCATCCATGGTACTCTGCTATCACTGCTCAAACAGAGTAAGACAGTTACATTCTAGGCTCAAATAATGATAGTTTTTTGTTTTGTTTTGTTTTGAACCTATATGAATGTTTCAGAAGGGCATTTGGAAGTTGGACAGTATGAGGAGCAGTTCCTCTCTGGGCATATTGTGATATCTGGCCTCCCTGACCCCTCTCCTAAATTCCAAAAGTGCCCCACAACCCAACTGTCACGACAACAAAAAATACACCAACAAATTCCAAAATGCCCCTAAAAGTGCTTAAACGCTCATGGAGAACCACTGGACAAAAGCAAAAAGGGCCTCCTTTCTACCCTCATGTATATCCCTTTGGCTCTCAGATGAGAGGGAGATTCTCCTCTTACCCCCAAAAGACTGGCCCTAGGGAGACATCCTTTGATGGGACATTGTCTTCAGTTCAGATTTAGGGTACATCTCTATCTTGGTCTCTACATTTGTCATCCAGAATTTCACACACAGCTTTGGAAGGAGTTCCAAAAAGAAATAGGAAGAAATGCAGAGGGAGGGACGCCTGGGTGGCTTAGGGGTTGAACATCTGCCTTTGGCTCAGGGTGTGATCCCGGAGTCCATGGATCGAGTCCCACATTGGGCTCCCTATATGGAGCCTGCTTCTCCCTCTGCCTATGTCTCTGCCTCTCTCTCTCGGTGTCTCTCGTGAATAAATAATAAATAAAATCTTAAAAACAAACAAACAAAAAAGAACCAAACAGGAGATAGTGAAGTAACCCAGAGAACTGCAACCACAGGAAGTCTTGACTGGGAGATAGGGGGAGGAGAAGGCGGAGTTACCACAGGCTTCAGGTCATCCACTGAAAGCTGGAACCCCAATAAGCCAGTCCACAGAGGAGACCGGGTCACTGTGAAGAAGCCACTAGAGGCAGAGAGAGAAGGGAATAACCCTGGTTTCTCTCTTGTTGTTAACGCTCCAATCTCTACTTGCCAAAAGCCATCAGCAAACCCAGGAACCTGCAAAACCAACCCTTATCAGTTGTGCTCTTCTGTAGAGAGCAGTCGAGGAAGAGCACACCCACATGGGATTTTGTTGATGTTTTTCCAGAAGAAAGCATCTCAAGCCTCCTTTAAATAGTAACCCCCAACACCTTTAGACGAACTTGATAGAACAACAAAATTTTTGAAATATGACATGTAGCTTTACAACCATCTATCACATAAGCAGCTGTCTTTTTATACCTATACCTCACTGAATATCAGAAAAAGAAAGCATTCTTGAACGCCTCCTTGCCAAGGGTCAGCAGAACCAGTTGCCAGGCTAAAACTTCAGAGTACGGATTTTGCTTAACTCACTACCTGAGGGAAAGGGAAGCTGGCCACAGAGGGTATGGTCATCTGGCTAGTATTTTTGGAAGACTAATTTACTGGAACGCTTTCAGGTGGCCTTTTGCAGGATTATATATGGTGTCAGGAGCTGGCCCGCTTGTGCTAGGAGTCCTGGACATAATTCTTCAGAAATGCAGGGTTCTGGAGACTTCTGGGTCACTAGAGGAGGTTCCGTATGAAGGTCCTGGCCTCTGAGCTACCCTTGATGAGTTGGAGCGCCCTCTAGGGGAGAGCTGGCTGTTGCCCCTGGGCTGTACCCCACCCCCACCCTCCCTGCCTGCTGGGCACCCCACCCCTTCTGCAGTGCTGGTGCTTACCAGTGTCTGTTTTTTTCCAACACTCCATGACATATGGCTGTGGTCTTATTAGCTGTTGTGTCAAAGGCAGTGCAGGACAGACTATATTCTGCGTGTGCTGTCACACATTCGGTGGAATTGCCAGATAAATTACAGAAAAGGCGAAGGACCGTAGAGAGGAGCTGGGTTCCAGAGCCCTCCAAGCCCAGCCACAGAGCATGGCCCAGTAGGGCGGCCAGCATCTAAGGAGAAGCAGACAGGATGTCTCTGGGAGCACGACTCTCCTGATTGACAGTGGTTCTTAAAAAATCACTTCATCCGGTATTTTTTGAAGGAGGTGGCTAGGTAGGGTAATTTGTGGTTAAGATCTTAGACTTAGGGGCCTTTTTTTTCCCTTGTAGCTTTACAAGTCTGTCTTCTTTTCTCAACCCCTACTGCCACCGCCCCCTGGTCTGTACCTGTTGCCGCCACTGACTGCACCTCCCCCCTCCCCCCATGGGTCTCTCACCACATCTGCCCCTGGGATCTTTCTAGGCAAATCAGATCAGCCAGGCTCACAATCCTCCAAAGGCTCCCCCAGGCTTTAGGATAATAGCCCCAGGATATTTGGTGGCACACCCCCTCCAGGGATCTCTCACCTACAGCCCTTGCTCTGTAAATGCGGGGCACCCAGCTACACCCTGTACTTGGGGGAAAACAATCTTCCCAGGCGGGGGCAGATGCCCGCCCTAGCAACTCGTTTTTTTTTAATGGTTAAGATGGTAAATTTAATGTTTCGTGTAGTTTATAACAACTTAAAACAACAGTAATTTTTTTCCTTTTCTTTTGTTATTTATTAGTTCATTAATGCTTCTCTAAATACATTACCTCCTGAATAACATTTTACAGTTCCTCAAGTTACAATTTAAATTCCAGGCACTTTAATTTCTTTTTTTTTTTTTTATTTTTTTTTATTGGAGTTCAACTTCCCAACACATAGCATAACACCCAGGGCTCATCCCATCAAGTGCCCCATCAAGTGCCCGCCACCCAGTCACCCCCACCCCCCGCCCACCTCCCCTGGTTCGTTTCCCAGAGTTAGGAGTCTTTATGTTCCGTCTCCCTCTCTGATATTTCCCACTCATTGTCTCTCCTTTCAACGCTAGCAACTCCTAGCTCCTAATTCCTGCCCGTCCCTTTGCCTCCTGGCAAGGCCAAGTGTGGAGCACAGGCTGGGCCTTACTCCTCTGAGTATTCCCCAACATCCGAAGCCTGCACTCGAGGATATTTGAACCGCGCTTCACAGTTTGCACAGCGCTCCTCGCATCTGCCCATGCATCCTCCCGACGCTCGGGTGGCAAGCAGTGTTTTTAGCAGGCAAGGGAACCGAGGGTCGGGCAGGTCAGCGGCCGCGCTGGGCCCTCGGTGGCAGCGCCCGGACTCGCACGCGGGGCTCCGCGAGGGGCCGGCCCGCAGGCTGAGCGCGCCTCGGGCTCGGGGTGCGCGCTGACCCGCCCCGGCCGCGCCACAGCCCCCGCCTCACCTGCCCGCGCCTCACCTGCCCGCGCCTCACCTGCCCGCGCCTCACCTGCCCGCGCCCGCGCCCGCGCCCTCCTCGCGGAGAAGACGGCAACTCCAGCTCGGGCGCGCCCCGGGGGTTACGTGGAACGAGGCCCACGGGGTGTCGGACGGCGCCTGGCTCCCCGCCGCAGCCGTGAACGCGAGTCCCCTCGCGCACCCCGAGCTGGGCGAGCTGCTCCCCCGTTTCCGCGGCGGCGCCTCCTTCCCCGAGCTGCCGACTGCGGGGCGCCGCGCCCGTCCTGACCTGGCCGCCGCCTCGGGCACCGGCCGACCCTCGAGGAGCGGGGGGACTGCGGGCGCAGCGCAGAGGCGACGGCCGGCGGGAGGGCGGCGGCCCGCGGGGGGCGGGGGCACCGCCGCGCGCACCGGAGGGGCCGCTCCCGCCTCGCCCGCCCCCCGCGTCCCGCCAGCGCCGGCGCCCGCCGCGCTCCCGCCCGCTGCACCCCGCTGCACCCCGCTGCGGCCTCCCCTCCGCCGCCCTGCGCGCCGCCCCCGGGGCCTCGGAGGCCGGGAGGGCGCCCGCGCGCGAGCCCGGGGAGCGCAGGCCCCGCCCCACCGCGGCGCCGGCGGGCGGGAGGCGGGACCTGCGCGCGGCGGGGCGCGGGAGGCGGGAGGCGGGGGGCGGGGGCGGGGAGCGCGCGTGCAGTTCCTCTCCGCGGGGCGGGCGGGCGGGCGGGCGCTGCGGGGAGCGGGCGGCCGTGGGCGGTGCCGGTGTCCGGGGGATGCGAGCGGCGGGGCCCGCCGCGCCGCTGAGCGGGTGAAGGCGAGCGGCGGTGACCTGAGCGGGGGCAGCCCCGCGGGGATCCGGGCGCCGGGGGTGCGCGGGGCACGGCGGCGGCGCGGGAGCGCGGGGCGCAGACCGGGCGGGGCCGGGGGACAGTGATGAGCCGGCGCGCGGGGAGGCTGCACGCCGCCGCCGCCGCCGCCGCCGCCCGGAGCATCTGCCGGCCCAGCCGCCGCTCGCGGCCCGGGCCCCGGCCATGGAGACGCTGAACGGCCTCGCGGGCGGAGGCGCCCCGGACGCGAAGCCGCCGCCGCCGGGGCAGCACCACCGCCACCACCACCTCCACCCGCTGGCCGAGCGTCGGCGGCTGCACCGCGCGCCTTCGCCCGCCAGACCCTTCCTCAAGGACCTGCACGGCCGGACCCCCGCGCCCGGCCCGGCCCCGGCCGCCCCCTCCTCGGGGCGAGCCCCGGCGCCCGCCGCCCCGCGCACGCCCGGCCTCGCGGGCAAAGCACCGCCCTCGCCGGGCACCCCGGCCGCGCCCGGCCGCCTCTCTCGGCGCAGCGGCGGCGCCCCCGGCGCGAAGGACAAGCCGCCGCCGGGCGCCGGGGCCAGGGCAGCGGGCGGCGCCAAGGCCGCCCCGGGCCTCAGGAGGGCGGCGCGCACGGCGCCCGCGGAGCTGCTGCCCCGGGCGGGGAGGCCGCCGCCGCCAACGCCGCCGCCGCCGCCGCCGCCCGGGACCGAGCCGCCGCCCGCCGCTGCCAAGGGCCGCAGAGCCAGACGCGGCTCCGGCGCGCCCCCCGCGCGGGCCCCCGGGCCCCCGGCCCCCGCCGCCCCGAGCCCCGCCGCGACCCTCGCCGTGACCTCCTCGGCCGGCCCCCCGGCCCCCGGGCCGCGCATCAGCCACACCGACAGCAGCTCCGACCTCTCCGACTGCCCCTCCGAGCCCCTGTCCGACGAGCAACGCCTGCTCCCCGCCGCCAGCAGCGACGCCGAGTCCGCCACGGGCTCCAGCGACCGGGAACCGCCGCGGGGAGCCCCCACCGCGACCCCCGCGGCGCCGCCCGAGCCCCCCGCGCCCCTCGCCGCGCCGCCCGCCCCCGGCGCCGGCCTCGGGGGTCGCAGCAGCCCGGGCGGGGGCCGCGCGGGGGCCCCGGGGTCGGCGGCGGCGGAGGATGCCGGGGGGCGCGCGCCGCTCGGGCCAGCAGGCCCCGGGACCCCCAGGGATGCCGGCCCGGGCGAGCCGACCCGACTGGTGCCGGCGGCGGTGGAGGAGGAGCTGCTGCGGGAGATGGAGGAGCTGCGCTCCGAGAACGACTATCTCAAGGTGAGCAGCGGCGGCCCCGCCGCGGGTGCCCGGGGGCGACCCCTGAGGCCTGGGCGCGGGCGGGGACCCGCGAGCCCGGCCCTGGCGCTCCCGACGCGCGCGCTCCGGCCCTTCTGCCCTTCACTCTCCCGCCCCCGCACACACGGGCTTTGGGAACTTAGAGCTAAAACTTCTGGAAGGAGCAGCGAGACCTGTGGGTCTGGCCAGGTCCTCGCCGCACTTGGCTTCTCCTGTTTCTGGAGTCTTGCTGCTGCCTGCTGACGCCCTTGCCCCCGTAGATGTGCTGGGGGAGAGGGTCACAGCTGACACCCCCACGCGCTCGCCTCTGGGGCGGGGCCGCCCCTGGCCGAGGAGCTCTGGTCCGGGCCTGGTGCAGGTGTGTGCAGTGCGCAGCCTGCTCCGGCGAGCGAGCGGCGGATGTGCCAGATGCTTTTCCTGCAGTTAAAGAAGTGAGGCCCCCTCTGCTTCTCTAGCTGGGGCGGGGGCGGGGGAGCTCCCTGTTTTTGGTGATAAAACTTAAGTTCAAGGGTCCCATGAGTGTGTCCCGGGTCGAGGGGCAAGGGGTTGGCTGGTTGTCCAGCCAGTCGCCAGTCCTTTGTGGGCGACCATAAGCCCGTTTTTCGTGTCGGGAGAGGCCACTTGATTGCCCCTGCACGCCAGCACTTTCGAGGGAATTGCCACCTCTGCTGCTTTGCCTGAGTATTTTTCATGAGGTCTTGCTATTAAGGGCCTCTTGGTCTTGTTAGCTTTGGGGCACTCAAACCTACTTCCATTTATTCCTCCCAGGAGGAGGGCAGCTTGGGCCTGCAGAACAGAGGACTTAGTGTTGGGGTCACGACAATTTGAAGTGACTCGAGACAAAATAAGGGGGGTTGGTTGGGGGGCAATTACTTTATTATAGTCTTCAAGTTAGTAAATAACTACAGCGGTATAAATCTTTTCATGCTTCTGTTAAGACTCTAATATGGATCTCCTCCTAAACCAGTGGATGGCGCTCCTTTATCCGGGTTATCTGATTCGTACTTTTTCTAAGCAAATGTTGGACCTGCCCAAATGAGGCCCAGTTTTTGGCCAGCGGGACCAAGGGCATGGGCTTTTAAGGTGGTTAAGTGTGCCGTTCAGGCTGACATTAGAATGGGCTCACTGCTGAGTTTTCTAAACCTAAATCTTGAATCAGGAGCTGTTCTCCCCAACTGACAGCCCAGTAGCTGTTTTGCCTGCAAAGAGGTAGCAGTGAGGCAGAGGAGAGGTGAGGACATAGTAGGAGTTTGGAGTAAGGTGTTTCAAGTATTACATTTGCCTGTGTCACCCACTCTTGTGTAATAGACACCAGAGTGATTTTCAGAGGTGCTAAAGAGAAAGGGCAGTGAAGTTGTATGTGACTCCATCTTGAAACCAGCACTTTTGTAAATTTTCAACAAATGTAAACTCCCTACGGGCAAGAAAGATGCTCTTGTTGGGTTATATAACTGCAGCTCTTAGCATGATCCCTGACCCACAGTGTTTCTGATTAAATGATGTTTATCCAAATCGTGACCTGCTAAGCAACAGGAAATTGAGGGTGCTGTAAGAGAAAAGCTGTTTCTCGTTGCATCTTTGATCCTAAGGTAGGCAGCTCGATGGTCATTTCAGAGTTCATTCCTGGGTGACTGTTTATTTGCTTTATCCTTCCCGTTGGTAGATTCTCAGGGAATGAGCTAGGTGTCTGATCCTGGAGTCTGAGCTGGTATATTTGATATTTCAGTGAGTCTTCACAACAACATAGGGTGTACTTGTCATATTTATCAGAACCCCAATTTCGCAGACAAGGATGCTGGAAACCCGGAACATTTAACTGACTAACCCAAGGCCATATAGCCAGTAGGAGGTGCAGCTTCTCTTTTTCCTGCTCCAGAACCTTTGCCTTTTTCCCTGCACCAGGCTGCATCCCTGTTCCCAGCAAGGCTAATTTTCTCACTGTAGCTGGCTTGCTTTAGTGTTGTTACGAGCTTGAAATGTTCCCACTGTTGAGCTCTCCTAGGGGACCTCTTTTCATTTTAGGTGAAAGGGCCATAATGAACACCTCTCTACTAGCCTGTGTACAGATGGGCATATAAATCCCACTGACAAGGTTTAATTTGTGGGAAACATTCAGTTGCTGGTTCCTGGAGAGAAAGTGTCACGGCCCACCATTCACTCTGCCTGAGTGTATCTCCCGGCCTTCCCTCCTGACAGCAGGAGAGAGAAGTAGATAGAGGAGCTCTGAAGGGAGCTTCTGAAGGAAATCAGAAGTCCACACGCAAATATAGATGTGAGTTAACGTGTTTGGTTATTCAGGAGCTTAAGTTCCAGGAGTTCAATTTGGGCAAAAAAACACAATAGTCCTGGTAGACTAAAGGTCAGTGAGTGTGCCCACTTGTGCAGAATGGGCCTGTGATCACAAGTGGCCTCAAGGGGCAGGGGTGGGAGGTATGCGTTGGCACGGGGTGTTTAGAGCACCTTAGAAATCGGAGCTTCTAAAAAAAAAAAAAAAAGAAAAGAAATCGGAGCTTCTCTTTGTGTTGCCCTTGTTGCTCGCTGGTACTTTTTTCTCGTGGTAGACAAAAGTGCGTCCTTGACCTACTGCTGTCTTAGGGAACGTGGCACAGAACTCTCTGATTAGACGAAGCATCCCTCTATTCAGATGCTACCTAACAAGAGGAGGCGCGGCCCAGAAATTTTACTCTGGTATATTCTGGAGGATTGTTACCATGTTAGGTATCCCATTCTTTCCCAAGTCAGTTCTGTCACCATTAACTGTACAAAACTGTCATACTTCCTGAGCTAGGATGACCAAAGAGTGATCAAGCAGATACAGAAGGTCTGCAAAACCATAGGGGGATGTCTTATGTGATCAGGAAATTCTAGTGGAGTTCTCTTGGTTTTTAGCCAGCCTGCTGTATTTTTTAAAATAGATGTCAAGAGAGAAGTACGTACGTTGGGCTGTGCTGTGTGGACCTGTATGGGGCATCCCGGACTCTGCTTCCTCTTCCTCTTCTACCTTCATCAAAGGCCACCAAGGAGGCTAGATGAAAAATGCGCCATTATTCACCCCCCAGGTGGCTGGCTTTTTGCACAAAAACACAGTCAGAAAAGCAGTCTTGTCCCTTTACCCCCGATGAACTTACATATGTTTGGAAGTCTTCAGAGATAAGGTGAGCAGTTGAGTTCAGTTGTCCGGAGGCCTTTGCTTCTATTTCAGAGGGAACCCAGGCATGTTTCTCACTGATGAGAACATCCACAAAATGCTGGTGTATTCGCTGCCTTCCTGTCTGCCTGCCACCACTGTGTTTTGCTCGAGTGCTCTGAGACAATCAGAACCGTCTTAGTGCTCATCATGAACATATTAATTATGTTCTCTTTCCATGGGCTTTTCAGGAGGATTTAATCACTTTGAGTTTATTGGCCTATTTTGAAAATGCTCTTCGAGTTACTGGTGATGTGTCCAAATAGTGTTCTCCAAAGCGCCAATGTCCTACAGGATGGGCAAGGGTTGATGTGGCGAAGGGCTGCTTTTTTTTTTCTCCCTGCTTTCTCAGTGATTTCATAAGAATTATTTTTGTTTATTTTTTTTTAAAGATTTTATTTATTTATAAGAGACAGAGACAGAGAGAGAGAGGCAGAGACACAGGCAGAGGGAGAAGCAGGCTCTGTGCGGGGAGCCTGACATGGGACTCGATCCTGGGTCTCCAGGATCACGCCCTGGGCTGAAGGCGGCGCTAAACCGCTAAGCCACCGGGGCTGCCCAAGAATTATTTTTGTTTAAAACAATAAAGTCACTGCTAGGTACTAGGACAGACGACATCCGATCATTAGAGAGGAGTGATTTCCCAAGGGAGGTTATTGGCAGGGTCATTTGAGGTTTTATAGGTTGCAGTGCATCACCACTGATCCAACCTTACCATCCTGTCTCTCACTGAGTAGGCTTTTGAGTTTCAAGCTCTGAAATGGTTCTGTTAAATTTGGCTCTTTGGATTCCAGGTGCTCGGCGTGGCCTGGAGTGAACACTCTGAGCCAGAGTAAACAGTTCTGAACAGCTCAAGTGTTGAGCTCCTCCTCCCCCTTTCTTGTAGAAGGGTTAAAGTGGACAGTGGTCCTATTCTTTCCTGACATTCCACTTTCCACACCCATTCTTTATTCAGCCTGCGAAAGAGCGGCTCTAATCATCTTAGGTGGCAAGATAATGTAGACCAGGGCAAACAGAGCCCATCGGCTGCTGGGTGAACTGTCACTTGGTAAACAATGGTAGCGGTCCCCATGCCTTCTTAGCTACAGCTGGGACTGCGCAGAGAACATTTTCATTGTCCAGAGGGAAATGAGGTGGATTATTTGTATATTATGACAGACGATCGTTTCTGTCTGCAACTCCCAGAAGATGGAATTATCGCAGGCATAGTCAGATGACTGCTCCCTGTCCAAATTGGGGTCTATTTAAAGAAGGGTTATTAGGATATTAATGTGGAACTAGTTATTGATCTCAAATTGCTTAAAGGAGATTGATTTGAATAAAACTATCAGTACGATCAAGAGTTTGCATCCCTTAAATTAAGATACTGTGGACTTAGTTTTTATTTTTTTGTGTGTGGGTAAAACTGTTTTCATTGAAATGCTCCATTTTAATCTTGGTTTACTGTAGTGCACACATGGTACCTCATTATTTCTGTAATTTGGTGTATATAATAAGGCTCGATCTGATATCTGCAGGCAAAGGGGAGTAGTTGGGGAGCTTCACACTACCTCAAGATTTCATTTTATATATGAAATTTGAAAAATAGATTTAATTAAAACTAAATTAGCTTTTCAATGACGTAATGATCGAACAGTGAAGTACACAGCAAACCTGATGTTAATTCTTTATGAAACTGTTGATTAAGGGCAAGTTTTTTCTTAGTTTCTGTTTATAAAAAAAAAAAAAACCAGCAATATTCTACTTTTACTTACTATGTCTAAATTATATTTGCTAGAAACATATGTTCTGCTTGATTTGGTTTTCTTAAACATTTAAATGCCAGACATTTTTAAGGTTCTTTAATACAACGTGTTCTAAATTAGAGTGTGCTGTCAGAAAATTAATGTAATGGTAGCTTGAAAATCACTATCCTTCGTGACCCTAATCCGAATAATCACAGTTTTTGCTTTTCAAATGTCTGCTGCCAGCTTACGTGGTTTATAATTTGCTTTTCTTGTAACTTCTTTTCACTGAACCTGAAAACTGCTTTTTTTTCAAGGCTCTATGAAAAGAGTTGGAACACTGGCCTTGGTCTCATCTCTGTACCAGACTAGTGTCTGAAAAGCCATTTAAATGTTTAGAATCTCAATTTCTGCATTTAAAAAATGGGGGTATTAATACCTTTGCTGCATAGTGCAGTGTTTTTTTCTGAGGGCCCATTGAGATATGGGCCCTCAGGATATGTTACCGAGATCTAAAAGTGTTAACTTGCTTCATTATTGTCACACCTATGGTGGGCTTTTAAAATCATGATTTAAGGCTTACTATTGTTTCATTTTTCCTGGTTGTTGCAAATAATTTATAGTATTCACTGAAAAGAGCATGTGGTTTTGCAGTCTAGCTTCTGTTTATTAGCTAAGAGGCTCTGGACATGTTAACCAGCGTGGATTTGCTCTCCTTGTCCGTGAAATGGATAATATGTTCCTGGCAGGGTGAGAATAGGGTGAGTAATGAAGGTAAAGTGTTGAATGAAAAAGATGTCTTCTGTTCTACAGATTTAGATAAAATATCAGTTATAAAAGCCATGATTCCAATACATGTAATTATGGTCTCTCCCTACTTTTCCTTTCAGTGCAACTAATGTTGGTGATTATTTAGGCCAAAAATGTTAGCTGTTTACATCTGGCCTACTGAATGATTTAGGGGTGCAGGTTCACCTAGCCTTTATATACTCTTTTTTCTTAGCCTGCAGTGATTGTTTACACATATATTGAACACATCCAGCATTTGATATTCAGGTCGATGAGGGTCCTCCTGGTACAAAATCTGAAAGCTAGAGAACAGCTTTATACCTGAAAGTTGCATCTTATGTTTTCTTATGGCTGTTTTGCACTTTAAAAACTTTGTTTGAGTAACAGGTAATTCCAGGCATTAATGGCTTAGGCTTTTATAGATATGCTTTCTAGAAGGAAAAGCAATCACAGACGATTCCTTCCATGAACAGAATGGCCACAGTTACTGTATATTTATATGTATACATATACACATCATGATCGTTGCTTGTACTGAACTATTTATGAGTTATGCAATAAAACAATTACCTTTTAACTGTACTCTGACACAAGCATAGAGAATAGGCTCTCTCTG
The DNA here is from genome assembly GCF_018345385.1 of Vulpes lagopus. Lineage (NCBI taxonomy): Eukaryota > Metazoa > Chordata > Mammalia > Carnivora > Canidae > Vulpes > Vulpes lagopus. Next base: position 111,125,266 of record NC_054824.1, on the reverse strand, counting down.
AAAGTCAGCCCATCACATACAATGGGTAGAACCCAAGGGAAACTTGACCTTAATTTTGAAGATTCAGGATTAATTACCTAATCTTCACCAGAAGATTGACATCCACAAGGCCTGTGTTAAAGCTTGCAGTCTGTAGTTAGTTGGTCTCCTCCGGCATGGGTTGGGTCAGGAGCGTGGCTCCACACAGCAGCATCACGACCTCAGTGTAGGGATCAGCCTGCCAACTTACTCTTTGCTGGACATTGGCAAAGACTTTCCTGAAAGAGCTGTGTCTTCCCGTTCCCTGAAGAGCCCAGCCTGTCCATCCTGTTTACGTATGTTCACCTGACTGGCTTCCAGGCTTGGTCCATGAATTCCCAGGCCCAGGGAGCTGTCCTCCTAGGGACAAGATGTGTAGGAAGAGATCTCTGTGAAGGAAAACAGAAACGAAACAAAAGTTGCTTATACTTCACGACACTTTTCAATGTTAAAATTTCCTTTTTTTTTTTTAAAGACACACTAGAACATCTTAGATTTTTAATGAGGTTATGACTGCTGCTATAGAATTTTGTAAGAGCACCGAGAAGCTGAGAAAAACTATCTTAGTAATTTTATTGATTTACCGCTTTCTTCTTTAACATCCATTCCTCTCGGCAGTCTGTTCAGACAGGCTCCATTTGGAGTCATGGTCAGTGAGTAGGCCATTGTCTTGGTTAGGGTAATGTGGACAGGTTGGGAAGAAGCCTACAGGCTGGGGTTTGGGGGAATGAGATGCAACACACCTGGGCTCTTTCCAACAGACCATTGCATATGGTTGAGGTTGGCTAGGTAACGGTCTTGACCCCGTTTGTGCCAAGTTGTATTTTTCCGTTCCCAATTTATTTGGTATACTTAAACTTTTCCAGGATAAACTGTTCCTCAGGAGATTCCCTTCTGGTCAATCTCTTATCTACCTGAGGCTTTGATGTTGGGAAGCTCTCATTCTTTATTATAAGTAAATCCCTGCTTTTAGGAACAAATGCGGGATTAATGAGAGTGGAGAGAATAGTAACAAACAACAGCAGGACACGAGCTGACAACTGAGGGTGTCCACATCATGGAGAGTTTTCTTCTTGACCCTCAAAGTTAATTCAACAAAACAAATAGGAATGACTGAATGTATCCGAGTCTGGAGGCATTTAAATCTTCAATTATCAGACTAATAAAAAAAAATTCCTAGAATGCTTTTCTTAATCTCCCACCTTCCAAATTGTTCCTCATTAAAATCTTCTGTAATACTTCAATGGAATTTCTGTCTTGCACATTGCAGCTACATCTGTGGGTTTGGGAAGAATTTTTTGTAATTAGGTTATAAGACTGGAACAAAACAAAGGTGCATTTGCGTTCAATTTTGGCCATCTTTACGAGTTGGTCTTTGTAGGTCCTACCTGATGTTCATGTGTTGAGGGCCTGCTCTTTAGCTCACCCCACTTGGGGTGCTGGGAACGGGCAGGAGCAGCCTCAAGGGGTCTGCCCTCACAGAGCTTACATTTCAGCCTGGGCACCCAGACAGGAATAGGAAGAGGCACAAGCAACTAGTAGCTGGGGATGCCAGGCGGGAAGAACACAGAGCAAGGCAAGAAGGATTAGAGATGGGGTGTGGCAGAGTGGGGGTGGGTTGGGGGATGGGTGGTCAGGAGGTACTGTGTGTGTACCTTCCAGATGATGCGACAATGAGCTCTGTAATAACTGGGGAGGAACATTTTAAGGAGAGGGTAGAACAGGTGGGAGGGCCCTAACAGTCCAGACCCTGCAAGACAGTGTGGCAGGGAAGGAAGGGGTAGCTCAGAGACCCTGGGGAATGCTTTGAAGAATTTTCTCAGTGTGATGGGAAGGTTTGAGGGGTAAGATTTGAGTAACATAGTCAGGAATAACTCTGGGTGGGGAATTGGCTAAAGGGGAAGCAGGGAGCCCCACATGACTCACCTGTGTGTGAGCTGCTCCCTTGGGAGTGTTGAAGGCAGGCACTAGCTGGGGTCTGCAGCCACTGGGGAGCGAGTGCCCTGCAGGTATGCTGCTGTTGGGTGACAGCGCTGGAGTGGCTGTGGAATGGGAGCAAAGGAGCAGGGCAAGGAACAAGTCCTGGGTTTCTTCTGCTCCCACAGTGTCTTCATACTGGGCCAGAGCAAAGCGGAGATGGGAAATAAAGGCCAAGTGAGTGGAAAAAAACCAAACCCAGAGTATATTTGACATAATGCAAAAGTTATATCTTTGGAATTGTGAGTCACATAGTCAGTGATGAGACTTGCATGGTGGAGCAGAGTTTTAGGGACATTTGTAGGTATAATTCCAGGGCAGTTCAGTTGTGATCCCACTAAAGTTTATAGCCTTTGAAGGTGAGGCTCTGTCCAGCTCCTCTAAGTACCTAGATTGTGGCCTAGAGATAAGGTTCAGGTCATGTTGGTTTGAATCTAAAGGTTTAGTTGTCTGCAGAGTTGATTTCATTTATGATTCAGATTATGTAAGAAAATATTGGGAATGGAATAAATGCTGGCAGTCTGCAATGAATAATCCATCCTGATTTTTAGTTTCTGAATCCATGAGATTTGAACAGACATCTGATGATACTATCTCATGTGACCATTTCCAGAGGTCCCTGTGTCCTGTCTCACAGGTGTGGCCATAAGCCAATGGGTAAGTGCACAGGTAGTTAATGTTTAGTATTGCAGAGGAGGGGTGGATGGGAGATGCCATCCTTTTCCTGGTGGACATGGCTTATAAACCTGCTCTGTCTGGTTTTGTAGGATGAATTGGATGAACTCCGTGCTGAAATGGAAGAGATGAGAGACAGTTACTTAGAGGAAGATGTTTACCAGCTGCAGGAGCTTCGGCGAGAGCTGGACCGTGCTCATAAAAACTGCCGAATCCTGCAGTACCGCCTCAGGAAAGCTGAGCAGAAGAGCCTGAAAGTGGCTGAGACTGGTCAGGTGGATGGTGAGCTCATCCGGAGTCTAGAGCAGGATTTAAAGGTGGGTGAGTGGGGCTGATGGGGCCTTCATTCCCAGAAGGGGCTTCTGGGTGGAGGGAAGGGAGGGCAGGATTGCAGGTCTGAGACTGGCAGCCCTTTGGACCCACTTAAACACAGTTCTTTCATTCTGGTAGCAGTTCTCTCTCTCTCTCTCTCAACAGATTTCAGCATGCACAGTCTTCATTCACCTTATGGTGTATAGGATAGATATAGTCATATGGCTTTGACAGCCCAAGATTTAAACCAGTCATTTGAACTGGAATCTTAAAACCTAAGGAAAAGAAATCATAGTAAAGGACCTACAATTAAAAAAAAAAGAATTGATATTTGCCACTTCATCTGACAGTTATATAGAATGGTATAGAAGCACTTTCTAAAGATCTGGAATATTTAAAAAATCTATTATCAGTTCAATGATAGTCAAAGACCACCTTTATGGTTGACTATAATCATTTAATCTTTTCATTGTTACTTAAGTTTCTAGAATGCAGAAAATCTGAAATGACCATAACCCAAGGGTAGTAGAGTTTGATTTAACTGAAAGAGAAATAGGATGAAGCTAATTGTCTAAGGTGTTTTGGAAAACCACTGGCAGAAATGGGAATGAGGTGAAGAAATTGCAGATGTTACACCATTTTCTCTCTTCATGGGTAGCATGGCTTCTCTCATGCCCCAATTATCAAATCATTTATCAAGAGATGAATTATGCATAATGTCCTCCTTATTATAGGAGTACTTATGAACTCTCATTTTTCCTTTCATTATGATAACAGGAAAAGAATCTTTGTAATTCTATCAAATCTATAAACCACTCACAAAATGTCATTCAGTGGGATGTAAGGGTGATTTATATTTCTCTTGCAAAATCTCTTGCCTTGTTTCCTTTTAGAAGGTAAAAATGTTTAACTGCTTTGACATTCAGATATTTTACCACAGTAGACAATCGAAAACTTGACTATGTTATTTTACAGGATTGTTTTGGTTTTTTCAGCAGGTAGCTTTAGTATTGCCTTAGGGAACAGGAATGTTGATTGATTAATTGATTGCTATTATTACTGTTATTGTTATTTCTAATTTATCATTAAAGCATGTGTGCGTGAGCGGAATTGGCATTCTTGTTGGCACTCTATAAGGAGGTAGGGCTAGAGGCAGTAGCCTTTTATTCCAGATAAAGGTAAAGGTCGTATTCTCGCTCCTAATGTGAATTTCATGTTTGAAACTAACACCCTCCTTCTTTAAAGATAGGCTTGTTAATATTGCCAGGGTCTTTGCCCTTTACTGTGATCTCCTGTCACTTAATGATTCTGCCTCTGCTTCACCTTCTAATGATGATCTCTCTTGATCGTTACAGGTAGCCAAAGATGTATCTGTCAGATTGCATCATGAACTTGAAACCGTGGAGGAAAAGCGTGCTAAAGCAGAGGATGAAAATGAAAGTCTCCGGCAGCAGATGATTGAAGTGGAGATATCTAAACAGGCCCTCCAAAATGAGCTGGAGAGACTGAAAGAGGTAATCCCAAAATACACGGGGATTTCTTTCTTGGGTTTAATTGTTAGGAGCTTGGAACTCCAGGAGTCCCATTTGGTGAACTATTGTTTGTTTGTATGGCCCAGAAACCAAGAATGGTTTTTACATTTTTCATAGCATTGTAAAACAACAAGCATACAAATACAAACCTAAAGAAGTAAGGAAGACTAAATGACAGAGACTGGATGTTGCTTGCAAAGCCTAAAATATTTGCTGTCTGACCCTCTACAGAAAAGGCGTGGTGAACCATGGTCTAAAGCTACTTTTTTTCGTTTCCCTTTAGATGAGCTGGCCATTAATTCCTCTTATTGGTCCAAATGGAGTATATTATTACTAGAATACAAAATTAAGCAGTGGCTTTTTCCTCAAATCTCCTCTTCCAATGAGCTGGAAAATATGGTTGTCTATTAAAGCTGTGTAAACAAATAATATGTGTCTTCTACCTATATCTACTTTTAGGCAATATGGTTTAAATACAGTTTTTTTTTTTCCTTTCTGTTTTAGGGAGTAAATGCATTCTAGCCAAGCAGCATAGAAAAGCATACATATATATACATACACACACATAGATATATATTTCCCTTTGCACACAGTAATGCAAATGTTGTTTTGTTGTTGACTTCCATTATAAGATTAAAGCTGAATATGTTCTTTAAAAATATCCTGCATATTGGTGGATTTAAAAATTATTGGTTAGGGCTTTACCAGCCAGCATTATTACCTGCTAATAGTCTCACTTAGTTCATTTTCCCTTTGGACAAGTCTCCTGATTCACCCAGTTACTCCTCATCCATCCAGCTGTCCACCTGCCCACACTTAACTCAGGCTCCGCACCTTGCCCTGGGAGTGCAAATGTGGATAGGGCAGTACAGGCTCTATTCCCAAGATGCTTACAGTTCATTTGACAAATGGATAGCAAAACAAATAAATCACAGCAAAGGAGCTGGTGTTGCTACCTCTCTGCGTCACCCTCGCCCCCACAGCTGCTCAGGTGTCCTACTGTTCCTCGAGGTTGGGAAGGCACAACATATTTTTTCCAGAGATCCACATCCCTGGGGTTCAGGCCCTTGCCTTCAGGTCTCTGCTGACATCTCACCTCAGCCACCTGGCTCTCCACACTTCCACACTGAAGTTGTCCCTGCCTCCACCCTGGCCATCCCATCCGCCTTCCCATCTGACACAGATGTTATAGATTTTGGTAAATTGCTTGTGTGTTGTCAGCAGTTGTCTGAAATTGCTGTGAGTTTTATTTCTCTGTCACCTTCATGCATGTGCCTCCAGCACTTGAGCTCTGTGGGAAAAGGGTGTGTCTGTGGAGTTCACTGTGGGGTCTCCGTTCCTAGAACAGTGCCTGGCACTTAGGCCCTGTCAGGGACTCGCAGGGTGAGGGAGTGAATGAAGGGCGACAACGTGGAGCTCTGGTGACCACAGCTTACCTGGGGACTTGGTGAACTTCACAGAGGAGGAGGTAGAGTCTAAGAATGTTCTTTCATCAGGGGTAACCCTTGCTCCTTAACTTACTTGTATACTTACCCCTGGGACTGGGGGAATTTCTTCTCCTCTTGTCAGTCTCTTACCTCTAAGAGTTGCTAGTCATTTACTCCCTTCTTTCTCCTTTGATCTAAGTTTGCTACAAGGTTTGCCATATGGTTTCTTTTCTCAGAATTTCCAGTTTGCTCCAGACCTTGAGGATATAGAAAACATCTTAGGAGTATATTTTATAAGTTTTATATGTGTGTGTACTTACATATAAATACTTAAATTACATATACACATAAGTAAATAAATAGTTAAAGCAAGCAAAGTTTATCTCGCACACATGGAAGTGGATTTGTGTAGGACTTGGCATCAGGTCACAAATAGCTCTTTAGGGAGAAAAATGATTACTGACATTAGAGCCAGGCAGGGGTGAGGCAAGGATTTTCAGAAGCTGTGATGTTGGCTCAGGCTGGATGTACACAGAGAAGGTGGCAGGGCCAGCCTCTCTCTTACTTTACAGGTTAAATTTACTCACAGAGATTGCTCGATTGGGATGCAACTGTATTTTACCTGCAGAACTGCAGTCAGACTTGTGAGACAGTATTTACACCAGACTTCATGGTTCTAAACGAATCCTAGAACTGACAGTAGTCTGAGGGAGGCAGATGCTGTAGACTGTGCTGGAAGCAGAGAATGATGGAACTAGGCGATCCAAGGTTCAAAGGTGGTAGAGGAGATAATTATTGGAAAGTGCCAGCTGTGGTCTTCATGAATGGATTCCTTTTACTGAAACCAGAACAGATTCCTTTTACTGAAACCAGACCAGAATGCACTATAGGCTTTGCTCTAGGGCGAGGATAAATATTTTCTCTATCTTGAGTCCAGCTCCTTATTGTTCACCTCTGAAGTTTTGTAATCGGATGAGTTGGGTTCTGGAAAAGGCACAGAGAGTTTGTGCGTTGCCTGCGTCTCTCAGTGACAGAAGTAGCTGCGGATGACCATGACCGTGTCCCTCTCAGCCTTGGAGGACAGTAGAACAGCACCATCTTGGTGCCTCTTCAGTTCTGGAACTGCTGCTGGGTTCATCTCTGCAGACTGTTCAGCTGCGCGGTGGACCTCTCCAAGATGGATTTCCCCTAGCACTCCAAAGAACGTCCAGAAACTGACTTGTCACCCTCATCCCCACCTGAATCTTTCCTGTCTTTGCCATTTATGTTAATGGCGCTACGGTTCTTCAGGCTTGAGCAATGACAGATCCCATTAGCTCTCTTACTGCTCACACCGAGATGGCCTTCAGGTTCTGCTCTTCTGCTTTTTCAGTCTTGGGGGTTTTCTGTCTCACTGATACATTCTGTACCACGGATGAACTGCAAACATAGGCCAAGTAAAAAGAAGCTGGCCATAGTGCACAATTCCATTTATCAGAAGGATTCAGGATAGATAAATCCTGAGCCAGAAAACAGATTAGTGGTTTCCAGGGGCTGGGGAGAAGGGAGAGGACTGCTTCATGTGTGTGGGGTCTGTTTCTGGGGTCATGAAAAGGTTTTAAACTAGATAGAGGTGACGGCTGCACAACAATGTAAGTGTACTACATGCCACTGAGTTGCACACTGTAAGATGGTCAGTTTCTCAAATAACAATTTTTAGATTCTCTATAATCTATCTGAAATTTGACCAGTCTTCTGTCAAGTGGATATTTGAAGGCTGACTCTATGCAGTCAACACATTAAAGGCAGGTACTATCTCTGGTCTCTCCCTTCTATTTTATCTCCGATAAACCCCCCGAATCTGACAATGTGATTCTCTGCTTAAGCAGCTGAACTTACCGGCTCCTGATTGTCTACTCTTTAGCATGAAGACCCTTCCTGCCAGGGGCCATCCCTGTCTCCCATCTAGTTCTCCCTGTCTACTGCCATAAACCCTGGAGTGAAATAAAAGGCAGTAGAGCAAGATGAGAAGAATCTGTGCCCTCTGGTCCCCTTTAAGTGGGTCTTAGAAAAGTCACTGTCTCCATTGATAGATAAGGTGATTAAAGAAGGTTGGCAATATGAAACTATTTGGAATTGTCCCTTCAGGTTTAGCTACCTTGCTTGCCTGTTTCCCTTGTGCATATTCACATCATGGTACACACCCAACACCCATACACCCCTCCACTTGTGCAAGCTCAAAACATTTTTGCCTTTTTTGGGGGGCATATTTCTTCTAGTACTCAACTCTATGATGAAATATCTTGACAGATTGAAAATGGTTTATCTTAGCTTAGTTTCAGCTTCTTGAAGATTGCCTCCACTGAACAGTATTTCATTCTACCAAAAATTTTTCAATACTTATTACATGTTAGGCAGAAAAATAACTGGCCAAGTTAGTTGGCACTTGTAAGGCACAGAGACATGTTGTAGATCATTCCAGGGAACTGGGCTTTTTGTTTTGTTTTTCTTATTAAGGTATAATTGACATATAACATATTTGCTTAGGGTGTAATGGTTCACTATTGTACGTATTGCAAAATGATCACCACAATAACTAGTTAACATTCCTTGTTAAACACAGGGGTTCAAAAATTTCTTTTCTTGTGATGAGAACTTCTAAGATCTCTCTTAGCAACTTTCAAATATGCAATACAGTATTATTAACTATGGTCATTATGCTGTACATTACAGCCCATGACTAATTTATTTATTTTATTTTATTTTTTTATTTTTATTTTTTTTTATTTATTTATTTTTTTTTTTGGGAATTTATTTATTTTAACTGGAAGTTTGTATATTTTGACTGTCTTTACCCCTTTAACCCATCCTAGGATTGTTGAACGAACCCACAGTCAGCTCTTGCAGGACACCTTTCAGCACCATTCAGGATATGATGCTGATTTTCTGGGTTTGGTTGAGACTTCTTCTGTGGCTAGGAGATGGCTAACATTTTGAAAATATTTCTTGAGTGCTTGAGAGGAAATACTCCAATTTTGGGGTGAAGACTTTAAATCCATTAGATTAAAACTTTCAAACTTTAACTATAACAGCAAGCAGTAGATTTTGTATTATCACTCCAAATATAAACATAAAGGTTTCACCAAATAATGCTTATCTTTGCCATGGGGGATACACTTTAATATTTTCAATTCTATTCAGTTCTGTTTTTTTAAATGGTGGTTATAAGTTTGATTTACAGTCAATTTAGTGGATTGTTGCAATTTTGAAAAAGTTTTTTAGATTATTTATTGATTGTGTTCAATTTTTTTATCTTCTATAGTTTTGTCTGCTAAATATATCTATTTAGATAAACATGTGAAAATCACCTGTTGTAATTTTATATTTATATTTTTTGTAATCTGTCAAATTTTGCTTATATATTTTGAATATAAATGGATATAGATTTAGAACTTTTTTTAGAACTGTTTATTATTGATGAATTGTTCCCTTTATCATTTGATAATAATCTCTTTATTCTAATGTATTCTTTTTTTTTTTTTTTTTAATTTGCCTGGTATAGTTTTGTGCTTCTGTTAGTTTCCATATTTCTGTGTCCTTATGTTTTAGGTGTATTCTTGTGAATGGTCTAGCTGTTTTTTTAAAAAATGGAATCTGATAATATCTTTTAAAAAATTGTGAATTTAATCCATTTACATTTATTATGGTTATTGATGTGTTTGAATTTATTATCACTGTATTTTATGTTTGTAAATTCTGTGCCTTTTCTTCGTTCCTTTTTTTTATTTTTTATGTTGATTTCTCTTTGATTGAGTTTTCAATTCTCATGTTCTTTCACTTGATTAGGAATTTGTATATTCTATTATTGTTTTGATAATTACTCTTACATATTTAACATGTGTGTTTGACTTGATGTCTAAAACTAATTATTATCCCCATACTTCTTCTTAATAATATAAGGAATATATTATCTATAATAATATAAGGAATATAATTCTTAGAAAACTTCAACTCCAATCAGCTCCTGTGTTTCATACTATTATTATGTAGTATCATTTCGTTTAGTTTTATCATTTTAGTTTTATCTTTTAAAACTTTTTCCATCTTGAAAAATGGAATAGTATTATTCCCCAAAAGTTGACTAATTTAACAGTAAATGCTTATTTAGATTCATTTACATATTTCCCAGTGTGTTATCATTTTCCTTTTTTGAATGTTATTCCTTCTTAGTTCAGTTTTCTTCTTTCTGATCTATTAATATATCTTGAGTAGTTTTCTTTCAGTAAATATTGTCTAAAAATGCTTTTTTTAAAAAGATTTTTATTTATTTATTCTTGAGAGACAGAGAGAGAGAGAGGCAGAGGCACAGGCAAAGGGAGAAGCAGGCTCCATGCAGGAAGCCCGATGTGGGACTCAATCCCGGGACTCCAGGATTACATCCTGGGCCAAAGGCAGGTGCTAAACTGCTGAGCCACCCACGCTGCCCTAAAAATGCTTTTATGTAATCCTCAGTCTTGAAAGATATTTAGTTGGGCATAGTATCCTAACACTTTAAAGATAGTGTTTTTTATTATCTTCTGGCTCTACTTTCTATCAAGAGGTTTGCTGTCACGTAATTCTTATTTTTGTAGATGATTTGTCTTTACTTCCTGCTTACTTTTATGTTTTTCTTTTGTATTTGGTATTCTGTGGTTTCAACCAGATGTATCTAGATTCATTTTTTATTTTATGCAGCACTCATTGTCAAATCTGTTATGTCTTTCATGAAATTTGATTACCCTTTGATTAATGTTCAAAAGTGAAATTATGTCTTTAAGTAGTGTTTCTTCTGTATCACTTCTAGAATTCCTATTAGTCTTATGTGGGAAATTCTGTTGGCCATTCTTATTCCATCCTCCATCTCACCTAATTGTCCCTTTTTTTAAAAAAAAAAGTTATCTCTCATGCTTTATATATTTTTTAAAGATTTAGTTATTTATTTTAGAGAGAGTGTATATGCATGTGCACTCATGCTCATGCATATGAGAGAGTGTGGGAGAAGGGACAGAGGGAGAGAATCTTAAGCAGACTCCCAACTGAGCAGGGTCCAAGGTAGGGCTCAGTTCCAGGACCCAAGAGATCATAATCTGAGCTGAAACCAAGAGGTGGATGCCCAACTGACTGAGCCATCTAGGCACCCCATTGTGCTTGATTTTGAATAATTTCTTCATTTCTTGTCCAAGTTATGAATTCTCTTCTTTACAAAAGAATTATTTATCCACTAAATTTTCATTTCAGTGAAATGAATTTTTAAAAATTTGCTTGTTCTATTTTCATAAATTTCTTTTTTCCTTATCATCTGTTATTTCTTCCTTAAATTTAGAAACATTTGAAAGTCATAGCTTCTTTCAGTTTGTTCCATTATCTTGAGTTCTTGGTGTTCCCAATCCCTCTGTTTGTCAGATTTTCTATCTCTCACCCGAAGTGAGTTTTTTTATGAGCTCTAAGATGACCTCATCTCTTAGTGGAAATTCCATGAAGTTTGTTGAAATGTCCTCCTAGTGAGATTTTGCATTGGTCTTTACCAAATGCCTCAGTAGTAGTATTGGTCCAACTACACTTGTTAATTTTGGGCTCATGGAGTTGTGTGCCAAGGGGGTTGTGTCATTTGGGTATCAGACTTGCGTGTGGCTTACATCTAAATATTTTTATACTTGACAGATTTTTCTTTTGTCACCACCCAGTGTCCTGAGCAGGTTATTACTCTCCCCACTCCCCAAGTGATTTTCAGTTTCCTTTCCATAGTGTGCATCCTTCAGTGGGTTGTCTGGGTGCATTTATCAAAGATTCTTCTCACGGCCATGGCTGGAGTGCCCATTTCTGGGTATGATAATTTCCACCATTCCCTCCTGCCCTCTACTCCCTTCATCTTTTATGCATTTCTGGTACTAGAGTATTTTCCTTTTGAGAATGTGTCAGTCAACTGTGTATACATTTTCTACTTTTTATGTTTTCTTTAGCTGTTTATTGGGGGATGGTTCAGATAGCTCAGCGTGCTGTGTTGCCAAAACAGGATGTGACCCTCGAGGGTTCAATGGGAACTTTTCTACTAGGGCTCTGGAGTCCACGAGTAACCCCAGTGGTCTTCCATTTCATGACTTAGCACTTTTGTCCCTGCCTTTCTCTGTTCATTTCCTTCTACTCTGCTACTCACTAGTTCCCATTTATCCCAAGGCTTTTTTTAAACTCACGGATTCTGCTACATCATGGCTTCTACTTCTGTATTCTCTCTAGGTATCTGCTAGAGGCCCCCTGCCAATTCATTTATTAAATCCTAGTTCCCAGTCTGATGGACTGAGGAGGTGAATCCTTTGTGAAGTGATTGGATTATGAAGATGGGGAGCCCTTATGGATGGGATTTTTTCAAATAGACCCCAGAGTTCCCTTTCCCCTTCTACCATGCGAGGACACAGTGAGGAGGTGGCTGTCTGTGAACCAGGAAGTGGGTTCTCAACTAGACACCCAGTCTACCAGCATCGTGATCTTAGGTTTCCCAGCCTTCAGAATTGTGAGAAATAAATGTTTGTTCTTTAAGCCACCTGGTCCATAGTATTTGTGTTATAGCAGCCTGATCAGACTAAGACAGTCTTTCTGCTTTTCTCTCAACCAGTGGGTGAGAAGTTTTCTTTGTGTGTCATTGCATTCAAACTATCAGGCAGCCATAAAGTCTGGAAGCATGGGTGTACAAACTATAATAATGGTTTATTGCTATTACGCTACAGTTTAATAAAACATTTTATTTCCAGACTTTATGGTCCTCCTTATAAGAAAAAGATATGCTTGAGTGAGCCAGTGTGAAGCATCTTTGGGCAGAGTCCCCATGCCAGGGCATCTCCTTGGACACTGACCAGGTTGTTGGCAGCTGCTATGGAGTCACTCAGGGCCTTGCTCTTGGCCCAGGCAGTGGTGGACTATAGGCTGGCTGGGCATGTAGAATCCAGGCAGGCATCCTTGGTGTTTGTTTGGCAGGCTTTCCAAGATACCTCGGAAGGAATAGGTAGCATCTGTTTCTATTTGCTCGTCTCATGAGTTAGGGAGGCAGGGTGACTCCAACTAGAGAACAGGAAGTGGGAAGAAATGCAGTGCCCTGAATGATATTCCAGTTAGCTGGCCTGCTGAGTCAATAATGAGGTGAAATGGGATGAGAGTGGGAGCAGGAAGGATCAGGGTGTCTGGTTAAGTCTTCTTCCCAAACACTAAAACACGGGTAGAGTCTGGTGTGTGTGTGTGTGTGTGCATGCATGTATGCGCATGTAAGTATTTGTGTGTGTGTGTGTGTGTGTGTGTGAGCTTGTGTATATACATACAGTTTTCCCACAGGAGTCTGGAGGGAAATGGCCTTTTATAGGTTCTGATCAGACCAGGAGGCAGGGATGGGATTAGAATAGAGCCACCTCAACTGAGGGAATAACTATCAGGCCGGAAAATCCAGAGTTCACAGGCCAGGGAGCTAAGATTAGGAACAGGGCAGCAATTGCAGGAAGACTCGGCATAAATTATTTTGAATGTTTAAACTGTAAATGGGACAGTTTTGGTGCCTGGGAAGAAAGGGGACATGTGTTCAGTTTAAACAACCATAAATAATGCTAATGACTGATTTCACACTGTTGCTGGAAGGGCACAGAGAAAGCCCATCACAGTCTGTTCTGGTCACTCAGAACGAGTGCCTTTGGAGCCACTTCTTGTCAAAATCAAGACAGAATCACACCAAAGTCTTCTAGAAGGCTAGTCCTGTGACTCACTTCACAGCGATCCTCGTACTCTCTTCCATGAGTACTCTCCTCCAGGCCCCCTGAGCAGGTGCATTTGCTGCTTTGTGATGAGCTGTGGTGTAGGCTCCAGAAGGGATGTGGAGCTTGCTCAGGTTCAAGTTTTTGAAATGCTTTCGTTTCTTAGGTTATGCTATTTTATTAAGTTTTGCTGCCAGAAGGCTATGTTACTTTCACGTAGTGTGGCTGCTACATTGGAAAGGAAAGAAAATGGTGGTGAAGACACAGAGGACACAGGCAGGACTCCAGAAGGAGTAACCGAGTCTGACAGCTTTCCTGTGGCCAGGTGTGAAGGCACACTCATGGCCAGGCCCAGGCCTGGGGACCTCAGGCCAACTGAGCATCGGAGCCAGAAAAATCCTGGAGATGAGTTAGCCGACCTCCCCATTACCTACCCAAGGAAACCAAGTGCTGGGTGGGTGGTGAATGGCAGCTACTCCAGGTCTCCAGACTCTCAGAAAGCCTCCACTCCTCCTTTCCTGCCAACCTTAACTCTAGCCCCGCCTCCTTCCTTCCCCGTAGGCCCAGAAGGGACAGGCGGTTCCCGGGTTGGAGCAGGAGGTAAGCACTTGTGGAGCCAGCTTGACCCTGGTCTTTAGGGGAAGCTGCTGGAGGAGAGAGCAGCTGCAGGTTCCTTGCTCTGATGGGTTGGCGAGGAAGGGCACCTGTGTCTTTGACCCATTAATGCTTCCATATAAAATTAATTTCTACTTTTAGAAGTATTTATTATGCTGCTTCTTTCATCTCTACTGAGAAAATTATAGGAAGGAGAGCAGAATTTGCCTTTGAAGAGAGTGAGCTCAGGCCCCCCAGACTATCTTACCACTCGCTCCCGTGGGAGTCCTCCTGGGCCCTCTCCCTCCTATCCAGCTCACTGGTATCTGCCATTCTTTCTGCAAGATTATGCCAAGATAACCTCCTCTACCTGTTGAAATGCTGCCCATTCTTTAAGATTCACCCAGAAATGCCACCTCCTCCTTGAAGCCTTCTAGAATACTTTTCTGACCTCTGAACAAACATTTTCATATGATTAAACCATTACATGGTTGCTAAAGAAAGTTCAAAGAGTGGAGGGAGACAGTTTCCATCATGCTAATGTCCCAGAGATATGGCTCGTTTTTCATATGAAATTGGAAACATACCCTGTATACTTCTTAGTATTTTTAGTATGGTATTTTTTATTTTTATTTTTTGTTTTTTTCTCTTTTTGTTTTTATTTAAGTTCAACTTGCCGACATATAGTATAACACCCAGTGTTCAGCCTATCAAGTGCCCTCCTCAGTGTGCATCACCAAGTTACCCCAATCCCCTGCACACCTCCCCTTTTGCAACCCTTTGTTTGTTTCCCAGAGTTAGGAGTCTCTCATGGTTTGTCTCCCTCTCTAATTTTTCCCACTCCATTCCCCTCCTTTTCCTTATAATCCCTTTCACTATTTCTTATATTCCCTGTATGAGTGAAACCATATGATGATTGTCCTTCTCCGATTGACTTATTTCACTCAGCATAAAACCCTCCAGTTCCATCCATGTTGAAGGAAATGGTGGATATTCGCCCTTTCTGATGGCTGAGTAATATTCCATTGTATATAGAGACCACATCTTCTTTATCCATTCATCTTTCGATGGACATCAAGGCTCCTTCCACAGTTTGGCTATTGTGGACATTGCTGCTATGAACATTGGGGTGCAAGTATCCTGGAATTTCACAAATCTGTATCTTTGGGGTAAATACCCAATAGTACAATTGCTGGGTCACAGGGTAGCTCTATTTTTAGCTTCTTGAGGAACCCCCACACTGTTTTCCAGAGTGGCTGTACCAGTTTGCATTCCCACCAACAGTGCAAGAGGGTTCCCCCTCCTTCACATCCTCTCCAAGATTTGTTCTTTCCTGTCTTGTTAATTTTTACCATTCTCACTGGTGTGAGGTGGGGTCTCATTATGGTTTTGATTTGTATTTCCCTGATGGCAAGGGATGCGGAGCATTTTCTCATGTGCTTGTTGGCCATGTGTATGTCTTCTTTGGAGAAATGTCTGTTCATGTCTTTTGCCCATTTCATGATTGGATCGTTTGTTTCTTGGTTGTTGAGTTTAATAAGTTCTTTATAGATCTTGGATACTAGCCTTTTATCTGATATGTCATTTGCAAATCTCCATTCCATAGGTTATCTTTTAGTTTTGTTTGTTTCTTTTGCTGTGCAGAAGCTTTTTATCCTGATTAAGTCCCAGTAGTATATTTTTGTTTTTGTTTCCTTTGCCTTCATAGCTGTATCTTGCAAGAAGTTACTGACACCAAATTCAAAAAGGGTGTTGCCATTTACAATTGCACCCAAAAGCATAAGATACCTAGGAATAAACCTAACCAAAGAGGTAAAGGATCTATACCCTAAAAACTATAGAACACTTCTGAAAGAAATTGAGGAAGACACAAAGAGATGGAAAAATATTCCATGCTCATGGATTGGAAGAATTAATATTGTGAAAATGTCAATGTTACCCACGGCAATTTACACACTTAATGCAATCCCTATCAATATATCATGGACTTTCTTCAGAGAGTTAGAACAAATTATTTAAAGATTTGTGTGGAATCAGAAAAGACCCCAAATAGCCAGGGGAATTTTAAAAAAGAAAACCATAGCTGGGGGCATCACCATGCCAGAATTCAGGTTGTACTACAAAGCTGTGGTCATCAAGACAGTGTGGTACTGGCACAAAAGCAGACCCATAGATCAATGGAACAGAACAGAGAATCCAGAAGTGGACCCTCAACATTACGGTCAACTAATATTCAACAAAGGTGGAAAGACTATCTACTGGAAAAAAAGACAGTCTCTTCAATAAATGGTGCTGCGAAAATTGGACATCCACATGCAGAAGAACGAAACTAGACCACTCTCACCATACACAAAGATAAACTCAAAATGGATGAAAGATCTAAATGTGAGACAAGATTCCATCAAAATCCTAGAGGAGAACACAGGCAACACCCTCTTTGAACTCCACCACAGTAATTTCTTGCAAGATACATCCACGAAGGCAAAAGAAACAAAAGCAAAAATGAACTATTGGGACTTCATCATGTTAAGAAGCTTTTGCACAGCAAAGGATACAGTCAACAAAACTAAAAGACAACCTACAGAATGGGAGAAGATATTTGCAAACGACATATCAGATAAAGGGCTAGTTTCCAAGATCTATAAAGAACTTCTTAAACTCAACACCAAAGAAACAAACAATCCAATCATGAAATGGGCAAAAGACATGAAGAGAAATCTCACAGAGGAAGACATAGACATGGCCAACACGCACGTGAGAAAATGCTCTGCATCACTTGCCATCAGGGAAATACAAATCAAAACCACAATGAGATACCACCTCACACCAGTGAGAATGGGGAAAATTAACAAGGCAGGAAACCACAAATGTTGGAGAGGATGTGGAAGAAAGGGAACCCTCCTGCAGTGTTGGTGGGAATGTGAACTGGTGCAGCCACTCTGGAAAACTGTGTGGAGGTTCCTCAAAGAGTTAAAAATAGACCTGCCCTACGACCCAGCAATTGCACTGCTGGGGATTTACCCCAAAGATACAGATGCAATGAAACACTGGGACACCTGCACCCTGATGTTTCTAGCAGCAATGGCCACAATAGCCAAACTGTGGAAGGGGCCTCGGTGTCCATCGAAAGATGAATGGATAAAGAAGATGTGGTTTATGTATACAATGGAATATTACTCAGCCATTAGAAACGACAAATACCCACCATGTGCTTCAACGTGGATGGAACTGGAGGGTATTATGCTGAGTGAAGTAAGTCAATCGGAGAAGGACAAACATTATATGTTCTCATTCATTTGGGGAATATAAATAATAGTGAAAGGGAATAGAAGGGAAGGGGGAAGAAACGGGTAGGAAATATCAGAAAGGGAGACAGAACATGAGGACTCCTAACTCTGGGAAATGAACTAGGGGTGGTGGAAGGGGAGGAGGGCGGGGGGCGGGGGTGACTGGGTGACGGGCACTGAGTGGGGCACTTGATGGGATGAGCACTGGGTGTAATTCTGTATGTTGGCAAATTGAACACCAATAAAAAATAAATTTATTATTAAAAAAAAGGGTGTTGCCTGTGTTCTCCTCCAGGATTTTGATGGATTCTTGTCTCACATTTAGATCTTTCATCCATTTTGAGTTTATCTTTGTGTCTGGTATAAGAGAATGGTCTTGTTTCATTCTTCTGCATGTGGCTGTCTGATTTTCCCAGCACTATTTATTGAAGAGACTTGTCTTTTTTCCAGTGGATAGTCTTTCCTGCTTTGTCGAATATTAGTTGACCATAGAGTTGATGGCCCATTTCTGGGTTCTCCATTCTGTTCCATTGATCTATGTGTCTGTTTTTGTGCCAGTACCACACTGTCTTGATGTTCACGGCTTTGTAGTACAGCTTGAAATTCGGCATTGTGATGCCTCTGGCATTGGTTTTCTTTTTCAATATTCTTCTGGCTATTCAAGGTCTTTTCTGGTTCCATATAAATTTTAGGATTATTTGTTCTAACTCTGTAAAGAAAGTCTATAGTATTTTGATTAGAGATTGCATTAAAAGTATAAATTGCTCTGGGTAGTATAGACATTTTCACAATATTTATTCTTCCAATCCATAAGCATGGAATGTTTTTCCATCTCTTTGTGTCTTCCTCAATTTCTTTCAGAAGTGTTCTGGAGTTTTTAGGGTATAGAAGCTTCACCTCTTTGGTTAGGTTTATTCCTAGGTATCTTATACTTTTGGGTGCAATTGTAAATGTGATTGACTCCTTAATTTATCTTTCTTCAGTCTTATTGTTAGTGTATAGAAATGCCACTGATTTCTGGGCATTAATTTTGTATCCTACCACATTGCTGAATTGCTGTATGAGTTCTAGCAATCTTTTGGTGGAGTCTTTTGGGTTTTCTATATATGGTATCATGTCATCTGTGAAGAGGGAGAGTTTGACTTCTTTGCCAATTTATATGCTTTTTTGTTGTTGTTGTCTGATTGCTGAGGCTAGGACTTCTAGGACTATGTTGAATAGCAGTGATGAGAGTGGACATCCCTGTCGTGTTCCTAATCTTTGGGGAAAGGCTCTCAGGTTTTCCCCATTGATAATGATATTCAGTGTGTACTTTTCGTAAATGGTTTTTAAGTTACAGAGGAATGTTCTCTCTATCCCTACACTTTGAAGAGTTTTAATCAGGAATGGATGCTGTATTTTGTCAAATGCTTTCTCTGCATCTATTGAGAGGATCATATGGTTCTTGTTTTTTCTCTTGTTGATGTGATTATCATGTTGATTGTTTTATGGGTGTTGAACCAGCCTTGAATCTCAGGGATAAATCCCAGTTGGTCATGGTGACTAATCCTCTTAATGTACTGTTGGATCCTATTGGCTAGTATCCTGTTGAGAATTTTTGCATCGGTGTTCATCAGGGATATTGGTCTATAATTCTCCTTTTTGGTGGGGTCTTTGTCTGGTTTTGGAATTAAGGTGATGCTGGCCTCATAAAGCAAGTTTGGAAGTATTCCGTCCCTTTCTATCTTTCGGAACAGCTTTGGTAGAATAGGCATTATTGTTTCTTCTTTAAAAGTTTGAGAGAATTCCCCTGGGAAGTCATCTGGCTGTGGACTTTTGTGTCTTGGGAGGTTTTTGATGACTGCTTCAATTTCCTCCCTGGTTATTGGCCTGTTAAGGTTTTCTATTTCTTCGTGTTCCAGTTTTGGTAATTTGTGGTTTTCCAGAAATACATCCATTTCTTTTGGATTGCCATATAGCTGCTCATAATACATTTTAAAAAATCGTTTGTATTTCCATGGTATTGGTTGTGATCTCTCCTCTTTCATTCATGACTTTATTAATTTGAATGTTTTTTTCTTTTTAATAAGGTTAATGGTTTATCTATCTTATTAATTCCTTCAAAGAACCAACTCCTGGTTTTGTTGATCTGTTCTTCAATTCTTCTGGTCTCTATTTCATTGTGTTCTTCTCAAATCTTTATTATCTCTTTTCTTCTGCTTCGTGTAGGTTTTATTTGCTCTTCTTTGTCAAGTTCTTTTAGGTGGGAGGTTAGCTTGTGTATTTGAGTTTTTTTCCAATTTTTTGACGGATGCTTGTATTGTGATGTATTTCCCTCTTAGGACCGCTTCTGCTGTATCCCAAAGGTTTTGAACAGTTGTATCTTCATTTTCATTACTTTCCATGAATCTTTTTAATTCTTCTCTAATTTCCTGGTTGACCCATTCATCTTTGTTTTAGAAGATACTAACTTCCACCAGTGTAAAACAAAATGAGGCAGAAAAAATAACAAAAAACAAATAACCATATCTTGTATATCTCCCAAAATTAAATGGAATACGTTGAAGGGAATCCAGAAGTGTAAAATATATCTAAGACATCCAATTGTAGAAATATAAAAGTCAAAAAGGAAACAACTCAAAAATGAAGAGTTGGTAAAATATTGCAGTTAAGGTGGGAAAAGAGAAAAAAATACTGGAAAATTTAGACTGATATAAAAACCATAATGGAAAAATAAAAATAAGGACCCTCTAGTTCTATATACTATTTTCCCTCAGTTCTGGAGCTTTCCAGTGCTGCTTGGTCAAGAACTTGCTCTTCTCCTGTCCTTCCAGCTGGCCCTCTAGGGGAGGGGCCTGCTGTGCTGAGTCTCAGGTATGGGTACCTGGGAGAGTTGCCCCCCCCCCCCCCCCCCGTGCCAGGCTCAGTGTGAGCTCTTTATCCAGTGAGGCCTCTGTTCCCTGGTGGCCCTGCCCTGTCCCAGGCACTAGGTGAAACAAGGATGAAAACAACATTGGCGGTGGCCAGGTCTCCAGCTCTGGAGTCAGCTCCCCGTGGGTAACTACCCACAGTCTCCCAGTCCACACTGGCCTAGATGCTCCCCAGGTTGGCACGGGTGTGCCGATCTGCACAGCTTGGGGGCGCCCAGTGTCAGGAGAGTCCTCACTGTCCTGTGCCCTCCCCGTTTCCGCCTGTCCTGGGGGGGAACTCAGGATCGCCGGCTTTGTCCACTTGGGTGTCCTGGGATCCAGGGCCCTATGCCACTGGACCCACGTTCGCAGGGACCACCTCTCCCAATGGGAATGGGGCTCAGCCACCTCCTTCCATTCCCGGGATCTAGGGCAAAGGCAGCTCCGGAGCCGGCCCGCCTAACCCACTGGCTTCTCCCAATCGCCCCAGAGGGCTGTGGCGCTCCTGTACGGATAGGGGACCACGGTTTGCGGTGAGCTTCCCCTACCCCCCGTGCCCCTCCTTTTATACTGTCTCCAGGAGTCTTGAGGCTTCGCTGCCCCTCCTGCAATTCTGCCGATTGCTCTGCTATAAGCACTTTTCCATCAGGGAACACTCCGGTGTGGATTTTTAGGGTTCCTGTTTCTCCAGGGCTGGCTTTCCTGTTCCGGGGGCTCTTGCTGCTCTGCTTTAGCCAGTATTTTTTATTTTTAACTAAACTTTTTGTTTTGAGATACCTTGTAAATTCGCATGCAGGTGTAAGAAATAATACAGAGAGGTCTCATGTTCCTTTACCCAGCTTCCCCCAGCAGTAAACTCTAATATGGTGTCAGACCCAGGAGAGCCCCATTGATTCCATCAAGCTATGGAATGGTGCCATCACCCCATGGATCCCTCATGGTGAGCTTTTATGGCTGTACCCACTCCTCTCCTGTCTCCACTCCACCCCAATCCTTGGCAACTGCTATATTCTCCGTTTTGATAGTTTTGTCATTCAGGACTGTTATGTAAATATAATCATTCAGTTTGTAACCTTCTGGGATTGGCTTTTTTCATTCTGCAGCATTCTCCAAAGATTCATCCACATTGTTGTGCCTGTTGGTAGTTGGTACCCTTTCACTGCTGAGTAGTGTTCTAAGGGATGCATGCACCAGCATTTCATCATTCACCCACTCACTAGACGCAAGACATCCAGATTGTGTCCAGTTTGGGGCTTTTACAAATAGACTTGCTGTGAACATTTGTGTGCAGGTTTTTGTGGGAACAGAAGTCTTAATTTCTATGGGATAAATGCCTGGGATGTCACTTCCTGAGCTGTATAGTAGTTGCATATTTAGTGTTCTTTTTTTTTTTTTTTTTTTTGAAGAATGTGCCATACTGTCTTCCAGAGTGGCTATACCATTTAACCCAGCAATGAATGAGTGCTCCAGTTTCCCGGCATCCTTGCCAGCATTTGGTATTATCACTGCTTTTTTATTTTAGTCATCTGAAAGTGATACTTCATTGTGGTTTTATTTTATTATTATTTTTTTAAAGATTTTACTTATTTGTCAGAGAGAGTGAGCACAAGCAGAGTGACAGGCAAAGCAGCAGAAAGAGAAGCAGGCTCCCCACTGAGCAGGGAGCCCCAGGACCCAGGATCCAAGGACCCAGGATCATGACCTGAGCTGAAGGTATACACTTAACCAACTGAGCCACTCAAGTGTCCCTATTATTATTATTTTTAATATTTTAGTTTTAAGTAATCTCTACACCCAACATGGGGTTCAAACTTACAGCCCTGAGATCAAGAGTCACATGCTCCACTGACAGAGCCAACCAGGCACCCCTCATTGTGGCTTTAATTTGCATTTCCCTGATGGCTAGAGATGTTGCATGTATTTTCATTTGATATTTGCCATGTGTATTTCCTCTTTGGTGTAATGTATCTTTGTTTTTTGCTCATTTTCTAATTGGATTGCTTATTGATTTTGTCTTTTTTTTTTTTTTAAAAACTACTGTTGAGTTTTCAGAGTTTGTTCTATATTCTAGATACTAGTGCTTTGTTGAATATATAGTTCCTTTTTTTTAATATTTCCTTTTATAGTATCAATTATAAATGCTCTTTGCCTAGCCCTAGATTCTGAATATTTTCTATTTTTTGAAATGTTTTATGTTTTTATAT
The DNA here is from genome assembly GCF_018345385.1 of Vulpes lagopus. Lineage (NCBI taxonomy): Eukaryota > Metazoa > Chordata > Mammalia > Carnivora > Canidae > Vulpes > Vulpes lagopus. The sequence goes on along the minus strand of NC_054824.1, from coordinate 111,102,604 downwards.
TTAAATCCATGGTACACTTTTTAACAAAATTCTAGTTGTATATAGTACAATACTGGTTTCAAGAGTAGAATTCAATGATTGATCACTTATGTATAACCACCCCATGCTTATCACAACAAGTACCCTCCTTAATACTCATCATCCATTTAACCCATCCCCCACCCACCTCCCCTCTGGCAACCCTCAGTTTGTTCTTTGTAGTTAAGAATCCGTTATAGTTTGTTTCCCTCTCTTTTTCCCCTACCCATATGTTCATCTGTTCTGTTTCTTAAATTCCTCATATGAGTAAAATCATATGGCATTTGTCTTTCTCTGACTTATTTCGCTTAGCATAATACTCTCTAGCTCCATCCATATTATTGCAAAAGGTAAGATTTCATTCTTTTTGATGGCTAAGTAATATTCCATTGTGTGTGTGTGTGTGTGTGTGTGTGTGTGTGTGTGTACATACTTCTTCTTTATCCGCTCATTAATCGATTGACATTTGGGCTCTTTCCATAGTTTGGCAATTGTTGATAATGCTGCTATAAACATTGGGGTGTGTGTGCCCCTTCAAATCAGCATTTTTGTATTCTTTGGATAAATATCCAGGATTATGGTTGCTGGATTATAGGGTAGTTCTATTTTTAACTCTTTGAGGAACCTCCATACTGTTTTCCAGAGTGGCAGCACCAGTGTGCATTCCCACCAACAGCATAAGAAGGTTCCTCTTTCTCTGCATCCTTGTCCATGGTCCATTTTTAATTCATTTTTGTGTAAGGCATGAGACTTAGGTCAAGTTCATTTACAGATGTCTAATTGCTCCAGCTCCATGTGTTGAAAAGGCTGTTTTCCCCTCCATTGAATTAGTTTACACGTTGTTGAAACTCAGTTGGACATATCTGTGTAGGTCCACTTCTGGGTTCTCTGTTCTGTTCAATTGATCTCTGCCAATACAGCCTTGATTACTTAGCATTATATAAATCTTGAAAGTGCTGTGTCTGCTCCAACTAGCAGTTTGAGTCTCAGTGGCATTTGACAACACTCATACCTCTGCCTTATAGGATGCAGATGTGTGTGGGCACATCCCTGTACTTATCAAGCATTCAGGAAATATTTGTTGAATGAATGAAAGTTTCATCATCTTTTTTTCTCCTTGAGAAAGAGCCATAATGTATTTACAGATCTCCTGGTGAGGAATTTCTGATTCTGTAAATGTTTACTTCAGGACAGTTAATACAAACCAGTAATTCCACTCTAGGTCATGTATTTTGACAGTGACTCTGTGTGGGTCATGAAATCACCCTGTTTGGTTAGTGATAAGGAAAGGTGCTTTTTGTTCATCAGCCTGCTGTGTATTTAGACATGCACAGGATGACCATTGCTGGGATCGTGCCATACCCAGTTGTCCCCTCTGAGCTGGGTGGCCTCCTCTGTAGCTGTTTCCTGCAGCATGTCTTTCCCAGCAACTAGAGGTGCTCAGGCGGTCTTTCAGGCTGAGGATGGCCCATTTGGGATGGCCACATCAGGAATGGCAATGCTGTGTGAGCAGCCTTTGGTTTGCAAGCTACACTCATTTCCTCCAGAGATTTAACACGCAACTCTTTCTTCTCGTCCCTCAACACAACATTTTTTTGGCAGATGGGCATCTTTTATAACATGGGTGCGTCCTATGAACATGTTACCTACTGCTGTGTAGTTCCTACTGGAACTTGTGAATCACAGTGAAACAGACACTGTGTTCATATTGCTTGTCTTTAAAAATAACTGAAATATAGAATAAAAAAATTCTACTCTGTTCAAAGTCTACTTTTGATACTTGAGTCTGTCAAAGTTATATGCTCTGTGTCATTGTTATTGATGTGATAGAATTTAGGTAATTTATCTTCAAATGCAGAATCAAGAGTCAGAGAAATAGAAATGCTTAGAAAACACTACATGGTGTGCTCTATTTCCTGAGTATACTTTCTGGGTATTTCTCTGCCTCAAGTGAGAGTCATCATAGACTGACTGGTATGGTTATGAGCCAAATAAGCTGTTTTCATTTTTCTCCCTAGTAATCAAAAATTACTCAGCTTTGAAAAGATACCAAGTTGTATCTATATATAATTGTACAAGCATACAGAATGTCTTGCTGTTGCAGTTGCTCCAGCAGCGTTTGCATTTCTGACCTAAGCATGAGCATCTAAGAAGAGAGAGACCCTAAGCTCTCCCAGAGCATTTTCCCTTATGGTTTATTCGTACAGGTTGGTTCATCCTTTTATTGAAAAGAACAGTCACGTGAAGCAGTTGGGTTCCCATTTGTTCCCCAACAACCCAGGTGCTCTTTCTCATGACCCACAGTAATTTTACTGGAATGAAGGAATTTAGAAAATGTGGGGCGTGTTCATCAGGTGGTTGGCATTTCAATGTGGTTGCTCTTCAGTTTTAGATGCTGATGTGAGCGGATTGCCCAGACAAAGCAATGTTTATTTATCAAGCACATATTTATGTTTATTACTTCATTCTGAAGAGTTGGAGTAGACCTTTGTCTGTTGTCCTCCCATCACATGTGGCTTCATTTCTCTGGCCAGAGGAGTGGAGTGAGCAAGAGGGCAGTTTGGGGAAACCGGAGGTGGGGCGTCAGGGTGCAAGGCATTTCTCTGCAGTCAGTTCAAGGGCCAGAGGAACATTGGGGATGTGAAGAGGCTTTCAAATGCTTGATAGTCTGTGTTTATTCATGGGTATTAAAAACTTTTCTCATAAATTAATGAAACAGAATCATTTCTGAGAATCTTCCATTTATTATATTTATAAATCATAGGAAAAGTATGATTTAAAGATGATGTAATTTTATGCAACAGTTGCCTCAGTTTGGGTCTAATACTGTGTGTTTAAAACACTTACAATGATCAAGAGTTTATTTATTTAAAGATTTTATTTATTTATTCATGAGACACAGGGAGAGAGGCAGAGACACAGGCAGTGGGAGAAGCAGGCTCCATGTAGGGAGCCCCATGTTGGACTCTATTCCACGGCCCCAGGATCACAACCTGAGCCAAAGGCAGATGCTCAACTGCTGAGCCACCCAGGCATCCTTGATTAAGAGCTTTAAACACTCTTGCTAGAAATAATTGCAGGAGGTTCTCTCATGTCAGATGAAGGCAGTTTTCCCACCAATTCCATGTTAGCGGCTGGGCCTTGCCACTCTTTTGCTTTTCAATTTTGAAATAACACTGGGAGTTTTGTGTTTGTTTCCCAAGATTTTTGGTTTGGGCTTGGATTTATTTTTAAACAAGGTTACTAATGGAATCACCTAAGTGATGCGGCTCAGATGTCATATAACCATCATGGGAATATCACGCGTTGAAATTACCTGGGTTTCTTAAGCCTCAGTACTATGGCCATTTGGGGCTGGATAATTCATTGTAGTAGGGTGCTGCCCTGTGCATTGCAAAATGATTGACAGCATTCGTGGCCCCTCTCTACCATATGCAAGTAACAATCCTCTCTCTCTTTGTGACAATGACAGTGGGCATTGCCAAATATCCTTGGGAAAGGGACCAGAATCTCCCCTAGTGGGAAAGAAAACCCACTGAAAACCAAGCTGGACACCTCCCTTTAACCACCACACCCCTGAGCTTCAGAGGAAGAATCCTGATTGACCCAGTGAGCACATGGTGATGTGGATGCATTTGGCCATTACCATGGAGTCAGTTTCCTTCTTCTTAAAGAAGGATTTGTTTGACATGATGGTGAGGGGACTGTACAAAGTTTGTCCTAGCACATTAGGAAAGCTCTCTTATCTGCTTTCTTACTATATCTGACTTCAAGTCCTAGAAGTCCAGAGCTTTGCTAATAACTACTCTGTTTTCTGGAGGGCTGACTGGCCTGTGTTTTCTTAACCCTGTGAAGAGGTGGGTCAGAGGTGGGCAGGACACATTTGCCTTTGCTGTCAACTGCTTGCAAGACATTTTCAGAGGCACCCTTTGAAATGATCATGTAGACATTTGTGTCTTTTTCTTTTGCAAGAGGGTTAGAGAACAGCAGTGCTCAGAGCAGGTTAAGACAAGGTGCATCTTGCAGCACTGCTTTTATTAGATAGTGAGAGGGATCTTACCAGTGCTTGCGGAGGCTGAGCCCTTTAGCCCCCGGTGCTCCCTGGCTGCATAGCAAAATCCCTGGGGAACTTTTAAGAATCCTGATGCCCAGGCCACACCCAGGCCAGTTACATCACCACCCCTGAGGGCTGGACCCAGGCAGCATGTTTTTTTAACTTTCTTAGGTGATAGATCAGCAGTGGACACTGTCTTGAGATGGTGTGTCTAGAGCATCTCCATAATCATAGCTAATTGGTTCCCACTCAGGAGAGCTGCTGCAGGTTGGTTAGGTTAAGAAGGGTAAAATAAGAGTTTCCAGAAAAGGCATTTAAGAAGATGAGGCCTTAGAGTGACCTCTTTCCATCAAAGCCGAGGCCCCAGACAATTGAGCTACAGCATGTAATTGCTCTAGTGAGGTCGCCAACTCAGTCTTGAGCTGTATGTTTATGACCGCAGAAATTGTAAAGGGCAGTGACTGTGTGGCTTCCTGTCCATTAATTAGAGTTTTCCTAAAACAAGTGGGAGGCCAGATTCTAGCATGTGCATGACAGTGGCCTTTGCCTCTCTGTGGTTTGTTTTAACTTGCCACTCATCAAATTCACACACTCCCACCACCACCAGGTAAGCTTTTTCCCCCTCTTCTATCATCTTCCCCTTTCACTCACCTAGAAAGCACACCTTTCTAGCTGTCTTGAATGGTGAGGATGGCGTGGGGCTCTGTTACTCCAGGGCAGAGGCAGGACAAGAACCCTCATTAGAATGCAGTGATGTTCCTGCATCAGTCTCTCCTTTCCTCCTGCCAGCCTCCAGCAGCCTCTGAGCCTCTCATGGGCCTCTGAGACCATACCACTTGAGTGCCAGGATTTTGTTCAAACACCTTGACAGAAGGACGGAAGAGGTGAAGGGTGGTTTGCTAGCCCCGGGATCTCACTCTGCTGAGAGTTTATCTAGTGGGGGTGGGAAGGGGAGTAGCTACAGGCAGTAGGGAGAAGCAGGTGGGGCCCTTCGAACAGAACAAGTGAGAAGTCCTCTCCCAGACACAACCAACAGTTTCCTGGGTGCCAGACATGGCACTCAGTGCTCAAAGAACCTCACCTGATTGCATCCTTATGCAATCGGATGAGCTGGGTGGAGTGGACCCATTTTCAGCCGAGAAAATGGAACCTCAGTGATGTTATGTAACTTGCTGTAGGTCACACAACTTGCAAAAAGCAGACAGGACCTTACACCAGTGGGTAACCTTGGCTTTACAAGGGACAGAGCAAATACTTTTTTTTTTTTAATCAAAATGCTCTCCCTTTCTGGAAGAGAAGTGGGGCTTATGTGCGAAACATATAAACATGCCCACTGTTACACATTAAGGCTATGTATTTACAAAACAAAGAAATAGAGAAAGTAGAGGATGGAATCCACCTTATTTTTTTTTTAATGCTGTGTCACAGAGTCAGTCTGGCTATGGCCATTTCCATCGACAAACTATATTCCACTAATTGATATCATGAAAATATGTAACGTTAAGAGCAAGTAAAATATACTGCCAATTAAATTATGACATGACATAGATGGCAGTATGCAACCTGAGCTCAGAGATATAAAGATGTGAAATGCGTATCTTAAAAATCAATGGAATATGACATGTACATACTTTTTAGTAATTCCCTTGGATAAGCCCCATTATGTCTCATGCCCAGATTACTTCCCACTTGAGTTAGGTACCTAAGGAAACATGAAGAGATTTTAAAACTTACCTCTAAGATTTGGGAAGGCTTTCGCATAGCTCCTTTTTAGAAGAGTCCTATAACCCACCTGGAATACTGCCTGTATCATAACCCTTCATGTTCTCTCCTACGAGGTAGACAAGTCTTGGGAGGCCAGATGTTCACGCAGAGGTTCCTCCTTTACTTTCATCCTCATCTTAAAAACAGCAAACAGATGAAACTAAACTTAGTAGAGTGGTTGATATTTACTATAAAGAGTTTTGTTTAGTTCTTGCACTAGGCTCTGTTTGACATTTAGAGTAAAGAATTTAAACAGAGACAGGGGAGTTTAAAGTTCATGAGTTTTAAGGAAAAGTTTTGAGAAAGCAATAAGAAGTGGCCTAGGGTAATGTTACTTCTTCCTGTATTTAAAGACTGGGCTGGTTTAGGCGGCTTCTGGAGTGTGGAGGAAGAAAGGTGCTGGGTGGCCAGAGGCAGAAGCCAGTGGGCTGGGCTGGCTGGGAGGAGGTGGGGATGGGGGGTGCTGTTCTCAGAGCTGGCTTCAGAAGCTCATAGACAGCAGGCAATGTGAGCAGAAACCATTGAAGATGCCAAACAGGTGCCTAACTCCAGGGCAGCTGGGCTTGGGGGTGTCTCTCTTTATTTGAATCCCCTTTGTCATCCTCTCACTCTGAAAAAATTGGTTGGATTTGAGTCCCATGACACATGGAAAAGGAAAACAGCCCTTGGTACCTTCAGAATTGCCCAAGAATTGGGACTGTTCAGGGCTCCATAAATACCTGCTGAACAGAAACTGTTGCTAAATCAAGGACACAGCCCCACCCGACCAGTGGGACCCTCTGACTAGGGGGCTGGCTTTCTTGTCTGTTGCTTTTATGGGCCATTTAGGTAAAATAAAGAAAATGACTTTGTTTGGGGGAAGTGTTTGGTGCTTTATTATTAGGTGCACAAAAATCCACAATTGCTATAACTTGGTAGATTGTTCTTTTCCTATTATTAATTATATTCTTCATCCCTGTTAATGCTTTTGCCTTATATTCTAATTTGTCTGATACCAAGATTGCTTCATCAGTGTTCTTTTAGGTATTTTTTGCTGGTATAATTTTTCTACTGGTGTTCAGCTTTTCCATGTCATGTTTTCAATAGCTGTGTGTATGTGTGTGTGTGTGAGGGATAATCTGAGCTTGTCTTAATAGGGTGCACTTATTCCAGACTTATTAGCCAGACTTAATTCTACTATCTTGTTTTATATTTCCTGCTACCATATTTCTTCTTCTTTTTTTTCACCTTCCTGCTTTCTGTCAAAACATTAGACTTGTTTTTCATTCCCTCTGTGGGTTTAGAAGTTGTATCTTCTCTCCCTGTTCTTTTACTGATTGCCTTTACAAATTTTAATAAACTCTCTTAAAGTATATTTACCATTTCTCCTAAATGAGATAGGCTTCTTATGACATTGTGACTTGATGACAGACATTGAGTCACTCTCACCCCCCTCCAACCCCCTATCTTAAGCTTCCATTTGTTTCTCTTTAAATAGTAAGTACTAGTGTTGATTCACCATTTAGACCTACATTTACCAACCCGAGTTACTACTTTTCTTTCTGGGTTCTGTTTCCCTCTAGCTGGGACACATCTTTTAGTGTTATTTCAGCAAGCAGAAGTAGGAGATCATTTCTAATAGAGGCCTTCATATATCTAAAAAAAGTAGCATTACTTTGACTCTAAAATAATAATTTAATTTGGTAGAGAATTTTAGGTTAACAGTTACTTTGTCTCAGTATTCCTAAATGCATGATTCCATTATTTTTGGTATTTATTCTTGGTACCAATTTTTTCCTGTCTATTAGTAGCTCTTAGCCTATTGTCATTCTTTGTTGGTAACCTGACCTTTCCCTCTGGTTCATTTTAAGATTTTCTTGTTACTGCTGCAGTTTTACTGTAATGAGTCTTGAGGTGAATCCCTTTTGGGGCTTTAGTACACTTTCCTCATTTCTTGTGTTTAGGATCACTTTGAGTATAATGACCCATTGTGCCTGGTTCTGGGTGTATTTGTGTGTGTGAGGATAAGACACCACCCGATGTCTGGGTCCGGGTGCCTAGCAATGTCTGTCAGGCACATATCATGGTGCACAGACCTGTAGCATAAGATTTCAGTCAGAGCTTTTAGAAATTAAAATCTGTATCCACTAAATACAGCCTCTCTGAGGCAGCCATCCTGTCATTCTGACCAGATTGCATCTGGTCTAAGAAACATAATTTTTACTTTTCTTATTTCTCCTTCAATCCTATTCAAGAAGCAATAGTTTAGTCAATGACATCATGGCTAATGGCATTTCCTTCCAAAAACGTCTTGCCTGGTCTGTTTCCATACTAGAGGACTTTCTTTTCTTGGGCAGCCATCTGACTGAAAAGATTTAGAAGCCCATTTTCTGCCTCTGCTCTGAGATTACTAGTATAATTTTTAAAAGATACTTTTAGGGGCACCTGGGTGGCTCAGTCAGTTAAGATCGAGCCCCACATTGGGCTCTGAGCTCAATGTGGGGCCTGTTTTAAGACTCTTTCCCCCTCTCTCTGCTCCTCCCCACAGTTCGCACGCTCGCTCTCTCTCTCTCTCAAAAAAAAAAAAAAAAGAGAAAAGATAATTTTATGCACTATCTGCTTGTAAGGCAGTATTGTCATTCTAGTTAAGTTACTGTATGTACTAATAATGTCTTTGCATTTATAGGTGTCACAAATGTATTTTTATCCTTAGTTTACATATAATAGGAAATTCAAAGAATAAACAACTAAGGTGATTTTTGCCTTCTCTTGCAAGACTATTTTTTATAGTCTTTTTATACTCTTAATATGAACCCCTTTGGGGCTGTAACATGATTTTTGAAATGGTTGTCTTTAATATTTTGAGAAATATTGGCCAATAAACACAAATAATTAGAAAACTATCTTAAGGGAGACTGTGAAGGTCTAGTTGACCTGATGTGAGTTGCAGATAATGAAGATACGGCATTTCTTCTGCTTTTGGATTGGAAAGCAGAGCTGTTTCTTTTCAGATTGTCTTTCCATCCTTCTACATTATACAGTTTTGCACAAGAACTGCCTTTTAAAGTCTGATTAGACTGACCTTGTCTGAGTATAAGGGTAGAACATGATGCTTTGGCAGTCACAAGGAGGGGCTCAGAGTCCTTTTTGCCTAACGCCTGCCCTGAATGATTCTGCAGCAGCTGTAATACATTAGCAAAACAGACTCAACAGAGTGAGAACCTTAGAACCTTGAGTAGCAGATACTGTGCTAAAGTGAGAGTCCATGAGGGCACCTGGGTGGCCCAGTGGTTGAATGTCTGCTTTTGGCACAGGTCGTGATCCCAGGGTCCTGGGATCAAGTCCCACATTGGGCTCCCCACAGAGAGCCTGCTTCTCCCTCTGCCTGTGTTTCTGTCTCTCTTTCTGTGTCTCTCATGAATAGATAAATAAAATCTTTAAAAAATAAAAATAAAAAAAGTAAAGTAGCTTGTAGAAGACGTCACTGAAGTCTGGAAATGGTGTGTTTGGGTGAATGACATATGTTCATCCAAAAATATATACTCTGAAATGTGATTGCTGACGTGTATGGAGAATAAGGGGCAAGCAGGGGCTGCTCCACTAGAAAGCCCATCTGCCAACAGGATGGGGATGTGCACATGCACCTGTGTACAGTGGGGAAGAGGCAGTGCCAGAAAGGTGTTCCAGCAGAAGCATGAATGACCTTCCCTTAGAAATCCCTGTATCAATGATGATTATAAGACATCTTATCCTAGATGGGATATTTTTTCCATGTTATTAAGGATACATCTTCCAGAGACCAACATCAGCATCTCTGTCTTATATTCAGAGAGGTGAGAGTAACTCAGGAACATCACCTTGGTGAAACAGCAGCACCTGACCCCAGGTCTTCAGTCAGGGGGAGGTCTGTGTGCATGTTTAAGGGCCATACAAAGGGTTGCTGCAAATATCTATGTTTATAAAGAGATGAAAATAACATTTCCTTTCTCAGAGTTATGAAAACAACTGTTCTCTCCTTGGAAAACATATCAATGTCTCCTAGAGCCCATTCTGCTGAGTGAGTTTGGAGGCAAAGCTGTCTTAGTAGTTGGTTAGTAAAGAAATAGTCGTAGGTTGATCTTTTACTCACTTAACTTTATCTAGGTTGTTTTTCCACTAACCAAAGTCTAATCTGTAGAGTTCTCTTATGCATATGCATTCAGGGAAGCTGGAACCTGCTCAGGCATGAGAAATCCTTGAGAAATAAGGTAATGGCCATTTCGGGGTAGTGCTTCATACATGCTTTGGTTTTACTTGCACTTTATAGCTCTTGCAGCAAGCTGATCGGCTGTTTAATCACCCATTGGACAGGTGCCCTGAAGCCCAAGGAGATTAAAGAACTTAATCGTAGAGCATTTATTTAGAAAGCCTATAGCTGCTGGGCAGTAAGCTTCCTCAGAGCAGGGACTGTGGTCTTCATTGTCATATCCATTGGACCAGGGTGATACCTCGGATGTAGTTGCTCTTACAGTTGGTGAAGGGAGTTGAAGATTGAATATTAAAATGGTTCTTTTGCCTCCAAGTCTTCTCGCCACAAATGCCACTCTTCACTAAGTACCCCGAACTATCTCCTTTGGTCAGGGCCCAGAATGGTTACATGGCATGGTTAAGATTTTTCTTGAGTCCTGGTTGACTGCTCTGGTCTCATACATCAAGATGCTTGGTTCTGTGAACATTTTGAAGTGGGATGAGAGAATGATTTGAGGGTTGTAGGATTTTTGCCTTGAAATGTCCTTCAGGTCCACAAAAATTATATGGATAGTGATAGCAAGTGCCATACTAAATAAGAGATTATGGGGAAAGATGATTTGGGGATGGGTAAAATAAGTGGAATAATAGCTAAATAGACAACTATGAGAGATAAGCGGAGTCAACGCAAGGCCCACACAAACCAGGAGAGACATGAAGGGAAATCAGAAAACAGCAATGATTTGCTTTTGTGCCAAACAGTACAGGCTCATATATCAGTTAATGGATGTGGTAAATTTCGATGTGCTTGCTCTTTGGGAGTTATTTCTCGGTGCTCCTGGTGGCCATCCAGCAGCTCATCAAATCAAGTTAATGGAGAGTTAAACGGCCCTTGGAACAAGCCGACTTGAGGCAGCTGGAAGCCTGGGCCCGAGTTCCCATGGCTGGGTCACACTGTTTAGGAGGAGGGCTTGGGTCTCAGGGAAAGCTGCTGCAAACCAGTAAAGCTGTGTCTTCAAGACATGCCTACTTCTCTTGACCCTCATCCCTATTCCAGTTACTTTCATTCTCCCAGTTCAGCTCACTCCCTCCAAGGAACTGCCACCTGCCTTCTCAGGGGCTGCCCTGTTACTGGAGCATGCCTGGCCTTGTCAAGCGGCAAAAAATCACTTTTCCAAGGGACACCCAGCCCCAGTTTGGTGGGAGTGTGTAGGAAACAGACCTGATTTTATAAATTGTTGTTAATTATGGAGAGTTTCAAACATAGATAGTATTTGAGAGAATGGTATAATGAACCTGCAGATATTCTTCACCCAGCTTCAACCATTATCACCATTTTACTCGTCTTGTTTCATCTATTCCTCCTTTCATCGCATCCTCCCTTCCTTAATGGGGAGTATTTTAAAGCAAATCCCAAATATCTACACACACTTACATTTAGTACTTCTGAATTCCTTATTTTTCAAACAGAAAATGCAGAGCACATAGTAACAAACTCAAGGAGCCCATCATTGACGCATTTCCCCCGTAGCAAAGCTCACAAAACCTTGACTTTTCAGGGAGCAAGTATAATAATGACAGCAATAATGCTTTGGATTTTCAAGATGCATATGCAACTCATCCACCTTGTATGCCTAAGACATTTCCTTTGGGCTTGGTAATAGAAATCATTAGTATTATTTTTCTGCTTAACGCAATTAAGAGTACATCACCTTATTAACCTAAAACTCTGTGGGAAATCTGAATGAGTTTGAACTGCTTTGCATGGAGCCAAGAGCCAGAGAAGCCCAGGGTGGAGAAGCTATAAAAGATACTCTAACCTTGTATTCAGGGAGATCTTCCTGTTATTTAGCACAGAACATCATTCTAGCAGTTTTGTAAGGTTTAAACACATTTTTAAAAACTGTGTATCCACATGCAAATATATAACCTCTCTAAATGAATTGATAAATGTAATCATGTATTACATTACTAGTGTGCTAGTGTCTTGGAGTACTTTTCTTTTCCTTTTTCTGCACGATTCTACTTCCCAGCACGGTATAGCACAGTCCCAAGCACAGTGGGTCAGACAGTATCACAGACTGGCCTATCGCCCTAAGAACAAGCCGGCTTGAGGCAGCTGGAAGCCTGGACCTGAGATTCCGTGGCTTAGACACGCTGTGTGTGGGGGGCTTAGGTCTCAGGGAAGGCTGTTAGAAACCAGTAAAGCTGTGTAGTAGCTGAGGTAGTAACAAATTACTACAAGCATAGTGGCCTCAAAACAATGCAGATTTATTACCTCACAGTACTGTAGTTTAGTCTCACTGGCTAAAATGAAGGTTTTGCAGGGCTGCATTCCTTCCTGGAGGCTCAAAAAGAGAATCCATTTCCTTGCCCTTCTCAGTTTCTGGGTGCATCTCCCTTGTTTGGCTCAAACCCTCGTCGTCCATCTTCAGATCCAGTGATGGCAGGATGAGATCTCTGATTCTCTCCTCTGCCTCCTTTTTCCATTTTTAAGTTCCCTCTGATTACACTGGACCCACCTGGATAATTCAGGATAACCTTCCTATTATAAGATCAGCTGATTAGCAACCTTAATCACCCTCTGCCATATGGAATAATATAGTCACAGGTCCCCTGGATTGAGGAAGGGGGGGATTATTGGGGGGGGGGATTATTCTGCCTATCACAGCAGAGAAGGAAAACTGTAGAGCCAGTGAGGTTATAGCTCATTTATTCCTTCTTGGAGTTGCACAGTTAGGAAACTGAGGCAAATAAATAATCACATTTATTATGTATCACAGGGTATTGGGTATTAAATGCTCCCAAGAACTTGTCTCATCTTTGAAGTAGGCATTTTTATATTCCTGCTTTAATGATAGAAAAACTGAGGTTCAGAGTGGCTCTTAGACCTGCCCTCTGTCATGTGGCTAGTCAGTGGCAGAGCTGAGACTCTCACCCAGAGTTGTTAGATTTAGTACTTTTTCTGCTGTGCACTGGGTGCAGGTGGTTGCCTATCAGATCTTAGGTTTCCTGTCTGGTGTTTTTTTTCCATTATGCCATTCTGCTAGCTCACATTTTCCTCCAGTGACACAAGTAATAATAGGTTTTCCAGAAATTCCTTTTTGATTTAAGTATTGCTGGTATTTTTCAAGCCCTTTTAACTTTTGTAGCTCCTGATTTCCTCCTCTAAGGGATACCATATATTTTTTTCCATCTTCTCAGAGCATGATTTTCATTGCAAATTATACAGTTTAGTCACACCAGAAGATTTATGTGGAAATGCAGAGATAAAAACTCAACCTGGTTTCTGTTCCTCACTCTGCCTCCTGCCGCTGCTTAGGGCTGAATCTCATATTTCTTTATCTTTTTGTCTTTGACACATTCCTTCTGTTTTATTTTTTACTTTAATGAGTCTGGATACTTTTGTTAGAGTGTATGAACTCTAATCTGCATATGTCCCATTTGAACCACAGCGTGACATCTGTCCAGTTGTGTGAATAGCCACGGGCCCCCTTTATTAAAGGCTGGGGCACTTACATATTGTGTTCTGTTCCTCCTGTTTGTTGCAAGGATTGGGGCTACATTGAAATTCTGTAGGAGAGCTCCTCATTCCCCCACCCGGTGCCATGGTTTCTTGTTCTGATGACAAGGAGAAGCCTGTGCAGGGAAAGCCTGGGAGTCCAGAACAAGGCAGCCAACCCACTTAGGTGGGGTCTCCACTGATCCTATGACCCACGGCGCTGGCCTGGGCAGCAAAGGGAGGATAAGAGGAAGGAATCTTTCCTGCCTCCTATTATTTGAGAAGGTTCAAGACTTGGAGCCTCTCATTTATAAATGTGATCTTAATTTTTTAGATGATTTTTGTAAATATCAACTACGTCACATATAAAAATGATATATTTTAAGCATATATGTATATATATGAACTTACAAAATTTTTGTATGTTAATTTTATATGTATGTAAAATTTAAAGCAGAATAGCAGGAAGAATGCCCATCTTAGGCAATAGAACATTACCAGTTGGTTTGAAAATCCATGTATCACTATCTCCTATGCTTCACACAACATTATCGTAAATTGTGTTGATTTCTTCCTTGTTTTTAGTTTTCTTTTTTTAAATTTACATTCAGTTACCCAACATATAGCACATAATCAGTTTCATGTGTAGTTTTCAGTAATTCATCAGTTGCATGTAACACCCAGTGCTCCTCACATCATGTGCCCTCCTTAATGCCCGTCACCTAAGTTACCCCATCTGCCCACCCTCTTCCTTGTTTTTCTTTATAGTTTGCCAACTATGTATATATCCCAAAGAAGTATATTGTTTAGTGCTGCTTATTTTGAAAAAGCAAAGGAGTGGGGTAGTCCTGTAGATACTCTACAACATACTATATCACTTGATGATATATTTTTGATAGTCATCTATTCTGATGTGTGTAGCTGTAGTTCATGCATTGTTACTGTCAGAATCTCTTCTCTTTGTCTTTTTGGTTTGGTTACTTCTAGGTTGTTGTTATTACAGAACCATGTTTCTGTGCACATGCCTCTCTGTCTCCTGGTTCCCATGCACTATAACTTCTCTAATGTCTATTCTTAGGACTAGGTGTGCTAGGCTACAGGGTGTGCACACGTTCAATTTGATTTTTTAATTTTTAAAAATTTTGATAATATATACATAACATAAAAATTTATCATTTTAACAATTTTTAGATGTACAGTTCAGTGGCATTATTTGTATTACATTGTGCAACCATCACCGCCATCCATCTTCAGAACATTTTACATCTTGCAAAACTAAAACTTTATGTCCATTAAACGATGACTCCCCATTTTGCCTCCATCCAGCCCCTGGAAACCACCATTCTACATACTGTCTCTATGAATTTGACTACTCTGGGCATCTCAAATAAGTGGAACCATATAGTATCTGTCCTTTTATGCTTATTTCACTGAGCATAATCCTCAAGGTTCATTCATGTTTTAACTTGTATCAGAATCTCATTCCTTGTTAAGGCTGAAAAATATCCCATTGTATATGTATATCACATTCTGTTTATCTGTTCATCCATCAGACAGTTGGGTTGCTTCTACTTCTTGACTATTGTGAATAATACTGCTATGAACATCGGTATATAAATATCTATTCAAGTCCCACTTTTAATTCTGTGGAATTTCTGGATTATATGGTAATCCTAACTTTTTAAAAGATTTATTTATTTTAGAGAGAAGGGGCAGGGGAAGGACAGAGAGAGAAGGAGAGGGAGTCTCAAGCAGACTCCCCATTGAGCACAGAGCCCAACACAGGCTCCATCTCACAACCCTGAGATCAGCATCTGAGCCAACGAAATTAAGAGTCGGTCGCCCAACTGACTGTGCCACCCAGGTGCCTCGATGGAATTAATCCTATTTGTAATGTTTTGAGGAACCACTTTTCTTTTTTCCACAATGGGTGCACCATTTTACATTCCCATCAGCAATGAGTTCCAATTTCTAGATGTCCTTATAAACACTTTTGTGTTTTATTTTGTAATTTTATAGTATCCACTATAACGGGTTAAAGAGGTATCTCATTATGGTTTTGACTTGCATCTCCCAGTTGGTGATGTCGAGCATCTTTTCATGTGCCTGTTGGCCATTTGTAGGTCTTCTTTATACAAATGTCTACTCAAGTCCTTTGCATAAATTCAGTTTTACTAGCTAATGCCAAATGGTTTATCAAAGTGGTTGTAATAACTTATCTGTAGCTAGCAGTTTATGAAAATTTTGTATGTTTTTATGTCCATGCCACCCCTTATATGGTCAGACTCAAAATTTTTGCCAGTCTTCTGAATTAGATATATGGTTTTAGTTTGCAGATGCTGCAAAATGTCTTCTTGTTTGTGATGTATCTTTTTCATTTTTTTGTAATCTCCTTTTTTAAATTGAAGTATAGTTGACTTACAATATTATATTTACTTCAGGCATACAACATAGTGATTTGATAATTCTGTACATTATGCAGTGCTCACCACAATGTATAGTTGGTAACTTTTGAACAGAAGTTTACATTTTCATGTGGTTAAATGTATCAGTCTTTTTTTTTCATGGTACATACCCCAAGGTCACAAACATATTTTCCTATAATTTTATAGGTTTGACAATTTTTACAATTAAGTTTTTGGCCCAAATGAGGTTTATCTTCTATGATAGGGTGTGAATGAGGGAGCATTTTTAGTTTGCCCCCCATGGGTGACCAGTTGTTCTAGCACCTTTTGTTGAATTGTTTCAGCTTAGAGTGGGATGTGTCCCAGAGTCATCAGGAAGCTTTTGCAAACTGTGGACATTTGCATTCTGACAAATGAATCCTGAAAAAGTGTGTATGTGTGTGGATATTTGTGAAAAACCATGCCAGCAGACTCTGACTTTTCTGCTCTTCCCTAAGAACCATCACCATGGAGGGGGAATATTTACACATTTAATAGATTGCAAAATTCTGGTATAATATATGGTTCTGTTAGTCAAAATAGCTCTTTAGCTCTCTTTAGAGGTAACTGGCAGACCTCTCAGGGTCAGATCTGGCAATGCTGTCTTATATTTTTCCATGTCTTCATTCTGAAGAAATAAGGAGAGGTGGTCAGCAAGTTTATCACAGGTAATTTGAGGTGGGTGTAATGAAACACCACACCGTGCAGAACTAAAGGGGTGACAGTGTTGGTTTCCCCATGACAGAGTTCTTTTTAAAGAATATTTCTTTCTTTCTTTATTTGAGAGCAAGAGACAGAGATAGCAACCAAAATAGCACTAGCAGGGAGTAGAAGGAGAAGCAGGCCCCTCGCTGGGCAGGGAGCCCAATGAGGGGCCCCATCCCAGGACCCCGGGATCAGGACCTCAGCTGAAGGCAGACACTTAGCCGACTAAGCCACCCAGGTACCCCCCCATGTGACAGATTGTTTTTAATTGTAACTTTTTTTCATTGAGGTATAATTAACATGCAGTGTTGTATTAGTTTCAAGTGCACAGTATAGTGATTCAGCATTACTGAATCCCTGCATTACTTGGTACTCATCATATTTGGTGTGCTCTTAATCCCCTTCATCTGTTTCACCCATTGGCAGGTATTTTCGTGACCTCTTTTCCCATCGTGTCTCCACTGGAAGTGATGTTTTCTGGGAGGCTGCATTTTCTTTTCTAATTGAAGTCACTCGTGCCTACCTAGCCAGATTATTGTGAGGACTTGAGTTGATATGTCTGGATTGCCTAGGACATATGCATGAGCTCTCAGTGCTGGTATCAGAGTTGTTATTTGGGGAGCAGAGAGGGGGTCCCACACAATTTCAATCCTGAAAAACCTGGAGATGTTAAAGCAGGTGCTTTCCCACACAGTTCCTTATTCTATTTAGAGTTAAAATAAGGTTGGAAGTAAATTGGTGGTTTTCCTTCTTACGAGGAAGCTTTTTCCCAGGGTATCTGCACTTTTGGGATATGCAGACCCTGCTGGAAGGTTCTCAGCCTCACTCCCCAAAGAGTGGAGTCTTCACTGTGGCCGAACCCAGAGTGCCTGAAGTGATGGGTGTGGGTTATTGATGTGGGATGAGTAAACAGAGAATTACCTCATTATATCCAATAGTAATGAAGAAATACCTGAGGATTGGGTGTACCTTCAGTGGTATTTTTTTTTAATTGGGCTGACTTCTCTGGGCTTTTCATGGGAAAGGTCTGTCCTCATGACACTGTAAATGCAAAAAAGATTGCTTTTCCATTCTCAGAGAAAGGAGACAAAAGCTGAACAGACAGGGGAGCCAGTTTAAGGTTTAGCTTGGGGGTATGAACTTGCCAGTTTCCTTCTCTCCACTAACACTGGGCCTTGTCACGGGGGGCCCACTTGTCATCATGGAGTTCATTGTTCCCAGGCATCTGTAATGGCTGGCTCTTGCCAGTGAAAATCTGAGATGAAGACCAGCCTTCTGGAGTGGCTAGGTCCAGAGCCCCAGACCTTCCCTACCAGACCCCTGGTGCTGGCCGGTCTCCCCACTCCGGGTACTACCTGGTTGCCCTGGGTTGTCATCACAAAGTGCCACAAATTGGGCATCTTAAAAACCAAAAATGTATTCTCTCACAGATCTGGAGTCTAGAAGTCTGACATCAGGGTGTTGCAAGGGCCATACTCTCTCTGCAGGCTCTAAAGGAGAATCCATTCCATGCTTCCCTCTTCACTTCTTGTGTCCCTGGGCATTTCTGGGCAGTCCTGGGCTTACAGCTACCCAACTACAAACTCTACCTCTGATGTGTTACCAGGGCACCTTCCCTCTGTGCATCTATCTCTGTCTCTTCTCCTCTTCTGAAGAGGACATGAGTCATATTGGATTAAGGCCCACCCTACTCCAAATGAATCCATCTTAACTTGATTTACCTATAACGACCCTATTTCTAACCAAGGGTACATTCCTAGGTAGTGGGGATTAGGACTTTAGTGTATCTTTCTGGGAGACACGATTCAACCCACAACACCGAAGCAGGCACAGAAATGGAGAGTAAATCCTTAGAAATTCTTGTAGGAATTTCACACTGCTGTGTCATCCAGGCACAGAACTTGTGCTTGCATTTTCTATTTCTTTTTTTCAGAAATTCATTTTATTGTATTTTTCTTAAATTGCTCCTAGAGAGACAGCTTGAGCAGCACAGTCCTGGGGCTCTGTTCCTCACCACCTCTCCCTTCTGTACCCCTCCCAAAATCCTGCTGAGAGAGGTGGGGGGGGGGCTCCCTCAGGTTGCCCAGAGAGCCAGCTGGACATTGTCCACATGCCAGCTCCCCGTCCTCATTTCTGTGTTGTGGTACCACTGGTCTTCAGTTTCCAAAGCAAGATCCTCAAAATGCCAGGGTCCCTGGTTGTGCCCTTTCTGTTCCATTCTCTGAGGCTCACACTCAAACTGTTCCCATGAGGGACCCTTGCCTTGTTCCGCCCCTCCACTCAGCTCTGCACAGAGCTGCCCTGTGGCTCATCCTAAAGAGCTCCCATGGCGGGCACTTCCAGGCTCAGAAAACACTGGGACTTGCTTTCTGGCAAGTGAAGTAAACTTCTTAGCCTGGCATTAGGCACCGGGGGCCTGAATTTTTCCCACTGTGCAAGACTTTGTTGATGAGGGAAGCCATATGATTTGTAAACTGGGACCAGAATGGGATCCTTGCATATTATAGCCAGTCATCCTGGGTGATCACAGCTCCTTCTAAGGGCTTGTCATGATCACTTAAGTTTCAAAGTACTTTCTCATGCACAAGGACAAACGAAGTGTCCTCTGCTGGCCCCACTAGCATGTGATGCCACCCTCACAATGTCATGTTTCATCTCTACTTTTAGTTCTGTTATAAATGGAGACCCTGGCCTTGCCTCAGATGACCTTCCGAGATATTTGGCCACTTACCTTATCTGTTTGGCAGCAGCAAAAGGTGGTACTTTTGATCAGCCAGCAGCATTTTCCATTTCCGGGACATTCTTCCCTGCACAGTGTCTCCAAACTTAGTTCATAGCGACATTAAAGAGCAATGAGAGAATAGCAGGTGAACCGCAGCACACCCAAGTGCAGCGGCCCTGGCCATGGGCCCTAGCGGTAATGAAGTCACATCACAGTAAGGGAGCACTAGGAGGGGAAGCTGAGACTCAGACTGTGTGGGACCAAGAGGGATGTGGCGTGTAGAGTGGCCAGAGGTGAGACTGGACAGGTCAGGCTGGCCAAGAATAGACCACATGAATCTGTTGTCTGGGCTCAGAGCGTGGGAGGTTATTCTGAAGGCAGTGAGGCACCACAAGAGGACTTCAAAAGGGGCCTAACACCATCGGAGCCATTGTTGGGAAGATAACTGGCAGCAGAATGACAGTAGAATGATGCAGGAGAAGAGACGCCGGTTAGGAGGCTGTGTGAGGTGATCTAAATGAGAAGAGCAGCCTGAGCCAAGGCAGGTGCCGTAGCAGCAGGTCCACTAGCTAGTAAAGGCTTTTGCAACCTGCTAAACACTTGTGCGAACACTGTGTTCCGTGAAAACTGGTATATGGTGCTGTAGAGCCCAGGCCTGGCACTGTGGGGACGTCTGATCCTCCTCTGTCACTTTGTAACTAGGTGACTGAGACGGGTTGCTTTGAGTATTTGAACTTCAGTGTCAGCAACTATAAAATAAAGATACTAGCACCTAATTGTTCTGATGTTTGAATAGGGTAAAGATTTGCTGACATAAAAATACATTTTGACTTTGTTTCTGGTAATCCATAGGGAATATTAAAGTTGTTGTCAGCTGGTTGGCTAAATGCATCTGACTGCCAAAGCCGGACAGGCCTGGAGCGAGCCCAGACCTGGAGCACGCCCAGATCTGGAGCACGCCCTGCTTGAGGGCGGGGCCCTGCTGCCCCTCTTTGTGTCTCTGGCTGAGGGCTGGGTCCTGAGCACCAGGGCAGTGCGTGCTTGTCTCTTGGCTGGCTGGGTGGGTGAGGAAGAAATTATCTGTCCTCTAATCAGATAGAGAGCAGTAAGGAGTTCTCGAAGGTCACCAGCTCTTCCAAACCAGCTCCGTTTGGTTACGGAATTGGACCTCAAATGAGTGAATCCAGAGGACACTGCTCTGCAAAAGACCTGAGAACATTTTTTTCTCGGTGTGGGAGGAGTTGTGATGAGATTATTAACATACTTTCTGAATCCATTGCAGCTATAATCAGATTATCCATCTGACTTGAGGGAGTTCTTGGCTAATTAGAGTACTTTTTCTTCATTACAATGAAGCAACTGGCCTATAAAAACTTATTTAGGGAGTCACAGGGTAGTCACCTGCAACTCTGCTGGGGCTGAGGCCTGCAGTGCCACCTTCTATTTGTATGTTGACATGCAGTGGGAAACAGTGATAGGGAAGATAGTGAGAAGCTGTCAGGGAGCGTGCTGCATCACCGTGCAGCGGGCATCTTGGCCAGGTCCACCCTGCGGGTCCCCACGGCGTTGCTCAGGTTGGGTAGGTGGATGCTCTGGGCACCAGACCCAAAACAGGACAAGTGGGTGTGGACATGTGGCTGAGCGTTTTCCTGCTCCATGTACATGTCTCTCAGCACATGGGTTATGTTGTCTGGATTCTATTGAGAAGAAAATATTGGTGCAAAACAGAGGTTTGTAAGGCTCAAGCTGTTGCCGATTGTGCAGTTTGACTTGAATGTTTATAAGGAACTTTTGAACGTGTTTGGACGTAAAACAAACACGTGTTTGGACGTTTTGGCAAAAGAAAGCTGGGGGAAAGGGCAGAGGGAGAGGGGGAACCAGACTCCCCACTGAGCAGAGAGCCCTGATGCGATGTGCGACTGGATCCCAGGAACTTGGAGATCATGACCTGAGCTGAAGGCAGATGCTTAACCAACTGAGCCACCCAGTTGCCCCAGGTTGATACTGTTTTGTAACAAGGTAATTTAAATTTCCTGAAATGTTTCCCACTGCAGTGCTGGTTTTGACACTCATTTCCTATATATGAACACTAAAAACCATCACTTTTTATTCTTGGGGGCTTTGGGTGCATACCTTAAACAGTCAAGACCCAGAGCAAACTATCTTACTGTTCTGGATCCCACAGATCCAGCTCAGGCTGGGACAGGTGTTGGATGAGATATGGAGCAGGTGCAGCATAAGCAGACTTAGCTGCTTGCTCAAGGAGAGCCATTGACTTTTTTGGAAGAGGGAGACATCATATTGAAAAAGTATTTTTTTGTTGTTGTCATGTTGATGACTAGGTTAGGTTAGAAATGGTTTGAGTTGGGGCAGATGGAGTCAGTGGGATCTCTTTGGACAGCTATTTCACTGACCTGAGCATGAGCTGGTGAAGAACTGGGTTGGGTTAGTGAAGCTGAAGAGGAAGAGGAATGATAAAAGTGGAAGTATCTTCAAAGGAGACTGAGCCTGTAAGAGCAAAACAAAGGGAAGAGGAGAGCTGGAGAGGACTCCAGTGCTTTGAATCTGGGACATCTTGATGACAGAGAGAAGGGGGCTGATCTGGGAGATGATGCCAAAGCAGGGTTGACTTGGAAACTGAGATAAAATTAAACATCGTCCAGTATTTTAAGTGAGAACATCAAAATGCAGATCTTGACTCACAGTGTGTTATTTTCCAATAAACACGATGGGTTCATCGTAAGTTGAAAACATAAGTCGAAAATACACCTGCCCTACATCATAGTTTAGCCTTGTCCACCTTTTATGTGCTCGGGACACTGACTAGTCTACCGCTGGGCTCAGTTGGTTACGCATCTGCCTTCGGCTCAAGTCATGATCCTGGAGTCCTGGGATCAAGCCCACGTCAGACTCCCTGCTCAGCAGGGAGTCTGCTTCTCCCTCGGCCCCTCTCCACTTATGCTCATTCCCTCTTGCTCTCTTTCTCTCTCTTTCTTTCTCTCTCTCAAATAAAGACTTAAAAACAAAACAAGAAATGTAGGGGATCCCTGGGTGGCGCAGTGGTTTGGCGCTTGCCTTTGGCCCAGGGCGCGATCCTGGAGACCCGGGATCGAATCCCACATCGGGCTCCCGGTGCATGGAGCCTGCTTCTCCCTCTGCCTATGTCTCTGCCTCTCTCTCTCTCTGTGACTATCATAAATAAATAAAAATTTAAAAAAAATATTTAAAAAAAGAAATGTAGAAATGTGAGAGACCCATGGAGACAGCCTTCTTTTATTTTTTTAAGATTTTATTTATTCATTCATGAGAGACACAGAGAGAGAGGCAGAGACACAGGTAGAGGGAGAAGCAGGCTCCATGCAGGGAGCCCGACATGGGACTCAATCCCGGGACTCCAGGATCATGCCCTGAGCCGAAGGCAGACGGATGCTCAACCGCTGAACCACCCAGGCGTCCCTAGATGGTCTTCAAATGATATGAAAATGTAAATATATGATGATGCCATACATCTGAGAGGAATTTTGAAAATTGCATCTGTTTAATGAAGAACCATTTCACAGCATTTTTTAAAATTTTTTTTCATTTCACAGCATTTAATTTGGTTATATAGATTACAAATTTAAAATATATAGAAACTCTTATTTCAAACTATTTGAGAATCCTGTTGCTTTTCCTATAGATCCTGTGAAGCAACTGCTTGGAAAAATACCACCCCCACTTTAACAGTAATCTATAAAATATCTCCAGTGTGCATAACATTCCACCAGGCGCCACTGGAAGTATGGTGGCAGTGGATGACTCAGTCCTTGTCCTTGGTTTTAGAACATACTAGAATAATGAGACAGGCTTACCTGGAATGACCAAGTCAACCTATCAAGTGCTCCATAATGAAATAGCATTGATGTCAGAGGGAAAACGGAACCAAATCATTTTATAACATTTCTATCAAGAATGGTTACATATTTTTTAGTTGGTTTGTATTCCTGTAGCCAAAGCCACTGTGGTTGCTAATAGCTGTAGTGCAGGTGCATGTATTTCTGCAGAATGCCTACTACCTGCTACTGCCTCCCTCCACCCCTGCCCAATTCTCTGCCTCTTGTAATGGTCTCTTGTTCTTCATTTCTCTCTGCCTCTGTCTCTCTGATGTGTGAAGCATGAGAGTATTTATGGAAACAGCATTTAGTATTTCAGGCTTTTTGGTGGGAAAAAAATAGCTTGCAGATGGAGCTCACCTGAAATGAAAAAGAAAAGAAAAGAAAAGAAAAGAAAAGAAAAGAAAGGAAGAAAAAACAACTCTCCCTAATTCTGCCCCAGCTCTCTTGGGTCCTTTCTACATGACAATATCAAAGAGCCACACCTGGCTTTGAGTACTGTTTGCTCCTATTGGAGAGGGAAGCACTTAACTTGAAAGTCACTGAAAACATGGTCCTTAGGTAGCTTCATTTGAGAGGCAGCAGAACGATACAGCACATTGGAGTAATGCCAAGTGCTCCCACGCCACAGGCCGCTCCTCACGCACTTTTGCTCTGTGAGTTAAAAGCTAACAGGTCTACCCAGGGGGGCTGTGACTCAGGAATGCCAAAGGACTTGCCTGACGTCACACAAGTGACAGGACAAGGTCCAGGACTGGGGCCTTTGGATGTCAGGGTTGCAAGTGCTTTGGGGGCTTTGGTTTTTGTCAGTGTTGTTGTTTTATATGAAAACTACCACATGGGCCAACAAAAATAAATAAATAAAAGGTCTTTAGTCTTTGATTATCTTTGCTTGCCAAACTCAAATTTAGGAAGTGGTGGGGTGGTGGCAAGGTAATTCTGCAGGCCTGATGCTTGCAGAAGCATCAGTGTGTGATTGTTCCTTTTGATGAGAGAGTGACAACCAAGCAAGGCTTCATTCCTAC
Organism: Vulpes lagopus; assembly: GCF_018345385.1. Lineage (NCBI taxonomy): Eukaryota > Metazoa > Chordata > Mammalia > Carnivora > Canidae > Vulpes > Vulpes lagopus. Next base: position 111,078,292 of record NC_054824.1, on the reverse strand, counting down.
CAAGGACGTGTCATGGGCATTTCATGCCCTTCTCCTTGCTTTCTCTGGGACCAACTCTGTCCCAGAAAATCCTCCTGATGTCAGGGCAGCTTCTTAGAATTCCAGGATATCTCTCTGGGGCCCCCAGGATAACCTGACCTATTTTGTGATGGGTTGTGACTATTTTTAATGTCTAAGGCACCTTTGAAAGACAAACTGTCACCTCTGGGAGAGAATACAATCCTATAAAGTGCACAGAAAGTGTGCTCACAGGGAGTTGTGCAGGGAACAGGGCTTGATGGAGAAGTTATGCAGCAAGTCATAAAACGTCACACAAAGACGATCATTTTCATCTATTTATAGACTTGTTTTCAGAATTAGAATGAGCAGGCAAGGAGTAAGGGCAAACAGCTCTGTCCCAGCAGTGGGATGCCTGAGCTTTAGCACATGAGTGCTGTGGTCCCTTTTGTAGGGTCACAGACTTGGAGGAGGTCGTAAGGCAGTTTGGTGAGTTCTGGCCCTTATCACATTTCCATTATGGAACGGTGTGAGATTTTAGCTGTAGCTAGCCATGAAAAGAATTGTATATATTAACAGCAAGAGATTCAGATTCTCATTATGTAGAGTTTCAGCAATATGGAAGGATAGAGGCAAATTTTTTGGAAAAAAGAAAAATTCAGAGACTACAGGAAACAGAGAAAAAGAAGATAAAGATGAAAGTGTGTCTTTATCTGAACTCAGGTGTTGTCAGCTTTACACATCTGAAAACAGGGTCACAAACCCCAGAGTCCTTAAAACAAAAGGCCCCAAGGCCCCAGAGAAGCTGTTGGTATGCCAGGTGATGCATGTAGTGGGCAAGGTCTCCTCTTAGAATCATTCTCCCTGATATTAGCTGGGTTTTTCCTTACTTCTTTTTTTTAAAGATTTTATTTATTTATCTGAGTGAGAGAGAGGGAGAGAGAAGGAGCTAGGAGAGGGGCAGAGAGAGGGGGAGAAGTAGATTCCCCACTGATCAGGGAGCCTAATGCGAGGCTCAATCTCAGGACCCTGAGATCATGACCTGAGCAGAAGGCAGATGTCCCTGGATTTTCCCCTACTTTTAATGTCTGGGATCATCCAGTACCCTAGCCCCTAACTGATTTGCCACTGGAATGGTCAGGCTGGAGCAGGGCAAAGGAAAGGCTCCCCTGATGCCCTAATGATGAGTGAGGGGATGGTGTTGGCTCCAGGGTATAGTCAGCCAGAAAGCCCCTGGCAATCCCCCAAAAGTTGATAATAGAACCCCAGACATGAGGACAAGGTTGACCTGTATTCTTTATTTTTTTTTTTTATTTTTTTATTTTTTGACCTGTATTCTTTAAATTCCACTTAAGGAGACAGGAAAAGCAGAATATATTTTCTAAAAGAGTAATTGGAAATTAAAAATACTAACTTTCCCACTACTGAGGCCTGTGGGCCACCACCGTGCTCTCCTACCAGGTCTCAAACTTTCAGGATTCTAGAACCTCATAGTTACCTCCAACGGTTAACTCTATTTATTGTTTGAAGCTTTAGCTTCTACAGGAGAAGGTATTATGTCCCTGGAAATCTTTTATATCCCTGGAACCCCTCCTTCCCTGAGGATGCCCCAATAGCAAACAGTCACTGTAGGAACTAAAGATGATCAGGACAATCTCCAGTAGATTTTGTGACAGGCGATTCACAGGAAATGTGGGACAGTAACAAACCCAGAGAAGGCCAGGGAGCAGGAACATCTAGGAGCAGGTGAAGTGTGAATATTACCTCTCATGGAAGATCTTGGAGGTCCCAAGGGCATGTGACCGGAAACAGCTCAGCCCTCAGGTTCTAACCCACAAAATGTTGCAGGACACAAAGGTATTTTCGGAGACACACATTTAACGAAAAAAGAGGTCATTTGCATTTTTGAAGTGATCTATGAGGATTTGATTCTGACACCAATTCTGATATGTGAGGTTTTTTTTCATACCACCCAGCAATTAACTCAGTCCTGACTGTCTACCTGGAGATAGCATCAGATTGCACAGGTTAGAGGCTCAGTTCTACAAAAGACTACCCTCCTCCTGCTTCCCCACTTCAGATGCCAGTGACAAGGCCGGGTTGTCACCTGTGCTTCTGACCCCCAAGCTGTGGATCAGCGGTTCCAACAATGCCCTCCTGGGGTTTGATTAATTTGCTAGAGCAGTTCACAGAACTCAGAGAAACATTTTATTTACTAGATTATCCGTTTATTATAAGAGGATATACTTCAGAAATAGCCAGATACATTGGTTGAGGTACTTGGGAAGGATGAGGAGCTTCCATGCTCTCAGAGTACATCACTCTCCCCAAATCTTAGAGAAGCTTTCCAAACCCCATCCTTTTGGATTTTATGGAGATTTCATTATATAGACACAATTGATTAAATCATGGCCATCTGTAGCCCTTCTCTCCTTCCTGAAAGTCTGAGGATGGGGTCAAAAGTTCCCTTATTATATGGTTGGTTCTTGGGGTGATCAGCCTCCACCTAAATCCCTTTAGATGATATAGGAGCTTTCCAAAAGTCACCTCATTAACATAAGCTCAGGTGTGGTGATGGGTTTATTATGAGTATCGACACATCCTTATCACTCTTATCATTTAGGAAGTTCCAAGGTCTGTACCAGAAAGACAAATACCAGTAAAGACCAAATACATATTTATCACACATCACAATATCTCAGTGGTCTGGTAAAGTATCATAATTCTTTAAAAGGAATATGTTTTTACTGTATTAAATACTATCATTTCCTACTTTCATTGTTTTAGTATTATTAATACATTAATAAACATAATAATTGTGTGTGTTCATTTCATAGAAATACTCTTTTTTATTTTTTTTTTATTTTTTTATTTTTATTTTTATTTTTATTTTTTTTTAGAAATACTCTTTTTTAAAAAATATTTTACTTATTCACAAGAGATGGGGTGGGGGGGCAGAGACACAGGCAGAGGGAGAAGCAGGCTCCATGCAGGGAGCCCAATGTGGGACTCTATCCCAGGACTCCAGGATCATGCCCTGAGCCAAAGGCAGGCTCTAAACCACTGAGCCACCCAGGGATCCCTGATAGAGATATTCTATAGCTGGTTTTATAACTATGGAATTGGCTAAACAAGGGTTTAAAGACCGGTTTGTCAGCTTTTTATCCAAGAAAGACAAAAGGAAGTTTTTTAAATAATGACTCATAATCTAGATGGTAGCACCAACTCTGCTAATCCTTTCCTCTAGAATGATGCCAAACAACACTAGAGAGATTTTTCCAGTTATCTAATTGTGGCTCACTTTACATTTTTCGGGCGAAGATATGGATGACAGCACTGCCCATCACCTGGGTTTTTCTTCATCTGTGGGATTTGGAGTAAAGACAATGGATAGCTTTTTTCAGATTGATTAATCTCATCTGTGATGAGCTTGGCACTCTGTCTGAGGATACTAACTGAACACATATGACTATAGTCTATAGAAGTCTGGTTTTACTTGAGCTATGATTGTGTTACTTTGTGCTGTTTTCTGTAAATGGTTAATGCTTAACTATGTATTTAGGCACTCATTTGTCTCTCAAGAGCCAGGGGACCTCAGTGAATTGTGAATTCTTGTTATTAGGTGTTAGTTATCACACAGTAGGTCGCCAATAATAAGAGCGTGCTGATAGGGGAACTGGATGTGGAGTTCAAAACAAATGAAGAGGGCTGAATATGCCAACAGTGTAGATTTCTCTCAACGACTCCTCCTCCTTTTCTTCACTTATTGCAGACTGCAAAATGCAGTAGAAGTGCCTCCTCCAGAATACCAGTGCAGGATAGTAATCACAGAGGAACAGAAGAATACAAGGTCAAAATGGACGGGGAGTGTGTTAAGAGGCATTGTTATTATTTTGTAATTCTGCATTTGAGATCACTTTTGGAGGAAAATTGCCTTTGAGTGGAAAGACTTAAGTCGATCGTACAGAGATTATGCCGAGTGCTTTTAAACTCATTGACAGTGTCTGACAAGCCTTTCTGTAAAGTGCATCTGTGTGGTTAAAGCTCTACAAGTGAATGCTGCTGCTTCTCCAGGCAGAAGAAAATTGTGACATGTTTTCAGGATTCTTCCTGGAGCTCAATACTTGTACCCATGCTTAGGCCCTAGCTAGTCTCTGGCTGTACAGAGGAACCAAGTCTGAGAGAATACAGTTGACTTCAAAGACTGCTGGAAATAGACTCCTTGAGGTTCAGGAGTTACTTATGATTTCTTCCATGCAGCCAAGAATGCATGGGACAAAGGGTTCTTTCTCCTGTCCTTTCTGTGCTCTGAATTCATGTGAGATTGCTGCCCCCTACTCCCAGCACCCTCTGCGACCCTTCTAATGGGGAAGTTGAAGAGGTTCTGATTTGTCACAAGGTGGAAACAGTCTCCTGGGAAGAAAGGAGGTAAAAAGCAGAACACCATGGTGAGACCCTTATTAAAAGAATCCTGTCCTTTCAAACCCAGGATTTTTAGAGAAGCTTATAATTGGCATAAACTTCTAGAGAAAAGTGTAGTGTCCATAAATGACAAACTTATTATAATAGGTTTTCTGTGCCCACCAGTAACCCAAGGAACACTTGACTTGGGTCTGCAGGATGCCCAGGCTTGAGGAGGGCAGAGTGGGAGACACAGCAGTGAGCTGTGGGTGTCCTGATGGGGAGGACAGTGGAGTGTGTGGGATTCCAGCTTCTAGAGGGGGCCCAGAAGGGCTCATGTTTTAGGGCATCTTTAGAGGCTAGCATTTTTATTTATTTTTTATTTTTTAAAGATTTATTTATTTATGATAGAGAGAGAGAGAGAGGCAGAGAGGCAGAGACACAGGAGGAGGGAGAAGCAGGCTCCATGCCGGGAGCCTGACGCGGGACTCGAACTCGGGTCTCCAGGATCGTGCCCTGGGCCAAAGGCAGGCGCTAAACGCTGAGCCACCCAGGGATCCCCTTTAGAGGCTAGCATTTTTAGAGGCTAGCTCTGCTCTCATTATGAACAAAGGACAGATAAACGTTAAGTGACTCCAGTGGGGCAAGAAGTGCTTAGCCACCACTTTGCCCCTTTTGTAGCCCCCCAAATATCAACTGCACAGCATTATTTTTTGTTGCATACTCTTGTGGGACTTGGGCCAACCTCACAGGTCCACCTGGAAGGTGAGCACAGTCAAAATGGCATTGAGCAGCCCACCTGGGGCTCTGACCCCCTTTGCTTCTAAGCTCCCTCATCAGAGAGGCAGCTCAGCTCTATGAAGAGCCTGGGTTCAAGTCCTGCTGGTGGTGGTGAGTGAGTTACTTACCTTCACATATGAAATGTGAATAACGACACCCACCTCACAGAGGTGTTATGAGGAAGACAGATCTTGAATATAAGGTGTTTGGCTACGGTGGAATTAATTATTAGGTTATTAGCAAGCAGCGTATTTGCTAACCTGCCTGATGGTCGTCCTTCACTGGTGTCTTGTCACATCACCACGTTTGCCGTGCTGACCCACCAGAAAGCAAGTGTCAGGGTCCTGACATCTCAGTTGCCACAGGGGCTGATAAGGTAGCTGGTTGGCTAGAGCTCAGTCTAGGAGCAGAACACAGTGATTGCCCTGTTCCCTTGTCTTGTCCCCCTGTTAACCTCCAGTCTCCCCAACTGCTTTTTCCTTTTTTCTTTTTTTAAAGATTTTATTCATGAGAGACACAGAGAGAGGCAGAGACATAGGGAAGGAGAAGCAGGCTCCCCATGGGGAGCCCCATGCAGGACTCAATCCCAGGACCCCAGGATCATGACCTGAGCCAAAGGCAGATGCTCAACCACTGAGCCCCAGGCGTCTGTACTTTTCACCTTTCATTCCGTTCTCTTCCCCTATTTCTGTAAGAAGCAATGTATTTCTGTATATGTATGCAAAAAGCAATCAAAGTATTGTAGAAGAAGATACCGCTGTATTGCTTCCAATAAGTTTCAATATTTTATACCTCTATGAAAAAATCCAGATTTTCTGGTAAATTTTAGAATTTTTTTCCACAAGTAAGTTATGACCACAGGGAAATTATGTATTTCTTATGAAGGGAGCCCGCATGTAATAGTGGGTGAAAATGTATGGACTGAAAATGTCAATATAGGAAAAACTACTTTTGATGATACACAAATACATACATAAATACATAAAATACAATTTTAAAATGTGCCATTATTAAAAAAAAAGAAAACAAGGCCTCTGGGGAAAAAAACTTGCTAAAGCTTTGGTCACTGTTTAAAAGCTGCCTTCAAAACATTTATAAACAGTTTGAATCCATCTGAATGTGTGTTTTACAGATTAAAAACAGTACCAGTGAATCTTAGCTTCTTAGCCATAAAAGGAAAGAGAGAATCTATAGCATCGTATACATGGAAAATGAAATAAATCACAGGATTGTACAGTGACACCCACAATATAAGCGATAGTGATCCATTGCTAGAGGTTTATTTGGAGTGCTTTGTTACGGCTCTTTGACTATTTTATTTTATTTTTTATTTAAAAAATTTTTTAAAATATTTTATTTATTTATGATAGACATAGAGAGAGAGAGAGGCAAAGACACAGGCAGAGGGAGAAGCAGGCTCCATGCTGGGAGCCCGATGTGGGACTCGATCCTGGGGCTCCAGGATCGCGCCCTGGGCCAAAGACCGGCGCTAAACCGCTGAGCCACCCAGGGATCCCCCTTTTTAAAAAAATTTTTTAAAATATTTTATTTATTTATGATAGACATAGAGAGAGAGAGAGAGAGAGAGAGAGGCAAAGACACAGGCAGAGGGAGAAGGCTCTTTGACTCTTTTAGATATAGTTGGTTTTTTGTTTTTGTTTTTTTTTACTGTGCTGAAATATAAAATTTACCATTTTTATCCTTCTTAAGTATATAATTTAGTGGCATTGGAGACCTTCACAATGTTGCACAACTATCACCACTATTTCCAGAACTTTCCATCATCCCAACAGAAACTCTGCATCTATTAAATAGTAAATCCTTGTTCTTCCCTCGCTCAACCCCTGGTAACCTCTATTCTACTTTATGTCTCTATGAATTTGCCTCATCTAGGTATCCCATATTAGTGGAATTGTGCAATATTTTTACTTTTTTTTGTCTGGCTTATATCACCTACCATGTTTTCAAGATTCATCAATGTATCAAAATGTCCTTCCTTTTTATGGCTGAATAATATTCCATCGTATGAACACAGCATATTTTGCTTATCCACTCATCTGGGCACTTGGATTGCTTGCATCTTTTGGCTGCTGTGAATATTATTGTGCAAGTATCTACTTTCATCTCTGATAATCAGTGTGTTTAAAAAGGTATCTTTCTGGAGGTTGAGATTTTCCAAGAGAAGGTGGAAGGCCACATCAGGGAGTAGCATCCACTTGCTGCCATGAAAACCAGCCATTGAGGCTGTGTTATGTAGTCTGGATAGTTAAATCTGCTTTCGTGCCCATGGACACCACAGACAAAATGCACATGGTCTTTGAGCCTGAGGCAAGCCATCTGGCAAATGCACAAGTGACATATAAACAAGATGGCAGTACCACAGAGCCCTCCACCCCAAGAAAACCTTACTAAATAGCATGAGGGGTAGTCACCATCAGGGAGACTTCCAAAAAAATGGCCCAGGTGATCTAGTCTTAGCTGCAGAAGAGAAGGACAAATGCAAGCAATTATGTGCAGTGGATGGCATGTTACAGATGTAGGGTAAGGAGAGAGGGGTCAATGAGAAGCACATGGCTTCCATTCTTCAGGACAGATTAAGGAGGCTGTGCCCCCCCCTCCCGCCACAGGATGGAGACTGGAGCATTATAAGTGGCAACCAAAACAAAGGAATAGGTATCAGCTGATGGGGTACAGGGTGTGGCAGAAGGGTACCAAGTGGGGACCCTCTGTGTGCAGGTGACAGACAAGAGATCTGAGGCTCTGGAGACAGGCAAGAGGTGGAGGTGAGCATGAGAGAAGAAGGTTGGGGGGCGGTGTGGAGAAAGCCTGCCCCACCACAGGGCTTTGTAGGCTGTGTCTCTGCCTGTCACCACCCTCACAATCACCACCGATGCTTCTGTTGCTACCTTATATTTCAGTTTCTGCACATACTTCCTCCTCTTTATCAGTGTCTTAATTATCTTTTGGTTTCTAGAACCTTCTACATTTTGTAGCCCAGGATAGCCTGCTAGCCGCCCACAGAACATGTCTACCCTAGAATGTGAATTCATAATCAAGCCCATTCAGAATGTCCCAATTCATAACAAAATGTGCAGTATCTGTGCAGAGTGCGGGAGACCTTGTGACCAGACAGTATGTCCATTTTCAGTTGTGCGGAAGAAAATGGACAGCTGAAACCCAGACAGTTTTGGGGGGTTTGAAATAAGGTAGAAAACAGTGTCCAAGAAAAGAACCATATCACCAAAGGGGCCCTCCTGATGGACAGGCGGCAGGCCGGTGGGGCTCCCATGGGGGGCCAAACAGGACACACGGGGCTGACCTGCCCTGAGTGCCTAGAAAGTATGGAATCTCTCTTTTCTCATTTTTTTCCCAATTGGATCTTGGTTTATATCCAAATGAGGTTTCTGTATTTGCACACCTGGCTGATGCCATGAGTAGCAAGGAGGTCTTTCCAGAACACATCCCACTCTCGGTGCATCTCAGTTTCCATATGAAACCAAGACAGAAGCTGTTTTGTGGAAGAACTTTCATAATATTTTTTCTCTTTATTTCCCAGTCCCCTGATTGATGCTTTTCCTTATCCCACCGTTCAGCCCATCTCCCTAAGCCTTGTTATTCACTTTATGTTAATATGCAAAAACCTTGTCAGTCACAAGGAGGAGTGCCTCCCAAGAATTTGTCTCGGACAGGATCTGATGGTGAGGGAGAGCATGTGTCCTCATTTTTCTCCTCATGGTTTGACTCATCCTGCGCATCTTTGCCAGTGGTTCTTGGCACACGTAAGTGTATTGTAGAAAATCTGACCTACTCACCTCCCTGAAATGATGGAGGTAACATCCGCTCAGTGTGGGAGAGAAGTTCTTTTTAAGTTAAAATTTCCTCTGTGACTTGGTAACAGACGATAGATTTGGTTATGTGACCTGTGATAGGAATTTAAAGTTCTAAAATATCCAATTTCCATTACATATGCAAAAAAAGAATATACAGAAACCACACAGCTGAAAAAGTGGACACTTCAAACATACGTTTCTCATGTAGTGAAAAAGACATTTTTGTGAACATTGGTTTTGGTCCTGTAGAGAGAAGAAAGCCTAAATGAATAATAATGGTTTTTACTCTCTACTTTGGGGGGAAGAAAGATGATTAGCATCTGAAAATGTTAATAAGAAAAGAATCATAATTAGTTAATGTTTGCTTTTCATGGCTATCATTTTACTGAACATACTATTTCATTTAGTCCTTATAAGAAACCTTTATATAAAATAGGTATTAGTATTATTACCACTTTTAAATATGGAAATTGGGGTGCCAGGAGCTCAAGGAACGAGCCCAGTGTCACAGACCATGAGTGATGTATCTTGACTTGGACATGAATGCCTGTGGTCTTCATCCACCTTTCCCCTTTACACACAAAACATACATATTTTCACATGCTTGCTAGAAAGCTAAAAATTCATGAAGATATGAACCAATTTTGGAATACAAAAAACTTATTCAAATTTATGAAGTTTCTCTAAAGCCATACTCTGAAAGCTTTTTAAAACCAATTGAGGGGGTGCTTGGGTGGCTGAGTCAGTTAAAGCATCTGACTCTTGATCTCAGCTCAGGTCATGATCTCAGGGTTGTGAGTTCAAGCCCCATGTTGGGCTCTACTCTGGGCGTGGAGCCAACTTAAAAAAAATTGAAATTCCACATTCAACTCTGAGAGCTCTCAGGTGTGGGTCCTCCAGATGATAAAGGAAGAAATAAAGTGCCTAACAGGAGAGTCAGAGTGAATTAGTGGGATACAGAGATAAGTGACCAAAAACCCTGTGGAAGTGTGAGTTGTGTGGACATCCGCTGGAATGAAAAATGGCCTTTCCACCAGTATTTTCTCATTTCCAGACTGTTTGCTACTTCAGAGTCCTTCCTCCAGAGGACTCTTTCTGTGAACTCCAGCTAATTTTCTGAAGCACTGTGGCTTCCCAAGTAGATGTGTGGTGCTGGTCACACATGTGCGCCTGAGCAAGGCAGGAACAGAGCAGGTGGGAGTGAAGGGATTGGCACCTGGCTGTGACTTTCTTTCTGGAAACCTGAAAAAGGTTTGGTGATGTGAGGAGAATGGAAACATCGAACAGGAACTTGCTCTGGTGAACCCAAGGGGGCCAGAAATGTCTGAACAGATGGCTGTTCGGCAAAGCAAAGATAACTGAGCCCCAAGTCGCTGAGCCATCAATAGCCTCATCCCTGCTTCAGAGAAAACACCCCAAAGTGAGGCATAGCCCCCCACCCCCACCCACACACACACATCCTTAGCTGCATCAGGCAACCTTTGCAAGATTACCACCATTCCTGCTCTTGGTCCCGGAGACTGGGAGAGATAAGGTGCTGTGGGCCTGTGTGGTATCCCTTTCTTTACACTCTTCCCAACCCAAGCTGCTATGGGTGGGGGTGATTTTGCTGAATAGGAGCATTGAAAGATCTGAAGGTTGGAGGGACCAGGGACATCTGCGCTTACCATGGGGCAGGCGAGGGCTCAGAAGCAAGGCCGCAGGCTTGTCAGAGATGAGTGATCTTCCCAGTGGGCAGTGGTCCTGAAGATGCATCAGAAAAGGAAGCAGGATGAGCTTCCCGGCAGACGGAGCTTCCTGATTAAGCCTCTGTCCTCTGTCGACTCAGAAGCCATTAGGATCTGGCTTGATTACACAAATGGATTTATATACAGCCCATCCTAACAAAATGCTGTTGCTGAGTCCAAATAAAGAACCCTTCTGCCCTCGGGCTCTGTGACACAGCCACCATCAGTGTGAGAGCATGGGGCCCAGTCAGCTGAAGTGAAGACTTTGCCAATGACAGTGGCTCTGATGGTGGCCCCCCTGCTTTAACTCTTGAGGGGCTGCAATAGGTATACCTGGTCTGGCAGCTGATTGTTTTTAAGCACTGTCTAGATCAATATGTCTAGATCTGTCTCATCGATATGGTAGGCTAACAGAAATATGCATGGTTTTGGGCATCAGGCTTCTTTCCTATGTGTTCACGGAAGACAGCACCACAGATCCTAGAACTGGCTTCCTTGCTCTTAATCACCTGGACCCAGGGCTGTCTGCATTCTTCCACAGAGTGCTGCTCCAACCCAGGGCCTTCCCTCTGCTCTGCTCTGTGTGTGTCCTTAGCCCAGGGCCCATATTCCTGCCATGATGTCCTGTTCCTCCCAGGTTACATTCTGCAGGAAGCATGATTCTTTCCCTGTGTTCACTGGCTGGCCCACCTCAGGACATAGGAGAGGCCAGCCCCTTCCAACAGTGTCCACACAGCTCCTGGGCCCTTGGGAGTTTCTCTGGCTGCAAGAGCAAGTAACATCCTGCCCCTCATTTCGAAGGTCAGTTACTGTCTTGCCTAATTGAATCCTCTGCCATCCCCAAATGGTGGTGCAGGCTAACAGGGAATAAAGAGAGCTTTGGCTCCGTAGGAGTCACGAAACCATGGGGCAAACATCTCCATTCTCCCCTTCAGTCACTCTAGAGTGTGCATTAGAGGCGGAAATCCCAGGTGCTCTGGTTTGGAGATGAGAATTGCAGATGATTTACCAAAGGGACAGGATTGGCCTTATGCAGAATGCTAGCCAGTGATGCTTTCCAGATTTCAGTGCCTTTGGTGCATGATTAATGGAGCTGAGTGGTGCCTCCAGATAACAGGGCTCCAGGACAGACACGGGTCAGCAAGTCAGCCTCTGCCTGGTCAGGGAGCCTCTTCAAGAGGAAGCCATCAGCTGGGGAGGTGATTAGAATCTCAGACCCATTTGTGTCCCCAGATGTCCATTAGGCCCTCCTTTGTCCTCTGTGTGAGAATATATTTGATGATCTCCAGCAGCACAGAGCTAATCCTGCCTAGGGGCTAATCCCTTAGCTTAATTTCCTTTCTATCTCACTTGAGGGCTTGAGGTCATTGGTCCATTGAGGGCTTTGCTTTCAGGGGAGACGGGGGCCCAAGCAACACAGTAGTAGATTTAGTGGGTGTGTTTGCATTATGGCTCAATTCTCTTATCCTTAAAATATAACTTTTCTGATTTGAAAAAATAATATAAAATAATTTTGACTGTTACAGGGAAATTTTTTAAAAATCTGTAAAGAAAAACATGAAGTCAGCCACAGTGCTGCTGCCCATTGCTAAGACCTGTTAGCATTTTAGTGTATTTGCTTCTAAATATTTACAAGACAAAAATATTTAATCTTGATGAGATACTCAATTTATGTATTTATCCTACATCTCAAAGGTTGGCATTTTATGAAGAATTTCCCGTGTCATTAAAAATTTTTGGTAATCATAATTTTTAGTGGCTGTACAATATTGTATCAGCTGTTTTCAGTGAAATTGGAAATCTATATGCATGATTTTTTTCCAACACTATGGAAATTTTCAGACGTATAGTAAAGCTTAAGGAATTTTATAGTGAACACTAGTATACTCACCATCTAAATTCTGCATTAACATTTTATTGTACATGATTTACCATATATTTATCTATCCATCTCTTTATCTATTAACCCATCTTATTTTTTGAAACATTTGAAAATGTAGCCACCAATCCACTTTCCTTAAATATACATTGTTAACTAAATTTTTGCTTATACCTTTTTTAAAAAATACTTTTATTTATTTATTCATAAAAGACACATGTTAAATTGTCTTTATATATGTTGAATTAACAAATATTTTGAGTTTCCTGAGAAAAAAGCATATTAATGGTATTGATATGTGTTAGTAGTCTGGCCATGGACCTAAATTTCTGTTTTGCAGCAAAAATGGAGAACTGTATGTAAAGAAAGTATAACAATTATTTCTATGTATTTTAGGGGCTTTAACCAGGCCATCCTCTCGTTGGTGTTAGGAATGTTTGCTTAATTTCCAGACCTTTTTTAAAAACAAAACAAAACAAAAGCAAAAACGTGGGTTTTTTTTTTTGAGGCTCCAACCTGATTTATTGCATGGTCAGCCATTGATTAAGGCTGAAGCATCTCTGGCTGAGGTGGTTTTGTTTTTTAAAATCATGTATTTGCTACCAAGTATTGTACTCGTCTCAATGGGAATGGTGTAAAAATTTGAAAAGGCCTTATGTGGTATGTATCATAGTTAATAAATCAATCTTGTAAAAAATAAAAATAAAAATAATGCTGCTGCTGCTGAGGTAGGACTCCACTAGGGGGGAGAAAGGCAGAGATATAGACAGAGATATAGACAGAGGGAGAAATAGGCTCCTTCCTCACAGGGAGCTTGATGTGGGACTCTATCCCTGGACCTTGAGCCAAAGGCAGATGCTCAACCACTGAGCCACCCAGCTGTTCCTGCTTATACTTTTTTGAGTTAATTTATGTACATTGAAATGCACAGATCTTAAATTTATATTCACTGAATTTTGATAAATGTGTGCATAAATTTTATTCATAGCACACTCTATCATTTAGAACAATACTCAGAGTAAATTTAGAAGATCCAAAGTGTGTTATGGCTGATTATTATGAAATATACCACAAGTAATTCAGAACTTTTTCATATGCTCTTTTGTTCGAAAACTGAACAAAGTACTAAATATTTTCTTATGTGCACCTGAAAAAAATGAGTGATTAATTTTCTGCAAAAAGGGGACAACATTTTAATATATCACTTGTTTGTATTTTTTGGCTCTTCTTTTTTTAAAGCAATCTCTACACAACATGGTATTCAAACCCACGACCCCAAGATCAAGAGTCACATGCTTTACTGACCAAGCCATCCAGCCGCCCCAGCTTTGTTTTGTTTCTCAAAGTACTTCTATCTCTTTTGTATTGTTTTGTTAGGCTGGGAAATAATTTGCCTATAATTTGCATCTCTCAGTGAACTAGTATATTTTTGCCAGACCAATGGGAGCCAGGAACTGATTGTTATTAATAAGACACAAACCTTATCTTCAGTTCTACTTGACAAATAGCATACGTTTTTATAGATTTTCAACTTTCATGAAGCCCTAGGGCCACTTATTTATCACTTAAGTGAGTCAGTGGAAGCTTCTGAAATAGAGATTCTAATTCAATATTTCATGCAATGCTTGATGATGTTCCTGAGTGCTGTGTGTGTGCCCACTGGGAGTTCCTGTAATTTTGAGGAAGGACACTTTATTTTTTGTAGAATCATCATTTTGGTCTTGTGATGGTCAGATTTTCCATTGTTTCTGTTTGCATATTAATAATCTACACTGTTGCTTTATCACCTTCAGTTTCATTTATTTTGTGTTGTGTTGTAGTATGTTTTTGCCACAATTTTCCAAATACTAGGCCTCCAAATTAATGTCTCTGAGTCTTAAAATGCATCAACCAGTCTCTACTGCAAAGCAGATATGTGTCTTGTTCCCCAAATGTGCACAAGCAGCAACCTGTCTCTTCCCAAGAAAAAGTGGCATTTGGTAGGTAGCCTGGGTGTGCTGGTGGTCTCTGTCCCTCCGAGGTGGGTCTCGCAGTCCAGGTGCTGTGGCTTGTGGCCAGGCTGTTGTCCTCTTGGCCTCCTCCCTCTTAGCTGTGGGTGCTGGGATCTGAACCAGCTCTGACATTTATGGCTGTTACCTTTCTTCCGCCAGAGCATTTCAATGTAGTTTCTTCTCCTCTCCTCACTTACTTTGTGGTATTTTGTCCTCTGATCATAGTTTCTGTCTTTTCCATATAAGGACCTGTGCTGTCCGCAGCCTCAGATCCTCAGAAATCACCAGTGCCAACAAATATTTCACAGCCATGAGGTACCTTGTGAGCAGAGCAATTTGCAACCATTCTGGTAATAGCGCTTTGTGCTCTTTTGCTAGAGAAAGGAGAAGCTCTTTGTGTGAGAAGACTCAGCAGTTTGGGGCTTGAAAACCTCAAGAAAACAAAAAGAAAAGCAGCCCAGATTGGCAGATTGGGCTGTCAGAGGCCCAGAGGTCAGCCGGGAGGGTCTCAGGGCTGTGACTGTGAAGAAGGAGGCAGAGTCAGGCTCGGGTTGGAGCCCCACCTCTGAGATTGGGGCACCTGGAGACATCACCTTACTTCTGACGTATCTTCTTGTCTATTTATCAGTGATAATAATGTATGCCCTTCAGGGCTTTTGTAAGGAGGAGATTAGATCAGACATGTAAAGAAAGAGTTTAGTGGGGCACCCGGGTGGCTCAGTGGGTTGAGAATTTGACTCTTGGTTTCTGCTCAGGTCACTATCTCAGGGTCATGAGATTGAGCCCCATATCGGGCTTTACACTCAGCGGGAAGACTTCTTGACATTCTCCCTTTCCCTCTGCCTCTTTCTCGTTCTCTATCATAATTTTAAAAAGAAAGGAAGAAAGAAAGAGTTTATCGTTGCTCCTGGCATGAGTATGTGCCCAAGAAACGGTAATTGTTAATATCTGCCATTATTCTCCCAAACAGCCAAGAGAAAGTGGTTGTGGCCACGTAGGGTATGAATCTGAGGGGGGCTGGTTTACAGGGCCCTGCAGTATAACATTGGTGCAGTGGACTTCAGCTGAGTGCAGTGGTTCCATGGCATGTTGAGAACTGGTCTCCCTGGGAGCTCTCTGGGAGCTGAAAAGTGAAAAGGTATCTACCAGCCAGGATCTGGTGCTTCTAGCTGGAGGAGAAGCTAATAATTTGTACCCTTCACATCCCACAACACTTACGTGAGGACTAATGTGGATGAATCTTGGTAACCCTCTCCTAAAAAGAAAGAAGGCCTGTGTACCTTCATGTTCTTATTCTAATTTTATAAGCACATGTGCTGTAAATCAGCCAAAAAAAAGCCTAAACAACTTTCTAAATAATACGGGATCTGTAAGAATTCTGAAAGTCATCTGCCTACATCTGTACCCTCTTTCCCATCCTCACTCATGATTCACAGCATCCTAAGTTTTGTCTCTCTTTATTACTAATCTAAATTTTAAGCTCAAAGCCCTATCTCTGAAATGCTTTAGCAATTGAGAGCTTGTTCCTTTT
This sequence comes from Vulpes lagopus, assembly GCF_018345385.1. Taxonomy (NCBI): domain Eukaryota; kingdom Metazoa; phylum Chordata; class Mammalia; order Carnivora; family Canidae; genus Vulpes; species Vulpes lagopus. The sequence continues at coordinate 111,062,156 of NC_054824.1, read as the reverse complement.
TCTGAAACTGCCTGGAAGAAACTGGCTAACTTCAAATAGGAAACATTAAGAAATGACTTGAAAGTCCAAATAATTGCCTAACTTCATATTTTATTTAATCATTTTCAATACTCAGCAAATGCATCAGCCTTAGATGGATTCAGTTTGGAGTCAGAAACTCAATTTTCCCCCTTTTCTGTAGGAACTTAGAGTTGATTTGTTGGCAGTTGGCCATACTAAAAAGAAGGAGCAGAATGAATCAGCAAGCAAATCCCCCATTCTGGGTTCAGTTTATTTGATGGTCAACATTTTCTTCTTTTTCTTATTGTTTCTTGGAAGAGATTCTCCACTGGATCTCTGAGTCATCTAGGGAAATAAACTGGCCATGAATTACGTGCATATGAATCATCTACACCCAGGGTCCCTTGGCCAGTATACCCAAAGCACTCAGCTATCTGCCTTGGATGAGACTCGTAGCAGGTGAGCCCAGAAAGACACTCTACCCCAGGGTGGGGGCCTTGTGATTACCTGGCAGTCGGCGAGAGAGAGCCAGATGCTGGGGACCTGCAGTGCAGCGCAGTACCTGGCGGGTTCCCTCACTCCTCAGGGGGCTTCCTGGCCTTTTTAGCCAATATACACATAGATTATACCAGAAATGCCAGGCTAATGAAAACAACGTCAGCTTACAAAAAGAGATCCAAGAAGCTGGCAGATAATTTCTGATAAAACACCACTGTAATCCTCATCGGAGATCAGTGATGGCCTCTTTTCTCTGACCTCTTTAATAATTCCCTGAGTTTTTTTTTTTAATTGTAAAGGAAATCATATTCACTCTAGGTTATTTAGAGACTATAAAAAGCCACAAAAAAGAAAATTAAAATCACCCACAATTCTGTCACCGTAGGATGAAATACTTGATATCTGTTTCTCCAGTCTGCATTTCCGACATACATACATAATACGTGCATATATTTGCATTGTATCAGCTGTAAATTGAAATCACAAGATACATGCCGTTTATAACCTGCATTTTTCTTTTTAATGTGTTGTATTTCTACTGAATCTTTAAAAATTCTTCAAAAACTTAATTTTAACGCCCTCCACAGAATTCATTCACTATTATACAAGGTAGTGTGATCAACATTGTTACCCATGAATCTTCCTCCCCATCTCTGCTGTTCCCTTAGGTCTGCTGAACTTATTTTGTTCTTATTGTTTCCTTTCTTATTGTCTGTCTCTGCATACTCTCATATGAGTTTCTAAAAACCCAAAGACTTGTTACTCTGTTGCCCAGACAAGGCAACATAGTAGATATTGGATTAATACTGGTTAAGTGAGGGCCATCTGAGTCATTTCCAGGACTTAAGTCATTTCCAGAGGTGGAATTCCTGGCACACACTGTGTGCCTTTGCCACGCTCAGTTGCCTGCCGGGAATGCCATGGAAATCCTCACTCACTGATCTGGACGGAAGTGCCTGCCTCTGTGGACATCTGCTAACATTAGTTGTCATAAGTCTTTTGGTGTGCATCCAAGTGAAAAAATGATACTTTATTTCAATTGCAAGTAATCATGTGTTTGTCGACCATTAATTTTTTAATTAAAGCAGTTTTCCTGTTGCTTGTCAAATATCACTCTTTTGTCTGCCTTACACTAGGAAAATCTTCTTTTTGTCCATTTGGTCATTTGATTTTTGCTTTTTAATAAATGATTTTTTTGATACATAAACATTTAGAGTCTTACCAATCCACATGACCAATCTTTTTGTTGGATGTGTTGGCTTTTGTTTCTGTGTAAACACAGAAAAAAAGCTATGCCCCAAGAACAAACAGAAATTCATTGCTTTCTTTCTAGTTCCTTTATGATTTCGTACATCTAGGTTTTTAATTCATCTGGAATTTTTTTTTTTTTGATACATGGTATTGATCTTGCTTTTTTTTTTTTTCCTGTGCTAATTATTCCTCCAACATCTACAAAATAGCCCATTCTTTCCCCTACTTTTAAGATGCTATTTGTATCAATTGTTAAAAGCTCATCTACTCTCAGCCTCTGGGACTTAATTCTGGATAGTTTCCTCTCTGGTTTATCTCTGAGCTTTGTGTTTTGTTCCATTTATCTAATTTTGTACCAGCACCAAACCATTATATTGTATTTCTATGTCTAGTAGTGCAAACCTACTGTCATTTTTCTTCCTTTTCAAAGTGTTCTTGGCTCTTGTTACCAATTTATTTTTCTAGACCAGAGGTCAGCAAGCTTTCTGAAAAGGGCCAGATAGTAAATGTTGTAGGTTCTACAGACCATATGGTGTGTCACTGCTACTCAGCTCTGCTTCTGTAGTACAAAGTAGAAGCAGACAGTAATAGACAAAACTGTGCTCCAATGCAACTCATTTATAAAACAGGCTGCGGATTGATTTGTCCTGAAGGCCTTAGTTTGCCAACCCCTGGTCTAGATGAATTTTTGAGTCACTGTGTCAAGTCTTTCCGTACTCTTCGCTCCCCTCTCACATCTATGCAAATAGCATGTGTGTGTGTGAGTATATATGTGTGTATGTATATACAAACTCGTAAATAGTTTCCATATATATATATACATATGTGTATATATATATTACATTATATATATATGGAAAGAGAGGAATTTGGTTAAAATGATGTTGTACTTACAACGATGTGGGGGAAATGTGACATCTTTATAAAATAGGGTCTTTCCCTCGGACAGCATCAAGCATTTCTTTATGTCTGTCACCAAAATTGTATGGTTTCTTTCGTAGAGGTCTTGGCCAATTTCTGGTTAACTTTAATCTTTGCATTGTTCGTCATTTTAGTTGTCACTGTGACTGGGATCCGTGTTGGGAATCCTATGGCCCCCCACCTATTCTGTGATTCACTAGAAGGATCACAGGACTCAGAGGCAATTGTACTCGGGGCTTAGCAAGGAGAAAGACCCTTTAGGAGAGTCAGAGGAATCCGTACACCGGCTCCCCATTGGCTGCCTCCCAGCAGGAGCTCGCCTAGGCCCTTCTTCCCCCCACCTAAATGGCACCATCATTCTTCTGTCTCCATTTCCAGCTTTCATCTCACTTCCAGATAGTTTCCTCTTGGGTGTGCAGAATGTGCTTTGCATTCATTGGGAGAACATGTTGCAGTGCAGGGTGGCTTGCAGAGAGGCAGGCTCACCACATTCACTGCAGTCCTAGAGTTAAGTCCCAGAGGCTGAAGCCTCTGGAATGGTTTGTCTCCTTGCTTCTTTATTGTAACTCTTCTCTGTAGTGAACCATCAGAAGTGTTCATCTTGTTCAGCTCATTCAAATCAAAGAAGCTCCTTCATTGCAGCACAAAGAATCTTGGAAAGCCTACGGACTATGGGCAGTAAATCTCAAGCTCTTCTTAAGACAGGTTTAACATAACCTGTTGGAAGAGATTCGTTATATCTTTGTGATTTGACCCTGCTTTTACCAGAAAGACTAAAGGAAACAAAGCTGCGTTCTGCAGCTAACCCTAACCCTAACCCTAAGCAGTAAGCTTCCACACACTGCGCCGTGGCTGACCTGAGAGTGCCGACACTTCATGCTGATTCTGTAATCTTCTCACTCTCTCTCAGTTGCCTTTTTTTTCCTCCAGGCCTCTGGACCCCTAGAGGCTAAGGGGCGGCTGGAATTTTTAATTGTTTCATAGCCCTGAAATTCATCCATTAAATGGTACTCCCTGGCCTTCTGTGAGTGAGGCATTTTGAATAAACATAGATCTAAGTTCATTACCGTAGGTCTGACCCTGATAGAAGTGACTTGCATGAGAGCCTCCTTCCCAGTCTGTTTGGGCAGGGGCACTACTGCAAAGGAATGAGCAGAGAGGCTCTGAGCCCCCTTCTGATGAACTCCAGGAGGGTCCAATGTTCCAGGTCCATGCCTCATGCCTTGTGTAGGGCAAGGCTGCAGAAGGGGGCGGGTAGCCATCAGGGAGACCGCCTTCCCACTCACTGGCTTGCTGGGGTCTAAAGGAGAGCCGACAAGTCTTTAACTTTCCAAACCACCTTCTCCCGGCTTATCTCAGGATTTTGTTCATCTTTTCAGGTTTCACATCTGTGTGTCTTGCCTTCTAGGATGCTTCTCGCTCTTCCAGCCAGTTCTCTTGGTCTTCATATGTTACATTAGCAGGGAGTGCCTTGGCTCCCTGCTGTTCTATTTCAGACATCTCTTGGCCCTTTTATTTTTTTTATTTTTAAAATTTTATTTATTTATTCATGAGAGACACACACAGAGAGAGGCAGAGACACAGGCAGAGGGAGAAGCAAGCTCCGCACAGAAAACCTGATGAGGGACTCAATCCCCAACCCGGAATCACACCCTGAGCTGAAGGCAGACGCTCAACCGCTGAGCCACCCAGGCGTCCCTACCCTTTTATTTCTATTCATGTTTGTATTTCAGACATATTTCTTGCTGATAGCAGGCAGGGGTGTACTGCGTTGTATATGAAACTAGGCAGGGACCTAGCCCAGTGAAGGACAGTCAGGGCCTCTTCACATGAATGTATTATGGACTTACAAAACCTTTAAGATGTAGGTTTAGTCATGAGTTGGAGGGAGCTGTGCATGGAGAATGCTGCATCCTGGATTAGGTTTTTTCCATAAGCGCAGGCCACCCTTCTCTCCCTTCCTATCACTTTGTGATCTGGCCATTTATCCATAGGTACTCAGGAAACACCAATTAATTTTGATATTAGCCCCAACAAAACATAATTAAGAAAGGTAAGGTAGCTCCAGAAATATTGTGTATCTGTTTCCAAAACTGCCTACCTTTTTCCTATCTTCCCATTTTTACAAATTATCCAAACCAACATCCATTATCATTAAATTGAATAATTGAGGAATACTCCAAATACAATCATGATGGCTCAAAGACCTTGCTAAGCTCTCTCACCAGTTTTTGAACATTGACTCTAAGTGGTTCCTTGATTCCAGTGGGGGAAAAAAAGAGCCTCAGTCCATTGCATGTGCCCCTGACTGGTGGGGACAATGTGACCCTAGCATAGCTCCTGCATGTGACCTCCCCCCATAACTGAATGTCCCTTGGATCTATTTCAGAGTTCCCTGAAAAGAAGAGGCAACCGAGAAACGTACAAAGAAAAGAAAACCTTTAACCAGGTAAGCAGAGACATTGTTCTAATGTTACATCTCTTGAGGGGCAGTCACTTCATTTTGAATTGTCTCAAAAGTGTTAGCATTGCCTTTAAAATATTCAAAGAAACATTACTTGCCAAAAAATGTGGACTCATTCAAAATCTCCATAGGGTGAAAAGGTTCACTCTAAACCACCAGCTTCTCTGTTTTTGTTTCTCGCACTGATAAGCTGGTGACTTCTTCAAGAAAGACGAGAACAAACGGACTCTGCAAAACATAATTTGATACAATTTAGGGTTCTCTGGCAGTACTCACAAATGATAAAACATATTTTGGCCTTCAGCATCATTCACACAGTAAAATAGTATGGCCTCTGTGCTGTTGGGTCATTCATAAGCTATTGTTTTAGGTATTGGGTTGGTTTTTTGTTTTTTGGGTTTTTTTGTTTGTTTGTTTGTTTTTTAATGTGCAAGCTGAACAGTATCCTAAACTGTCCTAATTAAAAGTGAAATGGTCTCACTGGGAGATGGCACAAGCCTCACCCTTTCTGTGTACACAACTTGTGTTCTGCAGAACTTCCTGAGCTCTTCTGAACACTTGCTTTACTGGATTCCTTTCTTCTTCTTCTTCTTCTTCTTTTTTGAAAAAAAAAAAAAAAAGAATCTTGCTAGCATTAGGTATTGGAGAGAACAAAGGCCTGAGTGGGGTATCAGCTCCCTGAGCTCTCAGAGCAAGGAGTAATTTGATAGGCACAAGAAGTCCCAGTAACTTGGAGTTCCACTGGCCTGCCCCGTGAACTCCACCCTCAATTGGCTTTGGTTGTACCGTTATCCAAACTCACTGATGCCCAGCATAGCCTTCAAGGTGGGCTGGACCATGTGAAGAAGGAAGAATGTCAAAGATTAACCTTTCCCTTTGGGCTTCTCTACTCCCCTAATCTCACTTTGACATCTACTGATAACAGGGAAACTAAAATCTGCAGGCTCTTGCTGGGGTCTTGGACCCTCATGGGCTTCGAGTACATTTCAGCTTCCTGGCTCTTGAGCAGGGAGGATCTCCCTTAAAAGGGTAACCTCTTCCCCATTCTGGAATGACCAGCATGGCACTGCAGTCCCCTGTGGGTGACTCAGGCTGAGCAACACTCAGGAGTGTTTGCGAAATACTCCGGGCACCGGGAATGTGTTCCGCTCCCCCTCTGCCTGTACTATCATTGAGAAAGGAGTTTCTGTCCAGCAGAGTGGTGGAACCGAGCGCCTTGGAAACTGCAGGTCTACAACCAAAACTCAAAGGAAACTGGCACCCCGGCGCAAGGTAGGAATGTGCGTAGTCAGCGCTTGGGGTGCTGGCTGGACGTCAGACTTGCAAGCCAAAGAATATATACCCAGAGCGATATATTTTTGTTGCTTGACAAGGCCTTTTCCGGCTGGTGGTGGTGGTGGTGGTGGTGGTGGTGGTGGTGATGGCGATGGTCCCATGTGTGTCCTCCCTTCTGTACCATGCTTGCCTTCTCTGCCTGCAACAGGACCTGTGTTGTGTGGAAAGTCTGACTGGACCTTCTGCATTGATTCTGCATTCCTGGAGCTATCTCATGATCTTCTGAAACCAGAGCTTGGTATCCTTCAGCTCAGGATTCAGCCTAGACCCTCCCCTGGAATTTGGCAGAGTGTTAGAAAGTGTGTAGTTACAAGATGGGAATCCAGCCTCCTGCTGCTCCCACTGAGGCTGTGATTCCCCATCTTCTGAGAAGGAGTAGCTCCCTGCCCCTAGAACAGGCTGAGCCTGGGTCCCCAGGCCTCCCCCTCCCACACCTGGGCAGCGCCCAGCTCCAGCCACCCAGACCAGAGTGGGCAAGTCTGACCCTTCTGCCAAATGCATACATTCCCTTGGCTTCAGAGATTGTCTTTCTTTGGAAAACTGCTTTAGCACTGGTGGCAGATCTAAGTGTCGTGCATGGGTATTGAGTAGAAATGACAACATGCTTTAATCATGTTAGAATTCCTGGTATGTGTGTGTAGTTTCTGCTTTTAAGGAACAAGAAGACTTTCGGGATACTTTATCAGTCTTCAGGTAACCTATGCATTGGACCCTCCTTGAAGTGTGTCCTAGAATCTTGCTTCTTGAATGGACAGGGGTCTCAGTTCAAGGAGGAGGAGAACAATTCTGGTTGTAGTCAGACTTGTGGGGAGTGGTGGACGGGGGAGAGGAGATGTGAGGTTTAAGGTTTCCGGAAATGACAGTGATGTGAGAGCTATGTGAGATTGTCTGCCCTGAGCACTTGTAGCTGAGTGTTTCAGAACCGTTGGGGAAGGCCTGGGTTCCCCAGATCTCTCAGAGATCCCACCCCTTTACTCAGTTTATGAGTTCAACTTTTAGGGGAAGACCCTCAGGAAAGATCCCCCAGTACTCCCAGATCTTGGTCTGAGACCAAAACTGCCTGATCTATGCAGGTAACACTGCCCCTTGTCTGCCCATTTCCAACCTTCCTCCACCATACTAGGGCCTCAGGAGCTGCAGATGTCCATGGAAGTGGGGGCCGGACATTGGTCACAGTAGGTGGTCATGCCCATTCCTGGGTCTGCCCAGGCTCCAAGTGGGCAGGTGGTGGCATCCCCTTGGGTCTGGTGATGTTCTCTTCCATGATACTAGCTGCTGTCCACAGGCACCAAGATGAATTTCTCTGCACTTCAGGGTGGAGACAGGACCATTTAGGTGATTTGGGACAAAGAACATATGCTGGCTATCAAGTGAATTTTGGGGCCAGGAGCACCTCACTGTCTTCCCATCCTAGGCTTTTCACTCCCAAACTAATCCTTTTACATAGTATTCACAGTCTGTCTCCACTGGGATGTATGTTTGCTCATTTAAACTCCGTTTCTTCCTGTGAACAGCAGAGACCTCTTTCTGTGTATTTGGATGCACAGATTCTTGTAAATCTATGTTTATCAAATAAATAAAAGGCTGCTTTTGATCTGTTTTAGACAGTTTTAAGAAGCTGGGGTCAATTAAAAGTAATGTACCAGTTTCTGATACATAATGATTCCCGACATTCACTGAAAGAATGAATGAATCAACAAACAAACATGCAAAAAATCATGCTTTTTCCCTTAGTATTAGGATTATATACAATGTGTCTTTACAGCCACATGGCCTTTGGCTCACAGTTGGCCTTAGATTTTTCTTCCCTGTCACGTCATTTTTGTTTCCTTCCATGGGTTTGGGCTGTAGGAGGCAGGATCTAGGCAGGATAGAAGGAGGACAGTTGGGAGACACCAAGGTGGGTATTTGTATATCTTGCTACCCAATGGGGAGCATGCAGGAAGAACATGGCAAAAAATGAGCCTATTCCCTGAGTGTGAAAGCTGCCTAACCATTTGAGCACAATGATCTGAAAGTTCATTCTTCCCCAGAGTTGACTTGCTCAGGAGATTGGTTTCATGACTCTCCCTCCCCTGGGGCTGCTGGGGAATGGCTACCATGGACCTCATTGTTGAGTCTCTCTGGTTGATGGGGAAGCCTTTGCCAAGGACTTTGTCCTTCTGAAGCTTCTGATAGCCAAAGAGGAATGATTCATGCAATCGCTCATTTTTCCCATTCACTGAATGGGACTAGTGAAATACTTGTGTAAGCCCACATCAGAGTCCATACGATTCTCAGGCATTGGGATCTGCCCTGGAAAGGCAGAGTCAACTTCCCAAATGGTCCAAAATATGCCTTCAGGACCTCAGCCACATCATATGGGCTTTTAGTAGCAGAGAGTGCTTTGGTGACCCTCCAGAACCCTCTAGCGATTTCAGTGAGAACCACTTCCCTGGTTTTGAAACACTTAACTCTGCCTTGAGTTTCTGAGTTTCATCTTCTGCTGTGTTGCAGCAAGTAAAGGGAGTGAAACAGAAGCAAAGGCTCTGAAGTGGCCCTTGCCTGGTGAAACATTGTCAGTAACTCAGGGGTTAGGTCTACAGTAACAGTTCATCCTAACTGAAAGAGCATGGTACTTACTCCATACGGCAGGTTCCAAATCCCCCTCCTGCCTTTCATCCCATGTCTGTCCTCATGTCATCCTTGTGATACGCTGGAGCAGGGGAGGCCAGGGGGGGAATAGAGGTGAATTGCCATGTCTCAGGGTCTCAGAACATCTGGGCAGTGCCAGGCTCTGATCGGGGCTTCCCCGTGCTGGTAATACCAGTGGGTGGCTGGCCACTCTACACGAGGGAGGTCCACACTGTGGAGGGAAGGAGTGACAACAGGTAGAAGCAGCTACTAAAGCCTGTCTGCTATACCAGGCTTAGTGAGGGACTCTGGTACCTCTCAGGGGTTCTGGTACCTGGTACTGGTGATTAGTCAGATTGGACCCACGAAGTGAAATGAAGGACCACTGTGTTGCCCACAGGCACTGGGCTGCATTTCATTTTCCATCCCCTTCACCCTCCATGTACCTGTTTTTTCCAAATGCACTGTTTGGTTTCTTTGGTTTCTGTGACAAAGCAACAGATAGGCCTTTGCAGTGTTCCCTCTGTGAAGGCCTGGGCTCACCTTGGCTCTGCCTTGGCTCCTTCTACCTGTAACTCGACGCACTGATAGAAATATCATTGTTTTGTGTGTGTGTGTGTGTTGGGGGCGAGGTGCGAGGGAAATCATCCAAAACACGAACATTTGGTATTTTCAAATAACCCTTCTCTCGGGCTGTTCTCTCCTGGCAGGATGACAGTGCCGATTTGAAGTGCCAGCTTCAGTTTGCCAAAGAGGAAGGCTCCCTGATGCGTAAAAAGATGGCCAAGCTGGGGAAGGAGAAGGACGAGCTGGAACAGGAGCTTCAGAAGTACAAGGCCCTCTATGGGGACGTGGACAGCCCCCTCCCCACGGGGGAAGCCGGGGGGCCGCCCAGCACCAGGGAGGCTGAGCTGAAGCTGCGCTTGAAGTTGGTGGAAGAAGAGGCCAACATCTTGGGCCGGAAGATTGTGGAGCTGGAGGTGGAGAACCGAGGCCTCAAAGCAGAGATGGAGGACATGAGGCTCCAGTATGAGCGAGAGGGTACAGGCCGGGACCACATCACAGGCATTCCTACCTCACCCTTCGGTGACTCCCTAGAGTCCTCGACGGAGCTCCGCCGGCACCTGCAGTTCGTGGAGGAGGAAGCAGAGCTGCTCCGGAGGTCCATATCTGAGATTGAAGACCACAATCGGCAGCTGACCCATGAGCTGAACAAGTTCAAGTTTGAGCCTCGGCCGGAGCCAGGGTGGCTGGCGGATGGCGCGGGCAAGGGCGTGGGCAGCGGGGCCCCTCTGCAGGAGGAGCTCAAGTCGGCGCGGCTACAGATCAACGAGCTGAGTGGGAAGGTGCTGAAGCTGCAGTATGAGAACCGGGTGCTACTGTCCAATGTGCAGCGCTATGACCTGGCTGCCCACCTAGGCCTGCGTGCCCCCAGCCCCCGGGACAGCGACGCAGACAGTGACCAGGGCAAGAAGGAGAGCGACGGGGAGGAAGGCCGCCAGCCCCAGCCCAAGCGGGAGGGCCCTATTGGCGGGGAGAGCGACTCAGAGGAGATGTGTGAGAAGACGTCGGGCTTCGGCAGTGGAAAGCCATCGGAGGCGAGCGAGCCGTGTCCCGCCGAGCTCCTGCGGGCCAGGGAGGACACTGAGTGCCTGGCGAGCATAAAGCACGAGGCTGAGCGCCTGGAGCGAACAGTGGAGCGCCTCATCACGGACACCGCGGGCTTCGGGGACGACGTGGGGCTGCTGGGCAGTGGTGAGGCCTTGCCAGGGCCCGACATCCAGGGGGCGGGGGGGACGGGCGAAGGGGGCAAGAAGGAGCCCCCACTGCTGGGGACCATCAACTCAAGGATGAAGGCTTTCAGGAAGGAGCTGCAGGCCTTCCTGGAGCAGGTGAACCGAATCGGGGATGGCCTGCGGGAGCGCCTGGAAGGCCTGTCCCCCCTGCCTCACCTCACAGAGTCTTCCAGCTTTCTCTCCACTGTCACTTCCGTGTCCCGGGACTCCCCCGTCGGGAACCTGGGGAAGGAGCTGGTCCCGGACCTGCAGGTAAGGGGGCTCCTGGCTCTGCCTCCCTGCTCCGTTTTGCTCTTCCTCCTTCTTGCTGGCATTGCTGCACTTGAACTCATTCTGCTCACGGCTGCTTGGTTATGATTTCAAACCTGCATTGTACTAAAGCCTCAAGTGTCAACCAAATCCTTTCTATTGGTTGGGTTTCTTTTTTTTTTTTTTTTTAGTTTTATTTTATTTCCCTGTTTCTTTTTCCTCCCCTTCTTCTTCTTGTTTTTTTTTTTTTTTTAAACTGCGCCGGTGCTCTTGGCTTAGAGGCCCTCCCCATGACACAAGGCTCACCCCAATGGAAGCGATAGGGGTCGACGCAGTCTGTCCTTTCTCCTTTTTTTTTTTTTTTTTTTTTGATGTCTCAAATGACCAGCTGTCTTGATGAAGAAGCCAGAGGAGTTTAAACAAAGTACAAACTCATTTCACAGTCAGGATACTTAGCAGACTCGCCCAGGAGCGTTTGCATCCCTACTTGGGTTGATGGCCAAAGGGACGCAGTACAGGTCCGAAAGGCCCTAGGCAGCCACTCCCACTGGAAGATGAGCCAGAGTGGGGAGCTGGCCCCAGGAGAAAGATGGTTCTGACGGAGAAAGTCGCTGCCCTCCCCGAGCCGAGGGTGAGGGCGGAGTGGAGTGGCCTTCCAAGGACTGCTTTCCTATGCATCGCCCTTGGGTGCATGACCCAGCTGCCGCCTGGATTATGGCTTTTGCTGCTCAACCACAAGCGAGGAAGGAGGAGCCTTGTTTCCGTATCCTTCATGGGTAGTGTGCTTGCGGTGGAGTCTCCGATTCACGCATCCCCATTGCATGCGCCTCATAACCGGTGTTCCGCCTTCCTCCCCATTCTGTTTCCCTTCCTGCTTTTCAGACCTTTCAGCTACCATTTTGCTCATCCCCATCTGGGTTCTGTTCTTGTGGCTCTCTTTCCCGGCACTGCGTCTGTTCATGCTCTTCCCCATCCGGTGGTGGTGTCTGTGGTCTCTGTTACCCATCTTTGTTTTCTTTAGCCTCCCCTCCCTACCCCTACCCCCTTATCCTTCATTGTTTATTTAAAATTCAGAACCAAACCCAACCCAATCCCTCCCCTGCACCTAAACAGTCCAAACTGAGAGGTCAGCTGGAGTGGCAGCCGGGGCAGGAGTGCGGGGACGAGCCAGAGCAGCTGCACCGCCGCGCTGATGGGGACGTCGGGAGCTGCCGGCAGGGAGGCCAGAGCTGCTTCAGTCTAGAGGTCAGCGCCTGGCTGGTCCCAGCAGCCGGCAACCCCTGCCCTGCCCTCCCATCCCTCCTTGGGCTGTGTGGCTGGCTGTGTGATGTTTCCTACCGGGGTCTGGGGCCCTCGAGGGACATGGTGGGCGGATACGCAACCAGGCGGGGCTTCACTGAAATCCAAGTCCATTGCATGCAACTGGAATGGGAGGGTCTGCTCAGGGTGAATGTGGGCGAACTGCCAGCACCCTGGGTCAGGCGGCCATCGTCCTGCCTGTGGACGCCTGGACATGTAGCAAGACATAGGGGACTAACCTGTGAGTGTCCTGTAGCTTTGTGTCCAACAGTCAAGAAAACAAGTATGAAAACCAAGCACTGTCTTTGCTGGTCTGGAGGAAACTGTCCTTCCCTGTGTCTCATGTGGCCTGTCCTGTAGTTGCCAGTGACAGTGCTCCAGCCAGGGGCCAGAATCAGGGAGTGTACTCCCAGCGCTGGGGGCTCTTCAGCATTCTCTGTCACCATAGCCACCTCTTGTCAACAAAGCTCCCAGCCACCATAGAGGCCACCATAGATACTCCATCACATGAAACAGTTGTCAGCAGTCCTGGCAGTGACAAGCTCTTCCTGGCAAGTAATTCCACCCACCACAGAGAGACAGGTGTCCCCAAGGAATGAATCCCTGGCTCTGATACCGCTGGTCATGGCAGGTTATTGCAAGGATAGAGCACCATGTGCCACATTCAAAAAGGTCTAGCTGAAAATTCTTAATTCAATAGTCTCCAAGGGATGTTACTGCTCAGCTCTAAGGGACCTGGTGGCTTCCAGACAGCAGGGGTGACAAAGACACCGAAGCTCACACAGCAAAAAAAGTCAGGCATTTTACTAGGGATTGATGCTCAGGGAGGCACTTGGGGCAGAGTAGCACCTGCACCTTTCAGCTCACCTTGTGGACAGTGCCTTGTTTTGCTGTGGGTCCTGCTGTCACAGGTGCACACAGAACTGCTGGCTTACCCAGGCCTGAATTCACAGATCTCCCATCTGGGCTTTTCCCTTGTCCTATAGAAGAGAGTAGGTCACATATCTACCCTCATTGATTTGGGCACACGGTAACATGAAAACTACCCTCGAAAAGCTTACATAAAAACAAATGTGGGTTTGGTGACTCCTGTGTCTTACAACTCTCTGAAACTTCCACAATAAGCTCCTTCCATCAGCCTGTGCCCCACAAAGGGTCTTCATTTGAGAATGCTGGTTGCCTGAGCAGTAGCACACTCACAATTATGTACATTTCAGAAGAATTGAATTATTCAATCCTGAGGATGACAGCCTCAGGAAAGCACACTTCCTAGTCTTCCATGAACACTACACTAGCTCTTTCTAGCAGGGATACCACTCTGTGCTAGAATCAACTCTGGCATGGGCATCAGGGGCCCGGAGCTCTAGCCTAGCTCTGTCCATTACCAGCTTTGTTTCTCAAGCAAGTCTCAGCCCCTGTTTTCTCATCTGTGAAATGGGAAGAAAAATACTGTCCTATCTGCTTTATGTGATTATATGTGGATGATTCCCAGAGCCGAGGAGCCATTGGCTGAGAAAGTAACCATGAACGATGCTAAATACTATGTGAATTAAAGTCTGACTAATAATAAAGAGCCAAGTGTGTCCTGCCACCAAAGACTGCCAGGTGGGAAGGGGTGTCCTAGCTCTGCTCGTTGTGGGTCCAATCTCCTCTGCCCACTGTAGCCCTTTCTCATTTTTCCCTGGCAGTTTCCTGATCCTATCTAAGCATGGCTCTGGCTTAACACGGCAGCAGCCCTGTTCTCTGGGATAGCTGTTTGAAGATAGCTGCTGCTTCCTTCGCATATGGTCATCACTCAAGGCATGTCACATGTTGCCTTGTTTAGCTAAACTCTGATAAAATGTTGCTTAACACTGGGGCATTGATAATTTTCCCCGTTGCCTGCTGTCTACACGCATGGCATCACGTAGCTTTGGAAACCAGCAGCTTTGGAGAGAGAAACCTAGTTGGTTGAATCAAACTGAGTGTTGTGGGAAGATACACCTCCAGAAGAGGTAGATTAGCAGAGCTAGCTGGTGCCATGTGACGACTTGGGGTCACTGCACAATGTAGCTCAGAAGGGAATGTCAGATCTTCAGGCTAATTTCCCCCATTCCGTGAACAAGAAAATGGAGGTCTGAGAGTGAGGTGGCTCGCCAGGAAACCCCTTGGGGGGTTTGGTGGATGAATGGTCTAGAACAGTCTTCTTGGGCTTGCTTCAGCCCTCTCCCCACCTTGCCATGAGGAGCGCTGCTCAGAAGAGCTCCGTCTCCGTGAGGTCACTCAGGTCACTGACTACACATCTGGCTCTCTTGCCATGGTATGTTGCTTCCTTTGAACATCTGTTCGATTTCCTTTAATCTTACAGAGCTTGATGAGAAAATTTTAAAACTCATGGTGAAAGGCAAGCATAATTTCCTAAAAGGAATAGTATTAATCAAGACTTAGACATCTTTTGTTCTGACTTCTTTATCCTCTAAGGCATTTCACACGGAAGACTCTCAATTACATATGCAAACGCATTATATTTTAAAATATTTTTTAAAAGATAAAACATATCCTAGGACCACTTTGATAGCTCTGTAGTTCTTCCTTTCATGAGAGGAGACCAACATAGATCCCTCATAGAGTCACAGTCTTAGAGGACCTGCTCTGTCCCTGTGGAGCATGTCCCCTGCTTAGTTTGATCTTTCAGTACTACGGTGAGTTAAAGAACTGTACAATGGACAATGCTAGAGGCAGAACTCTTAAAAGTCTTTGAATGAAAACATCCATGGATCCATTGGCCACAGCTTTCCTGTGAGGCTATCATGGAAAACTATACACAGAGCTCCGGTCAGTGAGCAGAGCAGCCTGACCCAGACACTGCTCCTGGTGAAGATTCCCACATGGGCCTGACAGCACAGAGCACCACCATAAGTGCAGGAAAGGTACACTTGGTCACTTGGATCTAGACTGAGGCCAAGACTGAAGCCAACATGCCTCAAGCAGTGCTCTTACTTCCTCTAACATTGTCCTTGAAATTAACTAACTGTTGGTGCAAGCCAATTACTACTACACATGTGTGAATTTCCCTTAGCTCTGTCCTTAGTTTCTTGGGGTTGGGAGCTGATAGGACACCTAGTATCAGTAGCTTAAAAGAGGAAAAAAAACTTGCTGTATTTAAGCTGGAGTTTTTAAAAAGCATCAATTTCTCAAGTTCCATGTGTGAGATGCCTTCTATGCTTTTTTACCTTATAGATTTTCATATTTGGAGTAAGAGGAGAGAAGATGTCTTGTTATTTTGGGAATATGGACATTTGGGCCGGATTAAACCACTACTTCCAGTACTAGTACCACTAGCAGCGAGAGCACCAAGAAGGAGAGAAGGAAAAGCCACATTGTAACACTCCAGAATTTCAGGAGTTGACAAATCTGTGCAACAGAAGGCCTACTGCTCAGATAGTGTATGTGCTAATCTTAGGAGGAGAGAGGATGATCCACACCCAGCACTCTTGAAACAGTTATAGGCAGAAAAAGCTGACGTCAGAATGCACTAATACCCACTAACCCATTAAATGCAAGTGTACCAAAATTAGCAGCTCGTGGAGGGGGGGTACAAAACAGACTTCAGAAGGACAGATATTTCTGGTGCCTATTCATCTCAGTAGATGTTAACTAGATTCTCCTACCATGCACTAGATTTCTTCCCTGACTTTGCTCCCTGTGGCTTTTGACAGATCTGCTAAGAGATTCTAACTTGTTAAAAGAGAGCAGTGCATAGACTGTGCAGCTTGGAATGTGCAGGGCACCTTAAAAATAGTCCTGAATGAGAAGTGGCCAAGCATGGGCACTGGTCACATTTCAGACATAAATGAAACCAAACCTGTGCCCAGAGGATTGAGTTTCTAGATCAGAAATCTCAAAGAGCTCTCTTCCCTAGCTCCTCCTTTGATCCCTTAATCAACAATGCACATGAAGCATTTGTGACTCCTCATGCCCCAACTGTGAATATAGCAGCCACGATAAAATGACATGGGGTTTTATGCCAAGTATGTGGACACGTGTTGATCTCATATATGGCTTTTGGAAGAAGCAGTAACAAAACTGGCCAGAACAAAATGGAACTCACCAGAAAATGAAGTCCTGGAGATAGAAGTAGAATAGAATCCTAATATTTAAGTAGCATTGTTTATAGGGACTATAATGAAAAATATCCCTGTTTTTGCTTGGAGATAATGCAGGTATCTTCTTAAGTGTGGAAAGTGATCTATAAGCCACTCTCTCTGAAGATGTCCAGGAACTTAGCATTGTCAGTTGGTGTAGGACCCAAATGCGGGGAAAGCATGGGCAGTGGCTTTCAGAACACTGCCAGGGAAGGTGATTGTGACGTCAAGGTTGGTACATCTCCACAGCCTTGGGATCAAGTTGAGGATGGTATTTGTTTCAATAGACTGACTTCGAAGAGAGGTCAATTTGTTTGATGTATAACCAGAATCTTAGGTAAATGGGCAAAGGATGGTTTTTAGAAGCAACACTTTGGGAACTTGGTGATGAAGGGAAGACTTTATTTTCTAGAGGAGATCAATGTGTCATGGGAACACTTTCTCCCCATGGATGTGGTTGGGTGCAGTTACATGACAGTAGAATAATTCTGGACTGAAACTTTGACCATAGCCTGTTTGTATTTTGTTTTTTGTAACACTGGAGTGACGGCATCCCAGCTAGGAACAGTTACTTGTCTGCCGGAGTTTTAAAATTCCATTAGCAAAAATGGGCAATAAAGGAAAGTAAAACTTCTGGTAGATGAAGAGGCTCTAACAGTTCTTGTTGTTAACCAGTCTCCACAGATGATGCAGAGCCACTGTAGGTAAATTTGATGCCTCAGGTGAACAACTTCACAGGACTTAAGTGGTCCTTTTCTGTGACCCTTCAGATGTGGTTCTAACAGAGGGACACATTTTTAAATCAAACAATGCTGAAGTATGAGACTCATGTATTTGTTTAAAATAAAAACAGTTTATGCACATTATATATTAAAACCAAACTACCTCATTTGGTTTAATATATAGAAACTAAATTAACAGATCTTTGGTTTTCATGTAAGAAAGTCTTCCTGAGGATACTTTTTTCAGTGCCTATTCATATGGAGCCTTGGGTTAGTATCAGATGCATCAAAATATGGAAGATTTTTATATCTTAAATGTACAGACTAATGAATACCTAAAAAGTAAAGCTGGGAAGAGAGTAGCCTAGGTCACCTGAAGACACTCCTGTGCAAAATACCTAAACCTCCAGAAAGGACACCCCAGGAGGGCGAGGATTTGGGGGCAGTTCTACATCCTCCTAAATCCCCAGTACAGTGATGAGTACTATAGGTGCTCAATAAATACTTGTTGAATCAAGTGCTGCATAAAATATAAAATGTCCTTTTAAATATGTAGCTGGATTCCCCCAAAATTTAGGAAAATCTTCAGGAGTTGGAATTAATTTCAGAAGTGAACATCAGAGCAGCAGAATCTGTGCTTTAGGTAAGCAGGTTAGGGGGATGGTTGCCAGAATTGATAGCCCAGAGCCTTGTTATTAATAGCTGCACAGGGACAGAGCCTTGGGCCCAACACAGAGAGAACAATGATCCAGAGTCCCTAAGGGCTGCACACTGTGTAGGTCTCACCTGGAGAGACATCTGCCTGCTGGTAGAGGGAAGCTTGTCTACTAACATGAAGTCTCCCCCGCATAATCATACTGACAGCTTCACCAGCATCGGCTTTGAACTGATGTCACCTGGAGGTCCTAGGAGTCCCCAAGTCCTAGGAGTCCCCAACTGATGTCACCTAGGAGTCCCCAAGAAAGGAAAGTTCATGTTCTGTCACTGGCTGCTGCAGTCGCAAACCCCATCTGGAGGTACATTCTCAATCCTCATTACATTCAAGATCACACCTAACTCCCCACTGAAGATGAACTCACGATCCAAAACTGCAAACACGCAAGCCAAAAATAAGCACCTGGAGTGACAGTCAGGTGATGGCCAACAGCAGGATTCAACTCCGAGACAGACCTTCAGATTCTAGAGTATCAGATAGAGACTACAAAGTAAGTGTGTTCACAAGTACGAAAGGCAAGCCAACAAGAGAAAAGATTAAGTCATTGCTGTAAAGGACCACACATGTTAAAAAACAGTAAAGTAGTTCTCTTAAAAATAAGAAATTAGTCACTGGAGTAAAGAAATGCTTCTTTTCAGAGAGAACTGGAAGCCTGGCTCAGTAGATAAAAGTCTATAGTAATTGTCCCTAATAATGAGCAACTCAAAGAGGCAAGAACGTCCTCAGTAGTTCTTGATTTCTTGAAAGTAGGATGAGCTTAAATTTCTAGCTTTCAAAAATTTTATCAGAAGTTGGTGAATCCCCAGTGTCTCTGATTTTCTGTCTCCATCCTTCCTGTGACCTCCTGGTCATCCCTTGGGCTAAAGGAAGAGATCTGCTCTTTCCTCCTCCACCAACATTTCCTGTTCTTGGGGCATGATTTTCAGTCATGACAACCTAAGTCACATCCGATTAGGATGGGTGAACAGTATCCTCCATGAGAAAGAACAGATGAGCTCATCAGAATGAACCGATAGGATGACATCTATTTTTATTGTGACAATCACTCTGGTCCCTGGGTTTATGAATCCCTATCCTCGAGTAGCATAAACAAGTGGGTGAAACATCATGCTTTGATTTTAACAATGCCCGAGATTTTTAATATAACTGTTTCCATTTCTTAGAAAATACACTTTATTAAAAAAAAATAGTAGCTCTGACTTCTCTATCATTACCATTTGGACATAAAAGGCACAAAAGACAGGCTTTTACTAATAGGTAGACTTTACCAATAAAGGGCATTAAAAAAAGATTTCTTTAACTATTTTTGAGCTAACATGTAATAAGCAGATCTTTGTGCAGTTCCTCTTAAGCTGTGCATGCAATTGAAAGGATGTTTCTAGTCCCTGAAGGCACCCCACCCCTACTTATCCTGAGTGCCCAGGGCAGGACTGCCCAGAGGAAACAAATACACTCTCTATGGGGCAGGAAAATCTCTACTAAGAAAGCCTATGAGCAAATTAATGCCTCAACCTGGAATGAACTGAATGGGCAATGAATCTCAGAGATGACTGGTGTGAGCTGGCCATTCTCAACTTGATCATAATCACCAGCTCTGACCACCCCAGCATTTGAAAAAGCTGTCCAGCAGCTGCTGTGGTAGCAGGGCCACCTCTGGTGCACCCTGGTTCCCTTCTCTCAGCCTGGGTGGTGGGGACTGTGGTAGTCCACGTTCGGGTGACAGGCAACCACTACGCACCTGTCTCCCAGGTGAGAGACGAGGGCGGCCAGGGTTGCCCATCACAGATGACCCCAGAGCCCAGGGCAGGACCTCAGAGGAGCTGCCGCGGACTCACTCCACTGCTGCAGTGCCCGCACGTACTGTGTCGTCCGTGTGTGTTCCTGGCTTGTCCAGATGTCTGTCCTGCGTCTTCACGTCAGGCAGAGTTCTCGCCTCCACTAAACCCCTTCCTTTATCCCACCGATCAGCTCAGGGGCCCCCCTGTTTTACCTGAACAGAGTGTATCGCTAGAGGAGCTGCAGGGTCAGCTTGCGCAGGCGACCAGACTGCATCAAGAGGAGACAGAGAAATTTACAAACAAGATTCGGAAGGTAAATATGTAACACGATTTCAGCACGGCCAGGGCTCTGACCGTGGAGCCCCTTGGAGGCACATGACAGGATGTATTTGCAAGAGAGCTGTCTATTGCACACAGGCTCCTGGACTCCCGGGCTCCCAGGGCTGGAGGACCATCCAGTTGAGCTGCCCCTCAGACATCTCACAAAGAGAACTGTCCACCTTCCTCCTCTAAACCATGCTTTTCAGTATTTACATTGTGGTCTTGGGAAGTTCTTCCTAACATCTAACCCATGTTTTCCTGCAGCCATAGCCAGCAAATATAGGCCTTAATTAAGGACCTGGACAGGGAAGTGTGTCCATAACTTTTGTTGTCCTGCAGATTTGTAAACTTGCTCAATGTTAGGTAAATTTTCTGATAGGAAATAACAACAACTCACCCTAAATGGTGGTCTTCAGAAAACTGCCATCAATTGAACTGCAGCTTTGTTAACTTTTCTAGCTTATCTTAGAATAACCTGTTGCTGGCCAATTACCCATTATCTGTTAAATCCTTTCCCAGAGTTGCTAGAAGGGATTGGTAGACACAGGCACTCCTTTCCTAAATAATTTAACTTTTTTTCCTGCACCAAAAATCATGTTAAAGAGGTGAGTTTATCCCTGCAGATGCTAATAGCAAAATGGCAAGGTCCCAGGTGTGTCTATACTTGAATTTAGGATAAAAGGAGTGTGTTGGAGATTGGGCTGCAAACCTTGTTTGGAGGGGGTGAGAGGTCATCCTGGCTTGTTCAGAGGCAAACGGTCCGGTCCGTGTTCCCTAACGTCTCCCAAGGGAAGAGGACCGACCGGTCCGTGTTCCCTAATGTATCCCAAGGGAAGAGGACCGACTCTTGGGCCTTGGGAAGTGCTTAGAGTCATGGAACAGGAGGAGGCAACCAGGGTGGTGGGGAAGTCAGAGCCAGGCAGGAAGGAACATTTCCAGGAGGCTGCAAATGAGAGGGCGAGAGAACATCCCTTCCCAGGGCTGCGCCTCCATCGACTAAGACTCCAGTGTCTCTGGCCTACCTGCCATGAGCTAGGCGCTCACTCTTCACATCTTGAGTTAGCTTCCTTTTGCTACCAAGCAAACTGAAGCCTTCCTAGTCAGTGGATGACCTGATGTAATTCCGCAAGTAAATTGCAAATGCTGATTTCCAAAATGGTTGTTACCCCCTCTCCCCAGTCATCCTGCTGTTGTGCCCACAGGGATAGGAACACATGGTGGGACTCTGAGAGCTGCCAAGATGATGAATTAAAATCACCACTATTTTGTGTTATCGCAGCTTGAAGTGAAAAAAAAAAAAAAAAAAGATCTGGTATTATGACAGTGGCACACAAGTGTCTGTGCAGACCCGGGACCTTCCCAGAGCTACCTCTCACTCTTCACTGGTGTTCACATGTAGGGCATATTGGTATTGACCTCAGGCAGCCATAGTCACCCTCATGGTTTCTGAGCCCTAATCCAGTACTTTGGGAAAACAAGACAAAACAAAACTCAACACCTTGGGTTTTGGCCAAGAGAGAGTGTTGAATTAGGAGAGGACAGCTGATAACTACAGGCTGCCATTCAAACTCCCTTTTTGGGGGGGTCTGTGGAACAGAAAGCTGTCATCCTGTCACTTTAGCTACTATAGATATTATTCTTGTGCCCTTATCTGTGCAATAAGATTTTATTCACACCCCTTTGCTTAGTCATTGTGGACATAATCATTGTTTATTGCTTGGAAGAGTGCCTGTACCGACCTTGAAAAGCAGGAACTTAACATGGAAATGGAAGACACTGCTTTTTCAGCATGCTGTATTTCCCTAAGAGTTACTTGTAGCTAATAGGACTGTGAAGTCCTAAGTGTGGAAGGAGGTTCTCAACTTACGTTCCTATTTGTCCACCATATGAGGCAGAGGGCCTTGTGTCCAGGAAAACCCTACTGCTCCCACCCCCTGCCCCGACCTGCCTCTCTCCCACTCTCTGTGGGCCCCTCCATCAGCTTGCTCCTGGGAGCTGTGTGCACCAGTAAGCTCAGGAAGCCAAGGGGAAGAGTTTCCACTTAGCCCCCCCCCCCACTTACAATTATAGTGTGTCTTTTGCAAACCCACAGACAGAGGGCAAATGGAATCTGCATGGAAGTCAGCTGTAAGCCATATATCCGAGAATCAATTTTCCTGAAGAAGTTTAGAGGCGTCCCAAAACACCACAAGAGACTTGACATTGAGAACTTATTAGAACACCTTAGTTTGAAATAATGTTTGCTTCTGAATCAGAAAAGCCTTGAGGTTTTCTAAATAGTAAGTACACATCTCAGGGAGTTTGCTGAACTTTAAGGGCCTCTATGTTTCATGTCCCAGGTGCAAAATGATAAAGATTGAGTAGCATTTTGCAAAGACTTGTTTTGGGTGGCAAATCAGAAGAGCTGCTGTCACGCTGTCTCTCTTTCCCCTCAAGATGGAGGAGGAGCACCTGTACGCCTTGAGGTGGAAAGAACTGGAAATGCACAGCCTGGCTTTGCAGAACACCCTCCATGAGCAAACCTGGAGTGATGAGAGGAATCTGATGCAGCAGGAGCTCCGGTCTATGAAGCAGAACATTTTCCTTTTCTACGTCAAACTCAGATGGCTGCTGAGGCACTGGCGACAAGGGAAGCAGATGGAGGAAGAAGGCGAGGATTTCACTGAGGTACCTGCCCCATCCCTGCCCCTGGAGAGTTCAGTTTATTTGCATTACTTCTGTTCTTGACCACTAGGCTCTGCTGTCCCTCTGCACCCTACACACAAAGTCATGTTCTGTTCACATTCTTTCCTCAAGTCCAGTTTGGGCAAGGGAAGTGCCACAGGTTGTCCAGTTCTATATCAGACCAAGAATTCTGTGCTGTGACTTCAGCCTCATCTTCAGAGTCCTGGTCTTTGACTCCACTATGCGGCAAGGATGTGCAGCATTTCTTCTGTTGCTATGAACTCTTCTGTTGCTATGACCTATGAACTCCTGAAAGTTGTCACCCTGAGGTCCTGTCAGTCTCTCATGCTGCCTTGCTGGTTTGTCAAACCTAGTTCTAAATCTTTATCTCTTCTCTCCATTTCAGTTTTGTTCTTCAGTGCTAGAGCCCTTCCTGCCCATGCAGTTTGCTAAGGGTCTTCTCTGCTAGGTTCCAGATGGGTCAGAGTTTTGCCACCTCTGGAATTTGCGTCTGTGCTCCTTCTTATGCCTCCATTCCCAGATTCATCACAGAACCAGAACAGAGTCATTTGCTTTCTGATTGATTCTCGTTGATTCAGTCAATGTGACCCCTAGCTCTGCAAGCTGCTTTGGGCCTTGCCTCCAACCGCTGCTGCCAGGTGTGTTCTGGACATCCACACACCTGGCTCCTTTGTCAGCTACTTCAAGGCATCATAAACGCTGGCTTCCTTTTAGCTCCCAAGGACCTATCTGCTTTCCACTGTATGTAATGTTAAGTCGTCCTTTGAAGGGGAAGATACATTGATTCTCTTTCTTCAGGGAGGAAGGAAAGTCTTCCAAAAGTAATTCAGCCTGCTTCCAAATAGCCATGACATAGAAAACCATCTTTAAGCCAAGCCTAGATGTGATTATAAAGTCTCCTACTGATCAGTACTTTGGAGTTCCTCTTCCTCCAGCTTATAAAACCATAACTATAATCAATAATTATAAATCAAAAGATGTTTCATTATCAAATTAACTCACAAATGATAAGATTAGAAGTAAGATTAGAAAATCTTTTCTTAAAAAAAAAAAAATCTTTTCTTCTAATCTTTTCACAGTTACGTACCCACTGTGTGCTATTTAAGTGAAGAAGTTGGCCAGCAAGTGCAATGGGCTAAATGGGCATATTTGGAAAAGGGCTGAGAAGTCAAGACTTGATAAGCTAGAAAGTGGAGAATTACCCTCTAATAATAAAAACTAGGCTATACGGCAAAGGATTTGGTTGGAGGTGAGATCATTGTCTCCTGCTGTTTTCAGAACGAGCATCCAGAGACCCTCCCCAGGCTTGGTGAGCTTGGAGTGCAGGGGGACCCGAAGGGGGACGGCCCAGACCAAGATGACAACAGTCCGGGCTGCAGCTTTCCGCTGGGAGAGCATCCTCCACACTCCCCTGTGCAGATTGGTGACCACGGATCGAGACTACAGCCTACACATGGGAGACAGCTCCACAGGCAGGTGAGTGCCGAGGTCCCACACCTGGGTGAGGACACTCCTGGTCTACGTCTGCGTTGTCTCATTTTATGTGTTGGTGTTCCACAGAGCAGAAAAACTCTGACTGCCTATAGTTGTTAGTTGCTGTGTTTGTGCTGGAAATCATATCATTAAGACTTGATTTCAGTGTCAGCCCATGAGTTCATTTGGCTTACATGCATAAATAAGGAGCATAGTAGGATCAGATCAATTGGAGATTGGAACAGGTATCGGCAGCATCACCAGTTTGGCAACATAATGCATAAGAAGGAAAGAAAAAGTATTTTCATTTTAATTCTAAACATGTATAAAGTGTTTTAGATTCTTTGGGGCCACTTGAAGTAAAAATATTTGATGACACTTAAAAAAATCAAAGCGTATATAGAGATGGGATTTCAGTGTATAATATGAGATAATCATTAACATTGCCAAAGCCCACGTTTATTTATTAATTATTAAGCAGATAGCTGCTGCTTATTAAACCAAAAGATACTATTGATGCCACCCAGATTTTTTGCGCTTCTCTACAAAACAGCAGTTGTGTTGGGTTTGGGGTGCTGAGACCCTAGGAGGGACCCAGTGTTAAAGCTTCCTTGCTCCCAGACCTTCTGGTCTGAGTCCTTTCTGACCTTATGTTGCTTCTTTGAGGGTGCTGTAGGGCAGACCTGGAGGCCCCAAGCCCTAAGCCATTGGCTCTGGGGTGATGGGCAGGACCGGGTGGCCCTGAAGCACACAGTTAGCCTGGGTGTGGCCATGGCCACTCAACCGCAGACATTTCTGGGCACTCCCTGTGTGCTGGACGCCACAACTGTGGCTCCTCCCTCAGCCCAGAGCCTCAGAGGGTCAAGTGGTAGAGGGCTGTCATCCGAACTGTGGCTCAGATCCAAAGGAGAAAAGTCATGATGTCTGAGCACAGGGCCCAGAAGATATGTGTATTTCCCCCCTGCCTGCTTTCTCTTTGCAAACAAATCAGGTTTTCACAACTGAAGAGTTGTTTTCTATGCACACCCATCCACCCTGCATTTTCCCTGAATAATATGACTCAAGAAAGAGGTTATACTTTCAAATGGATGTTTAATTACAGTTATTAGGAAGTTTGTCATTGTGCCAGTGTCCCTGGGGAGATTTTGGCTCCTAGAATGAGTTTTCCAGCAATTGATCTAGTTAGAAAATAAAATGCTACTTCACAAATAATCCTCTAAAGTGTACCACTTTTATTATTTTTAAAAGAGATGTCAGTTCTATAAAAGATCTGCGATTAACTCAAATAACTTTCACTGATTGCCACTCAGCCCTAAACCTGCTGCATCTGAGGTCATGTGTTGGGTGTTTCCCACGCATGTGTCCAGATGCATGGGAAAAGGGGAAAAATGTAACACATCTGGTTTTCTAAACAATTCTCATGGAAAATGTTACCCTGGGGGTGGAAAATAATGTAAAGTCACTCAGCTGGAACCTCCCGTTCAGTATATTTTAATGTCATCTCTCTTTGCCTCCTCCTTCCAAAGCTGATGTTTTTACTGTCCCCCTCAAAAGTAGAGATGGAGCTGTGACTTCCCACTTTGCACAATGTGCAGTAGAGACACATGGGGTGCCTGCAGGGTATGGTGGGGACGGGTAGAATCATGCCTGTCATGGCCCCATCCATCCATCTGTAGGAGTTAAATGCACAACGCTGTCCATCAGAAGACAGGAGATTAATGAGCTCTACTGTACGACAGCTGCTTGCCTGGGAGTGAACATTCTCAGTTAGCAGATTTGCCTTGCCCTTTCGTGGCATGGGTATTAGCGAGGCAGCCTGCCTGCAAGAGCAAGAACACGTGTCCCTGAGAGCCGCACCCTTTTCAGAAACTCTGAGAACCTGCCAAGGTGATAAGCAGAATGGGCAAGGTGGCCTACCTCCTTTCCCAAGGCGAAATTGGCAAGTGACACAATTTCCCAGGCCTTGGTCTTTGCCCTGTGTCCTGGTGAACATTGGCACAGCTGAACACAGTTGATGGCAAAATGTATCCCATCCAGAGAGATTTAAAAAAAAAATGTACTCGTATCAAGTTGTCCTTGGAAATAGTTCATAAAAAATTATCAGGTTGGAAAATGTTCGGCTCTGTGAATGTGCCCTATTGACTGATTTTTAGTTACAGAACCAGCGATCTAGCCATAGCAACCCAATTGTCCTCGAGAACAGAAAGCACTTTCAGTTTGCCCAGCCTTCTGGAAGAGCTGGTAAATATGCAAAAGCTTACTGTATAGTTTTCAGTGAGCTCCAGGATACTGGCCACTTACGTTAAGCTTTTGAGACCTAAGGCTACATATGCATTTTATGCTTTCTAGTAATTCCTGAAATCAAGATTTGTTTTGTTTTGTTTTTTGTTTTTTGAAATCAAGATTTTTTAAAAAGATTTTATTCATTTATTCATGAGAGACACAGGAGAGAGAGAGAGAGAGAGAGAGAGAGAGGCAGAGGCACAAGCAGAGGGAGAAGCAGGCTCCATGCAGGGAGCCCAACGTGGGACTCAATCCTGGGTCTCCAGGATCACACTCTGGGCTGAAGGCAGCGCTAAACTGCTGAGCCACCTGGGCTGCCCTGAAATCAAGATTTTTAATGCAAGGTGACTATAGTGTCAGGATTATGGCCCTGGACCTCCACCAGCTAATAATCTGTGTATTGGATTAATTTACTCAAAGAGAAGTTACTTTTTCACCCAGGGATGTGACACAATATTCTTTATTAAAGCACCTGTGTACATATATAGGACCTAATTTAAAATTCAGAGCAAGAGGGACGCCTAGGTGGCTCAGTGGTTGAGTATCTGCCCTTGGCTCATGTCATGATTCTGGGATCAAGTCCCACATCGGGCTCCCCACAGGAAGCCTGCTTCTCCCTCTGCCTGTGTCTCTGCCTCTCTCTCTCTCTCTCATGAATAAATAAATAAAACCTTAAAAATAAAATCCAGAGTAGAGCTAATGAAATTATGTTTCATGTTACTCTGCAACTACAGCTGGTCACTAAAGAGTCTCCCTCAGGACCCAGCTCTAGGACCGAGTAGAGTCTGTTCCTTTGGACCTTTGTCACTCATGCATCCAGGACTCATCTAGAGCTTAGGGCCTTCAGAAGCTCCCCTCAGTAAAAGTTAGCCTCTCTCCCATACACAGAGTGCCTTTGGCTCCCTAGGCCTCCCAGATGTCAACTCACCTTGGTGCCCACGCTTTTGCTTTGCCCAAGATGCGGAAGCTTTCAAAAAGAGCACTTCTGCCAGACAAGGCCTATACATCAGAAATATGATCTCCTGACCTTTTCTTTTCTCCTCTTGAGCCTGGATCACTTTTACCTTCAATTTTGTATGTTGTATCATGATTTATTCTTCAGACTCTACAGCTTTATAACCTCACCTAGGAGACAGGCAACTCTCCATAAAAGGAACCAGATCAGAGCTTATAGTTATGAAACATTTTATGTTTGCTGTGTGTTTGTGTTTATTCTGTTACCACACAAATAGCAAGGGCATAGGAGTGAAGAGCCACAAGTACTAGGAGGCTACTCAGGAAAGGGGTCTCTCTACCTCCCAGCATCAGCCATGGTCAGCAATTTATGACCTGCTTTTCTGAGTGTGTAACAAACCCTAAACCTCGCACACAAGTGATTTATTCCCATCCGGTCACTTGATTTTCACCACACCTGCTCTGATTTCTTTGAAGCCTTTGGCTGATAACTTGGGATTATAACTTACTAAATATATGTCCATCACTTCTTTCACAAACCCACATTTATTCTTGGAAAGCTTTCTGAAAATTATGGCGATCTGCTGTCTGGAGCCCACATGCCCCCAGTCACCTGGCGTATTCTCAGCTAGAGGACAAATGATTTTCGTACATAAATGAATCTCTCGTCTCCCTCCATCAGGGATTTTCATGGTCAGTTTTCAGTGACTCATTCTCTTTTATCTGTGGGAGGATAGTAGTTTTAGAAAAGAATCTTAAAATTAACCTGAGTGCAACACTGACAGTAAGAATGGTAAATGGCTTATTTATTAAGATATTGCTGGATGTGTTACTGTCTGATCTTACAGTAAAGGACTTGTCTTGGGACTCTTGCTGGTGGAGGAGTTACTTTATTGAATAGGATGTGAGGTCCCCCTCTTTATAAGTATGAAATAGAAACTATGCCTGTGTTGGGGGTCAGGGACAGCTACCATAGCATTCTAGAACTCCTGGCTAGCCTACATGAATAGGAATTAGAGGCTCTCTGGCTTTCTGTGGGTCAACCCACAGCAGCTGGTCAATATACAATATACAAGCAAAGTGGTTGATGGTAGTTTAGCTCTTTCTCAGAACTATGAAACACATTATCTTATAAATCTTAGGCAAGAATGATTTTATCAAATAGCTGGCATTGCATCACAAATATCTTGGTGTGTTACCTTTCCCAGAAACTTCCTTTTCACTTTCTATTAATAATATTTATTGTATATTTGAGTAGCAGTCTTACTGGCTGAAGCCCAGCCTTGAACCTTTTATAAAGTTTAACATTTTATAGCACTGTCAAGCTCCTGATCCCAATTTTGGGATTATTTTAAGCACCCAAGAGAGATGAGCTTGGAAGGGCTGAAATGCTCTTAGCCTGAGGAAAAGGGAATGGTGAGGCTATTTTATCCTGCTTCTTTGCAAGAAGACCAACCAGCTGATCTTGGAGAGGTTGAAAAATTGGTCTTCTTAATTGAAATTGGCCTGTATTTAACAGATATATAAACTAAAAGGTTGCATAATTGGGCCCCTGGCACAGAAGGTTCAGAAAGCTCTGTGTCTAAGACTTTAACCCAAAGACCTCTAAATGGCCCAGAGAATCTTCATTCCATTCTTAACTTGATTAGGCTCATCTTTTTACCCAAAATATTACCCAGCAATGGCCCTCACAGGGAGAAAAAGTAAGGCAAGTAACTTTTAGGCATTCTTTCAGGATGGCTCACTAATATTATTTCCATTGATATTGGGGGAGGGGAGGAATTTGTTTCCAGAGTTTAGGTGGCTTCTTTTAAGGCAAAATTAAAAAAAAATAAATAAAACAAAACCTGGGTAGAGTATAATGCCCGAATTTAGAGATCTTGGCTTGTTTTGTCCAGCCTTGATGGGACAGACCCAGCTGCAGCCCATGCTCTGTACTCCTCAGCAGGAGACCCTATCTATGCTATGTTGCTGCATGCCCTAATTCCTCCTCTGTAACACAGGAAATGGAATAGTATGTGCCCAGGATTGATGGGAGATGCAAGTAAGGTTGTGTAGTTGAGTGATTGGCACACCTGATCTAACACACCCTCTGTTAGAAACAATTAGTATTACTTTTCATTACTGGACTTTCTGTATGCAAAAAAGTTTAGAAGCATCATGCCCAGCTGAGTCTTCAGACATTTTTATTTGCACATCAGACCTTGGTGTTATATACCAATGGCAGAGAACTAGTCTGGCTTCTTGCCATGTCACATGCCATTCCTGGGTGATTATATAACAAGTACCAATAATATCGATTCTGTGGACTCCCTTGCTTCCTTTGGCCACCTTCATCCCAAAGCAAGTTTTGAACTCATTCCAGGATGATTAATATTATACTGGGATAATGGCACATTATGTTGATGATTCTGATGCAAATGTGCATGAAAACATTATGGCTTAATTTTATTTAATCTGATATTTCCTAATGCCAGAGAGTACTTACTTCCAGAGGAACCAAAATTTCAGTCTGCAAAAGACTGTTATGTGAATTCCTGCTTTAGAGGATCACAAATCTCCTAAGGTTATCTGAGCAATTTGGTGTAGGGCTAAGAACCCCTCAGGCTGACTACATTCACAAAGTGGGATCTGTAGGGAGGTATTAATCACATACAAGAACTGATGACATGGTTTTCTGCTTTTTCTTCAGCGAGAATTACATGACTACTCAGAATAGATCAAAATATTCCCGTTACTTTATGCTTAAAATACTTTGACTTAAAAAGTAGTGATGTTTTAAAATTTTTAAATCCAAAGATGAAAATACCAAGTAAATCAACTATAAAATATAGTTTTTCAAACAAATTCTGTACTCAAAGAGATGTGTATTTCTGAAAAGATTTTTGCAACACTTCTTCTCACTCACCTCCACTTATATAATTTTTAAATACTTTTGGTGTGGAGTTGAAAGAAAATGTTCTGCATTATTACAGTTGTACACATATCCTGAGCACCTCTTTGAGTGCAGTGGTAACTTACTTTTATTCGGGTGGTTGGAAGGAACGTGTAGGAGTTTTAGAAGGTTCTCTAGCTGCTGAATCTTGCAAATGCTAACTGGATTATACTCTAACTGGCTTTAGTCTCAGAGCTAGTAAAGTAAAAATTGGTGATTAGGGGGAAGAACACCCAAAAAGCAATAAATGTTAACAAATAGGCCTTTCTACCACATATAGTATTATAACTCCAGACAAATTACAGGGAAAACTGGGGAATTTTCAGGAATAAATCTGCTCGTGTTAAGGAGTTTCTCTTTTCTAATTCAACTTTATTTAAATCCAAATATAGGGCTAGCCAAAGAATCTTAAATTCTTCCCAAGTGTGACTGTCCACTTTTATCTACATGCAGTTGTGTTTAGGGGATTCATGAGATGGTTTTAGGAGCGTGACAGGCCCTCCACATAGTGGAAGAGACCTGGAGGCACTGTCCTACTGCCCTTGGCATGAGAGGTTTATCAAGCAGAGGGGAGTCTCTCTGAGAGCAAGGGGCTCTGTGTTCCCAAAGTTGAGACATTCTGATTCCAGCAGGACTGGGAATGCTTGGATTCTCCCTGCCTTGTAAATGCACCAACCAAGATTGTCCTGCAATCAGGGCAGCTGGGAGCTCATGATGCACTTTCAGTGTTTTCCATCAGATTGGAAGAGATGAGCTCGTGGGGCTTTTATCATCGAGGTACCATAACTGGTTCAGTATTTAATTCACTTGGATGAACCTTTCTGAAAGCATGCCCATGCTGAGACGTACTAAGATAGTAATCATGGTTTTGAAATGGGCTTTCAAAGGGCAGGATGAATTTTAGAAAATATAAAATCTTTTACATTAGGTATAAGCAGATCAGTGATAGAAATCCCTTTTTCATTTATCTGACCTGTTTGCATACTTCACATGAGCTGAGCATTGTGTGAAACACTGGAAATACAGGAGCGGGTTAGTTTGCATCTGTCCGCCATGCACTCACAGCAGTGATGGAGTGGCCCCAGGCGGCACAGGAAATCAAGCAGGTGTGTGGTTATTTGTGCTGTTGGTACAGCAGAAAGGAGGGGCATGGT
Source organism: Vulpes lagopus (assembly GCF_018345385.1). Lineage (NCBI taxonomy): Eukaryota > Metazoa > Chordata > Mammalia > Carnivora > Canidae > Vulpes > Vulpes lagopus. The sequence continues at coordinate 111,030,586 of NC_054824.1, read as the reverse complement.
GATTCCATCTCAGGACCGTGAGGGAGCCCTCATGAACAACTCAAGCACTTACATTTGGCTTTGATTAAAGCTCACAGTGCCCTTTGCCCTGTGTCCATACTTACCCATCCAAGTCAGAGTATGACCATCCAATGTTTATAAGAGACACAGAGTGTTTATTACCTTCTGGTTCAATGGCTGGTATCAAAATGACAGCATCGATAGGTGTTTATGTCTTGCCAGATGTGCATCCCCAAGCGTAGCTTTGGACGTATGAAGTCATGTGGAGCATTCTGGTAGCCCTGGTTTCTGGGTTCCCCGTGCCCTCCTGCAGCTACCTCCTTCCTGCTTCCGCCCCAAGTGCCGGACCCCCTCCTCCTATCCCACCAGGCCCTGAGGGGTCTCAGCTCTGGAGTCTAAGCGCTGGCAACATAGGAACCCCCCCCTACGTCCCACTAACTGCAGACTTCCACTTGTTCTGCACCCATTATGATGGCACCTTGCGCACAACCCAGCACCACCTTGACGCCCTAAAGAATACCCTTGCATGAGTGGCACAGCCAACCCTGTGTTTCCTCCCGCAGGTGGTGGAAAACCAGCAGCTGTTTGGTGCGCTCAAGAGCCTGCTGGAGGACCTGCGTGCCGAGCTGCGGGAGGACGAGCACGCGCGGCGGCGGCTGCAGCAGCAGTACGCCAGCGACAAGGCCGCCTGGGACGTGGAGTGGGCCGCACTTACGTGCCGCCTGGAACAGGTGCCTGCCTGCGGGGTCTGCCCTGGGTCTCCCCAGCTCCTCCTCTGCCATCAGGGCCAGGTGGGGAGAAGGCACAGTTCTTCAGATCCATGGCGATCTTTACAGTTCCTCAGATCCTCCAGGGGGAAAGCGGGGAACAGCTGCCTGCTTTGTCTCCTTAAAATTCCCAGCCTTGGGGTGCCTGGGGGGCTCAGCCGGTTAAGTGTCTGACTCTTGATCTTAGCTCAGGTCTTGAGTTCAAGTCCTGTGCTGGAGCCTACTTAGAACACACTCAAACAACTTCCCAGCCTTTCCAAGGCACCTCCTTCTCTCCTATTCACTGTCCCAAGTGTGAAACACAGTCTCCACTGAGCACCTTTTGACAGTAGCATTTTCCCATTCTGCATTGAACAAGTCTGTATTTAGCCCCCTCAAAGGACAGTCAGGGTGAAGTGGTGATCAGAACACACGACTTAGTTCAGATAGGTGCAAAGAAAATGCAGATTGTGACTTCAGTTATCTTTGGAAAAGGAAGACATTTAGATTCCTTTAGATTTCTCCAAACACTGAAAAGAGTTTGTAGGCCTTCCACTACATGCCCGAGAAGTCTGATCAGTTTCCGAGTCTTTATTTCCCCAGGAGGAAATGGAGGCCCAGAGGAAGTGGCTGATCTCAAATCATGGAGACTTTAGTGCTCGAGTGGAAAGAACGGAGTACTGCCTCCACCCTCCCAACAGACCAGAGCCTCCTCAGAAATTTTAGGCCATGGCCATGGTTGTAAGGTCAGATGTAGCCAGACACATTCTTTTCTAAGTGTTTTCTCCCTGGAAACCCTTAAAAGCAGGATCACCTCCTGCCCTGAGTCTCCCTGGAAACCCCTAAAATCAGTATCACCTCCTCCCCTCAGATTGTTTCTCCAGGTTTCTTTCAGCCCCTTGATCATGATGGGAGGAAAAGTCTGTACATCCTTGATCATCGACTTTCTAAGCCTTATTTTGAGGCAAATCCTAAAGTAATTAAAATTTTATATGAATTGGCTAGAAAAGAAAGGAGAAAAGAAATTGCCCAGAAAGGAGACGTCTTCCAAATGGCCTTGATAAAAGCTGAAAGTGTCTGTCATGCCAAAAGAAAACAGCTCCCTTGGTACTCATAGGTTCAACTGCATTGCCAGCTGGGCAGGGGGAGCAGTGGATTCAGACTTATAGTCCCAGGTAGAGTGGAGACATTGTCTTCTCTGCAGAGGAAGCAGCAAAGCGTAGCAAAACCAAAGCATCAGGCCAGGCTGGTAGAGCTACTGACCCAGTTATGAATCCTGCCTACTTGCCTGGTAGAAGATTCTTACTAGATGCTCTGTTTATCTTAGTGCACAGCCTGAAGAGTCAGCAGTGGAGGAAAAATGAGTAAGGATGCTCTCCGGTGAGCTGCCTTAAAATCTATTTTAAAATATGTTTATGGGGGAGAAAGCTAAATATTTTCAAAAATGTTAAGGGTAGCTAAAGAAAGGAGGCCTAATCTTTGATATGAGCCAATTTCAAAATATTTCATCTTTGTTTTAGAGAAACCTGTATCCACCCACACATGTGCTACTCATCAAGCCTCAGGGAGAATCACTAGGCACCAAGAAATAAAATTAGGACTTCAAACCTAGAAACCAGGTGGTAATAGGTAAAGATTCATCTTCCGCCCAAATCATTCAAAAGTTTCTTGAAACATTTGCAGCCCAGGGAGCAATGAAGGTGAGCTGAAGCTAGTTCATTTATAATACTCCCATCTTTACTCTCTTCTACTTAAAAGCAAAAGAGGTGAATTCTACCAGAAGTTAAGTATTTTATCTCTGTGGAGGCCATGTTGTTTCCATGGCCAAATCTGTGATTCCTTTAATTAACTCTCAAGTCAGGCCTTGTTCTAGATGCCAAGGATCCAACAACAAGAAGATTATTTTTTGAGGGACTCTCAGTGCAATGGGAGACCCAGATGAGGGCTGTAATTTATAATAGTGTAATGAGTGCCCTGCCAGACCTGCACACTGTGCTGTCAGGAAATAGGGGTGTGTGGGCCAGACACCTCAGTCTGAGAGCTCAGAGAGGGGTTGCTTGTGAAAGTCCTGCTTAGAATGAGTCTCAGAAGATGAATAGGAGTGGGTATGTGGAAAAGGAGAGAAAGGACGTTTCAGACAACAAAAGCATAATGAGCAAAGGACTAACCATATCTGAGGAGCTGCACCGGGTCAGGTATGTAGGAAAAGAAGAATGCGTGAAAGATTGAAACATTAATCCTGATTTTATCATGGAAGTAAAGAATCCTGATTGACATTTTTAAAAGATTATTCTGGCTTCAAAGAAGAGAATGGATTAGAAACCATTAGAATTGAATGGAGTCAGGAACAAGACAGGGATGTCCACTCTCACCACTGCTATTCAACATAGTACTGGAAGTCCTAGCCTCAGCAATCAGACAACAAAAAGACATTAAAGGCATTCAAATTGGCAAAGAAGAAGTCAAACTCTCCCTCTTCACCGATGACATGATACTGTACACAGAAAACCCAAAAGTCTCCACCCCAAGATTGCTAGAACTCATACAGCAATTTGGTAGCGTGGCAGGATACAAAATCAATGCCCAGAAATCAGTGGCATTTCTATACACTAACAATGAGACTGAAGAAAGAGAAATTAAGGAGTCAATCCCATTTACAATTGCACCCAAAAGCATAAGATACCTAGGAATATACCTAACCAAAGAGGTAAAGGATCTATACCCTAAAAACTATAGAACACTTCTGAAAGAAATTGAGGAAGACACAAGGAGATGGAAAAATCTTCCATGCTCATGGATTGGCAGAATTAATATTGTGAAAATGTCAATGAAAATGTCAGGGCAATTTACACGTTTAATGCAATCCCTATCAAAATACCATGGACTTTCTTCAGAGAGTTAGAACAAATTATTTTAAGATTTGTGTGGAATCAGAAAAGACCCCGAATAGCCAGGGGAATATTAAAAAAGAAAACCATATCTGGGGGCATCACAATGCCAGATTTCAGGTTGTACTACAAAGCTGTGGTCATCAAGACAGTGTGGTACTGGCACAAAAACAGACACATAGATCAATGGAACAGAATAGAGAACCCAGAAGTGGACTCTGAACTTTATGGTCAACTAATATTCGATAAAGGAGGAAAGACTATCCGCTGAAGAAAGACAGTCTCTTCAATAAATGGTGCTGGGAAAATTGGACATCCACATGCAGAAGAATGAAACTAGGCCACTCTCTTGCACCAGACACAAAGATAAACTCAAAATGGATGAAAGATCTAAATGTGAGACAAGATTCCATCAAAATCCTAGAGGAGAACACAGGCAACACCCTTTTTGAACTTGGCCACAGTAACTTCTTGCAAGATTCATTCATGAAGGCAAGAGAAACAAAAGCAAAAATGAACTATTGAGACTTCATCAAGATAAGAAGCTTTTGCAAAGCAAAAGATACCGTCAACAAAATTCAAAGACAACCTACAGAATGGGAGAAGATATTTGCAAATGACGTATCAGATAAAGGGCTAGTTTCCAAGATCTATAAAGAACTTCTTAAACTCAACACCAAAGAAACAAACAATCCAATCATGAAATGGGCAAAAGACATGAAGAGAAATCTCACAGAGGAAGACATGGACCTGGCCAACATGCACATGAGAAAATGCTCTGCATCACTTGCCATCAGGGAAATACAAATCAAAACCACAATGAGATACCACCTCACACCAGTGAGAATGGGGAACATTAACAAGGCAGGAAACCACAAATGTTGGAGAGGATGCGGAGAAAAGGGAACCCTCTTACACTGTTGGTGGGAATGTGAACTGGTGCAGCCACTCTGGAAAACTGTGTGGAGGTTCCTCAAAGAGTTAAAAATAGACCTGCCCTACGACCCAGCAATTGCACTGCTGGGGATTTACCCCAAAGATTCAGATGCAATGAAACGCCGGGACACCTGCACCCCGATGTTTCTAGCAGCAATGGCCACAATAGCCAAACTGTCGAAGGAGCCTCGGTGTCCATAGAAAGATGAATGGATAAAGAAGATGTGGTTTATGTATACAATGGGATATTACTCAGCAATTAGAAACGACAAATACCCACCATTTGCTTCAACGTGGATGGAACTGGAGGGTATTATGCTGAGTGAAGTAAGTCAATCGGAGGACAGACATTGTATGTTCTCATTCATTTGGGGAATATAAATAATAGTGAAAGGGAATATAAGGGAAGGGAGAAGAAATGTGTGGGAAATATCAGAAAGGGAGACAGAACATAAAGACTCCTAACTCTGGGAAACGAACTAGGGGTAATGGAAGGGGAGGAGGGCGGGGGGTGGGGGTGAATGGGTGACAGGCACTGAGGGGGGCACTTGACGGGATGAGCACTGGGTGTTATTCTGTATGTTGGTAAATTGAACACCAATAAAAAATAAATTTATTATAAAAAAATAAAAATAAAAATAAATTATATTATACCAAAACAAATTGAATGGAGTAGCATGGTTCATAGGTAAAGATCCAGGGGTCTGCTGAACTAGAATAGGAAAAAGAAACATCTTTACATTCATCAATCTTTCACTAAAATCTATCATGTTACACAGCAACAGTGTGCTCCTAACTCCCTCTTCCCATCCTCTGCTGCTGTTGCCACAGCTTGCTTCGTGTAACGTTCCACAAACACACAATACATTACAACTGTTTTTGCATCCATCACTCAATAATATTTGAAAGCAATTAAAAATAGAGGGGAAATGAGCTTTTATTTGTATTTCTTATATCATTCCCAGTGTTCATATTTTGTGTACATCAGTATCTTAGTGTCCTGATCCTTCTGCCTGAAAACGTCCATCATTTCTTAAAGCACTGGTCTGCTGGCCATGATTTTTTTTTAACTTTAATATGTTGAAAAAGCCTTTTTTTCCCTTTATTTTCAAAAGATATTATTGCTGAGCATAGCAGTCTATCCAGGTTGACAAGTTTCCCCCTTCGGCCCCAGAAGGATGCCACTCCATCATCCTCTGACTTACATGTGTCAGAGGAGAGGTGTGCTGTCACTCATGTCTGTATGCTTCTGTGTGTCCTGTGGCTTTCTGTCTGCCTCCAGTGTGTCCTGTTCAGTTTTCAGCAGTTTGCATAGGATAGGTCTAGATGGAATTTTTTTTTGCTAATTTGTTTGCTTTGGTATTTAATCTCATGGATGGTAAATGGATATTTATTGCAGACCGGTAGATACCCCCACTGCTCCATCCCTAGTTTCTCTGAGGATTTAGGACAGATATGCACCTGCCCTCAAGGAGCTTTATAGAAGGATAAGCAAGATATGGTGGTAACCGAGATAGAAAGTGGAGCTGAGAAGCAGACACAGGAAGCTAAGTGAACTCCCTGCTTTATGTTTTGTGTGACTCTCTATATCAGATGTTTGTAATTAGGACTTCAAAAATGAGAATTGTTTTCTTCCATGAGATTGGTCAAATCTTGGCTTAAACACATTTCCAGGAATGATATGCAGACATGCTAAGATTTTCTCCACCTGTTAATATAAGATTTGCCAGGAACTAAGGTCTATGCCTTTTTTCCTTGCCAGCTGGAAGAGAAGACTGAGAAGAATTTGGGAGAAGCAGGCTCTTCCACCGACAGCAAAGGGGCATTCAAGAAGGAAAGAGAGATGCATCAGAAGCTCCTTACTGACAGTCATGGCCTGGTCATGGACCTGCGCTGGCAGATCCATCACAGTGAGAAGAACTGGAGCCGGGAGAAGGTGGAACTTCTTAGCCGTCTAGACAGAGACCGGCAGGAATGGGAGCAGCAGAAGAAGGAGCTCTTGTGGAGAATAGAACAGGTAAGGAACCACCCAGGCACCCACCAACAGGGAAGGCAGTACAGACAACTAAACTGACCTGGAAATAAGAGCACTTAGAGGGAAAAAAAAAAATCAGGCTATTGAGAGGTCCTAACCCCATCAGGATGTTTCACAGGCTTCCAGAGAAGAGGAAAAAATGTCATAGAATTTCTAGCATTGGAGACCCAGACTCTACCCTTCCATTACACAGATCCTTTTGTTGCAGAGTTTGGAGGTAATAACTTCCTTGTATGTGTCTATCTGTACAGTATGTCTGTGGTCAGGGCTGGGGGCAGGGTAACATTCCAAGGAATTTAAAGACAAAACTGGAAAGATGAGATTATTTCAGGTCTAGTAAGGTGATTCCTGCCAAAAAAGCAAACTACATTTTAAGTTTGCCCCCTAGAGATGTGGTCACAGTGACTGCTCCAACTTGAATGGAATTCCTGTCCTTTAGTAAAGAAATTGCTGAATTAAGTTGGAAATCAGGCTGTTTGCACCTGCTGTGGATATTGCTGAGCTGTGATTAGGTAGGACCATAGTCAGGGGAGGGAGCTGGTTGCTCATCCTCTTCAGCTAAACAAACATTCAAACACCCAGATGAACTCAGGAGGAGAGGGAGAGTTGTTTTTTTTATCTTCCAGAGAATCATTCTCTGCATGGCATCACACTTGGGACCATTTGCATTGGTCACACCTGAGTGCTGCACAAATTAAATTTTCACATGAAACTGATGAAGTTTTGAAATTCTTCTCTGGCTAGATTTTTACATAGCATATATGTATTTTTGCACTTAGTTCAGCCTGTCACACTTATACATTTATGAGGCCTCAAGGAAACATATTAATCAATAAGAAACTGAGTTCAGGAAAAGTAACCTTTTTACTCTATCACAAATACTTATACTGCCTGCATTTATGTGGGAGCTTTTTGAAAAATGTGCTCTATCATCACCAGACATAATACCTGTGTTAGGCAGGTGCAATGGCCACAGTTAGTTTCTGCATGCTGCAGGGGAGCAAGAGGTGAATGAACTTAAAAAATAATAAAAAATAAAAAGCCAGGAGCCTTTGGCTCAGAAACTGTTGAGAAGAAGACACACTGCAGATAGAATGGGGTGGAAGTTCTTCCTAGTTTTAGTTACTCACATAACTGAGTCACCATATTGACATTTGATGTGGCTCATTTCAAAATTCCCCAAATTCTATCAAAAGAAAGGTGGCCACTTCCTGTTTGGCCTAGAGATGCATCATTTGAGAAGAATCTTCTGTATTAAATCCCCAGTGTACCTAGGTTCTACTGGACAGATAAGTTGTTAGGTGGAAATTACAGGAGCAAACGTAGCATGTGTTCTTGCCAACTGGTCACAGATCTATCAGATCCAGCCTCAGCTAACTGGTGTCTCAGTAACTCCAGGCACCATGTTATCAAGAAGGTTCCCTCTTGGCCTTCCCTCTGTGAGCAGTCAGTCTGTCCCTCCTGTACCACAGTAAGGCCATCATAATCCCTGTCATGCCCTTCTGGGGTCCACTTTGCCTGTTATCTGGAGGCTCTTTGGTCTTATCATAGCTTGTTTTTGGAAATCACACCTTGGATATAATTTAAGCAAGTCTTATAAGGTCTTACTTTTGGGAATGAGCAACTCTTAGTAAAGGAAGAAGTAGTAGGACATCCAATGATAATCAACTTTTGAAGAGTTAATGACTCTTCAGGAGGAGCAATCACCCCATTTTAAAACTGTATTTTGAAGAGTAACTGTGGGCCTGTGCTGAACCCCATTTCTGATTCACATCAGTATTCTGTGTCAGGACTATAGCAGTTCTGCTGAGCCGATAGCCTCAGAACTTGAGTCCTCAAGGTTAACATATTTGAGCATAATGGATTCAAGACACATGGGTTCCAGGCGCTCATCTGTTCCTGAAATCTGTGCAGTGGATCCCACAGGCTTTGTACAATGATCTCACTGCTGTTTTTAGAAGAGGATTTGCTGCCAGTGAATGATGCTTCAGTTATGCAGTTGTGGCTTTTAAAAATAAATCCAGCCTTTTCCCCCAAATATTCAGCATTTTAAAAGAAGATTTTATAAATCTTAGCGCCTGATCCCAAAAATTAGATGAAGCAGTTACCAGGCATTCTCTGGAAAAGAGGAAATTGACTGAGGCGTGTATATGTGTATAGATTTTGTTTATCATTCATTTAATTTTTAGCTCCACATTCCATAGATAAACAAGAAATACAGGTGAACATTCTTCATAAGGTATGCTCTTGATATTTGACTACTTGGTGAGCCGTGTAACCTTGACTGTGATAACATAATACAGTTGGTGAAGGAAGTAACACTAAATCCATTTTCCACTTTCAGAACACATGCTTCATACTTGTCCGGTGTCATTAAATTCCTACATAATTTCTGTACCACATGAGGCATTTTATATGACGGATGACTATGGGAATGCGGTTAAGGTCACTTAACACATGTCATCTATCTTATCAGCATCTCTTGTCCCAGTCCAAATTTGATTGGGCGATAGTTACCTTTTATGGAGTCACACTACATTTCTCCTTAGAATTAAATTCCCAGTTAACATGCAGATGATCTAGGACTCGCCACCATACTAAAGACCATGTGTCATTCCAGCCTCCTTCCAGCAACTTCCTTAAATCAGCTGCCTCTACAACCTGAAAGGCCATTCTTTTAAAACCTGTCCACAAGGTGACCTTTTTTTCCTTTGACCAGCAAGGAGAAGGGTGGGTAAGGTGACACTGTTGAGGGTTTATCATTTCCTGTATTATTTGAAATGCAAGTCTTTTCTTTTTCTATTTGCAGTAAAAGTTGTTCTACTGCAGGATTCAAAATACAGTAGGTGCTGATGGCTGGTCTGAAATGACTCTCCTAGGAAACCCTATCCTTTTAAGGACCCATTATTCTATTACAACATCCCAGAGGCATCTCAGCAGCAGATACCCATTCCAGTTCGTTTTCAGGAAACCTAACACTGACCAGCTTTAGTGTGTTTTGCTCCTGGCTGCCTGCATTTATTTTTGAATTCCCACTGTGCCGAGCTAAAGTGTGCTTGTTCAAAGCCCTCCTCCTTAGTCATTCTTTCCTCCTCTTCACACACACCCTCGGTGTGCATTTGCAGCTCCGAGTGTGACTCTTGCATTTTAATTCCTTGCCCAGAATAGCTTAGAGATGATCATGTGTTGAAACTAAATTGTGCTGGCATACGTTAGATGAACATAATAAAAAGCTTTCCCTTTTTGTTGTTGGGTTTTGTTTGTGTTTTAAAGAAAACAGTTTAGCATCTTGAAGAGAACTAGGAAGAACTGTGTCTTGGGGTTGAGGGACAGGAGAGATCAGAGGGGCCAAGCTGAAATCCAGAGTGGTCAGCTTGTTCCCTAATTCGATGGTGACCCCACCTCAGAGGCTAACGTTTAGGCTCTGGCCACTTGAATCTCCGTCTTTCTCAAATAATCCACCGTCTCAGAAATTACTAAAAATGAGTGAAAGTCCTTTGTCTCCATTATTTCACGTGGCTTGGTTCCTGCTGATGCACATGCCACTCTCACTTCCAGCCCATGGATGAAGGCATCCCTTGAGACCTACAGGTGTATTCTGTGAAAGATGCTTGGCTAAGAAATAAATTAATGCTTCCAATGGAGTTGTAGAACCCTTAAGGACTGAAAATCTTTCTTCAGCAAATCCAGGGTGTCACTTTCACCCTTCAGATAGTTTTCTTAGTCAGAAGGGCAGCTGATGTGGTGGAGTGTGAGAGCATGTCACCCAGTAACAACCCCAGTGGAGACACCCAGGTGGAACTCTCCTCAGCCCTCCACTGTGTTTTCTGTGCATGTTTCAAAAGGAAGGCAGTGAGGAAAAGTCTGGAGAGTCCAGGGAAAGCAGTCCATTACAGCTTCTTTAGGGAGTAAGCATCCGCCCTGCTCATCATATCCTGCCTGTCCCTGTGATTTCACACTGGCTCCCTTCCTAAGTGGCTCCACATGATTTGTTCTAGAGCTGTAAATCAGCAAGGCGTGTATTGCACACCGACCCCAGGGAGGGTGAGCAGGGGTCTCATGGACAAACAGTGCACCTGGCTGGACTTGTCTGGCCAGTGGCTCCTGCACAACAGGCATCTGTCCCCATTTTACAGATGAAAACACTGAGCTGGGGACAGCTGGGAACTTCACATCTGCTAGCAAGCCGGCAAGCCACAGGGCAATGGCTCCAACTCAGGCCTTCCAAATCCCAGAGGGTCCTGTGTTTTGCCCACTGTTGCTTCCTGAATTTTCCAAGTCAGGCAAAAAAAAAAAAAAAAAAAAAAAAAAGGTTTAGCTCTAAAGTATGCAGCTTATTTTTTGTTTTTAAGTCAGACCAGATCTTGAATTAACTTGATAACTAAGGTTTAATTAACCCTCTCAAGCCCAGATCTTGAATTAACTTGATAACTAAGGTTTAATTAACCCTCTCAAGCAAAGTTAGAAATTGTTTCTAACACCCTATGGTTACAACCCAGTTCAATCCCTTGGATTATATGCAGGACTCATTCCAAAGGACTTGGAAATAATAGTGACCTAAGGAGGAAACTCTGCTGGTGAGGAAAATCAGATTTACCCTCAGAAGTTTGCTATCGCCAATGGTTTTCCTTAAGTTCTGAAAGTATAAAAGAGAGCTCTAAATATGTCATTTAACAATGTTCAGTTTTTTAAAAATAAATGTATAATGTCCCGTGGACAGTACGCCACGTTGTATATAGTAATATATATATTCTACTCAGCAGGAATTGGCTTGTGTGTGTAATTAATGTAGATTTTACAGTCCAGATAAAATTGTGATTTTATTTATTTTTTAATAAAAGCATCTGTAATGTTGTATTACTTTTGAAATTAAGGCCAGAACTTTAAGAACATTTGCTTCTCACAGTCTTTCCGATGGACCCAAGCATAGTGCAGATCATGGCGGAGCAGTGGTCTTAGGGAGAGCCACATACAGAAAAGTGAGGCTAATTGTTTTCATTTTTTAAACCCTGAAGTTGCAGAAAGAAAACAGTCCCCGGAGAAGTGGCAGTTTCCTCTGTGATCAAAAAGAAGGCACCATCCGCCCCTTTGCCCATCCAGGAAGCCCCCGAATGCCCCGTCCCTTGGGGATGTGGTCCTGTGCAGACACCGACTCCACCCCATTCGAAGACCGGCCGCTGTCCAAGCTGAAGGAATCAGACAGATGTTCAGCACGGGAAAACCTCTACTTGGATGCCTTGTCTCTAGATGATGAGCCAGAGGAGCCTCCAGCCCGAGGGCCCCAGCGGGAGTTCAGAAACTGCCTCCCCCAGGTCGGCCTGGGATTTGGGGTCCAGTTAACTGCTGCAGGACCAAGGGGGTTGTCAGGAAACCTGTCCGTGTGGCCGGCAGGCCTGGGATTTGCAAATCGCAGCCTCTGGGCTGAGTAAGCATGAAAACTTCATGGTGCCAAGAGTTCTGCTTGGTGGCCCTGACCCCAAGCTCCTAGTGAGTGCTGCAGGCAGTTCCCTCTACCACCATGTTTCAGGTTTGGAGAGTTTGGAGACATAGAACTGTGTCCTGCGTAAACAAAAGGTCTCATACATGAGCTGGTCCAATGAAACACACAGGAGGAGACAGTTTATTCTCAGGAGTATAGGTCTTCAACCTCTCTTTAAATCATAGCAGCCTTCTGATTCTAAACAACTTGCTGGTAACAAAAAAGGAATCTGTTCTAAGGAAAGTACCTCATGTCTGGAAATAGTATTACTAAACAATGACATGCTATAAATTCTTATACTGTGCAAAGAAGGGGGGAACAAATCCCAACACTTAGAAGCCATACAAAAATTAGATCAACAAATCAGTGAGCTAAGTAAGCTCTGGGCTGAAATTTCCATGGCACAATGTCGGGTTTTTCTAGTGATTCCCCTTCTACAACTGGGTTTTAAAACCGGGTTGGATTTTATGAATCGTTACGTGTAAGTCGGTTTAACCGTTGCGGTACCTGTCCCTAAGCCAGTCCAGAGACAGACTTCTAAGAGTTCATGCGAAGTAGTGTTGAAATGTGGGGCAGCTAGACTTCAGCCAGATGTCCATGAGGTAAGGTGCCTTCTCCGCAGTATATGGCCAGGTGGCATGACATCACCAGTGCGCCACCCTGTTTGATCTATTGGCAACTCCCATGGTGCAGTTGCACAGCAGAGAGGAAGCAGGTTGGGAGCCTGCCCTGGTCCCAGTCCACAGTGATGGGGTCCTGAGCAAAAGTCAGTAAGTCATTATAAGCTCGCCTCTGATTCCAAATGGCAATGCTCACAACCGAGAATATGCTCAAGCCAAAGGCGGTTGCATCGACTTCTACAGTGAGGCTTAGACCAAGGGACCCAGCCACCTAACTTCCTCTATGGGGAGCCACATCTTCCTTTTCCCCACCTCCTCCTCTCTGTCTCTGTCTCTCTCTTTCTTACACATACGCACACACACACACACACACACACACATACATACACACACACACACACGTATGTGTCATTACAACAGCCAACCTTGAAATTCATATACTAGTGTCCTTTGAGAAAGCACGGGAGAGCCACCTCCTTCATGATGAAGTATATAGCCAGTTTTTCTCACTCACATGGGCTCCTTCCTGGACGGCAGGAGCTCCAGTCCCTCCTCACACTGCAGGTCCTCGTTTTATTATTATAGTTCAAAGAGCTGGGGGTCAGGAGCATTCCCAACCAACACTTGGCCTCAGTGTATATTCTAAATGGTATTTTCCTATGGCAGAAGAGCAAAACAAATCACTTAGCACGTTGAAGCTGCCTGACAATCAATATGAACAGATTCAGACGATCTTATTTCTTCTTTTTAGGAAGAAGAAAATCACAAGGGAAATCTTCAAAGGTAAGTAAGAGTAACGAAAACAGTAGTAGGCTACTGAAATTAAAACCTCTTGGTCTTAAAATTCTATCCTGTCACTGCAGACTGTCTTCAAAAGGACTTAAAGTAACACTTCTAAATAAGTAGTGGCTTTATTATGATTGATTTCGTAAATATAGAATTTTCTATCATTAGCAAGAAAGGCCAGAGACTAGCTGCACTGGTGTGGGCGGTAGTGTCATGGTGAGGACAGTTACAACTGTGGATTGTGTGTATAAAAGAATGTTGTGTTCAGTGGTTTCTGAAAAGTCCACAGAAACCCCTCTCGTCTCATTTGGTCTGGAAAGACTCCCACTTGATATGCCATGAGACATTTCATATACTGTGCATTTAAAGCTCTGCCAGGAGGATTTATTAAAATATTTCCCGGCAGTAAACCACAAATAAATTCAAAGTGAGTGATGCTGGTGATACTGGTTGTCACATATGACCCAAAATATATATGATAGGATGTATCTGAAAAGACACATCTAAACAGATTTGTTTGCATTTAAACATTAAAAATATACAACTGAGTGGAAAGTACAAAGATTTCCCATACACAACCCCCCACGCACACACCCCACCCTCACACACATGCTTCTTTATAGATGAGCACATGCTGTTTCCACCCCAGGAAACTTCTTCTCAGGGCAATTGGCTGTTTCCAGATCTCCTCATCCCTGGTTTTCCTAGGAACTTCAAGTCCATGAATCACTGTCTCCTCCCCATGTTGCCCTGTATCAGGTTCATTCACAACCATCCCAAATGCGTGTGGTGCGTTTCTGTCCTTCAGGCTCTGCCTTGACTGGTCTTTCTCAGACCATCCAAGGCTGCATTCGAGAACTAGAGCCTGGTTTCAAATGCACTTCTGCCTCTCGCTAGCCATATGCCCTGAGGTGAGCTGGGTAACTAACTACCTTGTGCCTCAGTTTCCTCATCTGTAGACAGAAGGCATTTAAATTGCTTTACAGCTTAAATGTGTTACTACACATAAAACAAAGCAATGCCTGACACAGTCAACAGAGTTTAACTATCTTCACAGAGCTCTTCCGGGTATACTAGCTCTGATTTTTTATCTTTTTTTTAAAGTTTATTTTTTTAGTAATCTCTACACCTAACGTGGGGTTCGAACTCACAACCCCGAGATCAAGAGTCATACATTCCACTGACTGAGCCAGACAGGCTCTCCTCTTATTTTTTATCTTAATTGCTACTATTAATTTCAAAAGTCATCCATACTTAGAAAAGTTAAACTGAAATGAAAACTCAAACATCACAATATCAGAAATATTATTAAAACTTAGATATCAGAATGTCTGAGGTGAGAGGGGTACATGTGTGTCATCCCCACCATCCCCTTCTCCTTCTTGCTTCAAGAAGTTTCCTGTCTTCCCTCCATGCTTTCTTCCTTGTACCTTCACACAATGGCACACATTTCAGATGTGTCCTGGTTTTGTATCTTAGGTTTGGCCACTGCTAAGGCTGATGTGTCCCCTTTTTCTGCCCACATCGCCTCTGTTCCACAAAATCCATCCAAGCCCTGGAGGCAGAAATGGGGCTTAGACAAGCAGTATCCAAGGAACGTAGACAGGGTTGGGGTTTCGGTACCCATAGAGCACTTCCAGCCCCCAGTGAACAGCATTCTGAAGCTCATTAGTAATTCAGCAACCCCTGGACTTGGCCCCAGAGGCAAGAAGAGAAATCACACTTGCCGGAAAGCTTAATACCTAGGGATAAATTGACCTGTTCCTTCTATTCTTTTTATTTTCAGTGCTAGTTGGGAGCCAGCTTACCGTTATTCATCAGGCCGTGGGAGAGTTTGTAGATGGTTTCTAACAAAAAAATACCACTCACTTTTGCCTCTCTTGAGAAATAACAAGCTAGAAGGCCCACCAGGATCCGTAGTCTGCTCTCTTTTATGCCAGAGTGGTGTCCAAAAGAGCATGTGTCCCCAGGGTGAGGGCAGAGGCACCCAGAGCTTTTTGCCACTTCTGTGGGCCAGTCCATGTGGTACACAGACCCCAGTCCTGGCCTCAGCACTGCTAGTGGTTCATGCAGTGGAGCGGCCCATGTACTGTCTGTCTGGGACCCGTCTGGCAGCACTTGTGCTGATCTGAAACTCTAGGTGTGGGCAGCCCCCGTGGCGCAGCGGTTTGGCGCCGCCTGCAGCCTGGGGTGGGATCCTGGAGACCCGGGATCGAGTCCCGCATTGGGCTCCCTCCCTGCCTGCTTCTCCCTCTACCTGTGTCTCTGCCTCTCTCTCTCTCTCTGTGTCTATGAATAAATAAATAAAATCTTAAAAAAAAACAAAACCCTAGGTGTTTAAACTTGTTTGGGGGTGTGCAGATAGTAAGATGTCCTATGAAAAAGTGGTGTAGTGGCAGAGACAGTCTGGGTGCCTCCCCTCCACCCCAGCCAGAGGGCCCAGGTCCAAGCTCACAGGCAGGGCCAGCACCAAGCCTTCCTGGCCGCCACTGCTTTGCCCTGGGGGGCTTGACAGGCTGCCTGGGTGCTCCAGCCAGCTCCTGTCTCAGCATTGCAGAATCCTGGACCCTCTAGGGTGCCCGCCCTGGCCTATAGGAGGTAGTCAGGAAATTCATACCAAATAGAAATATATTCAGTGAAAGCACTAATATATTGAGGAATCTACATCCAAATGCACATCCATCAGGGAGCACTTAACCCAAACTGGCTGTTCCTTTAGCTTACCTATCTTCACCCCCACATGGTATATGTGTGTGTCTGCAGGCATCTTCCTCTTATCCAGGAATTCAGGAAGAGCAAGAACAAAAAAACAGGCTTTGGCTATAAAGGAGGGAAGCAGAAGGAAGGGAAGAACTGGGCCCTGCTGGTGGATTTCAGCCGGGCCAGACGGAGTTTCTGTTGGAAGTGGTGTTTGGAAATTAGTGCCCACCTGTCACACCTTCCGCTTCCCTCCTTTGCTTCACATCATCTGTTTGGTCTCTGGAGGTTAGTTAGTACAGTTGACCCCTGAACAACATGGATTGAACTACATGGGTCCACTTAGATATGGATTTTTTTCCAGTTAATATAGTACTATAAATGTATATTGTCTTCCTTATGGTTTTCTCTTTTTTTTAAGATTTAATTTTTTATTTGAGAGAAAGAGCATGAGTGGGGATGAGGAGGAAGGGCAGAGGAATAGGGAGAAGCAGACTCCCTATTGAGCAGGAAGCCCAACATGGGGCTCAATCCCAGGACCCCGGGATCATGACCTGAACTGAAGGCAGACACTTAACCAACTGAGCCACCCAGGTGCCCCTCCTTATGGTTTTCTTATTAACATTTTCTTCCGTTAACTTATTTTAAGAATACAGTATTTAATACATATACAAAATATGTGTTCATAAACTGTTTATAGATCAATAAGGCTTCTGTTCAACAGTTGGCTCTTAGTAGTTAAGTTGGGGGGAGTCAAAAATTGTACATGGATTTTCGACTACATGGGGGTCAGATGCCCTAACCCCCGTATTGTTCAGGGGTCAACTGTACTTCCTTAGAAGTTCATCCAATAGATGATGAGGCCAGTGGGCGAACAGGACGTCAGATTATAGCTGTGATGTTGTGGTGCCCACCCCCTGCATATACCATTAGCTGGGTTTCGATCAGGACAGGGCTGCTTTCCTGTCAGCAGTGCGAGCATCTGCCACAATACCTGGAACTCAGGAAACTCCTAGTAGGTTAGGATTTGAGGGCATTCATCAGCCAGATGTCCTCCTTCCTCTGGAGCATCCACAGGCCAAAATGAAACCATTCCAAAGTGGGTTTGGAGCTGGACACTAACCACCCCAGAGCTCAGCCTCCAGCTTGTTCCCATAATATTTGAGGGCTGCCTGTATTCCATTCTGACAAATATAAGGCTCCTGGAACAATTCCAGAGCTGTTAAAAGTTCATCAAACATCCACAGGGCAGCTCAAGAGTAGAGAACATCAAGGAGCCATAAAGTGTTCCCGCTGGCCTGCATGGAGACTGACACACAACAGGCACCTGTCCCTTGGGCAGCACATGCGTGCCACGCTGGGTCGGGGGTGCAGGGTGGCAGGTCAGCAGGCTGCCCGGCTGGCAGGCAGCTGACACCCGTTTCTCCCCCACCTTCCCCAGGGCTGTGTCTGTGTCCTCCATGTCTGAGTTCCAGCGTCTGATGGACGTTTCTCCCTTCCTGCCGGAGAAGGGCGTCCCCGCCACCAGCAGCAAGGAGGACATCACTCCGCCCCTGTCTCCTGATGATCTGAAGTACATCGAGGAGTTCAACAGCAAGAACTGGGATGAGAGGCCCCCGGAGCCCTGGGCAGACAGGACCGAGGGGGGGCGGGCAGGGAGCGAGGCTGGTGCAGAGCCTTTCCCTGACTCCTCCTGGTACCTCACCACGAGTGTCACCATGACTACGGACACCATGACCAGCCCAGAGCACTGCCAGAAGCAGCCCCTTCGGAGCCCCATGTGCACGGAGCAGGCCGGGGTGCGGGTGCTGCACAGCCCACCCACGGTCCGCAGGATGGATGGCATCGTGGTGGCGGGCAGTGAGGGCAAGGGCCGGGCTGAGCCCGAGTGCCCGTTTCCAACTAGCAGAGCCAGGGGGGGCACTGGAGACACAAAAGGGGGTCCCTCAGAACATGTGCTCAGCAGGTGGCCTTGCGCCCCCTCCAGGCACCCCCGAGACTATGTGGAGGGAGGACTGCGCCCCCTCGAAAGTGCCCTCTGCGCCCCCCTGGGTTTTGCCTCCTCGCTGCACGGCCTGCAGATGTCCAAGAACATGAGTGATGACATGAAGGAGGTGGCCTTCTCGGTCAGGAACACCATCTGCTCTGGCCCCCCCAAGCCTCCACTCAAGGACATGGCCTGCCAGACCAATGGGTCCCGGACGACGGGAACACAGACCGTCCAGACCATCACCATTGGCCTGCAGACCGAAGCCCTGCGTGGCAGCGCCGTCACCAGCAGCCCCCACAAGTGTCTCACACCCAAGGCCGGGGGCGGGGCCACACCCGCGTCATCTCCTTCCCGTGGCCTTCGGAGCCGGCAGATGGCCCCCGCCATCGAGAAGGTGCAGGCCAAGTTCGAACGCACATGCTGCTCCCCCAAGTACGGGTCTCCCAAGCTGCAGAGGAAGCCCCTCCCCAAAGCTGAGCCGCCCAACAGCAGGACCTCCCTGGGGCTGGCCCCAAAGGGGTGCAGCGAGTCCGCCTGGGCCCGTTCCACCACCACGAGGGAGAGCCCGGTGCACACCGCCATCAACGATGGCCTCTCCAGCCTCTTCAACATCATCGACCACAGCCCCGTGGTGCAGGACCCCTTCCAGAAGGGGACTCGGGCCGGGAGCCGATCTCGCTCAGCAGAACCCCGGCCCGAGCTGGGCCCAGGCCAGGAAACGGGCCCCAGTTCCCGGGGACGGTCCCCCAGCCCCATCGGGGCTGGCTCAGAGACTTGGAGGGAGGAAGGGGGAGAGGGCACGCCCTTGAGGCAGGACTTATCCGCTCCCCCTGGTTACACGTTCACTGAGAACGTAGCCCGGATCCTCAACAAGAAGCTGTTGGAGCATGCCTTAAAGGAGGAGAGGAGGCAGGCCCCCCACGGGCCCCCAAGTCTTAACAGTGACAGCCACATGGGAGAAACCATCAAAGCTGAACCAGGGTCCATCGAGGTAATAAGGCTGAGTATTCCAACCGTCCCCCACTGGCTCTTCTGTTCAAATGTCAGGAAAACACATGTAAACCTGGGGTTTTGCTAGGTCATCTGGTTTCAGGAATAGGTTCTTGTGAGCTGGGAAGATACAGGGTTTATGGGAGAATGGAATAGGCTGAAACATAAGCCCCAAGCTGCTCCTAAAGAAAAGTTCCTATTATTGTCCTCAGTGATCTTTTCTTGAAGATGTAGCTCAGGGTTTGGTTCAGGTTCTCTTGTCTGATCTAGCTGATGGTGCTCGTCTGTCTATCTGGGCTTTTCACTTGGGGTTATAATTTGCCCTCTTTCTGTGTGAATTTGTGTCCTAGAAATGTGTGTGTGTGAAGTGTGTGAGAGTCACGTCAGGGTTCTCTGCGTGCTCCAGATCTTTATCCAGGACAACACAAGAGGTGTGCCGGAGAGGGTGTAATAGTGTGGACACTAGAACGTGCTTCATCAGGAACGTACAAGAATGTCTGGATTCCAGTGCTGGCGTCAGTACAGAATAGCAGCCCTCTGTCTCACAAATCCCATGCCCTCTACGACCACGAATCTCCCTGGCAATAAAACCAGGTGAGACAGATGGATAAGATCAAATTCCTGCCTTCATACGATGTGGTTATTGTTATTATCGCCCTTACATCTGTCATATTATCACAGTCTATATGACCACACATCCCGTCACCTGCTATTACCCTGCGATATTATTACATCCCCCTTAACATTATTCACCAATGGGTCAACCTTGAATGTTGTTCTAATGCATATCCACATGCCGTATGTCCATACCACGCCACATTAAAAACAATCCTCATTTCCACTTCAAGAATGAGCGAAACAAAACAAAGCCTGACAGTAATGCTGGGAATGAGAGGGTGGGGCTGCGGGCCTGGTGCAGTGAAGCAGCACATGTTCCCTGCCCTCGGCAGACACTGTGATCCCGCATGTAGACTTGAGGGTGAGGCTGATTCACCACTAGCCCGGAGGAACAGACTCCACACCCAGATATATCCGTAACCATTCCCCAGGTGAGGCAGCTCTGAGATGGCAAGGGTCGGAGAGGAGAGAAATAGGCTCCCAGGGCCGCCCCCCTGCTCTCCCACCATGGCCCAGGTAGCCCTGGCTTCACAGGTGAGGAGATGAGGCAGGTGCGTGTTTCCTGTGTTACCTCCAGACCCACATTTCCCCCGGGGTGGGGGTTGAGGGGAAACAATAGCCCCCAGTCTAACCTATCAAGTTGGAGTCAACTGACAATGTAGAGTTTAAATCTGAAGGAGGTCAAACCACGTGAAATTACCCGTGACCTACAGAAATGGCAATTGCCATTTCATTCAACCTAATATCGATGGTGCATTGGCCCTGTTCCGAACATGAGTCTTTGTGATAAAGTTGTTTACGTGCTCTGAGAAGAACAAACCGTGATTAAGTGTTCTCAGGTGTCTTCTACAGGCTGCTTTTACCCCCAACCCTCCAGGGGTCTCAGGTAAGTGACTTAATTCTGCAGAGGGCTTATTTGTGTGAATGCCCTACCTCCTTAGGGCTCTGGAGGAATCAGGGCTCTGGCCCAAAGCATTAACTGGCTGGTCTGTGATGTCCATTAATATTAAAAACTAAAGAGAAATTAATGTTTAGGAACCAAAAAGGGCTTTGAGTTACAGTGAATGCTCCAAGCAATCTATGATAATAGAAAGACAACCGCTTAATGGCTAAAGCACAGCTCTAAGGCATGAAAACGAATTTATCAGTACGGAGCTATGCCCATCCCCCTGCCACTTTGGTCCTCTCTGTAAAATGTCTGTTTAAATTATCTTCTCACTGGGTGTGTTTGCTACCAAAGAGATGATCGGCCAATTCGGGGAATTCAGTACCTGCCTGGAGCACTCACTGGCAGAGATTAAATACTATGGGCTCCTGTTTCCTTTTCTGTTGGTATTTTGCTTGTTCTAGATTCCAGTGAAATTGTTCCTATCGAAATTGACTTCCTGTAATAGGCCCATTGGCAATCCCTTCCCATCATCCCCTAAATTATGTAATAAGTAGTTCTGGGTTTTCATTCCAAAATCACCAGGACTTGTGCTGATTGTCCAACCTGCCCTGAGCACCCCGCAGTGGGCCCTTCCCTAAATGTTCCCTGGATGCCTGGACATGGGCCTCCCTGGCTGGGGGCATGGCGGGAAATCTCCCTTGTCTTTTCTCACTCCTGTCCCATGGCTATATTTATCCTCTTTTTTTCTCTTGATGCTGTAGCACCAGTTCTATCATGCGGAGAAGCTAAGAGATGAGTTATGGTGTGAAGGGCAAGAATAATCTGGAAATGCAGTGCTATTCTTCCCTCCTGTGTCTAGTGGAAAATACAAGGGGAAACTTTTAGTGTGAGCAGTAACCATGTGATCATTGTGACAAAAACAGACCATTTAATCCTCTGTTTCAAATACAACAGTCATGTGACTTCCATCTCTATGCACACCAAAGGGTTTCTGAAATGTTAAGTGCTAAAGGGCCAATGAGGGAAGAACAGAAAGCTGAGGGGAGAGATCGGATGTTGTTCTGCAGTGAGGGTCCTTCCATGCTCCAAACCACCTGGACCCATGCAGAGGGAGGCCTGCGTACCCGGGGTGCACCTGTCCGTTTCTGCAGGCCCCATGTTTCTCCTGATAGCTGTCCTTGGAACTACCACCAGGCTTGTTGACTTTAAACCTTTACTGTTCTTCTTGTTTAAAAAGTACTTTCCAACCTACTTGCTTTTCTTTTCTTTCTCTGTCTGTTCTGTCCAGAACCAAACTGTCTTACTAACTGCCCCCTGGGAACTCTAGCCCTGCCGGCCTCATGCCGTAAGTGCTTTCTACCTTCTTTGCACACTGTCTGGAAAGGTCATCTGTGTAACCTGGGGTTGGTTGGCGTCAGAAATGCCACGATTCAGCCTCAGAAACAAAGCTGAATCGTGCCAGGTAGATCTGCCCTGACCATAGAGCCCACCACCTGCACTGGCCTACAGTCCACATTCAGGGACAGATGGGCAGGCCTAGACATTCCCAGTGGCTGCACAGAGTACCGAAGAAATCCTGCTGAGATTTCCACTCTCTGCTCTCATAGGAGTAAAAGTATATTGGCTGGAGAAGGGACTGTCTCTGGCAGAGAGGCCTGGTCGGTGGGGATCTGTGAGCCGAATGTGTTCCCAGTTGGCCTGCCCCTGCTCGCTGGTATCCTGGAGGCACACATACACTACTAGATGCTATAATGAGATGTGACCATAATTCGATGAGGCTTTTCTCTCTCTTTCAACAACGGCACCAGAAGGAATAAATCCAAATGTATCTTGTCCTTCGAAGTGATCACCATAGGTGATATAGTAAGTGCTCAATAAATATTTGTTGGATGAATCAACAACAAAGCCATCCCTTGCTCCAAAAAATAGTCTCACAGAATTGCCATCTGAGCCTGAATCGAGGCATGTGAAAAAAATACCAGTTTTATGTCTGATCACGAATTAGTCACCCACCCACCTCACCCACTAGTCTTAACTCAGAGTGTTAAATACAAAAATGCAGTTGGCTCTCAAAGACTAAAAAGGTGCTCTCAAGATAAAATGGCCACACAGCCGATTGCAGTGGCTTCTCAGGGGAGGACGGGACCGTTTGCATGTATGTACTGGTGTGTTACTAAAGAAAGAGTCCATTCTTGAACCCGGTCACACATTTCTCCCTATAGGGGTTCACATGATGAAGAAGTGGCACCACGCTGTCTAATCAAAAGCCCGTTCTGGTTCAGTATCAGCCAGGTGGCAGTGGGCTGCAGCGGTGTTGGAAAAAACCCATGATAGCAGCCATCTCAGTATTCAGCACACCTGGCACACACCACACACTCATACATAGCAAATGCAGCACATGACACTCATGCACAAAATGACCCACGATGCACACATAACATCCTCATACAAGGCACATACTTGTACACAACATGATGCCACACATACACAACACACTTATATACTACACAACATACACAATACAAACAACACACAAATCTGACAATAGGAGGAGCAGAGATGGAAAAAGACAAAGCAGTAGCAGGTGTCCTAAACCATGCACCTCCACGCATGTGCATAGCAGGGCTGAGGTGAGGAGAGGACAGCTCACCCCACCTAGTTTGCATTTCAGCTATTTCAGGCCTTTGTGGGCGAGGTCTTCCTGATTGCCATGGTTCCCACCAGCCTAGCACTTTGCTAATCAAGGTTTCCCCATCCTCTGCTACAACTGCCGTCACAAGGAGGCCGGGGATGTTTAGAAGTATCTCAGTGTTCATGCCATTTCCCGTGGGGCCCACGGGGAAGCAAGGCCCACCTCACTCCATCACTCTTCCAGAAGCCCCAAGGCGGCGCTCTGCCTCCCCTCTTCTCCTTAGTCCTCACTGTGCCCATGGATACAGCCCACCGTCTCTTCTCCACTGTCACTCCCTGCTCTCCAGACTAAACCCTCCTCATCCTGGCCTCTGCACTTGCTTGTCACGTCTATGTCCGTCCTCTGATGTCCTTCCCTTCGGGCTCTGAGAGCCTGTATTCGCTGTCATTCTTCATTGCAGTGGCTTACCATCTCAGCTTTTTCTTGTTTGAGTGTCACCTGGGCAGGTGGGTTCCGCCCGGTGAACTCGGGTTTCCTCCCACCACCCCCACTCTGCACCAGCAGACTCCAGGTTTGGGCATCCTTGTTTCCTAGCCTGCAGACTAAGGACAAGTAGCTGGACATTCGTTAACACCAGAAAAGGAGCATTGGCCCTGGGAAGATGTATTATAGGTGGTCTGCCCCACAGTTGAGCGTGTCTTGCATTAGCTGTTCTCAGAAGGCGTAGGGTGCCTGTAACAGAAGCACAAGCACACTCTGATGGCACTTTCTAAAATGCTGCAGCAGGGAAGAGTCATTAAAAACCAGACCGAAGTTAAAATTTCTGCCTGCAGCATTTTTTTTTTCATGTTGTGGGAGTTTGTTTAACCCACTGTCAGTCAACTTGGAATAAACAGTAGCAGGAAATTCGTTTTAAGGTGAGTCTTTTTTGCTAATACAGCTGGATAAATCATCCGTCTCTTCATGGGCCTCCAACAGACCAAAGGGTAGGGAGACTGGCCTTTTAGGGCCAGGTCACTGTAGCTAATAGATCACTCAGGAGGGCCAGAAGGATGGGGTCAGCCAAGTCAGACCATGACCAGGTGGCCTGTGGCTTTCCCCCACCTTCCATAGGCTCTAGCCCAATTCTGAAGATGCTTGTGTAAACATACCCATCTCACAGCATTGCCATATTTTGATCATAATTTGCTATCTTCTCATTCCTCTGTCACTGATCATCTGTTTGAGTTTTTCACTGACCATTTTGTTATTCTCCTGGAGCAAGTATAAATTAACATTGGGAAGTTGCCCCTAATCCATTGCATTTAACTGGAGTCTGTTGAGAAGTGTGTTTGGGGAGAGTCACCCCCTTCCCCCCACAAAGGAACTGTGGTTCTGAATAACCCTGTCTTTCTCTTTCTCGGCTTTGAAGGAACTACCTTGTTCCGCACTAGCCCCATCCCTAGAACCCTGCTTCTCCAGGCCCGAGAGACCAGCAAACCGTCGCCTTCCGTCCCGTTGGGCCTCACATTCCCCCACTGCCTCACTGGCTCAGTCACCCGGAGACCCAGCCTCCTTGGAGGAGCTCGGCGATGAGGAGCCACCGGGGGAGAAGACACACCTGTGACGAGTGCAAGTTTGCATGGATTATGAGGGAATGACTCCCTGTAATTTGCATAACCACGCTGTCATCAACCAAGCTCCATCCACAAGGAAAGATCTAGCTTTCCCAAGGTCAAAGAATGTTTTTGAAAAACACACAGCTGCTGAATGTCCAACCTGTGAACCTGAGATGTTTCTAGAACGAAACCGTAAATGTGCCTGTAATAACTTAATTTTTTTCATAGCTCAGAAAACTATTTTTGTCTCCATCTTTTTTATACAGTATATTAAACAAAAAAGCTAGATAAGATATAAATTTAAAAAATAAAAGTTTTAAAGATGTACATTTTAAGAGATTCTGAACACCCTTGCTCTCAATACTGACTGCCTCTCTGTTAAATTTGCACTGTTATGCCTTGGTTTGATTTGTTCCCACATTGAAGTAGAGTGTTTTAAGTTAACTTCATTTTGTCAGTGTTCTTGTTTTTTAAGAATTTTTGAAATGCTTCAGACTGATTCAGTGAACTTTTTGTAGTGAAAAAGCCATGAAGCCAGTCGACAAGACAGATATCCTCTCTACTGGAGGGGATACACGTCAGCATTCTTGCAAAGGTACAGAGTCCTCAGCTGGGCTTACCAAATTTGCTGTATAATCCACGTACTCTACTCGACTTGCATGTCTTTGGGTTCGAAGCGCTCTGGGGTGCATGTACATACTGCTACTGTGGTCCTACCATTGCGTAAGTGTGAGTCATCTGTCCCACTGTAATACGTTGTGAATCCCTCGTACTGTACTTTCATCGTTGTCCTCTTGCATTGAGATACAACAGCAATGGCATTTTTAAATTATTGTTAAAGATGAACTGGCAATATACAGTGTTTACTCAAAATTTTCTTGTTTAAGGAAAAGCACTACAAAAAGTCCGGAGGGTACCAAACTGAAGCAAAGGATGGTCCCTCAGAGTCTGTATGAGACAATGATGAAGTAGAAATAAAGCCTTTCAAGACGGCAGCCTGTTCCGGGACCTCATGTTTCACATGCCCTCCATCTTCCCCTAAGGGCTCAAGCAATAGTTTTCCATAGCCAGGGGAACGAGGAAAAGGGGAGGTCCTGTAAAGAGGCAACAGCTGCTAACACACCTCACCGGGGGTACACCGTGAGCACCTGGTATGCCACAGCTTCCCTGTTCTCCATAAGAGCGCCCTGGGGTTGATGACAAGGCAACTTCTGGTTGAAAACATGGCGGGCATGGAGGTGTGAGGCAACTGTTACCCACAAGTCAAAATGTGCCTGGCCTCTCTCCCTCTCCCCTCCCTGGGAAAGGGGGAGTGGCCAATCACCAGGACCCGCTTCCCTCCCTGACAGAGAGGTGTCACCTGGCCTGTCAGTGTGTAACAGAGTAGGGGGTTTATAAAGAGGTGATGCTGGTAAAGAGTGAAAGAACTACTTTAGGGCCGAAGCTTCTGGCCTTCATGTTCCATTGACTCAACAGTGCTGTCCTTCTCTAGACTGGCTAACAGAATAAGCTCTATTCCCAGCATTACCACAGTTCTACCTTTAAGCTAAATATTTTCCCCAAAAATGGAAAATACCATCTATTGGTGAGGACGTGGAGATGCTGGAACCCTGGGGTGCTGTTTGTGCAGCCGCTGTGGAGAACAGCATGATGGGTCTTGAGGTGAAACAATTATCTGTGCCCCAGCAGCTGTGGCCCAGAAGAAATGAAATCTGGGACTTGAACTATCTGCGCACTGATAGTCACAGCAGCGCGATCCACAAAGCCAACCGGTGAAAACAACCTGTCAATCAGTGAGTGAGTAAATGAGATGTGGTGTGTACATGCTCCAGAATGTTCAGCCTTAGAAAGCCAGGGAAGTCTGGCACATGCTGCCTACCACATGCACCAATCATGAGGATGCTATGTTAAATGAAATAATCACAATATAATCACAAAAATAACTATTGTATGATTCCACTTCTTGGAAGTACATAAAGTAGTCAAATTCACAGATACAAAAAGTAAAATAATGGTTACCAGGGGTTGGGGAGAGGAAAGAACAGAGAGTTAGTGTTTAGTGGTTATGGTTTCTGATTGGGATGTTCTGGCAACAGATGGTGGTGATGGTTACACAACAATGTGAATGTCCCTAATACCACCAAACTCTACACTTAAAATGATTAAAATGGTGAATGTCAATGTATATTTTACCACAATAACAATGTTTAATGCAAAAAATACTCCACCTGACTACTCTAGACCTAGCTGCAAACAAACTGCCAAGTCAGCAAACCTTTTGTGCCTACCATGTGTCCACAGTAAATGCTGGGAGGTGCATTAGTGTATCTCCAGTTGGAAGCAACCAACCAACAGGAAGAAGGGAAGTTGTTGGCCCTCATAAGTGGAGAAGTGCTAGCATCAAGCACGGTTACAATCCAGAGCCTCCGACAGTGCCATCAGGACTCTGCTCCGCCCCCTGGCTCTGCTCCCTTCTGGGGGCTCGTTTCTCAATCATCTGAGAGTCAGCTACGATGGTCCCCAGCAGCCCCTATCAGTTTATCGACTCATGGATAAAGAAGATCTCTTTCTGGTGGCTCCAGCAAAAGCCCCACGTGTCATAAATCTCATGGGTCTCCTGTAACTCACATGTCACTCCCTGAGCCAGTCGCTGACACGTTTGCCCAGCAGAGGAGAACCAGAGGTTGGCAGAACAGAGGAGAAGTTGCCTGGCAGGCAGCGCAGGTTGTGTACGACTACGGGGTGCCCCAGAGTTAGAAGAGGTCTGGTCATCAGAAAAAACATGCAATCTGGTTGGAGGAGATAAAATTCCCAAGCACTAAAACAAAATGCAAGAACGCCGTGGTATAAATCCTAAGTAGAGTAGGACTTGAGTTGGACCTCAAGAATGAGCAAGATTTCAGTGTAAAGGCAGGGAGAGATGTTGGGTTGGGAGAAGAGTAGGAGCAGAAGGTGAGGTGGTGGCAGTTGTACATCAGAGTGAGACAGTAACAGGCTCTCGGGAGCAGAAGCAGAGCCTGGGGTGAGCAAAGCCCCACCATGCTGGTCCCAGTGCCTTGAAAGCCAGCTTGGAACTTCTCTGATCACCCAATTTTCTAAGAGCTGGACATATGTATTCTTGAATCCATTTGTTGTGGAACTACTCCAGCTCCTGAGAAAGCAAGACAGCAAGTCGGATGAAATCATGTTCTGTACCTCTGCCCAAGTGAATGGCTGGGCAGCTAAGCAGGTAATGCTGGGCTCTGAAAGAGGAGCACGTACATCAGGGCCCAGCCTGCAAGGAGTGTCTGCTGATGTCTTCAGGAGCCGTCCTCAATGTGCCACTTGCTTTTATGTCCTCAAGAGAGAGGCAGAAACCGATTCCTGGAGCCGAGCTAGCAGCGCCCACACACAGGACATGCCCTGCCCACTGGGTGGCAACCAGCACCAGCAGCCCAGAGACCATTCTCATCAAACTGTACTCGACCTGGGCTTTTTTTTTTTTTAATATCTGTGCATTCTGTGATTCTAATTTTTATTTAGTACCTTTGTGTTTTAATGGCTTTCTAAAAAAAGATGTTAATTATTTATTTGAGAGAGAGAGAACAAGCTGGGGGAGGGTCAGGGAGAGCGAGGAGCGGACTCCCCACTGAGCAGGAAGCCTTATGTGGGGCTCAATCCCAGGACCCTGGGTTCATGACCTGAGCTGAAGGCAGACACTCAACCGACTGAGCCCCCCAGATGCCCCTCAGCCTCTTTTTAAAAATTAAACTGGCTAGAATTGAGCATATTTACTTTGTTCAAAAAGTAGCTGAGCAGTACAAGTATTATTTTCTATTTTCTAACTCCCAGATTTTTTTCCTGATTTTTTTATTGTAAAATACACATAACATAAAATTTACCATTTTAACCATTTTAAAGTGTACAATTCCGTGGCATTTAGAGCATTCGCAATGTGGTGCAACCATCAGCATTGTCTAAACCCAGAACATTTTTCAGCTCCCCCAAAAGGAAATTGGCATTTGGCAGTCAGTCCTCCCAGCCCTTGGCACTGGGGATCTGTTTTCAGTCTGTGGATTTATCTATTCCAGATATTTCATATAAATGAAATCACACAATAGGTGGCCCTTTCTGTCTGGCTTCTTTCCCTTAGCATAGTGTTTTTGAGGTTCAGCCATACTGTAGCATGCATCAGTGCTTTGTCCTTTTATAGTTGGACACTCTTCCATTATATGGATATACTTACATGTTGTTTATTCATTCATCAGTTGATGGTAATGTGTCTACTTTTTTTTTAAAAGATTTTATTTATTTATTCATGAGAGAGACACACAGAGAGTCAGAGACACAGGCAGAGGGAGAAGCAGGCTCCATGCAGGGAGCCTGATGCAGGACTCAATCCCAGGACCCTGGTGTCACGACCTGAGCCAAAGGCAGACAACCACTGAGCCACCCAGGCATCCCCCAGTGTGTCTGTTTTTAAAACAAAAGGACATGCTTTGGTTATTTTAGGCAACCTTAAGCATTCCCCAATTGCCAAAAGGAGGCAATTTGTGGATAATTAAGACACTCACCAATCAATATATGTGACTGAGGCACTTTGGTGTCTTTAACTTTTAGGCATAGTTGTTTCATGAGGCCACCAGTACGTCTTCTGCTCACCTTGCTTTTCTTTGGTTTGCATCTAGCCCTTTCCACATCTTTCTTTGAATGCAATGTGCGCTGGAACCAGTGTAGCAAGATATCAGGCTGAGTCATAAGCGAGTTGGCTGTTTGAATGGATCTGATGACCCTGGGTCTGTAATACACCCTGGGTCACTAGAATCATTATGGCACCTGGAGTGGAAAAATCTGGATTTGAATTCTGCTTTAAACACTCAAAGTAGGGATCCCTGGGTGGCGCAGCGGTTTAGCGCCTGCCTTTGGCCCAGGGCGCGATCCTGGAGACCTGGGATCGAATCCCACGTCGGGCTTCCGGTGCATGGAGCCTGCTTCTCCCTCTGCCTGTGTCTCTGCCTCTCTCTCTCTCCCTCTCTCTGTGACTATCATAAGTAAATAAAAAAAATTTAAAAAAAATTAAAAACTCAAAGTAGAGCAACCTTGGGCCAGCTCTTGAAGACTCCTTTGAAAAACAGCAACAGTAATACCTACTTCCCGGGCTTGTGAGGATCAAGGTTTATTGTGTGTAAGATACTCTGCTAGGGGTTAGGAACCTCAGACATGATCAGAAAAGACAAGCTATGGATTTTGCAGAGCTGTGTCCTAGTGACAAGGACCGGGAGCACACAGGTGGAAGTGTGGTAGAGAGGAACTGAAAGGCGTCCCTGGGGAGACACCGTTTGAGCCAAGGCCTGAGCAAGGAGCAGCTGTGGGGCTGCCAGCCAGGCAGGGGGAATAGCTGGTGCGAAGCTAGGATGAGGAGTGCGCATGAGCCCAGTGTGTTTCCGGAAGCGGAAGAAGGCCATTGTGGCCTGGGCAAGAGGGAGAGACAGGGGCTTGGGAGAGGCCCCGTGGCCCACAGGAAAGGGTTTGGATTTTCGGGTAGGTGTGGGAAAAAAATCGACTGGGAGAATTTAAAGCAGGGGAATTACTTGTTAGAAGATTACAGTGATGTAAGGATAAGAACAGGCCAGGATTGGAAGGCTTCCTGGCCAACGACAGCTGTGTTGACCCAGAGAAGCCATGATGGTGGCTTGGGCAGTTTTTGTGCTCCTGTTCTTATAAGCCATGCCACCACCAGGATTGTCATTTGCTGCTCGTCAAGAACCAGGCTTTAGAATCTGCTGCTGAGGATTCTGCAGGCCCCACCGCCTATCTCCAGAATCTACCCCAGTTGTTCAGATTAAAGCTGAAGGAAGCCCCTATTCTGTGGCCTGGGCCTCTCAGGCGGGGCCAACAGTCCTGCCCATGGCCTTGGGCCCAAAAGTACTGGTCTTCCTTCTTAACTGCTGTCCCTTCAGGGCCATAAAATCACACAGCAAGGCTTGTATTCCCGTGTTGTTGCATTTTGTTTTGTTTTTAGGCTCTGATCCTTCACAAGGAAGTTGCGCTTCTGAGCTCTTATCCATCATTTGTAATTTAATACAAGTGGCTTGTCTCTGTAGGGGGACAGCTGAGGACTCCAGGCACAGGGATGCTCGGGGAGGGCTGGGGCCAGGCAGTGGTAAGGGCTGAACAACCTAATCTAAAGGAATGGGATCAGAACACAAAAGCGAGCCAATGCAGTTTCTCCTAGGCCAAATTCCGTCCATTAGATTGAAAGAACCCACCCCATTCCAATGACAGAAGCTTCTGTAACCTCCCAATGAGATAGTAAACTTCAACACAGCTCCAGCACTCCAAACCTCATAATCCCAACAGTCTGCCTAGAGCAATTCATCATTCGTCAACCCACGGCCTGCAGTGGCCCCCTCTAAATTCACTTTTAACCGATTAAAATAAAAACGAAGCCCTGAAGCTACTCTGATGAAATAGGCACACCTAAGAATAGCGGGTGGAATTCTAAATCCCAAATTTCTGGAGTGTGATTAAGCAATTATCTATAAAACTGTTTATACTTCTTGAATCATTTCACCTAGGGGAATTTACCCCCAAATAACCCCAATGAAACCAATGTAATTTGTAAAGCAGATTTCATGGCAGCACAAATTATACAGTGAAATCTGGAAACAGACTAATAAGTTACAGTCCATCAACAGGTTTGAATACTGTGCTCGTTCATTTAAAAAACAGTCTTAATGACCAGGGATTGGGCTAGGCCTGTTGGAATACAAACATAAATGTGGCAGTCAGCTCCCAAGAGGCTCATGACCAGGTCAAGGGTGTCCAATTTCCTTGGTTCAAATCCTGCTCCATTATTTTCTAACCAGACACCCTCAAGAAAGTTACCCATGCCCTCTGATCCTGTTTCCTCCTATGAAAATTAAAAATATACATATAGTAGTAATCACCTAATAGTTACATTATGAAGATAATGCTTATGAAGCACCTAGAAGAGTGCCTGGCTCTAGGTTTTGTTAAATAAAATGATTAAATAATGTCACAATACCCTATAATGTAATAAGTATCATAATAGTATATGTAAGTATAGACTGAGCGTATAAAAGGGATTAGTTCTGCCTGGAGCGTTGGACTAGGGGGACCACAGACTAATCTGTTTCGTAAGAGTCTTCAAGGATGCATAAGGTTTCTCCAGGTGGACATAGCGAGGAAAAGGAGAGAGTGAGAAGAACTTTAGGAAGTACTGTCAGAGTTATCCATGTAATACTCCTTTCGGATTTTCCAGGATATATTCAAAATTATTTTCAATGACTTTGTTATATTGAACTGGTATTTTTATCTAATATGACACTGGGCTAAACTTTATTGGAAAGGAAACCAAAGGGAGAAAAGTTGTTCATCCATCCTGACCCTCAGGACACTGCCATCCATCCCAATATAGTCTTTTAAGAATAAGGACTGCCCTAGCAGAAATGCCAGTTACTCCTTCCTACCATCTTCTATGGCACTTTGTAGAAGGAGCCACTTTTCCCCTTTTTCACTAGAAGGCTCAGTCATGACATTCCTAGTGGTGCCACCATCCTCATCTACTGTCTTATCATGGGTTCATGCCTGTTGACCTGCGAGTTAGACTCTGGACAGTGCCAGTGTTCTCAAGGGAGCACTAATAAAAAAGGAGCTAGGTGTGAATGTGGTTGTGTTAGTTATTAGAGCTCTTCATGAATATTCCATGTACTCCTGAGCATATAATAAAATCACTCTTCCGACCCCCTTTGAAGTTGTATGTGGCTCTCTGCCAATGAATTGCGAATAAAAAGCCATAGGTGTCACTTCCTGCTGGAAGTTGTTTGGTTTTTTTTTTAAGATTTTATTTATTTATTCATGAGAGACACACATACACACACACACAGAGAGAGAGAGAGAGAGAGAGAGAGAGGCAGAAACACAGGCAGAGGGAGAAGCAGGCTCCATGCAGGGAGCCCGATGTGAGCCTCAATCCCGGGTCTCCAGGATCACGCCTTGAGCTGAAGGCAGACATTCAACCCTAAGCCACCTAGGCTGCCCCTGCTGGAAGTTTAAAGAGCTAGTACACCACTTATCTTGTGCCTTGGCAGTTGTGGGAGCATATGTCCCTCTGGCTGGGCCCCTGAGTGACTGTCATACACAGGCCAACTTTAAATATGCAGCATGAGGGACAAATATGTCCTTGTTGTGTTAAGCCACTGAGATTTGGGGATTGTTCATTAATGCAGCATACGTTAGCCCATCCTGACAGAAATAATGGTCCAAAAAATACAAATATGTGTATGAATGATATGAGGAAATCCAAACAGCTCAAATTTTCACATAACGTAGAGAAGTGCTACTTCATGCTAACAAAGTCATAAGAGAACTTAAAGTTATGTAAACAGTTATTATTTTTCTTATTGAATTCTTCGAATTCAGAATTAAAAAAAAAAATCCAGTTCCTTTAGCCAAGAGGGCAGATGAAGGCAGACCTGTGCTTATTATGGAACTGATTGACTACATGTATGAAGCAGGACTGGACAGGTCAAAGATTCCAGCGATGCTGCTCCCTGCTCCTTGCTTCTTCCTAGTTTCACTTGCTGTTGGAGAAATATGGCTTGAGCTCCTCCCTTGTGCCAGCCAGCTGAGACAAAGGTGAGTAGTGACTGCCCCAGGGAATTACAAGTAATGATTGGAAGAGACCTTAAGAGCAAACTGACCAAGGTGATGTGTTAAGTAATGGAAGAACGCAACCATTTTCTGGGGGTGCTTTCCCTGCAACTTAGCACAGCAGTCTCTACTGGACTACGTTTGAGAATCATCCAAGTAGCATAAGGCCCTTCCCCTGGCCACATAAATCAGACTCCCGTGGGTGTGGCCATCAGTATATTTTAAATGTCTCCCTGGTGGTCCTCTGCAGCCAGGACCAAGAACCACCAGTAGAAAATTTCTTAACCTAGTGGTTTCCAAACATCACTGGACACTGGAATCACCTGGGCTTAAAAAATAAAAGAAAATAATAAACATAAAATAAAATAAAAGCCTGTCTCTTAACCCAGACTTTTGATGTATACTTGCTCTAGGGTGAGACCTGGGTGTCAGAAGTTTTAAAGAATTGATCCCCATCCAAATTAATTCTGTTTTATGCCACTTCTGACACTGGCTGTGGTCATGGTCCTTACCATCTCTGGAGTTCAGTTTTTCCATTCCATACGATGGGAATAACCTCATTAGGTGCTGTGGAGACTGAAACAGTGGGTCAGCGCTGTGTCTGTCCTCCAAGAACTGCTCCAGAAACACAAGGGAATATCATCTCATTTCATTCCCTCAATTATCCTGTAAATCAGGCTGTTGCCCTAATCTCATAGCTAAAGGAACAGGATCAGAAAAGTCATTGATTGCTTCAAGGTTACACGGTAATAATTGGCAAAGCAAGACTCATCCCGAGGCTTTACCGTACAGATGCTTGCAGCTGCCTCAGACCCACTCCATTCCCCACCCTGCCCTGGTGACCACGCGGGGCCAGGTCACCTTATTGAAGTGACCCTGCTATGGAACACATTTAGATTGCCCAGTGGACCTGGGCCCAAATCAGATCAACTGCTTTTGCCCTGGAGCTTGAGACCAAGTCATGTCTTCAATTTCATTGAGTTCATCTCTTTCAAGATTGTAACATTAGCCTCAGTTGACCAATGTGACCAGAATCCTTTTCTCAGTGTGATCACAACTGTTTCTTGTATTAACATGGTGCCCTTCCTAAAGGGGTCATGGCCTGTTAAACCCTCACATAACTCCTTACACAGAAGGATGAACTCAGGTACCGGGAAAACATTATTTACATTTGCTTCATGGATTCCGGAGAAGGCAGGGAAATTGCTCAAGGCACTTCTACATTTCCGAATGTAATCCTTTGAAGGGAAAGTATAGAAGCACAGAACTAGATGAGGCTCCTGGCAGCCTCGTATGTAACCACAGGTTTACTTTGTTTACTTAAAATATGTGTTCAACACTAGGGAGGGGCCAGTGCCCTGCTCCACGTGCCCTCCCACCCCACACCTGCCATGTGAGCAAGAGCCAAAACCATGACTTCGGTGGGAGCAGCACCAGGGTTGGCTGGGACAGGCCTGGAAGGAGGAGACAGGGGTATTTAGCCTACCTCTTCTCATCTCTATTATCCCCTCACCCCTTTATTTAATAGGAACAATTAACTTTTCACTGCCATGGAGCATGAAAACAGTTTCAAACATTTTCCGAGTCCCCATTCAACTAGCCCCCAAGGTCACTCCTCTACAGGAATTCTGGAGCAGCCACAGCTTTGCTAAGTCAGACTTTACTCCTAGGGGTTATGGGGTTGCAGGGTTGTAGGGTCACTTGTGCTGGCAATTTTGAGAAAGCAGAGAGGATTTCTGGGTATGAAAAGCCACCTTTCCCTCGGCCACAAAAGAGGGTCTCTCCAGTCACTTCTTGCCTTGTTGGCTACACCTCCATCCTGAAGGCCCTTCCCAGGCCATACTGGTTAAAGCAAAACCCCAAAATAGCAAGGCAGGAACATCTTCCCCTGAGAACACTGTCCTGAGAGGTCAAGCTCAAATTGAACTTATATTGAATTGAACAAATTGAATTCTAGGAGCCACTAAAGATCCTGTCTAAATTTACCCTGACCCACTTTGGGGAGGTGCCAGAACCAAGCAGACTTTTTCTTTTTCTTTTTTTTTTAAGTGAAATTTGGGACACTATACTCAAGGCACTGATGTCCCATAAAGCAGCCAGTGGCCGCTGCGGAGGTCAGATCCAGCATTAACTGGCCACCCAGGGGCCCAGCTGGACAGTGGGCGGCTTCCACCACCACTGGGCCAGGCCTGGGTCTGCACTGAGCACGGCGGGGCTGGGGGGCAGGATGGGGACTGCTCGGGAAGTGCCAGGAGCCCAGCTGCCTGGTGGCCTAGCAACACCTCGCACACATCACTCAGAAGCATTGGTACCCGCATCTGGTGAGCACATGACTAGCATTTCAACCAAACAGGTCGAAATGGTAAAATGGGCTTGAAGTCACTGCTCCAAGTAAGTGGATGGGGCATGTGCTTTGGAGGCCAGGCACCTACATCCTCTTCTGCCTTTAGATCTGCTTTCTCCTGGGCAGGAGCACTCCCGTGGGCAGCACACTCCCAGCATATGGCTGTGCACTTGCCAAAGAAGGGGGTCTGTACTTCCAGCTTTCTGCCCCCTCATTTTGCTCTCCCACTTGAATAATACGAAAGCCCAAGGGATCTATTCCTGGCCTCCTTGGAACCCTGAATTAAGGCAATGTGGCTTTGCAGGTGCACTCGGTTGTGAGCCCATGAAGGTAGGGGTTCTCTTCCATGTAACTTCACAGTGCCCTGCACAAATTAGCAGGTCCTCAAGAAGTGCTTTGTTGGCAAGAAGTTTGGAAAGACTTCAAACATGTGGAGGTTAAGGACCATCTTGATGAAAGGGTCAACCAGGAAATTAAGAATTAAAAAGACTCATGGAAACTAATGAGAATGAAGATACAACCGTTCAAAATCTTTGGGGTGCAGCAAAAGCAGTCCTGAGGGGGAAATATATCGCAATACAAGCATCCATTCAAAAACTGGAAAGAACTCAAATACAAAAGCTAACCTTACACCTAAAGGAGCTAGAGAAAAAAAAAACAAATAGATCCTACACCCAGCAGAAGAAGAGAGTTAATAAAGATTCGAGCAGAACTCAACGAAATCGAGACCAGAAGAACTGTGGAACAGATCAACAAAACCAGGAGTTGGTTCTTTGAAAGAATTAATAAAATAGATAAACCATTAGCCAGCCTTATTAAAAAGAAGAGAGAGAAGACTCAAATTAATAAAATCATGAATGAGAAAGGAGAGATCACTACCAACACCAAGGAAATACAAACGATCTTAAAAACATATTATGAACAGCTCTACACCAATAAATTAGGCAATCTAGAAGAAATGGACGCATTCCTGGAAAGCCACAAACTACCAAAACTGGAACTGGAAGAAATAGAAAACCTGAACAAGCCAATAACCAGGGAGGAAATAGAAGCAGTCATCAAAAACCTCCCAAGACACAAAAGTCCAGGGCCAGATGGCTTCCCAGGGGAATTCTATCAAACGTTGAAAGAAGAAACTGTACCTATTCTACTAAAGCTGTTTGGAAAGATAGAAAGGGATGGAATACTTCCAAATTCGTTCTATGAGGCCAGCATCACCTTAATTCCAAAACCAGACAAAGACCCCACCAAAAAGGAGAATTACAGACCAATATCCCTGATTAACATGGATGCAAAAATTCTCAACAAGATACTAGCCAATAGGATCCAACAGTACATTAAGAAAAGTATTCACCATGACCAAGTGGGATTTATCCCCGGGACACAAGGCTGATTCAACACTCGTAAAAAATCAATGTGATTCATCATATCAGCAAGAGAAAAACCAAGAACCATATGATCCTCTCAATAGTTGCAGAGAAAGCATTTGACAAAACACAGCATCCATTCCTGATCAAAACTCTTCAGAGTGTAGGGATAGAGGGAACATTCCTTGACATCTTAAAAGCCATCTACGAAAAGTCCACAGCAAATAGCATTCTCAATGGGGAAGCACTGGGAGCCTTTCCCCTAAGATCAGGAACAAGACAGGGATGTCCACTCTCACCACTGCTATTCAACATAGCACTGGAAGTCCTAGCCTCAGCAATCAGACAACAAAAAGACATTAAAGACATTCAAATTGGCAAAGAAGAAGTCAAACTCTCCCTCTTCACCGATGACATGATACTGTACATAGAAAACCCAAAAGACTCCACCGTAAGATTGCTAGAACTCATACAGCAATTTGGCAGTGTGGCAGGATACAAAATCAGTGCCCAGAAGTCAGTGACATTTCTATACACTAACAATGAGACTGAAGAAAGAGAAATTAAGGAGTCAATCCCATTTACAATTGCACCCAAAAGCATAAGATACCTAGGAATAAACCTAACCAAAGAGGTGAAGGATCTATACCCTAAAAACTATAGAACACTTCTGAAAGAAATTGAAGAAGACACA
This sequence comes from Vulpes lagopus, assembly GCF_018345385.1. Lineage (NCBI taxonomy): Eukaryota > Metazoa > Chordata > Mammalia > Carnivora > Canidae > Vulpes > Vulpes lagopus. Next base: position 110,992,622 of record NC_054824.1, on the reverse strand, counting down.
AAGAGATGGAAAAATCTTCCATGCTCATGGATTGGCAGAATTAATATTGTGAAAATGTCAATGAAAATGTCAGGGCAATTTACACGTTTAATGCAATCCCTATCAAAATACCATGGACTTTCTTCAGAGAGTTAGAACAAATTATTTTAAGATTTGTGTGGAACCAGAAAAGACCCCGAATAGCCAGGGGAATATTAAAAAAGAAAACCATAGCTGGGGGCATCACAATGCCAGATTGCAGGTTGTACTACAAAGCTGTGGTCATCAAGACAGTGTGGTACTGGCACAAAAACAGACACATAGATCAATGGAACAGAATAGAGAACCCAGAAGTGGACCCTCAACTTTATGGTCAACTAATATTCGACAAAGCAGGAAAGATTATCTACTGGAAAAAAAGACAGTCTCTTCAATAAATGGTGCTGGGAAAATTGGACATCCACATACAGAAGAATGAAACTAGACCATTCTCTTACACCAGACACAAAGATAGACTCAAAATGGATGAAAGATCTAAATGTGAGACAAGATTCCATCAAAATCCTAGAGGAGAACACAGGCAACACCCTTTTTGAACTCAGCCACAGTAACTTCTTGCAAGATACATGCATGAAGGCAAAAGAAACAAAAGCAAAAATGAACTATTGGGACTTCATCAAGATAAGAAGCTTTTACACAACAAAGGATACAGTCAACAAAACTAAAAGACAACCTACAGAATGGGAGAAGATATTTGCAAATGACATATCAGATAAAGGGCTAGTTTCCAAGATCTATAAAGAACTTATTAAGCTCAACACCAAAGAAACAAACAATCCAATCATGAAATGGGCAAAAGACATGAAGAGAAATCTCACAGAGGAAGACATGGACATGGCCAACACGCACATGAGAAAATGCTCTGCATCACTTGCCATCAGGGAAATACAAATCAAAACCACAATGAGATACCACCTCACACCAGTGAGAATGGGGAAAATTAACAAGGCAGGAAACCACAAATGTTGGAGAAGATGCGGAGAAAGGGGAACCCTCTTACACTGTTGGTGGGAATGTGAACTGGTGCAGCCACTCTGGAAAACTGTGTGGAGGTTCCTCAAAGAGTTAAAAATAGACCTGCCCTACGACCCAGCAATTGCACTGTTGGGGATTTACCCCAAAGATTCAGATGCAATGAAACGCCGGGACACCTGCACCCCGATGTTTCTAGCAGCAATGTCCACAATAGCCAAACTGTGGAAGGAGCCTCGGTGTCCATCGAGAGATGAATGGATAAAGAAGCTGTGGTCTATGTATACAATGGAATATTCCTCAGCCATTAGAAACGACAAATACCCACCATTTGCTTCAACGTGGATGGAACTGGAGGGTATTATGCTGAGTGAAGTAAGTCAATCGGAGAAGGACAGTGTATGTTCTCGTTCATTTGGGGAATATAAATAATAGTGAAAGGGAATAGAGGGGAAGGGAGAAGAAATGTGTGGGAAATATCAGAAAGGGAGACAGAACATGGAAGACTCCTAACTCTGGGAAAGGAACTAGGGGTGGTGGAAGGGGAGGAGGGCGGGGGTGGGGGTGACTGGGTGACGGGCACTGAGGGGGTCACTTGACGGGATGAGCACTGGGTGTAATTCTGTATGTTGGCAAATTGAACACCAATAAAAAATAAATTTATTATTTTAAAAAAGTGCTTTGTTGGTTTCAATACTCTTGTTTCTAATTTGGGGGGGGGTGGGAGGACATTTAAGGAATAATAAATTTTTAATAAATATAAATAAATGCCTTAACATTTAAGGAATATAGCCTAACCCAAGAAACCTGAAAGATGCCCTGCCTGGCAGAACCCCCCACGGCACCATAATAAGCACACTGTGATGCTAATAGCTATGATTTGCAGACAGAGCCATGGCTTCACAGAGTGCTTTCATACACATCATTCATTTAATACATTTATGATTTGGGGACCTGAATGTAGTGCCTGTCTCCCATTAGTCATTCTTCCTCAGTCCTTTCTACAACTTTCAGTCATTCAAGTCCTCTGGCGCTTGGCCCTTCCCCACTCCCAGGGCACCTCTCAGAGGCCCCTTCCCACTATGGGCCAAGCAGATCCTGAGCTATTTCATGGGAAGAAGACAAAGGGTGACTGGAGCAGGGAGCTGTCGGAAATCTCCCGTCTCCCTTTGCCTCCAGTAAACTGGCCAGTTTGTGTTCCTCCTCCACCTAAGCCCCACAATCACAGGCTGGGCCTAATACATGCAAGAATTATAATTAATAACTAACATGGTAACAATCATTTATTCAGCACTCAGCCACGTACCAGATATTATCCTATTTACTACAATAATCCTAAGCATCTTATAGATGAGGAAACTGCGTCTCAGAGAGGTTAGGTTGTTTATAGGCAATAATTGTGGAAACAGCTGCTCAGATCCTGAATCATCTGACCCAAAGCCCGTGCTCACACCCAGCAGCCAACAGGTGCTCCTCTGCACCATTTATCCCCTGTCCCAGCTCAGTGCAGAAAGCTTCCAGTAGCATTTCTAAATATCTGCAGAAACACATCATTAGTGATGTTTCCTCCCATGTACCATTTGGGGGCCATCTGTGAAGTGCAGCGGTAAGGTTCTGTGTCCATTTGCCCATTCGCTCAACAAACACATAGCGAGTGCCCACCCGTACAGGCTACTCTGCTAGACTCTGGATGAGAGTCAAATAAAGCTGATTCCTGCCTCCAGAGAAGGAGGCACATGCACAAGCACATACATTCAGGACAGCATGTTAGGACAAGATTAAGCTCAAGGGCCTTAAGGCCCAAGGGACAGTATGGCTCCTCTGCTGGTGGCTCAGCAATGGTATCACAGAGATGAGAAGCTCAATCCTTTGCGATCACCTGCAAATAAAACTGGTTAAGCCCCACAGGTGGTTTATGAGGAGTCAGGACCCAGAGACCTTGTAAAAAGACCCCCAGTCTTAGTCCTGAAAAGACAAGTCCCACTCCAGTGCTTTCAACAGTGGTGTCTTTCGTTCAGTCACTCAGCAAACACCTGATCTCTACCAAGTGCTTGGCTCTCCACTGGGGCTGGCCACGTGGTAGGAGACGGAACAGACTGGGTTCCTGCCCGCAAGTTACTGACAGCTTTGCCACCAGACCTATCACAGAGAAAAACTGCCCAGCCAAGCATTTGCTACAGTATCAACACATATTGAGATGCATTGTGGTGCCATTTGAAAATGTTGGCAAACACACAGTTGCAAACAAAGCTGGTTTCAACCCGAGCTGAGCCGTTGCACCAGACACCAAGGGTGATTGAGGACAGAGGCACACCAGTGTCTGAGGTGGCCTGAGGCCAAGAGCATTCGTGTGCAGACTTTTGTCGAGTACTGTGCTTCTGTAAGAAGACATTTTGTCAAAAATAGGTGACCCACGTGAATAAGCCATTTCTCAAAATCTTCCAGGAAATATACACAAATTATTTCCTTCCTCCCCTAATCACTGCTCTCCAATGTCTGTTGTTGTCTTAATTGTGCAGGTCATGCCATCATGAAGCATTTACAGACACAAGGTAACAAATGAGCAGGGCTTAGACTAGGGTGTGCTTCAAATCCCGATCAGGTTTTAGGCTACTGTTGGGCTCTGATAACTAGATGCCTATCTGCCGGCCAAACCAGATGACACAGAGATGCCCTAGGCCTCCGCCCTAATTCTTGGTTTTACTCCTTTATTATTATCATCAGTTTCTTCCTGTTTGTTCAGTCATCCCCTGTCCACCCACCCAGCCAGCCATCCATCTGTCCATCCTTCATTTACTTCATGTTCTCGTTCATGCTGAGGCACTGGTTATTCAGAGATCCTCAGTACATTCTCTCAGCTCAGAAGAAGGGATGGTTTTGTAGGAAAAGGAAGGGAAAAATGGTAGTGGGACACTGTATGAGTAACAAAAGACCATCAGTGGAATTTGTCAAAAGATGTTTTCATGAAAGCCCTAATAATAGATCCATGGCTCCCACAAGGAAAAGCCACCTGATAACCTTCACCAGGGCATTAACAGTTATCCCCCACCTAAGATGCACCTAAGGATCATGTCACCCCAAAGCCACAATTCCCCCCTAAGTGGGCCAGCCCATCTCTCAGGGAACTGTAGCTCCAGGCCAACTGGCTACCCTACACTAAGCAGCCAGGGCAAAACTTTCTCCCCCTTCCAGAGCATCTCCTATTATGGGCTGTACACCAGGATCTCATGGGGCAAGGAGCTATTTCGTACCACTTGCTCTTTCTCATACACGTGAAGGGCAAGAGAGAGAGAGAGAGCTGTGAATACAGATCACGTGGGCCTTATGTGCCCTTCTGTTAGTCACAACACAATTCTACATGGACCACAAGGCCAACCATAATCCAACCTTCCTTCCAACATCTGATCACATGCCATTCCTACATTACTCCAGGAACAGGATCATCTTACAGATCTTAAGATGAGTGTAAGTTAATTCATCTTACAGGGCCTGTGGATAGTCTTTCCTTTCAATAAATCCAGTCAGCTGAGTTATTATTATGTGATTATGTTTCCACTGTAAGGCCTAATTACATATTCATATGGTAGTCAAGATTCGTTTACTCGGTCAATCAACAAAAATATTCATTAAGTATCTACTGAATTCCAGTCTTGGTTGCAGGGATATGGAGATGAGTCAGTAGAGACTTGTGTCAAGGAACTCCTGAGTCCAGCACAAGAGAAAGGCGTAATTCCACTTCACTATAGGCAGTATCCGTGTAGGATACTGCAGTACTAAGCACACAGAGGCTGGGCCCCATTCTACCCTGTGAGTAGCAGATGCAAACAAAGGTGAACCCCACAATGACATTGTTTCAGTTTATCCGCTTTGAGGATGAGACTCTTGACTCAGACGGGGCCCTTCCAATTCAAATTTTCCTTGTAAAATCTATCTAGCTAGGTTCTTGAATTCAGAGTTCCACGAGGATAGCAAAAGGATTTATAGCGACTGACTGAACTCACACCTACGTTAGGAAATACTCCAACACAGCATCCAGATTAGAATCACAAACACAGGCTGCGGATCACAGCTTCCTTCTTATTAAGGAGGTGGTGGTTCCTCCTAACCTGCGAGCCGGGGATGGGGCCCAGTCCCACCTCATTCTCTGCAATGTTTCCCTGTCTGGGCTACAGTTCACAGAAGCCTGAGACTTCTGCTGAGGCAACAGCTATAAAAGGACCATCTGTATCCATAGGGTCTCCTTGAACAGGCATGCATCCTTCCGTGGGCTCTGCTCAATGCCACCTACAAAGCAGCACACAGCCCGGAGTTGTGCTCAGTGCCATCGGCCCCTCTGCAGGATCAGTGGTCTTGGTAAAATTGTTGTCCCCCCTGGGCTTCAGCCATAGCTGTGAGAGAAGCAGGCTTTCCTCCAGAATCAGATCTACAAACAGAGCCTTCATTGCACGGCCAGGAGGACAGTGGATCGATTTCTTTTTGGATAGTGAAGGAAATAAATATTAGAGAATCTGGAGTAAAGAGGACTGTGGTCTTGATGAGGTTGAGATAGAAACATAATGACAAAAAGAGAGCTACAAACTTGAGCATTGGGATTGGCTACGAGGGACAGAAAACCAAGAATACCATAAACAAGACTAGTTTAGCCCATGGAAACAGGCAAATGCAGAGCCCACATCCAAAATCATAAGGAAGCAAGTTGCTCTGTCACCCTCAACCTCAATGATAGCTTCTAACTCATGGCCCAGTATGGCCACTCATACCCCAGTTATCACAGCCTTATTCCACCCAATGCAAGGGAAGGAGTAAAGAATGAATTGCCCCCTTCCTATTAGGACAGTTTTCAAGAATTGCATTTATAGCTTCTGTTTACATCCCGTCAAACTAGTACTACTGAGTAACATCACCACACCTTGTTGGAAGGGAGACTAGAAAACGCAGGCTTCATTCTGAACAGTGACAATTAAAGGCTTTGTCGCAGTCTCTGCAGATGGCCTGAGCAAAACATTGAAGCTTCTGATCTCAGAGACAGAACACTTCCAGGCGATAACACAATGAAGACTATGACCCCAGGAACAATGCGTTTGAAAAGCAGTCAAAGTGAAGGTCACTGACATATTGAAGAGAAGCTTATCTGTTGGATGGATCGTCAACAATGTAGAAGGGCTGGATGAAGGAGTCAAGGTGGTGAGGACGATTCTGAGTCCTCTGCTGAAGACAGACCATGCAGCCACGTGGACCACTGGCTTCAGTTTATTCTTTAATTATTTCCTCTAATTATCTCACTAGATGTACATGCACCTTAAGGACTCAGGGACCTTTTTTGCTGGCTCCCTCTTGATTTCCTGACATACTGGAGACATTGAACCCAATAAAAAACAGGAGTTGAGTGAATAAACCCCAAACATGCAATATCCAAATACAAAGCCTTCCCACAAAGCCCTCCCTGACTCAGCATTAGAAAAACGATAAATACTCTTTCCGTTTTGGAGCAGCATCTTGGCAAACTGCCCAGCTTAAGGGGCAACTCATTTATTCTTTGATGATTGAAAATAGTCTGGGGAAAAATACATGAAACAAGACTAGAATAAGGATGCTTTATGTTTGTTGTGTTGCTATGATAGATTGAAAATAGGCCTAAGAGTTCCAGTACTGCATCTGACGCCAAAATAGCCTCACTTCCTCTATTTTTTACTAAATGATAGCAAGTGTCGCTGATTTGGAAAGAGAAAGACAGAACAACTTTCTCCATCCTATAAAGATGAAAAGCAAACCTCCTGGCTTCCATCTGAACCAGGTACTTAAAAGGCAAGCATCAGAGCAACTTGGAGGTACACGGGGACCCGGCTCCATGTCTGGCCGCCCCACTGACTCCAAAGGCTGCCCCTTGGGTGGTGCTCTGGGCAGGGGCCTTGTTCTGACTGGCATCTGTCTTCCTCCAGCTGGGCACCTCTGTCTCCTGTCACCATGCGACTTTTGTCAGCTCAGTGCTGGGGTTAGAAAGACCAACAGATGAGGTATGGCCAACTGAGATGGATTAGAATGCACTGGAGGCCTCATGCAAATCTGAACACAGATTCCAGAGCGAGCCAGTGAAGTCTGGGTCCAATCCGAGAGTAATGCAGAGGCTGAGAACAAGTCTTTCGATGTTTATCTGGTGCTAAAGATTACCTAAGCGGGCTTCTCCCTTGATATCCTTGATTCAGAAGCCCCTGACCTCTCCTTTTGATTTTTTTAATGTGAGAACTGTACATGGATATATCAAGCTAATATCAGTTAATGGGAAAGAAAATTTTTTAAATCACCCCATGTTTACACCCCAAATTGTTTCCTTTTTGAACAAAATTACAGAGACTAACAAAGAATAGCAGAACAATACTCATTTATCCCCTATTCAAAATCAATAGTTAACATTTGCTAACATTTATATATTATGTAAATTACATTGAATCATTGCTCCTAGGGGAAATACGGTGAGGTTCCTGAGAGCATGTGGTGTGTGCATCCAGAAACAGGACACAGTGTGGTAGGATTTATACTTTTTTTTTTTTCACATAAATGATATCATACAGTTTCAGTGTTCTGAAACTTGCCTTACCCACTTCGTTGTATATTTTTATAGGATCTATTTATATAGATTCATATATAAATAGATTCTTCTATATTCATATAGATTCTATTTATATCAGATTCATTCATTGAAACCTCAGTAACTCTGGACTCAGTAAGTAGATATCAGCCATCAAGGGTTTTTAGGTACTTCTAATAACAAATTATTATTCATCTTGCTCCAGAAGAGTTGTTTGAAAACAAATCTGGCCATACTATTCTTTTGTGAAAAACTCTCTTGAGTATATGACATAATCAAAACTCCTGAGGGGCGCCTGGGTGGCTCAGTCAGTTGAGCATCTGCCTTTGACTCAGGTCATGATCCCTGGGCCCCGGGATTGAGCCCCATGTTGGCTCCCTGCTCAGCGGAGCGCCTGCTTCTCCCTCTTCCTCTCCCTGCTTGTGTTCTGTGTGTGTGTGTGTGTGTGTGTCAAACAAAATCTTTAAAAAGTTTTTTTAAATCTTTAAAAAAAAAACAAAAAAATCCTGAGACATCAAGATCATCTTGGATCTGACCCCAGGATTGTTTCTCTGATTTCATCCTCCATCACTCACCCCATACAATCAATGTTGTCATACACATCATTTTCACATCTTTGGCCCTTGCAGATACTAATAGCTTTGCCAGGTGGGTTATTGCGTTCTTTCTTTAGCTGGAAAACTCCTAGACAGCCTTCAAAACCCAACTCAGGGTGTCTGGGTGGCTCAGTGGTTGAGCATCTGCCTTTGGCTCAGGGCATGATCCCGGGGTCCTGGGATCGAGTCCTGCATCGGGCTCCCTGCAGGGGGCCTGCTTCTCCTTCTGCCTGTGTCTCTGTCTCTCTCTCTCTCTCTCTCTCTGTGTCTCTCATGAATAAATACATATAAAAAAAAAAACTCAAACATCATCTCCAGTGGCAGATGTACTGTGAAGCCAATGAGATTTAAGCTTCAGGACTTGTTCTCACGGGCCCCTACTAAGACCACGGGAGGGGTTCTAGCAATGTGGTCACATGGACATTTCTTGTTTTGGTAAAAGGATAGAAATAAGATATTTTGGTTAAAGGGCCATCCAAACTGACTGACCTTCAGACCCCTCCAAGCCTGAGACCCCTCCCCATCTACCCCAGATCACCACACTTGTTAAGCTTACCATGAGCATCCTAAAGGGAAGTCCTCTGGGGCTATATAGCACTTTCGCCTTCTAATACTTCATATCACCTATGATTTGACAAGATGTAGGAGGATTTCTGTGCATATGCCTATCTCAACAGCAGGTATTCAACAAACATTTGTTAAGCGGATATTAGTGAGGAAAATATAAACAGAGCTTTCTGTAATTATTTGCCAATTGCTCCAGACCCCGGTGCCACATTCATCTTCAGAAGGAGACAGTTGGCTTGCTGCACACTGGCAGGTGGGAGGGGACAGAGGTGGCTGCGGGACACAAGAGGGGAAAGAGGCCATCAGGAGGGCTGTGGGAAGAGATGTGAAGTCAAATCACAAAAGGAATGAGAGTCAAACAGAAATGAGACAGAGAGATTAAATAGGGCAGGGACAGCAATGTGAACCTATCATCTGCAAAGAGCTCATGTTTTAGGCGGTGGGGTGGTTTCGCTGGAAGACAAAGGGAAAAATACAGCATACGTAAAAGGGGAGAGATGAAGAAAATAGGTATTTAGTTCCTATTGTGTAGATTGAATCTGAGACCAGCTAACACTGTGCCCTGGCACCTCTGGCACCTGCTGCCTTTCGTCTGGGAGGCCTCGCCCAAGCAGCGCTGACCCAGCCTTCAAGAACCAGCCCTGCCCTGACTTCCCGGAGCCATGCTCCAGTCCGCCTTCCTGATATCTGGATTGCACTCCTGCCTCAGCTGTGCCACCTTGAAAACTGGGAGCGTAAGGGCAACTGCAGTTACGTGCAGTCTTCCTTATTTGAAACATCTGCATAATTAGTGACGGGCACGTGTAGAGAAACCGGTCTTTACACTTTCATCCAATAACCCTAACTCTTCCAAAATTCACCACTGGTTAGGACATTTTTCAAGTTTTATATTTCAAAGCATCCTTTTATCCCACATACCCAAGACTGAACTGTGTTCTGGAAAAAAATGTGACATTGTTCTGCTAGTAAGAGGCAAAGAGGCGAAAGCAAGAGGCAGGAACAAAACACATGGGCAAGCATTTCTCATGGGAAAGAATGTCAAATCTGAAAACAGATGCCTTCCTTGTCTCCCAGGTCTAAGTGACACTTGCTCTGTACAATTACAGTTGGAGCCAAGGCTGCAGAGCCAACGGTTCCTTCTCATCCTCTTGCCATTATCACTAGGCCGAGACAGGCGCAAAGAGAATCTGAGAGCATTCAAAAATTTAAACAGTGAATGCAGCAATCAAAATGTCACTGGGTGAGAGGAATGAATGAATAATTTAGCTCCCTAAAAGTTAACATTTAAAAAGACCAGACTTGCAAATTCCAGGAGGGAGTGACAGCCTGAAATAAGATGGTCCCCTCTCTTCAATTAGAAATAAAGAAACTGACTCCAGAATCTGTACATTAATCTCCCAGACACTGTTTTGGCAAGAGTACCGTTCAGACCCAAGATCCAGAGAGCGATCTGACCCCTGATGGGGCAGACAGGAACATTCTTTGACTTTGGCTCTTCCAGGGTTTTCTGAGCTTGTACCAAGCCAGCTCGTACCATCTCTCGAATGCAGAGATGGGAAAACCTGTTGGGGTTCATGAGAAAGGCCCAGGAACTGTGTACACGGGAGTGTTCAACACAGCTGTGATAGGACAGTGGGAGATGAGGCTTGTGATTGTGTCGGGTTGTTGTTGGGTAGATACCAACAAGGTGGTATCTAACCTGGGCTCTGAGGCGTGATGGTCAGGGAGCTCTAGCAGCTGGCAGCGAATTTGGAAATCAGTGTCAGGACCCACAAGGACAGTCGTGTTCCTACATCTCACCATGACCAAAGTTGTGGTGATTTTCTGCCAGTGAGGCCCTCCTCTCCTCTGTCCACCTGGAAATCACTGCTCTTCTGTGTGATGAGACTTTGGCACCAGCTTAACTCCCCAGGGCTGCTCGGACAGGCCTGGGTGCTGGCTCCCCTGAGTGTTCCAGCGAGTGCCACGCATACCACCAGTGAACACATCCTATTGTGATGCCACTAGCTTGATACATGAGCTGTTCAGCCAGCACACGGCAAAGACCGTGTTGTATCTCCTCAGCAGGTGCAAAGCGCAGCAAGCAAGGCTCTCAACAAATGTTTGTTAAAAGGAGCGAGGCAGAGGCAGAGATTCATTTCGCTTGGCAAGAGATCATGGCTTCCACTCTAAGAACAAGAAAAAGCTGAATACTCTAAAAAAAACTAATCACCTTTCTTGAACCCATCAAAGAAGTAAAGGCACTAGACAGTGAAATGAACAAGATTTTGAAGGGTGACAAGCTGAGAAAAGACAGACACAAGCTGATTCACCTTTGGTCTAGATGAAGAACACACGGCTACCATGAGAAGCACGTAGGAAGGAAATAGCTGGAATGTCATCAATTCTTAAGTGTGGCCCAAGTGTCACAGTTTAGAGTGACTAGGAGCTCCAGACACAAGGGGCAGTGGTCTGCACTCACATGCAAGCTCTTTTTATCATATTACTCTGGAGCCTTTTTCAAAAATCAAATGAAGTTTTGCTTCTGGCCAAGATGGTATAATGGGGACCAGATTTACCATTGAGCCATAAAAACACTGGAAACCTGGACAAAAATCTGCGAAATGATGGTTTTGACATTGGACAACAGGCAGCACAGGAACATCATGGCCTCTGCTAGGCATCGTGAAAAGGACTAGGGCCAGGCAGGAGACAGTGCCTAAAGCTGAGGGAGGATCCAAAGAACTGAGAGCCCCCATCTCCTCACACAAGCCTAACACGGAGGAATAAGCCACCGCAGTCTCCTGGAGGGGGGTACAAGCATGGAGGGACAGGCAGGAACCAATGAAGCAGGTGGAGGAAAACCTCTGACCCCACAGGCCCCTCATGGAGCACAAGGTAACAGCAACCCACTGAGGCAGAGCATGCCTCGGTGCCAGGAAGGTAACAGAGCAACAACAGACCCCAACCTACTGACTACACCCACTGGACATGCCCCTCGCTCACAGCCTGAAAGAGTAGAGTTCCCCCTCCCCTCTCTGACATTCTGCCTTGGAAATTCCAGCTGCCTTCATCTCCCTGAATCCCCTCCTCAGACTCCTCTGCTGAAGAAGACCACAGATTGGGTCCCCCTCCTTGCACTGTGGCTTGGAGACTCTCCAGGCAGTCAGCTGTGGGCATGGTAGGACCACCTCATTGTTCTCCCCTCTCTCATGAATGACCTTTCCTGGGCTGTCTGTTATCCAATGTCAAAACTTGGCCAGAAGCAAAACTTGGTTTGATTTTCTACAAAGGTTCCAAAGCAATACAGTAAACAAAGGAGAGTCATTTCAACAAATGGTGTAGAAATAAGTAGATGTTCACATGGAAAAAATAAATCTCAGTACCTGTCCCGCCCCTCCATTATACAGAAAATGTTACCTGAGATGGGCTATAACCTAAATGCAAAAGTTAATATAAATGCAATAAAGCTTTTAAGGGAAAACATACATCTTTATGACTCTAAGAGTAGGGAAACATTCCTTAGGCAGGAAACAGAAAACAGTGATCATAAAAGGAAAAAAAAAATGGAGAAATTAGCCATCACCAAAATTCAAAACATTTGTTCATCAAGTGACTGTTAAGAAAATGAATAGGCCAGCCATAGGCTTAGATAAAATAGTCACAAAACTAAAAACTAGTATGTGGGACAAATAAAGAACTGTTATAACTCAATAATAAAAAGACAACCCAATTTTTAAAAGGTCAAAGGATATGATTAGGTACTTTGCAAAGAAGGTTCACCATTGGCCAATAAACACATGACAAATCACTGGATCCCATTAGTCATCAGGAAGATACAGATGATTAAAACCACAAGATAGCACTATTCAGCCACTAGAATGGCTAAAATTAAAAACACCAGTCCCAACACTGAAGCAACTAGAACTTATATATTATTGGGACAGCACTGTAGTCTCTGAGTTTTGTGTGAGACTACAACATGTACCTGCTCTATGGCTCAGAAGTTCCATTCCGGGCATTTATCCAAGTGAAATGAAACATATCCATGAGCCTTATGAAAGAATGGATATGTGTAATATCCCAAATGGAGGACTCTCAAGTGTCCCTCCACACGGAGATGGATATACAAATCTCAGTATATTCATATGGTGTGATACTTCTCAGCAAGAAAAAGGAACAAATGACCAATACACAACACAACGCAGATGAATCTCAAAAACATCATGCTGGGGCACCTGCGTGGCTCAGTGGTTGAGTGTCTGCCTTCGGCTCAGGGCATGATCCCAGGGTCCTGGGATGGAGTCCTGCAGAGAGCCTGCTTCTCCCTCTGCCTGTGTCTCTGCCTCTCTCTGTGTCTCTCATGAATAAATAAATAAAATCTTTTTTAAAAATCAGGCTAAGTGAAAGAAACCAGACCAAAAAGAGCATGTGCTACTGTACATAATGCAGGACTCCATTTATTTGATATCCTAGAATAGACAAGATGAACGTATGAAAAAAAGAAAAGCATCTGTCAAGGAAAAAAAAAAGGTATCTTACAATAGAAAAAGATCAGATCAGCGGTGCCTCTGACGAGGGAGGAGCTGGATACCAGCTGGGAAACGGCATGAGGGAACTTTCTGGGGTAGGTGAAGGTTCTGTGGCTTGGTGGTAGGAGCTTATGTTACACAGATCTAGGCAGTTACCAAAACTAAAGAAGTGAGAACCTTTAGGATTTGAGCATTGCTTTGATTGTAGATTTTATGTCAACAGGAAAAAAAACCCCACAAAAATGTGTCCAAAAATATAAATGTATTGATGGGTGGGAGGACGGATGGATGAATAAATAAATATGGGATAAGAAAAGGATAGGAAATATCAATAGCAAAGTCTAGGTGATTGGGTGGATGGATGGTTATGATTAAAATTCCTTCAACTTTTCTGAACATTTGATGATATAAATTGATGGAAAAATTTTTGTTACATGAGCCAGGCAAGATGCGAGCTTCAGATAGGCTGGGGGACAAGGACAGGTACTGAAGCACCTGGGCTGTAGGACAGGACGAGTTATACAAACACAGGGGACCCCAGCAACAGTAGCCTTCACTGACCAGATCCTCTCTGTGCTTGGAACCAACAGGAGCACTTCTCAAAAGTCAGCTGACTTTTAAACAGGAAAATTCACGGTAGACAAAGTAGCTTTAAAACAAACAAACAAACAAACCTAGAATTATCTTGACAAAGTCTGGCATGGTATATGGGGAGCGGGCCTGAAAGGGAGGGAGAAAAAGATAAAAAGGGACTATGACCTTTTAAAGAACTCTGTAGTTGGCAAGTCTTCAATTCCTAATGCTGGGGGATGATAAATTATTCAAATGAAGTACTCCTGGCTTCCACTCTCTATAGTCAGGAATATTGATTCCACCATTACTAACCCAGAGAGGCCTTTGCCGTCAGATGCCAATGTGAAAGGGAGAAACAATCGCACTTCTGCTTTGGGTATTTTGCCCCTGCCTTACCTTGAGTTTCATTTGCTCTTCTGTAGGCTCCAGAGATGAACTGTTCTTCCAGTGCAGTCAACAGCATAAAGATCCCTCATCTACATACATTCCCCCCATTGTGCTCAGGATTTCAGGCAACAAAGGATTGGTTGAGGACCCTCTGTCTCCACACTAGACCAGTATTCCGTTATCTAATCTGTAGATCAGCACTTTTTATTTTTTTCAATTTTTTTTTTTTACTGCAGTTCAATTTGCCAACATATAGCATAACACCCAGGGCTCGTCCCACCAAGTGCCCCCCTCAGTGCTTTTTAAACTTTGCTGTGCACAAGAACTCCCTGGAGATCTTGTCAGAATGCAGATTCTGATTCCCTGGGTGGAATCGACAGGGTAGTCTACCTTTCCAATAGGCTCCCAGGTGATTCCGGTGCTTTGATCTCCCTTTGGGTAGAAGACGCTAGGTGGCTGTAAACCAAGCGTCACTGTGAAGAACCCTTCTTCCTGAGTCTAAGCTGTACATCACGCCAGTGTCACATCCCTGCTTGACGTGCTTCGACTGCCTGCTACTAAACCCAGACTCCTCCACTTGACACTCAAGACCCTTGTGCAGATGGATCCCACCTTCTTTTTAACTTTTTCTTCCACTGCTCTCTTCTCATGACCTGCCCCTCAACCAAATGGAACCATGGGCCGCTTCCCAGACATCCTCTCACTCTGCTTTCATTCTGCTGCTACTACTACCTGATTGGTTCTTGTCCAACTCCTTGAAAGTCCCACTCATACGCTGCTTCCCCTATGAAGCCCAATGCAGTTCTTCCAGCTAGAAGTAGTCTTCCTCCCTCTAGCCTCTGGTGGCCCTTTGTACCTACCTCTCGAAGGACACTATTACCGGGTTTCTTCTTCTAGGACTTTTGACCATATCTCCCATCTGACCTAGACCCCCTCTCTGCTCTGTACTCCCTTAGAGCAGATTCTCATTGGGATTTATGCCTGTAGCCTATAAACATGTAGCACAAGGCTTTGTACACTTGGACATAATTGTGTGTGTTTATTAGTTAATTTGATTGGGGTAGAGTAGAAGTCAGTAAACTGCATAGGTTTTAAGTGTACTCTTCATTGAGTTTTACACCTGGTAACCACTACCCAATCGAGACAGAGAACCACCACCTCAGAATGTTCCCTTCTGCTTCCCTTTCCAGCCACTCCCCACCCAAAGCTCTGTCCCTAGCCAGAATATAACCGCTCACATTTCCACCACCCTAAATTTGTTGGTCTCTTTGAACTTCATGTAAATAGAAGCAGACCATGTGTGCTCTTTTGTCTAGCTTCTTTGGCTCAACATAATGTTTTTGAGACTCATCCGTGTTGCTGCACTGCAGAAACTCCAAGGTTTCACTGATGGTGGGAATGGAAGCCCCACTTTACTACAGTCACACACACCAGGGGACTCCCCTGTGCCATGGTGTTTTGGAATTTTGATGCCTGCCTCCTGCCTGTTCTCAGGTTGTTCACAAAGTCACTGAGCCCCCTTGAAGCCTTCTCGCTCTTTCTTGCTGGCTCTTCTGCGTCCTCCAATTTACTTTGTGCCTTCCAGCTACCTGCAGCAAAGAGATAGCTCCTGACTGCTTTCCCACCATTTCCTGAGACCCTGCTGTCTGGCTCCAAGATTCTGTGCTCCCAGCCAGGATCTACCTCTGTCAGGAGAAGATGGCATCTCCATTCGTTCTTTGCAAATCCATTTTCCTTCTTTGAGGCTGAGGGTGGATCATCTGTTGAGACTAAAGGTGGCTCATCTGTTGAGACTCAGTCAGAGTCACTGAGTCTTGACATACATTTGGGCAGATGGCCCAGACTGCACAGTGGCCACAAGGGCTTAATCTCTTTGCATCAACTCTGCTGTGGCCGATGGCAGAACGGCCACTTTCAGCCTCCATGTGATAGGATAAGAATGAGGCACTAACCAAGCCTCAAATAACTTCTCCAAAATAGGAGACCCAGGCCTATGCCCCCTAACACTGTGACATTTGGCTAAAATGTGAGAGAAGTCAGGTGTTACCCCCAGCAAATTGTCTTATTCTGGGAAGAACAAGGAAAGGAAGCCAGTGGATCAGCACTGTGTCATTTTGCACCTTTAAAAATTGTGGTTAAAATACACTGTCTTGGGATACCTGGGTGGCTCAGCAGTTGAGCATCTGCCTTTGGCTCAGAGCATGATCCTGGGGTCCTGGGATCAAGTCCTGCATCAGGCTCCCTGCATGGAGCCTGCTTCTCCCTCTGCCTGTGTCTCTGCCTCTCCCTCTATGTGTCTTTCATGAATGAATAAATAAAATCATTAAATAAAAATACACCATCTTAGTCAGCTTGGGCTGCTATAACAAATCCGCCACAGGCTGGGTGGCTTAAACAACAAATTTATTTCTCATAGTTCTGGAGGCGGGGAAGTCTAAGGCCAATGCCTGGCAGATCCATCATCTGGTGAGGCTCTCTTTCTGGTTTGCAGATGGCTGTCTTCTTGCTATGTGCTCATGTGATGAAGAGCAGAGGGGGCAAGATGTCTCCTGTCTCCTCTTCTCTTGTCCTCTTCTAATCCCATCAAGAAATCAACACCTTCATGATCTAATCATTTCCCAGAGGCCCCACCTCCAAACACCTTCACACTAGGGAGCTGGGATTCAATATAAGAATTCAGAAGGCGGTCTCAATTATTCAGTCCATAATATATACGTAGCATAAGATCTACCATCATAACCGTTTTTGAATGTACAGTTAGTGGTATTTTGCACTTCCTGAGAAACCATTTGCTAAGTGCTCTTCCAGAACATGCATAACTAACTCTTAGCATGTGGAGCACTCCCTTAATCCTTGCAGACCTGTGAAATAAATGTTTCTATCCCTGTCTTAGGAAACTAAGGCCCAGAGTGGGTGATGGTTGCATCAGACAAGTGGCAGATCTTGGGTTTAAACCCCACCTGTCTGCACTACACTGGTCCCCTACCACAGTCTTGCCTGCCTTTCTGTCTGGCTCCTTGTAGGTGATTCCAATGTCTCTGATCTCATATATCCCATCAGAGTGCTTACAGTGCTGACCACAAAGTTCTTCCGTCTCATCTCAGCATTTATGGAAAGGGAGTCAGGAAGGAGATGGTGTCTTTCCCCTCCCTGCCAAGGGAGCAGTCAGCCTTGTGGCCTGCCTGTCCCCTTTGGCCTCTGTGGTATGACTTGCAATTTGCAGGATACTGACAAGGCGTGTCCAAAAATGTTTTCCATTCCTCAGTTGTCATGTACCTCAAATTCCTACCAACAGTCCTCTGAACTAGAGTTCCATCAAAGTGCAAATATATAATAAAAAGGAAGACAGATGAAGCCACTATCTTCTATTAATATTGCAACCTTGTTGTATAATGAATTACCCAGTCCAGTGCCAAGCCTACTGGGATGGCCCCGGGGCCAATTATTTAAGAATGAGGAGAAAAATTAGGAAACAAAATGTAGCTCAGGATTCCACCTGAAGGCACAGGACCAAGTGAGGTACTGTAGTAAATTATGGTGTCACAAATGGAGTATACCGGAAAGGGGAAAAGCTGAAAGCAATAAAGATGAGATTTAGCTACTTCACAAATTTGAAAGCACTTATGTGGTAAAATGTTCAAAATAAAAGTTTTGGAATCAAGCAGCACGGTATTTGCCAGTCACCAGCCAGTGTGACCCTGGGCAAGCTGCTTGAAACATCTGATCTCTGTTTCCATTGACCATGAATCAGAGATTTTAATGCCCTCTCTACAAAGATAAGGGCATTATCTTCCAAGGGTTGTGAAGATAAACCATTGTCTGGACAGGTATAGTATCTTGTATAGAGAAAGTATCTGGCACAGAGATAGTGCATGGAAGTGTTCAAGAAATGGCACCTCCTATGCTGCTCAAAAACTCTGTCAGAAAATCTATGGATGCTGGGGATGGGCAAGGACCACAGGTGTCCCAATTCTGCGCGCACTACAATGAGTGGGAACCTCTGTTTCAATCAGCTGTGTCTTTGGCTTCCCCACCAGCTCTGGAGGTGGACATATATGGGATGGTCCAGCTTCTTAGCATGGTGGAAATAGCCATGACTTCTCAATGTGGAAAATATTGTTATGATTTGGTTCATTCAGTTTGGTTTCCTACTGTAAATGAGTGGTGAGAGCACCATGGAAGATCTCCCTCTTGGAATTAGCTGAGGAATGAGCCAGTCTACCCAGAGAAATTCAAGACAGTGGCCAGTGCTAGGAAAGGCTAATAATACCCTGGGTGCAGGACCAAAGAGTCTTCCCTAAAAAGCCAGCAGTGACATTTAACTAGTGAACACACTGAAGTAAATCAAGAGTAAAGGAAAATTAGAATTGACAAGACATTTTTCAATAACCCTGAATGGTGGAATGTCCAGAGAAGAGTGACCCTGTGGTCACAGAGTCCACAGTGACCACCTAGATCCCAGATGATATTTCAGGAGTGATAAGAAATGTCTCCTTCCTCCCTCAGGAAGGTCCAGGATGTCCCAGAGGAAGAGGATCCCAGCCCTAGACCAGAGATTCCAACTTGCATCTAGGGTCAGTCTGGGAAGCAGATTCCAGAAGCCTGGGAGTCCTTGGTATCTGATCTCTCTCTCTCTCTCTCTCTACTCGGGAGGGTGGGGAGGAAGGAAAAACCCTCGTTGGGCAGTGGCCTGGCACACACAGGGACAGAGGAAGGGCAGGCCTTCCAATTGTGAACCTGAGCCCTGCAATCTAGCTGTCCAAGTTCAGAAGTTAATTTGAAAGCCAACCAAGCTTCAACAAACAACAATCCAAGATCCAAGGAGTTGCAGCCATCCAAAAGCCAAATTACAGGGAGCAGTTAATCCAGGAGTGGAGCCAAGGCCAAAGCCATACTGAAGTCAGAAGACCAATGTACTTCTAGCCAATGAAGCACAAAGAGCAGCAAAATGAAGGTAGACAAGGAGTGGTTTTGGAACCCACAAACAAGCCAGATGTTCAGCTGCCTGTGGCCCATAGTGGAGCCATACAACATACCTTTTAACGTATGCAAATTAAACCTTTTGCAATCTGCAGAGAGTGAGAGAAAACACAATTAACACAGTGCCAGGAGCACACCTCACCCAGTGGACACATTCTTTGGAATGAGCAGTGAGTGGAAGCAAAGGCTTTGTTGTTTCAGTGGACAATCTCTGCCTGGGACAGGGCATCTTGTGAGTATCTAGATATCCTGGAAATGATTTTATTGGTATAGATTCATATTTTTCATTAAAAAAATGGTCCTTCAATGCACACCAATCACTCCATCTGGTGGTCAAACCCAACTCCCTCTCCACTACCCACATCAAAAAGTAGTCAGGTGTAAAACAGAAGAGGAGGGCAGCCCAGGTGGCTCAGCGGTTTAATGCCGCCTTCGGCCCAAGGCCTGATCCTGGAGACTCAGGATCAAGTCCCACATTGGGCTCCCTGCATGGAGCCTGCTTCTCCCTCTGCCTGTGCCTCTGCCTCCCTCTGCCTCTCTCTCTCTCTCTGTCTGTCTCTCATGAGTAAATAAATAAAATCTTTAAAAAATAATAAAACAGAAGAGGAAGCCAGCTGTGATCGACTTTCTGTGGTGGGTCACTCAATGTAATTTGATGGTGCTACAAAGATTGTCAAGGCTAATTCTGACTGTGTGCAAATTTTACCAAATGTACTAACCAGACAACCTAAGTCCTGCTTAAATCTGGTCTACATTTGATTCCTATGAATGCAGGGTGGATGGCAGATCCCAAAGGTTAAAAGCACATTCAGGCTTATGACAGAGACACTTAAAACTACCTGGATCTATATGGAATCTGAAAGGTTTAGGGGAGCAGTATCTACCAAAGTAAAAAAAAAAAAAAAAAAAAAAAAATAGGCACTACCATTCGATGGGGAAAGCACAGTCTTTTCAACAAATGATGCAGGGAAACTGGATATTTACATGCAAAATAATGAAATTGGACTTTTACTTTATATAATATATAAAAAATAACTCCAAATGGATCAAAGGCTTAAACAGAAGAACTAAATGTATTAAACTCTTAGAGAAAAACATAGGGGGAAATCTTCATGACATTGGATTTGGCAATGATTTCTAGGATATGGCAATGATTTCTAGGATATGACACCAAAAGCATAAGCAACAAAAGAACTAATAGATAAATTAGACTTCATCAAAATTTTAAAACTTTGTGCATCAAAAGATGTTATCAACAGAGTGAAAGGCAGCTCACAGAATGGGAGAAAATATTTACAAATCATCTATCTGTTAAAGGATTAATATCCAGAATATATAAAGAACTCTTACAGCTCAAAGATAAAAACAAAAACAAACCACAAAACCCAATTTAAAAATGGGCAAAAGACTTAAATAGACATTTCTCCAAAGAAATAAACAGATGGCCAATAAGCATGTGAAAAGATGCTCAACATGATGAGTCCTTAGGGAAATGCAAATCAAAACCACAAGGAGACACCACTTCACCTCTATTAGGATGGCTATCATTAAAGGAAAAAAGAAGAAAAAGAATAAAACAAATGTTGGCAAGGATGTGGAGAAATTAGCACCCTGGTGCATTGCTGCGGTGGAAAACAGTATACCAAATCCTGAAAACATTAAACACAGAATCACCAATCACTCCACTTTTGAATATATATCCAAGACAGTTGAAAACAGGGACTCTAGATATTTGTGCACTCATGTTCATAGCAGTATTATTTCCAATCCAAAGATGGAAACAACCTAAATGTCCATCTATAGATGAATGGATATACAAAATATGGTATAAACACATAATGGACTGTTATCCAGCCTTACCAAGGAAGGAAGTTCTGACACATGTTACAACCTGATGAACCTTGATGCTAAGTGAAATAAGCCAGTCACAGAAGGCCAAATATTGTATGAACCCATTTATATAAGGTACCTTGTAGTTGTATTCATCTATACGGGTTACCCCCCCACCCCCCCGCCAAGGCCTGTGAGGACAAGGCAACTGGGAAATTATTGTGCCAAGGGTATAAATTTTCTGTTGGGAAGATGAAAAATTTGTAGAAATGGATGTACAACAATGTGCGTGCACTTAATACCATTGAACTGCACACTTAAAAATGGTTAAAACAGTAAATTTTATTTTAAGTATCATACCTAACACAAGGATTAAAAAAAAAAGAGTTGGTACTATGTAACCAGTCGCCCCCTGCCACCAGCACCCCAAGGAAACCTCTGATCTCTAAAGCCCCTGGGTGAGATTGCTGCTGGAACCACAGGGTTGACTGGAGGCACCAGGCAAACAAACCATCCTCTGGAAGAAGCAGAAGGCAAAGGCCACAGGGAGGAGGTGAGATTCACAGGGACCTTAAGCCTTTACTCCTGACCCTGACTTCCCCAGAGATGAAAGGATACCACTCAACCAAAACTTTGTTCTTCCGATGGTTCCCATTCCGCCAGCCCTGTCCCCTTAAAGTGCTCAGCTGCTTTTCCAAGTGTGCAGCCTCAGACCGGCACTGATGTCAAATTGTCAGCCTCAAACTCTGCCTAACTTTTTATAATGCTTCAACCTCTGGGGTCTCTGCTCCTGATTTAAAGGCTCATGTTGAAAGAATTCTAGCGCCGCCCGGGCGGCATCTGGGGAAGACAGTCCGTCGGTGCTCTGTCTCAGCCCTGAGATCATAAACCACCCAGGGAGGGGCTGGGGCTGCATCCTGGCCAGCGATCGATGGTGCTAATGGCTTCTGGTCCATTAGGGACGGAAGGGTTCCAGCCTGTGCAAAGCAGCAGCAAATTGCTGAACAGCCCGGCCAGGCAAAGATGCTGGGAAGGTTGTTGGTAGTTGCCTGAGCCCTCAGGGCAGGACACAGCAGAAAGAAAAAACTTCTCTCTGGGCCCTCTGGCCATTCGGTCCCATGCCAGATTCCTTGTCTTTCCTCGTCTAAAGGAGACAACTCCTCCCAGAAAATCAGCTCACGAAGCAGATTTTTGCCTGTTCCTTTAGTAGAACCGCCTGTTTACACAGTTGTGCTTCTCCCAAGACTGCAGGCCACTCCTGTGAATGGCCGTCACAGAGCCCTTATACGTGGACCACTCAGAGGACCGGGACCCCAGGGGCAGCGTCGCGGCAGATAGAGCCTATGCCCAGCTGAAAGTGAGGTCGTTCCAGTTGGCCCAGGATAACAGCTCTTAGGAATCCCAGTAAGGATGTCTGACTGGAAAATAAGCTCAGTGGTTTGCAAAAATGACTCTTTTCTCCTTGTTAGTGAGTACCACGAGAAAAACCTCGGGACCTACTCAGTGCATTGTTTGGTAACGATGCTCCAGTACCACACACAGTTGTGTCAGCTTCACCCCCGGGCACCTGGTCTCATCCAGGCACCAAGATCCTACTTACCACGTATTCACTTAAGCCAGCCTTTTAGCAGCTGGGATTTATGCAAATCTTCATCTGTAAAGGTATCAAAATCCAAGATGCCCAAAGCAAATGAGGGCAATGGCTGGAATTTCTCTATCCTCTGGGGAAAACCTTGGGGGAACAATAACAGAATAAAATAGGAAAGAGCCTGGATTCTATTTGCATCGTAAAACCAACAGTTGAACAAAGCCCTGACTTCCCATTTTGATGTGCTACGAGGTCTGAATCACGCTGGCACATGCCCCATCTGTCAGGTATAATGATGGGGTTTTGAATGGTTTGATTGTAGCCCTAGGATTAAAGCCCAGCTGAGTAATGTGGTGTTAAGACATGCCCACTGTAAAGAGACTGTTCTTCTCCTTCAAAACCAAAGCATAGACAGAGCTCTTTTTGTTCATGGCAAGTCCTGTCTTCAGATCTGTTGCTAAAAGGGAAACAAGCCCTTCTTCTGTTTGTTCTTTTAATAGCCTCGTCTCTGACCTTCCCATCTTCAGATATTCAGCATTAAAATGACATCATTGAAATTTGCCATAAATACTGCTAATAGTTGGGTTGTTTTTTTTTTTTTTTTTTCCAAAATGGTCATGATTACGAGCTGGGTAATAAAACAGCAACACCCCTCCTAAAACCAACTAAAAATATTTTATTTTTTTTTAAAGATTTTATTTATTTATTCATGAGAAGACACAGAGAGAGAGAGTGAGGCAGAGACACAGGCAGAGGGAGAAGCAGGCTCCATGCAGGGAGCCTGACATGGGACTCGATCCCGGGACTCCAGGATCACACCGTAGGCCAAAGGCAGATGCCCAACCGCTGAGCCACCCAGGTGCCCCCCAACTGAAAATTTTTTAATAGCTTTCCCACTCTTCCATCCCTGCTCCTGATAGGGAAGGGTCTGCCACTCCCTCCTATCTGAAATCTAAAGCAGAATTTTTATGACTTTGAACTTTATGATTCAGACATACCTGGATTCATATCCCAGCTCTGGAAATTACTATGGGGTGTGGCAGTTATAAAACATGTCATCAAAATTTTAACATGCTTCCCATCAAGAGTTGAGGTCAATGTCCCCTACTCTTGAATCCAGGCTCTGCGACTGCTTGACCAATAAAATGTAACAGAGGTAATGGTAACAGTTTCCAGATCCAGGCCCTAAGAAACCAGTAGCTTCTGCTTCCCGTCTCTTGGGATGCCCCTTCTCCTTCTTGGAAACCAGTCATCATAACACAAAAAAGCAGAACAGCCCATGGAGGAGCTCATGGAGAAAGGACCAAGTTCTCAGGACCACGGGCCCAGCTGAGCTATCAGCCAATAGCCTGCCCTGTGACAAAGCCATCTCAGAAAGGGTCACCTAGCCCCCAGGCTACAACAAACATTCATATACAAGTTTTTGTGTAGACCTTTGTTTTCATTTCTCCTGGGTATATACCTAGGAGTAAAATTGGGAGGTCATATGGTAACTCTATATCTGACCATTTGAGAAACTGCCAACCTATTTCCTACAGCAGCTGCATTATTTTACATTCTTAATAGCAACGCTGGAGGGTCAACACTCCATGACTTTGCCAACATTTTTTGGGAGGCATGTGGCAGTGGTCAAAAAAGCAATCTGTCCTTGTGATTATAGCTATCTTAGTATGTGTGAAGTGTATCTCACTGCAATTTGAGTTGCACTTGCCTGATGGCTAATGGTGTTGAACATTTTTTCATGTGCTTCTTGGTTATTTGCATATCTTCTTTGGAGAATGTCTACTCTGATCCTTCACCTATTTTTAAATTGGGTTACATGACTTTTTATTATTAAATTGTAACAGTTCTTTATATATTCTAAGTATCAATGCCTTATCAGATATATGATTCACAAATATTTTCTCCCATTGTGTAGGGTTTTTTTTGTTGTTGTTTTGTTTTGTTTTGTTTTGTTTTGTTTTACTTTTCTTGATGGTGTCTTTTGAACCACAAAAGTTTTTAACTTTGATAAAGTTCAATTTGCCAATGTTTTCTTTGGTTGCTTATGCTTTAGGTGTCATATCTAAGAAATCATTACCTAATCCAAAGTGACAAGGATTTACACCTATAAAGAGTGTTATAGTTTTAGAATGGGATTTTTAAAAATCCATTTGGGTTAATTTCTGTATGTGGTATATGGTACATCATCTAATTTCGTTTTTTTACAAGTGACTATCTGGTTATCCAAGAATAATTTATCAAAAGACTATTCTTTTTCCCATGGAATGGCCCTGAGACCCACTGAAAATCAATTAACTGCAAATGTGTCTATTCTATTGACCTATATGTTTGTCTTTCTGCTAGTAGCATGCTGTCTGGATTACTGTTGCTTTAAAATCAGTTTTTATTTTAAGAAATGAGTCCTCTAATTTTGCTCTTCTTTTTAAAGAATGTTTTGGCTCTTCTGAGTCCCTTGTGTTTCCATATGAGTGTTAGGATCCTCATGTGAATCTCTGCAAAGAACTCAGCTAGAATTTTGATAAGGATGGCAGCGAATGACTCTATGGATCACTGCAGGGAGTGCTATCATCTTGACAATACATTAAGTCTTCTGATCCTTCAACCTGAGATATCGCCTCATTTATTCAGATCTTCCTTAATTTCTTTCAACAATGTTTTGCAGTTTTCCGAGTCGACCTTCTGTTTCGTTAACTTCATTCTCAAGTCTTTTACACTTTTTTGATGCTCTTTGGGCTGTTCTTGCTCTTCAGGCTGTATTGGGAAGCCTTGCCCGGCTAAGAGCTTTCTCTTACACAGGTATGTCAGTTACCTGGGAGTTTGAGACTTCCCTAGCTAAGTCTCAGGTATTTCACAATTAATAAACTGGAAATAAACTCATGATAAAGATTTTCTCCTGAGCTGGTCTAGTAGGTTCTAAACAAATTAAATTTATACTTCTAAGAGACTTATTTTTTATTTCAGAAAATGCTTTTTTGACCATTGCCCATCCTCCTTTCAACCTGGTACCTTCTTTGTAAGCTGCAGCTCAGGAGACCTTGGGGCTCACCATGGCCAATGAAGAGCCCAAGAAATGAGTCAAGCCTGAGAACTACGTTCATTAATTTGAAGACAGCAGGTGAGGATGTTTCTGTAGTGCAGTTTAGGATTAGGAGGCATACACTACTTCATAAACTGGTAAAAGCCTGTTGTGAATGATAGGATTCGTCAGTGAGGCAGATAAGATTTTGATTTGACAAGCAGCCAATCCATGAAACAGACATACCTGCCCAGTTGGAAATGGATGAAGAACATGCAGTTGTGTTCCAGCAGCAGACAGAGGTGTCTCCTAAAAAGGGAGTCTACTACTTCACTCCAAAACTCTGTTCCTCCAGACTAAGAAGCCATTCCCAGTTAGAAAACCACAATTTGGTTCCGCCACACCCTGACTAGTATTGTATCGTGTGGTATAGTTTTCTCTATTCTTTCATTTCCCCTCCCGCCATTCTTTTGTTGCACAGAAAATAATTGGTGTATGTGCATAAGCATTCTGGTTTTCATTGTTGCTTTTTAGTAAATGGACAATGATATGTTTTGATCGAAATCAAATGGAAATGGGATGGAGAGAAATGCCTCTATGGAAATATTCCCTTTCTCCATTTGTGGCGCACTCCTTTAGTTCTTTCTTATCTTTGCATTCCAGTAAAATTATTTTGCTATCAATCTTTAACAACAACAAAAACAACAACAAAAAAAAACCCATATAAAAATTCTTCTATACTTTGCTCAATTGGAGAATTTTAATGTTTTTCATTTATCATTGTAAAACCAAGGGTGATTTTACAATTTTTTGTATGTAGCTGTTATATGTAGGGCAAGGTAACATTAAGTAGAGATAAATTAAAGGAAATGATAGTTTTCTAGATAGTTTCCCATCAAGTTATGCATCTTTGTTGTTGAATAAAAAACTTCTTGTTAAAAAAAAGGAAAATTTTTTTTTTACTTCTGTGTCTCAGCTCAAATATAATTAATAGGAAAATGAAATGTGGTTCACTATGTGTTTCCTGAGACCTGTGCTAAATATCCCTATTTCAAAGAAAAATAAAGCAGAAATCTTTCCCCAGATGCTTTCCTTGCCACAAATTCTGCTCTTTGGGCTATTTCTGTAAGCCCTTTCAGCAACAAGATGTGCAGCAGCAGCATACGTGAATTTCAAGTTTCTCTTTTTTGGGAATAATTAGGAAAAGCATGAGGTGGAGTTTAGAAATAGAGATGATATAAAAGAAGAGCAGTAGAATTTCTGCCAAGACGCCTTGAGAGGAATGAAGGGAGCAAGGGAAAGGCCATACCTGGAACAGCTTCTGCTTGGCAAAGAGGCAGCCCTCAGAGGAGCCCTGCACCCAGCAGGGAGCAGACTGCCTGTGATGTCAGTCACCAAAACCAGAATGGGACCAACATGGCCTTCTTTTCTTTTAAGGCAAAGTTTCAAATACACAAAATAAAAAAGAATAAATATTTTGTCATAATGAATGAATATAATGAAACTCCACGTGCCCATTACCATTCAACAGCCATCAACTCATGACCAAACTTGTGTCTGCTATGAACTTAATCCCCCAGCCCCACACGTGATTATTCAGACATTATCTCAGACATTATATTATTTCATCCATAAATCTTTCATTATGTGTGATTATATCCAAGCACGTATATATCCATTATCACACCTTTGAAAATTAACAATAATTTTTCTTAACACTATAAACTATTCAACCAGGGTTCCAATTTCCCCATTATCTCATAAGTTTTTCTTAAAAGTTTGTTTGAATCAGGTTCATGTGTTGCAGTTGGTAGATGTTTCTCTTAGTCTTTTAATCCATATTTCAGCGAAGATCTGGGAACATGGGGAAATCCTTCTTAGCATGTGAATAGCCTGCAACAGGACAAGATAAATGTATCATTGTCCTGTAGAAATTACAGGGTAAGGAAAGTCTTAAACATTTTTTTTTAAATCTTAAACTCTTTTAACAACCAAATGCAAATCACAGTAAGTAGAAATTTCACATATCATGGACTCAGAAGTGTAAAAATGTAACTTCATTTTACTAATTATTATTTTATTTATTTATTATTGAAGTGTAGTTGACATACAATGTTATTTTGAAGTGTGCAACATACAGATTTGATAATTCTATACATTATTTAGTTCCCACCATAATAACCGAAGCACCATCTGTCACATTATACAACATTATAATATTATTTTTTTAAATTTTTTTATTTATTTATGATAGTCACAGAGAGAGAGAGAGAGAGAGAGGCAGAGACACAGGCAGAGGGAGAAGCAGGCTCCATGCACCGGGAGCCCGACGTGGGATTCGATCCCGGGTCTCCAGGATCGCACCCTGGGCCAAAGGCAAGCGCCAAACCACTGCGCCACCCAGGGATCCCTAATATTATTGATTATATTCCCTAGGCTGTACTTTTCATCTCCATGATTTGTATATTTCATAACTGGAAGTTTGTACTCTTACTCCCCTTCATCTATTTCACCCATTTGCGACTCCCCCAACACAGCAACCACCAGTTTGTTCTCTGTATTGAAGAGTCTGTTTGGTTTTTTGTCTGTTTGTTTCTTCACTTGTTTTGTCTTTTAGATTACACATGTAAGTGAAATCATGTGGTATTTATCTTTCTATGTCTGACTTATTTCATTTAGCATAATACCCTGAAGTCCAACCATGTTGTTGCTAATGGCAAGATCTTATTCTTTTTTATGCATGAATACTATCCCATTGTGTATATACCACACCTGCTTTAATTAACCACTTACCTATCAATGGACACTTGCATTGCTTCCATATCTTGGTTACTGTAAACAATGCTACAATTAACATAGGAGTGCTTATTTCTTTTCAAATTAGTATTCTCCTTTTCTTTGGATAAATACCAAGAAGTGACATTGTTAGATCATATTGTATTTCTAATTTTTTAAGTGACTTTCATACTGTTTCCTACGGTAGCTGCACCAACTTATTTTCCACCAATAGAGATAGCACAAGTATTCCCTTTCTCCACATCCTCATCAATACTTATTATTTCTTATCTTTTTGGTACTAGCCTTTCTGACAGGAGTGAGGTGAATTGTGGTTTTGATTTGCATTTCTCTGATGATGAGAGATGTTGAGTATCTTTTCATGTGTCTGTTGGCCATCTGGATGTCTTCTTTGGAAAAATGTCTATTCAGGTCCTCTGCCCATTTTAAAGTCAGATTGTTTGTTCTTTTGGCCTTGAGTTGTAGAAGTTCTTTACATATTTTGGACATTAACCCCTTACCAGATTTATCATTTGCAAATATCTTCTCCCATTCTGTGGGTTGCCTTTTTTTGTTGTTGAAGATTTTCTTTGCTGTGCTAAATCTTTTTATTTTGGTGTAGTTCCAGTGGTTTAATTTTACTTTTATTCTATTTATCTGAGAAGACAGATCCATAAAAATGTTGCTAAGGCTGACGGCCAAGAGACTATTGCCTGTGTTTTCTCTTAGGTGTTTTATTTTTTTAGATCTCACACTAATTTTTAACTTGAGTTCTTATTCTGTCTCTTTTTTGCAAACTTGATCTAGTCTTAGATAAATTTAATCAGACCCAATGAGGATTTTTGTTTTTATTTTTTTCTCCAAAGTCTGTTAAGGCCTCCTGTTCCTCTTTTTCTTGAGTGCAGGGCTAGGCACATTCAAAGGACTCCTCCCCCCTTCTCCCAGGACATAATACTATCAAATGGACCCACTTAAATGCAGTTTTGTGCAGTGGGAGGAGCTTATCTGCATTGTCCTCCTCTATTAGTTTTCCTTTTTTTTTTTTTTTAAGATTTTATTTATTTATTCATGAGAGAGAGAGAGAGAGGCAGAGACACAGGCAGAGGGAGAAGCAGGCTCCCTGCAGGGAGCCCAATGTGGGACTTGATCCTGAGACCCTGGGATCACACCCTGAACCAGGGGCAGGTGTTCAACTGCTGAGCCACTCAGGCTGCCCCTATATTACTATTGCCGCATACAGAACAAGCTGCCACAAACTTAAGTGACTTAAAGCAACACTCATTCATTAGCTCACTCATTTATGTCCTGCATGACATGGCTGGCTTCCTGCTCAGGGTAAGGCTAAAATCAAGGTGTTGACCAGGCAGTTCTTGTCTGGAGGCTCTGGGGGAAATTTACTTCCCAGCTCATTCTTCTTGTTGGCAGAATTCAAGTCCTTTTGGTTGTGGGACCAAGGTCCTGGCTTCCATGCTGGCTCTTACCTGGCAGTGGCTCTCAGCATCTAGATGTCATCCATGTCCTTGACAGAGATGCTTCTCCATCTTCAGGCCAGCAAGAACACATCAGATCCTTCATATGCTTCAAATTTCTGACTTCCCTCTCTGTAACCAGGTGGAAAAAAATCTATGCTTTTAAAGGGCTCATGTGATTCAATAGCATGTTCACCTTTAGATAATCTCCCTATCTTGACACCAACTGATCTGGAAACTTAATCACATCTACAAAGTGCCAACACAAGAGTTCCTAGATGGGTGTTTGAATAGCTGGGAGAAGATGTGCATCCACCCAGGGCTGGGGATGGGGGGTGGCAATCTTAGAACCCTGCCTACCACACCCTCCAAGGTCAGTTTCCATGAACTACTATGACTGGGTCACCAACTATCCATGTCATACTTTCTGATACTGGGTCCCCTGGCCCTGTCATGAGCCCTGGGAAGTTCCTTGGGACAGGATCTTTCTCCTGTTCTAGCTAACTTCCAGAAGTAAGAAAGGCAGGAGTAGGGGCTGGAAGAGAAGCTCACTCTTACTGCATTGGAAACTGCAGCTTCAGCCTGTCCCAAGGGGAGCTGGGACAGCTCTTTAGAGCCCAAACTGAGGCAAGGAGGCAGGGCTTGTATATCCCACATTAGCCAGTCACTGGCCACTAGTTACTTCCTCAGGGAGGGAATGAGGTATCATCTCAGGGGAGGCAGTCCTCTGCGAGTAGAGGGCAGTCTCCAGGGAGGGACCAGGCAACTAGTTTCCAGGTGCTAGATTGGTCATGGCCCAGAAGACAGCCACTAGAGACCCTACAATAACATCCACTCCACCCAACTTTTCTCCTTTCCACTTGTTCTACATCATACCATTTGAATTTATAAGCCAATAACTTTAGCACATTTCTTATCTGTCTTTGCTGTGCCTGCGATAATAAAAAGGCTTCATATTTATGAATCATTCTGCCTCAGGGAAACAGATACAGGTGTCCCCTGTTTTGCAAAAATTCACATTATATACCACATGGCTTTTACAAAAGACCTACATTAGTACATGTTTTTGCTAACTGGAAGAAACCCAAAGAGATTTTTTGCTTTTACTTAAAAAGGCAAAGAGCAAAAACAGCATTCAGCATTTGTTTTGCCATCAGCCATTACCGAGGCAGCACCAACCCCAAGCAGCAGGGCTGGCCCCTCCCAGCTCTTTCCCTGGAAAGAGCATCTCAGTGTCCAGCATCATACCTTTGAGCTATCTGTGAGCATCCGTGCTTTACTTAGATTTATCTGGTACACTCCTTAACAAGATGTGTTCTAAGGAATCAGAAAAGAGAGATTCAGAAATATTCCAAATTTTTCTGTATAAATTAATGGTAATTGCTTCTTTGCTTTACACCATTTTGGCTTAGGGAAGTCATAGGAATGCTTTACTTTCAGACTGCAGGGTGAAACCTGTGTTCAAACATTTAATAGCTGTTATTACTAATTTAATGTATAATAACATTTTATTGATTTTTATATTTGTGAATATACTACTTTACTAGAGTTTTTTTTTTTTTTTTAATGTCAATAAAACTTAAACCACCTCAAGTCCTTTCTGGACAGTGAGAAATAAAACATCAAAGGTTTACAGGTTCTTATGGATTCACTTTACAGCCTGAGTTCTCTTAACTCAGTTTTTCCCATGAAAAGTACAGGCTTAATGCTTCACCCCCTCGTCCCTCAAAGGCTTTCTGAAACCTGAGGTCCTCTGTTATCTGTTACCCCCTCCATCTCCATCACACAGTGCTCAGCAGTAGATGGATTTGACCCTCGTCTGATATAAATAAATACATGTATAAATAAATAGGACTTCCACAGTTTTCTATTGAAGAACACATTACATGCCTTTAAATGCTGATGGATATAAAGATTAAATAAGATGGAAAGATAGGATAAGGCAGACATTTGGACAACCTTATTGGGAACTCTGAAAGTTCATCTTCTCAGCTGATGCTACAGAAGCAAGATCTAAAATTTGTGCCCTATTCACAGACAAGCTCACAATCCTGCACTTTTACCTATGAGAGCCACAAGTATGTGGTTTGTTCCACCAATTTTCTTTGCCTAGCCTGGAGGAAAACTCCAGTGTGAAAGTGAAAATACCAGCGTTGACCACCAAAGAACTAGGTCCTTCCAACACTGGGCCAGGGTTAGACTGGCTGACTTAGATTCACCTTGGTTAGGAGCAGAAGGAAGCCCATTGAGTCTGCTGGGAGCAAGTGGCTGACTTCACCCAGGGATCATGATGGGCAGGAGGCAGAAAGCATGAGGAAAGTGTGTGCTCAACCCATTCAACAACTGGCTATTGAGAAAGCCAGTGCTTCTGATGCACTGGGGGAGAACAGAAGCTACAGTTCATTGGACTATTTCCAATGCAGTGAGAATTGTGCATGTGATTGAATGATTTCTCATAAAAGGCAAAAGTATGGCACACAGTTTGGTGAGTAACCTTCAATTCTGGCATAAAAGGGGCCTGAATTAATTGGAAGCAATTCCTACTCTAAGCTGCTAAACGGCTCAGAAGCCAGATCAATTACATCCTGGCAACTTACCTGACAGCTATATTGGTATCTTACCTCTAATTGGCATTTTATTTTAAATCTGTTCCAAAAGAATGTTTTGTAGAAGTTTACAGAAATTTACTATTAATATTAATTTGAAATAATAAATTATAAAACTGTAATAATTCAAACTGTGCAGTATGAACACATAAAAAATAGATCAATGGAACACACTAAGAGATTAAGAAATAGGTCTAGATCCATACAGGAATTTGGTATATCATAAGGTTGGCATTTCAATCAGTGGAAGAAAAATAGTTTATTTAATAAATGTTTTAAGACAACTGTCTAGAAAAAAATAAGCTAAATCTTTATTCTATAAGCTAGGATAAGTTCCAAATGGATCAAAAACATATTTTGGGGGAAAAAATGGAATAACCAGGTTGTAGTAGAAATTCTGGAGCAATTTAGTTTTGTAATAATCTTTAAAAAGGGAAGAACTTTCTACGTATGATACAAAATCCAGAATCTGTATCCTGGGTGATGAGGAATTTGGCTGGTCTTTGCCTCTGGTTCCTGGGAAATAAGCTCTAAAACCTTGGAGATTCCCAAATAATAAGAATGTCTCTTATTCATGGTGGACTCTGAGGGTTTATAGTAAGGACATGACTCTGAGGGGAGCTGGTTATATAGGAAGACCAGCTAGTGATTAGAGGGCTGGGTCTTTGAGCCACGTGATATCAACCCAACTCCCCAGGAAGGGACAGGTGAGCTGGAGATTGAGTTCAGTAAAGTGGCCAATGATTCAATTAATAGTGAAACTCCAATTAAGAACACTAGACAGGGATACCTGGGTGGCTTAGTCAGTTTATCGCCCAACTCTTGGTTTCAGTTCAGGCCATGATCTCAGAGTTGTTGAGGTGGAGCCCTGTGTCTGTCTCCACACTCGGTGGGAGTCTGCTGGAGATTCTCTCTCTCTTTCTCTCAAATAATCAATCAATCAATCTTAAAAAAAAAAAAAAAAAACCAAACCCATTGAACATCAACATTCAGGTGAGCATCCCTAGTTGCCAGTACTCTACATATTGTCACACACTTATGTGCCAGAAGGGTGATGCATCCTGACTCCACAGGGAGAGGACACCAGAAGCTTCACATTTAGGACTCTCCCAGACTCACCCTAGGTGTCTCTCTCTCTCTCTCTCTCTCTCTCTTTTTGGCTGGTTCTAATTTGATTCCTTTTTGCTATAACAAAACTGAAATTATAAAA
Organism: Vulpes lagopus; assembly: GCF_018345385.1. Lineage (NCBI taxonomy): Eukaryota > Metazoa > Chordata > Mammalia > Carnivora > Canidae > Vulpes > Vulpes lagopus. The sequence goes on along the minus strand of NC_054824.1, from coordinate 110,958,914 downwards.
TTGAACAGCCCTTCCCTGACTTCTGTGAGGTGTTTTGGTGAATTATTCAACCAGCAGGGGTTCCACTACCCAAACCTGCAGTCCCATGGTCAGAACTGAAGCCCAGTGATCCTAGGGAGCCTGAATAGAGGCTGGTGTCTGAAGTGAGGGCAGTCTTGTGGAGGGCGGTATCCTTATCTCCAAAGTTTGACCTAACTCCATGTATTTAGAATCAGAAGCCATTGTATCTTTAAAACAGGAAATAATAAATCTAATTACATTAAAAATTTTTTTGACATGACCTCAGAAGCAATATATAAAAAGGCCAATAAAACTGAGGGAATGCTTGCCACTTGTGTCACTGAAAATGACTATTTTTCTAACAAATAAAGATATCTACCATACTAAAAAAAAAAAAAAAAAACAACTTTGTAGGAAAATAAGCTTAACCAAAATATGAAATACAAATACCCTTTACATTTATGAAGAGATGTTCAATCCCACTCATAATGAGAGAAACGCAAGATGATACTTCCCAAGGCAAGACACAGACTGTGGAGGGAGTGGAGCGTAAACTACTACTACCCTCAGTACTTCTATGAGGCACACAAATCTCTATACTAGGAAAGACAAACCATCAATGACTGTAAAAAATGTTACTGCACATGCCCATAAGCCCATCAATACTGATGCAGGCTGGCTGGGCCCGAAGACCCAGAGGGGGCCCCCCAAGAGCAGCCAAGGAAGTCTTTGGCTCCATGCAGATAGAAATCAAGTGCAAGTAAAGAGGAAGCAAGGAAAGAGTTTATTGAAGAAAGAGAGAGTATGAATAAACACAGAGTGTCCAGGAGGCTCACAAAGGAAAAAAGAGTGAGTTTAGTCTTTGCTTGGGGTCTGGGGTTTTTATTGAGGATTGTGGTCCAGTGCATGCGTCCTCTGAGGCATCCAGGAAGAAGTGTTTGGGTGTCCTCCATAAGATACTCATGCCCTGGAGCCAGGGTCTCCGTGAGTCTGTGGTCTTGGAAAACATTTATGATGACCCTACCCACCCAAGTCACCCCTCAGGCATTATCTATGTGCTGGAACACTCCAAAAAAACCATTAACACCTTGACCTTTAGGAGGAGGACATTCATTATCTGTTGTGTAAGGCATGTGTAAGGAGGGGTGTAGGTCTTAGCAAGAATAGAAGTAGCAGAAAAGCAGTCTTTCATAAAGTGCTTTCAGTTTCCTTGTCTCAATAAGGAAACTTCTAGAAATTGATTGCATGGATATACCTGTCCATGTGTGAAATTAGTTATGTAAAAGATTATTTATTTTTTTACCTACAGTATTGTTTTAATTCTTTAATATTTTATTTAAATTCAATTTGCCAACATATACTATAACACCCAGTGCTCATTGCGGTGTTGTTTTTAAATACTGGAAATAATCTAAATGTCATCAGTGGAGAGTGGTCAAATAAATTATGCTAAATCCATACAATAAAAAGAATCCATGTATTTATACAAAAAATGAAGTAGGAAGCTTTTATGTACTTCTTTACAATACACTAAGTGAAAAGGAAGGCACAGCAAAGTGGGCATTGTGTGCTGGAAGTTTGTAAAAGGAAGGGGAGTGTTGGTTTGCTAAGACTGCTGTAAGGAATATCACACCTGGGTGGCTAAAACAACAGAAACTTTCGCAAGGTTCTAGAGGCTAGAAATCTGAGATCAAAGTATTGGCAGGACACCGAGTTCTTTCCAGTTTTTGGATGGATGCTTGTATTGCGATGTATTTCCCCCTTTGGACTGCTTTTGCTGCATCCCAAAGATTTTGAACGGTTGTATCTTCATTCTCATTAGTTTCCATGAATGTTTTTAATTCTTCCTTAATTTCCTGGTTGACCCTTTCATCCTTTAGCAGGATGGTCCTTAACCTCCACGTGTTTGAGGTCCTTCCAAACTTCTTGTTGTGATTTAGTTCTAATTTCAAGGCATTATGGTGTGAGAATATGCAGGGGACAATCCCAATCTTTTGGTATCGGTTCAGACCCTATTTGTTACCCAGTATGTGGTCTATTCTGGAGAAAGTTCCATGTGCACTTGAGAAGAATGTGTATTCAGTTGAGTTTGGATATAAAGTTCTGTAGATATCTGTGAAATCCATCTGGTCCAGTGTATCATTTAAAGCTCTCGTTTCTTTGGAGATGTTGTGCTTAGAAGACCTATCGAGTATAGAAAGAGCTAGATTGAAGTCATCAAGTATAAGTGTATTATTATCTAAGTATTTCTTCACTTTGGTTATTAAATGATTTAAATATTTGGCAGCTCCCACATTCGGGGCATATATATTGAGGATTGTTAAGTCCTCTTGTTGGATAGATCCTTTAAGTATGATATAGTGTCCCTCTTCATCTCTCACTATAGTCTTCGGGGTAAATTTTAGTTTATCTGATATAAGGATGGCTACCCCTGCTTTTTTTTTTGAGGACCATTTGAATGGTAAATGGTTCTCCAACCTTTTATTTTCAGGTTATAGGTGTCCATCGAAAGATGAATGGATAAAGAAGATGTGGTTTATGAATACAATGGAATATTACTTAGCCATTAGAAATGACAAATAACCCACCATTTGCTTCAACGTGGATGGAACTGGAGGGTATTATGCTGAGTGAAGTAAGTCAATTGGAGAAGGACAAACATTGCATGTTCTCATTCATTTGGGGAATATAAATAATAGTGAAAGGGAATATAAGGGAAGGGAGAAGAAATGTGTGGGAAATATCAGAAAGGGAGACAGAACATAAAGACTCCTAACTCTGGGAAATGAACTAGGGGTGGTGGAAGGGGAGGAAGGCGGGGAGTGGGGGTGAATGGGTGACAGACACTGAGGGGGGCACTTGACGGGATGAGCACTGGGTGTTATTCTGTATGTTGGTAAATTGAACACCAATAAAAAATAAATTTATTATTAAAAAAAGTATTGGCAGGATTGGTTTCTTCTGAACCTCTTTCCTTGGTTTGTAGGACCCCCTTGGCCTTCACATGGTCTTCCTTCTGTGTGTGCCCAGGTCCTAATCTCTTCTTATAAGGACAACCTTCACTGGGGATTAGGACCCACCCATACAATTTATTTCATCCTAATCACCACTGTGAAGGCCTTATCTCCAAATAGAGTCTCATTCTGAGATATATCTGAAATGAGTGTGGGGGCAGGGAGACACAATTTGAGGAAGAAAAGAAAGATATAGATACATGCTTATAGATGCATAAAATATTGATGGAGTATACACAAGAAAGGAAATTAATATTATTTGTTTCCAAGGATGGGGCTGGGATGGCTGCAGGATAGGGGAGCAGGGGGATATTTCATTTTATTCCCTTTAGAACCTTCTGAATTTTGTATCATTGCTTGCGCTATGTATTTATCAAAAGAGTATGCAAATTTTTAAAAATTTATATCAAGAGGTTGAATTGGCATCTAGGACTTTGGAATATATCTGACATTTAATGGAAAGACTATTTCTGTGCTGATGAAGTCCTTATATTCTTCGGACAATAACTGCCTGCCTGGCACTTTCATGATGGAAATAGAGCTACTGTAAGTCAATGTCACAAGATGAATGCTTCCTATTTCAAAAGTAAACATCTGAACATTTATCTATTTTCAGAGTCCAATTTTCTGTGACAACAGCATTTTCCCATTGCTAACTTCAATGTATAGGATAATGTTTGTAGCTGACAACTATTTTACAAATTGTGTGTATATAACATAATGATGTACATTCACTTAGGCTAAGACAAGTGTAATTGAACAACATTTTTATAAGTTAGTAGTAGCTGAAATAATACATCCTGTATTGTCATAAGATAGGGAAATAAAGCTGTACCTTAATAAATCTCAGTGTTAAGAATAAATTCCCTGATATCTCTTGAGAAGTTGAAAAGATCTATAGACAACAAGACTGGTATACTACACCCCAAGATGTTTTGAGGGATAATAATAGTAACTAGTAAAGTGCTACAATTGTTCGGTGCTATATATTTGCAAAGTGCTTTAGCCCATTGTTCACGTAATGCTTTCCAACTTCTCTTTGAAGCCTAGATTTTGACTCACATCTTATAGATGAAAAATGTGAGGCAGTGTAGCAAGAAAATGGCCAGCATCAATCCTGAGTCTTCAAGCAATTCAAAGGCTGTTTGGTATTTGTATCTAGAAATATCGTCAATTTTTTACAGAAATTGGTACAACCTCAAATTGGCCAATAGATCTCCCCAAGTGCCAAGAAAATGTCATTCAGGGACCAAAACATGATGTAAAAAGCCCACAAGTGAAAACAAAATCTATACAGTACATTTATTGAGTGATTATTAGTGATAATTATAGTATGCAAAGTACTTTCACATAGCTGGTCTCATTTTATTCTTACCACGGGAAATGTGTAGGACAATTCTTATCACAAACTCTCAAATAAATATTATATTAATATTGAAAGGTCTTTAATAATATGAAGCCTGTCTTACTTTCTGCCTATGCTACTGAATCCTCCAATACATAACCACAGATGACTCTAAAACCCTACAAAGCACAAAACCTAAGTATGTGATAGAATTCTGATGACAAGAGTAATAACTGAACATGAAAAGCTTTTTTTTTTCCCAACGAATTAAATATTCAGCAATCAACGCCATAAAGTGCTGCAAAGCAGGTATAGCCTCTCTCCAAGGTCCTGAGGAGCGTTGCAGCCCACGGTCACATTTGCATTCGAGAATATTCATTCCTTAGCTTTGGTTAACAGTTTAAAGGTCTGATTGTACTCTTAACAGCAGGAATTCACTTGAGTTGCCCATGGACTAGCCAGCTCAGTCATGACCCTGGTTGATTGTAGCCCCAGCTGATATGATAAGGAGCAGAAGGACCACCCAACTAAGTCAGTCAGGATCGAATAAAATAACAAAACAGTTGTTGTTTTAAACCACTGAGTCAGGGCAGGGAGGATTGTTCGCCAGCTAGAGATAACTGAGACACGGACCTAAACCAATTCCATCAGAAATTGTACATCTGCCTATGTCCAGTAATTTGGCAAATTCTGCTTGTCTACTCAGAAGTAACCATCTCCCCTGCCACCTCCAGTCTCCTGGGCTCTTCATAGCAAACACTGCACCACAGTTCCCAGGGTCGCCCAGTGGCCCCATGGATGGGAAGAGGAAAACTTGCTAGATTTTCAGCTGTGGTACCAGTGCCATTCCATCCTCAGTTCTGAGCCCAGGCATGGCAGGAGTGCCTGCTCAAAATACACTTAATGAATGAATAAATGAATACATGCAATTCCACAAACTGCTAGGCGTTCCCACATTCCATTCCCCAGGCTACCACTTTTGTCCCTAACACTATGCCACTCAACTGATTAGCATAACCCTCCGTCTTCTAGACTAAGCTGAAGTCACCTTTTCTAAAGCATGCCCCACCTACCCCACCCCCAGTCCAGTATTTAAGGCCCATGACAGTCACACATAAAGATTGGCACCAGGGCACACAAAGACTGTATAGAAATACTGCCTCTGCTGTATTTAGGGGGTAACAATCTCTTTGATGAGTCTTCTAATATGTGTCCATCCTCATCACGCTGGTTTGTTCCCCTGTAGCCTTTCTACCCTTGAAGTTCACCCATGAGGGTTGTCACTCAACCAAGATGAACAAATAGAGACTACCTAGAACAAAGAGTTTCTTGGTCTACATGGAGTCTCAAGGCTGACCTTCTGGAGTCTGTAGTCAAACAATTCAGACTTGTGGAGAGAGAAAGGGTTTTCTAAATTCCAAAAAGTCTGCTCACAGATCAATAGCCAGGCTTGGCTGACTGAACAAGACAGTTTAGGATCCAGAGAGTCCCAGATGAGTTTTGGAGGAGCCTCATAGGGAGCTGCGGGTGGGAAGCCATTGGCTGCCAGGTGCAAATTGGCTGACCAGGGAGCAGGAGAATAGGATGTTCTCACTATTCCCAGGGTCATATCAGGTCAGGGCTGAAACACACAAGACCCACAGCACCAGCCCAAGCGGAGGTGGGGAAGAGTTGGCTAGGGAAGAGGGGAGAAGAGGAGACAAGACAAAGGATTTGGAGTTGTATAGACCCTAGATTCTGTGCTAGAAACCAGATCTTTTTTTTTTTTTTTTTTTTTTTTTTAGAAACCAGATCTTAAATCAGATCAGCTATAGACAGGTCAGCATCAGGGCCTGTGCAACTATCAAAGAATCAGGACCACTCTTACCAGAGCAGAGACCCCAGACCATTACCAAAATATCAGGCCAACTCACTTCTCAGCCAGCGGGAGCCAGTGGAGAGCAGCACACCTGGAGGTAACCTGAGCTCTTCCTTGACTACAGACGATGCGTCAGTGGAAGGAGGAGAAGGATGAAGAAAAGAGCCCAGACAAGGTGTTGAACTTCAAATTACTGTTTAAACTGAAAAGTGCTGGAGGAGATGGACAACATGCTTAAATGTGTGCTACCATCAGCAGGAATCTCATCCAGGACTAGACGGGCTCGGGCACAGATGAGTAGCATGGGTTTCATACATCTGACGTAGTGTGCAAATTTTGACTCCAACAACACACAGCCAGACTGGGTGACCTTGGCCAGGTCATTAACCTCTCCAGGCTTAGCTACTTCACCTGTAAAGTGAAGATGATGCACCTATGCCATAGCCTGCAATGAGGACAAAAGGACCTAAGACCCCCTAGGAAGAGTGCTGGAACTACACTCAGCCTCACAGATGTGGCAGGTGCTACTTGACCCTCTATGATAACACCACTAAATGTTCATGGCTGATTGTCAGCCCTATCATGCTGTCTAGGCATCCAGCTCACTAGTCCCTGGGCAACTCAAAGACAAGAACTCCGTCATCCTTGCTTTTGTGTCCTTGGCACTGAGCACAGTGCTGGGCATGTTTGTTGAATGAATTTACCCTGAAAGATAAAGATAAGCAGGCTTAAGGCTGGGGCCTCCAGGAGGACTGGCAGGCGGCATAGAGAACAAGGCTCCAGGGACTCCTGTTGGCTCCCTGCCTTCCCCAGCCTGCCTCCACCCCCGGAGAGTGAGGCCAGACCACCCCCCCACCCCCTCCACCCCCACCCCCACCCCGGTGCAGGGAACTGCCAACGGAAACCATGAGTCTGGTGCTGTGGGTCATGCTGGCCAAGACAGACCTAAGCCACTTCTGTTCACAAAGACTGTCAGATGTTAATGGCATGGGGACGCTGGCCATCTGCCATCGGAACCTAAACAGCTGCCTGGCAGGGAGAGATGTACCATCTATTTAGCGAGAGCCTGGAGGGGAAGCTTAAGGTCTAAGAAATGAGTGAGTGAAGAGCCAGGCAGGAAGGAGCAATGGGGATTAGCTCGACTGATGAGAATAACTAGTGAAAACGGGCATTAACTCTGTGCCGGGCAGTATGCCCAGACCTCCTCTACGTTGTCTCTGCAAATCTTGACAATAACTCCCCAAAGAAGGTATTCCCAATCCCAATTTACAATTGGGAAAACGAAAGTCACAGAGTTCAAATAATTTTCCCAATAACATAGCCAGCAAGAGGTGGGCAGAGAATTGGGCCCGGGCACTCTGAGCCCACACGCTGTGGTGCCCCCTGGGGCACATGACTTCACACATGCCTCCCACAGCCCTAGAACATCCCCAGTTGGGACATAATCCTGCATCTCATCTTCCTGACTACACCAGAAATCGCTACGTCTCTCCTTATAACTTCCCCTTCACTGTAGGTGTGCAAACATTCTGATGAAATTAGACTACAAGACCCCAGTCCCAGCTCAGCCACTAAGAGCAGCTCTCTGACAGGACTTAGCCTTTCTTCCTTACGAGCCTCCAGCTCCAACAATCTATAATTCAGAATTGCTGCTCCACATGATTCCCTTCACAGGACTGTGCCCAGCCTACGTAAAGATAATCAACTCCAACAAGGTTCTGTTTAAAAATGTCACACTGGAAATGTATCCTTAGAACTGAGAGTGCATGATGAATGGCACAGTCTGGCTCCCCAGTACGGAAATATTAAAATAAACATGGATGTATCAAGTGCAACAACCTCAAAGCTGACTATGAACATCACAAAAATTCAGCAAGGGAGACACCAGCAGTCTAACTGGCAGACCTTGAGGCTGCAATTCACACGGAGAGGGACAGGTGCACCCTGAAAGTGTGTGTTCCCTGTTAGCAGTCTCTCCCTCTGACGGCTCCACCTCTGCCCAGAACTCTCGAGAGATCTCTTCACTAAGCAGTCCAGACAAAAGGCATCAAGTCTATCCGTTATATAACACTCTAGTCCACAGGGCAACATAATACGGGGAGATTTATGAAAGGAATAAAATATCCAAAACCTACCGATCTTATGACAAGGAAACCACACCCTCTGCCAGGTTCAGCACACATTTCTCGCAAGCACGTCCATGCCCTGTCCGTGACTTCAGTGCCATGGTGGAGAAGCTACATCCTAAGCAGGTTGCACAGTTTGCAGCCCCTGGGGCCTCTGTTGACATCAGCACACGATATCGGTACTCAAATCAATGCCTTGAGCACGTAGCTCCAAAATGAACAAGACCCTAAGGAAAATAAGCAGCCCAATTTCCACTTTACAATCTACTTTATGCTCGGGAGCACACCAGATTTCCTGGCCAAATACTTAGACTTTTGACAGAGCAATGAGACTTTCTGACACTTCACAACCTCTAAAGGACTTGTGGAAATGATGAAACAACCTACAAGTAGAGGGTGAATATGAAGGACATCTTGGTAACTCAGGGGTCTGGGCACCACTCCTCCTCCTGGCAGGTTAACAGTCTGCTTGTCCTGAGGCCAGCTCTCCTGCATCATCACCCAGGCGCTGTGAGCTGTCGGCGAGGTCGGAGCCCCTGACAGCACCTGTCTGGTGATCTGGGCTGATGTGCCAGCTGCTCCCTTGTACCCCTTGCTGAGCTCAGGGGACAAGCTTCCCTACCCCCATTCCTTCATCAGTGTCCTCCTCCTTCCCACACCCCAACACACACACGCACACTACTGTGGGGTGACAAATGAGCAGTCAATTTAATTTCATTGCAGTCAACAAGGACACATAACAGATGGAAGGCCACAGAAAGTGCTGAGCGCCTTGAAGAGGAGGGGTGGGCTGTTTGGGGGGACTGTCACCATAACAACAGGAAAGGCACTGCTGAAGTTTCTATTCTAGGGCTGCCACTAATTACTATGAATGTTTCATTCGGCCCTGTGATCAGCCGTCCCCAAAGCAGCCTGTTACGGCAGATGGTTTGTTTTCTTCTCTCTAGAAAGTTAGCCAAAGACCACAATTATGTTTGGTTGTTTTATTCTTTTTTAAAACACTGATGGGCTTAAGACTGCTTTGTTTTTACATTGTATTCTAAGAGCTCAGATGCTTTAAGATTCTCTCCAAACAAACAGCAATCTGTGAAAATGAAAGGCAGGCGCAGTACCATTAACTAATTTGGTGTTTGAACTTATTTGGAGTGGGGATGCGAAGCCACTTAGGCATTTTAACGATTAGAAATATTTAATATACTTGATAACTCTCTCTATTGACCCCTCTGGCAAGTAGACCAATATGTGATTATTTTTCAAAGTTACGCTTTTCCTGTTTATATATTAAAAGTTTTACTAAGTTTCATTCCAGAAAAGTTTAGGGTTGACATGAGGCCAATGCAGGATTGGGTGGGTTTGGTGTGGCTCTGGGGCAACTGGGAGACCAAGTTTCATTGAGGATGACACTTCAATCTATTTTTAAAGATCTATTTACATTGAACTATATTCCATAAAGGTTTGGGGCAGCTTACAAACACACACACACACACACACACACACACACACACACGCGCGCATATGACATTTAAAGATAAGTAAGCATCTAAGGGAAGTGATATCAGAAAAGAAGTGGGCATGAAAATAGTAAAAGCAGATAGGAGTAACACAAAGAAATGCACGCCATCTAGCTCTGCACACCTGATGCAGGGAAAAAGTGCTATTGCAAGATAGTTCTAGAAGCTAAAGCAAACCAGACATTCACAAAAAGCACAACTTCTCCTGATACTGAGACCAGAGGGCAATGCCTCCCTCACCTCCTCATGAAGAGGTGCTGTTGAAGAAGACACTGTTCATGGTGCTTGTTGGAGAATGGCCAGGGAACTACAGTGACAGGTATGAGGACCACTGCAGGGGGGTTTGTAGTCAGGGAACAGGCTGGGCTCAACTCCAAGCTCAAGGAAGAGTGGGGGTGTATGGCCAAGGAGCAGGACGGGGCAAGGGGGCAGGATCAATGGGGTGAAACGAAGAAGAGGAAAGATCGGGGATGAGGGGGTTTCTGGGTGAACAGGCCAGGTTGTCAGACACCTCCCCCCCCCCCGGGGTGGGGGTGAGAACCTGTCAGAAGTCAAGGGGAACGGGTGTGGGGGGAGAGGATTCTTCCTAAACTCATCAGGACTTACCTGGGTTTGTCAGACTACCAGGATTCTTGCTAAAACTGGGTGACATGGAGACAAACAGAAGCCCAAGTGTTAAGGCCTGGCTGAGAAAGGTCCATGGGGAGTCCACGGAATCTCCGTCGGGGCTCACGGGCCTGCACTTGGAGCGGTCTCGGCTTGGGCTGCGTGTCTCCGGAAGGAGCTCATGGGCAGCTCTCACCCGAGGCAGCCAAGCTCCCGGATCCAAGTGCACAGCCCTTGGATGAGGAGCACCCGGAGGGCCTCTGGCAGGAACGCCGGAAGCCACCGGGTCTGTCCTGTCCCTGCGGGTCACCTTCTGAACGGAGGAGGGGCGGAGAATCCCAGGATCATCACTGAGGCAGGACCAAGGGAGTGTCATTTTAAAAGCATATTCATTATTACCCTATGATGCTCTAGTTAAAGTCAGAAAAAATACTGTAAGATAGGAATTAAAGGAACGAGTCAACAACAACTTTCTAGGCTCTAGAAAAACACAGAAGACAGTAATTCTCAGGAGTGGGGCAAGATATCATCTTCAGGGCAGCGCTGATGGCCCAGCTGTTTGGTGCTGCCTGCAGCCCAGGGTGTGATCCTGGAGACCTGGGATTGAGTCCTACATCGGGCTCCTGCATGGGGCCTGCTTCTCCCTCTACCTGTGTCTCTGCCTCTCCTCTCTCTCTCTCTCTCTCTCTCTCTCTCTCTCTCTCTCTCTCTCTCTCTCTCTCTCTCTCTATGTCTCTCATGAATAAATAAATAAAATCTTAAAAAAAAAAAACAACAGTATCTTCAGGATATGTGAAAGTTCTCCCTTAATCCCAAGGGTGGGAAATCCAAAGCAATGAGACAGACTGTTGATCAGATGATTTAGTACAGACAGCACAATGCAGCAAAGAGAAACTACACTTCCCGATGCTAGAGAGTGCTCTAGGAAGTGTGCCGTTGAATCCAGTAGTGGCACTCATTCTACAATTCATACGGGGGCGCCCAGGGGGCTCAGTCAGTTAAGCGTCTGCCTGCGGCTCAGGTCATGATCCTGGGGTCCTGGGATCAAGCCCCACATGGGGAATCCTTGCTCAGCGGGTAGCTGGCTTCTCCCTCTCCCTCTGCCACTCCCCCTGCTTGTGCGCGCTCTCTCTCTCTCTCTCCCTCTCTCTCTGCCAGATAAATCAATAAAATCTTTCAAAATAAAAGAATAAATAAAATTCATATGGAATCACAAAGGAGTTTGAATAAACCGAAGCAGTCATGAAAAAGAACAAAGTTGGAGGACTGATACCTCCTGGCTTGAAAACTTACTACAAAGCTACGGTAATCTAAAGTAGTGTGGCACCGGGCATAGAGACCAAAGAAATAGAACAGAGAGCCCAGAAATAAACCCTTGCATTTGTGGGCAAATGATTTTGACAAGGGCCGTTCCTACCTCCTAGGGAACTGATGAACATTCTATAGAGGAGTCTGCAGTGAGCATCCTTCTATAAGTAGAAGCTACTCCCTTGGCTGTGAGGCCACATCGCTGTTCTTCCTGTAGACTAAATACTCTCAAGACAGAGAGAAGGTATCTCAGCATCTCTGCATCTCTCCCTTCAGCCAGGACACACAGCTTCCGGCCAGTGATGCAGGTCAGTGAATGAGTGAAGGAGCAAGTGAGTGAAAGGAGGACTGTCCAAGTGACCTATGGTCCAGGGGGCCCCCTGAGGGTGAGAACGGCTCTGCAACCCATCACCAACCTCAGGCATCGAGTCTCTAACTCCACAGAAGCCCAAAACAAACATGCACCTCCTCTTGGCAGCTGGTGGGCTCCCCCAGCTGGCTCCTCAGGACCTCAGGGCACTGAAACCTCCCTTAACCAAAGTCCTTCTGCCAAAAAAAAAAAAATTCTCATGGCTTCTGTCTTGGATTTCAGCAATGTTTGTTTTTCCCAAAGCTCTCATGACCTTTCATAATTTCTGAAACGTGATATTCCCAGCAGATTTCCTCATCTCTCCTACGTTTAGGAAAATATCAAGAGAATATCTGTCAGTGTGATAAGACACGGAGTCTTGTGTATTCACTGTAAACCAGAGGTTCACAATTTGGGGGGGGTGTTTGGGGGGAGTGGTTTTGCCCCCTAGGGAACATTTAACAATGTCAGGAGATGGTTTGAGCTGCCCTGACTTGGTGGGGTGGGGAGGGGAGCACTATCGGATCTGATGGGTAGAGGCCAAGGGTGTTGCTAAACCTCCTACCATAGGCGCAGGACAGCCCCCTCAGCAAAGAGGGATCCAGCTCAAAATGTCAACAGTGCAGAGGCTGAGAAACCTGTCCACAAACCAGAATGAGAGGAGAAAGGTAGTTGCTATTAGGAGATCATTTTGAAAAAAGGAGACAATCAGGACTCTCATTCAGAGTAAAAAAAAAAAAAAAAAAAAAAAGAGCCTGTAATAAAGATTTTATTGGACTCAGGAGGGAGGCAAATCTGGTAACCAGTTCAAAAGAAAATCTGGAGAACAAATTTCTAGGTCAGGTACATTGATATTAATATGCAAATGAAGGCAACTGGTTTTTCCACAGTGGGGGTGGGGACACATTGAACCTCTTCCAGACAGGACACAGTTGGCATCTCAGGGACAGTCATGCACGGGATTGTAGGATAGCTCTCTGGGAACCGTGATCACTAGAAAGGGGAGCTAGAGACAAAGTGCGGGCCAAACACCAGCGTTTATAGAATTCTGGTTTGCTAGGTCAAGGTCAGTTTTAGAGTCACTCGGGGATTATGAACTAATCCAGAGACGAGTCTCATCATGAGAGCACTGAAGTCTTTTCTTGTCCTTCCAACAAATGCACAGCCCCCAACCGGGCCTGGACTCCTAAGACTCTGCAGCCGCAGGTGCACTGAGGTTTCACTAGCGGAGGGGCTGGTCCAATTCAGCAGTAGGGGGAAGAGCAGTTCTGCTGGTGGGCCCCAGCCTCAGGACCACAGCCTTCCCTGGTTACCTAGAGCTGAGTTCCTCCAACCTCCGTGTACATATGGATCACCTGAGATCTCGTGAAAATGCCAGTTCTGATTAGGTAGGTCTGGGATGGAGTTTGACATCGGGCACTTCTGACTGCTCGTTTATGGACACACTTGGAGGAACAAGGGATCCAGGGAAGAAACCTCTTTATTACAAGGTGAGAAAACCAAACACGCAATCTCCACGAATAGATGTGGTGACGGATGTCACCAGCCCCCCCGAGCTGAGAAGCACGCCTGTAGAATTCTGCGAGCCCTAGAAGCAGCAGCATTTACAAGCCGGGGGACCTGTCTGGGGTTCTGGGATACCCTCGTGATGGGAAGCCTAGCACCTACAGGGATGGGGGTGCGAGTACAGGTAGGGGAAGGGAGCAAGAGGAAGCGCCCAGCCCGGGAAGTCTTGCTCCTCTGCAGAGCAAAGGAAGGAAGATGGGAGAGCAGACCAGGGGAAGGGAGCCACCTGGCACATGCACAGCTTTGGGACAACCATCTGGTGTCCTTGAGAAGCAAGTGTATGGACCTTGTCTGGGGCACAATGCACACAGAAAGTGAGCAGGGCAATGCTCAGGCAGGAATTTAAACTCTGAGCCATTCAGAGGCATTGTCTGCAGCATGGTAGATGTGCCAGAGATCCCACCTACCGACAGGTACTCAGCTGGAGAAGCAGAGGCAGCTGATTCTGCGTCAATCTTTCCCCTTGCAACTTTCCTGCTCTCACAAGGTTGGGGAGCAGTGGAGAGGCTACCTCCAACTGAGATTGCAGCTCCTGCCACTGGTGTGAGGCTGAGGCTGGCTGAGGAGCTCTCAGAGTGGGTGGGTGGCGGGGATTGTGTTCTCCATCAGACATACCAGAAATCAAATCCCAAGCTGCCAACTAACTGGACGAGGTTAACTTCATTAAACAAGGAAGCTATTAGATTGAGGCGGCTGTAATGCCATGGTGGTGGCCTTCTGGTAAGCAACCCGAAATCTAAGCCTGTAAATGCCTCAAGGTTACAAAATCAAAACCCTGAAGACAACCGATCACCAGCAGCCAGCGAGGCTTTAAGCTGTTAACAATCGATAATTTCCTTACTTTGCTTGCTCATTTTCTCTCTGTAAATCTTTCCCATGACTTCTCCAGGGATAGCTAACCACTTCCGCTTTGGCTCTGCCCTCTATTTCAATACATTTCTGTTTAAATAAATTCTAGGGCAGCCCGGGTGGCTCAGCAGTTTAGTGCCGCCTTCAACCCAGGGCCTGATCCTGGAGACCTGGGATCAAGTCCCACATAGGGCTCCTTGCATGGAGCCTGCTTCTCCCTCTGCCTGTGTCTCTGCCTCTCTCTCCTCTCTGTGTATTTTCATGAATAAATAAATAAAATCTTTAAAAAATAAATAAACTCTAAAAATTTTCAGTGTGCCTCCATTTATCTTTTAACAAGGTGAACCAGAAAATCCATGCTTCTTGCTGGGCATTTTATTTTGGAAAAGTAGTGTACAATCTGTGTTTGCTCTATAGTGTTTTTTCAAAGAGAGAATCTTCTTTTCCTTCTTTCTTTAAAGAAATGGAGGTTTATCATTTTCGAGTACAAACAGTAACTTGGACTTGGCTAACCAAATGCTCCTTATGTGTATACACAAAGTGATTTATAGTTAGCACACTTGTGGCTAAGAAAGAGCTTCTGTGATGCATGAAAATAGCTTATCTTACAGAGACATCTTGTTCCACAATCATCTCGTTCCCCCCCCAGGGAATTCAACTACAAACTTTACCTCCATACCCCTGGATCAGAACATACATCAAACAACAGAAACACGAATTACGGGCTTTCACTACATTTCTATATATGTTGGATTGGCAACAGCCCCTTGCAACCTGAGCGTTTCCAGCAAGAGTACCAAATCTAAATTAGTGAAATATGTCTGTTCACGGTGTGAACATAAGGATACCAAAAAAGTGCATTTATATGATTTCAATTAATAACTTGTTGGGTTTAAATCCACAAAAAGACATATTTTTTGCATACATTCATGAAGGTACAAGTAGCTGGATTCTGTAAGCTGCAGTAAGTAGGTGGGTGTACACTGGTCAGGATGTAACAGTAATGTTGAGCAACTAACTTCTAGCAAGGGCTGAGAAAGGCTGAAAATATGTCGAATCTCAACAGGAAAACATGATTTTCTACTGATCCTGATCCTTCAGCCTGATTAGGCTGATGACAGTGACCCAAAGGCAGTCTGGTAATCCACGTGGGGGTTTACTCTGGAAAACTTCACTTTCCTGGAGCAGGCACAGGAAAACCAACCAGGAACACTGCCAAAACATGGTGAGTAGGCATGTCTATATTGTTTTCCATTTTCATCAGTTGCCAGCATTTTAACTCAGAAGTTTTCCCCTGAATATCTGGATTTCTAGCTTCTCTAGAAGACCAGGAAGACTGGGCCACTGAGAGACAGCAGCACCAATGGCCTCAGCCATGGATGTGAATACAGCTGCCCCCTAGTTGCTCTCCCCTTTGTCACAGATGGTCCAAACCCCCATGGTCTCCCCAGACAAGGCAAAAACCAATTATCAATGATCTTACAGTCAGAGTGGATTTTTAATTATTTATAGAGCTGCCAGGAAAATGAGCTAATTCTTGTACCCACATCTCTATCAAAAACAGAAATAGAACAATGTAGGGGAGGAAAAATAAAGTTTCCTCCACCATCTTAGGGTCCCTGGCTGGGTCTGGAAATCAAACTGATGAAGATAAATCAGCAGGGGGAAAAAAAAGCATACAAGTATATTTAATGTTAATTTTACATGACTAGAGAACTTTTAAAGGATATGAGGACCAAGGGCGTGCCTGGCAGGCTTAATCAGTAGAGCATGCAACTCTTTTTTTTTTTTTTTTTTTTTTTTTTTGAGCATGCAACTCTTAATCTCAGAGTTATGAGTTGGAGCCCCACATTGAAGTAGGGGTTACTTCAAAATAAAATCTTAGGGGCACCTAGGTGGCTCAGTGGGTTGAGCATCCGCCTTTGGCTCAGGTCGTGATCTCAGGGTCCTGGGATCAAACCTCACATGGGGCTCCGGAGTCTGCTTCTCCCTCTCATTCTCCCTCTGTTCTCTCTTTCTCTCTCAATCTCAGATAAATAAATAAAATTTAAAAATAAGTAAATAAAATCTTAAAACAAAGAAACAAAAAACAAAAGAAATACCAGAAGAAATAGTTATACGTGTGTATTTTTCTACTACTAGGTTTGATCAAGAGCAGGCCGTCATGCAGAAATAGGACAGGTTACAGAGTATGAGAGTGTAGGGACCTGCTGGACACTTAGCAAAGGCTGTCCGTTAGGATTCTTTTTGAGTCCCTAGGTCTTCAGAAATAAGATGCTCCTTTCCTTGCGTATGGGGAGGGCACCTCTCATATGAGGGTTGACCTATCTCAGGGAGAAGGGAGGGCGAGGGGGAGATAGAATGACTCTGCTTCTGCTGAGTCAGGGAGTAGAACTCCTGAACTCCATCACTAAACAAGGTGGGGAGGTGGAATGTGGTGTTCAGGTTTCTTTAGAAGTGAAGTACATGCCTAGATGTTTCACATACAAAGTGTGATCTTGATGAAAGAATATTATTATTATTTTAAACCTATTGCACTCTTTTATAGACCTGCCTGAATTTGGACTTCCTTCCCTGGTGTCAACCAACTACAAGAAAATGTGTTCCTTCATCCAAGAGGACCTGCTGATATGACAACTAAAGGCAATATGTAGCTCCTTTTTAGTTCATGATTCAAACAAACGAACCCTAATCATGACAGTTTTGAGACAATCGAAGGTTTAAACATAGACTAGGATTTAGATGATATTATTAAGGAATTGATTTTTTTAGTGTGCTCATGGTATTTTTTTGTTTTCAACTGGTAAAGATGCGCAAGGAAATATTTATTTGCAAGTGACAAGACACTATTTCTGAGATTTGCCATAAAATATTCCAAAGAACGTACTCTTTTGAAAAAAATTCCAAAATAAATGGTTTAAAAAAAGACCAGACCCCCACCTGTCTAGGAGCCTGTGAGCCCATTATCATGCAAAGTAGCAGTTGGTTCTTTTTATCCTTTGTTCTCTTTGTTACCCTGCAAAAGGGCTGTGGATTAACCCTCCTGCAGTATTATTAAATTCTTTCTTTGCACTGGAAAACTCCTTTTAAATAGCACAATTCCTTTAAATATATGAGTAGCTTATTTGATAGTAATTTTATTTAAAATATTTATTTTTAAATTTATTATAACTTTATATTTATGTATTATGTATTTATTTATATATTATTGGCATATAGTAAATTAAATTATAATTTAAAATACATTTTTAAAGGATATTTATTTTTTTAATGAAGATATTTCAAGTTTGGGAGGAGTTTTATTTCCATTAGGCCTGAGTACAAGCCAAACCAGGCTCAAGTCAGTAGTAGCCTGACCCTGTCTCTGGCAGGCTCTTAAATAGAGAGCTCCATGGGCCAGGTGGGCAGCTTCCCAGCACACCATTACTGCTGCCCAGTGGGCTCAACAACATAGACCACAGATACATCCACCAATGCAGCTCCCACAGGGCCCTGCTCCACGGGGCTACTGAGAAGCCACTTGTATTCTGATGGTAATCACAGTATGTAGGAAAGAAGTTAGGTTCTTAGCTTACAGCCAACAAAGAATTCTTGAGACTCTTTGGTGCAAAAAGATGGTTTTGTTAAAGCTCGGGGACAGGGCCCGTGGGCAGAAAGAACTATAATGGGGTCATGAGAAGTGGCCCATTATATACTTTGAAGTTAGGAGGGGATAGTGATAGAGTCAGTCACTAAGGGATTTTGGAAGCAAGGTTTCCAGGACCTTGAGGGAGCTAGCTATTACTGGAAAAAGGTCATTTATTACCATCTAATAAAACCTTAGTCACAAGACCCTTCAGATGTATATGAGTGGGTCATATGATGATCGTTAAAGGGATGATCGCCAACACATATCTTGGATTTAGAGATAATGGAAATTTCTAAAGGAATTTTTATATGTTAAAGTAGACTTACAGGACCCTGGCGGTCAGGCTAGGTAGGCTTGCCTTATGCCCTTAGCAAAGTATTAACATCAAGGCAGCTGAGTTCCTAGAAACACTGCCTGTTTCAAGGACTTGTCAATGGGCTGTTGGTAGTAAGGAAGTTTAATCATTTTTCTTCTGCTTTTGTTCCCCACATCAACAGAGACTGAGATTTTTGATACACAAATCTTTCAGCCAGCCGAGTTCCAGACAAGAGCTTCCTTAAGAAATTCCCTGAAGCTAAGAATGATCCTTTCCTAGGTCTACAAATTATAGTTCTCTATTCCCATGCCTGACACGATTACCTTCCTCAGAGTCATATATGTCTAATGCGGCCCTGTGTGTCAGTCAGCTTGAGTCTTAAAGGTTTAAGGAAAACTCCACTTAAATGAGTCAGTCTGCACCTCCTGCTACACCAGGAGAAAATGGAAGCTAACTCACTTGCCGTGCAAGGGAAGATGTGCAGATTTCTATAACCATAAGACTAAATGCCATATTATCACCCTTAGCTCAGAATTTCTTATTTTATAAACTCTCTTCAATCTCTTTAACGATATTATAAAGGATTCTTAGCCTTTGATTCATACATTACAGGACAGAAACTTATCATTTGCACCACAGGTATAGATAGCCTTCTGCATGAGTGGGATGGGCTGGTGGGGTAAGGTATACATTACTAGATAAATGTTCTTTATAAGGTCGGTGGACTTGGGCAAGTCTCTTAACGTTCCTAGATCCCCTTTTTCATATATATGAGTGAGAGACAGAATATACAAATGGAAGATGGCCAGACCATACAAAAAAAAAATAGAACTCTGATTCATGTCTGCAGCAAGTGGAAAAGTAACCCATGATCTATAATAACCAGTCTACAAAAACCAATATATTATCTATAGGTTGGACTTATAGAAAGTCAGCCCACCATCTCTAGCAAACAGTCTAGGAAGCCAAAAAATAATCCCTGAGATAATTGGCCAAAATTGCCAGGATGTTTTAGTGGTCTGCATTTATTTCCATATAAAAATGATCGACCTTTAGTCATGATGTTTTTGGATTCTATAAAAAATTTACATTTAGTTTACAAATATTTACTGGGCATCTAGTTCATGCCATGTACTGTGCTAAATGCTAGATACTATTTGGTGAACATCCAGTCTAGTGAAGAAGAATGTCATAAATCAAATAATTACATAAAATGTAAAATTGCTACTGTGACTAGGAGCTGTGCACCATACTATGAGAGCCTAAGGAGAAGAGGGGATTTCTCTGAGAAAGTGTCACTTACATTGAAGTAAGATGAGAGCTTACTCATCTTAGAGGGATTTGAAGAGGATGAGAGCTTACCAGATGAAGGAGAGGAAAGAAAAGTAAAATGCAGACAAAGGTCACAGGGTGAAAGAAAAAACAGAGGAATACAGGGATCTGGAGAAAGGTGAGCCTGGATGGAGCACAGAGAGCAAGAGGAGGCCACTGCCAGGTAGAGTTTGAGAGAGGGGGAGGGACCCAACCACACAGGGTCTCACAGACATTGTTAAAGAATTTTGTCTCTCTCTGAAGCTAACAACAGCAATATAGTAGCTAACACTTACTGAAAGCTAACTATGTATCAGGCACACTTTTCAATGTTTTAGAGATAATGTTACACTTACAATCATATCTGTTACTTACTAAAAATCAGAAACACTAGCAAAAGTGGGCAAGACTGATGAAAGTGAAGAAAATAGACAGATAACTGTGAAATTTGGAAGGTAAAAATCAGAGAACTTGGCCTAGGACGTGTTCCACAGAATAAGGTATAGAAAGTAAGAAAGGGGATGATCAAGAATGATCTTGAACTCTTTGGCTTTTGAAATGGATAGATGATACTCTTCACTAGGTTAGTGAACACTAAAAGAGGCCATATTGTGAATATTTTGAATTGGAAGGGCTTGAGATACCTGGAAGCAGTTGTCAAGGAGCTGGCTGTCATAGGCAAAATGATCCCCCAAAGATGTCCTCATCCGGATCGTCGGATTCTGTTACCTTATGTGCCAAAAGGGACTTTGTAGATGTGATTAAGGTTAGGAGCTTTATTAATCTATATGAGTCCCATATAATCACATGAGCCCTTAAAAGCAATGCAATTTTCTTACCTTTAATTGTCTTTTCTTAATTTTCTTAAATATGGCACCCAAAACACAAGCAATTAAAGAAAACATAGATGCAGTGGATTTAATCAAAGTTGAAACCTCTGTATATCATAGGTTCTATCAAGAAAGTGAAGAGTGGGAGAAAATTTTTGTACCTCATATTTCTGACAAGGTTCTAGTATCCTGAATATACAAAGAACTCTTACAGTTCAACAATAAAATACCAAGCTCCCAATTAAAAAGGAGGCAAAGGACTTGATTAGATATTTCTCCAAAGAAGGTGCACAAGTATTCAACAAGCTCCTGAAAACATATTCAACGTTATTAGTCTTTAGGGAAATGGAGGTTAAATCCACAATGAGATATGACTAGGATGACTATAATAAGATGAGAAGAAAAAGAAAACAGCTAATGTTGGCAAGGATGTGGAGAAACTAGAATCTCTGCACATTGCTGCTAGGAATGTAAGATGGTGCAACCTCTGTGGAAAAACATTTTGGCCATTCCTCAGGAGGTTAAACATGGAGTCACCATCTCACCCAGCAATTCTACGCTATGGCACATGAAAATCTATGTTTATACAAGAACTCTTTTACATGAATGTTCACAGCAGCTTTATTCACAACAGCAAAGGGGCATAAACAACCGAAAAATCTAGCAATTGCTGAATGGATAAACAAAATGTGGTACACCCACGTAATGGGACATTATTTTTCCATAAATAAAGGACTATAGTATTGATATGTGGCACAATATTGGGCAAATTTTGAAAGCATGCTAAGTGAATGAAGCCAGGCAAAAAGTTCACATATTGTATGATTCTGTTTATACGAAATGCCCAAAATAGGGAAATCTATAGGGACGGAAGATATTAGTGGGTGCCAGGGAACAGGGAGCAAGAAAGGGGAGTAACTAACAAGCGCCTGGTTCCCTTTTAGACTGACAGAAATGTTCTGGAATTAGACAGCGGAAATGGTTACTTAAGATTGACAATATACTAAAAACCACTGAGTTATATACTTTAAAGTGGTGAATGTCATGTTATGTGAATTTTATCTCAATAAAAAGGTTATTAAGAAAAAAGAAATTTTTAAAAGCCAAGAGGTTTCTCCAAGAGCCATCAGAAAAAAACGAGGCCGAAGGAGAAGCCAGAGGCATTCAAGGCATGAGACCCAATATGTCCTGCTGATTTGAGGAGGCATGCAGGGGGCCTTCACCTTCACCCAGAAAGGCTCCCAGCAGACAGCCAGCAAGGAAACAGGGGCTTCAGCCCTAGCAGCTCAGGAACCTGAACTCTGCCAACACCCTGAATAAGACTGGAAGTGGGTTCATCCCTAGGGGCTCCAGAGGGGATGGTGGCAGCTGGTGGGACACTAAGTGGGAGATCCCACAGAACCACGCCATGCCAGCACTTTTAACCCATGGGACTGTGAGATGATAAATGGGCATTGCGTTAAGTCACTAGGTTTACTGTAATTTGGTATGGTAGCAATGAAAAAACTAACAATATGTAACAATTCTGTATGGGAACAGCTGGTAGCTACATTTATCTTGGTGATCACCTTATAATGTATATAAATGTTGAATCACTGTGTTGCACACCTGAAACTACTATACTATTGCATGCCAACCATACTTCAATTAAAAAACAACAACAACACATTGGTTATAAACAGAAAAGGGTTTATCTGTACATACCACCCGTGCATCATTTTATATAGGGGCTGACCACAGCCGTGGACATGGGTCAGAGTACTGAGGGAGGGGGAAGGGCAAGAAGATGCAGGACCTGGGACCTGACCCTGTGGCGGCCTGATGGAAACAGAAGGAGGAGGAGCCTCGAGACACAGGGAAGATGAGGACAGTGGTAGGCCATCCTCCCTGGCAGGGGGCCCCCCATCATGGAAGTGAAGAGTGGCAGTACAGAGCCAGCCTTTCTCAGGGTAGGCCTTCTGTTCCTACCAAATTTCCAGGAAAACCTTGTTAGCGCTGATGAAACAGGTGTTTTTAAAGTTTGGGGATGGGACATTTCAGTAGTTCATAGAGCAATCAAAATTCGTGAAAAAGACAAACATAAAAATTTTGTCTAAAGGAGATAATAATACACTTGACAATAAAGGCTTGTACAAAAGACCAGAACTGGCTCAAAAAGCAGGACACAGTGAGCCAGAGGATTTTTTTCACCATATTTTGGGATGGCCACCGTAATAATGAATGACCACCCCAGATTCAAGTATGATCTTGTGGCTGTAACTAGTGCATGTGTGTTACTAAAACATGAAGCCTAAAATGAGAAGCAGTTCTTGGGACCAGATGGAAATGAATTTTGTTGGAAAAGAGAAAAAAAAAACAATACATTTGAAATGTCCCAGTTTCTGTATAAAAGGAAACAATGTGGACACATTTTCGTTTTGTCCAAATAAATGATTCATCAGTTTAAAAAAAAAAGTCACTGTTTTGGTCAATGTTCTTAGTCTCAGACAACAGAATCCACAGTAGCTAATTTAAATAAAAGAGATTTATCAAAAGTCATAGGCAACTTATAGAATTGTCGGGAAAGGCAAGGAAACAGACTCTGGGCTGAGCTTCCAGGAAAAACTCTGCAAACCGCACTGCAGAGACAGTTGTCCAAAGGAGCTACCGCCTGCATCATCGGGGAGCTGCTGGTCTGGAAGCTTCCTCCCCGCTGCTGGTCTCAGAGCCATCCCGCCCCTAATTGTACCTGTCCGAGGCATACCTGAACAGACACCACAAGCCCTGCCTCCTACATACTTCAGTTTCGAATGCCAGTCCTCTGCGAGGGTGTCTGATTGGAACCTGACTCTCAGCCGAAAACGGTGGCCAGGGAATATATGGAAAACGCTGTTGTTGGCGTTCTCCCCCTTGCCAAGAAGGTATGCCAAGAGAGGAGCGGAATGAACACTGAATGAGCCAACCTGCTGTACCTTCCACAGAAGGCAAGGAGGACAGGATGTCAGGAAGGAGTCAGCAGCTCAGCGGTGTCACCCCATGCGGAGAAAGCAAGCGCAATGACAAGCCAACACAGTCCTTCAATGCAGTGATTGTGGGATACCTAAATAAGACAGAGAACTGGAGCAGTGGAAGAGGCAGCCAGCAAGTAAACTTAGAGAAACTGAGCTGCAAAGAAGTGGGAAGAGACAGGGCGGCAGCAGTTTCAGGGATGGGGACAGGAGGAGGAGGGCTTCCTTTCTTCTCTTCTGACTTGGATTGGCTTGGTTTGCAGACTTAAAAACTGATGATGAAGGGCCCTTTGCGAGGGAGGAGTTGAATAAAAGATAAAAGGGATAATGCAAAGAAAGAGGAACAATGGTCCAGAGTGTGAGGTTTCTGGGAAGGCAGGAGGCATGGTGGGCAGGTGGCATCCAGAGCTCAGGAGGGTCGCTACCTGGGCTCAGAGGGAGGCTGGGTTCTCTCTGGAGAAAGATTGGAATGGTGAAGATGGAAGGTTTGCAGAGATGATCGCAGACAGACAGGGCATCTCCATCTGGTGGCTTCTATTTTCTCTGTGCAGTGGGATGCTCAGTCATCTGCTGAAGGGGAGGAGGAGGAGTGGGTGTCCAGGAGAGGTGATACTTGAATGGATCATCTGGAGAGAGAGAGCAAGCAGCCAGGGAGACAGAAGGAAGAGCATGAGGCAGCCCGGTAGCACATGGTGTTCCCAGAGCACGGCATGGGGGGGGGGGGGGGGGGGGGGGGGGGGGGCGGAGAGACCAGGGGCTCTGGTGCATAATTCCTCCAGAGAAGTGAGAAAGTCTATACATACTTTTTGTCTTATCTAGGATTAGGGTTTTTGCCGGATGGGTTCCACACAAAGTAAAAAGAGTGAGGAAGTTTGTTCTGTGACAGCCCAGCTGGTCAGAGGGCAAGTAAAGCGAGGAAGGCGTATGGCTGGGAGAAGCAGAGAGGACCCCCCGCAAGGAGGCAGGGTGGGGGGTTAATGCCCCCTCATGGTGGGGGAAATGAGCAAGGAGACTTCCAGAGAAGAGGTCATGCTCAGAGGGTGGTCCTGCTGATTTGGTGACATGCAATATTTTTGAATGACTACCATTTCCCAGGTCCTGTAGTTGACAATAAGGTAAACAATCCCAGTGACTATGTAATGGGGAAGACATGTCAACAGGCAGGGGCACGGTGGTGGAGGGAGGTAGGGGGACAGGTTTACCCCAAAGCCATGAAACTTCAGCTTCAGAGCCCCTTACTGGCAGGGTCATGGTAGGACCCTGGGAGGAGCCTAACAATTCTGTTTGTTATTTTGCAACTCTGTGTAGGTTTCAGGGTTCACAAAACTTTGACACCCACCCCCTGCTGGGCCCCTCCCAAAGCCTTGGAGGCAGCTATGCAGATAAGGAACCCCGACTTTGCAGCCTCCTTCACTCAAAGTAACTATATCCCTCCATACCATCCAACTATAATAAAATAAATGAATATGGCCTAGAGTCAAGAAGGCAGCTTTTAGGTTCAATTAGAATAAAGTTAGAATTCTGACATCTGCCTCTTGCTAGTTAGAATATTACCTATGTGGCTGAGTTTGGGCCTTCACATGTGTGTGCGGATAGACCTTAAGGCAGCCACCATGGCCTCTGTGAGTTACCCCCGTCCCACAGAATAAGCCAAAGGTGGTGGCATGCCATCCCATGACTGTTCTGTTACATAAGACTCCACCTTGTTAGATTTGCTCCAGAGGCTTGCTCTCCTTGAAGGATTTAAAGCAGCAAGCTACCATCAGATCTATGTCCACGAGGAAATGAATCCTTCCAGTACTCTGCGTGAGCTTGGAAGCAGACCCTTCTCAATTTGAGCCTCCAGATGAGAAATCAGCCCTGGTCAAGACCCTGACTGCTATTTTGCTGAGGACCCAACCAAGTTGTGCCAGGACTCCTGATCCACAGAAACTGAGACGATAAATGTGGGTTATTTTAAGCTGCTAAATTTATGCCAATTCGTTATGCAGCATAAAAAGCTAATACAAGGTGTAGACATAAGGATAATAGCATTTGCTGTGCTGGGTTGATGTGAGGGTAACACAAGTTATATGAGAGCGGCCAACATAATTCCAGGCACGAGTGGACACTTCCCCTTCTGTCTTTCCAAGGAATCTTACAGCCCTTAAGAAGTGACTTGTTCCAACTCAGAAACCAGGAAAGCATGGGAATCGTATTTCATGTGGATCCAAGATGTTGCTTTGTGGAGAATGAAAAGAAAGGGAGCACTAGATAAGACGGGATAGCAAAGCAAAGGTGAAGACTCATAAAAGCGAACGATGCCAAGTAAGATCATGTGGTCTGAGTGCAGAATTGCGACAAAGAGTTTGGGACTAGGTCATGGGGCCCTTTGAACATTAAGTTAAGGAAATGTTCATATTTTAAATTAATCACATGCACATTTTTTCCCCAAACTGAATTTGAAACCAAGATTTAGTCAGATTTAAATTCCAACCTAGCAATTGTAGAGTACATTATCATAAAAATTTAAACCTTATGCTTTTTACTCAGTTAAAATTGATATTTAAATGATGACAAGAAAGCAAAAGAAACACTTTCTCACATGTCTGTCCATCGTGAGCCTGTGCACGTGCGGCCACTGTGGAAGTGTTTCTCATTCACCCAGGTGCCCAACTCTGAAACGATTACTGACCTTGCATGAAGATCTGCTGCCTGCCCATGAACCAGCACAGCAGGATAGTAGGGCAGGCCCTTCCTGGGAGTCTGATGGGAACCTCGCTGAGAACTTCAAAGCAGTCTGGAAGCTTCCATCTAGACTTCCTTCCCTTCCTCCTTCCCTCACTGTGCCCAGCCTTGCCCTGTGATCTGACCGCTCCTCCATTCCCCCCCCCCAACGCCCTCCCCATTTCCTCTCATAGACCTTCCCCCAACAAGTTTTTTGCACAATCTTCTCGTGGCATCTGATGCTGGGAGGACCCAGAATAACACAAGTGAGGGCAAGCAGGAATGGTCTGAGAAAACAGGCAATTTGATGGGGATGCAGGACCAGGCTCCCCGCCTCCCAGTAGGTGAAGAGCTTATCCTTCTGGTTGGCAGATGGGGCATTGAGAGCCCCTGGTGGAAGGTATTGGCTCAGTTGCTCCAGATCTCACCAGTGGTGACCTGGAGAATATCCTGGTGGAGGAGAATGTTATGACAGGTGCCTTGATGTAGGCATTTAAAAATACAGATGGCATATGTCTGCAGAAACAGCAGCAGGGGTGGGTGCCACCAAACTGTTTTGATGTCCAGCAGAAGAAGAATGGGCAACTGAGGGCTGTTAACATAGGTTCTCTGTGAGAGCTTACAAAGGGGCCTTTATCTCCTGCAGAAGAATGACAGACATGGCCCACATGCAGGCCGAAGACCTCATTGTGAGGGTCCTGGAGCTCCAGGAAGGTTGCTGTGCTCAGCCAAGGCAGGCCTGTGAGGCAAAGGCCAGGGCCCTGGTGGGGAAACCTGGGATCTTGAAATGTGGGACAGGGACATCTAGAATGATGGCCTGAAGATGTGTATCTGACAGTGGCCCCCAGACCATCTGGGCCCAAGAGGCGGCCCACCCTTCCCCAGTGAGGCCCAGTACTTGTGCTGTGCTGGCAAATTCTGCAGAGGCCCCCTCCACAAAACACAACAGGAACCCCCTGAAGGGCTGCCCTACCTCTTCTCCTGGATTCAGGATGTATATTAACTGAAAAGAAGATGGAGAAGTAGGGAATGAGAGTGAGAACTGCCCCTGCATTAAACAGCCCAGGCAGCAAGCAAAAAGGTCTTTGTACTTACTTGCTCTATGCAATCCTTGGTCCTGGCAGATAAAACTGTGACCCAATTAAAGTAGTTTGCTTATCAAACTAACAGCTTGCTCCCCAAGATTTAGTTCAAGACCCCTGCCTCCTATGCTCACCAATTCAAAGCTACAATGCCTTGAACAGCCCAATCTGATGCCATTCATTGCTTGCAAGACACACCTTCAAGTCACTCAGTCCAGGCCCTAACAACCTCCCTATGCCTCTTCCTAATTTCTCTGTGTCGGGGCATGCGAAAACTAGCAATGTCATGTTCCCCCATCCTGCTATAGATCTAATACCATCCACTTTGCTTGATCAACAAGTGCTTCTGCTGGTCTCTTTGGGAAGACCACTGTCAACACAAAACAGACATGGCTACTAGTAATAGAGAATAAATGCAACACATTCGGCATTTCTCACTTTGGTGCTGGCCTGCTTTCTTTCTTTTTCTTTTCTTTTTTTTTTTTTTTAACTTTATTCACCTCTGATGTGTCAGCTGAATCGGTTTTAACCACCCCTTCTCTCAACAGAGAAAATGTAGGTTAAGAAACAAACCAGGAGGGCATCTGGATGGTTCAGGGGTTGAGCATCTGCCTTTGGCTCAGGTTGTGATCCTGGGGTCCTGGGATTGAGTGCCACATCCGGTTCCCCACAGGAAGCCTGCTTTTCCCTCTGCCTCTGTCTCTGTCTCTCTCTGTGTGTCTCTCATGAATAAATAAATAAAATCTTTAAAAAAAAGAGAAAGAAACAAATCAGAAAATGAATCAGTGAGCTCACTTCATATTGGACATTCAAGAAAATAGTCATTCCCTCACCTGAGGGAGGGAATAACAACTGTCCTCAATGACTTTATTACTCCTATAAGAGTTCCTTGAGGACCCTACTCTCTTTATTTTTCTTGGAAAGTCATATACTTTGTCTGCATTTACTCAGTTGAGTAAGAATTCTCTCGCTTAGTTAATGACTAACTTTTGGCTGGCCTCTCCAGGTTCTGAAGTAGTTGCCAAGTCTGTAATGGACGCGCTGAAGATATGAAGCACAGTAGCTAGTGCACCTGGGCTGTTTGGGCCTTTAGAGGAAAGATCGAATTTTGATAGAACTGTCCCTTTTAATGAATTTAGACTTTGGCCCTTAAAAAGGTCTTCATTGTCCACCTTGGTCATTTGAGAACCATTGTGATTACTCCAGCAACTGGAGGAGGTAAACCCATCAGGAGATGTATGTATTTGTTGCTGTTATTAATGATCATATTTTTAAACGTATTTTCACGGGTTTAAAATATATATTCATAATATAACAAATGTTAAAAGAAACAGGCATAACTTTTCACACAGACTGCTTATGTCTCAAATACAAATTCTGCACAAATTCTATTCCCTGAGCAACAGATCCTCCCTTAAAAAGTTGAGTGCAAATCAAGGGTTCACAGATTTGGTTCTTTTCCCATTGGTTTCCACTATAATTTCCTGTCTCATCATCGTTTCTAATAAGAAACATGTCCTGAGCAGTTACAATGCATTATTCCCTGACTCTTCCAGTGAATTTGGGATCTAGTTACCTGGTCATAGCTCAGCACGCAGAGGGTGGTGATTATAGTTCCAAAGAATGTGTGATCAAGGCCAAATGAGAAGGAGGTCAGTAAGGGTCGTGACAATGGTTACTAACCTAGTTTTGAATACCTGCCTCAATCCCTGCTGACCCAAGATTTTCTGCCAAGTAGTTTATCTGTAAATAAATTCTTAAATACAGTCAGAGTGCTCCTATTCTTAAAGCATTATTTTGATTGTATTACTTCCCTGGTCAAAACATTCCACTGCCTACTGATAAAAGTCCAAAGTCCGCAGGCTTCAGTGGGTTTTCTAAAATCAGATCCCTTTTTATTCTTCTAGGTTTATTTTCTACCATTCGCTTCCACAATCCAGAGGTGTCAACCAAGCTGATCTAGTCAATACTCCCTGCATATCCCTGGCATTTTTCTGCCACCCACCCTTGCTTATCTGTTTCTTCATTTCAGGATCCCAGAGGTTCAGCCAGGTGTAACTTTTAGGAGGAACCAGGCAAGTGAGGTGACCATAGGGAAGGGGATGGGTTCTGCACCTTGGTGAGAGTGGGATGATGAACATGAAAAGGCATCACCTTTGAGACCTCTTTGCTTGTCTCATCGTTCTGCCTCCTTACCCTTTCTGCTAACATCTCTGTACCATAATTTTAACAGTGATCATTTAAATATGCTTTTTAAGTGTGCTCCTCTCATTTTGCAGTCCCCAACACCACATAGCTGGGGTCAGTCTGCTGTTTGTCTGCCCCCTGCTAGCTCCCTTCTGGCATCCCAGCTCTTCCCCTCCCCTGCCACGGGATCTCTGTGGGCTTTCTTTGTGACCAGTAATCCGGTCCTTCACACACACACACACACACACACACACACACACACACACACACAGTAATTCTCTAGGTATTCAGATCCCTCCCCATCTGCTCTTTGAGGGATGGAATTCTGTCTCCTAGACATCTCTGTGTGCACACCTCCTAGCAGAGGGCTTTGCCTATAGTACATTGCATTGAATCCATCAAAGAAAAGTGACAAAAGAGCAAAATAGTTTCGCAATCCGAAGAATACATTTGTAATGAGAATCATCATTCACAGTTGTCCCCCGTATGTGTCAGACTCTGTTGAAGCAGAGCCACTTGTATGCAACATCAATGTGCGTTCCTGTCTGCTCACACTCTCTCTTAATTCTTGCCTAAAGATGGAAGAAGGCAAGCATCTCCCATCTTGCCCATCTCATCTAGGGAACGGTAGAAGTGGTCTGTGTAGTTCATGCAATAGGTTGTTTGGTCTACAAGGTGCCAGACAGTTGCTTTGACTCAGTTTTTTAATTATTGTATTGACTCGAGCAAGCAACAATCTGGCGTCTCAAAACAGCCTGAATTGACCAAATAACGAGTCATAGAAAAGCAAAGGAACTTCACATAGACGTGAGGTTTTTCTCTGAGAGGAAGGTGTCCAAGGTTTCAAGGCAAAAGCTCTCACGTGTAGGTATAGAAAAGTTCTTATCCTTATTTTAAACCTGAAGTTCTTGGACCTTCGTGAAAAGACTTCTTTGTTGAGCCTTGTCTTTGAAAAGGCAGCTGCTAGCAGGTCACCTTCTTGTGACTCCTTTGCCCTCAAAACGATGTGTTAGTAGGCCACATAATGATGATCAAATCTTCCCAAAGAATAGGCCATGACAACATTAAATGGTTTATTTGTTTCCTGCACCTGTTTTTGTTCCTTTCCAAATCTCTGGAGAACCAAAGGCAGCCTTTCTGCTGCTCTGAGAAATTATTGTGTCTAGAATATTTGATCACATACTATAACAGGTGCCAAATGGAAAAATAATATGCCAGGTGTCCATCCAGGCAGCAGGAAGTTGGCCAGAACATGGTATCTCCTAATTTAAAAGACTTAAAACCTCACATTGATCCTGAACTGGTCTTCTCAATGATCCCACTGTTCACAGATCCTAGAATCCCAGAGGGCTGAATCAATTTAGAAGCCCCACAGTTCATTATACTTATTTTTCAGGTTGAGATTCAGAGTGTCTGAGACTCAAACAGGTTAAATGATATCCCCATCAATTAACTGCTAACTAGTGGTAGATCCAGTTCTAGAAGGAACCCAAGTGAACCCAGATATCCTACCTGCAAATTAACAAAGAAAACTGATCCCTATTCATTTTTTTAAAGTAGGCACTACACCCAATGCAGGGCTTGAACTCACATTTTTGACAGTAGTCCATCCCGGAACTATTAAAATAACACTTTAAGCCTACTTGGCCATCTTTAAGAGGGTTAATTATATGAGCAGTCTTCCATAATCAGTTGTATTTTTTTCCACTGCATCTGTAAGCAAGCAACTTGGAGCTCAGTGCACCTTTTGCCACAGGAAAAGTATCAACAACACAAGGCAGATCTCTGAAATGGTCCATCAAGTTCTATTTGACTATAAAATCAGAGAAATCTGGTCCTTCCAGGCCTGACCTGAGTGCGGTGTGGACACCAGGAGGTTAGCACCTCCTGGGAAGCACCAGGAGAAGAGGTGGTGTTTAGACCTTTGGGGATGACTGCACCTCGGATGGTGGGGAAGTCAGGGCGAATGGTTTGTTGAGTACTTGTTCAGGGCCAGCACAGAGCTGGGAGGTTCACATTCAGCTCGTTCTATCTTCCCAAGAGCCCCATGGGTTAGTCGTTAGCTCCACTATAAGAGAGCAACTAAGGTTCAAAGATAATAAGGAGTTTGTTCAAAGGGCTGGCAATGGCCAGAGGAGGGATTGAAAACTCCACACTCTTTCTCTGATTCTACTGTCCTCTGGTCACTGGCCTCTCCCTCACTCCCCTCTCCTCTCTCCCCCCTGGATTACTGTGTTTCTTTCCCCAAGCCCCAATTTCAATAGTCATGCCCCAAGCCCTTCACCCCAATTAGCCTTGCTATCCCTGACCCTCAGTCAAATCTCTTTCCCCAAGTTCAGTGAGGCCTTAGGAAGGAAAAATATTTAATTGAAAGAGTTCATACTCAAAAGCCATCGGTTTCAGAATCCTCTGGGCAGTGGGTATATTTTTGAAAAAAGCTGCTCAATAACCAAAGCGAATCTCAAATCCATTGACTATCAGGCCTGATAACAAAATCAAAAGAAATTCTGAGACCGTATTAAGAGGAGCCACGATGACTGGTGATCCAGCCCTGCCTCAAAGCCTACTATAAGTCATCAGCCAGGGTATTCTTGCTTTTCACATCTTCTAACATTCCTGTGAACATGACCCCCTCTACTCAATCTCGGTTGCCAGGGCCCAGGAGTGCTGCTGTGGCAGAGATAGTGAGAGGGTACTTGATTGCTAAGTCCTTGATGGTAGGGACCATTTGTAATTTCTGCATTTGCTTGTCGGATCCTGCCTGGACCTGCCCTTCCTCTGGGCAATCATTTTCTCCATCTTCCAGGAAAGAGAGATTCCAAATGACATAGTCATTTAAGTGTGGGTGGTCAAAGTCTCCAAACTCACCTTTGCCATCCTGAGATATGGCTGTTTCAAGGCATATGGACCTCCCGATTTTGAGGGCAAGTGTACTTTATATGTGCCTATATCCTCCACGGGACCTAGAATTGCACTCAGTACAGGCTCATTAGATGAATAAATGTGTGAGTGAATGAATGAAATTCTAAAATCTGATAGACATTACTAGTGCTCTATTTCCAAGTCTTCTTTCCCCCAGGCACAGGAGAAACTACAGGTCAAGCCTCCCTGTCATCGAATGGGGCCATGTGACTGCAAGTAGAAGTGACATGTGTCACTTCTGATCTGAAGTGCAGATGGGAGCTCTCCATGCAGGATCTCTCTCCTAGGCTACCAGCCACATTACAGATGGCAAAGCCTCTGTTAGCCTGAGTCCCTGAGTCACTATGTGGAACAGATCACTCCTCCATAGCTGCTGACCTGTGCTGACCTATGCTGGACATATAACATGAACAATAAATATACCTCTGTCAGAGGATTTTCCTTCCACAGCATAACCTAGCCCATCCTGACTAACACAGCCAATGACCACTTAAAGGTAAAGGCAAAGAGGTTTGCATATTTTGTCAAATTCGTAAATGCTCCTGAGGATATTTTCCTGTCCAAAGTCTGCTTGTTGTATGGCATCAGTCTTAGCAGCGAGGCAGGGCTTAAAGGTTAAAAGCCACTTGAGGACAGCTACTTAATCTGCAGTTTCAGTGGAACGAGAGCAGAGAGGCATGATGCCCTTCAGTAACAGTGAGTCCATTCCCCTGGTACCCTGCAGGGCAGAACAAAGCAGATTACCAAGGGAATATGCAAGACACAGTGTGAAAACAGTTTCATGCATCAAACTCACATCCTTGGAAACATATTCCAGATTGATCTGTGCATAAATGTTTAAAATGCACTTTATTTCATTTTTAGATTTTGAAATGAGGAGTTGACATTTGCAAGAATGAGCACCATATGTGCCTTGTCAAGTCTGCGGCAGGCTCAGTGGTGCAAACCCAGCTCCCCCACATGGCGTCATCCACTTAGCAACCTCCTGGGATACCTTGTTTTTCATCTATGGGCAGCATTTGGCCAAAGGCTACAGGCATTAGGGACAGGGACAGGAAGAGTCCACTTTCTGGCAGTGTCCCCAAATTTACCTCACCAAAAATTCCTATTGTTCTTGGTTCCCGTGTTGGCAGTGAGTTTCACTAGGATGGGTACCATATGTTCTAGCATTTCTAAAACCATCTCAGTTTTGAATATATCCCTTGTCTCTGTAATCCATCAAGATGCCCCAGAAATTTCAATATTTTAGTATACAAACTACGTCTATCAGACAACTTCTTGCACTAGGATGAAATACAAAAATTAATTTTGAGGGCCTGTGCCTCAGTTTCTGGTTGAAATTCATTCACTTCACCTTCACATACCAGCAAACTATATGAGCTTGAGGTTTATTCTTGCCAGGCCAGGGGAGTCCTAGCCAAAAAGAGACCATATCATACCAAATCGCCTTAGTCTATAGTGGTCATTTAAGAACAAGATCTCACTGGGTCACTTAGTGGCATCAGTCTGCTTTGCTGACTTAGCATCTTCCAGGGGTTTTGTGAGTTGACCATTTCAACCGTGGAAATGTCACTTTGCCTCTGAGAAGTTTGGTCAGAAATGTTTGTCTCCTCTCTGTTTCCAACAACTGACCAGTCAGGTTTGGTTTTTCAGGTTGATTAGTCCATCTACCTCATCTCCTCTGCTCTTGGCTGCAGAAAGTCCATGGTGGGGCCCACAGCAGGATCTAAACTGCATACTGGAGGTCAACCACTCCATCACTACCATTCAGGGTTCTAGCCTAAGTGTCTGAAACACTGTTAGGACACATCCTTCGGTTGCAAGCTCAAGCCCTGTTTAAAAAAAAACAGATGCCTCCGGGAGGCCTGTGCATTAAATTATGGACTATTAAGTCCTTGGCAAGAGCATGTCAGGGACTCCTTTCCAAATGGCATCTGCAGGGAGGGAGACCTGGAAAGAATGCAGATGGGCCAGGTTCAAGTGTTCTAAGAAGAGTGTAGCAGAAGGACAGACTCTAAGGGGTGCAGAGGGTGGACCCAAGTGGAGAGGATGTGACCATGAAATGCAAAGGAGGAAGGGGGTTGATTTTCATTATCCTTTATTCTATGCCAGGCACTACACAAAATACTTTCTGTGTGTTCAATCCCTCAGTGACCCTAAGCAATAAAGCATATACTACTCACTTCACAGTTGTGGAAACCACCAGTCAAGGTGGGTGATGATTTCCCTGATCACACAGCTAGGATGTGACGAAGCCATGATCTGAACCCACTATCCTTCTGAAGCATTTACTCCCCCATTCTCTAACTTGACCTGGGCTTCAACACCAATTATTTTAAACTAGACATTTATTTTTTATAGTTTCAGAGGCTAAGAAAGTTCAGGATTAAAGTGTCTACAGAGTTGATGTCTGGCAAGGGCCCTCTTCCTGGTTGGCAGATGAAAGCCAATTCTAAAAGCAACATAATAACCCCTTGACCAAAGGGGTTGGTCAGATTCTGATGGTAGACTTTAAAAATTAGGAGCTAGGGGAACACCTGGGTGGCTCAGTGGTTGAGTGTCTGCCTTTGGCTCAGGGCATGATCCCGGTCTAGGATTGAGTCCCACGTTGGGCTCCCTGCGAGGAGCCAGTTTCTCTCTCTGCCTATGTCTCTGACTGTCTCTGTGTGTCTCTCATGAATAAATAAATAAAATCTCTTTAAAAAATTAGGAGCTAGGAAGGCAGTTTGGCAATTTTCCAAGAAATTAACATAGTCTATTATATGATCCAGCAAGTATACCACCAGGTATAGATACCTAAAGGAATTAAAAGCAAGGACTTGAACAGATGTTTGAGGACACCAATGTTCATAGCAGGATTATTCACAATAGCTGAAAGGAGAAACAACCCGCAGGCCCATTAAACAATGAATGGATAAACAAAATTGTTACATCCATGCAATGGAATATTATTCAGCCTTAAAAAAAAAACAAAAAGGAAATCTGACACATGGTATAACATAAGTGAACCTTGAAGCTGTTATGCTAAGTGAATAAGCCAGTCAAAAAAAGGACAAATATTATATGCTTCCACTTATTTGAGGTATTCTGAGTGTTAATTACACAGAGGCAGACAGTACAATGGTGGTTGTTGGGGGCCACAGGGAAGAGGAAATGTAGAGCTTTTCAATGGATACCGAATTTCTTTTTGGGATGATGAAAAAGTTCTGTAGATGGCTGGTGGGACTGGTTGCATACCATTATGAATGTTCTCAGTTCCACTGAGCTGTACACTTAAGGATGATTAAAATGGAAAATTCTGTGGTATATATATTTTACCACAATAAAAAAAAACTCACAAGGACAGGATTTTAAACTTTGACCTTAAATATCTTCTTTTATTCATGAGTACAGAGCATTTTCCCCACATCATGCCATTCTGCTATATGGTCATGAGGTAGGCAATGTCAGCTGGTAGAAGAAGTCAGACTGACAAGATAAATATAAAGTTTCCAATGGTGAATCAACTGGTCCTACCAACTAATTTTGCAGAAGGGGAAACCGAGAACTGAAATAACTTACCTGAGCCCACACATCAAGAAAAGTCAGCCTTCATTGGCCCCGGACACCTAAAGCCTTAGCTGCCCAGACCAGCTTTCTCCTCTAGAGCAAACTTAAGAAATGCAGAGAATGAAATGGATGGATTGGTGTGCTCATAAGCATGCTTACTTGTCTAAAAATAAAAGCATGGAAATTACATAGACATGAGCTCCAAGTACAATTAAATTATTTAAAGCATTTTATTTTGCCAAAAGATTGCCAAACCAAATGCTTATTTCTTCCCACAATTAGTGCACATTGACTTTTTTCATCCCTGTGTATGCACAAGAAATGTGCCCATGTCCTCACTAGTAACTGTCAAAACAAACTCCTGCTGAACAGGGAGGGAAAAGATCCAATGGAAATAAAACCCATTTCACTTTGCATGCATCAAATATTTCTTGAGCACCTATTTTCTGCCAGAGACTGTTATCTCAGGGAATATAGCTGAGAACAAGCCATGCTCAGTCCCTGCCTTCACAAAGTCCTGGCCTCCGGCAAGTACGTGGAATGAACATCCAGGTGAATGCTTGGAGAGCTACAGGAAATGACAGCCCAGTGTGGTAAAGGCTTTGAGGGGAAGTTTGGATAGCTAAGAAGTAGGTGGGATGGTCTATCAGGGTTCAGAGAAGCAGAATCACTAAAAGATAGACAAAAACACAAGTGGGGTTATGTGTGTCCCCTCTAAATTTATACATTGAAACCTAACCCCAGTGTGACAGTGTCAGGAGAGGGGGCTTTGGGAGTGGATAGCTTCATA
Source organism: Vulpes lagopus (assembly GCF_018345385.1). Classification (NCBI taxonomy): domain Eukaryota; kingdom Metazoa; phylum Chordata; class Mammalia; order Carnivora; family Canidae; genus Vulpes; species Vulpes lagopus. The sequence goes on along the minus strand of NC_054824.1, from coordinate 110,922,074 downwards.
AGATGGAGCCCTCACTAATGGAACTCACGCCCTTATAAAAGAGAGCCCAGAGAGCTGCCTCTCTTGTCCACCCTGTGAGGACACAGTGAGAAGAAGGACATCAATGATGAAGAGGGTCCTCAGCAGACACCAAGTCTGACAGAACCATGAGAATAAATTTCTGTTGTTTATAAGTCACCAGCCTGTGGCATTTTGTTATAGCAGCCTGATCTGTCTAAAATAAGTAGGTAGGTAGTAAATAGATAGTAGATGATAGATAGATAGATAGATAGATAGATAGATAGATGATAGATAGATAGATAGATGATAGATAGATAGATAGATAGATAGATAGATAGATAGATAGATGATAGATAGATGATAGATTTGTCACAGGGACTGGCCTCATGCAATTGTGGGAGCTCGCTAAGGCATCTTCCAACAGGCTATTGTCTTCACATCTGAGGCTGGAACCAGAAGCACACAGGGCAGCAAATTGGGGAAGGAAAGATGGACATAAAATGGGGGAGATAAAGAAGTCCTCTTGTCACCTCTGTCTTTGGTGTGGGTGTCAGGCACAAGCCAACCCCCTTTGTCATGGATGAAAACATACATCTGGCCCAGGAGTGGGAGAAGCTAAAAGGGACCCTGGAAGGGAGATCAACTCAGGGCCCGCCCTGCCTCCCACCAGTGAGATGAGCCAGCAGGTGCAAGATTATGTGTGTCAGCTCCAGAAGGGCTGCTGCCTCATCTCCACCCTTCTCACCTCCTACAAGAATCTCTTTGGTGGCTCATCGTGACTGGACACTTACAGGGAAGGGAGTTCTGGAAGACACTGCAGATTTAAAATCACCACATATGACAACCTACCCCGGACTTGGGGCTGGGAGAAGTTTCCAGGAGGAAGTGACATCGAAGCTAAGACCCAAAAGATGACAGAAAGTGGCTACACAGAGTGAGGGGAGAGTTCCACAAGTGTCAGAACCACAGTAAGAAATAGATGTTGGCCTAGAAAATTAGCATTTTTAAAAGGAAACGGGAACCAAAAGGAGAAAAATGTGCTCCCCAAAGGATGAACTTGTTCAAAATCAAGAATATGGCATATTTGGCTAGTATCTATAATAGTGAACGGAAGCTAATAAAATGGTGGAGAAGCGACTTCCCCAACCTGTGGGGTGATTCACAACTTCCTCCACTCCCTGGCCCTGTCCATCCTCACTACTCCCTTAGAGCTCCTTTCTTTCTTTTTTGGTTTTGTTTTGTTTTTATTGAAGTTCCTTTCGCCAACATATAGCATAACACCCAGTGCTCATCCCATCAAGTGCCCTCCTCAGTGCCCATCACCCAGTCACCCCATCCACCGCCCACCTCCCCTTCCACTACCCCTTGTTTGTTTCCCAGAGTTAGGAGTCTCTCATGGTTTGTCTCCTTCTCTAATTTTTCCCACTCAGTTCCCCTCCTTTCCCCTATAATCCCTTTCACTATTTCTTCTATTCCCCGTATGAGTGAAACCATGTGATGATTGTCCTTCTCAGACTGACTTACTTCACTCAGCATTATACCCTCCAGTTCCATCCACATCGAAGCAAATGGTGGGTATTCGTCCTTTCTGATAGCCTTCCAGCTCCTTTCTGATCCTCCTCATTGCCAAGGCGATCGCAGAGTGGGATTCCAATCACATAGATAACCTTCGCTTATTTCTGTAGACCTTACCCAGATCAGTCACGGGATAGAAATCCCACAGCGTGGAGTCAGTTTCCCACAACACGTTGGTACAGGATTACCAAAATGCCTGTGTAAGAGCCTCTGAATCCTCTCTATCTGTACTGTCTGAGGCCAGGCATACATACAAATGTATGTATTTTACATACATAAAATCTTAAAAAAAAAAAAAAAAAAAAAGGTGGAAGGCAGGGCACACGCATCATGAGCACACAGCCAGGGCTGTTGTACGGGGTCCACTGCTCAGAAGGATCCCACGCTTGATGCTTAGGGTTTTGCATTGTTATCCTGGTTATTTTTAATAATCTTATTTTTGAATTTATGGTTTATTAAGTGAAGTCATCCCACCTCCAGCGAAGATACACCAAGCCTGAGACCCTGGGGCAGCATCTAACTGATTTTCAAACCTAATATGTCCTCCAGATTCAATTCAATCCATTTCCTCAAGGGAAACCCAATGTGCTGGGAGAAAGGCAGGCTTCCTGTCTTTCCAATGCAGCACAGCACCTTTTGGAAAGATGATCATTCTTAGGAAAGCCACCTTAACAGGGCTGATCTCAAGACTCACTGCTTCCAGACTGAAGTGAAGACAAGAGTGGTGACCTAGGCCTGGGGTGGTGGTGGGGAGAATGCACATGGCTCCAAGCAGAAATGTAGCCTCCCATATGCCATGTCTTTCTCTCAGTCATGAGGCAGCAGATCCTTGGTTCCCTACTATGTCAGGGATCCTGACGACCACTCTCAGATTCAGTGATTCACTAGAAGGATTCACAGAAATCAGAAAAGCTGATTTACCCATGGTTATGGCTTATTACAGAGAAAGGATACAGATTAAAATCAGCCAAGGCAGGAAGGATGGGGACACTGGGTGACTCAGTGGGTTAAGCATCTGCCTTCGGCTCAGGTTGTGATCCCAGGGTCCTGGGATTGAGCCCCACATTTGGCTCCCTGCTCAGCAGGAAGTCTGCTTCCCCCTCTCCCTCTGCCCCTCCCCTGGCTTGTTCTCTCCTCTCCCCCTCTCTTTCTCTCTTTCTCTCCCAAGTAAATAAAGCCATTAAAAAATAAAAATATATATATATAATAAGATCAGCCAAGGGAAAAGGCTCAGAGGTCCAGGGGAGTTCCAGGAGTAAAGTTTCCACTGTCTGTTCTACTAGAGCCCTGAGAAAAGCACTTCATTCACCCAGGAACAAGGTGTGAGACTCTGTGCCAAATCTTGCCAATCAGGGACACTTACAGAGCCTTGGTGCCCAGGGATTTTATTGGGGTCAGTCATGTAGGCATGGAGTACCCTCATGACTGACCTTAGCTATGCAGATTTCAGCATCTCCAAACTGGTGCAGCATGGCCAAGGGCCCACCATAAATCACACTGCAGTCATAGATTATCTGGCATGGCCCAGTGCTCCCGGTAAATAGTCACTCTTGTCAGGCAAGATATTCCCTGGGTTTAGAGTTATCTCTCAGGAACCAGTCAAGGGCTAGACTTTTCTTTGGAACCTGCCGAGTTTGGACAACCTAAGTCTACTGGGTCAACCATATACTGTTCATCCACACATTTTGTTCACATTTTGTCCTGAGAGGGAAGCATCATGGTCCAGCGTAGGCAACACCAGTCAGGAGGCTTCCTGTCATTAACACACCGGTGACCTCAGGTTAAGACCTAGAGTCTCCTTGCCTTTGTTTCCTCATCTGCGAGGTGATAGCAGTAACGCCCACTCCGAATTTCCTGAAAGGTGCTGGGAGAATCAAATGACCCAGTGGATGAGATAAGCACTAAGCCTCCCGTACTTGCTAATGTCAAGGCTAACAAGGTGTCCAAGTCAAATGGCACTCTAGGGATTTCTGTCTATTTTACAGCCATTTCGTTTTTCCCCCTAACGGCTATAAAATGCTTACTATGTGCCAGGTACCATGCCAAGTGCTTATGTGGATTATCTTATTTAATCCTCAAACAATTCTCTGAGGGTAGTACTATTATTATCCTCATCTGAGAGGACTGAGTTTCGGTAAGGTTACCCGAGGTCACATCTCTTCTTAAATAGCAGAGACAGCTTTGAAACCGAACAAAGATAACCAGAGCCAGAAAAACCAAGCTACGTTGGTTGCTTGCCAGACAAGGGAAAGCCACTTTGCTCACCCAAGGGTGTGTTCAGTGACTCTCTCTCTCTCAGTGAAAAGGGAAAGACAGGATTAGGATACAAAGAAAAGGCTCTAAGAAGGTGGGATTCTGAAGGGTGTCATTTGGTTGTCAGAGAAGAAAACTGAAAGCTTTGGAATTGTTCGTCGCTCTGGTTTTTACAACAGAAGAGCTATTGTCCAACAGGTCCAAATGGGTGGTGCAAACTCAGGTCACAGCTGGTGAGTTTGTGGGTGCCTAAGAATTGGGGACATCCTTCTCTAGAGAACTGAAGCAGTCTGTGTCCAGGGCTGGAGATGGGACACGCCCGGACCTGGCCACATTTGCTCAGTATCTGCTGTCTTCCCGCCAGCTCCCAGACGCTCACAGCTCACTGTGTCAGGGAGTTCAGACCGCCTCTAGAATGTGCATCTTGTCCGTTTTTAACACCCTCATTGTTTCTAAGGAAAACCTCATCTTTATCAGAGAACTGCAGAAGTAAATACTCCTGATTTCTTCTTCTACCATAGGCTCATTTGCTGTTCCTTGTCCTCCAGGATAAATCTAGAAGAGGAGATAGCTGTTCAGTTGCTACAAATCATAGGAACATTCTGGTGCAAAAATCTCCATAAAAGACTTCAGAGAAGATTTATGTCTTAAGGCAGAATTTAGAGGAAAGGCAAAAAAAAGTCTTGGCAAGAAGCAGCAGAAAGCTTTTACACAGAGGCACATCTGAAACTCTGAGAAGGAAGAGAGAAAAGGATACCCACCACAGGGAGAAAGGTGGGCATCCGGTGTCACCCTGTGCTGACACAGACCAAGTCATGTGGACAGGAGGAGCAGGGGCCAGCCCCCTAAAAGGAGCCTTGGCCAGAAAATCCACACAACTAGGAGTGTTTGGAAGGTGTCCAGGAGGGGGAGATTATCATCAGGAAAATAATCTGCTTTTGAGATGAGAGAGCTTAGAAGGGCCCCAAATGTCCAGGAAAAATAAAGGTCAAAATAGTCGATTTTCAATAAGCCACTTTAGTGATTATCTGGAATGTTAGTGGTAGTAATAGTAGTAGTAGTAGCACTATTTTAATTCCAGAAAGAATTAATGTGTCCTCAGAACAAGGAAGCATCACTTACAAACAAATTTGGATAGGATTCCAAGTCTATCGCTCCTTACCCCTGCTATGCCCCATACTCCCACCTCCATTCCTGGAAATGTTCACAAAGACACCTTCTTTCATAGTCCAAGGAAGACCAACATGCGGAGGAATTTGAGTTTCTGATGGAATGTGGTCTATTTTTCTTGCCCCTGTGACCTAGAACCTGGCCTTCTGGCAAGTGTTTCTTTCTCTGGAACAGGTAATGTTTGATCCAATGAGAACAGAGTGCAACACCGCGCTTCACCTTTGCCACTAACCATCTAGGTTAGCAGACTCCACAGGTGAAAGGCACAGTCTCCATCCACATTGGCTCACTTCAGACACCTGCTGCTAGTTTGAGGGTCCCCAAGCCACCTGTACTTCTAACCGATTGGCTATGAATTTGGGGTTCCTATGACACCCTCAGGTTTAATAATTCATTAGAATGATTCCTAGAACTCAGAAAGTGCTATATTTATTATTACAGTTGTACTATAAAAGATATAACCAAGGGATGTCTGGGTGGCTCAGTTGGATAAGTATTTGACTCTTGATCTCAGCTCAGGTCTTGATCTCAGGGTCCTGAGCTCAAGCCCCACACTGGGCCCCACGCTAGGAGTTTAAAAAATAAAATTAAAAAATTTTTAAAAAGAAAAATAAAAGATATAATCAGGAATGGCCCCATGAAGAGATCCATCAGGTAAGGTTTGCAAAGGTTCTGAACAAGGAGCTTCCATGCCCTCTCCCTGTGGAATCAAAATGTGTCACCCTCCTGGTACATCAGTATGCTCATCAACCTTGGGGCAGCTTTGGGCATCCAGTGCTTTTGTTGGGATTTTATTACACAGGTATGATTGACTAAATCATTGACCAAGTGATTGAACTCAAATTCCAGCCCCTCTCCCCAGAAATGGTGAAGTCAGGCTGATACCACTACAAGCCCCACCCTGAGTAACCTCAGTAGCATTAACTCAGGTGTGGTCCACAGGGTCCAAGCATTCAGGAAATTCCAAAAGTTTAGAACCCGAGACAAAGAGCAGACAAATGCTCTATCACACAGCACAATGACAACTAACATTTAGTGAGGGTTTTCTAGGTGCTAGGCTCTGTGGTGAGTACTTTATATACATCTCCTTTGATCTTTAAAACAATCCTATGTGCCCAGATTTATCATTTTATCATCTTCATTTTACAGATCACAAAATGAGATACAAAGACCGGAAGTAACTTGCTTAAATTCACAGAGCTCGTAAGTGGTAAGTCAGGGGTTTGAACTCATATTTGTCACGTGGGCTACTATATCCCTCTAGAACTGAGTAGACAAAGGGAGCACCGAAGAGGGCAACCATTATCATGAGAGAAGAACTTAGACATCACGCAAGAACCCAAACTGACTTCAAATTCTTAGAGGAAAAATAATCTAGGCTTTGCCCTTGAAAGAATTCAGTCTTTGAAGGCAGAAATGTTGCTTTAAATTCCAGCTCTGCCAACTACTAGTTGAAAAAACACTAAATTCTCTGATCTGCAATATCTTCATCAATTAAATTGTGATTCTAGTAACATCTGCCTACGAGTTTGGTCTGAGGAATAAAGGAGGTCTTTTATTCGAAAGTGAAGAACACCAGACCCTTGTAAGGCTTTCTTTTTTCTTTCCCACTCAGTCTGTCCCTGGTCAGAAGAATTTATCTTCTCTCCACCCAATCTATTTATTCCTTGTGCCTCACATGATACCCTTCATCCTCTTTGATTGCCTTGGATTATATTTTTGTTCTCTTAGCTCAATTATTTTTACACTGTTCACATGGACTGTTACTTTAGCTGCAGAAACACCGGCCTCAAAAACATTTTTTAAGCACCTAATTATACATGGCACTGCGCTTGACACATAGCCAACAGGAGTGCAGGCCTGGGTAGCACAGTGGGAAGTCTGGGGCATGTCCTCAGAACACTTGGGTCTGGTCCCACTTCTGCCTCCTACTACCTTGTTGCCTTGGAAAAGACACTTAGCCTCTGTGAGCATCAACCTACTCATTTATAGAATATCATCAATAATTATGCCTGTCTTGCTAACCTCACTGGCAGGGGGGGAAGAATGGATGAGAAACTGCATGTGGAGTCTTCTGAAACCAATAAATCTGTATATGGGTAGAGAGAATAATTATGTAAGGCAGCAACTAAAGCAGACATTGAATCCCACACACACAAAAAGAATCTACGAAAATCCCAGAACATTCCCATATAAGGAGTATACAGAAAAATGGCACAGGACATGCACACAAACACGTGTTCAAGTCAGAGTTGGGTTCATTTTTGGAAGGCAGTTGGCAGGGAGGGCTGGGAAAGATGTTGAGAGATGTGTCAGTGTTTACAAACGCTACTGTCTGGGTGCAGAAACACATGCAAAGCTGGTAGCTATATGGAAAAATCTAATAACAAAAAGCATGAATACCCCTAAGTGTGCCTTGAACATTACACTGATGCGATTCCCAAGGCAGCACTAATGCATTCCATAATGGTGTTCAAAGAGCTCAACTCTTATAATGAATATGGGTTTATGTGGCTACCAACAACTAAACACACCTCCCTGTCAGTGGGTAGAAACAAATGCAAAGCTGCCCAAGGAGTGGGTTCAGATGGCTTGCTTTATCTACATAAAATTTCCAAACCCTATTTCCTCAGAGGACACAAAAGAGATGAATTGTATGTATTAAAAAAAAAAAAAAAAAACAAAAAAAGAAAAAAGAAAAGAGAAAAGAAAAGAAAGAAAGAAAGAAAAGAAATGAAAAAAGAAAAAAAAGAAAAGAAAAGAAAAGAAAAAAAAGAAAAGAAAAGAAAAGAAGAAAAGAAAAGAAAAGAAAAGAAAAGAAAAGAAAAAAGAAAAGAAAAGAAAAGAAAAGAGCTTTGGGCAATACCTAAGTTGGTACTGAAGTTGGGGTAAGATACTTCATTAGAAATCTTGCTTCAGCTACTTTTATCTATTCATTTAAAAAAATGTTTATTCAGGGTGCCTGGCTGGCTCAGTTAAGCATCTGACTCTTGGTTTCAACTCAGGTCATGATCCCAGGGTGGTGAGATCGAGCCCTGCCTCGGGGTCTTTACTCAGGACAGAGTTTGATTAGATTGTCTCTCCTTCACCCTCTCCCTCTGCCCTTAACCTTCCACCCCTCACCTCCTACCTCACGTGAGCACTTTCTCTCAAATAAATTAATTAACTCAATCTTTTTAAAAAATGTATTCAGCGTTGTTGGGAGGCAGGTACTCTTCTATGCCACCAGGTACCCCAGGGAACATAACTGACAAAAGCCTCTGGCTTCATAGGCAGGTAGACTCTCATCGGGAGCCAGGGAAAAGGCAGGGAGACAGACCACGTGCAATAGACCCAATGAACAAGGAAGCTACAAAGAGATGAGGACTTGGTCGACACCACAGAGAGCAGGGAAGAACTTGAAGGGGGTTAGAAGGGCAGGATGGGGCATTGCCATTTCCAATCCTGGAGCCAACTTGAGCATGTGACTTAACCCCCCCAGGCCTCCCTGCGTTTCCCATGAAATGGGACTAATACGTGCCTCCTAGGGCCACAGCCACGGTAGAATGCAGTAGTGCTGCTCGCATACTCAGGACACAGGAGCACCCACAAAGTCATCATTGGATAACGGGAAGGAGAAACCAGTATACACCAGAAGAGAAAGTTAGTAACCCGGTGATTCACGGAGCTTATGCCCTCTCTCCCGCTGGTGCCACTGAGCCTGAATCTACCGTAAGGAGGAGCAAGGACATTTTGATCCCTCGTAATAGAAAAGGCTTTGATATACCCTTGAGATGTTCTTTGACTCCTGAGCCCTGGAGAAGGGGTGAGGAGGAGGGAAGAAGAGAGAGCAGGAGCCCCAAAGGCAGGAGGAGAATCCCAAGAGCAGAGGCAAGGGCGGGGTGCACAGGCCCAGGTGCTCACTGGCTTCCTGACTCTACCGCCAAATGCTCTGCCCAAAGAGATGCTCGGCAGTGGCTTATTTCATGAAATGCCTCCCACAGGCCAAGTCTATCCCCCGCCCAGACTGAGACTTCATTTGGTCTACTCAGTCTCATGGACTCTATGGGGAGGAGGAGAAACCGCTCGCATTGGAGGGGAGGTGGCTGCAGCCTGGGAGCAGAAATAATACCGAATTAATCACTCATGTGTGGTCAGGCCAGGCCAGCTTATGTCTCGCAACACCCTGCCCGGTGCAGGCCAGCATGATTCTAGTTTCACAGCTATTTAGGTTCGATGCTAACATACTGGTGGGTTTTTAACTAGCTCTTTTACTTCCCTCAATTTTCACAGGGAGCTGATCAATCGAACATTAGTATAGAAATACATTTCGATGTATTTGTATAACAAATTTTAGAAGTACATTTTAAATGTGTCTCTAAAAACTCTGCTTCTTATGTCTCCCTGGGAGGGGGATCAGCCCTATCAGATGCCGCAAGGGTACTGATCCTGGGGGATGTACGTTCAAGCTTGTCCTAATTTCAGGTTCCTGGTGGCAGTGTGGTGGCTTGCCCAGATGGCAATCCACTGGGTCAGGGGAGCCCCCCAACTCAAGAGAGATTTATGTCCCCTAAAAAATAATGGGATGGTTATGGATCATGGGACTAAAAGATATCATTTATTCGTGGTCTTCTATATGCCAAGCACTTTGCATACCTCTTCCCTAATTCCCACAATGACCTTGTAAAGTAGGTAAAGTTCTGAGTTAGTTTCTACTGCTGAATAACAAATTACCGTAAATGTATAAAGGCTGAAATGGACGCGCTTCTATGGATTAAGAGTCCAGCATGGCTTCATGTGTCCTGTGCTCGGGGTATCACAAGGCTGCAGTCAGGATGCCAGCTGGGCTATGATCTCTTCTCACTGAGCCCACTGCTTGTGGTCTTCCAAAATGGCCTGCCCCTGAAATGATAGTCAAAGTTTCCTATGGTGGCTGCACTGGGTCCCTTACCTTTTTACTGACCTTCCGTTGCGGTAGTCCTCTGGCATGTGGCCTTCTCCACAATATGGCAGTTTGTTTCTTCAAGGCCATCAGGAAAATCCTCCTGACTTCAGTTTCTGACCTCTAGACCCTCTTTTTAAGAGTATGCCTGATTAGGTCAGGCCCACCAGGATAATCTCCCTTTTATTAACTCAACAGTAACTGACCTGGTACCTCAATTTCTTCAGCAAAATCCCCTCACCTTTGCCGTACAATGTAAGAAAATCATGATATCCCTTCATATTCAACGGTCCCACCACACCTGGAGGAGGGAATTATCCAGGACCTGCATCCCAAGGACAGGAATTTGGGGGGCCATCCAGGAACTCTGTAACAAGCTCTATCTTAGAAGTCATCAGGTGCATGTCTAATGATCCATGAGTAATAAGGAGCAAATTTGGAGTTGCAGTCAAGTGTAAGCGTCCTAAACCCAAGTGCCTCCTTGCACATCACACCCCTATTCTAACAGCAAACACCATATCCCCTAAATAAACATTTTCTTAGGTAATCCAAGGCACCTGCAGTTCATAAAATACTTTGTGACATGGAAAATTCACCGTGATTAAATCAAGTTCGGGATTCCCCCAGGAGCCCCTCACAGCACACATGTCAATCAACTCCAGGCTAAGCCATCAAACCCAATTACCCAGAAACCAGCTGACACAAGCTATTAATAGATCCACAGGAAGCAGGGAGGGGAGCAGATGTCCTCACTCTATGGCTTTTCTCTCCCTCTTCACCCTTCTCCTCAGTATCTTTACACAGGTGTCACACCATTGCTCGAGAAGCTTCTGCACTTGGCCAGATTCCCACCTCGTCTTGTCTTGATCTTCCCTTCCCTGACCCCCTGCCCCACACAGAGGGAGCACTCAAGATATGTCTGTTGGACTAAACTATTCTCCTGGCCTCGTAATAAGCATATTTCAGACTATCTCGATTTTCTCCCCTACGATTTCAAGTGTTTTAGAGCACTGGAATCAACTGACGTTCCCTGTGTGTGTCCATATAGACCATGCTTTTTGTGCAGTGGCCATGTCGCCAGCCATGCACATGGAGTATGTAGCTCGACATTGTTGCCACATTTCCCTCCTTTCTCTTCCTCCTAAAGAACAGAGGCTAAGGAGCACCTGTCGAGTGCCTACTGGATGCCGCATATGCATACGTAGGATTATGTGTTACCTTTTAGAGCTGTAAAACCTGAGGCTCAGAGAGATTAAATGACTTGTCTGAGGTCATGCCACTGATCGTGCTGCAGCTCAGACTCTGTGATGGCAAAGCCATACACTCTCCATACTTCACTGTTGAGTTGGGGCTTTTTTTCCTCAAATTGAGGGTAGTCCCCAAAACTTTGAACAGTGTTTAGACAGGGATGAGTTTTAAAGGAGCCTTCAAGGGTTTGAATGAGACCTCATCTTAACAGATAGGCATTTCTCAAACATGGCAACCTGACGGATTAATGCCACATTTAAGACTCAGTATTTATAGTCTATAGAGTTTTCCATATATTTCTGCTCCTTAGCACCTATTAGGCTGAGATATTTTAGTCTTTCAGGAAGTATTTGGAGAGAGAAGGCAGGAAGGGATGAGAGGATGGGCATGTGGGGTGTTTGGGGCAGGGGCAGGGGTGGATGGATGCTGCAGGTGAGCAGAGCAGTGCACAGGACTGGCCTGTCAGCCGCGCAGCTAACCCTGGACGCAAACGTTCTCACCGCTTTTGCATGCTTCCATCGCCCCCTAGCCACCGTGGGGAGAAATAACCAGCTCAGGGAAAATCCGTCGCCTGTGAATACCTTCAGTCCCTGAGTTGACAGTCTTTGCTGCAGTGGACGCCTGTGTGCTTTGTCTTTTTCATTAGCAGCTTTCTTTAATAGCTATTATTAAAAAACGGTATCATTAGGGTTGGCATCATTCATCTTCTCAGCCCAAAACAATGAGATTTGTCAGTTCTTTAGAAGCCCTTTGCTGGTAAGAACCGTGCCCTGGTTGCCTGAGTCCCCGACTCTATATGAACACTCCTGGGCTTATGTGCACACGTGCCCGGGCTTTAGGGCCAGGTCAGGTGCTGTCTCCTCCATGAAGCTCACACAGCAATAGCTTCTGCTAATTCCACATTTATGTGCTGGGGGCTTTACGAGCGTTGTCTCATGTAATTCTCAGGACAGCCCTATGAGGTAGTATGATTACTTCCATTTCACAGTCAGGGAAACTGAGGCATGGTGAGGGCACACACCTAGCCCTTTGCAAAGCCACCATCGAAACTCAGCTGCATCCTCCCCAGGCCGAGGACCCTCCTCTCAACACATGGCCTGGGAGTTCCCTGGCCAAAGTAGTGTGTCCCCATCCTCTGCCACCATTCCCTTCTGTCTTCTTCCTGTCACTTTTCACTCTCTCCCTCCTTTCTCTAAAGCAGAAATTTGAACCCCATGAAATACATTGTCTCCCAACATGTCATCTTTGTGCACACAGAATCTCATATGCGGTGGGTGCTCAGGAAAGGCGTGTGTCCATCCACCTAACTCGTGAAACTGCAGCTCCTTCAATGACTACAAGGTTGTCGATTCTGAGTTCAGGTTTCTCCAGGAGAGATCTGAGGATGCCTCTGGTGTCAGGGTAACTCAGGGACCTTTAGCTGGATGTCTGTTTACAAACACGCTCTCCCAGGAGGGAGGAGAGTGAGGAGGGTGCTGCCTGGGAGCAAACGCAGAGTAGGATTTATAATTGAGAGGCAGGGGAGAGGAAGAGAGAACTGCAGGCTGTCTGAAAGCAGGCTCATCTGGGAACACTGGGGCTTGGTTTACATTTTGGAGGGAACTGATTAGCAGGCAGGGAGCAAGAGGTCAGCCTGGGAGCTCCACCCTTGAGCCTGCTGAATAGAAGCAGCTAAGGAAATAGCTCCCAATAACCTTGGGAGTCGGGCTGTGGTGTAAGTGCCAGGCTGCCTGTGCGGCATGTCCAGAGTCCTCCCCCTTGCCTGGTCAGCCTCCTCTGCCGGGAGGTGAGCACTGTCCGAAGATCGGTCATCATCTGCCAGGACCGGACCAAAGCAGAGGAAGGCAGGCCGTTCTCCAGCACGGGAAAGGAGAACCAGCACAGGGTTCTGGAAGGAAGGAGACTGGCCTGTAGGTTGTTTGAAGGAGCATAGAAGAAGGAGGTGTCCAAAAGCATTCCCCAAAGAATTTGGGGTAATAGGTAAGAAATTAAGGGTCAGTGGGAGAAAGAACAAGAACAGGTGCGCACAGAGGTTGACTTCACAGTATTGAACAACCATGCAGGGTGGATGCAGGCCAATCTGCAGACCTTGCTGCCCTCCTGAAGGACATTCCCTGCCAGCCATGAGCCCTGCGCCCCTGAGACCCTGGGGAGGGCCGGGGGACCCGGAGAGGTCACTTGGGGGCTCCGGCCCTGGGTGCTGACCAGTACAAAGCAATGCAGTACTTTATCAACCACTGCTCTCATCAGGTATACATTGACTGACCATCTGCGCTGAGACTAAGGAAGAGGAAAGAGAATTTGACTCTCTGGGATCATTAACAGGCATGAAAGCCAATGACAAAGGGAAATTGGCAGTAGCGTGGAGGGGCTGCCCTTCGGGTCAGCTCAGGTCCCCGGTGGCCCCATCATGACGGGTCTGGCGGCCCCTGTGGGTCATAGCTGTTAACCCTCCCACCCGGGAAGGCAGCCCTGGCAGGAGCACCCAGCCAGCTGGCCGAGCGGCAGCCCAAATTTCCAAGGCAGGAAAACCAGCTGGTCAGTTGGGCCAAAGCCCAGAGTGATGCTGATCCTGGCAGTCTGTCCTGCCCTCTCATCGCTGCCCACGGCCCACAGGTGGCTCTCCTCCACATGCCGAAGTCAAAAACAAAATCCCTGCCAGCGGAGAAGCAGCAACAGAGCCATTTGCCTCTGGGCTTCTTGAAATGTGCAAGTCAGATCACATGCCCCTCCCTAGAATTTCTGTTAGAAGATCTGGAATTTCTGACTTTCCAAGAAGGAGCCCAGCACCCAAACCTTGGTGAAAAATAACAGGAATAAATGTTTTCAGGGTCAGTTCCTCAATGTCTGCAGGTTCCAAGAAGTTGCAGGACCGTCACCCCTCCCTCCACATTCCGCAGCTGTCCCCGCAGCATCCTGAGTACGTTTTGGTGGCTGTTTCTAATTACCCCCTGCACTTGGGGAGTTCATTTTGCATCACAGTTTTGCTTTGGGCCATCGAAAACTATTTCCGTCTTCCCATATGTGTTTGGCTACCACTAATTAGGGAAAGTTATTTTTAGCATTTCCTCGTCTTTCCATCTTTGCAGAGCTGCCCTATTTAGGGGGAAAAATATCTAGAAAAGTGTGATTTTTTTTTTCCCACTAAGGAATACCAGAGATGGTTTTAAAGTTCTGCAAGTAACTTTTTCATATTCAGCGTGGAAGTCAGTAAAGGGGAGCGAGAATCCAAAATCCTGGATTTTATCCTTTACCATCTGTTCTGGCATAGAAGGAAAATGAAGGAGTCTTCAAATCCCAGGTTGGTGTCACCACCTCTAGTAGGTTCTATAGCTCCACCACGCCACTCTTGCTTCAGGCAGACCCACCGTCCTTAGAATTCAGCAACCACACTAGAACTAGTCCTTGCTATACTTTTTAATATTTCTTTTTTTTTTGGTATATTTTTATTGGATTTCTATTTGTCAACGTATAGTATAATACTCAGTGCTCATCCCGCCAAGTGCCCCGCTCAGTGCCTGTCACCCAGTCACCCCGTCCCCCCACCCACCTCCCCCTTCCACTACCGCTTGTTCGTTTCCCAGAGTTAGGAGTCTCTCATGTTACTTTTTAATATTTCAGATACTACTTGCACCCCCAAAGATTTCTGTCAAATTTAAGCTATCTTTTTAAAAACTAAACATGAAGGATTTAAAACTACTTTTACCTAATCTGTACCAAAAGCACCTTCTTTTTTTATTAATTAGCAATTCGATAAGCAGCTTTAGAATTATTTTAGCACTTGAATTTAAAATAATCACAGTGTACAAATATTTATCACTGCCAAAATTAAGAAATAACATTTTCTTATCATTTGGTTTAGTATTTTATTTTTAACTATTATTTATCAACGTAATAAAAAAGCAGTTTTGAACCATACAGAAACATGAATCTTTGGCTGATTTTGATCAAGGTAAGCCTTTGACAAGGTAGCGTTACTCAGAAACTGGTTCCATTGGGACAGTTTCCTTTCTTCTGTTCTTCATTACTCAAAGATTCATAGTTAGGACTTCTTTCAAATATGTTTATTATTTGAAAGCAGAGAGCTTCATAAAAAATTAATTTGAAATGAATTAACCTACCACACACCTGTTAGAATGGCTCAAATTCAGGCCATTGACAAGGCCAAGTGCTGATAAGGATGTGAAGCAACTGGAACTCTCCTTCGGTGCGGTGGGAATGAACATGACACAGCCACTTTGGAAAACAATTTGGGATTTCTTACAAATATAAACAGACCCTTACCCTATGATTCAGCAACAGTACTCCTTGCTGTTTACTCAAGGAGTTGAAAACTTATGTCTACGCAAAAACCTGCACATGGTTATTTATAGCAACTTAATTCAAAATTACCAAAACTTGGTAACTTTCTGCCTATTAGTACATTATGAATATTTCTCCAGTTGATCTGCAAGGATTTTTTTTTAAGATTTTATTTATTTATTCATGAGAGACACAGAGAGAGAGGCAGAGACACAGACAGAGGGAGAAGCAGGCTCCCCACGGGAAGACGGATGCAAGACTCGATCCCAGAACCCCGGGATCACGACTTGAGCCAAAGGCAGATGCTCAACCACTGAGCCACACAGGCACCCAGCCTGCGAGTTTTATAGATATCTTTGTGTGGTATACATGGAGATGCAGAGCCTGCAACCCTTTCAAGGAAAGACTTGTGCCAACCATTGGAGGACATTCTCCTGCTGCTTCTTGCCTCAGTTGCAGAGGGCTGACTTGCCCAAGAACATGCTCTTTCTGGGGGACCCATATTGTGGTTGTGATAGGAGACATAGGTCCAGCCACATTAGCCCAACATGGGACCACTCTGACAGGCCATTTCTGCTCCAGAGCTCTCTATTATTGGCCTGCATTGAAATTTGATCTTTCCCATGAAGAAATCACACTTCCTTCACCTCTGTTCCATACATATTGATCTGCAATAAACACTGTATACATCAAACTCCATCCTGTCATCTGTTTCTGAAAAAAAAAAAAAAAAACAACCTGTGACATCTTGGAAGTTAATTGTTCAATTAATATCTGATGTACTATACACCTTTACACAGAAAATAGTGTGGCTTTTTTTTTAATCATAGAAGAAACTGGTTCTTTCATAGAATGATTATTGGAATGAAAGACTCAGAAGCTAAGTACCACACCTGAAACTAATATAACACTGCATATCCACCATAGTGGATTTTTTTTTTAAAGATCTTGATTAGCTTACTTGAGAAAAACTAGAGTAAGATAGTTGGGACAGTGATTATATTGCTTTTCAAACCTTGGTCCTAGTCATGAAATCAGAATATCATTTCATCTTTGAGTTTAATGATCTCAAATAGGATAATATGACAGTATAACTTGATTTGTAAGCCTATTTTTGGAGGAACATATAAACTATCTTTGTGGAATTGTGTAAGACCAAAATGTAATATACTGTATAAGTCAATCTAAACAAAACACTTGAGTATCAAAAAACACAGTATTTTTCTCACAGCTATTATACAAATCTATTATCTTCATTATGTTCTCCCAAATGAAAGCCACCCCTTTATTTAGTCCCTGTCACTTGCTGCCCCCTTCATCTTGCTTTATTTTTTAACATTTTTTGAGTATCTTTTATATCTATGCCTGCCTCCCCAGCACCTAGAAAGGAGCATACAATAAATGTTCAATAAATATTGGTTGGATAGGTAAGTAAATAGACAAATAAATGACTTAGGGCCAAGGGCAGATAAAACATATTCAGACCAGTAATATATTTGTCCTCCCTCTTTAGGGAAATGAAGCATAGCATTAACTTACTTTATATAAAATTGCCCAAAATACTCATTGTATATGCACAGATGTATCCAGATGTAACCACTCTGGAAACCATTTTTCTTTGCTCTCTTCTTCCTCCCAGCCCCACCCCTTTGATGCAGGCTGCCATATTGCATAGCTTCAGGGGAGCTCACAAGAAGGTTGTATTCAGGGGATCAGGAATGGTAACAGATGGCTGGATGCCCTCATTCTACAGATGCCTCTGTATCTGTGCTACTTAAAAGCATTTTAACTAGTATAGGGTGAGACATATATTATCTGGTTGCAGCCCAAGTCTCTAGAATCTCAGATTAGAGCCCAGTGCCCTCAACCTCATAGCTGCTAATCCTCCGTGACAGCTCTCATGCACATGTTGATGTTGAGTGCTTTTCGACTTCAGTGAATTCTGCTTCATTATATATTGTTTTGGATTGGGTTTTCCCTAACATCGGCTCTTTGGCTAATATAGTTGGTTCATACTTTTGTTAGACTATTTAAAGACAAGCAAGTAAACTTGGACAGGATAAGGAAAGGTGATACAGGAGACCTGAGATTGAGCTAGGACTTTTGCCACCCATCCTAGTCATCAAAAGCAGTCATTAACAGGGGCACCTGTGTAGCTCAGTTGGTTAAGCGTCTGCCTTGGGCTCAGGTCATGATCCCAGAGTGCCAAGATGGAGGCCCTCACAGATCCCCTGCATCGATCCCCCGAATCAATCCCCCACATATGGCCCCACATCAGGCTCCCTGCTTAGCAGGGAGTCTGTTTCTCCCTCTGCCCCCCTTCCTGTTCATGCTCTCTTTTTCCTTTTCGCTCTCAAATAAATAAATAAATAAATAATATATATTTTTAAAAAGCAGTCATTAACCTTATTGTTGTTCTGACAGGATGGTGGAGACGCACAGGTTGATTTAGAGAATCGTTGTGATTTAGAGAATCGTGTGCCAGGGGGCACAACGACTCCAATTCTTTTGTGGAAGGAACTGATGGAAGAGTATAACCAGTGCACAGAACCTCATAAAAGCATAGTCTGTGCTCATAGTTACGTTCACCTACCTCATTTTTGTCACTTCTAGCTGCAATCAGAAGGACTTTAGGGCCACAATTTTCCAATAGCTTTACATGTGAAAGGCATGGTTGTTATGCTAAATCTGTAAGCTATAGAATCTTTCTTAGTTTCTAAATGAACCTTTTCCAGTTTAAGTAATTTGCATGAGGTAAATGTCATCTTTTCCTCTTTTTTTCCTCAGAAGGAACAGATCAGAACAAATGCAGGAGACCCCAAATGTTGAAATCAGCAGACCTTTAAATTGCATGGAATCAGATCTCTTAAAACATAATTCTACCTGTATTGCTGAAAATGGAGCTAGAAATCCATTAGCTCTTGGCCTTTTGCCTATTTTTGTAATTATTGTTATATCATCTTCTATTGTGAAGTGTCTATTATGCAAATCCCATTGGGAGTTGTTTTTCCATCATCATCAGCTCATTGCTGCTGTCAGTACAGAGCCCCCTGGAGACTTCATTGAGAGTCTACCCAGAAAAGAAAGGAAAATGTGAGTTTGAGGAGTTTTGTCAGCATGAGATGGTGCAGTCTCCATTACAGCTATGCTTTGCCAAAACATTTTTCGATGCTTTTGATCTATGAAATCAGAGAAAATATATTGGGTTTTGTGTATTTTCCTTCCTTTTTTCACAGAAACATGACCAGTCACATTTTTTATGGCCACAGAGGGAATAAAATCCTTTCCTCTGGTGGCAATTACTTTTGTTGCATTTGTAATTTTCAGATAATTGATGGGGTAGGGGGAGAGTCCATTTCCCCCAAAGAAGACAAGTGGAGTGAAGAACCTGATCTTCTCAAAGAGGAGGATTACATAGAATGTAAACTTATAATCATGAAGAATGTGACCATTCATCCATTGATAATCTTTTATAAGCTCAGATTTAAAGATGTCTCTTAATTAGGAAAACAGGGAAGTGGTACGGTGTAAAACAGAGAATGTAGCTTTGAAATTAAAGGAACAATACTGGCCATTAAAGGGAACTAGTGAAGACAAGCCTTTCCGAATTATGATTTTGGTCGGTATAATAGACTGAGTGGACATGGGAGAGATTCGTTGCCCTTTCCCACCATCTTTCTCTAAACACATATAACCCCCTAAGGATAGACTTAAAAGATGGGTAGCCCACCTTACAAGATTTAGGAAACTGGTCCAATATATAAAGGAAACCAAAGCCAGAATGGTATGAAGAGTGGAAGCAGCATGGCCTGGGACTATCATACCCAAATAAAGTTCTTATAAGCTGGGAGTTGAGGTTTTAGCACAGGAGACAAGAGAATTAGTGCCAGGATCATGGGAAAGGATGGTTTTGAATAATGTTGGGATCTCAAATTTTCATTTCTTTCATAAACTTATGAATAGAAAACCTTTGCCTGAAGAAGAAACAAGAAGATAGCCACCTACTCTGATCTTTGGACCAAAACAGCCACCCACAAGATATCAAAATAGAGGTGTGAGGTCTGAATTTACGATTTGGATATGGTGAGACAATCCTCATGCTAAGAAATTAATAGAAAAACTCTCCTGAAATGGGTGAAACCACTAGAAACACATAGGAGGCCCTGTAAATCTGTCCTTAGAGACATTTCTTGCAATGAACTGAATTTATATGTTGAAGCTCTAGCCCCTAGTGTAATTGTATTTAAAGACAGGGCCTTTTAAAGAGGTAATTAAGATTCAATGAGATTATAAGGGTGGAGCCCTGATCCAATAGGACTGGGGTTTCTCGGTGAGGCAGAAGAGAGACACCAGGGATGCCCACACAGAGGAGAGACCATGTGAGAATTTCTCAACAGCCATCTTTAAGACATGGACAAAGGCCTCAGGAGAAACCTGCTGGTAACACATTCACCTTGGACTTCTAGCACCTCCAGAATTGTGAGAAAATAAATTTCTATGTGTAAGCCACCCCAGCTGTGGTATTTTGTTATGGCAGCCCAAGCTGACTAAGACACTCCTGGATACATGGTAGTCTGGATACACTCACCGAAGATAAATTCACAAGAAAAATTTATAACCTCACAAAGAAAGGGAGTCACAGGGAACATCAAATGGGAGAATTGCATTCCTCGAAACTAAAGGTAATAGGACAAGCTGAAAGACATTATAAAATAAGTTCGTTTAAAATATTTAGAGCTAAAAGAGGGTATATAAACTGTAAGTACAGCATAATATGGGAAGAACATGTTTTTGATGGGAAACCATATATACATTGTAGCAATAAAAGGTATAATTACAGGGGCGCCTGGGTGGCTCAGTCAGTTGAGCAACCAACTCTTGATCTCAGCTCAGGTCTTGATCTCAAGGTGGCTCCCAGCATGGAGCCTCCTTTTAAAAAAGGGAAAAAAGTTATAATTGAAATTAAAAGTGTAGTGGAAGGGTCCCTGGCTGGCTCAGTTAGTAGAGCATCCCACTTTTGATTTTCCCGTCATGAGTTCAAGCCCCACTTTGGGTGTGGAAATTACTTTTCTTTTTTTAAAGTGGTAGGTGGGAAATAGCATATTAGACCCAGGAAAGTAGAAAATTAGTGAATTGAAATATAACTCCCTCCCCCAAAGAAGAAACCTGTGGCCTAGGATGAAAAGAGAAAAGAGAGGTTAAGATACATAAAGGCTAGAATAAGAAATGCCAAAATATGTCTGTTAAAAATTACAAAATAAATCAACAGGGGCACTTGAGTGGCTCAGTCAGTTAAGCATCTGCCTTCTGCTCACATCATGGTCCTGGGGTCCTGGGATCAAGCCCCACATGGGGCTCCCTGCTCAGTGGGGAGCTTGCTTCTCCCTCTCCCTCTGCCCCTCCCCTACCCACCTCATCCCCCTCTCATGCTCTGTCTCTCTTAAATAAATAAATACTTCTTTCGCTTCTTCTGCCCCACCTGCTTGTGCACTCTCTCTCTCTCAAATAAATAAATAAAATACTTAAAAAAAAAAGGTTAAAAAGGAATCTGTCTTGGATTAAAGGAACATATCAGGACCGAAGCAGGAAAAACAAAAACATAATCCCAATGAAACATATTATAATGAAATACCAAATCATCAAAAACAAAGAAAAAAGTTTCAAGAGCCACCAGATTATTTATCAAAGAATGGCAATCAAAAAAAAAAAAAAAAGAATGGCAATCATACTAGAAAAGACAGACTTAACCACAGAAGTCAAAGATAAGGGAGTGATATTTCAAAGTTCTGAGGGGGAAAACAACTGTCTCCCTAGAGTTCTATCCCAGGGATGCCATCGCTCAAGACTGAGAACAAAATCAAGATGTTTTCAGATGTGTAAATTTACTACTTACAGACTTGCCTGAAATGCCTGGATAGAATGTTCTATAGGAAGACTGGATGTGAATGGTATGCCAGAAGCACATGGTAAACACATGGGTAGTCTTAATCAGCTCTGACTGTAAATAATGACAACAATAAGACTGGCTAATGAGGTGGAGGTCAGGGAGAGGAGAGAGACCACAGTAAATGGAAAACACAGAATAAGATAACAGAAAAAAATTCAATGGATCATAACATAAACATAAATAGATCACATTTGTCTATTAGATTATGATTCCATTTTACAAACTCCAGCTGGATGTTGCTCTACTCTTTGTGGCTTACATCTTCACTAATGAGAAGTTAGTCTGCTGTCATTCTTATCTTTGTTACTCTGTAATGTGACCTTTTCCTCTGGCTGCCTATGAGATTTTTTTAATTGCTGGTTTTAATAAATTTGATTATGAAATTATAGTGGCACTTATCCCCAAATTGATCTATAGATGTAACAAAATCATAACCAACTTTTTATAAGAGTTTTTTGGGTAGAGATTAATAAGTTTATGCAAAATTACGGATCAATGAAACAGAACAGAGTCCAGAAAAAAATCCACATATGTATGATAGATTGATTTTTGACAAAAGTACAGAGGCAAATCAGTAGAGAAAAACTAGTCTTTTCAACAAAAGTTGCTGAAGCAACTGGATATGTATTGACAGTTCAAAAATGAGCTTCAATCTATACCTTACACCATAGACATAAATTAAATGGATCAGAGACCCAGAGGAAAGAACTGAAACTACAAAATTTCTAGGGGAAAACATAGGAGAAAATCTTAGAGGCCTTTGATTTTGGCAGAGATTATTTAAATAAAACACAGCAGCACAAACCATAAAAGCTTCCCCTACTTCCCCCACATCCCTCTACCTGTTTCAGAAAACCACTGGTCTGTTTTCTATCTATGGAAGAGTTTCATTTTTTTAGAAAGTTCATATAAATGGAAACAAAAATGGATAATCTTTTGTGTCTGAGTTCTTTTGCTTAGAATGCTTTGTTTTGTTTAAAGATTTATTTATTTATTTGAGTGAAAGCGTTCACATACATGCATGCATGAGACGGGGGAGGGGCAGAGGGAGAGAATCTTCAAGCAGACTCCCCCTAAGCACAGAACCCGTGGCAGGGCTGGATCTCACAACCCATGAGATCATGACCTGAGCCAAACCCAGTCAGATGCTTAACCAACTGAGCCACCTAAGTGTCCCTTGGTTAGAATTTTTTTGAGCTTCATTCTTTTTGCATCAATAGTTTTGTTTGTTTGTTTAATCCCAAGTACTATTCTACTGTATGGATACATTCCCTATTCTGTTTATCCATTCCCCAGCTAATGGACTTTTGGGTGGTTTCCACTTTAAGGTCTAGTTCGGAAGATAGACATGTAAACAGAAAATTTTCATACGAATGATAATTGCATCAATAGAGGTATACACAAGGATCATAAAAACATAAAGGGGGATGCCTGGGTGGCTCAGCAGTTAAGCGTCTGCCTTCAGCTCAGGGCATGATCCTGGGTCTGAGGATCGAGTCCCGCATCGGGCTCCCTGTGAGGACCCTGCTTCTCCCTCTGTCTATGACTCTCTCTCTCTGTCTCTCTGTCTCTCTCTCTCTCTCATGAACAAATATATAGAATCTTAAAATAAAGGAACACAATGTTAATAGAATTTTCCAGGTATATTAATTTAAATGGAGTCCTACATGACTAAAATCATAGAGTTCATATAAAGAAAAGAGAAGAATTAGGGCAGAAAATACCCACTTTCTAAACTTCCCTGCATAAAGTACAGAAGGCATGGGAAAGGAACACTTGGAGTCATCACCATCTTCATCATCCAAGCCTGTCTACATTTGGAGGGTATTTGTTACCTTAGGTCTAGGGCAAACTGGTGGCCAACAAGTAAGCTCCCAGTTCTCACACAAATACGTTTGCTATAAATCGGCCCACACATTCCAAAGGTTTGTGGATTCTAGGGCAGGTGGAACTGCCATCACGCTGGTGTGCACAACTCCAGGGTGGGCTGTTTGTCACTTGTAGGCAGTGGAGGAGAGAGAGCTGGGGAACAGAGGAACTGGTTTAATAAAATTTCTTTAATTCTCAACTCCCTTAAAAAGAGAAATATAGAGATGGAAAGAAATAACTAAATCTACTGGACTCTCTAAGTGAAGGCCTTGGAAAGCAGCAGTTTTTTTGAAGCACATGAGATCAGAACTAAACATAGTCAATTCCACCCAATGGAGGGGGGGGAAAGGCACATTGTCTTCAGTAAGACCAAATGTGACTACATTCAGTTATCCCTTTTTTTCCACTCTGGGTATAGGGAGGAGCCAGGGGTTCTGACTCTGCTTTCCCTGGCACATCCCAGCTGAACAGTGAGCTCCATGGACCATCTATGCCAACCTTCACCTTGAGCCAAAGGCAGAAGAAGCGTGAGGAAACCAAAGCCTAGAGAGGTCAAAACTTGCCCCAAATCATTCATTCATTTATTTCACAGATATTTGAGAGCATCAGTCTGTGCTGGGTTCTGTGCAATACCTGAAGGACCACATTATAGAAGCCAATTCCAGAGTAGAATCTATAATCTTAAATACCAAGATCGGGGGTTTTTTCTACCACCACGCTCCACCCTGCAAGTCCTATCTGTGGGTATTGAAGGCACAGGAGAATTTTATTCCAGGCGACCTGGGCTTTCGGGGCTGCAGGACAGAGATAAGCAGCACAGCCTCTGCCCCAGTTGAGGGAGAGGCTCTGACATTGCTTGGATACTGAAGAGAATAGAATTGAGCATAGCTTAGAAGATTCTCCTTGATTTGGAAGGGAACGAAGAGTCAGTCCAGAAGGAGAGGGACCTCCTGCATTTCAGAAGGCCATATGGGGGCAGGACCTCAGGGGAATGGCCTGGATGGTACACCAGAAGGGGTTGTGCCTGGAGTCCATGGGTCCCAGACCCAGTAAACCTATTCTGGGCTCGCTCATTATGGAAGTCATGGCCTCAGCCAGGCTTTCAGGGCTATAAGAGCTCAGACCCAAAAACAGAAGGCTATCCCCCAGCACTGGCCAGCCTGAGACTGGAAGACCTTCACAGGACCCTGAGAGGGTCAGGTTGAAAGAACCATAATAATGACCAATATTAAATTTTTAACAATCTCTAGAGAATGGGAGCTGGAGAATTTGCTTTTTAAAAATGAAAGCATCCATTGTCTCTTGATGTGATCCATATTAATAGAACCAAGCTAGTTTACTTAGGCCAGGGTTTTTCAAGCTATATGGTGAGGTGCACTAATAGGTCATGAAATCAATTTAGTGACTCTTGACCAACCATTTTTCATTAAATGGAAGAGAAAGGAAAAGAAAATATCCCAGTGCCGGTTTAGGATTTTTTTTTTTTTCAGTTACAGGTCAGTATGTGTATATAGGGTAGCAAGGTAAATATATTTTATATTCTGGGTCATGGTCAAAAAGCTTAAGAGGCATTGAACTAGACCACATCACTTTGAGTGAATAACACCCTGGCAGCCAGCCACTCATATACTCTCTCCTGTTTCTAGAGGAGGAAATAGACAGGCTAAGGCTTTCCAACCCTGGATCCTTGAGTATTGAGGATATTACGAGCTATTTTCAGTAATCATAACCAGCATTTACTAAACATATCCTGGACAAGGGGCACCCATGACACTTCATCTCCATCTTCTTGTCAAGGTCACTTATACATACGTATTCAGTGGAAGAGCTGGATTTTAAATCCAGTTTCTTCTAACATCCTAACAATGCCCTTTCCAATATACTGCATCAAGCTCCCCATCCTTCAAGCATTCAGAAGTCTTATTGAAATATAGAAGAGCTGACGAAAAGGCTACTCAGACCAAACAGAACAGGCTCGAGAATATTTTGTCGAGTTGGCTGAAGGATGTAAAAAATCAAGTCACAGAGAATGTGTGTGCAGAATTCTATAAATCACCTAGCAAAATGAAAACAGCAGGTGGTATCAAGGTCAGACAAGACTGCTCTGGTGTCTGTTCCTCAGAGTTCTCAGGTACAGTAAGTCATTCTCCTAACACAACAGGCCACTTAGGATTGGCCTAATCGTGCCTATTGGCTGCTTCTTTCTGGAAATTTCCATGGGCACCGGAGCCTATGTTTTGCCATCTCCTGCTTCTTCCTGTCCTGTTGTGGCTTCATCCGCTAGCTCTCCCCTACTGCCCCATTTCCTCACATCAAAACGCCTTCCTTTTCCCCTGAGCATCTGTCCCTCTCACTCTAGACCTAGTCTCGTCAACTTATCTGGTTTCTCTCTTCTAGTAGAAAAAAAAGAGCTTAGAGTCAAATCTAATGGCCCATCAGGGTGCATTTTTGTATTAACCGCGGGCTGTCTCATCCTTTATCCTTATTTTTATTTTTGCTCTCCTACTTCAGGATTATGTTTTTTTTAATAATAAATTTATTTTTTATTGGTGTTCAATTTGCCAACATACAGAATAACACCCAGTGCTCATCCCGTCAAGTGCCCCCCTCGGTGCCCGTCACCCAGTCACCCCCACCCCCCACCCTCCTCCCCTTCCACCACCCCTAGTTTGTTTCCCAGAGTTAGGAGTCTTCATGTTCTGTCTCCCTCTCTGATATTTCCCACTCATTTTCTCTCCTTTCCCCTTTATTCCCTTTCACTACTTTTTATATTCACCAAATGAATGAGATCATATAATCTTTGTCCTTCTCTGATTGACTTACTTCACTCAGCATAATACCCTCCAGTTCCATCCACGTTGAAGCAAATGGTGGGTATTTGTCGTTCCTAATGGCTGAGTAATATTCCATTGTATCCATAAACCACATCTTCTTTATCCATTCATCTTTTGATGGACACCGAGGCTCCTTCCGCAGTTTGGCTATTGTGGACATTGCTGCTAGAAACATCGGGGTGCAGGTGTCCCGGCGTTTCATTGCATCTGCATCTCTGGGGTAAATCCCCAGCAGTGCAATTGCTGGGTCGTAGGGCAGGTCTATTTTTAACTCTTTGAGTTAAAAACACACAGTTTTCCAGAGTGGCTGCACCAGTTCACATTCCCACCAACAGTGTAAGAGGGTTCCCTTTTCTCCGCATCCTCTCCAACATTTGTGGTTTCCTGCCTTGTTAATTTTCCCCATTCTCACTGGTGTGAGGATTATGTCTTCTTGCTGTAGTCTTTGTATCTCTGTAAGCCACCTTGAAGCCATTTTGGAACGAGATAAGGATGGAAATAATTTTTTTAACCTACAAATAGAGATAGCTTCATGTCCCAGTTTTTCCAAGTCGGTAATAGCTTTCTTCCTGTGTTTCATGTAGGCTTGGTGGAACAGGTCTCTGGCATGGAAAATTACTGAGTCACCCCAACTATCTACAGTCATGGATCCATGAGGAGTCTGTTCTGTTTTGACAATTTGGCATCTTTTTTTCCCTGGCCCCAGAACAGTTATGTCCAGAATCATCCAAGAATCTTTTTTTTCATCCAAAAATTGAATAGACGATCCCAGCCTGAGAGCTAACGCTCACCTGGCTGATTCCAAAAAAACCTCATCCTCGAGTTTTGTTCTCGTTTGTTATTTTAATGATGTACCTTCAAAAGTACACCGATGAGATTCATCATAGGGTTTTTGCCCTTAGCTCCGAGTAGAGGATGTTTATTAAAGGAAGAAGGAAATCCACAGGACAATTAAAAAGGAGGAGACAGCAAGAGCACAGTTCCTCAGAGTCTAGGAACTGTAGACTCACTGTACACTCACCGGGGGGAAATCCCACTGCCTCCTGCACATGTGTCTTCCACCCAAACTGCTCAAAGTTGCCCCAGTGGGTAGCTGGGTTGCTCACACAGCCCTGAGCCATCCAGCAAATAACCAGTGTTTACCAAGTTTCTGCTATGTCCTAGGGAAAAAAAAAATGGTGCTTCAGTTTATATTTCTAAGCAGGGGAATCTTTAAAAAATGAAACATGACACTTAATTTCAATATATAAAATGGTGCTTGTTGGTGATGGGGGTGGACAGTTGGAAAGGGAAAGGGAAAGCATCACTGTGACTGGACTATTCCATTCATTCATTCACTCATTCACTTGGCATTTATTCCCACTTGGAGAGTCTCCTCCTTCCAGAATCCTCCAGAAAATTTGTGTTCAGTGTTCACAAATCAACATTCCCATGGAATGTGAAAGGACTTTATAAAGGTCTTTCTGGACCAGCCTACTCTTGACCTGGGCCCGTGAGGCCAATTCAAGACCATGGAAAGGGGATCCCTGGGTGGCTCAGCGGTTTATCGCCGCCTTTGGCCCAGAGCACGATCTTGGAGTCCCGGGATTGAGTTCCGCGTCGGGCTCCCAGCATGGAGCCTGCTTCTCCCTCTGCCTGTGTCTTTGCCTCTCTCTCTCTCTCTGTCTATCACGAATGAATGAATAAAATCTTAAAAAAAAAAAAAAGACCATGGACAATCACACGTTGTATACTGCACAAGCACCTTTCATGTATTTATTTATCATGACTATCTTCTGGCAGATGGGAGTACAAATCTTTTACGAACAAAACTAAATGTATCATTACAATTTTCCCGACAAATAGAAACACAATTGTTTGAAGAAGATGTGCCTTTCCCCATTAGCATAAAGCTACTACACCATTCCCAGTTGGTGTGCCTCCCCAGATTTGCTTGCTCTGATCCCTAGGCCCCAGCTCCTTGCTCCAGGAACAGCCACAATTGTGTCACTACCAGCCAGCATGGCTTTCTGTCTTGCCTCTCTTGGTCAGTGGAGGCCGCCCTAGCATCCACTGTGGGTGAGAGCCACAGCCCCAGCACCCGAGTGTGAGCCAAACAGACTCCAGAGATTCTAACTGTCCTGGTGGCTGCTTAGAGGGACCAGGTAACAGGTAACATACACACAAACACAGGGGGTTAATGCCCCCAGGGAGTGCACTTTGGCAATGAGAGGAGATAGAAGGAGCTGATAGATCAACTGCTCAATCATGTTCCCACCCCAATGGCTATCTGAAGAGCAATGATCCCATACAGCTTCTACAGAATGTCCTGTGTGCACCTGCTCTCTTCCTTGTGAGGCCAGGGCTGACTCTGAATCACACCTCCTTTTATTTGCTTTCCCTCCTTCCTTGCCTCCCAGTCCTTTCCCTGAACCCCCAAGCCCTGGGATTCCCCACCTGCCACCCATAGAGTATGATGGCACTGTTGTCTAGGGAACCTGGGTGGAGGCTGGCACTGCTGGTCTAGTAGCCTCCCTGGACCGGTCTGCACTTAAAAATATACATAGAGGGCAGCCTGGGTGGCTCAGTGGCTTAGCGCCGCCTTCAGCCCAGGGTGTGATCCTGGAGACCTGGGATGGAGTCCCATGTTAGGCTCCCTGCATGGAGCCTGCTTCTCCCTCTGCCTGTGTCTCTGCCCCCCACCCCGTGTGTGTGTGTGTGTGTGTGTGTGTGTGTGTGTGTGTGTGTGTTTCATGAATAAATAAAATATTTAAATATATATATATATATATATATATATATATATATATATATATACACACACACACCAGATTCCAACACATTGAAAAGCAATTTGGGGCAGCCCCGGTGGCAGAGCGGTTTAGCGCCGCCTGCAGCCCGGGGCGTGATCCTGGAGACCCGGGATCGAGTCCCGCATCGGGCTCCCTGCATGGAGCCTGCTTCTCCCCTGCCTGTGTCTCTGCCTCTCTCTCTCTAGCTGTGTCTCTGTGAATAAATAAATAAAAATCTTTAATGAAAAAAAATAAAGAAAAGCAATTCGGATCTTCACAGATGTATTTCTAAAGATACTTAAGGAGAAGGGAATTTGCACCATAGTCCACATGGAAACTCTCCCCAAACTCCCATTTCTATATCACCCGCCCCCCAAGTTTCACTTCCCATCCCAGCTGCCCAAATTTTCCTGCAGTACCTCCAGCCCTTTAAGACCTTGTCAGCCTTTCTCCCACTGAGCTAGAAATCTCTGAATTTTCCTCTCCCTTCTGTCACCACACCTGTATTATACAAATTTCTCATTTGAATGGTCCCTCTCCCCACCCGCTGCCGAGAAAGTCCTGCTCTATGACCTTATGGAGGAAGGCCTCCCCTTAGGAGGGTAACAGGACCACGATGGATGAGAATTATAATCCAGGTGTGAATCTCTTAATCCTATTATTACTTGTATTGCTACTATCCATCCACATCTTCTTACCCATTTGACCTTGAGGCCGGGACGGGTGCTGGAAAGAGGGCTGGCGGGATCTAAGGGAGCAGAGGGTGGCGGTGGCCCCGCGAGCCCCCAGCTGGCACCCACGAGGGCTGGACCAGGCAGCCCAGCCTCTGAGCCCCAGGGTCCCTTCCCAGGCCAGGGCTCGCCACCTGCACGCGGGGAGGTCTGCCCCCCCCCCCCATCTCCTGGGGGCACCTAAAGCGCAGACAGGAAGGAAAGGACTGGAGCCGCCGGAGGACACGCGGGAGGCCCCGGCCCGCGACGAACTGGCGGGGGATGGGGGAGGGAGGAGGGGGGAGGGGGGAGCAGCCCCCCGCCGCGGCCCCCGCCCCCAGGCCCTTCCGTCCGCACCCGCGCTGACTGGTTACCCAGCGGAGGATGCGCCCCGTCCTCGTCGGCGGAAAACCGGGCCGTCTCCGGTCAGGAGACCTTTAAACAATAAGCAATCGTCCTCCTCAAAGTGCAGCTTCCCTCTGATGCAACCGGAGATCAGAGGCCACAGGCGCTGCTGCCCCAGGACGGGGAGCCCGGGGCCCCGGGGCGCCCAGCACCGCTGCGTCCGGGCCTCGGTCGGGACCGGCCGCCAAGGGAGAAGAGCCTTGCGCGTGGGAGCCGCCAGCCCAGCGCCCGCCGCTGCTCCGGGCCCCTCCCCGCGGCCTTGGGCCACCGCCGCCCTGGAAGCGACAAGGGGACCCCTCCCCGCCCCCCTGCCGACACCCTCCAGCGCCGCCTGGAGGCTGGGCACGCGGCCTGGGCGCGGGGGGCGGGGTGGCCCGGGCTGCGGAAGTGGGCTTTCTTGTGTTTTCTTTTTTAAAGATTGTATTTATTCATGAGAGACACACAGAGAGAGAGAGAGAGGCAGGGACACAGGCAGAGGGAGAAGCAGGCTCCGTGCAGGGAGCCCGACGTGGGACTCGATCCCGGGTCTCCAGGGTCAGGCCCTGGGCTGCAGGCGGCGCTAAACCGCTGAGCTCAGTGGGGAATCTGCTCCGATTCTGTTTCTCCCTCTCCCTCTACCCCTCCCCTTGCTTTTCTCTATCAAATAAATAAATAAAATCTTACCAAAAAAAGAATTCTTCCACTGTCCACATTCCTCACTGTCCCCACGAGTAACCATTTGTGTTACTTTCTTATATATCCATTTAATGTTTCTTTATGCAAATACAGACAAAAATAAATATATCAGGGATCCCTGGGTGGCTCAGTGGTTTAGCACCAGCTTCAGCCCAGGGCGTGATCCTGGAGACCCGGGATCGAATCCCACGTCGGGCTCCCGGTGCATGGAGCCTGCTTCTCCCTCTGCCTGTGTCTCTGCCTCTCTCTCTCTCTGTGTGTGTGACTATCATAATAAATAAATAAATAAATAAATAAATAAATAAATAAATAAATAAATAAACATGATAGATTAACGTCTCCCCACACACAAAGATG
Source organism: Vulpes lagopus (assembly GCF_018345385.1). Classification (NCBI taxonomy): domain Eukaryota; kingdom Metazoa; phylum Chordata; class Mammalia; order Carnivora; family Canidae; genus Vulpes; species Vulpes lagopus. The sequence goes on along the minus strand of NC_054824.1, from coordinate 110,891,037 downwards.
TCCTGGAGCCTCTGGAACCTGTGACTCTGCTACTTTTTGTGGCAAAAGGAGCTTTGCAGATGTGATTAAGTGAAGAATCTTTAGATGTGGAATTATTCAGGTGGGCCCAATGTCATCCTTAAAGGAGGAAGGCAGGAGGGCCAGAAACAAAAAAGGACACAGTGGCTGGAAAGTGCTACACTGCTGGCTAAGAAGATGGAGGAAGGAGCTGTGAGCCAAGGAACTCAGGCAGCCTCCAGAAGCTGGAAATGGCAGGGACACAGATTCTCCCCTGAAGCCTCCAGAAGGAATGTAGCCCGGTCGATCCATTTTAGACTTCTGACCTCCTGAACTGGTAGAAAATAAGTGTTTTACACTGCCAAGTTTGTGGTAATCTGCGACAGGAACAACAGGAAATGGACACAACTTATCTTCACCCTTTCCTTAAATAAAAATTAGCACACCTTGGATAGGTGCAGTCTTGGTGTGGTTTTAGACTTTAGTAACTTCAGGAGTACAAATACTATAAACTTACAAACAACATTATTTGAAAGTTTCGTTATTTGAATCTCTTTTACTCTTGGTTAGTTATGTGAATTTTATATAATATATATTATTTTAATTTTGTTTCAGTATCTCTGATTGAAGATAATGAACACTGAAATAAAAGCATTAATGTTAAAATTTGTTATTCCAAATTCACAGGGCTAAATAAGTGAATAAGAAATGCATACAATAAAGGGGCGCCTGGGTTGCTCAGTTGGTTATGGCTTCAGTTCAGGTCATTAGTCTCCTGTTAATGGACAGTTGGGTTGTTTCTAATCACAGAGAGTGCTACTGTAAATAATCTTGTACATATATCATTTTATATGTGTGCAGGGAGATCTGTAGAGCACATTATCAGAAATGGGAATATGTGAGTGAAATAAGTCAATCGGAGAAGGACAATCATCAAATGGCTTCACTTATACATGGAAAATAAGAAATACTGAAAAGAATTATAAGGGAAAAGAGGGAAACTGAGTGGGGAAAAATTAGAGAGGGAGACAAACCATGAGAGACTCCTAACTCTGGGAAACAAACAAAGGGTTGTGGAAGGGGAGGTGGGCAGGGGGATGGGGTAACTGAGTGACAGGCACTGAGGAGGGCACTTGATGGAACAAGTACTGGGTGTTATATTTTGGCAAATTGAATTTAAACTTAAAAAAATTAAAGAAATGTGAATATGGAGTCAAACCTACTTTTTTCACAAGAGTAGGGTGTGGCAGATCGTTAGCAAAGATGCTTATCCTAATCCCTCCCATCTCTGTGCGCACACCCTCTTGCAATGTAACTTTGCTGCCTCTGTCATCAAGAGGTAGAGTTTGTTTCACCACACCGGGAATCTAAGCTGGCTTGTGACTTCTGGCTAACAGAAAGTGGAGAAAGTGATATTGTAGGATTTCCAAGCCTAAGCTTGCAGCAACTTCTCTCTCCTCAGAACCATGAGTCCTCATGAAGAAACTTGAGCTAGCCTCCATGAAGCAGAGAGACCAGTGGAAAGAGGCACAGCCACCTGCCAGCACGTGAGAAAAGAGCCCCAGTGGCACTAATGAATGATTACAGACACATAAGTGACCTCAGAAGAGACAGCAGGAATGCCAACCGAAGCCAGCCTGATCACCAGCCCAAATGCCTACTGTTGTACAAAGCTACTCATTTTTGAGGTGATTTATTATGCAACAATAGACATCTGATGCCTCAGGAAAGTAGTTTTTCTTAATAAGACTGATTTTGAAGTGATGTACAATATGTTAACCAAAGAAACCAATAACCAACTTTTAGAGCAGTCTGTGGACACTCAGAAGTTTTCTGAGCAAGTCCTGTTCAGCTAGTCTTGAGGTTTAACTGTAGGTATTGTAACTATTCAGATATACCCCAACCCTGAGCACGACCAAAAAAACTGGCTGGCCCACCAAACTCTCTCACTTTCAGAGATAATAAGGTTTTAGTATATGTCAGAGCAGTGGCTGCATTGAGGGATTCTGCTCCATGAGGCATTACATTTCACAATTGGACAATTTCTATTGTTAAAGGAATAAACTCCACACCTACATCATCCCTTCTGGCGCATGCTAAGGCTTTTCTCAGTTCAAGAAAGGAAAGTGAAGAGTCTGAAAGTGCCCTGGTTAGCTTAATCTGGCTCAAAGGAAATAGTACATTTGATTTCAATTCATCAACTAGTACACCAGTATTTTTCAAGGTCAAGAAAATCAAGTTAATGTGTTGCAATCAACATTTTAAAACTATATTTTTATGCCCATGTTCATAATAGATTATTCACAATAATCAAAATATGGAAGCAACCCAAATATCATCAGCAGATGAAGAGATAAGCAAAATGTATATACATACAATGGAATATTATTCCACCTTGAAAAGGAAGGAAATTCTGACACAAGCTACGTATAGATGAATCTTGAGGACATTTTGCCAAGTGAAATAATCACAAAAAAAAAAAGGCTGCATGATTCCATTTATATGAAGTACTTGGGGTAGTCAAATTCATAGGTACAAAAGGTAGATATGAAAAGTACTTGTCTAAGTCAGAGAGATAGGGAATGGGAAATTATTGTTTAATGGGGACAGAGTTTCATTTTGGGATAATGAAAAATGTCTAGAGTTGGATGGTGGTGATGGGTATACAATGTGAATGTAATTAATGCCACAGAACTGTATGCTTAAAATTGTCAAAATGGTAAATTGTCTATTATGTATATTTTACTTAAATAAAAAATAACTACAATAAAATGAAATAGAATAGAATCAAACAGAATAAAATAGAATTTTCACTGTGAAAATTCATCAAGCTCCTCATTTACCATCATGTATGCTTCTATATATTTGCTATGCTTCACAAAAGAATTCTTAAAAACCAGAATAAAATAGAAAATGTCAGAGTAGCCTGCCCTTAATGAAGGTAAGTGTTGTTTTGTAAAACTTTGATTATAATTAGGTGTATGTGTGTGTAGTGAATCATGATGTAAAATGTATTTCTGATTGTGGTTTTTAAAAATATTGGGAAAACATTATGCTAGGGGCTAGTCTCCATTTCCCATTGTTGTGGCTCCTTCCTTTTAGAATTTGATATGCTTTTCCCAGTGGAAGGGATTTAATTTTATTTATTCAAGCAGAAAAATCCTTTCCCTGGGGTCTTCTCTTCGTCATATTCATTTTTCTCCATCTGACTGCTCATGGTAACTAGATTTCATATGGTAGATTAGCCAGTAAAGTCATGTACAGACATTCTATCATCTTGCTCACAGAAGCATTAGCATACATTGTGATGAGAAATGATGATGCGGCTTTATGCTTCAACCCAGAAAAACCAGAGTTTCCTTAAGGCATAGAGTGTTTGGATTTAAAAAGCCCTTGGTGGTTATGGCTTCTAATCTTCTTCCACTCATAGGCATGCTTTCTATAATATCCAAAACAGTGGGCTGCTCGTCTTATGTCTACACAATTACAGTAGCGCACCTCAATTCATTGTGGAGTAGCCTCCATTGTAGAAAGTGTGCAAATGCAGTTACCTGGCAGAATTGGGTAGCAAATCACTCTGGAGCCTGTAGAGACATCTCCAATCACCTAACAGGTTCTTGGCCATATTTAGTAGCCACATTTCAAAGGCGTCCTTCATGGAGAGTGTGTACTGGCTTATGAGTGCACTTTATTATTTTGCTGTTTTGTGCAGTTATTCCAACACCATTTATTGAAGAGACAACATCTTTTCCCCTTGTATTTTCTTGCCTCCCTTGTTATAAATCAATTAATCATATATGCATGAGTTTATTTCCAGGATCTCTATTCTGTTTCATTGATCTGTGTGTCTGGTATTTTGTTTGTGTGTTTGTGTGTTTGTTTGTTTGTTTGTTTGTAGTAGGCTCCACACCCAGAATGGAGCCCAACATGAGACTTGAACTTACAATCCTGAGATCAAGACGTGAGTTGAGATCAAGAGTTGGACTTGACCATGAGTCGACATTAAAAGTATAACTGATGGGATCCCTGGGTGGCGCAGCCGTTTAGCGCCTGCCTTTGGCCCAGGGCGCGATCCTGGAGTCCCAGGATCAAGTCCCACGTCAGGCTGCTGGCATGGAGCCTGCTTCTCCCTCCTCCTGTGTCTCTGCCTCTCTCTCTCTCTCTTTATGTCTATCATAAATAAATAAATAAATCTTTTTAAAAAAATAAAAATAAAAATAAAGTGTAACTGACTAAGCCACCCAGGCACCCCTTTTAAGATTTTCAATTAATCTCCACACCAAACAAGGGGCTCAAACTCTTGTTTCATCCTGAGATCCTGAGATCCAAAGTCGAATGCTCCGCTGACTGAGCCAGCTAGGCACCCCATCTATGTGTCTGTTTTTATGCCAATCCCATACTCTTTTGATTACTGTTATTTTGTTTTGTTTTGTTTTGTTTGTTTTTTTATTTTTTATTTATTTATGATAGTCACACACACAGAGAGAGAGAGGCAGAGACATAGGCAGAGGGAGAAGCAGGCTCCATGCAGCGGGAGCCCGACGTGGGATTCGATCCCAGGTCTCCAGGATCGCACCCTGGGCCAAAGGCAGGCGCTAAACCGCTGCGCCACCCAGGGATCCCAGATTACTGTTATTTTGTAATATAGTTTGAAATCAGGAAGTGTAATGCCTCCAGCTTTGCTCTTCTTTCCCAAGATTCTACCTCATAGTCCTACCACTGCCCTAAAATTATACAAACAGCACCAATAATACCCCATTTCTTCAATTTACTGATCATGGTCTAGATATGTAGTATTTGCCCAAATTTCTTCTCTTTGAATACTTTTAATCTCTTGATAGGGACTATGTTTTATGTACATTGCTATATTGTTGCCTGCGGTGGAGCCTACCATGGTGAATGCATAATACATTTCCAGCTTTCACTATCTGGGTTAAAACTCAGTCTCTAAATAAAGAACTGATGACCACAAACTCAGTACCAGATTGTTGTTTTTATGACGTCAACATACAAGCACAGACTTGGGGAATTCTGGGAACTTTTAAATTTTTTTTTCTAATTATTCAGTAACCAAGGACTGTTCCTTGAGTACTTATAACTCTGTTATCTATCCTAGATCATGGCCATTTCTCATCCTGTAAAAATTAGTTCTATTTCTTGGTAACATTAATTTCAATGTATTGATTAAAAATCTTAATGAAATTATTTCTTATGCCCACATACTACCCATAGTAGTGACAGATATATTAGATATAATTGAAGGACTAATTTGTCTTGTGTAAATTAAAATCTCTATAATTCCCTCTTATGGACACTAGACTGTAAAACATGTGTCTACTAGTCATTCAGCTGTGTTAAGTCCTACATGCTCTATGTACACTGAAGTATTTTGGAGAAGTGGAGACTTTGGAGCAGTGGGCCTATTACGTTTGTTCCCCATCTTCAGAATAGCAAAAGAGAGTGTCAACCTATGAAAAAGGACACAAAGCAAGAGTAGGTATGGTGGAAGATAACAGTGGAAGCTTCCCATTGGCTTCCCATTCGCAAAGAATCATAGGAAATTATAACTGAAAGAAGCAAGTCAGACCAGGAATAGCAAAGTAGAAATGATGGGAACCACTTGGCACTTTGGTAGTTGATTCTAATATACAGACTGAGGCTGATGATGAGGCTGGACCTGAGATATATGGAAACAGAAAAAGGTGGAAGTGTCCTGCTGTAATCCTCGTGACAGCACATCACTAGAAGAGTCTGGACAGAGATTAGATTACCCAATGTGAGTCAACATTATTTTCATGCTCCTCACCCCTAATTCAGTAGTAGACAATTTTGGCTGAATTTGAAACCACTTTGAGCCTGAAAGTGAGTTTCAATAGTGAAATTGGAGACCTGACAACTTGACACAAATATGGATATCTTTGACTTAACTCTGTAGTTATAGCATGAACTCTGAGGAAGATGAGCCTTTTATTTATTTATTTATTTATTTATTTATTTATTTATTTATTTATTTAAGAGAGAGAGTGCATGAGCGGAAGAAGAAGCAGAAAGGTGGGGGGAGGGAAGGAGAAACAATCTCAAGCAGACTCCAACTGAGCACAGAGCCCAATGCAGGACTCGATCTCATGATCCTGAGATCATGATCTGAGCTGAAACCAAGAGTCAGATGCTTAACCAACTGAACCACTCAGATGCCCCTAATGTTGAATCACTCTTGCATCCCAGGAAAAAAATGCTACTTGAATTTGTGAATAATCCTTTTAAATGTGCCACTGAATTTGGTTTGTCAGTATTTTATTGAGGATATTTACATTCATCAGGAATATTGGCCTACAAGAAATATTCTTAACAATCAAATATATAGTTGTATAATTTGTCAATGAAAAAGTAAGATTTAAAACTTTTAAGTAATTTATTTTTTTAAGATTTTATTTATTCATGAGAGACACAGAAAGAGAGAGAGAGGCAGAGACACAGGCAGAGGGAGAAGCAGGCTCCATGCAGGGAGCCTGACGTGGGACTCAATTCCAGGTCTCCAGGATCATACCCTGGGCTAAACCGCTGAGCCACCAAGGCTGCCCACTTTTAAGTAATTTAAATGGAATATCAATACCAGGTCTATTTATCTTGGGATTATAATATGGGAACAACTGAATAATATTAAGAAACTTCAGAAAAAAAGCAAAAATTAATAAAGGTAACATAGTGTGATGAAATAGTGGATATAGCTAATATTTGCATGATTAACTGCCTTTCACAAAAGAGAATATGAAGAATGTTGTTTGTTAGGTATTCCAGGAAACAATGTAATGTGAATGCTCCCAAAATCCTGGTAAGAATAAGTATTTCCAACTTAAAAAATCTTAAGGGGTATATGTGCCTGAAATCATAAACTAGTCATTATAAATTCATTAGCTTTCCCACCTAAAGACATTCTTATTTGGTTGGAATCACTAGAGTGAAAGCAATGGAGAAAATTAAGAATGAAGAAGAATGACATATATGGCTCAAATCCCAGGATGTAGTAGTACTCAGTGAATGTTAGCTAGGCAGTGGTCTTATTCAACAATACTGAAGTGCATCATTGGCCAGGGACCAGCAGATTTACTCATTTAGAAAGACCCTCTAGATTCACCATCACTCACTCTCTCATCATTGGAAATGAAGAATCATCAATCAGCACAGAAACTGGTGGTGAAAAGAATAGTAATGCCAGGGCAACCCCGGTAGTGCAGCGGTTTAGCACTCCCTGCAGCCCGGGGTATGATCCTGAGGACCTGGGATCGAGTCCCAGGTCGGGCTCCCTGCGTGGAGCCTGTTTCTCCCTCTGCCTGTGCTTCTGCCTCTGTGTGTGTGTGTCTCTATGAATAAATAAATAAAATCTTAAAAAAAAAAAAAAAAGAATAGTAATGCCAAGCAAGGAATGAAAAGCAGAACAGGAAGATTTGGTAAGTTCAAATTAGTGGGGGAAGGGGAAGAAAGCATTCAGGCTAGCTATTTACCAAGTCAGTTCTTCTACGGCACATAGTTGCTTCAACAGGAAATATTATTGACCCACAGCTCAAGATTGAATTCTCCCACTGCTGAGGCTTCATGATTCTGTACATAAGGGGCAGGTATTTTGCATTTTATTCAGGTAGATAGAATTGTGAGAATCTTCAATTAAAACCATTTTAGTATTCTCTGTGACTTGCAGAAATGTTTTTTTAAATTTTTTTTATTGGAGTTCAATTTGCCAGTGCTATCCCATCCCATCAAGTGCCCCCCTCAGTGCCCGTCACCCAGTCACTCCCACCCCCCTCCCACCTCCCTTTCCACCACCCCCTGTTCATTTCCCAGAGTTAGGAGTGTCTCATGTTCTGTCTCTCTCTCTGATATTTCCCACTCATTTTTGGAGATGAGCCTTAATCAGAAATAAGGCACGATAGATAGAGAGGCATCAAGAATAATGATGTAATCATAATACAGAAAATGAACCAAGAAACCAGGAGACAAAATATTGACCTCCAATGTAGGAAGACAAAATTGATTTTTCAGTGATGCCCTACAAGGTACTTTAACAAGATTTGTTAGGAGACAATGCACACCACCACAGATACTGCTGTTGGCCAGTATTCACTGGAGTTTTAGGTTTACCCATATTCCAAGAAATTGAAACACTTAAATGTAGTTTGAGAAAGAAGTTCAAGACCATTATGAGGCAGAAGTTAGGTCACGTTTGGGATTATTCACCTATCACTGGGAATGTAAAATGTGGACAGGAAGAAAACATGATGACTACCATTTGCTTCATCCATTTCAAATGTATAAAATCAGTGAATCATACAGTGATTCCTATCAGTGAATTCATGGGACTGCTACCACCTGATATGCCTCTGTTAGGGAGACATTGTTAGATGAACATTAATCTTGCAGCCCAAATTTCAGTTTGCTACTCCTGCAATTTATGCAGATAACACCCATTTGTTATAAATCCAAATTGAGGGATGCCTGGGTGGCTCAGCAGTTGAGTGCCTGCTTTTGGCTCAGGTTGTGATCCCAGGGTTCTGGGATCGAGTCCCACATCGGGCTCCCCATGGGAAGCCTGCTTCTCCCTCTGCCTGTGTCTCTGCCTCTCACTCTATGTCTGTCATGAGTAAATAAGTAAAATCTTAAAAAAATAAAAATGAAAAAATAAATCCAAGTTGATGCGATATTAAGCTGACCTTTGACAATACTAATGGCAGAGATAACCCAACACAGTATTAACTACCAGAAAGATGGCAGCCTCTGCCGCATTACTATTAACTTTAATTCCATCCTTGTTTTCTGCTCCATTGTTTCATAAAGGAAGGAAAATTGAATTGTGGAAATGAAAACATTGTTATAGGAAACATATCTGACTCTAGAAGAATCTAGATACAAAGAATTTTACCTCTCCTAACTTAGCCCTTGAACCTAGGCATCTCAGAGACCTGGGGTTATTAAGTAGAGCAAGTATTAAATGTAGAAAAGATAGGTGAGGGGAGCCTGGGTGGCTCAATCGGTTAAGCATCCAACTCTTGATTTTGGCTCAGGTTATGATCGATCTCAGGGTCATGAGATCAAGCCCTGAGTAGGGCTCTGCACTGGACATGGAGCCTGCTTAAGATTCTCTCTCTTCCTCTGCATCCCTGCCCCCCTCCAAAAAAAGTAGAAAAGCCAGGTGAAAATACACAAAGTGGAAAAACACGGAGGGCCTTGTGACTCTTGAAAAATATTATCTTCCAATGTACAGCATCATTTTAGCTCCCTTGGTTACTCACATCAATTTTGAACACTGGAATTCCAGGAGTGAATATTTGTCATCATGAAGTCACAACCATGCATTATACTTTCTACTTTTCAGTAAAGGGATAAGTCACTGGGCAACTTAGGGGGATGACTTAAATTTCCAGCTACACAATCATTACGGAATAAGATTCTTAAGTACATGAACTTCCAAGTGAAAATAATTACTCAGTTTATCTGCCCTATTGGCAAAGTTCAAATCCCAGCTCTCATACCCCTTCCATTAGATACACGATTTTCTTTCCAGCCTTTTTTTATCCTTCAAGGAATGTGAAGCTTATCCTAAGAGTTTACATGCTCTTTATTAAGTTTCCATTTTAGGGTTTTTTTGGAGAGGTTACATGAAATGATTGCAGGACTTTTTTGCTTAATGAGATATCAGTATAAATTAGTTTACAATAATTTCTTTCAATTATGAAAAATATTTGCCAGACTAATCAATAGATGGTTTTATTATTAAAAAGGCATAAATTCTTTTATATTTCAAATTCTGGTAAAATCGATGATGGTTTTAAATTCAATGTGCCAAAAAAAATTTTTTAATAAAAATAAATTCAACGTGCCTCTTTGTAAATGTAGTTTTAGCAAGTTATACCATGATTCAAAATATTTTTATTTTGACTCTTGCAAACCACAGCTAGGTGCCTTTCCAGAGGGCCTAATTTTATTGGAAGAATCCTGAGTTCGTAGAATACTAATTACTTCATCTCAGAAATCATCATGAGTTGTTCCCAAATGTCCAACAAACCAACTTAAGTAGTTCTTGTAGAGGTGAGAAATGTCTTTTCAGACAGTAAAAATATGGACTTTTTAATCTATCTCATAATGCTCTTTAACCATCTAATACATACATTTTGCTGGGGAAAGTTCTAGGAGACTCAAGCCCATCATCCTTAGTCAGAGGACAAAGCACTTGACAAACGGGTCCATTCTTCTGATCTCTGTAACCTAGAAGAGATACTAACTTCAGAATTCTGCCTTTGTGTCTCTGGCTTTCTTTTTCCATTTTGTAGTCAATCTCAAGAAAAGATCCCTAGGTTGGGATACGAGTTTTATTTTACTGAACAAATTTATAAAAATTTATTTTATTAGAGGAGGGAGCTTGGGTGACTCAGTTTTTCGATACTCCTGGTTTTAGCTCAAGTCATGATCTCAGGTTGTGAGATGGAGCCCTGTGTGGGGCTCTGCACTCAGCCAGGAGTCTGCTTGAGATTCTTTCCCTATGCCCCTCCCCCATCTTTCTCAAATAAATAAATAAATCTTTGAAAATTTTTTATTTTGGGGCACCTTGGTGGCTCAGTCAGCTTCCATACTGTATGTACTGCCTTCCACTCAGGTCATGATCCCGGGGTCCTGGGATCAAGCCCCATCAGGCTCCCTGCTCAGTGGGGAGTCTGCTTCTCCCTCTCCCTCTGCCCTTCTCCCCCCACTTGTGCTCTCTCTAGCCTCTCTGTCAAATAAATACATAAAATCTTTAAAATAAAATTTTTAAATTATTCTATAAAGTAAGTTGTCTTTGGAATGCAGAGGAAGCTATGATCGTGTTTTGAAGCATAAGCTGTTCTGTCTTGAAAATGTGAGGAAATAATGGTAAAAAATGGAAAGTTTCCTCCTCTAAGATTAGGAACAAGAAAGGGATGCCTGCTTTTGCTGCTCCTACTCAACATTATGCTGAAAACGATAGTCAGTGTAATGAGGCAAGAAAGAGAAATAAAAGGCATCTGGATTGGTAAGGAAGAAGCAAGCCTATTGTACAACCAAGCCTCTTTGCTGTACACAAATGTTTGCTGCCATTGGTTGCAACACATCTCAGCGTATTCTGCTTTAGGTTATACTGAGTTAGAATTTTCTCAACTTTAAAAACATTATTACCTTTGAATGTTTCATACAGACTATTCAAGAGCTAATTCTTTAGTCAGTTACTGTTTATTTATTCAGTTATTTAAGTAGGATCTATGCCCAATGTGGGGCTGGAACTCACCACCCCAAAATCAAAAGTTGTGTTCAGGGGGTGCCTGGTTCAGTCGGTTAAGCACCCACTCGTGATTTCAGCTCAGGTCATGATCTTAGGGTCCTGGGATCGAGTCCCATGTTGGGCTCATTGCTCAACAGGGAGTGTGCTTGAGGCTTCTTTCTCCTTCTCTCTGCCCCTCCCCAATTCCCTCCTGCACGCTCTCTGTCTCTCTCTTTCTCTCAAATAAATAAATAAATAAATAAATAAATCTTTAAAAAGAAAAAAACAAGTTGCATGCTCTACTGACTGAGTCAGGAAGGCACCCCTGTTTAGTCACTTTAAATCTGCCATTAACTCCTCAAACAAGCAACAAAAACTGAACATTTTCAATCCCATCTGTCGTCAAGGAAAACCACTTGGAATAGTTTTCCTTTTTTAAAAAAATTGATGCTGTTCCCAATATCTTCTACTCCTTAAGCAGGTGTTCACACCAAAAGCATTATGATCCTAAACAGGTTTATTTTCTCTGTATTCATTTTGGATGTTACAATCAAACATGATTTCATTAACCCACCATCAGTCAGTGGCTTCCCTTGTTTGGTTAACAAACACGTCATTCAGAAATTTACTTTGGGTATAGCCTCATTTCCATTTTTATTTTTGTGAAGAAATTCACCTGTGATGAGATATCCCACTTAAACTTTTCTAATTTTTCTGACTGCCGCTTTCCTGTGAGTCAGGACTATTGTGATGAGTGCTTATTTTGATGATGTTTATGTGCACTACATTTTTAAAAGAGATTTTATTTATTTTTTCATGAGAGACACAGAGAGAGAGAGAGAGAGAGAGAGAGAGAGAGAGAGGCAGGGACACAGGCAGAGGGAGAAGCAGGCCCCACGCGGCAAGCCTGACGCGGGATGCGATCCTGAGACCCCAGGATCACACCATGGGCCAAGGGCAGGCACTAGGCTGCTGAGCCACCCAGGAAAACCTGTACTATATTTTTTGAAGCAGAGACTATAGTGTTGCTGTATAATAAATACAAACCTGTCATCAGTTCCATAAAATTTTTTCAGAAATAGATTAATATTCTGATTTGTACTACTATATAGCAGTTTGGAACTACTATATAGCATGCCTTGGAACTACTATATAGCATGCCTTGGAACTACTATATAGCATGCCTTGGAAGTGGTAAGATTTTATTGCAATTTTTGAACTTAGGATGTAGATTGAAATTTTTCTGAATCAGGGGATCCCTGGGTGGTGCAGCAGTCTAGCGCCTGCCTTTGACCCAGGGCACGATCCTGGAGACCAGGGATGGAGTCCCACGTCAGGCTCCCTGCAAGGAGCCTGCTTCTCCCTCTGCCTGTGTCTCTGCCTTTCTCTCTGTGTCTCTCATGAATAAATGAATAAAATCTTTAAAAAATATAATAAAATTTCAAAAATTAAAAAAGAAATTTTTCTGAATCAGAAGAATTACTTTCAACCACTATTATCAAGCACTGAATGACTTTAGAGATTAGCTTTGCTGCAGATTTTTCCACATTATGGAAATGTGTTCTCTGTCTTGTTATATAAGTATCATATAATATCCTCAGTTTTTCCTCTTGGTCTGCAAAGCCTAAAATACTTACTATCCAGCCCTTTACAGAAAATTCCTTAATCCTTGATTTAAGACATTAGAATAAAAGAATTCCATGCATTTTTACTAAGCAGTGTTTCACATTTAATTACAAATGTTTTAATATTCTTTTTTTAGGAGTGCTTCATCCTAAGTAGGAACTCAGTGGACTTCGTTTATAATCTTGCATTTCAAATTTTTTAGACCAAAGCATTTATTTCCTGCAGTGATTTTTAAAAATAAATAAATCAGCCAAAAACCCTAAAGAAGGCATGTGGGCAGTGGAGATACTCATAGTAAAAATGGTAGCAAATAAGTACTTAAAAATGTTTAGTACATCACTTTATAGTTCAAGTTCCAGGAATTTTTCATATTTATTTTTAATAACTTTTTGGATTTTTATTATGACTGCCCAAAGTAAATGAGAGAAAATTCTAATTTTTTTTAATTTTTTTATTTTTGTTTAGGATTTTATCTATTTGAGTGAGAGAGAGAGTGAGAGAAAATACAAGCAGGGGCAAGGGGCAGAGAGAGAGAGAGGGATAAGCAGTCTCCCTGCTGAGCCGGGAATCTAATGTGGGGCTCGATCCCAGGGTCCCAGGATCATGACCTGAACCGAAGGCAGATGCTCAACCAGCTGAGCCAACCAGGTGCCACTCAAATTCTATTTATAGACAGTCTAATTATCCCTTTTTGATGTTAGGAGGTGACAAAAGAAAATGCACTCACTTTATCATTTTTGTGATGTTTTGGAGGATTAGCAAACAACTTGATAAATATATTGGTGCTTTAAAGAACCAGTATCCCTGAAAACCTATATAAAAATTTAATTTTTGTATCCCTCCAAAATCTTTTGGTTTTAGGTCTTGCTCATATGCTTCATTTTGAGTTAATGTATAAAATTGCACTCCATTTTAGCTTCTTTATCTTATGGAATGGCCCATTATTTTGTCCTTTAGAAGCCTAAGGGCCAAAGTAACATTTCTCAGATTCTTAAAACTGCAAGTTTTCTATTCAGAAGACTTAATTGTCTTTAACTTAACTCTTGATAAGAGTCTCTAACAGTCCTGATCTTTATCTGTAAAAACAATAAGATCTGTTTAATGACTTTAAAACATTGAAAGAGGCATTAGAGATTGTGTTGTTCAAATCCACCATTTCACAAATGAGGACATTTCTTCTTTATCCCAAAGGTAAGTATCAATTTAAAATATTTGTTTAACTTAAAAATAAATCCCACCTTTTAATTTTAACATTGAAGTCCACTTTCCAGACCAAGTATCAATGTAGGAATTTCCAGCACATAGACTATAGTCTAACATATATTACCATGTTCATGAAACAGATTATTCAGTATTATTAAGATGCCAGTTCTCCCCCAAATTGCTCTATATTCAACGTAATTCCAATCAAAATCTCAGTAGTTATTTTTAAGAAATTGACAACCTGACTCTGGAATTTATAAGGAAATTCATAATATTTTTTAAATATAATACAAAGGGAGAGGACCTACCTTACCTGATTTCAAGACTTGAAATTATGGTAATTAAGACACTGTGGTATTATTATCATTGGCTAGAAATAGGGATCAGTGGATAGACATAGAGATCAAATGGAAAGAATATATAGTCCAGAAATAGATGCATATAAATATGGTTAATCATTTTTTTAAGGTTTTACTTATTTATTCATGAGAGACACAGAGAGAGATGCAGAGACACAGGCAGAGGGAGAAACAGGCTCCCTGCAGGGAGCCTGATGAGGGACTTGATCCCTGGACCCGGGTTCATGACCTGAGTCGAAGGCAGATGCTCAACCGCTGAGCTACCCAAACATCCCTGGTCAATCTTTTTTTTTTTTTTTTTTTAAAGCTATCAAGGTGATCCAAAGGAGAAAGGAAATTTTTCAACAAACGTTGCTGGATATCCATATAGATAAAAATTAATCTTGACCGTTACCTCATACCATACAGTGATCTCAAAATGGATGATAGACCTAAATCTAAAATTTAAACCTATAAAACTTCTAGGAAAAAAATACCTTGGGCAGCCAGAGATTTCTTAAGACACCAAAAATATAGGTCATGTGATAAATTAGACTTCATCAAAATTAAAATTTTCCGCTCTTCAAACACACTTCACCGTAATATTTATAACAACTTTACCCATAATAGCTCCAAACAGAATCCAACTCAAATGTTCACCAATAGCTGAATAAACATATCGTGTACACCAATGCAATAGAATATAAATCAGTAATTAAAAAAAAAACAAATTCCTGATACATAGATGAATCTCAAAAACTATACTATGCAAAAGAATCTACAAAAAAAGTACATACTGTCTAATTCTATTAATATTAAAACTCTAGAAGAGACAAGCCTAATCTTCAGTGACAGAAAGCATATAGGGCATAAGAGGATTTTTTTTGGAGGGATGGCAATGTTGTATTAATTGTGATCCCACTGGTAGTTAGGAGGCTGCGTACAATTGTCAGGTACACTTACAATGGATGCGTTGTGGTGTATTTAGGCTCAGCGGTTTAGCACCGCCTTCAGCCCAGGGTGTGATCCCAGAGTCCCAGGATCGAGTCCCGCATCGGGCTTCCTGCCTGGAGCCTGCTTCTCTCTCTGCCTGTGTCTCTGCCTTTCTCTGTGTCTCTCATGAATAAATGAATAAAATCTTTTTTTTAAAAGGATACTTCAATAAAGATCATTTAGAGGTAAATTTTTTTCTCTGGATTTCTCTTCTTCCCAAATCAGTTTACTTAAGTTTCCTCCCTTACTCCTATCTCCCGTTATGCTCTATTCCTTTTTAAGGAATATTACATTTGCTCCCTTCCAACATACATTGATACATTGATTCTGATGCCCCCCAGCAACGCCAACTTTTCAAAGCTCCGCCTTTTTGCTGATGTGCACAATCGAAACTGGCTGTGGTGAATAAAGGACACTTCCTCCTTGCAAAGTAAGGGCTGAAGACTAGATATTTAAAAGTTGATTTTTTTTTCTCGGCTATATTCAAATAAACTACCCAATGGTAGTAATAAAGTCATAACTACAACCCGATTTGCCATACTTACCCAGCTTAGTGTCCTTCCACTGCACATACAAGTTGCCTCAGTCAAGACAAATCCCAAGGCTGCCAGAGAAGGAATATTGTGGAACAGAGAAATTACAAGGATAAAATAGAAGAAATAGATTCTATTTCTGATAGAATGAACATGTTTCTTGTGCCAGCTGCAACCTAGCATGGAAAAATCCTCTTTTTGTCTTCTAGTTTAACACATAATATTTCAATAAACATCAGGTAAACTTCATATTTTCTCCAGCCGTAGAAGAGGGGGGATGGGGATGCTATTTGCAATCATGGCAGATGTCATGTCACCCAGACACACTGCTTTATAGAGAAACCTAGGTAATTATCACAAGCAAAGAACACACACAAATCAAAGGTCATTTGAGCTGAAATTACCTGATTTAGGAATTTGGTGATGTTCTTGGTTGCTGCTGCTGCTTTTTTGTTTTGTTAAAATAAAATTAGGAATCAGATGGACAAATTTAAGATATTTCAGGGGTGCGTGGGTGGCTCAGTCAGCTAAGCATCCGAACTTTTGATTTTGGCTCAGGTCATGATCTCAGGGTCCTGGCATCAAGCCTGGCAAGGGGCTCCCCACTCAGCAATGAGTCTGTTTGTCTCCTTTTCCCTCTACCCTTCCCCCTGCTTGCACTCTCCCTTTCTCTCTCTCTCTCTCTCTCTCTCTCAGGTAAATAAATATATCTTTTTAAAATATATTTTAATCACAAATTTTCTTTTTGTATATTTTTTAAATTTTTATCTATTTGTTTTAGAGAGAGCAGGCAAGCGAGAGAGAGAACACAAGCAAGGGGGGAGAGGCAGAGGGAAAGGAAGAAGCAGACTCCCCGGGATCATGACCTGAACCAAAAGCAGAGTTAACTGACTGAGCCACTCAGGCGCCCCTAATCACAAATTTTCTGAAGAGCAATTCACTTATCTTTCTAGTACTGCAAGCTACATTCATTCCTCTCCTACATCCTGTCTCCAAGGCAACAGTACTCAGGTGCCATTTTTACAGGTTTTACCTAGTAAATTTCAGCATCAATATAATTTTTGCATTATTGCTGTTGTTTTACCAAATTAGAAAGGTTAATAACACAATATTATAGGCAGGAAACAGGGTAGGATATGCTTCAAAGCACTCAGAAGCAAAATTTACATACATCCAAGTGTTCTTGGCTTTTTGTTCCAAATTACATAGGAAAAAAATCTACTACCAAATTTGAGTAGGAAAACATTCAGAAAAAACATGTCTAATTAATTCTATTGAGGAGCTAAATCTGATAGAACAGCTACTGGTGATAGTAAATAAAATTGGATAGTGCATGGCCATAAATATTTTTCCCACAGATATTTTTTTCCTCTTGATCGTTGGCAGAGTTGAGGACACACCATCCCCAAAAATGGTATCTTGGCATATTAAATATCTCAAGCTGAAGGCATTTGAGAAACAGCAGGTACAGGAAGGACTCTCTGACCCACCCCTGAAGCAAGTCATAGACCCTTGTGTGTTAAGTGCCTACCCTATTCCCAGAGGAGAGGAGCGTTCTTACCTCCCAAGACAGAGGGGCTCCAAGAAGAATCTGCAGGAATGCCTTGCTAAGTCTCCCCAGGTTATTACCCTTAGCTCAGATTCTTTACACTATCATTTTATCCAATGTGGTCCCCCTTTTCATCAAATCCACATAAAAACACTCAAGTCTAACAGTTCCTTTGAAGTCTTCATTTCCTTATGAAGATTTCTGAGTCACATAAAGTTATATAATAAATCTGCAAGCTCTTCTCTTGTTAATCTGTCTTTTGTTTTCTTCCCAACTAAGAACTGAAGCTGGAAAGAGGAAAGATATTTTTCCTTCCCTTTATTACCAACTAAGTTAGATTTGAGACTCCCAAAGTTTGGAGATTTAATAACTGTTTTACTGTCTGGAGGCTTTGCATTCAAATATTCTGTTGAATTTAAGAATTATTCTAAAGATCAGGACTAATGAACAGATTCTAACAATCTCTCCCTAGCCCTTCTGAGTTCTCCCAGCTACAAGATTAAAGAAGAAAGCAACTCAGACTTAACTATCTCTGAAAATAGGACTGGAGAACTTTTTTTTTTTTTTTGTAATCAAGAACAACTAAATCGACAAGAAAAAAAAAAAATCAGAGACGCCTGGGTTGCTCAGTGGTCAAGTGTCTGTCTTTGGCCCAGGGGTGTGATCCCAGGGATCCTGGGATCAAGTTCTGCATCAGGCTCCCCAGAGAGAGCCTGCTTCTCATGGAGCAATTGTCCTTTCCTCTCCACGACTGCTGCTCAACCTGGTGTTTCACTCCAGACTCCTAAAATCCTTGTTTTTGCATAGATATCAGTATTGCTAGAATCTAAAAACACTTGGGTGTGACTGTGATTCTGCTCACTGGAGCTATGAAATTTCCATCTATAGCACCTCTCACTCCACCTGCCCAAGGGCTTTAAACCACCTTTAAACCTCACCTTTCAGGATTTGGTAAATGAGGAAATCCAAAAGCCGCCAAGACTCCAGATCAAGTCCTAGGCAACAGTGTAAGGCGGACAAGGAAAGTCTTGGTTCCTTTCCTCTGTGCTGTTGACACATGCCGAGGAGGGATGGAGGGCACAGCACTTTCACTGCTAGTTAGGCAGCCAAGAAAACTGAGAAAAAGAATTTGCACGGGAGTGTTTAGAACAGCGTTACTCATTATAGACAAAAGGTACAAACAACCCAAATACCCAACCAGGGAAGGGTGGATGAAACAAAGGTGGTATATGCATATTATTTGGCCATAAGAAGGAATGAAATCCTGACACATGCTACACCGTGGGTGAACCCTGAGGACATCATGCTAAATGAAGGAAGCCAGTTAGAAAAGACCACTTGTTATATAATCCCATTTATGTGAAATGTCCAGATCAGGCAAATCTATGCAGACACAAAGCAGATTTATGATTGCTTCCAGCTAGGGGTAGATGGATCGATAGGAAGGTGATAGCTAAAAGGTATGAGATTTCTTTTCGAGTGTTCTAAATTGACTGTGGTGATGGTTGCCACATCTCTGAATATACTAAAAATCATTTGATTGTACACTTTAAATGCATAAATTGTATGGTATGTGCATTACGGATCAATAAACTGTTTAAAAAAAAGAATAAAAGAAGAAATGGGCCTTTGAAGATCAGAACAAGTCACCAATGCCTCATGCATTGGGGATCCTGAAAAATGCTGAACTACATTAACTTCAAGCTCAAAAAAATAAGCATCTGGCATAGATAGTTATATTAAAAGAAAAAGCATCAATCTGAATCCTAAACACACCCTTCCTTTTCAAAGATCTGTCACTTAAAATGTCACATCTCTGTAGGTTACTTCCTCACCAGATAGGCTGAACCCAAACCCAGTATGGATAGCAAAATAGGTAGGTATTGTATAACATAAACATTTCACACCATCGCCTCAACGACATTATAAATGCCATTATTTGCATCTGTAAAATGAGGATCTAACACTTATAAAATTAGCTTGAGAATTAAATAAAATTATGTATGAAAATGCTTAGCAAAGTACCTGCATCAGAGTAAGTCCTCAGTAAATGGTAATTATAACTATTATCACCTCCTCCAAGAAAACTCTTGAAAACATCCTTACTCATGAATCTGCCTATCCAAACAGGAAACAAATATCAAATTGTATGCATTTACAATCTTTCAATCTCTTCCACTTTCTGACTTGAAGTGATTTATTTAAGCACAATAGTTAACAAAAAGTCACTTACTTAAAATTGGCTGATGATAAAAAGAGAAATAAGACATGTAATGCTTTACTAAACAAATTACTTTCTTTGGCTTGAAGTGCAAAAAGAAATCCAATTCTACAATTTATCTAGATAGCTAAGGAGCTGTTCAGTATTTGTGACATCGTCATGTTAACCTCATTGTGTGGACACAGCTACACAAAATCCTCTTTTTAAAATTCTATGCAAGGGCTCCTGGCTGGCTCAGTCAGAAGAACATGTGACCCTTGATCTCAGGGTTGTGAGTCCGAGCAGCCCCACATTGGGTATAGAGATTACTTACATAAAGAAACTTTAAAATAAATAAATAAAATAAAATTCTACACAAATTGCAAGTAGTAAAGTATTGGTTTTATAAATGAGGAAAGGATACAAGAGGGAAAGAGCTTTGCCTTACTACACACACCACCAGCCTTGAATGTTTTACTTCAAAAGCATATTTCAAAATATTTTTAAAAAGAGAGAGAGAGAAATAATGAAAGTCAGGGAAGTGTTTTTTATGTGGAGTCTGCAGAAGAGTATTACTATTGCTACCATAGCAACCGGATCACAAGATGGTTTTGCAAAGGAAGTGTCTCTCCAGACCAGCTGCCAAAGTGAAGGATAGCAACTGCATTGCTACTCTGTTCTCTTTGCACCTCCCTCACTTATGTTTTTCCAAAATGGTTCCAGAACATTGATTTCAATTTCTTGGAACCTCAGTTATGACCCTCTCCCTGTTCCTCTTTATCCCGTAATCAACTCTCTTACTCAACAAAATCCAGCTTAACTCAGTTCTCCCCCTCCCAACCCTACCTTGTAGAAGGTGGTGATTGATCATGCAATAAAGCAAAGACTGCCATTGGACTTGGAGGCAGCCCTTTTGTGCCTTAATAGTTAAAACACAATCCATTCCCAGTTTTAGTTTTAAGGCACTGCTGACAATCATTGAAACTGAAACCAGTTCTTGGAGAATGGAATTAGTGAAGACTAGTGGCTAAGGGCTTAGCCACTACAGTTATATACCCTTGATGCCAAAGGGCAAGTATCCCCTATACCACCTCTCCTTGCTCCTACCCTCCATTGCAAAACACTCTGAGCCAGAGATTTTTATGCTAGGTTTCATTGAGGAACTCCACCCATAAGAGGAAAGGGGAAGGAGGATGGGGCATAGGGAGAAGTTCAATTGCAATTCATTCCCAATAGAGGCCTCAGCTGACCCTGCAGGGAGCAGTGAAGTTGTCATGGCCTTTGCTTGAAGGTCCACTTACCTGTGCCTCTCTTTGCCAGAAATGTGAATTGACCAGAACAGAGATTTGCAGCTCGAAGGAGGCCATTTGGATTGTAGGACCTCAGAGGTCCCCGAGTTTCCTTGCTCCTGTAAAATAAACTCAACCAGGCGGCTGCAGATAATTCTGGCTTATGTGAGTGTGCAGTAACACTGAAAACCATCTATCTCAAACAGTGTCCAAGTGTTCAGTATCTTCAACAAGGATATCCGGGGATCCCTGGGTGGCTCAGTGGTTTGGCACCTGCCTTTGGCCCAGAGCGCAATCCTGGAGTCCCAGAATCGAGTCCCACATCGGGCTCCCGGCATGGAGCCTGCTTCTCCCTCTGCCTGTGTCTCTGCCTCTCTCTCTCTCTCTCTCTTTCTCTCTGTTTATCATGAATAAATAAATAAATATTTTAAAAAAAGGATATCTGCATTCCCTGCAAATAGCTCCAAAAGCTATTCCAGACTTCTGTCAAGCACTTCAGAACTTAATGATAAAGTTGTAAAAAATTATGTAAACGGATTCTTCCAGAGAGTGTCCCCTAAAGCCTGGATCTCCCTGTGCCTACAACATGATTGGGAATTTCAATGAATAATAAATAAAGATGAAATTTTTACACTCCACTCACATTGGTCTTTTTTGATATTGCTTCCTGCAATATTTGTGTCAGAATTTTATTTTTGCAAAACTGGGTATAATTTTCCCTAAATACAGGTATGTGAACAAAAGGGCAGTTGCTCACATGCTGACTCAAATTGTTCTATACACAAATACTGTTAATACAGCAAAGTTATCCTAGTACCTGGATTCTTTTCAAAACTTTAAGCCAAATCCCTTATGAAGACTATAGCAGTAAAAAAACAGTGCACTTTTTAAAAAATGCTGCATATAAAATGTTTGAGAAATTTCATTTTATTTCACATTTGCAAACACAAAATTTGGGTAAATACAGAAGTCAGAAATAATTTTTGTAGATAACCATGATACTTCTTTACTCTGTTTTAGTGCCAGTGCATATTCTACAAAAGAAAATGGTTTCATAAATTAATATAATTTAAAAGTAAATGCCAATGTTTTTATTTTAAAAATTAATTTTATGTAATGAAATCTAAAAAAAAGGTGTTGTTGGACAATTTTTAATGCAGCAAGTTGGTCTGGGATAATAGTTTTCGGGTTCATTTTCCATTGCCATGGAACAAATTACCACCAACTCAGCGGCTTAAAATAACACCAGTTTATTAGCTCACTATTCCATAGATGGGCAGGTTGGGTGAGCTTGGCTAAGTCTTCTGCTTAGGGTCTCACATGGCTGAATTCAAGATGACAGTCAGGCTAGACTCTTATCTGGAGTTTGTTCAGCTGCAGAACAAAGGTCCTAATCTGCCTGCTGGCTGTTGGCCAGGGGGTCGCTCTCTGTCTTGGAACAGTCCCCAACCCGTGTACGTGGCTCTCTCCATCTTCAAGGCCACCAAATGCAGCTGAATCCTTCCCCTGCTTCTTCTCTTTCTGACTTCGTCTTCTCCTACCAGCTGATGAAAAGGCTTTAAAGGGCTCATGCGAGGTGAGGTCCACCCAGATAATCACTCAGATTGTTAACCTTAATTACATGTGCAAAATCTGCCATATAACATAACATAATGGTGGGAGTAAAACCAGCAGAAGGTCATGGGCCATCCTAGAACTCTGCCTGCCACAGCCATGTAAAGGACCAAACAGACCAGAGTACTGACATGTACTGTCTCCAACACACTGGCCTCCTTTTTGTTTTGTTTTTTGTTTTTTTTTTTTTTTTTGGCCTCCTTTTTGGTACCAGGAGGCCTGATAGATAGCTGATCACTGGAAGGATTGATCATAATGCTCATAGTCATATGAGTCATAGCTCATAGTTCCAAGAAAGTATTTTGGGGGGAGCAGAACGTTGTTGGGGTTTATCGGACACTCCTGCAGACAGAGGTATGATAACACAGAAGTCTGGGTCACTGAGACAGAGACCACTGACTTGTCACAATAGGATAGCATCTCTTTAGTGAACATCAGAGGGTAGAGGCACTTGTACTAAATCCTGACTCACTCACTGGTGCCAAATAGCAGGGAATTTTGCCTCACCAGCACTTCTTCCCTGATGGCTCATCTGGATCACGAGGATCCCCTATAGCACTTATTCGTTAGGGAAATTCAAGTATATAACACATCAGTTCCTTCCATACATTCAAATGTACCTGTAACAACAGTGCACTGATTTGCCCCAAAGTCCCCACCCATGAGTTCATGTTAGCCTCCTTTTCCTGGTGAGATCCCTCCCCAAATCCCATCAGACAAATTCTAGTGCCCTTCTTTTTTTTTTTTTTTTTTTTAAGATTTTATTTATTTATTTGACAGAAAGAGAAAGAGCACAAGCAGAGGGAGATGTAGGTGGAGGGAATGGGAGAAGCAGGCTCCTCACTGAGCAGAGAGCCTGATACAAGGCTCAATCCCAGGACCCTGGGATCATGACCTGAGCCAAAAGCAGAGGCTTAACCACTGAGCCCCGCAGGTGCCCTTCCCTTCTCTCTAAAGATATGATGGTTACTTGGGCGCCTATATTCAACAGAGCCACAGGAGTTTGAGGTACTCTCCAACCCACCACCAAAGTTCCCCAGAATACTCAGATATATATGACCTCTGTTCTCCTTGAGGACAGGGAGAACCTAGCCCTACCTGTAATCACTTTTTTTCCTTAAAACAGCTGAAAGCCAGGAAGAGGAAGATGAAGGGATCAGAAGGTGCAAGAGGAGAGAGCTGCCTTGTCCAGTAAGCGAGGCACGTTTCTTTTCATTTTCAAGTGGCTGCCTCCTCAACTTCAACTAAACAACTCTCGATTTGGGCCCACCCAAAATTCTATGTCCTCATTGCCGACACCATTTATTTTAGTGCTGAGAACCCTTTGACTCAGCAGCCACCCACATTGCTCCTGGCTGGGATTACAGGGTATGATAATATCCCTTCCCCCACCTTACACCTGTCAGTGTGGGTACTACTAAAAGAAAAAGAAAGAGTAATTTTGGGTGAGGATATGGAGAAACTGAAAGCCTTGTATGCTGTTGGTGGTGATGCAAAATGGTGCAGCTGCTACAGAAAACAATAGGAAGGTTCCTCAAAACATTAATGTAGAAGTGCCATCTGATCTAACAGTCCTACTTCTGGGCATTTATTTAAAGGAATTGAAATCAGGAGCTTGAAAAGACATTAGCACTCTATGTTCATTGAAGCTCTTCACAATTGTCAAGATGTATTAACAACTTAAATATCCATCTACAGATGACTGGACAAAGAAAATGGCATATATTCATACGATGGAATATTATTTGGCCTTAAAAAATAAAGAAATTCTGTAGTGTGTGACAATATGATGAACCTTGAGGACATTATGTTACATGAAATAAGCCGGTCACAGAAGGACAAATACTGTATGGGTCCACTTATATGAGGGACCTAAAATTGTCAAATTCGTAGAATCATTCCAAGAGTCAAATGGTTTCCAGGGGCTGAGGGAAAGGAAAAATGGGGAGTTATTAATGAACAGGTACAAAGTTTTGATTGAGCAAGATGAATAAGTTGTAGATATCTGCTATACAATATTGTACTTAGAGTAACGATACTGTTAACGATACTAAAGTTAACAATTAAGAATTCGTTAAGAGGGTAGATCATTCCTGCTACAATGAATTTTTTTTTTTTAAAGAATAAAAGGAGGAGGAGGAAGGGGGGATTTTCTTTTTAACCAGGATAAATAGAGACGTGGAATAGCATAAGGATTATGAACCTAGACTCTAGAGATACACTTCCTGGGTTTGAATGTTGGAGTTTCCATCCTATTAGCTGTGTGACCTTGGACAAGCTACTTAGCAGCTCTATAACATCATTTCTCCAGCTATGAAATGGGGATGATAGTATCTTGTCACAGGGGCTATGAGGATTAAAAGAGTCAATCCATGGAGAGAGTTAGCAAGGCCTTGCACTCAATAAATGTTAGTTACGACTAAAGGAATTACTGAATGAGTAATTTAAACAATAACTCCTATGGGCTGTGGAAATCAATTAAGTATTTCTTCCCAAAGAGACAGAACCTTTGTAGAAGTATAGTTCTATTCTTTATTTTCTTTTGCTGGCCAAATAACAGTAACGATGGATATAAGTATATGTTTTTTTAATAGGAAGGAAGAGGGCTTAGGTTGATTGACTACTGTTTGCCAGGCATACTGTAGCTACTTCTACATAAGTTGATTGTTTCACCTTATTCTCACAACAAGCTAGCAAATTGGGCATTTTATCACCATTTTTCTGTTGGATGAAACTTGTCCAAAGTTGAATAATTTGTTTCCAACCTTGCCTAGCAAGGTCTGTGAATTCAGACCCAGCTACCACACACAATCTATCAACACAGATGTCCACAAATTTGCTCTGTATGTAGCCACCTGATTTTATCAATGAATAGGATGAGTTGAAATCATTATTTTCGGAGGAATTCAAGACCAGTAAGAGTTAAATTATTTATTGGCTCTGCCAGACTGTATGGTTTCCTATTTAAACAGGGCACTGGTCTAGGTATAATACTCTAAATGACCAAATCTTTGGCCTAATTATTAAAGGACATATCTTACAAGAAAGTAAAGTTATAAAAGAAAAAAATCACTGGGATTTGAAGGATAAATTGATGCCTAAGAAAAGAGGGGATGGAGTTAATAGGGCAATAATTTTGGAAAATATAGCAACCAAGAAATGCACTTTCACTATTACTGAATTTTATTTTAGTCCATATTCTCTTGGTACATACAGGCATGAACCACCAGCTACCAGTGAAATCTACCTCTTCTCTGTCATTTGGAAGATACCTTGAAGATTAACTGGAGAACAGTGCTTTAAATCTTCAGAAACAGAAGCGACCATTCAGTGTCAGAAAAGTACATCAAGTAAATAAAAGAAAATGTCCTATATTATTTTTGCCATGAATTTACCCTTAGCAAATTATTAATGTTGTACTGAAGAGGCTTAGGATACATTTCACTTATTTGCTTATGTAACTTTTACTCACTATTTTCATTGGTGGTGAGTAAAGGAAAAAATGGAGGTAAGAACACGATGACCTTTCCATTTTGTTCTAACGCAGAAAACAGGAAGAGTGAGCACTGCCATCTTTTGGTTACACAATATAATAATTGAAATCATTACACTTAACAGCCAGAAGAATGCTGTTAGTCATCACCAAGCAAACAGAAACAGTTACTTACTCAGCATGAGTCAATTCTTTGGATTGTTTCCTTATAACATCTTTCTTCTAGAAAGTAATCACAAAGTTTCCAGAATCTAAATTTTCTTTTAATAGTAGATGCAGAGAGAAAGGTTGATGGGTTGTCTAGATTCTCTTAAAGACTACTGACAGTTCTAATTATATTTGATAATTCTAAAGCATTCAGAGTAGACAAAGAGAAGTGGAGAACTTTTTTGTGTAATTATTGAAGCCAATTTCACAATTGCCCCAGGGGCCAAGAACCTGAACAAAAGGCTGGACTTTCTTCAATGAGGAAATGCCATGGCAGAGGCTTCCAGAGAGCTAGCACTCCAGCGTCATCTACACCAAGCAAGAGAAAAAAGGTAGTAGGTCTGGACAGGGCACAGGCACATTGCAGGAACGTTTTATGTTCTAGGGAAACACTGTGCTACTTTGGAAAGAAGCTCTGAGAAGTCAAAGAGTACTGTCTGGGACCGGCCTCTCAGCTGCCTCAGCATCAGAAAAGCCATAAGACACAGTTGATACATGATGTGTGTTTTACCGACAGTAGTCCTGGAGAAAAGACTGGGAGCAAGTAAAGGCATTTATTTTGAAGAGGAAACTTCTGAATTTGAAGAAGGGAGGAATTTGTAAAAGAAATACAATCCCCTCAGATCATGTGTGGATCCAGAAAGGAAGATATCAAGATAAGTTTTTTATTTTTATTTTTTAAGATTTTATTTATTTATTCATGAGAGACACAGAGAGAGAGGCAGAGACATAGGCAGAGGGAGAAGCAGTCTCCCTTTGGGGACCCCAATGTGGGACTCAGTCCTGGGACCCCAGGATCATGACCTGAGCCAAAGGCAGACGCTCAACCACTGAGCCACCCAAGGGTCCCCAAGATGAGTTTTTTAAAAGGCTTATCAGACTGCCAGAAAATAGAATATAAAACCCAAATGAGGATTTTTGGAATGTTGGGGATAAATAGGGAAATATGGAAATATCATACCAATAGAGTGAAAGGAAGTTACCTGAATTTGACCTTTTTTTAGATATCCTCAGGTCTATCCTGATATGTTCTCCTTTTGCTGTAGAGATACATATCACTATTCCATGTATACTAACATGTTTTTGGAGGTAAGATTGGAATCTAATTCCTCTTGTTAAAAAACAAAACATTTTGATAGGGTACCAGAGAGTAGACTGGGTAGGGGGGACGTGGCTTCCAGTCTCCTCACTAAGTAGCCAGATGCCCTGAAGTGACCCAGTCTCCCTGAGCCTTGGTTTCCTAAATCTATAAAATAAGTTCCTTGGATTCTATCATTGCTTCTCACGGGGGGGCTCTGCGGACTCCTCTGCAGCTATAGATTACATTCAAAGAACCCTTGCTTCCTCGATTTGAGAAATATCAGATAAGATCATTTCTAATGGCCTTTGCTCTAAAATTCTGAGAGAAAAGAAAATCTTTTTCCTTCACTAAATTCCTCAGAACCTAGAGGAGGAAGAAAAGCCAACACGCTTGTATCTTTTTCCCTTCTGTGTTCCTTCTCCCTTTCAATAACATGCAGTTATTCTTTCATTATAAATTTCTAGAGCAGTGTTTTCCAAAAGAAGCACATCTAACTTAGCATTTTAGAGTGGTCACATTTTTAAAAGAAAAAAAGAGACAGATGAGGTCAATTTTAATATTATATTTTATTTTATCCAATATATCCTAAATATTATCACTTTGACATGTCAGCATTGTAAAAATTAATGAGATGTTTTGTTTTTTGTTTTGTTTTGTCATTGTAAGTCTTTGGAATCCCATGTGGCTTTCACATTTACAACACAGCCCAATTCAAGCCGGCCCCACTGAGAGTGCTCAGTAGTCACACATGGCTGGTATTGGAGGATCCTATGTTCCAAGAGTGGACAATAAATGATTAGAGCCCTCCTGGTGGAAAGCTAATGCTCCCCTGTCCATGTTTTCATGTGTTCTGAAAAATAGCCCTGTTGGCTTACCCAACCCCAGAACTAGAGAAGGTCTAGAAATGACAGAAAAGACTAAGAATCTGAAAGAACACCTCTCCACTCACAACTCCCCAGCAGAAATGCTTCCTTCCTTGAGCCATCAGTCCAATCCTTCCCAGAACACTTGAAAAGGGCTATTTCTTTCCCTTCTTACCTTAATGCTACTTCTCCACAACAAAACTGAAAGTGTTTTTCTCAACAAACCATTCCCCAGGGAAGCAAGTAATTATCTCTCTATCTTTGGGTTCAGGCAGATAGTGATTACCCACAAAATCCCTGCTGTAGACACAATAAGCATTTATATTTGTGTTCTTTATTTTTTTAAATGATGCGGAAACTTTCATTAACTCATCAACTCTATTGCAGGAGAACTAATTCAGAGACATTTGCAATTGATGTATTTTTTGTTGTACAACATGATGGCAGAAGAAGATAGAAATGACTAGAATCTAATTTGGACATCAGTGATCTGGATTTCAGCTTGGGACATTATGCCTGTCCTTTTATATAAAGACCTGGAATACTGAGTAAAATAAGTAAGCAAGAAACTTGAAAACTGAGATGAGATAGGCTATTTTACAAGGGAGAAGATAAAGGGTTTTTTTGTTTTTGGGTGTGTTTTTTCTTTTTTCTTTTTCTTTTTCTTTTTTTTTTTTTTGGTGTTTGGTTGGTTTTATGGTTGTTGTTGTTTGTTTTTTTTTGCATTTGGCCAACACACAAAGTAAAACAAAAGTTTCATACATGTATGGGAGTCAGAGCTGCCTACTTCTCATCAAAGTGGTTTCTGGCATCTCTAAATACCATCATTTTCCACTTTCTTGTCTATTTGGGATGGCAGCATAGTTCAGAAAGGTAAAGACAGGGATCCCTGGGTGGCACAGCGGTTTGGCGCCTGCCTTTGGCCCAGGGCGCGATCCTGGAGACTCGGGATCGAATCCCATGTCAGGCTCCCGGTGCATGGAGCCTGCTTCTCCCTCTGCCTGTGTCTCTGCCTCTCTCTCTCTCACTGTGTGCCTATCATAAATAAATAAAATTAAATTTAAAAAAAAGAAGGTAATTAATTATAAAAAAAAAAAGAAGGGTAAAGACAAGCAATAGATTCAAATACTTATTATTTTATTAAGGCAGAAACATGAGCTGTCTAAAGAGATCCGCATGAGCTTGTTTACGTATCCTTTATCACAATGTGCCTTTCTAGTCCTCTCCTTCATCCCTCTAAGAACAGATTTTTGCCAACCAGAAGGCATGGGGTAGCTAAAAGGGAACACTGGATAAACCACTAAGGAAATCGCCGGCAGGAAAATAAAATTTCACTGTACCTCACTCAAACCTACATCAATTCATCTGTACGCTTTTGGTGTTAATGGCTCCAGATGGTCTGGTTCCAGATCACCATGTTTTCCCTCCCTTTTTCATCATTGATACCTACTCTCAAAAGATGAACCTTAATAGAAGGAAGAGGGATGACACGGCACATAGTATAAAGACTAGATTTACAATACTGCATAAAGTCGGTACATTACTAAATGAGGACTGTACACTTTGGAAAAGCTGACATTTACTGAAATTATGGCCCCCTCCACTGCTCCTTTAGACAGTCAGGGACTCTTCTAGGTCTTTGCACCTGCTCCCCTACCCCAGCACAGCACTTGCTATGGGTATCTCCTGGCGGGTTCAGTTCCACAAGGGAGAGAGGTGGTCTCAAGGGCAATGAATGTGAATGGGGAAGGTTCAACACCCCAGGGGCTTAGCCAGTCTTGAGTTTCTTCAAAATAAATGCAAACGAATTCTCTTCATAAAAATAAAAGTGCTGCGTTTTTCGTGACCAGACTACCTGTCCAACCCTAGGCAGAAATGGGCAGAAGTTTTTCTTTTCAGCAGCCGTGATCTGCAGCCTTTACCCTAAAAATGACCTTTCTACCTGTCCCCATCCTTTACCCAGCCCTAAGAAATTGTAGAAAGGACTCTCATTTACTATATGATGATGAAAGGAGTATAAAGAAATTGAAAATTAGCCCAAACCCTTCAGTTCCACATAATCAGTTTCTTCATTTTTGCCCCATCAAGCACTTCATCCAGAAGTACAGTCCATAGGAGGAAATAGAGTCCTGGGAAATAGAGCCCGGGATATCTGCCCTGATCCTCTCTGTGCTTCACTGAAGCTGCCTCTCCATCCCAGCATGGGCTTCACACAACTCCTTTGAGGGAGATGAGGACCATCAAGAAATGTGAAGGGTTTGAAATTTTACCCAACTTACACACTAGCAAGTTATCCTGTTCCTGTGTCCTGGATCCTAGCAGGAGACACGAGACTCCTGGGTCAGAGACAAAGGACTTCCTTACTATCAACAGAGTAAGCAACACTAGCACCTTTGCTTTAGTTCCTTTGCCCACACGTAACACAGGGATTGCGCATGGTCCCACGTGACACCTGTATGTGCAGTAGGTTGCCTTGCAGAACACGGAGTCAAGGTCCCAGCCCTTGAGTCAGCAACAGACAAGCCATTCCCCCTCTGCCATGACCTACTTAAAGTGACTAACTAGACAAACTGCTCTGTATCAGGAGTTGCATCAACCTAACAATGAGGTACACTCAGCAGGAGTACTCAGGGGTGTTCAGGGCCCATGGCAGACTGCCTCTCCAGACAGAGCCCTATGTACATTTTAGAATTCCAAACTTTCCTTCAGAATCACCTTAATCCAAAACCCCACAACACTGAGCACTAAGAGCCCTGGGCCAGCTGTTGATGACTGCCTCAAATGTTGTATTTGGTTCTAAAGAACAGTGGGATTATGGGTATGAAACTCTCTCTCTCTCTCTCTCTCTTTTTTTCATTTTAAGTAAACTCTATGCCACACACAAGCTCGAACTCATGACCTCAAGATCAAGAGTCACATGCTCTTCCAACTGAGCCAGCCAGGCGCCCTTGTCTCCTTATGCTTAAACAAAAACACTCAAACCCTCACCTCACCTCCACCATAGTTTCAGTTCCCGCCAGACTCTTATGAAAACTTTCAGTTCCTGATAGACTGTCATACTGAAAAAGAGGGATGCCTGGGTGGCTCAGTAGTTGAGCACCTGCCTCCGGCCCAGCATGTGATCCTGGAGTCCTGGGATCGAGTCCCACATCGGGCTCCCTGCATGGAGCCTGCTTCTCCCTCTGCCTATGTCTCTGCCTCTCTTGTGTCTCTTATGAATAAATAAATAAAATATTTTTAAAAAACTGAAAAAGAAATACCACCAGCTCTCCAAGTTGGAGGGAGAATTCAACATAAAAAAGAAAGATGTGCATAATAAGGAACTTAAACTCAATACATCTAAAACCAAACTCCTGGACTTCCCACACAATACACCTGCTCCTCTTGTGCCCCCTAGAACACAACTCCGTCCTCCAGCCATGCAGACCAATGGCCCGGGGGTGGTGCTTGCCTCCTCTCACTCTCCCATTTCACAGCCTGCTCAGTGATCCAGAACCTGATGTGGGTACTCCCTCCATGGTGAAGCTGCCAGTTTCTTTCTTTCTTTCTTTCTTTTTTTAAGATTTTATTTATTTATTCATGAGAGGCATAGAGAGAGAGAGGCAGAGACACAGGCAGAGGGAGAAGCAGGCTCCACGCAGGGAGCCCGACGTGGGACTCAATCCCGAGTCTCCAGGATCAGGCCCTGGGCTGAAGGCGGCGCTAAACCACTGAGCCACCCAGGCTGCCCAAGCTGCCAGTTTCTAGCTTGGATTCCTACAATAGTCTGCTCACTGTCTTTGCTACTTTAGTTTGCTTCCTTATACTGATTCTCAGTCTAGCAGCCAGAGGGATCCTTTCAACTTGAAAAGCCAGATCATGTCACTCTTCTGCTCAAAATTCCCACAGACTCCCAGCTCATTCAGAATAAAAGGCCAAGTTCTTACAGGTCCTACCCAATCTGCAAACACCATTTAACCTTCCTAACCAAGTTCCTCCTCTGCTCTAACTGCCTCACACCAATCACTCTGCACCCCACACCTGCTCCTGGAACATATCCAGTCTTTCCAGGCCAGGGTACTTGCTCTGCTGTTCCCTCTGCCGGGTGCTCCTCCCCACGGATCAAAGGACTTGCCCCTGATCTTCCTTCAGGTCTTTGCTCTAAGTCAACAAGTATTTATCATCTGCCTTTTCAGTTTGCGGTCCAAGGGGGAAAGAACCCAATCAACAGATGCTTAAAATACAGTGAGTTTCAGGCCACATTTGGGGAAGTGTAGGGCATTATAGGCTCAAAAAGGAGGATTAGACTGTTGGAAAGAATTTCCAGGGACGCCTGGGTGGCTCAGTGGTTGAACACCTCTCTTCGGCCCAGGGCGGGGCGTGATCCTAGAGTCCCAGGATCGAGTCCCACATGGGGCTCCCTGCATAGAGCCTGTGTCTCTCTTTGCCTGTGTCTCTGCCTCTCTCTCTCTCTCTCTCTATCTTCATGAATAAATAAATAAAATCTTTAAAAAAAAATAAATTTAAAAAAAGAATTTCCAACAAAAGATGGAAATTCTTTTAAAAATAAGAACCCTGTGGCACCCTATGTCCCAGGGTGGCATATCCAGCATCCTATCCCACCCAAGGAGTTATTTTTTTTAAGATTTTAAAAAAGATTTTATTTATTTATTTGACAGAGAAAGAGAGAGCGCAAGCAGGGGGAGCAGTAGGCAGAGGGAGAGGGAGAAGCAGGCTCCCTACTGAGTAGGGAGCCCAATGTGGGGCTCTATTCCAGGACCCTAAGATCATAACCTGAGCTGAAGGCAGATGCTCAACCCCCGAGCCACCTAGGTGCCCCTACTTGTTTATTTTAAAGAGAGTGTGTGTGTGTGTGTGTGTGTGGAGGGGGAGGGGGAGAATCTCAAGCAAACTCACCACTGAGCGTGGAGCCTGATGTGGGCCTCGATCTCATGACCCTAAGATCATGACCTGAGCCAAAATCAGGAGTTGGACACTTAACTGACTGAGCCACTCAGGCATCCCATCATCCAAGGAGTTCTTATGTTTTTGTTTTAATTGTGATTTTACATAAATGTGTCAGTTGCTGCCTTGAAAGGTAACATAAAATGATAGAACATTTATGTATCAAAAGTGATAAACCAGGAATCAACTAAAACAATGCTAACTCAATTAAAAATTTTTAAAGCAATTTAAAATTATTTTGTAGTGTTTTGTATACTTTTTATACAGAATCTAAGTATCTTTAAAACTTTACCAAACAATATACTCATATTATGCCAATTTTCCTCTGATTATTGTCAACATGGATATACTGTTTCATGAAATTGTAACTGGGTAGATCTACATACTTTTTAAAGTCTGTCCCTTTTCATGGCCTATCTCTTCATTTGCACATACACCTTCATCCTATGGGCTGTGTGGCTTTCCCACATGCCTTCATTCTTCCTACTTTTCTGGTTTTGTCTGCAGTTTTCTTCCTCCAAACAGCATTGGTTCAAATAAACCATCACATGGAAGCTTGCTTCATAAGCTCAAGATCACAAAATCAGCATCTCTCATCAGTTCCCCTCAGTATCTTCCACCTCCTTCTTCTTCCTCCTTTTGCCTCCAGTTCCTAGAGGTTTGTTGTTTTTGTTGGGGTTTTTTGTTGTTGTTGTTTTTGTTGTTGTTATTTCTTCCCCCTCCCTTTTTTTTTAAAGATTTTTTTAAAGATTTTATTTATTTATTTATGAGACACACACACACACACACAGAGGCAGAGACACAGGCAGAAGGAGAAGCTGGCTCAAGGAGCCCAATGCGGGACTCCATCCCAGGGCTCCAGGATCAGGCCCTGGGCCGAAGGCAGGCGCCAAACCACTGAGCCACCCAGGGATCCTCCCCTCCTTTTTTTTTTTAAACCAGGAGTATAAGATGACATAAGCAACTTTCTGTTTATTTTCCTAAAGATGATGGAGCTTTGCTTGTGTGCCCTCGCCCTGGCCCAACCTACTCTTCAGCCACCTTCCTCTCCCGCCAGGCCCAGAGGAAGCAGGAATCCCAAAACAGAACCCCCTTCAGGTTCACAAAAAACCATGGCTAATAGCTAATATGTATGAAGTCCTGACATTCTGCATATACTCTGTAATTTGGTCTCCGTCACACCAGCAGGACACAGGCACAAATGCAAAAACACCAGGCTCCGGACAAGCAAACATCTTGTGCGTAGTGACTTGGGTATCAGCTGGTGGAACAATTGTTTTTTTCCTATCAAGGGTAAAAATTTTCTTTTTGAGGAACTTGATACTGCACATTTTCAAAGAAAATCACATAAGAAAACAAAAATGGTATCTTCCTTCATCCTAGAAATAAATAAGAAGGGCATGACATTGCTTTTTAAATCACGACACTTGGCACTTCAGCACTAGCATTCCAAATGAACAGAAAAGGGGGGAAAAAGAACCTTTTACTATATGTTTTAGGTTTCTTTGGTTGGGATTCTCCCTATATGTTAATTGATGTTCCTTCTTTCAACTCATATTACCCAAACAGTTAAAACCAGGAAAAAATATAAGCCTAGTGGCTGCTCTCTTGTCTTCCATGCAGGCATTCCCGGGATCTCGGCTTGCTAGAAAAATCTGCTGACATTTTTCCTTTTCTACTTGTTTGTTTCTTAAGGAATAATAGTAAACTTTAAAACATCCACATCTTGGTGAGTCTTCCACTTTATTGCTTGCATGTTCCTTTGGTGCTGGTAAGGCTATGGTCTGCTTTTTGCTTTGCTTTGTTTTATTTTTTTGAATGGTTGTTAATTTTTTAGGTCACCTGCTGCTGGTGAAGTTGCCTGGGTAGTCTGTGTTGCTAAAACTCAACTCCAACCACCACACAACACTGGTCAGGGGAGCTGACGGGGTGACAAAGCGGTGAGCAAAATTATACCCATCACAAAAATTCATTAGGAATTGCTGATTTGCAGAATACTGATGGTATTTGGTCCTTGTCTTCAAGGGAAGGTAATAGGGTTACTTTCAGAATGGCTCCTTTCCCAGTCTCCTTGGTTTTGCTATGGGGTGAGCTCCATCCACTCTTGTTTGAGTGGAATGCTCAGTGAAGCTCCTCAGAATTAGGTCCCAGGATGAGTCAACTCGTGTCACTGATGAACACAGGAGTGAGATTCTCAGCAACATAAAGGAACTGCCTCCTTCCTTCTGCTCCCTTGCCACCTCCATCATCCCCCTGACCCAGGACCATGCTTCTTTTTGTCTCAGCAGCCACTTGAGGACAGCAGAGTCTACAGGATTCTTCCCTGGTCTCTGGGTTTTCTTCCTAAGAAAGGCCTTTCTCTAACTGGTCCCAAAGGTTCGTCTCCTCAAATTCAAGCTAACTTTGGACTGAAATGCCTGGGGTTTGTTCTCCTTCCCCTACACCAGCCCCACCACAGAAGTTGTTATGGCTCTGCCTTCTAGAAAACCAGAACCTGCCCTTGTCTCCTCCTTCTATCCTTTTCAGTTTGTCCAAAATATCCATCCAAGTTATTCTGGTTGAGTCTCAGCACCTTCATTGAGTCTCAGCGCCTCTTTGCTCCACTATGAAGTTGGCATCTGGGCGACCACAATGGCAGGTGCCACTGTTGGGGAATCCATCTGCCTTACGTAGGAGCTTCCAACAGCAGCTGCTACTTCCTGTTTGAAAGCTCAAGCCCCGAGTAGACCCACCAGTGAGTCAGTTTCCAGACAGAGGGACTTTTCTAGTTCTCAGTTCATTTGCACAACAGAGATGACACTAAACCCCCCTGGGCGCACAGGCTCCTCCCAGGCCAGGCAACTCTGCCAATCCCCTGGCTCCTCCCCTGGCTCTTGCTGATGATTCAACTGTGGGTTATGCACCTGCCCCATAGGATTGTGCTCCAGTCTACACTCCACCAGGACAGCCTCCCAGGATTGAACAGTGTTTTTTAATACCTCAGTCTTTGGTGTACTGTACTCAACAATTTTTGTCATGGTTTAGTATCACCTACACTATTAATTGTCTTTGATCAGCTCAGTTTTTATCTTTAAATTTAATTCACTTTTGTGTTGTCCTAAATCATATCACTTTCAAGATTCAGGATTTGAGGTGCCAATTATATATTATCAAATACACATTAACTAAACACATAATTATGAGAACTGAGTCCATCTGTGTCAACATAATACAACCATTTGTTCCAGGAAATCCTTGCCCAGGAAAGTAATACACCAATAAATAACTTTACTGTTTGCTTCAGGAAATTTCTGCAAATGACTTTTTTCAGGAAAACAGTGTGCCCACCTGAGAAAACATTAGAAAGCAGTTTACTCCTGCAGATCCTCACCTCGCCGTGTCCTCCCATCCCAAGTCCAGCCCTGGTTCATTCTTCAGACAGACCCATCTTCGACCTCTTGAGCCCAAACCTCAAAACCCTGTAAATATTCTTCCTTGAGCTCTATGTCCTGACTCACAACTAAAACTGCCAGAAGAGTTTTCTCTTCCAATAAACACCTTTGCTTGCTCAACATTTGTTCTGATGATCTTTTAGGAGCTGACCATTGGCATTATGAACCTAAAATGTTCACCCGTGGACCACCTAAAATCATCTCATTCACTATAAAGAGTGCACAGAATACGAGTTGACCAAGATTCCATCTAAAAAACGGTAAGAGAGCAGTTCCTCTAGCACTTTGTGCTTGGCCACTCCCTGGCGTTCTCTTCCCCTTCCTATTTCCAACTCCTCACTTCATCCTCACCACCAAGGCCCTTTGTGCACCTAAGACCCCTGCTCTCTATGACCCTGAAGGCAGGACCCAAACAAGGAGCAACAGCAATGACCCACAGTGAGCAGATCATAGGATAAGGTGAGATATGAAGTGATAAGCAGCCTCCGTGGTTTGAGAAGATTGTTAACTGAAAACACAATAATGGACAATTCATGGAGTCAGTTATTACACTGGCCTCTGTAGCAAAATTTCAAGTAAATTGGGAAATCATCACCCCAATACAGAGCAGTATCATGCCCAGATGGATGCCCACATGCTATGATTTCAGAGTTCCAAGAAGGCTCCTCTGCTGCAAATTTCTTGCTTTTTTTCCATTTTCCCCACAACTCACAGGTGCTATAAATTTTTAACTTTAGCTTTTTAACTTTAAGGACGACCTTTCTGTGTCCTGTGTATCTGGGGAGATATGACAATAACAACCACTGATATTTATTGATCATTTTCTTAGTTCAGGCTCTGTAATGAAAGTACCACTGACTGAGGGGTTTAAACAACTGCTGGTCCTCATAATCCTGGAGGCTTGAAGTCTAAGATCAAGATGCTGCGGATCTGTGTCTGGTGAGGACTCTCTTCCTGGTTTGCTGATGGCCATTTTCTCCCGCTGTCCTCACTTGCTGGAGAGAGAAGGAGCAATCTCACATCTCTGCTTCTAAGGACACTAATCTCATTCACGAGTGCCCCACCATTATGACTTAATCACCTCCCCCAAAGCTTCACCTCCAAATGCTATCACATTAGGGATTAAGCTTCAAGGTATGAACTTCGGGAGACATAAACATTTAGTCCAGAGCAATCATTTACTATGGCTAAAATCTGTTTCAAGGTGTCTGTGTGCACCTACTTGTTCTGATTCTTACAGATGCCTGTGAATGGGTAAAGGGGGAATTATTTCCCACAATTTAGAGATGAGGAAACTGAGGCTTGACAGGTTGAACCACTTGCCCAAGGTTACACAGACCCATGTTACCACTTTCCTGGCATCACCATGAACGGATTCACAATATAAAAGCAGCATTCAGGGCACCTGGGCGGCTCAGTGGCTGAGCATCTGCCTTTGGCTCAGGTCGTGATCCTGGGGGCCTGGGATGGAGTCCTGCATCAGGCTCCCCAGAGGGAGCCTGCCTCTCCCTCTGCCTATGTCTCTGCCTCTCTCTCTGTGTCTTTCACGAATAAATAAATAAAATCATTTTAAAAAATAAAATAGGGGATCCCTGAGTGGCTCAGCGGTTTGGCGCCTGCCTTCGGCCTGGGGCATGATCCTGGAGTTCCAGGATCGGGTCCCGCATCAGGGTCCCTGCATGGAGCCTGCTTCTCCCTCTGCCTGTGTCTCTGCCTCTCTCTCTCTCTCTTTCTCTCTCTCTCTCTCTCTCTGTATCTCTCATGAATAAATAAATAAAATATTTTTAAAAAATAAAATAAATTGATTTAAGGATATTTGCAATTCTAAGACACAGAAATTTAGGACAACAAAGGAAGACAAGAGCTACTCAACATGTTATCAGTGAATTGGTGACTCATTGTCCACATGACCACTAATTTCTCACAACGGCTTCACACAGTAAGAATCATTAGCCTCATTTCTTCAGATTAGGATGCTGACAAGCACAAAGGCTAACATACAGCTAGAAGTTTCTGTATCAGAATTCGAAATCAGCTTTGCCCTGCTTCAAAGGCTGTGCTCAGCACGATAAAGCTCCCAGGTCAGTCCTACCTTACCTTTACACGGAAGAGAAAGCATAGACTGAGTCAGCAATTTATGTGCCTCTAAATTATGCCACGTGCTGCCTCCAGGAAGCTGAAACTGCCTTGTTTAGGACTAGGGAAGCATGTTTACATACAATGAAACCTAATTCACTTGGAACACAACATCGATTTTAGCTTTAGTTTGATTTTTTTTTTTTGAGAACAATAGAGCAGAGGCTTTCAAATTTCTTTGAACTTGACCCACCGAATACAATGAATATGTCACACCCTCATATACACAAACACACATGTGTGTAACAAAGCTTCACCGAATAATACTCACACGTGAGAAGCACACT
Organism: Vulpes lagopus; assembly: GCF_018345385.1. Classification (NCBI taxonomy): domain Eukaryota; kingdom Metazoa; phylum Chordata; class Mammalia; order Carnivora; family Canidae; genus Vulpes; species Vulpes lagopus. The sequence goes on along the minus strand of NC_054824.1, from coordinate 110,851,990 downwards.
GACATTTGAGACTCTAGTCCAGTCTTTCTATTCTTTCTTATTTTTTTCTTTTGTTCGTGGTCTTACTTAATGATTCCTTTTTTTTTTTTTTTTTTTATCGTGGTAAAACATGAGATCTACCCTCAAAACAAATTAAGCACACGATACAGTGGTAACTCTAGATGCCATGCTGGTCAACAGGGGCCAGAATATATCTGTCTTGTGCAACTGAAGCTGCATACTCCTTGAACACCTCCCCATTTCTCCTTCCCGGGCAGCCCCCGCAACTACCCTTCTACTCCTGCTCTGAGTTGACCTGTTTTAGATATCTCAGAGAAGTGGGGTCCTGCCGTGGAAAGCCGTACAGTGACCCCTCAAAAAACGACAAAGAGATCTTTTCCTTTTTTTGATGCTGGTCATGACTCATTCTATTGATGTCAGTTGCTTCCTCAGTTTGTAATACACCGCAAGAGGACTTGAATTTTTTTTTTTTGTCGTTTTATATTACTCAGAGGACTTGTGAAATAGATGAGAAGAAATGGGGGGGGGAAAGGGGGTTAAAAAATTAATTATTGACGGCAACTCAGTGGAAATATTAACACGCATGCTTTTTTAATTCTTGACAAGAGGAAGGTGCTTATAAACGCTGGTTATTTTCCGTACAGGCTGATCAAAGTGGTGAAATCCCAGATTTGCTTCGCTAAGCAGACATGTTAAAGTCCAAAGGAAGCCAGGACTCAAAGGTTAGTTCATCTTCTGTGTCTCCCATGCTGCTCCTCAGCCGCCAGGCCACCGGGCCAGGCCTCCCTCCCAAGCCCGCGCGGCCAGGGGCATGGCCGTCACCATCCGCCAGGTGGCGGTACGGAGCAGGCGCCGCCGGGCCCGGCCTCGTGCAGGCTGCCAGGCAGGTTGAGCCGCGCCGCGAAAGGGTTTCGAAACCCCGGTCACCCAGCAGTGCACGCGAACTGGGCCTGCAAGCTGACTCAACGCTCCTGGCGTGTTTCTGCCTTTTCCTGGAACGTCCCAGCCTTTTAGCCGCGTTCTTGATGACAGGCTAGCATTTGACATTTCTCCTGTGCGCGGCTGTTTCCTTGTGGCGGTGCAGATGGACCGCTGCTCGGCAGAGCCAAAGCCATCCCAGTGTCGGTGTTTAGGAACAATCTGCCGTGGCATATGCCAGTGAGCTTGCTTTCTTGCCTCTTCCTTGTGACATTCGAGAAACACCGTAGGTCCTCACGTCTTTTCACTTGCTGACAATTTCTATTTCTATTTCTCTTAGTTGTTCTACATAAAGTCACTGGAAATATTTAATGGACATTTTAGTCCTCATTATCCAACTGAGAAGGATGGTCCTCTCGAATACACATTGGCAAGCCACTTTCTCTGAAAAAACCAATAGCTGGTGTGTACTTTTTGCAAGGTGGAAGCAGTCTTTTGAAACAACCCCATGTATGAGAGATTTTATTTTGTTTTAAGACTTTACTTATTTATTCATGAGAGACACAGAGAGAGAGAGAGAGGGGGTCAGAGACCCAGGCAGAGGGAGAAGCAGGCTCCATGCAGGGAGCCCGACGTGGGACTCGATTCCCCGGACTCCGGGATCACGCCCTTGGCCAAGGCAGGCGCTTAACCGCTGAGCCACCTGCTCTGCTCTGTAGGAGAGATTTTAAAAATTCTCAAGTGATGCTTGTTTACAAGACTTGTTTATATTTACTTGGAGGCCTTATTTTTACAATATTTTTGGTGTAAGAGAAGATATTTATGAATGATTTTACTTTGCTACTTATATTCTTATATAATTTGAATTTTTATGAATACATTTTACTTTTACAAATAAAGATGCTTTTGTCATTAAAATGCTATGTAACTATGAGGAAAAAAACAGACTTTAGTATGGCATTACTCAGAAAGCTATTACCAGTAAATCAGTTGAAAGCACACACAATTTAAGTGCAGTATAGATTAATCCTGACCGTGGATTGCTGATTTAGGAAATGATATTTCTGAATTTAGGTCATGTCTACCATGTTCCTGTCTACTCTTAAGTATCCTTGTTAAAGTGGAAAGAACATCAAGTCGTTCATTATTCTAAATGTAAAACAATCAGTAAGAAACTGGTAGTAGCGTGGTCAGTTGTTAAAAGCAACAAAATCGGTATCTCTAATACTTTACTGTCCTTCAAGCTCTACAGTAAGCCACATGCATGCGGTGGTCCATAGGTTTAGAGCAGGAGAAACACTTTCATTTACATAAGCCCATTTTGTACTTGTACAATGTATATGGGCATCTCAACGTCCTAAGATCTAAAATTCTGCACGCAAGGTCCTTTATCTAATAAGTTACAGAGCCAGGAAGGACCAACCATGTGATTCTGAGTTCAAAGCTACTTGCCTTTCATTTTTGTGGGCTTGAAGGCTATGCCCACAAATGCTCCCCACATGAGGAAGAGGAAGTTATTTTAGTAGGCATTTGAAGCATTGCTCTTTCTTGCTTTTTCTTTATCTGCATGAGGGGAGTGAGCCAGGAAGCAGGACAGGAATGATTCAGAAGATCACTGTGTGTACCAATCATCCTCACACCCAGCATCAGAAATGGGTTCTTGGTGACACCCTTGGGGTAGGCTGCACAGGCCCTAGAGATGCTGAATCATGATGCTACGTTGGTTTGTGACATTGTACACCACCTCTCCAACTGCAGCTCCCTGAGGCACGACCACGTGTTTATAGAGCTGCTAAGTGTGTGTTGATCACCTTCAGAGTGCTCAGGACTCACGTAGGGCTGGGGACATAGAATTGAGCACAGTAGATAGGCTCCCTGCCCACATAGAGTTTGAAGTCTAGCAGGGGAGATGGACATTAACAAACAAGCACACAAACAAACATATAATCAAGTCACTAACTCTACTGTGAGACAAAAAGTGAAAGCTTTATGACAGATAACAACAGAATAAGGCATCATTTAAATGGGATGAGGGGTGTGTCAGGATGTTTCTCTCAAGGAGCATTATTTCAACTGAGACCAAAACGATGAGTTGGGATTTATCAGGAAAGATTATGGCAAGTGTTCCAAGAAGACAGACTGCCCTATACAAAAGCCCTGAGGTAGGAAAATGCTCTGCTTATTGGAGGACCCAAAGCTCATATGGCCCTGGGCCCAGTGAGCCAAGGGGAGGTGATGGGAGATGCTCCAGCATTGGAACCTTGTTGTCCATATGAGGAATTGTGTGATTTATCCTAACAACAGTGGCAAACCATTGATGAGTTTTAAGTGGAGAAAAGACATAATCTTTATATTTAAGTCTTTATATTTAAGTCTTTATATTTCTATTTTATTTTTTTAAGCTTTCTTTATTTGAGAGGGAGGGGAGGAGAGGCAGGCTCCAAGCTAAGCTCAGACCCTGACGTGGGGCTGGATCCCATGACCCTGAGATCATGACCTGAGCCGAACTCAACAGTGGGATGCTTCACCAACTGTACCACCCAGATGCCCCCCGATTTATCTTTTTAAAAGATGCCACTGGTGGCTTTGACTCAATGAGAATGGAGTGAGGGTCTTGGACTAGCCATGAGGCTCCTACAGGGGTGCAGGGGCAGATGACAGACCTCTGTGGGCGTGGGGGAGGGAGGCAAAGGAAAAGAGGAACACCTCAGCTGGGAATCAAATAGTGTGGAAGGAATGTGCACTTGTGAGGGACAAGCTCGTGGGAGACGTGGGGGACGTTCAAGTGGAGATGTCAAGGAGGCACTCAGCTTTGAGAGTCCCTTGTTGAAGGGCACCTGGGTGGCTCAGTGGTTGAGTGTCTGCCTTCGACTCAGGCTGTGATCCCGGGGCCCTGGGATTGAGGCCCACATCAGGCTCCCGGTGAGGAGTCTGCTTCTTCCTCTGCCTATGTCTCTGTGTCTCTCATGAATAAGTTAATAAAATATTTTTAAAAATAGTGCCTTGTCAAAAAGAGAAGATTAGGCCGAGTTACAGCTTTGGGAGGTGCCATCCCTGAGATGGTACTGAAACCCAGTGAAACCTTCTTGGGACAAAGAGCTCCAGTGAAAGAGAGAAAGGCCCAGAACTCAGCCCAAGGATACTTGTATGTTAAAAAGTAGTTAAAGGAGCTGGAGAAGGGGCCAGCAGGGCAGTGGGAGACAAACCAGGAGAGCGTTCTGAGGACGCATTGGCAGATGCTGCTAAATGCTGTGGAGAGTCCATCAAGGTGAGGACCGTGACCTCTGTCTTAGAAATGCAATCAATGGGGGATCCCTGGGTGGCTCAGTGGTTTAGCGCCTGCCTTTGGCCCAGGGTGCGATCCTGGAGTCCCGGGATCGAGTCCCGCGTCGGGCTCTCGGCATGGAGCCTGCTTCTCCTTCCTCCTGTGTCTCTGCCCCTCTCTCTCTCTCTCTCTATGTCTATCATAAATAATAAATAAATAAATATTTAAAAAAAAGAAATGCAATCAATGGTAGTTCAGAGGAGAGCAGCACATTTTAGAAATGTAATTTCAACTAGAAGGAGCTGCCATTCTTCTTTACTTTCAAGGAGGGCCTTTTAGCCATATAGCTCTAAAACTAGTCTGACTAGAATATTTTATTTCTGAGCAGTCAGATTTCTGGGCTTTCTGTAGCAGCTAGATTGGTACTACCTTTTTTTCCCTCCTAACTTTTAATTATGAAAAATTTCAAGCATACAGAAAAGTTAGAATTATGCAGTGAACACTTGTGTATCTATCAATTAGATTCTACAGTTAATATTTTCCTGTACCTGCATGTGTCTACCCATCTATCCATCGAATCATCCTTCCATCCACCCACTAACCCATATTATTTTTTGGATGCA